>NW_025814848.1:947500-2147500 GCF_022079265.1 Lynx rufus
TGACTAAAAGTATGTTTTGGGCAAAAATAGGTTTTTGATAGTTAAGAAAGAAGAAAGGAGGGGTGAGGTCTTTGAGGGGTTCTAGCTGAGCATTGGGTCTAAAGATACTTGAGCACCCTGTGAGAGGCTACCATGTTTCCAAGCTTAGTTGTCAGCACAGCCTGTTGCCTTCACTGCCTTCTCTACTCCTTATCCTCCACTTCTGTTGTTTTCACAAGAGAAAGTGACCAAGGAGTAGAGGTAGGAGTTTTGAATTTCAGATTGCAAGTTCAGGTGACAGGAATGACAAGCTATTTAATTTTTCTAAATCTCACTTCATTTCTATTTCCCTAAATCAGCCAGTCCGGTCCTCCTCAATGCTTTCTACCAGGGTGCACCTGGGTTCCAGGGAAGGGTGGGAATGAGCTTTCCTGGTGGTTAGAGAGCAGCATTGTCCTGGGCTCTCTAGTCCTATCTGAAGCTTGATGATGGTAAATGGGGCCAGTATTAGTAAGAGTTTAGGGAATGTCAAGAGTTGGAGGCTAAATATAGGAAAAATGCCTGGGAACTTGGGAATAATCCCCCTTTGCTAGAGAAAAGTGAGAGACCCATTCCCTTTTGTGTGAGCAGATGTTGGTGGGGAGGAAGATGTACTTTGAGACATGAAAATGTAGAAATGCTGCCTGGTGTAGTCAAGGTGGAGAAGATGCCCCTGGTATCGCAAGGCCTGTGTGCAGTTTGACAGATGCCTCCCTGACAGTGTCCCTGTTCTTGACTGAGAGTTTGATGCTGGGGGCTGGGTTGGGAGCCTCAAAACCCAGCTGTGGGCATACAGATAAGCCAAGGTTAAGCTTGCTGCCATTTTGAAAGGCCTTGGCTGGGGAGAAGCCACCTATTCATAATCATACACAATGAAAAATAGCCACCTCAGATTTACAGATAAAATGTCACAACCACATTTTAACCTGAATATTAAAATAAGAATTCATATGTTGATTCTGGTAGAAGAATTAAAGGATATTACATTGATGGTGACTCTTATTTATTTATTTTTAATTTTTTTTGATGTTTATTTTTTTGAGAGAGAGAGAGATAGAGAAAGAGAGAGATAGAGACACAGAGAGACAGAAACACAGAGTGTGAGTGGGGGAGGGGCAGAGAGAGAGGGAGACACAGAATCTGAAGCAGCTTCCAAGCTCTGAGCTGTTAGTACAGAGCCTGATGCAGGGCTCGAACTCACAAGCTGTGAGATTATGGCCTGAGCCAAAGTCAAACACTTAACTGACGGAGCCACCCAGGCGCCCCTTGATGGTGACTCTTTTAGCGACTCTTTGAGTGTGCTTTATGATTTTCCATCCTACTTTAAATTGCCATTGTTTTTCATCCGTTGGGATTCTTGAGGTGTCCATCTGTAGACTCAGTTGAGTGAGGCACGTTCAGTGCAATACCACATGGAGCCTTTATCACTGTCAGCCCTGCAGTCTAGGCATCCTCATTACTACTGAACAAAGAGGGCATTAAAGCCTAGGGAGAGCAGCAGCCTGCCCAAGGTCTTTCTGCAAGAAAGGTGGAGACCTGGGATTTGACATTGCGGGTGGCCTGACCTGAACATCTCTGTTTTTTTCTTAGACAGAATTCCATTTCTCCTGTTACGCTAACCCTTGGATGACAACCATTTGCACACTCTTTAGATTTCCTTACCAGGATATAGACCTTCTGAAAGTAGGGACTTGGACACAGTAGCAAACAATAGATAAATTTTGCATTGGATAAACAGATAAACATGAAGGAATTAAGTAATGTGAGTGATTAAATGTAAAACACAATTAGTTTTATGTCGAGGCACAAAGTTGTTTTTTTTTTTAATGCAAGTGCTATAAGAACGGGCATGTGCAAAGAAATAATAGAAGTCCTAGTTGCTAAGAATGCAAATTTGTGACCTATCACAGACAGCACTGTATTTCTGACAGGTAACGTTTGTTCAAACAACAGTGGTTCAGTGTTATGAATTATTTAATTTTTCCTTCAACATGGGAAATAATTCAGATATGATCACATTTTTGGCAAGTGTCAAGTGTGGTATTGAACCATTTCTTAGCATCTCTGCTGGTGGGAAGCTGGAATCCCTAGAAACACACTTCCTGATCGGTCCATTCCAAACTGGCCCATAGGGCTCATGACCCTTTCAAGCAATCTCAAGGATGTTTCTGGGAAGTAACTAAGAGATGAAATGGAGGTGGAGCGAGAAGTTTACTGTGCCCAACATCTGGATATTTAGAAACACCAGTCAAATTGAATAAATTGACTGCAACTAAGTCCCCACTGTGGTCAGGAGCATTGAGGGCAGGGGAGATGCAGAGGAGAGGAGTTGTGTGTGGGGGTGGGGGGTGGGGGCAGATGATTTAATCATTACACCAACACTGCGAGGTGCTATTATGAAGCCCCTTATAGCTTAGGAAGCCAACTCTCAGAGAGGTGACAACTTCCTCGAGGCTGCACAAGGAAAGTAGAACACGCATCCAGATATTCCAATTTTAGGATGTGTGTGTCAGGATGTGGTTTATTCTTTGAAGTCTGGTGATTGATCTGAAAAGTTACGTAAATTTTGCATTCTACTTCACAGCAGATGTGCATTTTATTTAAAAAAAAATTTTTTTTAACGTTTATTTATTTTTGAGACAGAGAGACAGAGCATGAACAGGGGAGGGGCAGAGAGAGAGGGAGACACAGAATCCGAAACAGGCTCCAGGCTCTGAGCTGTCAGCACAAAGCCCGACGCGGGGCTCGAACCCACGGACCGTGAGATCATGACCTGAGCCGAAGTCGGATGCTTAACCGACCAAGCCACCCAGGCGCCCCGAGATGTGCATTTTAAATAGCACACGCATGTTATTCACTTATCTTCAAAATCTTGACACAATTTTGTGCTTCAGAAAGAACTCCCATACTGGCTTCATGTACTCGCCATCACTGCCTCTTTCGGGGGAGAATCGGGTCTAGAACGTGGGGCCTGTGGGAAAATGCTAGTCCTCCAGCTTCTACCTCGGTGGCATTGAGCAGAGAGAAGTACCCTTGATTGTCTTGATTCCCCACAGAAATGACTGCCTTGACCAAGGTTCAATATGATATCCAGAGATAAAATACACAATGTCCTTTATGTCGGGATGAGTCTGATTTACTTCTTGAGATACGGTGCCAGGAGGAATTATATTCCCTGCAGAAAGGCTCTGTAACCTTCCTGCTTGGCCCACCACAAAGCTCCAGGCCCAACTCAGTGCTTCAGTCAGCCCTAGTCTGAAATTTCATCACACACAATTTGTGCATATGTGGGAAAAACACCTGATCGGTCGTGTGTTTTCCTACTTTCCCTGAGTGGTTTCAGATCGCTTCAGACACCTTTGTTCATTTCCAAATGAGGACTAACTGTAAGCCCTTCTAAATCTTTTCTTGGAAGTATGTGGGTGTTGAAATATAAATGTAAGTACATAAATATTTCACTCAATACGTAGACCTAATCATGCACTCCGATTTGTAACATTCTGTCTGTGTGCACCAAATAAAGCATGTGGGCCAAATCTGGTCTAGCTCACAGTTTTGCAAATAAAGTTTTGTTTGAAAGATAGCCACACACACACAGTGTTTATTATTATCTGTGGTTGCTTTCAGGTTAAAATGGCGGAGTTGAGCAGTGGCAACAGAGACCTTACATGTAACTTGCATGGCCCAAAATACTACATGGCCTGCTTACAGAAAAAGTTTGCTGACCTTTGAAATAAAATGTAACAGGAAGGTAGTAGAAATTTGTGTATGAAGAGAATTTCAGCTGACCTAGCCAGATAATAAGGGCACACTTTTTGTGGGTGGTGAGAACATGTGAGGGATAGTCGACATCTCTACTGGGAACCCCTTTACTCTGCTTCACACATAGTCGTGTAGTGAGGAGTCCTGGGTCCAGAAAACAAGGATGGTCCCAGGACAAGCTGTGTCACTGGATGTGTGCCTTTGGGAAGCTGCTTTCCCTCCCCAAGTGTCCCAGCAGCTTCGCCTACCTCTCAGCACGGTTGAGGGTCAGAGAAACTAGTAGGGGTGAATTTCTCTAGAAAGTGCTATTTTGTGGGAGGTATGAGTAAGAGCTCTGTTGAGCCCTCCACTGTGATACTTTCAGCAGCAGTTCTCACAGGGATCCCTTGAAACTAACAACCATATTCCACCTTCCCCACCCTACCCTCATATAGATTTTGGGAGTAGTTTGGTAAACTACAGATTTATTATAATTTTCAATCCACATTATGAGTGTGGAAGAGAATTAGAAGCCATTCATTCTGCAGCTTGAGGGAGAGGAATTGACAATATAGATACTGAAGCCACCAAAGGAAAAAATAGTGAAGAATGGAGACAGTTCTATATGTAATTAGGATAAATCTATTTTTCAAATACTGGTGTCAGTCAAATAGTTTTCTTCCTTTGCTCTCTCTCCACGTCGACATAACCTTAGTTAACTAAACTCATAAAGAGTTACCAGGAAGAGAAAAATCTGTACTAAAATTTCAATGAATTTTCAGTATGGATGGCATACAAGAACCCATAAAGATTTATTGTTATTATTTCAAACATCATTGAAATTAGACTTAATTATCTGTGCAATTTGCTGGAAATAGCGTTTTAGCATTTGGATCAAGTATATGCCATTAATTTTAAAATAGAAGTGTACCAGGCTGCTTTTTAAAAATTTCCCCCAAAACATAATTGCTAAATTGCCTGTTGGCAAAAGTGTCTCTTCTTCCTTTACTCACCCCTGAGAATTTTGGCCCCTCTACCTCTTAAATTGGTAAATAAGTTCTTTGTGTTTTCTTCTTTTTTCAACCATGACAATTTCGAGTGGCCAGGTGGGTTCACGTGAACGCCCAGGAGATTCCTGAGGGGAGCCAGGAAATAGATTCTCTTCAAGAAGCTTTAGACTTTGAAAGGACATAGGTTAATGGCTTTTTATTACTGGGCTTTTCCTTGGGGAAAAGTAATCTTGTATTTTCTCCGAGTATGCCTATGTCTACACAGCACGGAGAAAAGCTGAAATTTATCAAGTTAATTAACTTGGCTATTTCAGCTGAGCAATCAGGCTCTGCAGTCTACTTTTTTAATGGCTCATTTTCATCAAGGTGACAATGTTAAGTGTATGTGGCTTACCCTTGAGGCTATGATTTGTTTTTTCATACTCTGCTTCTTCACGCAACGCTCTATCACCCAGGTGAAATGCATTGGTGTTCTAGCAGGTGGTGTGTCCAGAAGGGTTTCCTTTCCTGAACTACGCGATACGGGTTTGTTGCTAGCCCGCTTGTGCTGTCAGACTAGCGTCTTCACTGCTTGCTCCAGAATCATCTCCAAGAGTGCCCAGACAGCTCCTGAAGAGAGTGGATCTGTCTCTGTCCTACTGGACCACTGCCCGGCACCTGGGTCCTTGTCCTCCTGGGACAAGGCTCTCCACTCGCCTCTTGTTACTGTCCATGCAACCAAATCTGGTCACCAAGTGTATGCCACCTCCCTGCCTTCGGAGCCTGACTGGTCCCCAACTCTTGCTGGTCTCCCATATCGGTGATGTCCCCGTAGAGGAAAGGGAGGCCAGTATGTCCAGTCCCCAGGGACCTCAGTTTCCGGGAGGCAACAGCATAGTCTCAGTTTGTACTGACCCTTTTCACAGGGCGTTTGTGGGGAGAATCTCCATGTGGGAGGCCAGGGGTGGCCCAAGTGTGGGACAAAATAGGCCCTGCTTCTTGGGTTCAGATGTATCTATGCAGGAACGTCTGGGTTACAGGTAGTTTCCAGACCCTGAGGACGTTATAGGTGATAGTGAAGTTGTTGGTGGGGAGGCTAATCGTTTCATCAGCCAAACGAGGCTGAGTGGGCAGGGGAGGTCTGATTACAGGCATCCCACGGAGGCCAGAGTAGAGCGCAAGGAGAACCAGGAGGTGGGATGAGGGGTTGGGTGCAGCGCGGGGAGGGGCCCAACACGCTAGCACCCGGGCATCTTTGTTCATATGCGAGAGGCAGCTCTGGAGGGACCAGAACCAACCAGAGGTGGAGGCCACGAGGGACGACTGAGAGCCGCTACAGAGAGAAGAGCCAGAAAATGCAGGCATCCTGTGGGGGTGGCTGCAATTCTCTACTTGACGTTAGCAAGAACTGGGGAATCAGAGGCAGGTGCATAAAGGAGAGAGCAGAAATGCGGAAGACGCCCAGGGTGTGTCACTTGGCTCATGTGCCTGGCGGGTGCAGGGGAGAGGGGACACTGTTTATCTTTCATTTCTAGGTGAGGACTTAGGGAAACTTCTGCCGACTCAGCTGAACAAAGCGGGTTCAAGTTAACTTTCAGTTTGTAAAGAATTGTCCTCCAATTAAATAACCACTTACAGACATTCTTCTGAATAATCGTACGCATCTGTACTAGTTTTCTATTGCTGTAGAACTCGTGACCACATATTTAACAGCTTACAATGACACAGATTGATCACGTCCTCGTGTCTGGGGCCAGGAAGTGGGGGTGGGGATTGCCCGGATCCTCTGCTCAGGCTGAAATCAAGGTGTTGGCTGAGGCTGGGGCCTCACCCAAGACTCAGTCCTCTTCCAAGCTCGCTTGTCCTTGACAGAATTTATCCTTTGTTACTGCTGACCTGGGCTGCTCTCGAGCCTGGTGGCCACAGTTCCTGCCTCATGGGTGGGAGGACCCTTCACAGCAGGGATGTGTGCCAGCATCTAGTTGTCTGTCATGTGACTTCACCTTCTTTCAAAGGCTCTGCGATTAGGTCAGGCCCGCAGGGAGTAATCTTTTGATTACCGAAGACAGATGATTAATCACCCGATCACAGAGTGATATTCCTGACATCCGCTGGCCCCACCACACTCAGAGGCGGGCCATGCAGGCATGCCTATGAGAAGGGGAGCTCGGTGACCAACCCACGGTCCCACTGCTGTAGTATCTATATGTAAGCAACTCTCTCTCGGTTTCTGGAAGGGCATTAGTAGAGGCTGCCTTCTACTTCCTAGAAGGGATCTTGGGATCTTCCCCTGAGGGGTCTTGGAAGGACCTGCCACTCCCGTGTGCCCAGTGGCCTCTGACGTCGCCCTCCCTTTGCGCATTTTGATTTGCACCTGCAGCAAAGCTAACATGTCTGCTTCTCTGGTGTCGGCGCCGAAGGTCTGGAGCTTAAAAGGGGGAAAATAGTGAAGATTTCCTCTCTTTGTTGGTATTGGAAAATCTGCCTTTAATTCCATTGAGTTGCAAAGGAAGAACTGGAGTAAACCAGGAGGAGCAGGAAATGTCAGCTCTCGGTGCTCTGTACTCAGAAGTCATATTTTAAGTGGCAGGAAAAGACGATCCATCACTGAGAGTTTTCACAGAGACCATATTCACCAGTGCCCGTCTTTTGTGCCAGTCTGGTTTCATGGGAGACTTAGTTTGGTGCTATTACTGTGTGACAATCCTAGGAAATGTCACCTGGAAACCAAGTGATCAGTGGCTTTGCATCTCGTTAGAGTCTCCCAAGGTCTCAGATGACAGTTTTATCCCTTCCCCCTTTGTTCTTAAGTGTGCTCTGCTCATTTAGAGCACAGCCAATTCAAAATCAACCTCTGCCGTATTTCCGCAGTCCCTGCTCTGCACTCGGAGGTGATTCAATGAGGTAATTAACGCCAACACGAAACAATCAGCATGTGTGGGTGATCAAGTCTAAATAATTCACAGAGCAATACCTGATGTGTTTGGCATGTTTAGATACAGACTTTCACCTTATTTGCCTTTACAACAGTCTCCGAATTCCAGTTAGGTTTGTAGATTATGAATAATGAGCGTATTACTCAGGCCCCGAAAGCATGGCATTTACAAATCACATCAGTGTTTTATTCTTAAGAAAGTGCTGCATTATTCTCTTTTGACATATTTTTGTTCTCAGGAAGGAGAGCGGTGTCTATACAGGCTTACCTCAAAGCACCTACAACTGGGGGAGCATTATCATATTACATGCATAATTTAAACGTGAGAGTCATTGCAGGTGTAAATCAAAAGGACAACTTATCCTTCCAGATTTGCCCGTGTTTGTAAATGTCTGTTGTGGTTGCTAAGCATGCAGCCTGCGAAACTATTCAGGTGGCGTCAACCTCACTAGCTGTAGGAGCTCCCCAGCAAAACCAAGCAGCTGTGGTTTCACTGGCTGGTGTGAAAAAGGCCTGCTGTTCGCTGTGGAGGTGGCTGTTTTATCAGCCGGTTGCGTTCTAGAAGAGCGCTTCTCTAGCATCACCCGGCGGACTTGTGAAGACACGGACGGCTGGGCCCCACGCCCAGAGTTTCCGACTCACCGCATGTCTGATAAGGTCCCGGGTGGTGCCGACCTCACTTTAAGAACCACTGTGCCAGAAGAACAGAGGCTTCCTTGTGGAAGGGAAGCGAGACTTCTCTTTGGGAAAACACGTCGACGGTAACTTTCGGTTGACAGTCGGCTGGTTCTGATTCAAAAGGAGTGAGCGAAGTGGAGGAAGGCAAAGGGAAATTGGAAACTGGTCTGCATGTGAACAGGGGACTTGTTGTTGAATGGTAGCTGGAGAGCACGCTTGGGGTTGTGGGTGACCGGGAAGGGCTGAGGAGCAGGGACACGGCCTATGGTGTGTCGGTGGCAGCCCTAGAGTAGACAAGGCTATGGGGAAATATCTTGAGATAGAAGGCACCAATGAATCCCTAGAAATGCGGGAGTCTGTTCTGAAGTCTGATGGTTGAACTGACTGGGCTGGAATCTTCCTACCGTCCAGATCCCACCCTTGCTGCTGTCCCCACATTGCCTCCAGATCTGATGGGCTCAGTAGCCTAGTTTGGCCCTTCCGGGTCTGGTTACTCAGGCATGTGGACCTGGGGCAGGCTGGCTTCCCTGAGCACCGCTGAATTGAAATCTGGAACTTAGGTAGATGGCCGGGTGATGTGCTTGTCCAAAGAAGGCATCCAGGTGGCTCACGGACACATGAAGAGATGTTTAACATCGCTCATCGTCAGAGGAATACAAATCAAAACCACACTGAGATGCCACCTCTACCTGTCAGAGTGGCTAAAACGAACAACTCAGGAAACAACGGATGCTGGCGAGGATGTAGAGAAATGGGAACCCTCTTGCCCGGCTGGTGGGAATGCAAACTGGTGCAGCCACTCTGGAAAACAGTGTGGAGGGTCCTCAACAAATTAAAAATAGACTTACCCTATGACCCAGCAATTGTTCTACTAGGTATTTATCCAAGGGATACAGGTGTGCTGTTTCGAAGGGGCAGATGCACCCCCATGCTGATAGCAGCCCTATCGACAATAGCCAAAGTATGGAAAGAGCCCAAATGTCCATCGATGGATGAATGGATAAAGAAGATGTGGTATGTACACACACACACACACACACACACACACACACACACACTGGAATACTACTTGGCGATAAAAAAGAAGGAAATCTTGCCATTTGCAACAACGTGGATGGAACTAGAGGGTATTACACTAACTGAAATCAGTCAGTCAGCCAGAGAAATATATCATATGATTTCACTCATACGTGGAATCTGAGAAACATAACAGATGAACATAGGGGAAGGGGAGCAAAAGTAAGATAAAAACAGAGAAGGAGGCAAACCATAAGAGACTCTTAAATGCAGAGAACAAATCGAGGGTGGCTGGAGGGGAGGTGGGTGGGGGGATGGGTGATGGGCATCGAGGAGGGCACTGGTTGGGATGAGCACTGGGTGTTGTTTGTAAGGGATGAATCACTGGGTTCTTTTCCTGAAGCCAAGACTACACTGTACGTTAATGAACTTGAATTTAAATTAAACCAACCAACCAACCAACCAACCAACAACCCGTGCCTCCCCAAAAGAAAATAAAGCTTGAGAAGCACTGTCTAAGGCAGATTTTCCCAGACTTCGATGATATCAGTATCGCCTGGAACCCTTTTAATGTACAGATTCCAGGGCCCTACGGCAGCCCTCTGAGTCAGCATGGCCAGGGAGGAGCCCGAGAATGTGTATTCAACAAGAGGGCCGGCTGATTCTTGCCATGAAGAAAGTTGGGGCAAACTACTTGGAGGGAATGAGCTGTTTCTGGACCGGGAGTAAGTCCAGCTGGGGGCAGGGAGCAGCCCCAGGGGGGACAGTGCAGGTAGGGATAAAAAGTGAAGAGGTAGGAATTTGCCAAACAAGATGCTAGAAACTGTAGCCCCACTGCCAGGCACCCTCAGGCAGCCTTGATAATCAAGAAGGTCTCTGGGTTCCCTAGACCAGTTGTTCCCAGACGAGCGGCGTGGGGAGAAACTTCCGCCCCACAGGAGACACTTAGCGATGTTCTGGAGATGTTTTTGGTTGTCACAAGTTGGGGGTGCTGCTGGACATCCTGCAATGCTTGGGGCAGACCCCCCCACCACAAAGAATCGTCCGGCCCGAGTCTCCGTGTGCGGAGAGGGAGAACCCTGGTCTAGAGCAGTGGTTCTCACAGTGATCTTGGACCAGCAGCACCAGCGTCACCTGGGAACTTGGGCACTTGTTAGCCGTGCAGATTTGGAGGTGTCCTATCAGACTCACTGAACCAGATGCTCTGGGGGTGCGGTCCAGCACTCCGTTTCAGCAAACGCTTGGGGTGATTCTGTCGGGTGCCGCGGTCTGAGGACAACCGTCGCGGGGGGTGTGCGATCCCCAGTGGTGTGCACACGAACGGTCTGTCAAAGGGCAGGGTAGCCCTAGGACGTTCTAGCCCTTGAGGATATCTTTGTCAGTGTCTGTGAACGAGGGGTCCACGCAAGGAGTTTCAACTGCAGCTGTCTGGCCCCACTTTAGACCCAGAGATGTGCAGCTTCCCCGGATGGATCTAATATTCTTTCAGTTTGAGAAGCATCGCCCTGCACATTTCAACTCAAATGAAGGTCACGCTTTCCTCTTTTTCCTTCTCTGGCTGCAAGTGCTTTTATTTTTTTATTCCCCCCCCCCCATTTTAAAGCGATACTCGATATTCAATTTCACCCGATTTCATGGATAGAGAATGGTGCATATACATACCCTCAGGGCCCCAACTTTACCATTTTTTTGCACACAGCCCACAGTGTTCTGGAGAGGAGCCCGAGGGCCCTTGCCGCCAGTGGCTGGACACACTGGCTTTGAAGTTGGGCCAGTTCCTGCTCTTCTCTCTCCCCCGACCAGAGAAGCCCTGTTTTTAACCGTGTGCGACCTGGGCTTCTGCTTTGTTCTGCTGCAGAAGAGAAGAGCTTCCTGAGTTTTCTCACACTCAGAGAACGTGGTTATTTCTGCAGCCCAGCGATGAGCGCAGGGGACCTTGGAGTGCTGGCCAAGCCACGTAGAGGCCAGAAGGCACAGGAGGGGGCCACCCGCACACCCTAGTGCTGGCTGGATCGTGAATCTTGGTGTAACCGTGTACCCCAGCACACGGGGTTGGAAGCCCCGCCCTTGGGGCAGCCGTCATCCCTGTTCTGACTCCTGCCACAGCCCCACATGTATGATGTGTTGATGTCACTGGGGACACTCGTCTGCAGATTAGGTCATTTGGGATTTCCCTACTAGTGCTGGCAGATTTGGGCGAGTGCCTTGCCTCGCTTTTCTGTCTGTCTTTTTAATTTTTTTTTAAATGTTTACTTATTTTTGAGAGAGAGAGAGAGAGAGAGAGAGAGTGTGGGGGAGGGGCAGGGAGAATGGGAGACACAGAATCTGAAGCAGGCTCCAGGCTGCGAGCCATCGGCACAGAGCCCGATGCGGGGCTCGAACTCACGGACCGTGAGATCATGACTTGGGCTGAATTCGGAGGCTTAACTGACTGAGCCCCCCAGGCGCCCCCTTGCCTGTCTATTAGCAGCTGTGTACTGAGCATTTTCTACACACTGGACACTGGCACGGGTCTGTTGACTTCATGTGGCCCCATAGCCGTGCTGCAAACCATGCCTCACGCATCTCCATCCTACTGATGAGAGACTGAAACTTGGAAGGATGAAGGCACTTGCCCAAAGCACAATGGGGTGTCTGACCTAGACCCGCCTCGTGCTCCTCCCGCACCCCATCGTCTGCACAACGGGGATGTGCAGCCCGGGACAGAGGACAGAATCTCTTGCCCCACCCCCTCAGGGGGTGTCAACCCTCAAGGCTAATTAATCTATTTCAGCAAACATCACTGAATACTGATTATACCAGGAATAATGAACGCTGAGTAGCAGTTGGGCATTTTATCAGGCAGAAGCTTTAGTCGGTCCGTATTCTCCTGGCTTTAACCTTAAAATTTCAAAAATTGAAAAATGGCGTTGAAGTCCCACCGCAAAAAAGATATGTTTCCGACCCCAGCAAGGACGGTGTTGGAACATATGTACCATTTTTTTTTTTTAAATTTTTTTTTTTCAACGTTTATTTATTTGTGGGACAGAGAGAGACAGAGCATGAACGGGGGAGGGGCAGAGAGAGAGGGAGACACAGAATCGGAAACAGGCTCCAGGCTCCGAGCCATCAGCCCAGAGCCCGACGCGGGGCTCGAACTCACGGACCGCGAGATCGTGACCTGGCTGAAGTCGGACGCTTAACCGACTGCGCCACCCAGGCGCCCCTGTACCATTTTCATAGAAGTGTCTTCCAGAACAGGTTGAAGATCCCCAGACCTATTTGCCCCCTTCGGTAAGTACGTAGCTAGACATTTACCAGCTTCCCTTGCAATTAGTTGGGTGCTGTCGCCACGTTACTAAATTCTTGCCAGCTGAACGTAAGAGGGGGCGATGTGTGCCGCTCCCGTAAAATGTCCCCACTGGTGACCCCGGCTTATCCTCCCTCCTCCGTGGGCAGGCCCAGATGATTTGGAAAGCTTGGGTTGAAGATGGCAGAACCACAAGAGGGAAGAACTGGGGAGAGCTGCCCGCCCATCCTGAGAGCCGCCAGTAGTTGTGAAAGCGAACAGTAGGCTGGGTCTGAGTCCTGGCTCTGCTCTGCTAGCTGTGAGGTCTCTGGCAAGTCATTAGCCATCGGCAACTCTGTTTACTCTTCTGCGAAGGGAGACAGTCTCTCTGCCTTGTCAACGGTGACGCTGTTCCAAGGGTCAGTTGAGAAGAGCCGTTGTTCGATTCGTGTTCAGGTTTGTGTTCCCAGGGCCAGAGTGGTTGTTAGATTTGTGTTTGGAGCTGCTCAAGGTTTTAAACCTCTTTGGATTAGTTGCCCACACCTAAAAGCCAGGAGGTTTCACATATGAATTCTGGCTTTTCACTTTACTTAAAGAGTCAGGGGATCTGGCAATACCTAGCCAGTGTTCCCGCGTGGCAGCGGTTGGTGGGAGCGGGTATCAGCGCTTCCTTTTGACTCCAACGGTCCCCGCTGTTTGCAACTGGTCTGCCGCGTTTGGCTTACTAGCTAGCCCTTACAGCATTTGAATTTTCAACCCTTGTATTGTACATACAGATGCTTTTAGTATTAATATAGTAGCTTAGAATTTATAAGATAATACCCATAAAAGCTAGCGATCTAGGCAGCACACGAATCGGTGAATTGAGCTCAGTAATATGCCCCAGACTGTGTTATGAACTTGTGGTTGGACATCTCCCAGTCACAGCCGAAAGTGAGAGGAGAGTTTGATTATAGGGCTGGCTAACAGGGAGGTCCCCAACTGTTTTGCATTCTTTGGCTCTGAGTCCTTGGCTTTAGGGTACTTTGTTGACCTAAGCCCTTCATATGAGCCTTAGACCCGTTGGAAAGGATGTCATCTTACTCAGTGCTTGGGAGGTTGGGAAACCCACTTAGATGCTCGGTTCTCATCTATTTCGTCCGAGCTGGAGCCCCCTCCAGTTTCTGCCAAACCAAAGAACAAGGAGTCATCACTGACATTCCAAATGCACGCTGTGACTGGGTGAGGACATGCCAGTCTTCCAGGAGGGTCAGCACACAGGAGGTGCCCGTTATCTCCATGAGAACCACCACCCTACGAACACCAAGACCCCCCCCCCCCACCTCCCAGTGTACGTTAGAGTGGTTGTGGCTTCCCCGAAAGTGTTAATGTGACTTCTGAAGCACAAAACTCACCATCCAGGACTGGCTTTGGCAGTCCCATAGGGGAAAACAGCTTGCAAAGCAGTTAAAAGCCTGAGAGGCAAGAGAAGAACAGAATTTGAGAAATGGATCAGTGGGAACAAGTTATGTTTAATTCAGAGCCGAGCCAGAACTGCCCTGGTACTGACTGCATTACCGAAGCTAGAAGAATCAACTTGCCACTTAGAATATAGTTAGAGGCTTGATTTTGCGAAAATGAAGACCTTCCTATGCAAGCAAAGAAAATAAGATGGAAACATTGGCGTATGGGGAGTCAACTAATGGATTCCAAGCAATTTATTTCAGCGCAATTCGATTCAAGAGATCACTACTCATTTTTTATTCTACCTTGTTTGGAAATAGTGTTTCATATTTTTCATTATGGTTATGAACAAAATGAGTGCCTGAGTAGGAAAATATGCAAACATTCTTTTCGTTGCAGGAAAACAGTTAGTGGTGTGTGTGTGTCATCATCAGGTCTTGTGCGCAAGGTGGAGAAGGATGTTCCGTGGAAGAAGGATGTTGTGTGATGTGACCAAGGGTCATGGTGGATGAAAGCTGACCATGAATCATCGACAGCGTGGAAGGTAAAGCAGGCGCAGCATGAAGGGATATTCAAAGCAGGCTGACGCAGCGAAACTGCAAAGTAATCCTTTTATGCTTTGTGCTGGACGGTCTGTGGAAAGAATGCTTTGCAAATGGGGCTTTTCATCGAAGAGTCCAGGATAGAGGTCAGAAGAAGGTCACAAAGGTGGTCTAAATTTGGAATATGAAGAGGCGTGAAGATGTTTGTTGGAGTGTGGTCCCCAAAGCAGAGGCATCAGCACCCCTGGAACTGGCTAGGAATGCAAATTCACCCCCAGAGTTCCTGAATCAGGGTGGGGCCCAGCGGTCTGTGTTTTAACAAGCTCTCCAGGTCGTTGTGATGCGGGGCTAGAGTTTGAGGACGCTGAGCCACGTAGGGGGACAGAGCTCATTAGCATGGGGAGGGGAAGACTGAGCCAAGATGTGATCCATCGTTAGCCTGACCTCAGCAGCCAGCAGCTTGCTTCCTTCCATTTCTGCCCATTTCTTCTGGGGGCAGAACAGCAGACATCGGGGCAGTAAGAGGGGAGTGGCAGGAGATTCCAGACCTGGCTGCTGTTTTACTCCCCTTCCGGGGAACTGTCATAACAGCACGCATTGTTGGGCATTCTGACTTAATTGGCTGATCGGTTGATCGATGCTCTCCAAGCAGAGCTAGCACGCAGCCATGGTTGGGAGCCACCAGTGTCCAGCAGAGGAACTGGTGGGAGTAAATGTGCTGGAGTCACACAGGAGGGGTGGAAGAACATGCCCTGATAGGGAAGGACCCTGTTGAGGGTCCTTTCAGGGTCACCAGCCCCAGGAGGGGGGCCCTGCTATCTCAGGTCTCTTGAAAAGCTTCCCTTACTCCAGACTCCTCCTCCTGCACCTGGTGGATCTTTTCTCAAGTGATTTTGTCCTGGGAGCGGTTCCTGCCTTGTCTTCCCATTTTTCTTCCTGCCCCAAAGAAAACATCCGTGTCTCTCCTCCCCCCACTGGGCCACATGCTCGGCCAACGTCACTTCCAAACCAACAGCGTTGAGCTGGAATGAGATATCGGAGTTGCCCCACTTGCTTTTGAAGGCCAGTGTTTTCTTTAGGATGTTCATCCATTCGGCTTTAGATGCAAGGGATTTATTTATCTATTTTAAACTCTGCCCTAGATTTTGGCAAAAGACAAAAAGGAGCTTTGTCTAAATTATTCATCTCTTAATTTTTCTAAGCAGCCAGTGAACAATAGATAATAAGGGGTAATGTCTGTTTGGGGGGGGGTAAATGTCTGTTTGGGGGAGGGGTAAAATGAAACCTGAACATGTTTTGAGATAGAAGGCATTGATGTTCTCTACTGTCACAAATGAGTGCCTTCTTACTTATCATCCTGCCTCTGAAGGGACGAGGGGATGGCATGAGTGAGGCGGGGTGACCAAGTCATGGTTCCTTGTCCCATTTGCCCTAGTGTCGGGACTAAGGTTTCTTTTGTATTTGGGGTTATCATTGCTTAATTTGTTTCCAGAATGTCCCTCTGCTCTGTCCAGGATTTCAGTGATGGCATGGTCACTTCTCTTTCTGCTTCTTGGTTTCTGGATTCATGAATTCCTAACGGGGATACAATGTCAGGCCAAGGACTCTGATTCAACGCATATGCTGCATCCTGGAGGATGGCAGTGGTTTATCCTTAGAGAATTTCACCTGTGCCTCCAACAGACTGTTCCAATGCTTGATTTAGCCAGCAACTTCTTGCTAGTATCATACATTTTACCAAAAGTAGATCTGGTGATAATGAGCCCACTTCTACACCACCTTTGTTGTAAGGTGAGGTTGGTGTTCTAAGGCAATGGTATATGGGGTCTTGAACCAGTGGGACAAAGGCTTTTGTTAGCCCTTAACTAGTGGTTCTGTCTGAGACCCTACAAGCAGAAAAAGGCAACTGTGAATACTTACTTATTTCTGTGACACGTAACCACTGGCCCTTGCAGGATGGAAGGGACTCAATGTAGTTAACTTGCCCCCAGGTAGAGAGCTGGTTTCCTTGAAGGATGGTGCCATTCTAGTGGCTCACTATTGATCCCTGCTCCTCAAAGGTAGAAATTCCATGGCAATAGTCCCAGAGAGTCCAGACAGTTAGGTCCACAGGTAGTTGTGATTGCTTCCACTGTGACCGATACATCCATGTGCTCATCATGCCATAGATGTAGCCAGTGACAGAGGTTGGTGGATGTCAACTGGCCTAACCATTTGGACTACCTGCTTATTTGTGCCCCTTCAATGTGGATAGTTTCTGGCAGGCATTAACAAATATCTTTACCCTCGGCATTCACTCCCAAGTGTAATGTCTCTAGTTCAGATTTCTTTGTCCCCCATCTTTCAATATTTTTCCCTTCCAGGTCCATAGCTAACTAGAGAAGACATTTACATCTGCCCATAAGTTCATTTATAGTCTAATATCAGGGCACTTCTCTTGCTACTTAAAATGAATGATCAGGTGCCTTGCCCAAAGTTCTACCCAGTGGGAGGGTTTTCCATCAAGAATATCTTTCAAAAGTACCTTTGATTATTGTTACACATCCACATACCTAAGTGACTTATGCATAAGCAAAGCTCCTCTTCCTGGTCGAACAGAATCACTCCCTATGGCTGTCCGCATGAACTGAGAAACAGGTGCGGGTGTGACAATAGTGGATGCCGTTGAGGTCTGAGCTCCTTACTGATGCAACTTGCTTGTCTCTCTGGGCCTAGTGTTGTAGGCCTAGGTATACCTAGGTAGCCACTTACATCTTACAATGGACTGTTGCTGGGCCTCCTTAGACTTATCACTCGGTAGGTCTGCAAGGCCCCAGCTCATCATTGGTAGTCTGGCCACATGGTCACTTGGTACCTATGGTTGGGCAATCTCTTTCCACCAAGACTCCACGGAACGTCAGGAGTTGTTTTTCAGAAGATGTATGAGTCTCTGCTGTAGGTGGCATGCCTTCACTCCAGAACGCCAGAGGACTGCACTGGGACTTTCCCATTGGGTTTGCCCCAAACTCTACATGGTCCTTTTCCCTCCATTGACACCTTCAGCTCTCTAGGGTCTGCCAGAACATATGGCTCAAGTGGCAGGGGTGCCTGCATCACAGCCACGACCTGAGCCCTTTCTTCCTCCAGGTCCCATCCAAAACTGGCAGATCTTCATATGATCCAGATTATGGGCTGGGACAGTATCCCGATTTTTGCCATGGTAAGACGAGGAAAGAAAATACCTCTTCGAATTGATGATATATGGCGTGATGGTTAGTTTTACGGTAACTTGACTAGGCGATGATGCCCAGTTGTTCAGTCGGTCAAGCGCTAGTCTAGATGTTGCTGTGAAGGTATTTTGTAGATGTGATTAACACTTTCAATCCGTTGACCTTGTTAACGTGAGTGGGCCTCATGCAATCAGTGGAAGGCTTTGGGAGCAGACTGAGGTTTTCAGTCTGCCTGTCTACCCTACAGATTTCAGATTCTCTAGGTCTTACAATTGCATTGATTCCTTAAAATCAATCTCCTTATAAATACATATTTTTATTGGTTCTATTTCTCTGGAGAACCCTGACTAGTACATATGGCATGTATATCTTTATGATAAAGACTTAAAAAAAAAACGGATAAAATGGATGGCTTTCTAGAAAGACAAAAATTAAAAACAATAATGACCTGATAAAATAATAAAATTAAAATATCTAAATAGTGTGAAAAGCCAAGTAATAATGGAAAATACGACTAAAACAACACAAGGATTTTGCTTTTTGAAGTGCTTACATAATTTAATGGGCTGATTCTCTAATACTATGACAAGTTCATATAGGTAATTGCTAGCCTATTAAAGTATTTCAGAGCATGGAGTGGGATGGAAAATTTTCCAATTTATTTTATGAAGGGAGCATAATCTTGATCCTAAAATCTCCCCAAAATGACATATCAATAATAACAATAACAGCAACAACAACTACAGGTGAATGTTACTTATGAATAGAAATATATTGAGTCATTTCAATAAGACCTCTTTAAAACATAATCATAATGACATAAGGTTTATACATAATGGTTTCACATTAGGAGATCTAATAGTATATTTTATGACATGAAAAGGAATCACCATATCATTATTTGTAAGAACACTAAAAACATTTTTTAAACATTTATTTATCTTTGAGACAGAGCGTGAGTGGGGAAGGGTCAGAGAGAGAGGGAGACACAGAATCCGAAGCAGGCTCCAGGCTCCGAGCTGTCAGCACAGAGCCCGACGCGGGGCTCGAACTCACGAGCTGAAGTCAAAGCCGAAGTCCTGAGCCGGAGTCAGACACTCAAGTGACTGAGCCACACAAGCACCCCTGTAAGAACATTTTTAAACATTCAAAAGCCATTCTTTGAATTTTTCTTTAAACACTTCTTGCAAATTAGGAGTTACTATTTAATTTAATTATCAACTTGAACTCAAGGCCTGTTTGATAGTTCTCAAAGATGGCACTGACATCATTAAAGTAATAACGGAGTTAGTACATGTCTACCTGAGCTTGAGTATGTGAACAGGACAGCATCTCTTCTTTCTCTTAAATATTATTGCCTACTCAAGAGTCGTGATTATTGGCCCCAGAATGCCTCTCAATGGCCGTCCTTCCCTTGTTTATTGGTGGCTGTCAGTGCTACCTCTGCTGATGCATTTAGTCCATTGTGATTTACAGCTTCTGATGCAGTGAATTATGACCCTTGCCAGCTGAGAGTGTTAAAGGGGAAACATATAATTTTAAGAATTAATTGCTGTCACCTGTACAAATGCATAACAATGAAAAAAATCTCATTGAATCCTTTGTCTCATTTACTTTATTTATTTATTTATTTATTTATTTATTTTAATTTTATAATGTTTATTTACTTTTGAGAGAGAGAGAGATAGACTGTGACTGGGGGAGGAGCAAAGAGAGAGGGAGACACAGAATTCGAAGCAGGCTCCAGGCTCCGAGCTGACAGCAGAGAGCCCGATGCGGGGCTTGAACCCACAAACTGTGAGATCATGACCTGAGCTGAAGTCGGATGTTTAACCAACTGAGCCACCCAAGCACCCCTCGTTTACTTTAGATACATCTTCTCAAAGCTTATTTTCTTAAGTCACAAGGTGGTTCTGTCACAGCAGAAGAATAGAATAGAATCTTAGCTTTCACACTTGAAAAATTATAAAGTTTATTAAATAAAAATGAACTGTTACAAAGCAGATGTTACTTTAAAGAATGGAGTTTCTGGTAATTTTCCTTTGAATATAAAAAAGTAGTCCCTTCTCCAATCCAACTTTTGAGCATTTAATATGTTATTAATTAAAATCATGGTACACTAACCAGTAACATATTTTCTTTTCATTTGCAGAAAAATTTTCTTTCTTATTCCCCTAAAGGAACTTGGAAATGAATGAAAACAGGGGCAAGATAGAATCTTCCTAATTCACTCACTCTTCACTGGAAATCTCAGTAACTCCCAGGAGTATGTGTTTGAATATGTGTTCATGTTCATTCCATTGTTTTTTAAGTGAACTGATTACCTCTGAGGCCGAAGCAACAAGCTATGAAAATGAAGTCTTCATAAGCAGGTGGTGTACCGGGAGCCAAACGTAAATCTGGAAGCTATTCTGAGATGTTTGACTTCCTCCAAGCTTTTATCTGATGACATCCTTGTTTACAACCCGAGTTGGCCTCTTGGACTGGCCCTCTACTCACCAACCTGGATGCCAATTTCCCACCTCCTGCACCCACTGGTCCCCCACCTGCCCCACCCACGCCCGCTAGGCTCACAAGCATCCTTGCACGCTGTGGAGTCTCAAGTCTGCGGCCAGTCCTGTGGGGATGGCTGCAGGACTGATGTACCTGGCTTGGCTTTTCCACCTCTCTGCTGTGGCTGACCCTGCTTTTTCTCTTCTTCTCTTTCTTTTCCTGCTCTCTTTGTCTTTCTCTTTCCTCCTTTCCCTTTCTCCTCCCCTCCTTCTCTTTTTCTTCTTTTCTTTTCTATGTTTAAAAAAAGATCAGAATTCTACATATGCAGAGTCACACAGAACCAGTTCCTCCTCATTTTCCTTTCCCCAGAAACGACCACATTCAACTCTCTTATCTGACTCTTTTGGCATTGACTTGCTTTTCTTGAAAAATGTTTACATGATTAGTTGCCATTTCATTTCATTTTATTTATTTTAAAAATGAAATTTATGGTCAACTTGGCTTCCACACAACACCCAGTGCTCATCCCAACAGGTGCCTTCCTCAATGCCCCTCCCCCACCCCCCATCAACCCTCAGTTTGTTCTCAGTTTTTAAGAGTCTCTTATGCTTTGGCTCCCTCCCTCTCTAACTTTTTTTTTCCCTTCCCCTCCCCCGTGGTCTTCTGTTAAGTTTCTCAGGATCCACCCAAGAGTGAAAACACATGGTATCCGTCTTTCTCCGTAAGTTGTCATTTTATCTTAGTGTTAGGCATTATTTGTTAACTTTCTGCTCTGGAGAACGCACGCTCCCCCAGTCCAAGCCCACCACACATGCACGTATCCTCAGGCTCTGGTTCCTGCATTTGCTTCCTGTTCTCTGTCCTTGCTGCCAACGAAGCCCAAGCTCTCCCCCACTCGTATAAATCTTTCACTCACCTCAAACATATCAGTAGTTTGTTCATCCTCTTCGTCTTCAGCAGAGCTGGGAGACTTCTGAGCCTTTCCAACCGAGGCCAATGTCCTCCACTTCAGCCACAAAGGTGTCATTTTCGTCTTGCCCTTTGTAGTCTTTTGGAGATCACCCTGTCTCTTTTTTGTTTGGGATCCGTGGTTTCATACAACCTCGCTCTTTCTTCTACTTTGTCACTTTCATCCTTATTTGACGGAGAACATCTTCCTGTTCCTTCCTAAGAATAAGTAGTAAGAGGTACATTCTCAGAGAACTGGCTTGTCTGAAGACCTCTGTTCTACCCTCCAACTTGATTACTACTCTGGCTGGCTGCCAAATTCTAGGTGAGAAATTATTTTCCATTAAAATTGTGCAGGAATTGCTTCAGCTTACAATATTGCTTGTGGCAAGTTTGATGACATTTTGGTTTTTTGATCCTTCATGTGATACCTATTTTTTGTGTTCTTACTGAAAGGTTATAGGAATTTTCTTTGTCTCTAGAGATGTAATTTTATGCTGAAGTGCCTTTAGGTGAATCTATTTTCACCACGGTGTTGGGCATTTCATGGTCCTTTTACTTTGTAAACACGTGTCCATTTTTTGACAAAATTTTCCTGAATTATCTTGTTGATGATTTCCTCTCCTCTGTTCTGACTTTTCTGTAACATTTATTATGTGGATGTTGGATCTTGTACCTCCACTCTTTCCCTTCCCTTCCCTTCCCTTCCCTTCCCTTCCCTTCCCTTCCCTCCCTTCCTTTCCCTCTCTTTCTCTTGGGAGGTGTAGTCAATTTTCTTTTTCATACTCTATTGGATGGAATGAGTTCGGCTGCTGGAGGAAGAGAGGTAGCACACACAGTTGTTTCTCCCCCATACAAGAGCCCAGGAGTAATGGTCCTGGGCTATTGCCATAGCTCTGAGGTGTCAGGCTCCTGGCTCCTGGTTCCTTCTACCCCACAGCTCTGTCCCTAAAGTGTTGCTGTCTTTGCCAGGTCCAGAATGTCCCACCATATTCCACCACAAGTGTCTGTACTCTGGCTCTTGGGGAGGATGCGATGAGGAAAGAGAAGACGCAGGTTGTGTGTTTCGTATGTCATTTGTGTTTACAGACTCTTGGCCACAACTACGGGGGCTGGGAAGTATGGTGTTTGTTCTTGGGTCATGCTCTCACTCAAGAACTGCGGGTAATATTTCTGAAGAAGAAAGAGAGAACAGATATGAAGTGGCATCTAAGGGTCCCTGTCACAGTCCTTACTGCCAGAAGCCTGAACATCCATGTGCTTCCTTTTTGCCTCAACACAGAGAGCATTTGCACCTCCTTAGGAAAGGGAACTGTTGTCTCCTGTCCACTTACTGCATCCATCTTGAAGTTCCTGCTTGTCCTGCCACTGAATGCCCTTGTCCATGGGACTCGTGGCAGGTTCATCCCTGCGTATCATCCTTCATGGGCACCTGTATAGTGGACACTGCACACCTCACACTTTTCTGGGACTAATGGCTTTCAAGCCCAATTCCTGCAGGTTTGAAGAATCAAGGATTTGAAACTGGTTTTAGTTTCAGATTTGAATGGTCACAGGTTGTTCAGGTGAGTGTGTGTCTCTTTGGCAACGTAATTCACTCAAAGACTTACAAGTCCATTTGTATTGCCCAGTTTCACACATAAGACGACACCAGGGATCTCACCCAGACGGCATCCAGGTTGGCATTTCCGCTCATCCTCCCTGTTGCCCTGGAGGGCATCTGAACACAATGGGCGTGGTTGGAAGGCAGCGGGCTTCTGATTTTGCCTGCTGGGCAGACTGCCCTGCTCTGCCCAAGGACGCTCAGGGAAAGGTAGTTGAAAGAGGGTTGGGACCACAGTTTTTTCTCCCACCGAGGCTGTCCTTTCTGTAGAGCCACCTAGTATTACTATTGGGTCACAGACGCATTGGTCACAGTATTATTGGGTCACAGAAGCATTTAGTGTTTTTGACTCTGCAATGCTGAGATTGCAGGGCTGCAGAGAGGGAGCTATTTCCCTCCCATCTCTGGTTCTTGTGTCTTGTAGGGCTTTGCTGAAAGGGGAGTGAGCGGACGTGTCTCAGGGTCATACCCTGGTGACAGGGAGGCACTGGGAAGATGGGTCGGTGGGTGCTTCAGTGGGGGCTTACTTTGAAACTGTGTTCTCATTTAGGGGCAGGACCAAATGAGGGGCTTTGGGAGGAGTCATTAGAGATTAAGGGTCATTTAAGCCCTCCCTGTGGCTTCACTGGCACTTCCTCTCTGGGTTGCAACAAGGGCATGGGAAGACTCCTCAGAGAAGAAGCTGAATCTGAAGCCCAGGATCGGCTTTGATTCTAACGGGGCTCAGGCCAAGAGAAGACGGGTGCAGATCTGTTTTTGTCCTTGAAGGTGAGTGAAGCTTAACAGTAAAATTAGCTCCTTTCCATATCTCTTAATCTTCCCCCCATTGCTAATGCCTGTTGTAACTGGAGCAAGCCAGTGTGGGTCAGGCTGATTCACGATTTTATGGCGAATGAGCTGGAACAGATATGGCCCTGCTGGCAGGAATTCAAAGCTCATATACTCTCCTTAGACCTCTGACTTGAGTAATGAAAATTCAGCTGCTCAATCCAATTGGGATCCAGGTAAACAAGAGAGAGAAGGGTGAATAGGAAAAGGTAAATTAAATCATGAAGCAAATGTCAAGTAGAGGTCAAAGGAGAAGTCAGGCCCGAGGTGGGGATGATCTTTGATTCACAATCCCTATTTCTTGCTATCTTTCTGATGGGATCACATTAAATTTGGTAAGTGGAGGTAATTGGTAAAATTGGTGAAATCAGTTGCAGGAAAAAATCCGCCCCCCCCCCCCCCGACGTGCTAACAGAGGGACTGTGTCTCTTCCCTGTGGACTCACTGTGTGTGTCCTACCCAGCTGGTCTCTTGTGTTCACAACCCCATGCACTGACTGTGACTCCCCTTCCATCTTGTGTGGACAACCACGATTCTGCTCATTTCTGCTCAGGGACCAGGCCCCGGCACCAATAACACAACTGTGTGCATCTTCAGCCCCGAGAGATGTAGGGACACAGGATTTTCACTGCTTACCCCCAGCTTCAGCCCTGGGCTGCAAATGGGTTGACGGGCTGCAGCGTGGTTGTGGCTGGGTCTCTATTCTTGTGCAGACTGGCTTTCCTTTCAGAACAGAACTGTCTCCCAACCCAGAAATTCTTTGGTCTGCTCGGGGTGGAAAGCCTGTCGGCCAGGAAGAGAATATATGGGAAAAGGGTTGAAACCCATGGCCCACTAGTGGCACGCACTGTCTCCGTGCTACAGAGACACAGATTCCATGACCCTGAGCCATTTCACTGCTTACCCCTGGCCTCAAGAGTGACGTGTTTGAGGAAACCATAAACAGAAATATCGGTTGTGCTGTGGAGTTAAAGCAAAACAGAGACAGCTTAAGCAGGGTTCTCCCGAGGCAGGAGAGCACCGATTGTCCATTCTGTGAAGTCTGAGTCATGGTCGCTGCCCTCATGGGACTGGCAGTCTGTGGGAGTGATGTCGTGGGCACATAGAGCAACCAAGAGCCGACGCAAAGCTGTGCTGGCTGGTGTCCACTGAAAAAGGAACAAGAGAGCAATCCCGGAAGGCAGTGCCAGGTGGGGATACAGAACGCCCACTCAAGGGCCAGTGTGCTGGGGTCTGATCCCAGCTTGGCTACTTATTAGTAGTGACCTTGGGTGTGATAACTATCCTGTTTGTGCCTCAGTTTCCTCAACTGTGAATGGAGGGGACTAACAGTACTGACAATGAGGATTAAATTCGTTCTACTGCAAAGCACTTAGAAGAGCACCCAACTCTCAGTAGGGGCTCTGGCATTACTGGCTAAGCTGACGGTTCCCTTTTCCTGATCAGTAGGGCCTGCAGGGATTCATGGGAATGAGCAATCCCATCTGGTTGGGCTGAGCAGGGAAGGCTTCATGGAGGAGGTGGGATCTTAGCTGGAACTTGGAAGGTGGTAAGATTTTGTTTAGTGGAGAAAAGAAGGGAGGGTGTTCCTGGCAGTTAAAACAGCAAGAACAAAGGCAAGGAGGCTTATTTGGGGGGGTGTAAGTGTTGGGGTGGCAGCACTCAGTACTGTTTGGTCACCCATCTCTTATGGTTCATCCCTCTTGGGTGAAAAGCCAGTCTGGATGGGTCTCGAAGACGAATTACAAAAGGCTGCTGCAGCTGTCGTGCCAAACCCTGCAGACTCATGGGAGCGTGAGCTGGGTTCATCTGTCAGAAAGAAGCAACCAGTTCTGGCTGGAGCAGAGGGTTTGTTTTGGAGAGAAGTGAGGGACACTGAGTGCAAGACTAAAGCAAGGAATGGTTGGAGGAGAGGATGGGGGTTTTGTCAGAATGCCACCACGGGGTAGGGTGACAGCTGAGTGCCAGTTGGATTTGGATCAACATTGGGATATTTTGAGGGCATCATGAAAAGCCTTTGAAGGCTCAATAGTCTCTCTCACCAGGACATTTTCCTTCCATCTGCCCTCACTCCTTTGAGCTCGCTCCCTTTGCTGGGCTATCATCATGTAAGTCATCTCAATCCCTTTGTATCCCGAGACCCCCTACCACTGATTTGAGATAGCCCCTGTCTCTCCTACTTCACTAATGTCTCATCTGTAGTAGAAACAAACATTCTCGCCCATACATATGGCCCCCACACAATGGCCTCTGTCCCTCATTGTTCTTGGCCACCTTCACCAGCTTAGACCCACGCTCCCTCTTGGTAACGGAATGGCTCCTTTCCAATGACAAGAAAAAAGCTGAGAGCCCCGAGGAAGTGGACCATTCAGCGTTTGCCCAGTGTTCAGGGAGACAGTGGGTGCTAAGTGGTCAGGAGTATTGGCCTGACCAATCCAGGACTGGCCCTGGAGAATAAGAGATCTTGAAAATTTGATCCCAGAACTTCGTTTTTGGTTGAAAGTACTTAGAGTACAAACTCCAACATGAAACTGTGTGGTGGTTGCTCTAGCCCTTGGTTGGTCACAGATATCTGGGAGTCACAGAGGTTTCCTGTAAATTTCAGAGAGAAGACAGACAATTTATTAAGATGTCCTGGAGAGATTTGAATCTATGGGAGGTGAGAACCTGGTCTGATGAGAATGTTCTCTCAGTGGCAGCAAATACAGACATTCTGGAAGAGCTGAGGCCACATTTTGGATCATGCGTAAGCAGTCATATTTGTGCCCTACTGGCCTCTGCGGGTGACAGTTTCCTGTTGAAGCAAGTGGGGCTGTCCCTTAGGTAGATGAATGTATTTGGATGAAATGTGATTTTTTACAAACTTTAAGTACAAGAAATTAAAGACTGACCAGGTCAGTTTGCATTGGCTTAGATAAGCCGACTGGACTCCTTGCCAATGACTGAACCCTGAGAGCATCACGCACTCAGGGAGTGATGGCCTGGGGCATTTCTGACGTGGGACCTTAGGAGCCAGTTGTGTAAGGCAAGCGGGAGCCTTTATTAGTCTTGGTTTTTCTTGGGATTAAAAACAAATTAAGCAGTGGATTTTGAGTAGATGGTCTCTAATGCCCTGACTAATTTGTCTTGAAGGGATAGAAACTATCCAATAGAAATGGAAATTGACAAAAAGCCTGCATTGAATCCATCAGTTAATCAACAGGGATATATCGACAAGGTGATTAACTCTACTAGAAGATCATGGCTCTAGACAATTCTGTTTAAAACCCAAGTCAGGGTGGTAGAAAAGGATGTTTTTCTATCTGGCCTAGCATGTGCACATTTCATGGATTGGTGAAAAAGGAAGGTGTCTGGGGAGAGGGGGATTTGGGTTGTTTATTTTTTCCTTGAAAAACTGAGTGCTCTGTTCAGGACACACATCTGAGCATTTTGGAGCACATGCACTCCAGACAGCCATGCACACGCATGGACCCACACTCATAGAAGCACATGCTTATATTCTGCACTTAAGAAATTTTACATAGAGGCTTCTTTGATCTTTCAAACGAATATATAACATCAATTCAAAACAATACAGTTTGGGACACAAAAGCGATCTGTCTTGGGGAGACTGGCAAAGGCAAGAAGAAAATCGGTACTAAGACCATCTATTAACATCTAGCGTGCTCATATTTGATACTCATTCAAGTTAATCACCACTGCTCCTCTCCAAACCCCGCCCCACGGTCCTATTGGATTATATAATAGACCTCAATAACTCTAAATGAGCTATTATACTCTGCCATATAATTATATATTTAGGACACATGTATGGTTAAAAAAAGCAATCCGCAGAAAAACACTGAAACAAATTGCAGAGCAATTTCAGCGACTGATTATATTTAAGCTGTAGTGTGTCAGCTGTTCTCAAATTTTTTTTCAGAGTTCCCAAATCCGTTAGACAATATTCCAGAGCTATCATCAGTCTTTATTTCTGCGTCAAAGTCATTCTACAAACGTGAAAAGCCTGCTTCTCTGATCTTTTCTTTTTGAGACTCCTAAAATGCAAAAAGGTGCTTCTCATTTATTTTTTCTTGGACAAGTCTTTTAGCTGCTTGTCCTACTCAAATAATAATGATAACAATAAAAGCATTTGTCATTTACTGAGCTCTTACTTTTTGCCAATATCGTTGTGTGTATTTTGTATCACCTCATCTGATGAGATGACAATGTGCCATGAGTTGGGCAAAGATGCTCAGGTATTAAGTATCTTCTTTAAGAACACGGGGCTTATTTAAGAGCAGCGAAGCCATGGTTAGAACTGGGTTGGTTAGTCCGTCCTCGCTATTTCTAGTACTCACGATAGCTAGTATGTTTTCATTTTGTAAGGTATTTTCATGTATGTTATGTCACTGATCCTCACAATTGTCCTGTGAGTATAGCTTTTGGTACTGTTCCCATTTTACAGATGGGGAAAATGATGGTCAGAGAGGTTGTATCACTTCCCACAAGCGCTGCTGGGGTCACAATGCATGGAGCAAAGTTGGCATGAAAACTGGGCCATTTGGCTCCAAATCTGGCGCCTGTTCACGATTCTACACTGAAGAAACGAAACAAACAAACAATATGAGACGGAAGCAAACATGCAACCAATTAGGGCATCAAGAGAGTCTTTGCCCCCAAGTATCAGCAGTGCTACGAAGGGAATCTTTGCTAAGACCAACGTGATGATGAACACACAGCACAAAGCTTTGTAGCCCACTCCACCAGTGCACCTGCCCTGGGGGGAGGCAAAAGAGCTGTTCGTGGGGCTGCCCATCCTCAGAACCACGGGGCACCAGAGGAGCTGGGCGACATGCAAGAATTTGAGCTCACTTTGACTTCTCACAGGCTAGGCAGTGAGGAAGGAGGAACCCGGCAAAGCCAAGAGATAAGAAACAGTGTGGGGGGATATCCCAGAGGCTGGAGGCCTCGCAGGGGGTCATGGCGAGAGCTGACATCATGGGCACAGCGCGCGCTGGGAAAACATCAGAGGAAGTCATTTTAATCTTCAGAATGAGCTCAGAGGTATACAGGGTGGATATATAACCTCTATTCATTCATTTAATATATGATTAGATGTCAGTGTTGTTGGAGTTACATTTTAGGAAATGACTATTCATAATGGAAGTCCTGGCAAGGTTTCTTTATAATCAGCAAAACAGGGTGGAGGGCTCAGCTGTGGCACCCTTGCAAGAGCCTCTTAATTTACGGGCGATGTTAAATTATACCGGCTGCCAGATAGTCAGATACGGGAAGTGATACAATAAGTCACTGGGGATATGCTAGTTTTTCTTTTTTCATTTGACAACCACAGGAAGTGGCCATTAGCCAAGCCATCTGAGGAGAGAGCATCTGATTGCTATGCTACGTGCACAGCGTCCTGAATATCTCCAAAGGCCTCACAGGAGAGCGTGCTGGGCATGGGGGTGGGAAGGCAGATGGAGGGGGACAGAGGACTGGCGTGCTTAGGGGTGTGTATTTAGACTCATCAGAAACAGGCACCGGAGGGGTTCCAGGGGCTTGTTTTTCTCGAGTTGCCCTGACCTTTCCAGGTTGAGCTGTCCCTACTCAGGTTTGTCATGAGCCTTATAAAAATAGCTTGGGGGTATTTGGGGGGCAAATTGTGCATGAAGAATTTAAAAATATCTACTTTCTTACTTGTTTTTTTTTTTCTATAAAGACAATTCAATACAGCGAGATTTCCCGTGTCATTTCTGCATGAGGGCAGAGGCAAATTGCAGATCGGGGCAGCTTTTTGTATTCAAGACCAACGGTTGACTGTGGGGTGTAGCCTGCTCTGCCCCTTTCTAAGGCCCAGACTGAGACCCGACACCGTGGGGAAACTACCAGGACTCTCAGATGATAACCCAGATGATAAAGCACCCGGGGAGATCAATGGGGTGTGCAAGTGTGGGAAGCTCACTTATAAAAGTGATCCCAATGCTCACAGGCAATAATGTGAATCCTCGAGAAAGATGCTGTCGTATTTTGTTGAAAAGTTGACTCTTTGAGATGAAATCAGGTAATGGGAGCCTCACAGTGGGGTCCCTTTAAAGATGTACTAAGCTGGCATTGCAGGAATATGTGGGGAGGGGTCCTCTCCCTTTCTATCTGGACCACGTGGATCGACTGTGATTTGCCTTTCCAGAAAGATCTTTGGCTTGATAGCTTCCTTCTCAGTGACAGCCATTACTCTTTAAATTCCCTGAAATAAAGACTTTCACGATCATCAAACAGTGTTATTTTTTCAATTAAGAAAACAGATTTTGATTGAAAGTTCCCCAACTTTCTTGCTCATATGGAATTACTTGGACATCTTTATAACATTCTGATGCTTGGTGCCCACCCTCAGCCATTCTGATTTAATTTGTACAAAGGTGTTGACCTGGGCGTCAGGATTATTACAAGTTCCCTGAGAGAATGTACCATGCAGCAGAATTTGGGAACTACTGCTCTTGTCCCTCATTTCTCAAGACATTCCTTGGTGTGTCTGCTTAAAAATTCTTTAGCAAGAATTCAAGTCTTTTCATAGGCCCTTTTCTCCAACTTGATATTCCTACATTATCTAGAGCTTGTCTATTACCATGGATGGCAGTCCATCCCTGGGATAGGGTATGTTGCCGTAACAAACAACTCATTCCTCACTCAGGCTGCACGCCCAGTGTGGGTCAGCAGGAGCTGCTGCTCATGGAAGACCTTTGGGGACCCAGTTTCACAAGATGCTCCATTTTGAGCTGTGCTTCCCGTCACCTCAATTAGAGAAAGGGTACCTGACACAATGGTCTTGAAGCTTCAGCTGGGGAATGACCCTTCGTTTGGGTTCTCATTTCATTGGCCAAAGAAAATCATATGGTTTTGCCTCATGTCAAAATGGGCACAGAAGCATAATCTTATCATATTCCTGGAAGGCGCAAAGCCAGAAATATTTGGAAGATAGTGATAACTATTATACATGGATTTCCGATTTGGCGTTCAACGTTCTTTCATCACTAATTCCTTCAAGACTTCCCCCCCCCCCTTGTAATTTTGAGAATGAAGAGATTAGATTTGCTGCTTCAAAATGGAAACACTTTCTTGGTCTGGACCCAAGAGGGAAGGTAATTCTGGTTTCCTCTGTTCACTTCGTGACTGTTTTCTTGGTGTGATGACTCTATTAGTTAGGAACGCTTTTTCCCCCAAATAATAGCAAATCTTATTGGTGGGTCTGAAACAGCTTGTGACTTGTATGCCTCACGTTTCAGAAATCTGAGCGCCAGCAGTCTAAGGCTGGCCCTGTGCCATTCGAGACTCAGTTTCCTTCTGAACTTCTACTTGATCATCTTTAGCATTTGTGCCTTTGTCCTCATGCTTAGTGATCCATGGTGACAAGATGGTGGCTACTCTTTCAGACTCCGAGTCCAAGAAACATGCAGAAGAAAGACAAGAGGAAAGGGACCAGAAGGGTCCAGTGATGTCTCTTTGTCAAACTTTGCCTTCTTTGGGAAGAGATTCCTTGCTGGGACTTGCATGTCCATCTTATTGGCCAGGGCTGTGGCCAGGACCACCTGTTGCTGCAGAAGAACTCCTGTTGTAGAGGAGGCAAGGGGAATTAAACTGTGCGAATGGTTTTTATGGAGCCATTTTGCAGTGTAAACTACCAGGAGTGGGCTAGGTTTCAGATGGAAACTAGACCTTGGGCTGTCACTCTTCATAAGTCCATAAAACACCTCCATTAATTTCTAATAACTTTATGACTCTAGAAATGGATCCCAGGCTCTAAGTTATGAAAACGGCTAAAATACCTTCTATCATAGTGTCCATTTAGGTAAGCTGGTGGCCATTTCCAATTTACTTCCACCCAGAGTTTTAGGGTATAGTGAGCTATGAAGAGTTGGACTGATGACGAATATCAAAAATGGAAAGCATCTCTACCAACACAATACCTCTGATGAAATCGCAGTTTGAAGACTTCTTATCCTGGAGCTATACACACTTGAACTCGATGGAGAATAAGAAGTGGGGAAGTTAAAGCTGAGCATCCCCAGTTGAAGGGAGGCTGAGAATGAGGACGAGTACCTGGCACTTCAGGCAGAATTAGGAAGGGCTGGTGTTTCTGAGAAGTGACCATTCAGAGTTCTATACTACAGCTTTCCTGAGGTCACCAAAGATGCATTGGGCTAGTCCCATATTTTCCCTGGACTACTGAGTTTTTTTCATTTTGGAGGAAAATGGTTCTTGGGAGTTAATGGCAATGAGATGTGGCCTGGGCTTCTGGCTGGTAGATCTTCAGTGAAAGCAGATGGCCACAGTGGTATTAAAAACTAAAGACGGCAGTAAAGCTTTTAATTGAAAACAATTGGACCCTGTTGGATGGTAATTACCTTGGCTGCTTACAAAGAATATCCTGTCCTTGATATCCTGAAAGAAGAGCTGAAGCTGAGCAAAGAGGATCTGTCTGATGTGCATCTAATAAGGATGGAGTTCCCCAAACTACTTTCTCGAGGGATCCTCAGGAGAAGAGAAATGAAGAGGAGAATTTGCTGTAGCAAGAATGATGAAGACAAAACATTCATCTACGAAGCAACCTAATGGGTCCATGTTTACTAGAAGATTGAAATTCTAGCCACCTTCAGGAGAAAAAAAATAACGATGCTTTACATGCTTCTTTTTTTTCTCGGTAAATGATAGATCCTAATGAGGAAGATGTCTCATTTGGATGATTTCCTTAAAGATGTTTGCCATGTGAATCGCTACCATGCATGAGAAGTCACAGGCACTGGGGAGCCTCAGCTGCGGTACAACTATAAATATTCAGGAGGCAGTGATGTAATATTTGTCTAAGGGACTCAGCCCTAGGGGTTAGATCTATAAGCAAATTTTAGCCAGAAGGCCATTTTTAAGTCCAAATAACAGGCAGTGTTAGAATGGAGGACGTGGGGGAGGTTGAATGGGAAAGTATCTTAGGAGGCCATTGGCTCAGTTGTTCCCCCAGAAACTACAATCTACGATTCAGTCGGTGGACCCCACTGGGGGCTGGGTGATTGCTGATCTTTAATGGACTCCAGGTGACTGTTGAAAAGCTCCGATCTAACTCCTGCCGCACCCAGGCCAGCATCAGGATTACATTCTTGGTGGCCATTCCTGGATACCCACATCTCACCTAGGAAGGGGCGCTTAGCTTCGCACAGATTTCAGGACCAGGTCAGAGTCTCTCTGTCTTGGAGGTGACCCTTGGGGCTGCTTGCAAAGACTGTTCCCTCTGCTTTGGGCTCCAGGAGGATCACTGTCTCCACCCCCCTGAAGTCAGGTGTGACCACGTGTGTCCCCGAGCGGAGTGAGCCCATAGCCCTTCTGTGTAGGGGGAGCACATACAGACATCTGTGGTAACTACAGCATTACCCCCAGGGCTCGTCCTGTCAAATCAGTGCTTAGCAGAGCTGCGTGCATATCTGAGGGCGATGCCTACGTCACGGTTAGGCTCTGCTGGGGTAAGGATGGGGCAGAATAGCATATGTGCACGCAAATTATTGAATCATTGAAGATCTGGGGGCAAGTTCTGAGTAATTGCCACCACCTCCATAAAACTCCTTCAGGTGTACAGTTTGGGGCCCTGAACCGCAAAAGACTTGTAAGTTTCACCTGCAGACTCTCCTTACCCTGCTCCTTGGAATTGCTTTTCTAGGCAGTACTATAGGAGTCACGCTTTAGGCGTGGTGTGAAAACAAAACTTAAACAAAAACCGGTGAAATACTATGGCTGTGTTCACATGAAATTGTTATTTAATCATGGTAAGACATAAAACATCTAATTTAGTTTCAAATATAGTGTAATATTTTATAGAGCAAAAATGAAACACAAAACAAAACCCAAACAAAAAAAAAAGGGAGAATGCGTATCAAAAAAGCCTTAAAAAAATCTCTCTCACCTTTACTATGGCAATTCTGGAATGGCTATTTCCTTCTTAGATTATTCTCCGCTGTTTTCAGCAGTCTTGAGTTCAGAGCCCTCCACTGGGTGGATATCACTTTGCTACCTCATTATGCCTAATAAGGCTGCCATTCCTTAGATTCCCCTGGCCTGATTTTTTCTTGGTTTTTAGAGCAGCTAGTTGCTGTTCAGTTCTGGAATGTTCTCCTTTTTAGAGTAGCCAGGATATTTTCTCAGTCAGATACTCTATTGCCTTTAATGCTCATGACACCTAATACCTGCTCATTGAATAGATATCTGGTCTTAGCTGTCTCTATTTTTCTTTCCTTTCTTTTTTTCTCTTTTTCTGTTCCTGTCTTTGACCATATAGGCTGTTGTTCAGGGATGGGTGCTGTGCCCAACGTTAAGGGGAGGTCAGGCTACACTGGGAATCTCTATCTATAGAAATTCTGGAAACTACAGAAAGCACAGGGTCAATAGTATATATAGTGGTAGTGAAAGAATGCTTTCCTGCCCTCTGTGCTAAAATAAAGCAGGGCGAAAGAAGGTCATAGGGTCCCAGGAAAGGGTACAATGATGTGAGCCTAGGAGTGTAGACCACTTCTTTGAGTATGGGTATATTTCTTTCTGCAGCCTCAAGCAGGGTCCTACTTGGGACCAAGAGAAACTCGTGCTTTGAGTACAATTTTTGAATCATTTCGTTAGTTTTATCCAGCACTGGAAATCTCAATTTTGGCGACAGTGACAGAATATGTGAATAATGGACTATAAATACACTTCTTGATATTGGATTTTGAGAAAGATGTAATGGAAAACAAGTTAGCATCAAACATCCCATCATTTTTCATGGGCAGTTAAGATAACTACTTGTTGTTGGTATTATGCTGTATAATTGTGCAGCATAATTGCTTCTTGTAGTCCCATAGTATCTGTTCTATAGCGTTCTATTTTATAGGTATTTTTAAGGTGTATTTTTTATTGATTTGGAATATACACAGCAATAAGAGGTTCTTGAATTGATTAGATACTATAGTGAAGCTGAAACGTTTAGTGCATTGATTCTTAATCTGTAAGGATGTTTATTTGCAGCTCTGCATATATTTATTACTATGGTGTAAGTAATGCTAACATTAAAAAGAATATTTGGTGTGTATGTATTCCTAGTAATAAATTAAAAAATTCATGTTTAACTCTTTCAGGCTACTGCCCTCTACTAGTCTAAGAAAATGGTACGAAGCGTAGAGTTAGGTACAATGGATCCCCTTCTAGACAGGGACTGTACGTGTTCGGACCCTTATATGCGTAGCACGACGCTTCTAATGTTGGTTGATTGTATGAGTCTAGAGATGATTGTTGAATCTTCCAGCAAATAAGACGGTCAAGTTATGCACTTCCTCCACTTTTATTTATCTTGAGCAAAAATGGGATAATTCTGGTTGCTTCTGTGAGAAGAAGCCCTGCTCACTACACAAAAGTGTTTATAGGCTACCTCTCTGGGTCCTTGCTGAAGATCTCCTATGGTTCTTTTTGTCTTCTTTGCATCTCATTGGTGATTTTCTAATGGCTGCTACAATTTATAAACGTAGATATTATCTGCCTTCAGATACTAATTTATTTTGACCAATCCTGCTCTTTCTTTCAATTTTGCTTCCATTTGTGCCCTGTGGTAGTATGCAGGTATTAATTTGGGGGTGAATGACAAGAGGAGGCTTTTAAGATGGAACGGAACTGTTCCCTCGTTCTTGGAAATGACATTAACATTTCAGAGTAACAGGGGACCATTTAGTGCATCGATTCTTATTTTTCTGTGTGCACATTTTGACCTGGTAAATAAAAATCAGAGTGGAGAGGAGAAAGATGGTTTGTGAATGGAGGCAGAAAAGGCAGATGGAGGCATGGCATGGGGGAGTAGGTTTAGCCTCTCTGGGTCCTTGAAAGCTTGCAGTTGATGTTGGCCTGTACCATGTTGGTTGTTGGCTGGAGGAACCTGATGTAGTTTTTTACTGTTAGAGATAGTTGACGGAAGTAGCTAGGAAACGTTATTCACAGCTCTCTGTAAAGTGAATAATTTACTCCCTTCCTTCTGATAGAATGAAATCTGTAAAGCCTTTGGGACTCTTTGGATAAAGTGCTCTACAAACATGTCAGATGAGTTTTGGTTTTATTACTGAGGAGCCTGATTAGGACGGAAAATGGAACTTAAGTTAAACATAAGGATTTATTACCTGAGGGAGCCTCCTGTAACATAATTGTTTTAAGAAACAAACATGTGATAAAGGAGTTGAAATCATCTGCATGTTATAAATTTTATTTGATATGGTTACATTTGAATGCAGGTGCAACTCATTTTTTTGGTAAATAATTAATATTGTATCTGTAGCCTCACAAAATCTCATGTTGTCACTGACTCAGCTAAATCTCTAGTCACTGGAACTTACAGGTGCTCATGGCAAGCACACTGAGCCAGTCACTGAGTCCTACTGGAAACTGGAAAGGTATGTGTGTGTGCGTGTGTGTTTGTGTGTATGTGTGTGTGTGTGTGTGTATGTGTGCATGTGCCTGTGTATGCGTATGTTTGCTTGAGCACTACTGGGGAGGAGCAGGAGGGTCCATGGTGGAGAGGAAGTGGGGAAAGGAGTAGAGGAGAGGAAGTTGAGATCTACAGAGGAACTTAGTCTCCAAGTTTTCTATTTCCTCCCCAAATTGAACCTGGCGGTAAGAGTACGACTGTTGTTACAGTCAACCGTGCGTGATATTGAAGTGTGATTGTGTTGTTGAATGGAATGGGAATGTGATGTTGAGCTAACCGAACACTCTGCTCATTGGTGAATGGAGTTATGTTAATGCCATCCAAAATGGAAGTGGTCTTCAAATGCAGGGAATGAAGAAAACTTATAATGGTAGATGTCTTTGAATGAGTTTATCATCGATAGTCTGGGGGCATAATACCAAGTAGATGAGTAAGAGTTCTTTTCTTTCTTTCTTTTTTAATTGATGTTTTCCCTATGGCTGCTACAACTGATCAGTTAACATAAGTGTTCAGAATATATTCCTAGGGTCCATGATTGTTGGTGTCGGCCTGAGAAAATGAAGGAACATTTTTTATCCAAAGAACAACAAATTTAGGTATTTAAATATTTAAACTTTCTCTGTTTTCTAACTTTCTTCTCCTCTAGCTTTCTTCTCCTCTCATCATATATCTCTATATATGATTTTCTTGTATTATTTTAGGTATAACATATTTTAGAATTTCTTATTTATAGGTTATTTGTTAAATATAAAGTCAGAAGGCTGGGCATAAAATGTGACGCAGCTTTGAACCATTCATCCCACCTGGCAGCTGATAGCTCTGATCCTTTGCCACCTCCCTATGGTAATGGAACACTTAGGTAAAATATAAACACACCACTTTCTTTTGAAGCAATAATTATTATCAAGCAATTTACTTTATTTACTCATAATGCATGCAAAGTTGAGCAGCACCAAATGATTGAGGTTATTTTTGGAAAACATTTCGATCACATTCCGTGCCCCATAACCTCCCCATGTTGTCTCATGGGAGAGCCAGACTCTGGGACCACTGAGCTGGTTTTGGATGCAGAGATCACACGTACTGCTTCATGAGATATGTATGGTGACTTGAGATTCAAATTCGGTTACGTTGATTGAGAATTACTGGGCAAGTGGCCATCCAACTGAGCTTCTGAACCCCAGATGGTTAACTTCGGGAATGCCTTAAGTGCTCAGTGGATGCCTCGATATGGGTTACCAATCCAGAGTGCTGGTTTATCAGCCTTGCACAGTAGTTTTGGTTTGTTTAACACTGGGTAATAAAACTCACAATTTTTCCTGATGTGCTCACAAGCAGTTTTCTGTTGAAGCAGTTTTCTCTTATCCTTGATGAATTTTAGAAGAGAAAGGCTGTGAATCTTTGTTTGCATCGTTGGTTTGAAAGAGATCATTGTTCTTACCGATCATATAAGAATCAGGTTAAGATACCAAGGAATAAACCTAACTAAAGAGGTAAAATATCTGTACTCTGAAAACCATGAAAGATATTGAAGAGGATACTAAGAAATGGAAAGACATTCCATGCTCATGGATTGGAAAAACAAACATTGTTAAAATGTCTACACTACCCAAAGCAATCTACACGTTTAATGCAATCCCTATCAAAATACCACCAGAATTCTTTGCAGAGATAGAACAAACAATCCTAAAATTTGTACAGAACCACACAAGATCCTGAATTGCCAAAGCAATCCTGAAAAAGAAAAACAAAACTGGAAGCATCACAATTTTCACTCCAAGCTATATTACAAAGCTGTAGTCATCAAGACAGTATGGTACTGGCACAAAAACAGAAAAGAAAACCCAGAAATGGACCCACAACTATACAGTCAACTCATCTTCCACAAGTCAGGAAAGACTACCCAATGGAAAAAAGACAGTCTCTTCAACAAATGGTGTTGGGAAACCTGGATGACAACACGCAGAAGAATGAAGCTGGACCACTTTCTTACACTGTACACAAAAATAAATTCAAAATAGGTGAAAGACCTAAATGTAAGACAGGAAACTATCAAAATCCTAGAGTAGAACACGGACAGCAACCTCTTTGATCTTGGCTGGAACAACTTCTTACTGGAAACATTGAGGAAGGCAAGGGAAACAAGCACACACACGAACTACTGGGAATTCATCAAGATAAAAAGCTTCTGTGCAATGAAGGAAACAATCAGCAAAACTAAAAGGTAGCCTATGGAATGTGAGAATATATTTGGAAATTACATATCTGATAAAGGGTAGGTATCCAAAAATCTACAAAGAACCTATTAAACTCAACACCCCCCCCCAAAAAAAACTAACTCAGTTAAGAAATGGGCAGAAGACACGAATAGACCCTTTTCCAAAGAAGACATCCAGATGGCCAACAGACACATGAAAGGATGCTTGACATCACTCGTTGTCAGGGAAATACAAATCATAACCGTAATGAGTTACCACCTCACACCTGTCAGAATGGCTAAAATTTACAACGCAAGAAACAACATATGTTGGCAAGGTTACAGAGACAGGGGAACCCTCTTGCACTGCTGATGGGAGTGTATACTGGTGCAGCCACCCTGGAGAACAATACAGAAGTTCTTCAAAAAACTAAGAATAGAGCTACCCTATGATCCAGCAATTGCACTATTAGGTATTTACCCAAAGGATGCAAAAACACAGATTGGAAGGAGTACATGTACCCCAATGTTTATAGTAGCATTATCAACAAAAGCCAAATTAAGGAAAGAGCCTAAATGTCCATTGACTGATGAATGGATAAAGAAGATGTGATATACATACATATAATGGAATATTACTCAGCCATCAAAAAAGAGTGAAATCTTATTGGCAATGATGTGGATGGAGCTAGGATGTATTATGCTAAGTGAAATAAGTCAGTCAGAGAAAGACAAATATCATGTGATTTCACTTATATGTGGAAATGAAGAAACAAAACGTATGAACGTATGGGAAGGGATGGAAAAGACGAGAGGGAAACAAACCACAAGAAACTCTTAATTATAGAGAACAAACTGAGTGTTGATGGAGGGAGGTGGGTGGAGATGGGGTGGATGGGTGATGGGTGTTAAGGTGGGCACTTGTTATGAGTACTGGGTCTGGTATGTAAGTGATGAATCCCTGAATTGTACTCCTGAAACCCATATTGTACACTGTATGTTAACTAAAATTTAAATTAAAAAATGTTCATAAAAAAAGAATCAGGGGTGCTTGGGTGGCTCAGTTGGTTGAGAGCCCGACTTCAGCTCAGGTCATGATCTCGTGGTTCATGAATTCGAACCCTGCACCAGGCTTGCTGCTGTCAGCGCAGAGCGCGCTTTGGATCCTCTGTCCTCCTCTCTCTCTGCCCCTCCCCCGCTCATGTACACTCTCTCTCTCTTTAAAAAACATTAAAAAAAAGAATAAGGTTAAGAATGGTTTCCTGATCATCTTGTTTGGGGCACTGGCCTTGGGATCGACGTTCATAGTCATGATATAATAGGTTTAGTGGCCACCTCTAGTCACGCTAGAGGAAGTTATTTTGTTTTGTTTTTGTTTTATTTTTTCAGAAAAACATCAAGTAATGCATCAAAGCAATTGACTTATGGGGTGACAAAAAACAACTTGTTGTGCAGCTGACAGGATAAAGTGGTTTTGGTTATGTGTTCTCATGGACAAGAATTGTTGCTAATTTTGTACACCAGTACTTAGCACAGTGGTTAGTATGCTGTAGCCAGGAGGAAAATTTTTTTTTTCTTTTAATTTTTTGGAATGCTTATTCATTCTTGAGAGACAGAGAGATAGAGCCTGAGTGGAAAAGGGGCAGAGAGAGAGAGGGAGACACAGAATCCGAAGCAGGCTCCAGGCTCTGAGCTGTCAGCACAGAGCCTGATGCGGGGATCGAACCCACCGACAGCGATATCATGACCTGAGCTGAAGTCGGATGCTTAACCAACTGAGCCACCCAGGTGCCCCAGGAGGAAAATGTGTTTTAAAAGAACAACTAAAAAAGGCCAGAAGCTAGAACAACAATAATCAATATTCCCCAAGAGACTGACACTTATTTCAACGTCGCAATACAATGTTGGCCATAAACCCAGCATGGATAGTGTGCGGAGGCTTTCTTGCTATTTTTTCACCTAAGGGTGTGGTGGGTGGAATTCTCCGCACCCTTGTGTAATTCCCTCCTCTTATGTGTGTCAAGGACATTTATTTAGCTTCTCACCAATACAATCTGGCAAAAGTGAAGGATTTTGCAGATGTATTTAAGGTCCCTAATCAGTCATCTCTAAAGTAATTGAAAGGGACATTATTCTGTGGGTTGAACCTAATCAGCCAAACTTTTTAAAACAAATTCTGGAGGTCAGAGACTGAGGAAGTCAGAGACTCTCTCCCCTGCTGGCCTTGAAGAAGCAAGCTAATGTGATTCTACAGCTGCAGTGAAATGGAGTCTACCAGGGGTGCTTGGGTGGCTCAGTTGGTTAAGCATCTGACTTTGGGTCAGGTCATGATCTCATGGTTCTTGAGTTCAAGCCCCACGTCAGGCTCTGTGATTGCAGCTTGGAGCCTGGAGCCTCCTTGAGATTCTGTGTCTCCCTCTTTCTCTGCCCAACCCCTGCTTGCACTCTCTCTCAAAAATAAATAAAAATTTTTAAAAAAATTGAAAAAAAAGATTCTGCCAACAACTAGGTAAGATCCTGAGCAGAGAATCCAGCTAAGCTGTGCCTGGATTCTTGATCCACAGAAACTACAAGATGATAAGGGCATGTTTTATCCCATCACTAAATTTGTGGTTTCAACAGAAAACTAATACAAAGGGCAGCTGCAAATATTCGTGTCATGCTGTGTTGTATTTCAGTGCCGTGTGTCTGGTGTGTGATAGGAGACAGAACAGCTCATGCTGATTATGATGTGCAATCTGTGTTCCCTTTCATGTTGAAGTATCATTCTGTGGCTAGGACTTTGAACCAAATGAAGTTTTGGGGAAGAGGTTTGTTTTGCTTTTCTTGGATTTATATTAACTCCCAAGCAACTTTATTGACCTCTTCAGATGGATAAATCGGCACACACAGCAGACTTAAAAAGAGTTTCATAAAAATTCTATCACCTTTCTAAAAAAAAATGTCCCTTGCCTGAAAAATGTTAATAATTCTTCATATGTATTCTTCATTTGCACTTTCAGTATTGTTCCAGCTGATGATAATGAAAATCATTCTTGTGCCGCTAGTTTTATTTGACAGATGGACAGATGAAGTTTAAACAAATTATTCTATCTTGAGTCTTAGGAAGTTGGGGAAGTTCTCTCTTTTAATTTTAGGCATTGTCAGCGTTTGTGAGAAGCAATCCATAGCCCGATGGAAATAAACGCTAAAGAATGCACCAGTTGAGGGATTTGTGTGTAGATTGGCTCTCTCAACCCTTCTCCTTCTATTTAGAGAAACAAGTTAGTTTTCACTAATTAGACACAGTGGTGTGAAATTTGGAAGGTGTGAGTGAAACAGACAATTTTCCTTCCCACTTTTGGCTGTTTGAGTGCCTTGGTGCAGAGTGTTCCAGTGTCTATGCCCAAGCTGCTGGGTTACAGGAGGCCGTGTGGCGGTGGTGGTGACATCAGCTCCTGATCCTCTGATGACAGCTGTGGGAGTGCGTTCTGAACTTGTAGGCCCAGTAGTGGCTTTAGAAAGAGTGGCTTCCCCTTGGGGTATTTCTAAATTTTTATTGGAATCATATTCATAAGTTCAGCCTGGAAAGTCTCTTTCAGAATCTCTAGCAGCATTTAAGCTTCTAATTCCCTGTGTTCTAGCCTTCATATCTTAAAATACTTTAACCGAGTGCCACTGAATCTTGATGTCTGTGCTTGGGTTTGCCTAAGCACTGAATATTTCTTATTTACACAGCTTCTCTTTTTGAACAATCTTGCAAGACAAATGTCCACGTCTTAAGCCTTTGTGAAAACACAGCTTTTGGTTTCCTTAATTCTCTTTTTGTGTATCTTTGTTTTCTGATTCATTAATTTCTGGTCTTACCTTTATTGTTGTAGAAGGTCTTACCCTTCTACACTAAAAAAAAGTTTTATTTTGTTGTTCTTTATAGAATTACTTAAGTTGTATACTTAATTCATTAACTTTTAGCCTTTTTAAGACTTTTTTTCCCCTAGTAGAACCTGGGTGACTTAGTCAGTTAAGCATCCTACCCTTGATTTCAGCTCAGGTCATGATCTCGTGGTTCATGAGATTGAACCCCAAGTGGGGCTCTGTGCTAACAGCCCAGAGCCTGCTTGGGATTCTCTCTACCTCTTTCTCTGCCCCTTCCCCTGCCCCCCCAATAAACTTAAAATAAAAGATTTTTTCCCTAAAATAAGCATTTAAGCCCATAAATTTTTCTTTAAATGGTATATAGGTATAACACATAAGTTTTGAAATTTGATATAAAGGGGCACCTGGGTAGCTCAGTCAGTTAAGTATAAAACTTTGGCTCAGGTCGTGATCTCATGGTTTATGAATTTGAATCCTGCATAGAACTTTGTGCTGACAGCTCAGAGCCTGGAACCTTCTTCAGATTCTGTGTCTCCCTCTCTCTCTACCCCTCCCCCACTCATGCATTCTCAAAAATAAATAAACATTTAAAAAGTTTATAATAAAAAATGATATATAATATATATTAATGATGGTTTAGTTCGGAGTATTTCTTATTCTTACTCATGTTTTATTTCTCTAAATTAAGGCTATTTAACAAGATTTTTTAAAACTTTATACATGTAGGTCTAAAACATCTTTTTGGTATTGATTTCTAACTTATTTGTATTGGGCTATAGAACAGGGTTTGTGTATTAATGATTTTTAGACATGTGTTGGAACTTGGTTTATGGCATAAGATATGGTCAATTTATATAAATGTTGTATGTTTGCTTTAAAAGAATTTTGTAGTTTTAGGAAACACATCAGGATGGTTAATTGTATTGTTCAAATATTCTCCGTTTTTTCAGACGTATTTTTTAGTGCTTTGTCTGTCAGTTATTTAGAAAGGAATGTCAAAAACGTTCCTCTATGTTAGTAGATTTGTCAACTTCACTTGGAGTGCTTCTATTCAAAAACATTTTGAAGTTATCTTAACACATACAAGTTTAGGATTTTTTTGTTCTCCTGAAAGAAATAATGATATCGATCATTTGATTACAGTGTAGTGACTCCATTTATCTCTGCTAATATTTATTGCTTTAAAGAACTATTTTTCCTATTATTAATGCCAACTCTCTTTTGGCTAGTATTTTGTATGTATATCTTTTAATTTTCAACTTTTTTTAGTCTTTCTGTCTTAAGTGAGTCTCCAGAATACTGTATATATTATTTTTTAAAAATTTTAATTCCAGTATAGTAAACATACTCTCTAATTTTCTAAAAAAGATCCAGTCTGACAATCTGTGTCTCTTAAATGATTTTAATCCATTTACATTTATTACAATTATTGGTGTATTTTATTTATTTTTAACATCTTATTTTTGTGCTTTCTATTTGTTCTGCTTTTTCTTGCTATTTTTTTCTTCTTTATTGCTTACTTTTGGATTGACTAGAATTTTCTTCCTCTTCTCTCATAATTTTCCCCTCTACCAGTTGGAGGTGGAATGTTCTATCTTATATAATTTCCCTAAAACAATATAAATATATTTAATTTAACAAAGTCTAAAGTTAAATAATATATTTACTTTAGTCCTAAGTATTACAGGAAGCTTAGACTGCCTTAATTCTAATCATACCTCTACTAACTAATATGCTATTGTTCTCTAGTACTTCAGTATTTATTTTCTTACTTGGAATTTCTTGAACTGAAGATTTATATCTATCAATAATTTGGAAAAATTCTCAACCATTATCTCTTCAAATATTTCTTCTTCCCCATTGTATTTCCTCTTTCAGAAACATCAATTAGATGTATGGTAGACTCTAGCATTTCTAATTACTCATTAATATCTTCTATATTTCTATATTACTTATTAATATCTTCTTTCCCTCTTTATGTCTCTATGATTCATGCTGAGATATTTCTTCAAATTTATCTTCCAGTTTCCTATTCTCTCTTCAAAGATGCCTAATCTTCATTTTTAATTATTTCTTGCATTCTAACTCTATTTTTAAAAATGTATTATATTATCTTATACAATTTCCAGTTTTAGAAGATTCATTTGGTTCTTTATCAAATTGTAATAATTTTTCAGTAGTTTTTCATCATGAATTCAATATCTTCTTTAATTTCTTCAAATGTACCAGACAGGTATATTTTGTGTTCATATTTGACAATTCTAGATTCCATTTCTTTGTGGGTTTGCTTTTGGGGTCTGTTGCTTTTGTTGGTGTTATTCACAGTGGCTTATATCATTGTATGCATCACCTGATTTTGAGCTGTGAAACATATTACTGGGAAATTTGTGTTTAGGAAATCTTTGGGGTCTAGGTTTAAGGTTGTTGCACTGTGCCTGTGGAGAGAAACACTACGGGTCACAGTAGCTGCACAGGTAGTGTGATGCTGGCCTTAATGCCGTGAGGGCCAGAATGTGATTTGAAATTCTTATGGTGGAATTTCCCCCCTCCATTCAAGACTAAACATTGAAGTAGTCTTCAGACTGTCTTCTTATTGTGGGTGTTGTGTTCCAAGTATTTTGGTGTTTATTATGTCATGGTCTTGATCTGACTTAATGCCTTGTACAGATCCTAGACTTGCTTTTCTGTTTCCCCTGTACAGGGATTAGCAGATTGCTGCATCTTTCAGCCTTATTCTTTGTTTACCAATTTCTATTCAGGATTTGTCATCATTTTTGGTATGTGAGAATTTCCTTCAAATTCTTTCCAGGCTAACTAGAAAAAGATTTTAAGATGAATATTATATATAACTTTTAATAGTTCTATATTTGGGTGCTTTTTAATTTTATTATTATTTTTTTAATTTTAGAGAGAGAGCATGAGTGGGGGAGAGGGACAGAAAAAGAGAGAAGGAAAATCTCAAGTAGATACACTCATTATAGAGCCTGACCCGGGGATCAATCCCATGACCCTGGGATCATGACCTGAGCTGAAATCAAGAGTCTGACACTCAATTGACTGAGCCACCCAGGTGCCTCAGTATTTGGGTACTTTTGAGTGTATGCTCTTGGTTATCTTAATGGAAATGGAAGTTGCTAGAGAGCTATTGGAGGTAGGCTTAAGTGATCCAGATACTTAGACTGTGACTTTCCTGGAGCTTCTCTATCACAGGTCTTCATGATGACAATAAAAAGGATCCCATAGGAAAGTGTCACAACAGGAGATCTCTATTGTCTGTTCTTATTAACTTGGTCTTCTCAGTTACAAGTCTACTTAGAGAAAATAAAAGTCATCATAACATAAAAATAGTCCCTAAATCAACAGAGGAATGACCAGTCCTCATGAAAACCCCATTCCTTTCTTATCATTGTCTTTATTACATCAGACATTGCTATGCAAATGTATGCAATATATTTGCAGAGTCAATTGGTGAGTCTTGCAATAGAGGCAGAGTTATATGAAGGTGATGAAATTAATGTTGGAGAACTGTTCAAATCTTGGACACAGCCCTTGAAAAATGAGCATCTGAAAGGGCTATTCCGGTTAACAAGTGAAGAGTGGAAAGTTGACAAAAATGGTGACATGATAAGTATTTTAAAAGATAACGAAGATACGTGAAGTGTTAGGGAGGGCTCTGATTTTTTTCTTTTTGAAAAATTGAACCTTTTTGACTGCACCAACAAAATTGAATATAAGATGTAGGATGTCATGTTGTGACATCTTCCCCCATTAATACTGGATGAGTTGTTTGTTTAATAAGAACCTAACATAAAGATAAGTATAAACAAAACAAATTTGTTTTTATGATTTTCAGTTCAAAATAAACTCCAGTGAACTATTTTTTGTCACTGAAATATGTGTTTCTGTTTGTTTGTTTATTTACTTGTTTATTATTTTAATGTTTAAATTTTTTTTTAATGTTTATTTATTTTTGAGAGAGAGAGACAGAGAGACAGAGCGTGAGTGGGGAAGGGGCAGAGAGAGAGGGAGACAGAATCCGAAGCAGGCTCCAGGCTCTGAGCTGTCAGCACAGAGCCCAACACGGGGCTCAAACTCACGAGCTGCAAGATCATGACCTGAGCTGAAGTCGGACGCTCAACCAACTGAGCCACCCAGGCACCCCTTTAATGCTTTTTAAAATGTATGTTTGAGAGAACAATGTATTGTAGAGAGAGGGTGGTACAGACAATCTGAAGCAGACTCTACACTGACAGAAGCAAGCCCAATGCAGCGTTCAACCCCATGAATTGCAAGATTATGACCTGAGCTGAAGTCAGACACTCAACCAACTGAGCCACCCAGGTTCCTGGGGTTTCTGTTTTAAGTGGACTCATCAAGCCTGCTTTTCCTTTTGCACCAACGTAATGATAACAAGATCTGCTGTGTAACAAATCACATACAGTTTAAGTCTGGTGTAAATTTTTGAATTCTTCATAGCATGGAACCGGTGAAAGGCCCTAGCCAAGCTGAGTGAGAGCACATGACTTCTGGACTGGATTCCTCTTCCTTTCCTGGGTGGTCCAGACTAGAGTGATCCTGTATTCTGTGTTCCAGGCAGATCTGCACCTAGAGGGTCACGTTTTTGTCCAAGGACCTTTATGACCTGTTAGGGAAAATTCAGAATCCACAGGAACACTATTAAACATTTATTCAGAGTATTCAATATCTCTCAAGGTGTTCTTGAGATTGTTCCTCGAAGATGAGCTATAAATTGTCCCATTGCTTAATTTTAGCCCTAGGAATGCCTATTTTCTCTTCATGGGGATATAGATGTAATCAGATGTTTTGGTAGTGTCCTTTCTTATGTCTCATCGTTGCCATGCTGTGGTGATGGAGAACAGTTTCCTTTGTTTACAAGCGGATGAGAGAAATAACTGAGAATAGATTTTCCAAACTGGGCAGCCATCCTCCCAATGTCTTGACCCTTCCTGAGCATGTGGGAAAAAAGCTATACTACTGCTTGTATTCCTCTATTACTCTTTAGTGACCAATATGACAGGCAGCATGGTGGTTAAGAGTATAGACTCAAGGGCCAGACACCCTGCATCTGAATCCCAGTGCCGCCTCTCCTGTGGGGTGTAGCATGGAGAAGTGACTCAACCACCTTGTGTTTTGTTCCTTCGTTTGCAAAAGGAGCATACTTAGGGTTCTTACCAAGTAGGTTTGTTATGAGGACAAAAAGGAGTTATTATTTGGGATGTCCTTGGTAAATGTCAATTAAATGTTTGTTAAAATAAATTGTATAGACTCCGTCATATTGAAAGCGAATGACTTCTGAGATTTCAGACTTGAAGTGACACAGAGCAGCTGAGAAGATCATGTGCGTGTGCATGGGGTTGAAGATGATCCTGAATTAAGAGCACTCAGCACCATTAAACCTTCAAGTGTCAGAGCCCAATGCTGGCACACAGAAAGTAAAGCAAATGTTTGCTGGGGACCAAAAGATTCTGAGTTATTCATAAAGGCTTCGCGATCTTGGATTCTTTAATTCTATCGTATCTCGAGTACAAAAGGCAAAGCCAAAGTTTTCTAGTTATAGATTTTGTAAAGTAAAATCCTCCAGCTGTGCCAAGCTGGTGGAGCTATTTTTTAAAATATAAGATATCAGCTGCTGAATTTATTACTTCAATTAAAACCTACCACTGGAGAAAAATTAAAGGCAACCTAACTCCGTGGGGAAAAAAAAGTCATGAACAGAGGTGTTTTGAATTCCTGGGTGTGGTATTAAGCTTGTGGAACTGTGTTTTGGGATTTCTATACAAAGACCCAAGATGGTAAATTAATTCTTTCCTAGGTGAAGCTGCATTATCTAGTATCTAGGGTTGAACATTTGGCATTTTGGGGGTTTCCTTGCTGACCAGATGCCATGATCAAGTTCCTGGCTTTTGAGCCTTTTGCCCATGTCACCGCCCGCTGCCACCCCCCCCTCCACTTTGTTCTCTTTTCCACCTCTCCAGTCCTGCCAGTTCTTTAAGCCCCAGATTTCATGCCTCCTCAGGATGTCTTCCGCACACTGACTCAAGGAGAAGTGATCTCTCCCCGTTTGAGATCTTCAAGGGCCATTTCTAGTCCCTTCTTTTGACATGTGACGTATTGTTGGATACTGTCTCAGATTTTCATCTAGAATGTAATTTTAACAAAGATAGGCATTCTATTTACCCCTTTTTAAAATCTCCACACTGCTAAGCATAACAGATGCTGACTAAGCAAGCTACCAAAGGATTGGGTTCTGGGACCCTCTATTCTAGACCTGGCTTTGCCATCAGCTTGCTAAAGGAACTTTGGGCACATTAACCACATGCATTGTCACACATACATGCCTGTGACATGTGTGGACACCTAACGGAGTGCTCATCATTCTTCAGTATTTTCCGAAGCACTTTCCATGTGTTAGCTAATACTTATAGCTTAGAACCTGATAGGTTTAATCCTTATGGTACATCTATAAAGTAAGTACTGTCCATCATTTCCTGTCATCGCAGGAAAGTGAGATGCCAAGCAGTTGAGTATCTGGCCCAAGGACACAACACTAGCAGTTGGTGACGGAGCCAGAGTTCAGACTCACACAGTCTGGTGCCTCAATTTACTGATGCCAACAGCAATCATAGTAGCCCCCCATGTGATGGCTTTCTGATGTGTTAACTTGGTGAGGGTGTAATCCCAGTGATTGAATCCAAACCAGTCTAGCTCTTGGTGTGAAGGGATTTTGAGATATAATTAAAATACCTACTCAGTTGACTTTAAATACAGGCTATCTTGGGGAATCCGTGTTGGCTTGTGTTGGTCACTTGGCTTCCAGTAAGGCTGAGACTCCCCAGAAAGAAGCGAAGCACTGTGGGTCTGTGCCCTTCAGCAACCTCTCACCCATGACCTTCTCTTACTAACTCCTTGCCCTTCGGGTTTCAGACTTGGTTCAACCATCCCTCCAGTCCCACGAGCCAATTCCTTGTAACCAATGTCTTCTTGCACATGTCTTGGGCTGGTTCTGCTTCCCTGCTTGGACCTTGACCAAAACATATCATGACACCTACTTCGTGCTCTCATTTATCTACAGCCCAGAACATACTGCTCACTTTAGAGGCTCCCTGGCATCTCTAGTGTCTGCTTGTGAAAAGCCTCCCTCCCCGACAAGCTCTGGCTCTGGCCAAAGCCACAGCAGACAGAACCAACCAGCACTGTCCCTCCTGGGTCCCAGTGCCATTTTTCTACAGCCCATGCTTCCCAGCGCTTAGAATGTTCTTCTTTGTGTTACAGGCAATTCCACACCCTCCCACAGTGGACAGGGAAACGGTTTGAGGGTAGTGGTCCTTCTCTCAGATCTATCATCAGAGCTGAGGGCAATCCTAGCTCAGGCAGAGAACTCCATTTCCGGAAGTGAAGGATTAACATTTCCTGGGGCCAAGTTGAAAGGGATTGCCTTGCAGGTCTGGTGGTCAGGAAGTCTGCTTCTTTTTTTATAGTGGGCTGTCTGCTAAGTGCTTTTAAACCTAGTGACAACAGAGACATTAGGATTGTGGTAACTAACTGGTAATATTCATGTTAATGATTAACTTTAAACATTTTACTCCTTTAACTGCATTTGCTTCAATCTTCTTCATCTAAATTAAAACTTGCTGCCTGTCCACAAATTTGAAAAAGAATGAGATGTGTTTGCGTGTGTATGTGTGTTACCAATGGACAGTTACCCACAAGTAATTTACATGTGCATGAATCCATATCCATTCACAGTAACCACAGATTATTGCGCATTTGTGGGAATATCTTCTCCAGAATACCCGGGCCCCAAATGAACTGTAATACCATTAGGGTAATGTTTTAATTCCCTCTCTCTGTCCCGTCCTTTTTCCCTTTTGTCAAACAAACAAACAAGCAAGCAAACAAACAAATAGAAATGACTTCCTGGAAACGACTGGAACAAACAGCAGAGCATATTAATATGCAGCAAGTTGGGAAGTCCTGTTCTCCGAAGTAGCAGGTGGCAGCATGAGGAAACTCACAAAGCAGCAAGCTCAACCAACCAGGCAGGAGAGACATGGGACTGAAGATGATTCCGCTTTGGTGGCCTTCCAGTGCTCGTGTCCCTGGCTCAGGGTACGGAAGGATGTGCCCTGGGTGGCACCAGGCTGCTCTCTCTGTATCTGTACACACGGCCGCTTTGTCAGGGCACTTTATTATACATATGAGCCAGTTAAGCCTCCCTGTAGAGGAGGGCGGATCTGGACACTGCACAATTTTGCTGCAAATGCCTGTGTCAGCTGTGACTATTTGAAGACAATGCAGCTCCAGGCAGCGTCTGACATTTACTGTGTCCCGTTCATTCCACATGGAGAAAGCTCCTGTGGTCCTCCCGGAGCTAGTGATCCCTCCCGGAAGTGCTCCGGTGGGACTGAGCACCAGCGAGTTTGGAGTCCGAGGGAGAAGACGGTGTTGGTGAAATTCGATGTTAGGTTCTGTTCGGCGGTTTTGTTGTAAAGCAGAACAAATCAGATACTTCCTATTCTGTTTACTCTGCGTACGTTCACGTAGGATAGTTTGGCGTCCAATTCTTGTCATTTCTGAGGCTAATTCATTTTCATCTTTCCTAGGGTCCACCTCTGAATTTTTTAATCATTGGAGAAAGAAGGGATCTTCCTTAGTAATGTTCTAATAGTGTCCTAAATGCAGAGATAAAAGAAAGGAGCTTGTAATATGATCTCTCCACTTCTTTGTACTGCCTTTAAAATATTCTGCTCAAAGCATTTTATACAAAAATGCCCTTGTGTGGTTTGAGGACCACTGGTGTTTTAGAGACTGACTAAGCCTGAACTCCATAAGGGCATGAAAACGCTGAGAATGAAAATTACTTCTTTTCCTGTTTGAGATTGGTGGCACAGGGCGGGCAGGTGGAAGAAAGTTGGAGCAAAGCCCCCTTGCTTCTCTGTGTTTGCATTAGAACATCGTCCTGTTATGGGAGGGGATCTGAGATCCCAGGAGCTCACAGGACTCATCGGAAGTGCACCCTCCCTCCTGGGTGAGGGCAGACCAGCCTGATGAATGGAATGAATCAAAGGCCTGGTTGTTCTCCCATTGGAACTTACCTTTAAAAAACCCCGTTGCCGGTTTTTGGATGGGAAGACAGCACGGGGCCCAGGAAATGTGTCCTTGGCAGTGGGGATGGAAAGGAAAGGAGCCATGTGCCTTTTTCACTGCACTGTTCAAAGGTAGGACGTGACAGCCCAGCCATACAGGGTTGTTAGGGAAGAAAGTTCACAGCAATTCCTAAGCTCTGAAAAAGCTCTAGAAGTACCAGAACAGAATCAAAGCTCAGAACACAGCAAACTGGGATACTGGAGATGTTCCAAATTCCTAAGCAAGGCTAACTGGGGCGTCCATGCCAATAACTGAATTTCAAACAGGAAGACTCTATTTTATTTTAAAAAAAATTTTAATGTTTATTTTTTTCTGAGAGAGAGACATAATGTGAGCAGAGGAGGGGAAGAGAAAGAGGGAGACACAGAATCCGAAGCAGGCTCCAGTCTCTGAGCTGTCAGCACAGAGCCTGACGTGGGGCTCGAACCCACCAAGCGTGAGGTCGTGACCTGAGCTGAAGTCAGGTGCTCAACCGACTGAGCCACCCAGGTGCCCCAAACAGGAAGACTTTAGATGTAACCAGAGAGGATTTCTCGGGAACATTTATAGTCTGGCCTGAAGGGAGGAACCAAGGAAGAAGTGCTTACTCAGTGAAGGTCGGGGGCACTTGGTGTGAAGGGGGCACTTGGGCTCAGCTCAGTCACCTGCCAGTTCTGCAGTGCTGAGCTGGCCACTAGCCTCTTCACTGTGTCTGGCAGGTGTTTGATCATCCCCCATAGCCTGACATGTAGCGGGCATTTAATAAATATTGTCCTCATCTGCCGTGAGAACCAGAAACCCATCTACATGAAAGTCTCACAGCTGGTCACCCAGGGGGGATTGCTCTGTTTTGATGGACAGTGGCTATTTTCATATTTAGGTGATTCTGCCGGAAAACATTCACTTGCTCAGAAGGCTTGAAGGATTTCATTGGAAGTAAAATAATAGTTGAACCTAGTGTAGTGTTAATCTGTTAAAACGAAAAGCTATATTCTCTTCCATAAAATGTCAATCAAATCATTTAGTTGTCCTGCCTATTAAGAGAGCCATGAAGTGCTCGCCTCTCAGTGGGGGAAACCGAACCACTGACGAATAATCACAATACCGCATTGGTTATTTGGACCAAGTGACCTGAGAAATTGGAGGTGGGTAAGGGACCTAGGAGAGTCCTCAAGGCTTAGGCTACTTTGGAGTTGAGGTTTAAAAGATTTATACAGATTTGCCAGGGAGAGATGGGGTACTTGGGGGCATTAGGAAGAGGAATCTTTTTCATATGTTCAAGAGGTAGCCACATAGACTCAGGCCAGCCTTACATGTTGGTTCTGCTTAACGTGAAGTGACCAGAATGTCAGCTCTTTCTCTTACGGTTCAGTTGATAGCTAAGTTGTCTACGCTCCAGAGCCAGAGGTCAGGACTGAACAGAGCTCTTTTCTTTTGGCCACGGTGGTACCTCTAAGTCACAACAAGTGGTACAACTGAAGAGCAAAGCATGGCATGGAATCATGGCTCCTCCTAACAGGTGCGTGGATTAATTATCCTCGGGTCTACCCTCCCATCTTTACGGAATAATCTTTAGAAAATAGAATCTACTAAAAAACCAAAACCATGCAATATTAACATTGGCTCCTAGATCAACATTTGTGTGACCTCAACTTCAAAGTTCAGTGAGTATTGATGATCTTTCTAAGCAGAGTAAAGACAAATTTCACTCGTAGTTTGGCTTATTAAAGGTAACCACCCCTCCCCAAACATACTTGACATCTTTAAAAAAAATTTTTTTTAATGTTTTTTTTATTTTTGAGACAAAGGGAGACAGGGCATGAGTGGGGGAGGGGCAGAGACAGAGAGGTAGACACAGAATATGAAATGGGCTCCAGGCTCTGAGCCATCAACACAGAGCCTGATGCGGGGCTCAAACCCACAAATCGTGAGATCATGACCTGAGCCGAAGTCAGACGCTTAACGGACTGAGCCACCCAGGCGCCCCAGTGTACTTGACATCTTAAAACATAGATGTTATGGATTGAATCTTTTAAACACTACACAGCCTGCATGAAAGTTTGGGCGTACACGCACACACACCTAACTCAAATGAATCTGTTCTCCCAGTAACACGCTAACGAATGACTTCCTTTTCACTCGTTCTACTGACATTGGAGACAGATGCTGCAACTACCATTGTCCTCTTGTGTGCTTCCTCCCATGCTCCTCCAACATTTATTAGACACTTTATGTGCTGGTACCATGTTAAATGTCTTATATTTATTCTCTCAGAGAATTCTCAAAGCCACTGGATGGGGCAGGTGGTATTATCACTCTAATTTCCCAGGTGAATAAACCAAGGTTTACAGAGATGAAGTGAATTGTTCAAGGTGACAGGCAGCTGGTACATGGGGTGGTCTGAATTTAAACCAGATAATTACACTGCAGAGCCCATGGTCTAAACCCCTATTTTACTCAGTAAGCATTCCTGATAGACCGAAATCTCCATGCCTACCATAGTTATATGCAGATATGGCAAATATTGATTGAATTGAATTGAGTTGAAGCACAAAGTGTTCTACTTTTGTGCCCCAGATAAGAGTACCCTGGTGGTTTTCAACAAGACATTTGACACTTGACAAGGCCCCGCATCAGACATTTGACAAAGTCTATGTTGTTGTGGTTTTTTTTTGATGGTCACAAGTGGGGAGGGGCAGCTACTGGCCCCTAGTGATTAGGCCAGCAAAGCACAGGAAAGTCCCCCTCCTTCCACCCCCCCAACCAAATAAAGTTATCTGCTCCAAAATGTCTGTCCTGTCAAGGTTGAGAATTCTGGTATACATCATTTTGGATAATTTTTGTGAAATACCGAGGCAAGGTTAACTCTGATAACCATAGCAGCCAAAGACTCATACTTACCACATGTTTCTTAAAGACGTTTTGAGCATTTTCATTATGGAATCTCCTTTATGAGTAGTTGCTGGGTGTTTTTAAAAATCATGACTCATCTTGGGGTGCCTGGGTGGCTCAATCTGTTAAGCATGTGACTTTGGTTCAGGTCATAATCTCACAGTTTGTGAGTTCAAGTCCTGCATCAGGCTCTGTGCTGACAGCTCAGAACCTGGAGCCTGCTCTGGATTCTGTGTCTCCTTCTCTCTCCGCTCCTCCCCTGCTCATGCTCTATTTCTCTCTCTCAAACATAAATAAACAAACGTTAAAAAAAAAATTAAAAAAATAAAACAAAAATCATGACCCATCTTGCCATTCTCTCAAGAGAGAACATCGGTAAGAGGTGGGTTGATATGTACTCTTATGGAAATACTATGCCAACCAGAGATGTGAGGTTTTGTGTAAGGCCTATGCATTATGTATGAACCATGTCGAAAATTGTCTTTGCATAGTTGAAAAACTTTAAATAAAGTGTTCAAGTATACTGGCATCATGGTTGCCTCTTTATGCCTGAAGAACATGGGTCAGCTGGATTAACCTAGCTGCACGCCCATGGAATCACCAAACTCACTAAAATTGTCACTGAATTCTGCATCTACTCATGTGTACTTGGAATCATAAAAATAGTTGGCACTGTTGTATGTTTAACTAGATTTGATGGACTATAACATAGTAAATTTGGGAAGATGTTAGGTTTTTTGTTTTTTGTTTCCGATACTTTCAATGAAAAGCTTAAGTATTGGTATTAGTGATACACCCGTAATTCATTCACGTGCTCTCAAGTAACATTTTATACCATTGCAAACAATCCCAAGGATGTAAATATATTCTTGTAGCGTGAACTGTGATGTTTATTTCTTAATGAAAAAAGCAAACAACAAATCCCCCGTATTGTATTGCTTTATTTGCCAACCCTTAATAAGTTGAACAGGTTATGATGTTTGCTACAATCATACCTGTTGGCATTTTAGGGTTGGCGCTGTGGTCAACTGGTCCCACTAGTCTTTATTTATTTATTTATTTATTTGTTTGTTTTTTAATGTTTATTTTTGGGAGAGAGACAAATAGACTATGAAGGGGCAGAGAGAAAGAGGAGACACAGAATCCAAAGCAGGCTTCAGGCTCTGAGGTGTCAGCAGAGCCCAACACAGGGCTCGAACTCATGGACTGCGAGATCATGACCTGAACCGAAGCCTGACCCTTAACCCACCGAACTACCCTGGCACTCCAGGACCCACTAGTCTTTAAATGCATTAAAAAAAAAATTTTAGTGTGTATTATTTTTTAGAGAGAGAGAGAGACAGAGAGCAAGCAAGGGAGGGGCAGAGAGAGAGGGAGACACAGAATCTGAAGCAGGCTCCAGGCTCTGAGCTGTCAGCACAGAGCCCGATGTGGGGCTCGAACTCACAAACCATGAGATCACGGCCTGAGCTGAAGCTGGACACTTAACCAACTGAGCCACCCAGGCATCCCATACACTTGTATTTCTTGAATTATGGGTCCTTTGTAGCATTTGCAGACTCAGTGCCAACAGTGACACAAGAGTCCTTCAATGCGCATGGGACAACCAACTTCTGCTTAGGTGGATTAAGTATCTGGCTTAATAATATCAAGCACATAAATTACATATCAACAATTCAATAGAAAATGTATTAAAAAATATGTCCAAAAAAATCATTGCCTACTGATGTCGTGAAACTTTTCTTTCCAGTAGTTTTATGGTTTTAGATTTTACATTTAGGTCTTTAATCTATTTTGTGCTGGTTTTTGTATATAGTGTGAGATATGGGGACAATTTCATTCTTTTGCATGTGGATATCCAGTTTTCCCAACACTGTTTGTTGATGAGACTATCCTTTCCCCACTGTGTGTTTTTGGCACTTGCTAAAGATCAGTTGACTGTAAATGCATGGATTTATTTCTGGATAACCCCAAAAGCACAGACAACAAAAGCAAAAATAGACAAGTGGGATTACATCAAACTAGAAAGCTTCTGTACAAGAAAATAAATAATCAGCAGAGTGAAGAAAAAATTTGTGGAATGGGAGAAAATATTTGCAAGCCATGCATCTGACAAGAGGTTAATACCCAAAATATAGAAAAAATTCAAACAAGTCAATAGAAAAATAAATAGGCAAAGGCCAAAATAGTAATTTCTGAAAAGAAGACGTACAAATGGCCAACAACATAAACAGATCCCCAAGATCACTAATCATCAGGGAAATGTAAATCAAAACCACAATGAGATATCATGTCACACCTGTTAAAATAGCTAGAATCAAAAAGACAAGAAATAACAAGTGTTGACGAGAATGTAGAAAAAGGGAACTTTTGTGCACTGATGGTGGGAATGAAAATTGGTGCAGATATGGAGGTTCCTCAAAAAATTAAAAATAGAACTACCATATGATCTAACAATCTACTTCTGCATATGCATTCAAAGGAAATGAAACCAATATCTTCAAGAGATATCTGCACTCCCATGTTCATAGCAATATTATTTACAATAGCCAAGATATGGAAACAACCTAAGTGTCTGTCAATGAGTGAATGAGTAAAGAAAATTTTAAATATTATATTTATAAAACCTATGTCTTAAATATTATATATAGAACCTATATTTATATATATAAATAATGGAATATTGTTCAGCCATAAAAATGAAGGCCATCCTGCCACTTGTGACAATGCGAATAAACCTGCAGGACATTATGCTCAGTGAAATAAGACAAATACCGCATGACCTCACTTATATGTGGAATCTAAAAGAGCAGAGAGGAGAATCGTGGTTGCAAGGGGCTGGGGGAGAGGGAAATGGGAGAGACATTGGTCAAATGGCCCAAAATTTCAGTTACACAGAGTGAATAGGTTCTGGAGATCTGATGTATAGCATGGTGACTACAGTTAATATCAACGTACTGTGGGGGCACCTGGGTGGCTCCGTTGGTTATGCATCCAACTCTTGATTTTGGCTCAGGTCATGATCTCACCGTTTTGGGATTGAGTCCTGTGTTGGGCTCTGTGCTGACAGTGCAGAGCCTGCTTGGGATTCTTTCTCTCTGCCCCTCTCCCCCGCTCATTCTCCCTCTCTCTCTCAAAGTAAATAAAGAACATTTAAAAAATAATACTAATATATAGTGTACTTGAAACTTGCTACAAGAGTAGATATTAAATGTTTTCACAACACGCGCACACACACACACACAAAGGTAACTGTAAAGTGATGGGCATCTTAATTAGCTTGGCTGTGATAATTATTTCACAGTGCATATGCATATCAAACATCACATTGTACACCTTAAATATATACAAGTTTTATTTGTCAACTAAATCTCAATAAACTGGAAAAAGGGAAAAATTTGCTTAACTCATAAAAAATAAATATGGTGCTAAAATAATTTCAAAATTTGCCAAAAGTTGTTCCCATGTGTGACTGGATTTTAAAACTGGGATTTAGAGTGAAGCATCACTAGCACTGACATTGTTAGGCGGTAAAAGATCCTCTGGTGCAATGACTTTACATTTCTAGAACCAGATGACTTTCCAAATGCATAAAAATAAGCTGTAAGATGATTTGTTGCCCTTGTAGCTTTAAGGTGGTGACATACAAGGCAACTGATACAAGGAAACTTGAATTTAAGGAATAAAACATATTAGTAAGCTGACTTTAAATTACAAAATGTGTCTCCCAGTTAAAAATATTTATTCCCCAATATCAATGATGGCTTTTAGGTACACTCCTCTAACTCCTTCACCCTCCAACACACAGACAAACATCCCACATTCACACCTGTCTGCTCACCCAACACTTGAGAGCAGTCTGTTCACACCCACAGTCTGGTCGCAGAACTGCAGCCACACGAATGATGGGCTTGTCTGATCGAATTCCTTGCTGCGTAAGAACTTGAACTGGAAGCAGCAAATGTGCTGTTAGTGATAAGACAATTAAGAGACACAGGTGTTTTTGTGACTGTGGGTGACAAAGGACTAGACTGAAGAGCTACACACCCCTGTCACGGGGCTCCCCTTTTCCCCCGGCCAGAGTCCAGCTGCCCAGGTACGGTGTTGACTTTGGGCTCCGGCAGTGTTCTCATCGCTTCTTGCATAGACACCTCTTTATCTGCTCTGCCTAGAGGAAGTTTTGTCCCAGAAAACCAAAGGAATCTGACCTGGGAAGGAGCCTCTCCACCTGTTTGGGGAAGAAAAACGTCAAGGTATTGAAAATTACATGAGGTTTTGTTTGCTTGCTTGTTTCTGCTGCAGACCTAAAGGAAAGGCCAGGTTGGTTTTCGTGAGATGACTCATTTGCAAGATGACTCAATGCAGAATGTCTGGAAACCTTCCACTCTTCATATCTCCTCAAGGCTAAGGAGTTCCTGGTGCCTCCTCTAGGCTCTGGTGGGGCTGAGGACCTCACCCAAGCTTGCCGTCCTACACGTCACGTCTGAGGACTGTTGACCAGGGATTCTTACAGGGTCCTGATGCTCAATCTAGTGGGCCATCTGGGCTCCGTAGCAAGAGGGACAAGATTAATTCTCAGTGCTATCATAATGCTATAATTTAGACCACCCATTACACCGTTCACAGTAATTTTCTCCTGCTGTACTTGACATAGAGCTGCCGTTGGACGTGTGTCATACATAATCAGATGTCAAAACTACGATTAGCATTTTAAAGCTCTTGTAGCTCTGATTTATGCCTTCATCTCCTGAGCTTCCCTAGTTAATCTATAAAACATGTTAAGGTAATATTCACACCTCCCTTAATCTATAGGACAAATAGGAGGCTGCTTAGTGCTGTGGTGTGTGAGGCTTAGGTGCGACCCATCCCTCAATGTCTGTCTTGTGTGTCTGTGCCCAATGCCAGAAATCCATTCAATAAATCACCTCTCCAGCATATAATGAATGGATTAGTAACTTTATGTTTCATTCAGGTAACACTTGTGATGTGTCAGACACTGTACAAGGTATTGGTAAGAAAAGGGGGAAGTATAAAGGAAAGAGATAACAATGAGTAAGACACAAATCCCTCCCTAATGAAGTTTATAACATAGTACGTACACCATCATAGAAGTGTGAAAAAGGTGTAGTGTTGGGGGAAAGCCTGAGACAGTGATTGTGGCTAGAATCCAGAGGGCTTTGTTGGGAAGAATCTTGGGATGTAAGTTTTGAAGAGCAGATTGTGGCCGTTAATGGAAGGTCTCACACATATTCCATCTGTCAAGGTCTAGTCAGGAAAAGAGGAACCACGCTAGGTATTCCAAAAGAGGGAGTTTAATATAGGGGATTGGGGGTGACTGGATGGCTCAGTTAAGTGTCTGACTCTTGATTTCAGCTACCGTCATGATCTTACTTTGTGAGATTGAGCTCTACATTGGGCTCTGTGCTGACCTTGTAGAGTCTGCTTGGGATTCTCTTTCTCCCTCTCTCTCTCTGCTCCTCCCTTGCTGGCACTCTCTCGGTGTCTCAAAATAGGTAAATAAACATTAAAAAATAATCTATGGGATTGATCTCACAGGTATGAATGTGAAAGGGTTAAAAGGGAATCCTGAGGTAGCCCTGACATACAACTTCAGGAAGCAGGTGTCCCCCCCTATAGCCTGGGAGAGAGAGGGAAGAGGTGGGGTTTTCAGAGCCTAGAGGCTGGGAGAAAGAGTCTTATAGACATGAGGATCAGACTTCTGAGGAGAGCCATGACCCAGCTCCTTCTAGGACCTCTGAGGGCACAACTGGGCTCTTTGTGGGAGCACAGACAGGTTGAAAGCTGGGACCACTGGGACACAGTGCCACCGCTGTGAGATGCTGACGGGAGGCAGATTGGAGGCAGAAAGCTCCTCCCCGCTCCCAACCTTCTTGTCTCAGAATTTCTCCCTAGTGTCTTCTAGATACTTGGCAGAATCTAACTGGAGACAAACTGGAAGGGGAATCTAAAAAATATGGGATACAGAGTGAAAACCCAGCATCACAGAAGAACTGAAAAGAGTTGATTTGGAGCTGAGGACCAGCAGCAAAGTAACCAACCCACAGGCAGTGGGACAGCTTTAAAACCTTTTTCTTCCAGAAATAGGATTTTTTCAAAAGTTTTTAAGCGAGGGTGAGACATAATCTTGCTATACATACAGAGGCCAATTTGGTTGAAGGTTGAGGCTCTAGGGTCGGGAAGGTGGTTAGGAAGCTGTGGCAGATCGCTTTTTCTAGCACACACTGTATCTCCCATCCCACAAAGTCTTCTTCCAGGTGACTTTGCCGTTTCTCTAGTTGCAGGAAGGCATCTACACTCCCTCCCCTCAAATTTGGTGGGTTTGTGGCGGTGAAAGAATCAATGATTTATGACTTATGAGATGAGATAATGAAAGTCTCTATAGGGTCTTCCTAGTGTTAGGATGCCCATGCTCAGAATCTGGCCACCATGCTGTGAGGAAGCCCAAGTAGTCATAGAAAAGACCAAGTGTAGGCATTTAGCTGGCAGCTAGAACCAGCCCCCAGACATGAGAGCCAATGAGCCATCATATGGCTGCCTTCCTACCTGACACCCCATAAAGTCTGTGATCATGGTGCATGGCTGCTGTTTTCTGCTGCTGAATTTGGGAGGTTTTGTGAAGTAGCTAAATAGAGCTACTAAATCCTGCTAAATAGAGCAGGATTTATGATGATAGTCTGTGCAAGGGAGGATAAAAGCATGCTACTGGGCAATGCAATAGAAATGGAGAAAAGAGAAGAGAAAGAAAGGTGATTTTGAATGTAGAATGGGCAATATTTGATAGTGAATACAGGAAATATCAAAGAAGGAACAGATTGAGGCAAGGTTGTGGCAGGGCAGTGAGATATGTTTATCCATATTGTGTGTGTAATGTGTGTGCACGGGGGGGGTGCAATATCCTATTTTGTTTCAGAAAAAAATAGGATAGCAGATAATGAGTTTAATTCTGGATGGGTAGCCTATAAGATATATGTGGTGGAAATGCCTGCTCAGTGTCTGGAAGTAGGGGTCTGGAGACAGGTAAGGTATAAATATGGGAGTCATCGTGTACAGAAGGTAAGTGAGCTCCCCTTGGAAAAGGTAAAGTCAGAAGAAAAGAGGGGGTAAGTACAGAACTCTGAGGCAAACCAACATTGAGAAAGGCAAGTGATGGTCACAGGAGAACCAGGGAGGAGGACCAGAAAGTCATCTTGCAGAGATTACGGATGAAGCAAATTTCAAGGACTCAGTGGTAAAACGTGCCAGATTCTACAGAGTAGCTAGGATAAGGATGGGAAAGAGAACATGCATTCGTGCCAAGGGCTGCTGTAACAAAGTGCCACAAGCTGAGCGGCTTGAAACAACAGAAATTCATTCTTTCACAGTTAGGAAGGCTAAAAGTCCAAAGTCAAGGTGTCAGTAGGGCCCTGCTCCTTCTCAGAGCTCTAGGGAAGAATCCTTGCTTGTTTCTTCCGGTGTGTGTGTGGTGGCCATCGGTCTTTGGTGCTCCACTGACTTGGAGACACGTGACTCCAATGTCTGCCTCCATTGCCACATGGCATTCTCCCTGTGTGTCTCACTGTGCCTCTCCTTACAAGGACATCAGTTATATTAGATTGGGCCCCCCCCAATGTCCTCATCTTAATGACATCTGCAAAGACCCTATTTCCGAATGAGGTCACATTCACAGGTTCTAGGCGAAACCCAACAAAGGTCATCCTCAGAGATGGTCGGAGAGAAAACAGGTTCATTGAGGGTGGTGAACAACTGGAGATTGCCTTGCCTAGGAGGGGAGTAGGAACCGGGGTGTGTGGGTAGCTCTCCAAAGCAGTTGGCCAAGGGAGAGAAGAGCTGTGGCAGCTCACAGCGGAGGCAGGTAGGTGTTTCCTCATCCTTTTCCCTGGATGAGAGTAACTGGGGAAAGTTCATAGGCTGGAGGAAGGGGCCAGTCTGCCAGGCAAGAGTGGGGCGGGACAACGGATGGAGCCAGACCCAGGGGAGGGAAGGAGTCATGAGGTTCAGCTCAGGATTGAAGAGCTAACCTGGAAGAAGAATCCGCAGCCCAGGATAGAGATGTCAGCCCAGGGGCCGACGAGCAACCAGAACGAGGGACAGATGGGGCTGGACAGGCTGCAGACCCTCAGGAGCTGCTCTTTTTTCCTTCTCGGTGGGTCTAGATCTGCTTCATTGTCCTCATATTTTTAAAGGTAACCATGAAAACATATTACTGCCATCTGGCTCCTCAAAGGCACAGAAACTCCGCGGCTTGTTTCTAAAGCCATGATTAAGCAGTCAGTGCCCCTTCCAGGGCTGGTGTCAGCTCTGATGATAATAGGCTCACCCCGGGGATCCCTGTGGGAAGCCACCCGCCCTTGTACACACAGAGAAGTGAAGACAAAGAAGGCGGGCCATGACTGAGGCCCCAGGGCACAGTGAAACAAGTTGACTAATGTCAGGCCCGAAGCTTTATTTATTCGGGGTGGCTTGTAGGTTTGGAGTCCTCTATAGAGGCAGTTAAGTAACTTCACACGAGTAACCATTGGCCCGTCCCGTGTTTCTGTCCTCTGAGCCAAATGGGCTGTTTCACATAAGCACTATTTTTGTTGATTTTTTCTCTCAGGAAAATGGCGTTGGTGGGTTCTGAGGGAGTCCATTTTCTTACCCCATCTGAATTCTGGACTAATGGTGAAAGACATGGAGAATTCAGATAGGGGTCAAACTGCTCTTTCCCGGGAAAACTGGATAGAACTGGGCTTACATGGGAGGCCAAGAACCGTTTCCCCTAAAGTTGACTTATTGGCGGAGTTGACGGGCCTGGCAGATGGACAGCACCTGCTGTGGTGACCTCATGGTCTGAGGGGACATCGGGTCTGGAAGAAAGCTAGGACAGAAAAAGGTCCCTCACGAGCAGCCTTCTTTACTTCCGGACTTCCCGCTCTCAGGAATGGGGACCACTGGTTGTCAGACGCTCATTGTCTTGTTTGCTGTTACATACACCTTCTTTGCCCTCCTGAGGAAAGAGCTCCCAGGGGTGGAGAGGAGGCCACTGCTTCTCCCCAGTGCTCCCAGAAGGATAGTTATGTTGGTGGAAGCTCTTATTGTAGGAGCTGGCAGGAAGGTGGGGAGAGGGATTCCTCCCCTCACTGAGTACATTGGGGAAGACGGGCCTTTCTGAAATGTTGAATGCACATTATGAGATCTATATCCATTGTGTGCCTATGTTTCTAGGTACTACCCGTGGCCTGTGGAAGATTTCATTTTCTTGGGAGAAAGCCCCACACAGGGCGAAAAACCCTTGGGAGCTAGTTCTGTGTCACAGGTAACGGGGCCCCGGGCCACTTACTCCAACTTCTTTGGGTCACAGACCCCCTATCTCTAAAATGGGGACAAACACGCTTTGTGTAGGAAACACAACTAAATACTTACTGAATTGGTGAGGATGGGAGAGGTCGTGCTGCAGCCCCATCTCATGGCTTAACACACATGTTGACTTCTCTCCCACACACAGTCGGCTGTGGTCTAGTTCCCTCTCAGAGTGGCTGTCCTCCACGTGGTGACTCAAGGGTATGGGCTGCTTCAGTTTTGAGACACCTCCGTCTTACCAGCTGCGTCTATGACCCATGGCAGAGAGTACAGGTGGTGTTCACCACCAACACGTTGAAGAGCTGGTCTGAAGTCCTGCCTCACTACAACAGTACCAAGAGAGTGCAATTCTCCTGTGTGACCAGGAAAACAGAGCTTGAGACGGGCGTCTCTACCTCCTGTTATCCTTTTCCTCCAGGCACCTTCCCGTTCATTCAAATGACATTGGGTCTTCAAACTGAGAAGATTACTGGGGACCTGAGGGCCTCTGGCTCAGTGTTCGTTGCAACAACTATCACTGTGGGGTTGGTCACATCTCCTATATGGGATTTTGACAAGTTGGGGGAATACTTGCCTAAAACTTCAGTACGCAGGGTAATAATATTTCCCTGAATTTCCTAAGCAGTACCAGATTCAAACAGTTTACCCTTAGATGTTGTAGTTTTTTTTTTTTTTTTTTTTTTTTTTTGTCTGGGAAATACATTTGTGATTTTATAGCCAAAGATCGTAAGACTCTGGTTAGGACAACAAGAAGGATTTCTTATCTTAGGAAAGGTGCCTGGCCTCGGAGAATGGATCAAAGCCTACTTCTGCAGTCTCCCGAGGGTATACCCTGTCTATTCTCACCTCTCCCTGTTCGTGTTGATTTCCTGTCTACAGTGCCTTATTTCCTCCCCACTTCTCTCCTCCCCAATCTTTTAAAAAAATTTTTTTTTTAACGTTTATTTATTTTTGAGACAGAGAGAGACAGAGCATGAACGGGGGGAGGGGCAGAGAGAGAGGGAGACACAGAATCAGAAACAGGCTCCAGGCTCTGAACCATCAGCCCAGAGCCTGACGCGGGGCTCGAACTCACGGACCGCGAGATCGTGACCTGGCTGAAGTCGGACGCTTAACCGACTGCGCCACCCAGGCGCCCCTCTCCTCCCCAATCTTAAGTTACAAGTGCACATCCTGCCTCGCCCAAATTTTGCTTGATGGTTCCTACTCTTTTCACTTGTACGAACTACTAAGGCACTTAGAATCTGTACCATGTTGTTTGTCTGTGTGCTAATTAATTAATTTATTTATAAGAGAGAGAGTGTGCACGTGCAGGTGGGGGAGAGGGGCAGAGGGAGAGAGAGAGAGAATCTTAAGCAGGTTCCAGGCCCAGTGCAAAGCCCAACCCAGGGCTCAATCTCACGAATGACCTGAACCATAATCAAGAGTCGATGCTCAACTGACTGAACCACCCAGGTGCCCCTGTACCATGGAATTTAGAAGTTAATTATACCCGTCTGTTCTCTAATTGTTCACTGTGTTAATCTTTGTTTGTTGTTTGTTTGTCTGTGTGATTCAAAGCTTTTTGGGAGCAAGGTCCCTCTTCCCCAATGTACTCAGCTAATATTTTGTATGTCCTATGGATGGGATGTAGTCCCCAGTCTTGAGAAGCAAGGAATCTGGCAGAAGACAAATCTACGAATGAATCACTTGGCTACTGGGGAAATTGTGTCCAAAAACCAGTCTCTCAGAACCATGGAGTTTGGGAGAATGACTTTAGCTTGAGGTTTGAGTCCATACCCACTCTGAAGGGAAAACAGCAGCATAGCAGTGGCTTAGGGATTAGATCAGGATGTTGCTGGGTTTCAAAGGTCAGGATAGATGTTGGCTGAGGAAAAAATGTCACTCTACAAGAAAGAAACGGTGTTTATAAAGGTCCAGGGGGCATGAGTTTGGGGGGGTGGAGAATAGTATATTTTGACTGGTGAATGGTTTACATCTAATGGGAGGTAAGGCTGGATATGGTCAGAGTTGCACTTCATGAAGATTAGTCTGGCAAGAGGTTTAGAACATTCTGAAGGTAGGGGTACTAGTTTGAAAGCAATCACAACAGTCCAGGTAAGAGATAGGGCAGCTCCCACTTCGGTGGTAGGGGCAAAAATAGAAAAGGACAAATGATGGTTACTTCTAATAGTTGTGCTGAGAGAATTACAGGCCAGCGTGCAATGGGAGCCAAGGGAGGAGCTCCATGAAGGAGGATGAAGCCAATGGCGTCTATCGATGCAGAAAGTGTAAGAAACTCTTGGATCCGGTCATTAGGTGGCTGGCAACAGCAGGTCATACCTTGGCGGGGCCTGTTGCATGTATGAACACCTAGAAGGTGATAAAAGTTACTGTTTGATTTTTGAAGTGCTTCCCTCATTTACTATGAAAGTTCATGTCATAATGATTGTTATCATTTGATGCGTAACAGCTGGCCTCCAAAATTAGTGGCTTGAAACATCAACCTTTTAATTCCATCTCGAAGTTGTTTGGATCCGGAGTCTGGGCAAGCCTTGGCTTAGCGCTGCTTTTGTTCTCACGTAGCATTGACCGGAGCTGGAGGTCCTGAGCGTCAGGTAGGCTGGTCTGGAGGGAGTGAGGTGGCTTTGCTCAGGTGTGTGAGGTCTGGAGGAGTCAGCCGGAGGGGTGGGATCTTGTTGGCCCCTCTCCTTCCCCACATTCACAGATGTCCTTGAGTCATGGAGGCCTTTCTTTCTTTAGCTCTGTCAGAGGCTGCTCTGGAAACATGCCCTTAAGGTTCTTGGAAGCCATCTTTTTTTTAACAGAGAAGTTCTGCGAGACCTGCCTTGGGCGCCCTTGGCTGGATGTTTGTCTGTCTGAAATGGTCTATGTGACACCTCCTTCCATCTTCCGAGGTCTTAACAAAGACTCTTGCACTCCCTGCCCGGAAGCCATCTTTTCCTTCGGGAATCTTTTGCTCTGGGAGGCTAAGAAGGAGTTTTATTTCCAAACCTAGCAAACCCTGGCTCCTTTATATTTCCTCTGTATTCTGTTAAAGAAAAATGAACAGTTGCCTCTTTGGTTTGTCTTTGTCTTCTTGAATTTTACTGTCGTCAGCCGGAAGAGGAGTTCTAGATGCTTCCTGGAAATGTCCTTGCCCAAACTCGTGAATTTAGAGATGCACCTTCCATTTTCCACAGTATTACAAGAGATGGTTTCTTTAGACAACGTGCCCCTGTATAACAGCCTCCGGTACGTTCCTCATCGTCCTTCCTCCCACCAACAGGTGCTGTGAAACCTTTCAGACCTTTCCTACCACCAGGTCCCAAACCCAACCCTGCAGGTTGTGATTTTTATCACAGCAGTGTACCACTTCGAGATAACAAGTGTTTTTTTGTTTTGTTTTTTGTTTGTTTTTGTTTTTTCTGGTAAACTATTACTGCATAATAAACTAACCCAAAATGTGGTGACTTAAAACATGAGCAATTCCATTGCCTTTCACAGTTTGGGGAGTGAAGAATTTGAGCAAGGCTTGGGTGGGTCACCTTCCACTCCATGACTCCGTGCGGCATTGGCTGGGACTGCCTGCTATTGTTCAGCTACCAGATAGGCTGGCCTGGGCTTTCAGGAAGGCTTTTCTCAGAAGCCTGGCATGCTGGCAGGGAGAAATGGAAGGCTGGGTTCAGCTGGGCCTCCCTTTCTCCCCATGTCCTCTCAGGGCCTCCCCATAAGCCCACTAAGGCAGGACTGTTGGACTTGTTTTTTATTTAAAGTTTATCTATTTATTTGTAAAAATTTAAAAGTTTATTTATTTTGGGAAGAGAGAGAGAGAGAGAGAGAGAGAAGCAGAGTGCAAGCGGGGGAGGGGCAGAGAGAGGGAGACACACAGAATCCGAAGCAGGCTCCAGGCTCTGAGCTGTCGGCACAGAGCCCGACAAGGGGCTCCAACTTGTGAACCACGAGATCAGGACCAGAGTCAAAGTCTGACACTTAACCAGCAGAGCCATCCAGGTGCCCCCATTTATTTATTTATTTATTTTAAGAGAGAGAGCGTGTGTGTTTGGGTGTGAGCAGGGAAGGGGCAGAGAGAAAGGGGGAGAGAGAATCCCAAACGGGCTCTGCCCTGTTAGTGCAGAGCCCGCTTGTGGGGCTTGAACTCATGAACCGCGAGATCATGACCCGAGCTGAGGTCAAGAGGCTGTCGCTTAACCGACTGCGCCCCCGAGGTGCCCTGAGGACTGTCGAACTTCTTACATGGTAGCTCAGGCCTCCAGGACACCATGGTGGCAGCCGCCAGTCCCTTTGGAAGCGATACCCAGGACTGGTCTAGTGTTATTTCCTCCCTATCCTACTAGTCAAAGCAGTCAGAGGCTAGCCTAGAGCTCCGGGGAGGAGAAGCAGTTCTCTTCTTTCAATGGAAGGAGTGGCAGAGGATATACAACTACCCTTAATCTTCCGCCAGAACTCATCATTCGTATTGACCAATCATAAAAATTATCCGCAAATTAGTTTTATTAGCATTTAGCGCATATTGGATATTTAGTAAATACTTCTTAACTTACTGAAGCACACTAATCTGCCACCAAAAACAAATAATAGAGTCTAGAAGGGCCTTTGCAGCAGAGTCTTGGTTTCTATGGACTTGCTCTATGAACCTCAGTTCTTGTATTTTCAAAATTTAAATTATAGTCTCTTAGATGCCGCATAAAATCTTTCTATTAGGCACCACATAGAAATCTTAAAGATTTTATAACTTCTAAATTGTCTGATGTTCAAGATAGCTTTAGTGATTAGGCATAAGACCTTTGGGGTCAGACAACTGGGTTTTGCCTAAGCTCTGCCACTGAATCTCCCATGAGGCCTTGGTCAACATCCTCGTCCATCTGAGCCCTGATAGCGTTCATGAGAAAACGTCTGTTACGATCCCTATCTCATGCAGCACAAGGAGCGGAGTAGACTGGACGGATGGTTCTAGTAGTTTTGCTGCCGTAATTGCTACTCGTTGGCCCTCTGAGACTCGAAATGCAGGTTAGTTGTGTTTGCACCTCACGCTAGGATTTGTGTGTACAAGTCGGGACAAGCGAGTGAGTCATCCCACTGTGATACGAACAAGTTAATAAATGGGGCAGGAAAAGGACAGCAATTTGAAAATCCTGTCCCAAATCGCGTCTTGTTTGCTGCCGTGTACCAGAAAGTACACGATGAAAAATCCTCACACGTGAACATTGTGTCTTCACAGCCACGTGATTTCTCTGTAAGGAGACAGACAGTTTGTTTCCGCTCGTTCGGGATCGGACGCAGCAGTGATGTCTCCCTCCGTGTCTGTTACAAAGACAACCCTCCGTGGGCCGTGCCTTCAGCGATCAGTTGGTGTTTAATTTAGATGTTTCGTAGCAAGTCTACCTGAGACCGTTTAGAATGTTGCAGGACAACATTGTCCTTGGCTGAAATGCCCTTGGATTCTAGAGTTTTGAACGCTGACATGCAGAAGAACACGAAATAAGGACTTTGCAGATAAAGCCTGCGGAAGGTGGTTTCGTGTGACTGCTAGGAACGGGGTCTCCCTGCCCAGCCATCCTTCTCTTTGTGAAATCTTTAAGTGCCCAGTGAAACCCCGGCTCTCGGAGCCTGTTCCCTAGGTCGGCAGCATCTGTAGCACCTGTTAGGAATAAGAAAAGTCACAGGGAAGGAGACAAGCCACAAGACACTCTTAACACCTGAGAATAAACTGAGGGTTGATGGGGGCGGTGGGAGGGAGGGGAGGGTGGGTGAGGGGCAGGGAGAAGGGCACCTGTTGGGATGAGCCCTGGGTGTTGTATGCAAACCAATTTGACAATAAATTTCATATAATTTGACAATAAATTTCATATAAAAATTTCATATAAATAAAAGGAATGTAGGTTCTGGGGCCCTGCCCCACACCCACTGAATGGGAAACTCTGGGGAGGGGCCCTGAAGCCTGGGTGCTCATGGGCCTCGGGGTAGTTCTGATGCCCCATCAGTTTAAGAACCACTAGGCTAAGGTCTGATGTCAGGATGGGGCATCCCTCGAAAGCCTAAATTCATTAAATCACCACCTAAAAAAAAAACACCTATGCCCAGAGGAGACCTGAATCTCGGCAACCATTTCTTTCTTTTGTGTCTTTATTATATTTAATGTGTCAGTCAAAACTACCGGGTTCCCATGGTGATGAGTAATTGGGCTATAAATGCACGGGTCTGGGCATCAATTCCGAGCTGCTTGCAAGAGTCCCATATGCACTTGACATTCAATGGGGAAAGAATGTTGTTTTCTTCTGCCTGGGTTGCATCCTTTCCCTCTTCCTATAAATTGGTTTAGCCATATCCTTTACTTTATTTCCCCTGCTCTCCCATAACTCTGGAATTCGGGCACATCCAGAAGCCATCAGAGAGGGAGAGTCATCAGCCCCAGCCCCAGGGAGGCCCTGTGATAAATTTCAACCGGAGCACTTAAGACGTGCTGTGAACGAGCGGAGAGAAAAGTCAAAGCAGCCGCTTGTGATGTGGGTGGCGGTTCTGGAAGTGTCTGCAGGAGCTGGAAGTGGGGCGTGAGGGAGGAGACGGCGTTTCTCCGTGACGTCCGCAGAGCAGACCCCAGCTGTGACAAGTGTCATCTCCAAGCAAAGAGGGTTTTCATCTCTGAGCTGAAACCACACACTCGTTGATGCTAAAAGGCACGGGCGGCATCTCACCGAAGCACAGAACACAGGCTGCGGGGCAGAGGTCCGTCGCCGAGGGCAGGTTCCCGGGAGGAAGTGCAGAATGTTTTCTCCAGAAAATAGGACAGAAGACGCAGAACAACAGACCGGATCGCCCTCCCGGTCTTTCTGGATACAAAGGCAAAGAAGGACGTGAAGAAATCAAGCCCTAACCTCGGCGAGAGAGCAGGAGGTAGCTCGCGACCGGGCACACTTTAGGTAAACCTGGTCGGGCTTCGGTGTGGCGAATGATTTGCACTATTTGTCAAACACGTGGGATTTCGAGCCACCAGGCTATATATGTTGACTGGTGACAAAGTGATTGCATTTCAAAAAACGTAAAACTCTTCTGCCTTGAGCTTTGTATTTGTAAGAATTTCTCTGGCTCAATGGTCCCCGTAAGTTCCCCTCTTTTGTCTCTAGGGGTTAGTACTTTTCAGGACAAGAGGTCCTTGGGTGGAAAATGAAACAGTTACGTCGAACCTTCAAGGCTTGCATTGAAGTGTGGTGTGAAATAGTCACTTTCTCCAGCGGCGTCAAAGGAGATATTCCAGAGCCATGGAGGGACAGTCCCGCGCACAGAGCTATGTTCTTTCTCGAAAGCTGCATGAGTGAGCAGGGATTGGCGTGAGGCACTCGGCAGAAATTAGGAAAACCTGTCGTCTAGATTATTCATGTGATAGAGAACCTACCGTGTTTAATAGACACGTTGTCAGAGAAACAGAAAGTCCTCTGCCCCATAGGCTGAATGTCCCACATCACAAACAAGTTCCCCAGCCAAGGCAGCCTTGACTGGAACCGGTTTCCTTAATTGGCAACGACAGGTTTTTCTTTACCCCAGAACGCTGGCAGGGAGGCCAAGAATTCGGGACGTAAGGGGAGGAGGTAGGTTGGGGAGATAAGGGGGATGAATCACTTTGGTTTCCCAGCTGACATCTGTGTTATTTTTATTTGGGGGGTTAGTGTCCGGGGTTTGAGGGCTCTTCAGGAAGCTGAGGTTTCTTCATGTGATGAGGGATGGAGAACTTACAATACTGGAAGAATTCTCTGTGGCTTTTTGACGGCGTGTTTTCTCCCAAATGGTGGGTGGTGGTGAGGGCGCGGCAGGTGCAGGTGGCCCGTGGCGTGGCTGCTGGGTGCTCCCGTCCTCGTCCTGTACTGGGAGTCCACTGGATTTTGGTGGTGCCATCAGGCTTCTCCTTCTCTTTCCTTCAGACTTGCTGGATTTCCCTTGGATCTATAGGATGGGATGTGGGCTTTCAATACAGTAGGGAGCGAGAAATATTATAAAAAATACAGTGTTTATTATGGGCAACTGGGTGGCTCAGTCGGTTGAGTGTCCGTCCGGCTCTTGGTTTCGGCTCAGTCATGAGCTCATAGTTTGTGAATTCGAGTTCTTCATCGGGCTCTGCGCTGACAGTGCGGAGCCTGCGTGGGATTCTCTCTCTCTTCCTCTTTCTGTCCCTCTCCTGCTCGTGTGTGCGTGCTGTCTCTCAAAACAAATAAATGAACTTAAAAAAAAAGAAAAAAAAGGAAAAAATAAATACAGTGTTTATTGAGCATTATTCTGAGACTCATTGTACATGTCCTACTCGTTTACAAATATTCTATAGCATTTTAATATGACATTTTATCCTTCGCAATGAAATCTTGAAAAGAGAGGGCCTCTTATAGCTAATTTGTCTCAAAATCAGCTGATTTAATTGGTGGAAAACTACACTCAAAGCTCTTTTTGGCCTTCATGACATTTGACACGCATCATCGTCAGACATTATGGGTTGTCTTATTGGGGCGCTATAAAGGAAGAATGTGGGGCAACGGCACTCTGGGAACATGACCCGTTATTACCACCACACCCTCTACGACAACTTCAGAGGGAGGAAGACCTAACACGGCATCTCGCACACGATTTTCCTTCAGCTCAGGGATAAGCTTACCGTGTCGCAGGGATGAGCTTACCATGTCCCAGGGAGCACTGCCTACACATGACAGCATCCTGTGGGCCCTGCCCTCTGCTCCAGCAAGATGACTCCATGGGGACGTATATCCCATTAGCAGATGGCAATTGAGGGGGTAGCCGCTGGAGGAAAACGTCCTCTACAGCTGACCCCAAGTTGGAGACACCAAGAGAGAGACTGTGGTGGCTTAGGGAGGATGGAGACTCACCGAGTCTGACTGACTGCCTGCACCCCCCCCGCCCCAGACCCTGGGAACACCCGAGGAGGCCAGCCAGCTCGGAGGTCCTGGCTTTTGAAAATTTGAACTAAACAGGAGCTTCAAAGGGACCTTTTGGCTGTGAGTAACATACTGACTTGTTGTCCCCAGCGTTACAGCTTTGCCTTTACATCCCCAGTCCACATCTTTCATGGTGAGTGCGTCAGCCCCCTTTCTGTAGGAGAGGAGGCCGGGGGGGGGGGGAGCAGCCCCTAGCAAGGCATAGGAGACAATGATTTCTTCTCTTTGGTGTGACTCATTCCAGCTTGTCTCTGCCTGTGACCAGCCGGGATGAAAGGCGGGAGGGAATACACAATGGGCTTGGCAAAGTGATCCCCCAAATCTCCTCTTCCCCTCGCCAACCGTAGGCTCCTCTCTGGCTTTAGGTCTAAGCAGCCGAGGGCAGAACTCGGAGTCTGGGACCACCGGGTCCCCAGTGCCTTGTTCTGCTGAAATTACAGAACTGGAAGGGAATTCTCTTCATCACACGTGAAGCAGAGGCATTAAAGGGCCATCTTGAATATCCCTCCCAGGCCGCAGGTGTTATGTTATAGCTCTTCAACACACACACACACACACACACACACACACACGAAGTTAGGGAGGCTTGATACTTTCATAGGCTATTGACAGTTAGCAGCATTTTGGAGACTGGCATAAACCAGGGGCTCCTAAGCACCATTTTCTACAAATAAATAAAGCTGACTTGGAGACTAAATTAGGTATGGGGGCCTCTCCTTTCAAGCTTTGATTATGAATATAAAATGCCTTATTAAAACCTTGTAGAATGTTCATAAACCAGTATGGCATATAAAATAAATGTCAAGACAGGACTCATGGTAAACCTTGCATTTAAATAGCCCAGGTATTTTTTTTTTTCCTTGCAATTGATAATCACCTTTCAATGCTTTTTAGTGACAAAAGCCCAGTGTTTGCATTTCAGAGATATGGGAAGAAAAAATCGGCACGTCTGAAGCTAAACTGGACTGTGCAACTGGACCACCTGGAAATTAACAGACACAACAAGCCCGCAGGATCCTGGGCTGTGCTCAGACCCAGGGCATCGGACTCTCCGCCCCAGGACCTGCATGTCTGACGAGTACCTCCTGTAATTCACAAACGCCCCGTCCAGCGTTGTCAGTATGATGGAGGACTGGGGACAGGAAGCATCTGCCATAGAAGGTCCCAGGTCCTGGTCGCGGCCAAGGGGGTGCTTCTGGGTTTTTTACCTCTTCATCTCTCAACCTGGTTACTTCCTTGGACTTCCTGTTCTGATTCCTGCTTCCATAAGATCCTAGCCTTTACTTTTTTTTTTTTTTCCTTAAATTAAAACTTCGATCAGCTCAAGAAAAGCAATTCTTCTTTCTCCTCTGCACAGTTCACTCCTTGGAGGAGAAAGAGCTCTGAGTGTGACCAACCAATCACAGCGGCGAGTTAGGGGACAGTCGGTGTGCCCTGTGGAGCATGCCTGCTCCTTGCTGACATTTACCGGCTTCGGGCAGAACCTAAGTGTGTCTAAGAGTGCAGCCTGGAGATCGGGGGCCGTTGTGACAGCACCCAGCCCTCAGCATGCCTGGGACGTGTGGCATTGGAGGGTGCTGCCGGAGCATCTGGAGGAGGTCCACGGTAAGTAGAGGTCAGACGGACGAGCAGTGAGACGGACTAGCTGTCACCTGAAAGGGGGCGGCACGTGCGGGGGGAACAGGAGTCTTTCCACTCTTCGAAGTCTTCGTCTACCAGGCACGTAGAGACCAGGTCCTCTGCCGTCCTTTCTTCCCGGAGTCGCGTAAGCCTTGCTCAGATGCCTGTGGGTGCTCTCTTGGAAGCCGTCAGCCTGCTGCACGCAAACACCTGGGCTTCGGTGACATGTGATGTGGTGTCGCTACCGAGCGTGAAAGCGGCGGGCGTAACAGTCTGAGAGGGAAGAGGTCCGGAAGCAAGGTCACGGGGCTGCTGACCCGGGGCCGGGGCCCTCCACCCCCATCGCCCCAGAATGAAATCAGCCTTCCAAATGGCCCATTTGCGAAGGAGCGTCCAGCCGGTCAGAACTTTCTGTCCTCTGCGGAGCCTTTCAGGGAATGTGGTATGAGGAACGCCAGACGAGGAAGGCAGATGTTTTTCTCATCCCCACCCACCGCACAGCTGTCTGCCAAGTGAGGGGGTCGGGACACATTTCTGGGCCCGTGGCGGGCGGGGTGGCGGTCGGCCCGGCAGCTCGGCCGCAGGGGCCACGGGTGCACCTTGTAGCAGCTGCCTGGCCAAGTTGGACGAGAGAGTGGACGGCAGGGACGGGCGCGGGGGAACGGACGCCCGTCTCCTCTCTGGCTTCGGGGCCAGGGCAGGGCTGGAGAGGGTGGGGAGAGGAACATTGCACCTGGGTTGGGTGAGCGATATTTGCTAAATTTAGAGCCCTTCGCGCTCGCCAGTTCTGCGTTTCGTAGTATTTTTTGAAGCAAACACAACTCATTTTTTTGGCAGGGGAGTGATGCTTGGAATTGAAAAAATAAAAAGTACTCGGTAGAACTGGCAGAAGCCCCTGTTGATGAGGGGCGGATCCCGAGGCTCTCAGGAGCCTCCCTTGAGCGGATCACGAGTCTGTAGATGAGACGAATGGCCTGGCAGGGGCTCCGGGGCCACGGCCAGCTGCCACCCCGGCCACCGAAACGCAGCTGCTTTGTGCCCACATCCTCCTTGGGGGCTCCGGCCGACCCGCAGGGTGCGCCGGCCCCTGTGCCGGTCTGGCCTCACTTCCCCCGAGGGCTGGGCAAGGAAAAGTACCCAGTCCACGGCGAAGGCCCCATGGGGGGCCGGGGAGAGGCCGGCGCTGATGGGGGGGCCTACAGAGGGCATCAGGACAAGGATTCGACTCTGTTACATTCGGTTTGCCTTGGTTCCGTTCAACGGCTCTTGAGCGCCTACTGTGTGCACAGGGCTCCACTCCCGTGGAGAAAACCCACCAGCCAGAATCCTTGCTCGGGGAGAATACGCTCTGTGGGGGAGGAGACTCACCAGCACAAAGATACACACGCAACCGGGGTGGTTGGGAGAAATTCACGGCAGCAGAGCGAGAGAGGAGAGGGAGGGTCGCCTCCTGCCTTCGTAGTTCGGGAAGACGAAGACGTGGGGGCTCGAGTGGGCATTTTCAATCTCCCGACCTTTTCCCGCGATCCCTCTTTCTCGGCCTGCAGCTGTTGGGTCTTGAAAACTGGATTTTGGACAGAGAAGCACGGCAGTGTTGGTCTGATCCTCTGAGCTGTGGCTGCTGTGTGTGGGCCACTTGTGGCCGCCCTGGGCTGTGGGGAAGGGGCTTTGAATAATCTGATGGCTATGAGGAAGGAGCCCACGGTCCTGCGACAAGATTCAATCTCTCACCTCTCTTAGCATGGCCCCTCTAGGGCCATTTTCACACGGGGGCACTCTGGAGGGAGTTTGCGAGACCCCAGCGTGGGTGCCAGCCCCCAGCCTGGCCTGCGGCAGGCGGCACGGAGGCCCCCGCCGTCCCCCCATCACTGCGGACACTGCCTCGGTGTGGGCCACACCCGACACCTGCCACTTAGTCTCTTTACCCTTCAGGACCCCTCCTGCGCCCCTGTCCAGGCCATCCTCCCCTCCTCGGAAGGCTCTCTGGAGACCCCAACGCGGTTCCCTCAGGGACCAGGTGCCTTCCCACCCTTTCGATTCATAGCTGAGTTGGGAGACAACCTGGTTTCTTCACCCTCAGGTCCCTGTTAGCTCCTCTGATCAGGGACAGGGCAGCTTTGACAGGGACACAACGATCTGCAGTCCCCAAGTCCCCAAGTCCCCCAGCCCGACCGCCCTTCTTCCTTCCCCTCCCCTCTCCCCACTCCTTCTCTCACCATCCTCCCTCCAATCCTCCCCACTCTTCCTCTCCCTCCTCCCCTCCCCTCTTCCCACTCTTCCCCTCCTCCACCCCCTCCAGTTCTCCCCACCCCTTCCCCATCCCCCTCAGTCCTCCCCACTCTTCCCCTCCCTCCTCCCCTCCCCTCTTCCCACTCCTCCCCTCCCTCCTCCCCCTCCAACCCTCCCCCTTCCACTCTTCCCCTCCCTCCTCCCCTCCCCTCTTCCCACTCTTCCCCTCCTCCACCCCCCTCCAGTCCTCCCCACCCCTTCCCCATCCCCCTCAATCCTCCCCACTCTTCCCCTCCCTCCTTCCCCTCCCCTCTTCCCACTCTTCCCCTCCCCTATCCCCCTTCCAGTCCTCCCCACCCCTTCCCCATCCCCCTCAGTCCTCCCATTCTTCCCCTCTCTCCTCCCCATCCCTCTTTCCACTCACTCCTCCCCTCCCCCTAAACCCCTCCAATCCTCCCCACTCTTCCTCTCCCTCCTCCCCTCCCCTCTTCCCACTCTTCCCCTCCTCCACCCCCTCCAGTCCTCCCCACCCCTTCCCCATCCCCCTCAGTCCTCCCCACTCTTCCCCTCCCTCCTCCCCTCCTCTCTTCCCACTCCTCCCCTCCTTCCTCCCCCTCCAACCCTCCCCCTTCCACTCTTCCCCTCCCTCCTTCCCCTCCCCTCTTCCCACTCTTCCCCTCCCCTATCCCCCTTCCAGTCCTCCCCACCCCTTCCCCATCCCCCTCCGTCCTCCCATTCTTCCCCTCTCTCCTCCCCATCCCTCTTTCCACTCACTCCTCCCCTCCCCCTAAACCCCTCCAGTCCTCCCCACTCTCTCCCACTCCCCCTTCCCCTCTGCCCGTCTCCCCATTTTCTCCCTATCTCTCCTCATCCTCCCTGCTCAACCCCACCCCCACCCACCCTTCTCCTGGAGATGCCTCAGCAGGAGAGTCTGGGGCCAGCAGTGCAGGGGAGCGGGGCAAGGCCTCGGCTTGGCCTCAGGCTCGCCTGAGCTGTCTGTGGGAGAAGCCCACCTCCGGAGGTGTAGAGAGGTGCAGGGAAGGAATTAAGAAAAGACACTGGATTTGGAGATTAGAAGGTCAGCGGAGGTTACTGAGGGAAGGGTCTCATGGAAGGAGGGTGCAGCGGGGGGACGAGGGCTCAGGACCCGGCAGAGGCAGGGATGCAGGGCTCACTGCAGAGGTGAGAGGGGGCTGGCTGCGGGGCAGGGATGCAGGGCTCTCCACAGCAGGCAGGGATGCGGGGCACCCCCCCTGGGGCGTGGATGGAGGAAACCTGAGTCACAGGGGCCCTTCCCTGAGGGCTCCTTGCCCAGCGGTGAGGTAGGTGCGGAGACAAGATGAGGCTAAGTGGGCCTCAGAGGCCGGCCCTGGTGGTGCACACAAAGTGGGAGGGAGAGAGGGCCCTCAGGGGGAGAGGGCAGCGGGGGTCGGGGTCCTGGCTATCTGTCCCCTGTCCCCAGGACACCCTCACGTCTGTAACTGGGGCCCGGACACGCCGAAGGTCCTCTGCTGTTCTGGGTCCCGGAGACTCAGGAGCGGGCATCGCGAGTGCCCCGCAGAGCCAGCCCGTTGTCACCAATCCCGCCACTGGCTAAGGGACAGCATTGACATCTCGGATCCACAAAAGTCTCCTGAACCCCCTAAAGCCAGAGCGTTAGCATCTGCTGAAGGTCAGCCTGGCGTTTGTTGCCGTTTTTTAGGTTTTGGTTTACAACTTGGAGCGTCTCTCCTGGGTTAGCACCTGCCACGTAGGTCAGCTCAGGGGGGTGGGGAGGGGGAGCTGTAAGCTCACGAACATCCGCAAGGGAGGCAAGCTGACTTCTAGTGATGCTCTAACCTTTAAAACAGAGCTTAGAAGCCAATGCACGACAGCGCTTAATTTTCTAGGTAATCACTGTTTTTGCGGACCCCTTCCCCCCGCCACGTGCATGGTCACGCGATCAGGCTCCCCGCTCAGCAGAACTGAGCCTTTCCTCTGGGACAGACTGACACAGCACTAATTTAGAACAGGGGGCTTCAGGATAGGCTGGTGTCAAAAGCCCCTTCAGGAAGCGTTCCTTTACTTCTTGATCTTTGGTGGGAGGTTTAATGAACTTTCTGCTTCTATTTTGCCCCTGCAGATTTCCGTTCCTCATTCGGTGTTCCTCCCTCCTCGCCCCGCTGGCGCAATTTCCTAAAGCTACTGTTACATCTTCCCCATCGCCCCTGCTCACAACTGGGCGCGACGGCTCCCAAGTTCTCCTCGACTGGATGCCGATTTTTATTGATTTTATTCTATTTTATTTTTAACGCTTATTTATTTTCGAGAGAGGGAGACACAGAGAGAGAGACAGAGTGTGAGCGGGGAAAGAGCAGAGAGAGAGGGAGACAGAGAATCTGAAGCCGGCTCCAGGCTCTGAGATGTCAGCCCAGAGCCTGACGCGGGGCTCGAACCCACCAACCGGGAGATCATGACTTGAGCCCAAGTTGGACACCCAACCGATTGAGCCACCCGGGCACCCCTTGATGCCGATTCTTAAAAGGCGTATTCCCCGTTTGTGCTCCCGCACTTGAAAGCGCGTTTGGGCAGAGCTCAGGTGTAGGGGTCAGCCCCTGGCAGTGCTGCGGCACCGGTCTCAGGGTGGATGGCTCATCTCTAACGATAAGACAGGTGAGGGCCACTCACCTCCTGTTGAGTCCTTATCACGTGCGTGGCACTTTGCATGAATTAATTCGCTTAATCCCACAGTCACTTTGTGATGCTGGTCATTTTATTATTCTTGTTTTAGAGATGATTGGACCTGGCACGGAGCTTGTGGGGTTCCCGATCTCAGGCCACCATGCTGGGACTTCGGTCCCCCTGGCTGCTAATCCTCTCCCTCCTAGGACAGACTCCCGCTGGAAACCTGCGTATGCTTCACGGAGCACTTAAAAGAAAGCCTGATCGCCTAGGTCTGTGGGAGCCGGGACGTGGTGGGGGGACTGTGCCCCCCTACATGCCACCCCTGCTCTCACCTGCCTGCACCTTCCCGCCTCTGCATCAGCCATGCCCTCTTCCCCGGGACGCTGTCCCCACCCTGCGTGTGGCTCAAGCCACTTGTGCATCCAGACCTCAGCTCAAGAATCACCCCTCAGTGACTTTCATGAGCAGACAAAAGAAAATAACCACACGCTGCCCATATCACATCACTTCATTTACTTTTGTTTTCCTGGCCTCTGTCACCAGCTGGTCTTTTTCTCACGTGCGTCTCCGCCTGTTGCCTCTGCCCATCCATCTTCGTTATCATCATCGCCGATCAATCTCTGTCATCTCTCTGTCTGTCTGTCCCTGGGAGGGGCTCCGGCTGTGTTGTTCACTGCGGTGTCTGGGTTCTCACCACATGAAGGAGCTTGGTAATTATCCATTGAATGAATGTGTGACCTGTGTGCAGTTGTCACATAACGAGGCAGCAGGCGCAGGCCACAGTCAGCGGTCAGCGTCTCCTGCCTCTGTCCGGTCCTCCGCAGGGAGAGCGCTGGGGGGGAGTGTGCTTCCTGGAGGAGGAACAGAAGCGGCGGGCGGTCTAGCGAGGGTGTAAATAGCGACTAGAAGGAATGCAGGCGGCAGAGGGAAGGAGAGGTCTGGGCAGCTGTTCTCTATCACTTTATGTTTGCAGGAGACTTTAAAATTCCACAAATTTTTGGTGGCGCCTTGAAGAGCTTAAACGTCTCGCATCAGCACTAGACAAGTGAGGACCGTGTTGCTCGAGTGAAACTGTTTCCCACCCGCCTTAGCTGCCCGGCGCTGCCCTAGCGAAGTTTACGTGCGCGGCCTAGGACAGCAGAAGTGCGTTCTCGCACGGCTCTGGGGGCCAAAGCCAAAATCAAGGTGTCGGCGGGGCTGTGCTCCCTCTGAAACCTGTAGGGGAGGACCCGCCTCGCTTCTTCCAGCTTCTGGGGGCTGCCCGGGCTCTTTAGGGCTCCTTGGCTTGTAGACGCATCCCCCCCTCCCCGGTCCTGGCCTCCGTCCTCACATGGCTTCTCCCCGTGTGTCCTCACATGGTTTCCTCGGGGCCTCTTTTCCTCTTCTTGGGTGGACACCGGTCGCTCAGGATTAGGACCCACCCCAATACCCTTAGCTTAACTTGGTTACGTCTGCAAAGGCTGTTTCTGAATAAGGTCGCGTTCACGGGTACTGCGGCTTAAGACTTCAACATACCTTTTGGGGGGCACAGTTCAGCCTTCAGCAACATCCTAACCCCGCTATGGCTGGCAGACAAGAAACCCAGGGACATCTAAGTCAGGTTGACCAGGGAGACTGGAGAAGGCAGACATAACTTCCAGCCCGCACGCTGGCTGTCCCGTCGGGGTCTCTTCCTGGTTTGCAGGAAGGAGGCCGTCTTTTACAGAGACTATTTACAGAGTGTTGTCCGACCGACTAAGACAACTGGATGGTTTCAGCCAATGTTCGTCAACATCAGGCCATGTACAAACCCCTCTTAAGAGGCCTCTTGTTTTCGCTTCATTATGCTCATTATTTCATGACTTAGTATGTACAAATGCAAAGCCAAGAGAAATCTGGTACTTCTAGTTCCGATACAACTGCAAAACTAAAACAAATTCACAAATTCAATGCAGAGAAAATTATACAACAAAGCTGAGATTGGCATGAATGTATTGTGATGGCTTATGTTTTGCTGGAAAAATACCTGGGGAATTTGCTTTCCACTGACAGTCTCTTATTCTGATAGGTGAATTAACTTATGAATGTACCCCCAAAATAATTCTGAATAATTTTTTCAGTTTTTTTTTTTACCAAAAGTCCTTTCTTGTATTTTTACCGTTACAGTCACCACTAACGAGCTACCCGCAGTGAGTATGTACAAAGATGAAATCCAGATAACACAGCCGCTCCATATATAAATGTGGCCACAATGTAAATTCCTCATGTGTGACCATTGTCACTGTCCTCACTGTCCTCCACGCAAACGACTACAGAACCTTTGTTTGTACCATGAGGTGGGGACGCAGTACTTAACGTATTAACACGGGGGCCCCTGTTCCTTACTCACTTGCCCCTAAAATCGTAATCATAATAAAAGTTTGTCTCGTTGGATCTAAGATGCACCATTTTGTGACCATGAAGAAAGAGACACTGCTTCCGGTTAAAGTAGGAAATGCCTTCAATTACAAGACGTGAGAATGTGGAAAATGCACGTGTTGGAATAAATGCCATGGAGTACATTTAGCAAATGTTTGTATAGCCTTTATGTACTAGGAGTGTTCGGTGGCCAGGTACGCTGGCTCATCTATGTCACAGCATCCGATGACGAAGTGTGTCAGCCAGGACGGGCTAGCTTTTGCTGTGGGAATGAGCAGTACCAAATCTCAGTGGCTTAACTCAGCAAATGTCGATTTCTCGCATACATCAAGTTATTCAGGAAGGCTCAGTTTCCCTCTGAAGTCACCTCCGAGTCAACCTGGGTTTCCATTGTGGCGTCTCTGGGAGAAGGACGCTTGGGAGAACTTTGCACCAGCTCTTAATTATCGCTCCCCAAAGTCACCCACCTCCCTTCCACCGATATTCCATCGGCCAAAGCATTTCCTATGGCCACACCTGACTTCAAGGGACATATAGCTGGCAGTAGAGGAGAACTAGAAACCTTGCGGAAAGTAATGTCGGCCACGGGAGCATCACGTTACAGTTGGGAAACTGAGGCAAAGACAGGTTAAGTAACTTATCCGAGATCCCACAGATAATATGTGGCAGTGTGAGGATTTGTTCTGGGGTCCGTGGTCCTGTTCTGGGGGCCACCGTCCCCTGTTCTCTCTGTGAGATCTCGTGACATCACTCCCCCATACTGAGGGATTTCATGGCATCAATGAAATCTATTAAATAACTTGAGAGCCTGAACTTTCTGTATTTGACAAATGCTTTGTGATTGTAAACGATCACCTCCGAACATAAATTTTACTCTCAAAACCGGTTTTAAAAAAAAGAGGACTCAACATGAGCTCAGCTGGAAGAGGATGGGGTTTTGACATGAGGACGTGGTGACTTAAAGACAGACTTAAAGACAGGGTTGGGGGCTTGCAAACAAGACACGGGCTTAATTTCTGAAACAGCACCGCAGGACCCCGGGAGCACGGCTGTATATCATGTCACCCAGGCAATGCATTATTTTTCAAGGTTTTCAAAATGAAGATACAAAATAAGAAAGTATTTTCGGACCAACGTTCTCACCCCCAAGACTGACACGTGCTCTTCAGTTTGAACCGCACTGACATAGGTTTTAACGCAACCAAGACGCGGAGAATCCAAAACCCGCCTTGAGCTGTGAGATGGGGTCACTCTGGTTTTTGTTCCATTTTCCTGTGCCAGTTGGTGTCGTTGTTATTATTATTTTGATTTATGCAGAAATCAGTGACAGTCACGGGGCTGTCTAAATGCTGGATACCGAAGATGCCCTCTGCTTCCTCCAAGTTCATCCCTCTTTTTATAGAATTGCTAAGGTGGGCTTCTAAATCACTAGAGAAAATTGGAGGCCTTGGACTGATGGCCTAACAAAATGACACGTGATAGTTATTCTCAGCTGTGAGGCTTCCGATATGGAGGTTCAACTCTACTTTAGTGGGTTTTTTTCCCACCAAGTTAAGACTTTCATTGTTTTTTAATTAAAACAATTTTTTAATGTTTACTTATTTTTGAGAGAGAGAGAGACAGAGCACTAGCAGGGGAGGGGCAGAGAGAGGGAGACACAGAATCGGAAGCAGGCTCCGGGCTCCGAGCTGCCAGCACAGAGCCCGACGCGGGGCCTGAACCCGTGAACCGCGAGATCATGACCTGGGCCGAAGTTGGACGCTCAACCGACTGAGCCACCCAGGTGCCCCTCCACTGGTTAAGAGTTGTCAAAAATCACTGGTGCATATAGAAGGGGCACGTGGGAGGGAGGGGGCGATCTGGGGCTGGGAGGCCACTTAGAAGGCACCTGCAGTAAGGCCACAGGCGGCGGGGCTGTGGCACGCGACAGGGGGTTACAATACACGCTGCCCTTCATGGGCTGTACGTCTGTATCGGGTAGAGGAAAGCCACAACGGGCTGTTGCTGCACAGGTTTAAGATGAGTGAGTTATTTTCCCTGCGCCTTGTAGGCCAAGACCCTCCTATTTTACCCTCACAAATACATTCGGTCACATCATCAGGCGGGTGACCGGGCAGTTTGCAGAATCAAAGTGTGCGGCCCGACAGGCAGTTCTGATTAGAGATAATGGATGTGCAGACTAGACACGGCCCCACCGTCGCACAGACAAATTCGTTCATCAATTCACAGGAGATTTGAGTGTCGGGAGGTTCAAACAGGATTTGAACTTCTGAATGTCTTCGGGGAAAGGGCCACCGTGGAGTAGCACTTCCCTGGAGATTCGGGCTTGACTGCTGTTGAAAGACAGATGAGGGGGGTTTGTAGGGGGTGGTTCTTCTTTAGGCGGATCTGGAGCGGGCAGCCGTGGGGGATATGCACGTGAGGATCGGCCCTGCGTGGCTCCCACAGCCCTGAGCAAGGGGCTGAGCGTCCAGTCTGCGTGGCAACGGCCCCTTCTGGAAACCTTGCTTCCTGTCAGGCCTTCCTCCCCGAGGCAAATTGAACTCCGCTGCCACGGGTAAGATGGGCCAGACAGAAAGAGCCCGTTTCTTCCCTCCAGGCCAGAATAATCAGCATAGTTTTTAGGGTGCCTCTGATGTGCCAGTTTAAACTCACCTCCCCCATTAGAGCTCTTGGTGAGCCCAGGGGACAGGTGCCATGATCACCCTCGTTTTTCTGCCGAGGGGACCTAGGCACCAGAAGGGTAAACAGCATGTCCTCGGGCACGTGAGCATCTCCAGATGCCCAGTGTCACTCTTAACATCTTTTTCATCAACAGTACCCAAAATATTGTCATTTTCAATAGAAAGTACACTGAGGTCTTCTGTATGGAAAGTGTGTTTAGTCCCTTTATCTTGTGCTCCCTTGAGACATCTGGGTGTGTGTGAGACGGACACACGGGGAACTTGACTTTGGGCAGCTGGCAGCCTGGTGAGGTCGGAAGGGTGGTGCCTATGAGTAACAGTGATGAAGGTCACCAGCGGGCGGTGGAATAAATGTGCCCCTGCCAGCCCCGGCTGTGGTGACCCGGTGGTCAACACAGGGGGGCTTTGAAGACAGGTGCATCAATGACTCTGCTGTGTAGAGGTGGGCATAGGGGAGTGTCCAAGAAGATGTGGGCAGTGAAGCTTCTGGGACGAGTGGGGCATTTTTACCCATCACACTGTAGTCTTGGGGAAATGGAATGAGGTCTATGGCATAGATTTCTGAACCCTCCACGGTGACAGTTACGGACAAGCCTACTGACATCTACATAGAGCTCTACAGTTCCTAAGTGCAGGCACAGGCAGATGGGGAACTGGAGGAAAGGGGAATGGTCCTTGCAGGACGGGTGGGCTGTAGGCTGGGGGGGGGCAGGAAGGTGCTAGAGAGTGGAAAAGCAGGCCAGCATCATCTACACAAGGGACCCCTTCTGCACAGCAAGCATGAGCTAGTGAAAACCATACGCTAATTGGAATAAATATTAAACACTAATCCAGCAATTACATCCGGTGCTTTCCAGAATTCAGAAGGGCTCTTGTGGGATTATTTACGTGATCTGGGTCATTTAATAACAAACGGGTCAGGTGGGGTTGAACTTTGTTTTCCCCGCAAGCTAGGAGGTGGACGGAAGTCATCGGATAATTCCGACTGTTGACCAAGGGGCCGTTGTTCTTTACACACGTTCAGAAAGACGCCGAAGTGAGAGGCCACAGTGAGGGCCCCGTGACTGCTGGCCAGTGCTGGGGGTGGGGGGTGGGAAGCTGGTTCGCCATTAGGAAGCTTCTCTGTGTGGCGGGAAGGGCCCACTGGCTCAAGATGTCTCAGAAGAAAGGTATTCCAATCTCTGGTAATTTGTTGTTATTTCTCTTCTCATTATAAATAAATATGCATAGTCATCCCTAATTTATATTTAGCCTTCGGTGCTTTTTTTCTTAAAGAGCACCCCACACCACCACCACCACGAAATTGTGTAACGTTCAGACCCCACGAAACCTGGACTTGTTCCTGCTTAGAATTTTTACAGAGGGTTTGGCCGGGTGGAGTCTCTTGAATGAGTTCCTTTTGCTCACGACTTTTTCCCCTTTCTTCAGCCCACACCCTCTGGTGATGGCAGCCTTGAAGGTAGGGTGTCCCTGAAGGGTGAGTCTGAGCGGTCGTGGAGTTGGGGGGAGAGGCAGGCGGCCTCCCCGGGGCCTGGAGAAGGGCATGCGCACTCGGGGAGGAGCATTTATGGGCAGAGGGGCGGCCGGGCCTCCTATCGTCTGCTGGCTGCCCACACTTCGACATCATCACAGTGGCTAAACGCTCCTTGGGGGAAGGTGCTGTGACCCCACGCCTTCGTTTCTTTTGTTTCTTGTGGCGTCTGGCCCCGTGTTGTCAATAAGGAGCTTGTCAATAGCGAGCCATCGACAGACAGCCAGGAGTTCAGCCGCGGACGCGACTGTTGGCGAAGGCTTGGGGACAGTGCTCCTGTCATCCCACAGGGCAGCTCTGCGGGGTGGGGGCCGCTCCCCTGTTTGCAGGTGGAGAGGTTAAATGACTTGCCGAAGTTTGTGCAGCTAGATCAATTCATTTATTTAACACATTCTACCCTCCCCGGGGGCAAAATCAAGTAGCCTCAATGCTTGGAAGAAGGCCTGAGGCTCACTGGGCGATGAGTACTGGACTTTTCCGGACCTGGGACACATCCGTCGGGCCCACCTGGACAAAGTTGGTTAGCCAGGGGGCCTAGTGTGGCGCCAATCTCAGGTTAGAGCAACGTGGACACTTGTCAAGTCTGATTTAGGATAGGAAGCAGCAAAAGAGTGTGTGTGTGTGTGTGTGTGTGCGCTTGGATGTGTGCAGGGAGGGGGAGACGGGAATGGCAGCGAGGGGACAGACACAAGACCACATCCTACCTCTGCCCGGTGACCACGGTCCTGGGAGAGCCTGCTCTCCACTATTACTTCTCCTTGGCCCTGTTCGAGGCCTGGGAGGAGCGCCGGCCCAGGAAGGATCGTGACTGAGATGTTTGGCTTCTTGTTTTGACAGCCTGAATGTGATAGATATGATGGGTGGAAATCTGGCCAGGTGAGGGCTAAGCGAACCAAGAAAAACAATTATTCAGGGTGGGCAGTGAGCCCCGGCGGCTCCTGCAAGACCGGGATCAGGAGGCAAGCGCCGGGAGGAGATTTCTCAAAATCGAGTAGTAAATTGGAGAAATTGGGTCTGCAAAGAAATCTGCCGTGATTTACCCCCGCGCCCGCCAGCAGCTCTGCGGAGTCGCTGTTCCGCTCTCGGCCGAGCATACGGAAGCCGTGCGTCTCTTGGCTGGGTTCCAGGCATCCGCACGTTAAATGGATGGGTCCTGCCATGTGCGGTGCTCGCAAACGGGAAATGTAAAGAATGAGGCCGGCCCTGGGTTTCCTGTTCCCTTTTCTAGAAGACAGTTTCCTTCACAGACCTGACCGAGATAGTACCGTGTTCAACATATTTCTTCTGCCTTTCCCTCTGGGGAAGGCTGACACCGACTTGCGATCTGTTTGGTGGTTCCAGCCCATCGGGCTCATCAGTTTACTCAACTGACTTTCTAAATGGCCTCATTTTTCCCGACACGGGGAAGAGAGGCAACGGCATTAATTGCAGGAGAGTTATTGCTGGCTCTTCCCCCCGCAGGCACCCCGAGCCCCGCCAGTTTTCGCTGTTGTGGTGGGGCCCCGGGGTCACCCCACTTCTCCTGCAAGGGAAATATTGGTGGAAAACTATAGGGTCGCCCTGGGATGCGAGAGGTTGCTTTAAAACTACATGGTGGAAATAGTTCAGCAGATTCAATGTCTGTGCACAGGACTGGAGACCAGGAAATGTTCTATTAATCAGCCAGTATATTTCACGGGCAACGGTCTGGTTCTCTTTGAAGAAACTTACTGCCCAAGGGAGACAACCTACTCTCCTGTTATCAGGTGCTTGTAGGGCATGAACCCCAAGCAGACACATACCCCCAAAGGAGAGGCCCTTCATTTTCAAAACACAGAATTTTCGGCTATGAAGACCTTTAAGCACACTTCAAAATATATAGCTTAATATTTTAAAAAGTTGAGCCTTTTGTTAAAATTTGGTGACTTCTTCTAATTTTAAGTTATTTACAAACTTATCTGGGGCACCTGGGTGGCTCAGTCAGTTAAATGTCTGACTCTTGGTGCCGGCTCAGGTCGTGATCTCACGGTGCACGAGACTGAGTCCCGCGTCGGGCTCCACACCAGCAGCATGGAGCCTACTTGGGATTCCCTCTCCCTCTCTCTGCCCGTCCACCACTCGTGGTCTCTCTCTCTCAAGATAAATAAATAAACGTAAAAAAAAAAAAACCTATCTAAAAATTTGAGCAATCACACAACATTATGACTTTGGAAATACACTCACTTGTTCTCCCCCTCGTTCTTATTTATTGTTAATAATTCTTTATCTTCTTAGCCTCTGACCCATCGATTTGGCCCCAGCGTGAGGGATAATGACGAGGCTCGGAAAGTAGGGCTTTGCTGATATTCTCAGAGATTCCCATCTCAACCCTTTGGAAGAAGGTAAGATTGAATCTGGCAGGACTGCGGCTGGTTACGAAATTGTGTTACTCCCTGGGCTAAAAACAAATAAATCGACAGCTGTGCTCTTTGGGCTTTATCCGTTGTGTGATCTACTCAACTCCTCCAGCCTCTTCTTGTCAGAGCCGCCTCCAGCACTGAGTGTGCTGGGGTAGGCACAGACCGCTCTGTTGCCGAGGATGTGAGCCGCTTCCCTGGTTTATTGTGTCCTTGTGTATTAATCCCGAATAAGCCTTCACGATAATATAACAGTCGCATAAAAACTCGCCAAGTGTCTTGACTTTGTTTACCAAGAATTAGTACGCACCAAGGACTTAACAAGGCATTAAATTTAAAGACAAGAGACCTCAGGGCTGTACCGACCGAGCTTGGTTGCCAACTTCTTTTAGCAAAATTGCCTTTTCCCGGGTCACCTTGCAGCATTTTCCTTTTAGAGACGCTCTGGATCAGTTTCCCGTTTTGTAGGCGTACTTCTTTGTGCCCAAGGATTCGAGGTGGTACAACTCCTGAGAAAAGAATGGTAAGGAGATCCTTAGCATTTTCTTCTCTGAGCCAAGATTACTGTCCCTAGTTTTAGAAACGTAAGGTCCAGTGACGGTATGTGTATGTGTTTGCGTGCATGTGAGTACCTATATATTTTTAAACTAAATATATTTTATTTTATTGAAAAAGTATGTGTGCACATGCTAAAACATCCAGAACATGAGTGGGCACACGCCATGGAACCTATCTCTTTTCTACTGAAGACTCCCAGGCCCTCGAGAAGCAACGGAGTGGACAGTCTCCTCTGTGTCCCCTCAGGAAGCTTCTCTGAGCTTCTGCGCATTTTAACTTGCATTTTATAGAAATGGAAGCATACCCTGCTTTTAGCTTCTCTTTTACCAAATTGGTCTTGGGCCCCTTCCACATCGGCACGTACAGATCGGCTGTATTTTTTATTTTTATTTTTTTATTTTTTTTATTTTTTTTTTAATTTAAAAAAAAAATTTTTTTTTAACGTTTATTTATTTTCGAGACAGAGAGAGACAGAGCATGAACAGGGGAGGGGCAGACAGAGAGGGAGACACAGAATCGGAAGCAGGCTCCAGGCTCTGAGCCATCAGCCCAGAGCCCGACGCGGGACTCGAACTTACCGCGAGATCGTGACCTGAGCTGAAGTCGGACGCTTAACCGACTGCGCCACCCAGGCACCCCATCGGCTGTATTTTTTAAATGGTTTCGTAGGATGTCACTGTCTGTGTGTTTTTGTTTTTTGTTTTTAACCAGTGCCCTGTTGACAGGCAGCCGCGTGCTTCCCAGTCTGCTCGTACAAGTACGGCTGCAGGGGGATGCCTCCTGGCCCAGGATGTGTTTTAAAGTGGCTTTCCTGTTCTGATAAGGCCTCTTTCTCTCCGCAGGTGCACGGTTGGCGGGGGAGGGCTTCCAATCAGGAGCGACATCAAGATGCTGGGGTCACTGTGGCTGTTGGGATCAGATGGCACCTTCCTGGGACTCCCCAGCTCTACGCAGCTCCCTTCCTAAGGGTGCCTTCTCCCCCTCCCCCCTCCCCCAAACAGAGGTGTGCGGAACGGGCCAAATCCAGGACCGTCTGCCAAGAACAACGCCGACCAACATCCTTGAGCTCTAGGCACATCGCTTTTTTTTCCTCGCGTCTTCTGTTGTTGTTTATTTATTTATTTTTGAGAGAGAGAAAGAGAGAGAGAATCCCAAGCAGGGCTTGGACTCACAAACCGTGAGATCACGACCCGCGCTGAAATCAATAGCCAGAGGCTCAGCCGACTGAGCCACCCAGGCGCCCCGACCAATTGCCTTGTCGTATAGTCAGGCCAGGCGTCATTCCTCATTCTCTCTCCCCTAAACCGGGGACTCTCAACAGTTTCAGTTGTCATCCCCCGGGGGAGAGAGTCCCATTGTCATCTAGTGTGTAGACACCCGAGATGCTGCTAACATCCTGCGGCCCGCGGTGTGACCGTCCCGCACAGAACCATGTGGTCCACGATGTCAACGGAACTGCCGTTGAGAAACCCGGCTCCGCACGTTTCCTTCCAAGAGGTACAAGGTCTACTTGTGGGCCTAGGGGACACCTGGGGCCCAAGCAAGTCCCGATGCACGCCGCGTTTAGGTTGAGCTCAGGTGCAAATGGGCTGGACTCAGACTTGGCTGTAGCACAGGGTGGGGGGAGGGGCTGGACTAATGGCCATGAGTGGGAGGCGAAGGTCCCCTGCCTGCATCCACGGGTGGCCACCAACAGGGCCCACGGTGGCTCATGGGCTCAGTAACTGCATACTGGGAAGGTGAGCCGGGGGCCCGCCGGACGGGTTTAGTGACTAAGAACCCCAGTCATTTTAGGTGGTGCTTTTACATACTGTTGACCTTCTTCCCAAGAGTCAGGTGGACGTAAGGAACAGTGGCTCTCACATTCTAGTTGGGATCTCTGCTGCAGGAAGACAGCAGGGCTCGACGGGGGTGGGGGGCAGAGGATAAGAGCTCACCTGGGAGGGCACAGCAGGGTGGCGGTCACAGGCAAGGCGGTGTGCTTACTTCCTGCAAACACTGTATTTCCCAGCAAGGGAGACCCCACCTCAGGCCACCGTCTCCACAGGACCCCGAAGAAGTCCGCGTGACGGTTTCCGGCCCAGGTGGAAGAACAAAGAGAAGGCATTAGGCGAATTCCTGAAGGATCTCCTTTCTTCCTCAGCTTCCTGAAGGAGGAAGGATGGAGACTGAAGATTGGGCGCAACGATTTGGGCCCTTTCTGCTCCTGAAGCAGAAGACAGATTCTTCTCTTCTTCTCCAAGTCTCTGTTCCTCCCTTCCACTTCTCTTATCAGAGGGGACTTTTTATGAGGACTGGGGGGTCCGATGGTCAATTTGCAACATGCTAAGGTGGTTGAGTCGGGATGACTGCTTTCCGAGAAGCCAGACCCAGTCCCTTGAGTTATCTTGCTTTGTTTAGAACAACGGGGAGTAAGCTCTTCTTTCGCACAATAGACATTGGCTGCAGAACATGCCAGGCAGTATCCCGGCTTCAGGTGGGAAGGATTAGACAGAACTGGAAAGACAAAACGTGTTTCTCAGGGATGCATGATCTGCACCAGTCGAGGCTGTATGATGCAGCATTTCCTTTCAAAATGTGTCACTGACCGTGACCATCTGGCCCCCCTCCCAGCTGCAGGGAGGGTGTGTCTGTGCCTTCGGCTGTGGCACCTGCTGGAAATTACTCCGAGATGGAAACCGTATTAATTGTCCTTTGGGACTTCTTGGCCTATCTTAAATGAGCTCTATCGGAAGAGGCATTTGATGGACTACGCCCAGCGTTGAGATAAATCTGCTCCCTGAGTTCAGGACTAACTATCCGCAGGGACCCAGTGGACCAAGCAGTGAGATGAGCAGACGTTAAATGGTTCCCGTGGCTCTGCGTGAACCACTCCGTGGGTCTCGGGCTCTTCACAAGGCAGGGAAGGGCCTTGGTGGGCTTTGCGGGACTCCGGAGAGCCAACACGTGCGTGAGTCAATGCTCGCACCCCCGTGGTGGTTTTCCAGTTATAAAACAGCACAAAATGTACGGATTTATGGTGTTTCCACAACCCAGGGGCGCCGGGCTGTCAATTTGGGAATGTTGACTGAGCTGCCCTCTAACCGTGTAACCTGGGGGCCAGACTTTTCCTCCCTGGGCATGTTACAAAGATTAAATGAGGTCTGACACTGGTGTTTCTGTTTCCATGTTGCCCTCTTCTGTCTAGCGTCCTGCCTTCAGCCACCCACCTTGTGGCCCCTGTTCCTGTTCCCCGTGTGTGGTGGGCCCACACGAGGCAGGACTCGGCGGACTGGGTTCCCCAGTTCCTGCCCAGCTCACTCCCTCCTGGGCCACAGGGCTTTCCTCCAGTGGCACCTGCTCAGGGACGCCTGGCCCGTCACTCCTTGTAAAATGGTGACTTCTCCTTCCCGCCACATCATTTCTCCCCTCCCGCTCATGGTGGGCAGAAAAATAGCCCTTTAGAGGTGTGCACGTCCTGATCCTCAGGTCCCAGAATATGTCACCTCGTGAGGTCAAGGGACCGTGCAGGTGTGACTGAGCTACGGGCAGGTGATGGCGAGACCGCCCGGTGCATCCCCGTGGGCCCAACGTACTCACGGCGTCCTTACAAGAGGGAGGTGGAGGGTCGGACTCAGAGAAGATACGGGGTGAGGGCAGCGGTGGGGAAGTGATTTGGGGAAGGGGCTGCGAGGCGAGGAACGCGGGCCCGCCCGGAGGCTGGGACAGGCAAGGATGGGTTTCTCCCCGGGAGCCTCCGGGAGGAACGCAGCCCCGCCCCACACGTTGGTTTTAGCTCAGCCAGGGCACGTCGGATTCCGACTTGCGACATTGCGCCCTAGTCCACGAGTGTGGTTTTAAGCCACTCCCCGCGTGGTAGTTTAAGCAGCGTAGGAAACCCGTACCAGGCACGGCCACCTGTGCGGGCTGGGCCTCACGCTTACCCGCCTCCCCCGCTGGCCCAGGCTCTGGGGACCCAGTGTGTCCCTTGCGCGGCTTGAGTGTCCCTCGTGCCCAGAGTGGCGACTGGCGCCCGTGGGCCTTCAGGGGCGGATGAGTCCGGCGTGGGTACTCCCACTCACGTTTCAGTTGTATGCTGAGCGCGAACCGTGTGCCCGTCCCTGGGCTTGTCCCTGAAGGTGCAGGGTCCCTGCCAGCAGGAGCCCCGTGACCTGAGGCGGGCTGCGTGCACGTGGCCCGGGGGCTGTTGCGGGGTCTCGAAGGGACAGGGGCCAGTGCAGCTGGCGTCTGGGGCCGGGCGTGGGGCCGCCTCGGGGAGCCGGCGGTGGTCTGGCCGAGTCTCCCGGAGGAAGGTGGGGTCCCAGCAGGCAGCAACGTTCCAGGCCAGCAGACGGTGCTAGGGAGGCTGGGGGCCTGGGGCTGGAGGGGACGGCGAGGGCCCGGGTGGAGGGGCCTGGAAACGCCCTCCAACAGCTGGGGACTCTTTGGACTTGGTCTCGGAAGCCGTGGAGCCCCGTCCAGGCCATCTGGGCCCAGCGGGCATTTTCCTCACTTGCCCCGACAGCATGAAGAGCGTGAGGCTCCGGGCCGTCCCCACCGACCCACACGGGGCACGTTTTTACAGCCTGCAGTCCCCGTGACGCAGGGATCGCCACCATCATCATCCCCATCGCTAGACCACAGACGGGCTCGGCGAGGTCACTCGAGGCCACACACTCGTGTCCAGGGTTGGTCCGGACGGCTGGACCCGGGGCCAGCGTGTGTCCAGTGGCCAGGCTCCCTGCTTGAAGACCCGCATGGGACACAGATGAAGGGCCTGGCCGAGGCGGGAGCAGCGGGGAGGAGAGCAAGAGGTACGGAATTTAACCAGAGGCGCTGGCAGGTTTGTTTATCAATTAGTTGTAGGCGGTGGGGAGAGGGAGCCGGGATCCCTCCACGGCTCCTGGCCCTCTGCCAGGGCATACACTGCCTTCCAAATAACCCACATGCCATGAGCTCCAGAGCAAGGGTTTTAGTATTATTTATTTATGATTTTATTTATGCATGAGGATGCACGGGCGAATTAATTTCCTCGCTTCCCCATAAAGCAGACAGCAAGCGCCGGGCTTTCTGTCAAACCTCTCGCACACAGCCCAGGCTTCACACCCTAGGTCCACAACTACCTGTCCACGACTGTCCACGAGTCTGTCCTAAGCATCTAATCTCACAGCCTTGCCGTTGTCAAATTTCGACTAACTACCCAGGAGATGCTGACGTGGCCAGCACAGGGCTCAGCACAAAGTCATAGCTCAGTTTGGTAGTTGCCTCCTGTTCTCAGCACCTGCTGAGCTAATTTATAGCAGATCTCATTTAAAGCGGCACGGAAGCTGTGTGTTGCGATGACCAGAGGTTCACCATGAGAATTATGCTGTTTCCCTGCTTGCCCTGGCCACTAGGAAGCTCGGAAATAAATTCTGTGCTCCGTAGCGGAGGCTGTCTTGGCCAGAATTCTCTGTGTTGTTTATCCCCTTCCCCCTTCTTTTATCCTTTCTTTCCGATTTTGCTTTGTTCTCATTACTTGGACCTAAATGCCTGAGCTTTTGTGGCGGCCTCAAATCCTTTTGTGGAAGTAGAAAGAATACGAATATAAAGTTAGGTACAAATTTAACAAATCTGTTCTCTGTCCCACGCCCTCAGCCAGTTACATGACGTCACGAAGAATATAAGACCGGAAATATTTGGTGACGTTTGTATCTCATTTCTCTTACTTTGCTGCCAGTGAATAGTGTCTGTCTCGTCTGTCACATGTTTACGTTGACATGAGAGAATACCCAATGAGTAAAGGCAATGACCTGAGCTCCTGGTTTACAGACAAGATTGGAAACATCCAGATCCTTTTCTGTTTCTCTGCTTTCTTTCTTTTTCAGCTCCTTTTGACCTTGGCTTTCTCATCTGCAAAAGGGAGCAGCGGAACTGAGATTTTGGTCATCTTTTGGTTTAAATCAGTTTGGCACCCGCAGCCCAAGTTTCCATGCTGATTTTGTGTGCGTGATTTACGTCAACAAGGTTGGGTCCCCTCTTCTGTAATCCTTTCCCCAGTTTGACCAATGGAAACCAGACAAGTGTTTAGCCAGGTGTCCCCTGGGCGCTTGCTCTGTCCGGTGAGACTGGTTCTAACTATTCCTCCTTTTGGAAAGGAGGAAGTTGAGATTTGACGGGTTTGTATGCCTTCTTCACAGGTGGCACCAGTGACCGAGCAGAGGAGCCCTCGGGTCCCGCCTCCTGGACCTATGCTCTTTCTTGGCTTGGAATTTGGAAGCTCTGAGCATGCCTGAGGCTGTGCACGGGGTGCCGGGGCACCTCGTCTGGGGAACGCCCCGCTGGGGTGGGGGCCCCGCCCTAAACCAGAGAAGCCCTATGCTGCCTGTTTCACGGCACAGGCTCTTTGGAAGTTTTTTTTGTGACATCAGGCTCTGCTTTGAACAGTTTGAAAGCAGCCGCATCACACGTCAGTGGACCTTGGTTTTTTATTTCCCTTAGATTGAGTGAAAACTCTCAACCTTGTGTGTACGTCCCTCTCCCCTCACTCTCCCTCCAGGCTTCCCTCCAGCTGCTGGTTAGCAAACAGCTGCTTCGGAGGAGTCGCAGCCTCCTCGTCCCCCAGGCCCCGAGCTCCTTCCTGCCCCCCATGCGCTCACATGCCTCCAACCATGAGATGAGCTGGGCCTCGCTCCGTCCTACCTGTCCTTGGGGTCCGGCTGTTCCCTGACTCCTTCCCATCCACGCAGGCCCCACAGAGCTGTTCACACCCAGCATTTCTGTAGCCTTGTGGTGCTGCATGCTTGTGGTTTTGCCAGCTGGCCCACCTGTAGGGTAGAGCTCTTCTGCTTATAAATTGAAAGGGTCGGCATGAAGTCACTTCAGATCGTTACAATCTTGACCAATGCTGACACCTAAGTTCTATATTTCCCACAACTCTCTTGTTTAGAGCAGCTATAGGTTCACAACAAAATTGAGTGGAAGGTACAGAGTTCTCATATCCTCGTGACCCCACATGCACAGCCTACCTAGAATCAACGTCTCCCGCCAGAGTGGGACATTTGTTGCGACCGATGAGCCGACATTGACACACCGTCATCACCCAAAGTCCACAGCATGTATTGGGGGTTCACTCTTGGTGTACATTCTATGGGTTCGGACAAATGCATAATGACACGAGGTATGGTATCAGACAGAGAGTTTTCACTGTCCTAAAAATCTCATGTTACATCTATTCATCCCTTCCCTCACTCCCCTAACTCCTGAGAACCACAGATCCCTGTCTCCATGGTTTGCCTTTTCCAGAATGTCATATAGATGGAATCACACAGTCAATAGCCTTTACCGATTGGCTTCTTTCACTTAGTAACGTGCAGTTAAGTCTCTTCCATGTGTCTTTTCGTGGCTGAAAATCTCAACTCTTGTCTGGACGGACCACTCTCTATTTATCCACTCACCACCTGAAGGACATCTTGGTTGCTTCCAAGTTTGGGCAGTTATGAATAAAACTCCCATAAGCATTTGTGTGCTGGTTTTGTGTGGACATAAGCTTCCAACCTCTCTGGGTAAATGGCAAGCAGAGTGATCACTGGATCACCTGGTAAGAGTGTGTTTACTTTCGTAAGAAGCTCGCAAACTGTCTTCCAAAGTGGCGGTCGTAGACTTTGGGTCTGGAGTTCCCTCTTGTCCAGCGAGAGAGCAGACACAGGATTAAAATGCGAGAGAGGCTAAGGTCCGGAAGGAGACGAGAGCCTCGAGTAAGGGTCTTTGCTCCATTTTTATTAGGATCAGAGACTTACAAACATGACGGATGTGCACGAAGAGACAATGACACCGTGAACATTGACTCATGGGTGTGGGGGAAAGGGGGTTTTGAAGATAAGCGGTGTCAGGAGTTTGGGTCAATACAAAACAAAATCCTGGCATCAGGCAGGTGGTTGTTTGAGGCAGGCTTGAGCGCCAAGTCTGTTTGCCTAAACTTGCCCAGGGGACAAGAAAGACAGAACGTGCTACCTCGGGGGCGACAAGGTACCTTTCTTTTGCTAATTAGCTCTGCTCTGGGCAACGTCACCCTGCAGCCCTGTTCACCTGTTTACCTATTTTGGTCCCTCCTTCCTGTGAAAGCAGATTTCTGCTATTGTAGTAAGCTGATACCTAATCTTTACCTCGTTTTGGATGCTTTCGTCCCGAGGTTTCCTATCCCTACATGGCTTGTTAACCCATGGGTGAAAGCTCAGGGACTTCCTAAGCTTATTCCCCACGAGTGGCTGCACCATTTTGCATGCCCCACCTGTAGCGTGCGGGAGTTCCTGTGGTTCCACGTCCTCACCAGCATTTCCTGTTGTCGGTGTTCTGGATCTTGGCCATTTGAAAACATTTTATTTCGAGATGACTGGGGCTTCTCATGAAGTTTTGAGAAATTGTATGGATAGATGTGTATACCTTTCACCTGTTTCTCCCGGTGTTACGTACGTGAAGCATCTCGTATCACCACGCTCCACCCAGGGAACTGATATGGGTGCCATCCACTGGCCCGCCTCGGACATCTCTGGTTTCACATGCAGACAGCAGTGTGCGTGAGTGTGTGGATTTAGTTCCATCAACGGGCAGCACGAGGCATCCTTGTGAGAAATCGTTCCCTATCCTGACTGCGGTCATCACACAAACAAACGTGATAACATCACATATGTAACATTTTTATGCTTCTCATAATTATGTCATCCTCAGGACGCTTAGGGCTGCCGGGCACCTCATAATTGCTGAATAAATATTCAACATAGAGGTCTTAATAGATATGTAATTACTTAAAGGAAACAGCAATGCCTCAGAAAATATGAGCCCCAGTCTCAACAGCTACATCTCCTTCGAGAGGTGTGCGATTGAGTAGAAGTGGCCGTGAATTTGTAGAGAGTCCTGAGGTCCCAGACTGGCTCTGATGCTTCTAGCTGAGAGGATCCACTGTAAATGTTGGACCTTGGTGTCCTGACCTATACAATGAGGAAGTCGGATTAATATTCTCTATGCTCCCTTCCGAATTTGAAAACTTTATAATTCCGTAAACTGTGACATCCTTTAACATTTCAAGTCTGACTTTCCCTTCTGGAACATTTTCCTCTTGTTATTGGAGTTTGTCAGCTTTCCAAGTTTGTTTAATTTTCAAGCTTTGAACCGTGGAAGAAAAATAATGTTCTACTTGATTTCTTACCAACTTAGAGACAACATGAAAGATCTAATTTGCATGAAGATTCCAGAGCCGAGTCTCAGGTCGGGAGACATGCAGATACTTGGAGACAGTTGGTGTCAGTGTGGACTGCAGTCCAGCCTCGGCAGGGTGCCAGCTCCTGAGACACCCATGCGCTAAGCGGGTTCACGGGATGTCTCCCTCCCCAGCCTCCAGCAGAGCGGGTCCCAGGCCCCACGGCACAGGCCAGGCTGTGCTTCAGGAAGAGACCCACCAGCCCCAGTGCCTCCCACCTTGTGGGAACGAGTGGATTTCAACACCCAGCTCGCTGCGGGCCCGAACAGACTTCCAGATTGCTGTCCGCCTTCTTGGGGACCGTGACCGTCTATTATAAGCTGCTCCTGATGCCAAGCGTGAACCAGAAAGTGACCAAAAGGGAAAGAAACAAGCCAAACGCGCTGGGTGAGAAGCGCGTTCAACTGACCCCGCTGTCAGGAGTGGGTGTGCAGGCTGGGAGCGTGGGTTCCTAGCCCCGCTATTGACCTCAGGTACCTGCCAGCCCTCTCTTGCTTCAGTTTCCTGATCTGCGAAATGGGAATGGTGACGTTCTCTACCTCAAAGGGTTGTGAGGATGGTTAATTGAATTAATTCGGGTAAAGAGCACGGCGTAGTGCCTGACACCCGTTAACTGCTCAATAAATGCTTGTCATTGTTTTGCTTTGCTCTTGACCTCCTAACTTGGCTGTCACTCCCCAGAAACACAAGACACCCTCAGGCTTGGGCCGTTGACAGTGCGAGTGTCTGGTGGCAGTTTTCAGGGGGAAGGCGTGATGATCGGAAGCTAGCAAAGTAGGTTGTGTCTCATCTGGGCTTCTGTGCCACACTGAGTCCTCATGGGCTGTCTGGGAGTCCCAGAGAGACTCCCAGAGAGTGCAAGATTGCACATTTTCTGCAAAGCTATTGATGGAAAGCCCCCATCCTGGGCTTTGAGCTGGAAGGATCCCTCTCCTAGACCCCGAGCCTCAGCACATCTTTGGAAGATTGGAACCCAAAGCCAAACCCAAAGCCAAACCCAAAGCTGGCTCCCCTGAGAGCTCTGGGCAATGGGCCCGTGTCATCTGGAGAGGAATCCTGCTCCCTGTTCCTTTGGGCGGGAAATTAGAGGGATTTTATAAGCCACCTCGCGGCGATCTGAGAACCCTATATCCCTGGTGAGGCCAGCAAATACACAGGTTGCATTCGCACATTGAACGTCTCTAAAAAGGACTTCCTCTAACTTGTGCATTCATACCTTGCCGCCACAAAGCTATGAATTTTCTGATTTTTGTCGCACGCTGATAAGATTAAAAAAACACAGTTAGATGTGCTCTTGCTGGCTGAATTGCAGAAATAATTTCTCATACAATTGAAATCTAAAATTTGGTGGATGCCTCGTCCAGGGGGACAGGAAGCGATTTATCAATTCCCATTAGCTTCAGTCAACAATCAGGAGCCTGCTTTGGCCCGCGTTTTCTTCCATCAGCAAGAAGACTCCTAGGTCACTAATTTCCCAGGCTGACCGAGGTTTGGTAGAACAGCTGCCCTCCGTGCTGAGCCTCGGGCCCCCTGGTCCACAAGAGAAATCTCCGACCAAGCGGGAAATGCAGACTAAGCCGTTCCCCGCCTGCCAGGAAGACCCCCACTTCGAGCCGGAACGAGGTCTTTCAAGATTTGAAATTCTCAATGGGGACCTGGTGGCACTCACATTCGTCTGGATTCAGGGCATCCCAGAGAAGGTTTCTTGTGTGTTTGAAATTTGAGGGTGGGCAAGCCTTCGCAGAGAGGCCCAGTGTTAATTTTAGTTTGTATCCTAAACCACGGAAACACACACCGGGGGCCTGGACAGTTTTCCTCCCCGGCAGGATCCAGTTCCTTCCGTCCTCTGCACATTTCTCCTTTAAAATAGGTCCCTGTGGCCACCAGGTCTCTGTCAGTGCAAACCTGGGCATGAGCATGGTTTTTCTGAAAGGAACTTGAGTCCCCATGTTTCCTTAGCTGGAATCTTAGAGTCAGGAGCCCTCTGCAGAAGCCCGTTGTATTGATTTTTACCCCTACAGAAATTGGGAGGAAGTAAATATTTACTAAAAACACCAAGGGTTTAAAATAGCCTAGATTGGAAATCTTCTTATTCTTCTTTAATGTCCTGTGCTCCTTTTACAGAAAGGAAGCCTGAAGACTCTTTAGAGAGAGAGGATTTTAATGGAGAACTGCCCTCGTTCCTAAACTTCCGAGCAATTGAACTTGGCTGGTGTCACCAGGGCCGACAGAGCATGAGACTTGATGAGGAGCTGTTAGCACAGTCATGGAGGGCCTTCTGGTCCGCAGGCAGGTGCACAGGTCTGCGTGTTGCCCGGTGCGTTGCATCATTTGTTCAGCGCTGGGACAATGACACAGAGACATCAGCTGCTTGGGGCAGGAGTAGATGGATGGTGTGGGTCATCGTTTTGATCGATTTATCTGTATTTCCGTGGGTTTCCTCAGGCACGGGCTCTCGGGGGCTACAATACCAACGGGCTACAGCAAGGCAGAGGGAGAGAACGAAGATTGCATCCACTGGCCCCCATTCTCTGAGAATACTTCTATCGACCCCTTTAAGTGAGTCAAACCAGAGGCCCGTCCCGCAGGCCAGAGCTCCTAGATGAGCAAATATGCCTCTTTCTGAGAAAGACTAGAGCTAGCCAGTAACAGCCTCTTTGATTATTATAGTCCCATGGACTTAGGAGTGCAAACCCCCAGGCCTCCATTGCCAGGTGATCTAGGGGCGTCCCGTGGGTTGACGCCTCAAAGACCGGGTCCCCAGATGGCAACCCGGGGCCCCAGACGTGTGAGGAAGCTCCTTTCTGGGAGACATGGAAGGCGTGGCCTGTGGCAGAAGAGTGTGGCGGTGGGGCCCGTCGGCTGGAGTGAGGCAGAGGGGAGTGTGAAGATAGAACCTGCCAATAAAAGAAAAAAAACCAGAAAGGAAAAGAAAAAGGAAAACAGCGGAAAGAAAGACAAAAAGGTCGAAATAGAAAACCACGAATAAAAATTAACAAGAAAAAAGAAAGAAAATTGTGGCAGCGGTGCCTGTGGCTCCAGCAAAGCAGAGGGAGAGCAGAAAGGAAGATGGCGCCCGGCCGTCTGTGCCTGGAGACTATCCCAGCGAGCCCCTCTCCCTCAGACCAACACTTCCGACTTAGGAAGTGAGTCTCTTTCAAATACGGTCTGGGCACCTTTCCAAAGGCTGCTGTTGGGCCGGGCCCTGCGACCAACGTGACATCATGACCTGATCCCAAGTCGGACACTCCAGTAACTGAGCCACCCAGGTGCACCAGAATCACTTTTTAGGAGAAGCTTCAGGTTTTGAGTCCCTTCTTCTTCTTCTTCTTCTTTTTTTTTAAACTTATTTTTATTGATTTTTATGTTTATTTTTGAGAGAAAGAGAGACAGAGCGAGAGCAGGGGAGGGGGAGAGAGAGAGGGAGACACAGAGTCCAAAGCAGGCTCCAGGCTCCGAGCTGTCCGCACAGAGCCTGATGCGGGACTCAAACTCACAGACTGGGAGATCACGACCTGAGCTGAAGTCAGACACTTAAACGACTGAGCCGCCCAGGCGCCCCGAGTCCCTTCTTAATCATGGGTAGCTGCACCAATGGTGGGCTTTCTGGTGACAGTGACCTTCAGCCTTTCCTACTCACTTTAGTGCAGTTTCCCTCTTGTTCGCCAAGTGTGAAGGGGTCACTCTACGGGTTTTTAGGTTTTCTTAGAGAAAGTGACTTCATGTAAAGGGGCAGATTCGGTTTGTCCACGGGAGAAGGTGAATTCAGGAGCTTTTTATGTTGCCATCTTGAACCAGAAGCCTGGTCAGATCTTCCCTGGACCCAAGACTTTTACAGGTGGTCTGGGGATGGGGCAAGATTGGGTCCAGAGCTCCTGGGTTATACTCCAAGCTGCCCCTTCCCTCCAAGGAAGGGTCTGGTCTTGAGTCGCTTCTGGGTGACGCCACGGTCCTTTTGGCAAAGGAGCCGATGCTCCAGAGGTTGCCCCAGCACGTTGTCTTTCTAGTGGAAGGACACAGAGAAGGCTGTGCCGGGGGTCTTAGATAAATGGTGACACTTAACATCCTCAGATGCTGTCGTAGATTATGTCGTGGGCCTGTCGGCAGGGAACGGGCAGGGCCACGTCTAAGGGAAGCCACTGCTGGCCGCTGTGCATACAGATTGGTGTTAAATTCAGTTCTATTAAACATCTTTATTAATGATGTGGAAGTGGGGTGTAAACAGAACATTAATTAAATGCCTGAATACTAAATTGGGAGGTGTTGCAAAAGACAGACTAATCACTTTATCATTTACTCAGTGTACAGAATTGTGTAATTCAGGGGATCTACTGACTAAAAGTGGAACAGATCTTTGTTGACAACACCATTGGCCCAAAGCGTAGCTGGCGTTTTGGTTGGCTTTCTTCACGTGTGTCTTCTTCTCCTGGAAACCTTTCTATTTCTGTTAGTCTCAGAACGATGAGTCATCCTGTCTGTATGTTAAGCACCCAGGTAGGGAGAAATACTTTTGAGAGGGTGAGGGTATAAATAGTAGCAGAGACAGAGGGCAACACACAGCAGCTGAAGACTAGTTACCTCCATTGTCTGGCGACTGACAGGTGTCTATCCTGACCCTCAGTGGGGCCTCTTCTGTTCCTTATACCACAGGTGTTATTCGAGCAAGAGTAGAGCAGATTGAGAACGTGGCACCCTCTTTATCCTCACGGTATAGATTTGGGGTCAGGAGACCCGGATTTTAGTACTTGGTCTGTGTTTTTCTGACAATGTAGCTTTGGTGAAGTCATTAAACCTCTCTGAGCCTTGTTTTTTTTTTTTTTTTGTTTTATCTGTAGATGAGGGAATAATATGTAATGCTGAGAGATGTGAAGAGTGTGATTTTTTTAAGGTTTATTTATTTTGGGAGAGAGAGCAGGAACAGGGAGGGGCAGAGAGAGAGGGAGAGAGGGATTCCCAAGCAGGTGCTGTCAGCACGGAGCCCGATGAGGGGCTCGATCCCACAAACTGTGAGATCATGACCGGAGCCGAAATCAGGAGTTGACGCTTCAGAGACTAGGCGCCCCTAGTGTGATATTCGTGAGAGAATTTTGAAAAACTGCAACACTGTCCAAAGTTAGAATGACATTGGATTAATTGTCAAAGAATGAGGCATACTGTCCCTGTGCATATAAAGTACTCCAAATAATTATCAGCAGAGCGGCCAAGAACATTTAGAAATATGGATAGGAAATTCAATCTGGAAAAATGCTAGTAAATACTTAGGGACATTAGAAAATTGGCAGGGTTTGCAGCTGGCAAAATTAATCAAACTATTTTTCAAATGCTTGGGTTCAACAAACTATAATGAGCTTGCCAAGCACCTTTTCTTATAAATTTTGGATCCTTTGTTTGTTTCGGCTAAAACATGATCCATAAGCTTCTGATTTGCTTAATTTACACTTAATTTGCTAAAAGGCTATTTGTCAGCCGTGGTCAGATGTTCCAGAAACTTGCTGGGCCCACTCAAAGAATCGTCCCAGATTTCTTTAGAAATGTTACTGGCCTGGTGCACAAAGGGTATCTGGGTGCATTTAAACGCTATGCATTCAACATCCTTATCTCAACAATTCTCGAATGTATATGATATTATGCTATTCAGGTGGAGGTTACTGCTTCGCTCCCATCATTCATCCTTCTCTCTCTTAGCGGTTCTGACTGCTAAAGTATAACTAAGGGCAAGGACATGAGCTGGTCAGAGCTCAGACTACGAGCACTGTTGAGGGAAGTCCGGGTTGGAGAGAGTCCCCGAGGAGCTTCCCACATCCTTGTCCTCACTCGAAGGGGACCTGACTTGCCTCTCCGAGCGCACGGTGTGAGAAGCAGAGCCCCAAAGGTCCTCCCAGGCTGCGGACCCTGCATGGGCACCCTCGAGCCGGGGTGGGCAGAGGTGCCTCATTGGCATTCACGTTCACTGGAGATTTTGATGGATCACCTCTCCTCCCCCGTCCCGCGCGCTGCTTGCCACACGGCTCCGAGTCTGGGTCCCAGAGGAGCCTTGTCTGCTCATCAGATCTTCTTCCGCCACAGGTTCTCTTCTGGGTGGGTTTGGCGGATTACACGCAGAACAGAGTTTTAGGAACAGGAGAGACAGAGAATGGATTGTGACTGTCCCCTGGGGGATCCTTCTAAAGCCCCTTAGCAAGGCCTGGGACTTTGGGACCAGGGGGACAGTCACAATCCATTCTCTGCCTCTCCTGTTCTTGAGTATATATATACGTGTGTGTGTGTGTGTGTGTGTGTGTGTATACACGTATATATATACGTATACGTATATATATTATTTATTGTCAAATCGCTTTCCATACAACACCCAGTGCTCATCCCAACAGGTGCCCTCCTCAGTGTCCATCACCCGCTTTCCCCTCCCTCCCACCCCCCTTCAACCCTCAGTTTGTTCTCAGTATTTCAGAGTCTCCTATGGTTTGCCTCCTTCCCTCTCTGAGAAATGCTTTTCTAAGTGAGACAGAGCAGCCCCAACTTCTGGAAATGAATCCAGCCTGACCAAATCACACAGATGTATTTCTACATGTTAGATGGACAATGCACGCACAATAGAGTTACGCATAATGTGCACGCACAAACATATTTACACAAGTGAGTGAGCCGTAGCGAGGCCTGGGATGGAAAATTCCGTCTCCTTCCACCTGCATTCAGCCGTTTCATTTTACAATGTTGTCCCTTGCGGGAATGTTTTTTCCCTTGAGCTGTGGTAGGCACCCGAGCACACGGGGTGGGGGTGGGGGACTCCACCTCCCTTATTCCTTCTGGATAATTCTGCCCCTAGGTCTCTGACCGTGTGGCAGTCTTTTCTCCCCATGCCATGCCTGAGCATCTGGGCCAGTGTTCACTTAGCCTTCAAATTCCAGATGTACCATATTCTCTCCATTTCACACCTCTTCCTCTTGTCTTCTCTCCAGTGCTACACTGGAGGGTGAGAAGAAAACATATCGATTGTTCCCCCTTTAGCTCTAGATATCCGTGCACAGAATACCTTTGACGCCTTTCCCAAACCTCCACCCCCTAAGGTCTGAAAGAGAAAACTGGGCTATTTCCTCTTTGTGATTCCCAATGAACCACGCATTTGACAATTGCTCTATTTGAACTGTCCCATTGCCACTTCCCATCGGGGGAAAATTCCTAGGATCCCAAACCAGGAAAAGAGTCGTGGAGGATATTGATGAGAAATATATGACTTTCGCATAAGAGACTGTGGTTCCCTTGGAATCCTGAGCTTAAGGAGGTGAGTGAAACCGTGCGCTGTGTTCCTGCCTGTGTCTGGGCATCGCTCGTGACTGATTCGGACCAGACGATTCTGGGCCAGAATGGGGCCAGATGATTCTGGGCCAGATACCGTGCTGAGGTGACGCTGGGCAAATACCTCTGGGCTTCATGAGTCTGCCCTCCTCAGCCCAAGACGACTGAGCACAGGTGGTCTCCTGCCTCAAGACGGATGGTGGCCCGGCCGGCAGCAGCCTGTATCTGAGCGACTGGACTTTGCAGAACGAACTGGAGCCATGAGGTTCCTCTCTCACGAACGTGGAAACTGAGAGCCTGTGCCAGTTGCTGAAAGTGTGACGTGAAAATTTCAGAAGGAGACTACATGGGTTGGCCTGGGCAGCTCTAGAAAGTGCCAGAGGCTGTGAGTCTCAATCAGCAGCAATTTATTTTCTCACATTTCCGGAGGCTGGAAGTCTGAGGTCAAAGTGCTGGCAGGGTGGGTCTCTCTCGCTCTCTCTCTCTGGCCTGCAGACAGCCCCTTCTCCTGGGCCTCCACATGGGCTCTCCTCCATGCGTGTCGAGGGCCTCATTTCTTGTGATGAGGACACAACTCATGGATTAGCAGTCACCCTCATGACCTCATTTTAACTTAATCACCTCTTTCCAGACCCGATGTCCCTATAAAAGACATTCTGAGGTACCGGATGGGGAGGTTAGGGCTTCAACACATGGATTTTGGGAAGACTCTGGCTTGGGACACCATCATGGAGGCCATAAGTTCTGAGCACACCAGCTGGGGGGAGGGAGAAGAAGAGAGCTTGGAAAGAGGACAAAGGACGCCACGCGAGTCTCTATGGAGAATCACACGCCTCTGTTCCTGAGGGTCTTCAGGGACCAGCTGCAAACCACTTCCATTTCCCTGAGGAGACCCTGTGCGGACACCTCTTCATGGCACCGGAAGGGCCCTGACAGGTGCAACCATCAGCCTTCTTTCCCAGAGGGGAGACGGGTTTGAAAAGTAGTCACCTTCCGTCCACAGAAATGTGCTCAACCGGCTGTTTTATGGGGCAGCTCGGCGTGCCTAGACATGGGGACAGAGGTGAGAGCAAAAACACTGAGTGTCCCCAGCTGGCCGGGTTTCGTCCGTGTTTGTTATGCTCTGGGATTACGGTGATTAGCGCCGTTTGCCGAAGGCTCTGAAACAATTCCCCCTCTATCCGTTCTTCCTGAAATTTAGTCTTTCAGCCAAACAGTGTGGTCCTCACCCTATGTTTGTTAAAAAGGTTAGGGAAAATGTCATCCAACCCGCAGCCCGGAAAGGCGCCCTGCACAGCTGGTGGAGGCTCAGTGGGCATTTTCCGGCATTCTAGAACAAACAGAGACTGTATCCTTACACAGCCCCCTGGGCTCCACGGGCAGGGCCCACACCTCTGTCCACCTCCCCTGCACCTGCCTGCGGCCCGGCCCCCCACCACGCCCGTCCGCCTGGCGGCCTCCCTCTGCCAGCACAGCCTCGCCTCCCCGCTGCGGCTGCCTTGGGAAACCCTCTATTCGATTTTAAAAGCAGAAACAGCCATGGGGTGGGGGCGCCGGGGGAACGTGCGTTCGAAATTTTAGGAAGAAATCAAATTTTGTGTTGCTTTAAAGGAAGCATAGCATTGCCACGCGAAAGCAACGAGGGGAGGGGGGAGGCGTCTTTAGGCAACCCTTTAATTCCTAAATGAGAATGATCGAACACGCGTCTGTACGGTGAGAGTTTTCTGCGTGATGCTAATTAGCCTGCGTGCTCGGCAAATGCATTTTTCAAAGATAGTTCAAAGGCACATGTCCATCTGGCTCTGCCCAAACTGTGCGTATACATTCAGTGCAGAGAGTAGGCATGAATAAGGTTTTACCAATCGTGGCTACAGGCGGGATTTCAATCAGCCGTATTTGGCCTCAATCAACAACACTGGGCACAACGAGACTCGTTTAAAAGTGGTGTGACTGAAAACCACCTTCTAGATGAGCTACACCGTGTGGGCATCTCCGCCATACCTAATTTTACAAGGAGAGCTCTGCCAGGGGGACTCCGGGACCCTGAGCTTACATTTTAGATGGCATTCATTTCCTTTCGTTTTGTTGGTGTTGCTTGTTTGTTTGTTTTTGTTGTTGTTGCAAGACAAATGTCTTTCTGCGGGAGCAGGCTTGTAGGGGCCTGGGGTGCAGGGATGCCCAGGAAATGAGCTTTGCCCACCGTCTGAGGCACCGGCCACGGATGCCGTCCTCGGATGCTGTCCTCAGCCACAGGGACGCTCCTGGGTCTGCTCTGTCTGCCCCTTGTATCCATTCCAGCAAACTCTCATTAGGCAAGAATGTTGCCTTTTCTGATTACATCGCAAAGGCACCCAGAGGGGATGAAAGGGAAGAAATCATAGACAGACGATGCATTACGTCACCCCAGGGTTTGAGTTTCCCACCTCGGGGACGGCTAAGTGGTGAATCACGAAGAACTGGGCTGGAATGTCGGCTCTGTCACCTGCACACCTATGACTTAGTGTGACCCGTTCAGCCTCGGTGTCATCATTTACAAGATGTGGATCAAATAGTGGCAACCGGGTGGCTCAGTTGGTTGGGCGTCTGACTGTGGCTCAGGTCATGATCTCACGGTTCGTGGGTTCGAGCCCCGCGTCGGGCTCTGTGCCGACAGCTCTGAGCCTGGAGCCTGCTTGGGATTCTGTGTCTCCCTCTCTCTGTCCCTCCCTCAAATGTAAATAAACATTACAAAAATTAAAAAAAATAAAAGAAAACAAAAACAGAAGTAACGCAACCCCCCATCCCTGGGTCTTACTGCCTCTGAAGAAACAGAGTGTGAGGTTTTCGTTTTCAGAGCGCAGGGATGAAACACTACCCCGACGGGGCTGCTTGAAAGGTGGGAAGAGCTGTCCATCCCATTCTGTACCTTCAGGGAGCTTTGGGATGGAAATCGAGGACAGCGATGGCCTCCCCAAGAGTCCTTAGGCTCGCTCCCAGAGGCCAGACCCAGGCCGGCCGGGTGCTGTCTTGACACGGAAACCCGCACATGCTTTGAGGGTGCTGAGCTGCGTGGGAGCAAAGTAGGGAAGGGCGGGGAGGGCCGGCTTCATCCAGCATCGCGGGACCATCCACCGCGCCCCTGCTCGAGGCGGCTGCCTGAGGTACAAACCCCTGCCTCGTGTCGACTCATTTCGGCTCTGGCGAGTTGTTCGCCCTTATGGTCGCAGCGCCGTCGAAAGAAGAGAGGCGTGAAAAGCACATCGGAGGACTTCTCTGATCCTTGCTCTGGAAGCGTTGACACGAAATCTGCCTCTCCCACCGGCGATCAAATTTAAGTAAAAAATTGAGGTATAAAGAGCACCTGACCTGGAATCAGACATGGCCTTAAGTGTCCACCTCGTCACTTAAAGCCGTGCGAGCTTGGGCAGGCTGCGCGACTTCTCCGGTTCCCAGCCTACTCATTTGTCAAAGGGGAGTAAATGGCGTCGCGGGTTGCCCTGGACCCCACAGGAACTGAGTGAGGTAGGCGGCGTGCGATGCGCCTTATAAGCTGTTATGTGTCTCAAGGATGCTATGGGGACAGGAGGCTTCATTTTGAACCCAAGTCTTCTTTCCTCAAAGGTTCAGATCCATCTGAGGGTCGGGGGTGTTCCCTGGGGCTCTCTGGGTATGAGGACCACAGAATTTCCCGGGAAACAAACTCATCCTTAGGCAGAAAAGTGAGAAAAAAATGAGAGAAATGCCAGGACAGCGGCTGCTGGAGGAACGGAGGAAGGGAATTCTGAATGTGGGCTTGTGAATGATCTGCCTTCTCTACTCACCCTCCCACGGCACGTCTGGAAGGGGGGGGGGTGTTGCTCGATAAAACAGAGAAAGCAAAGAACCGCCTCTTGAGGTCTCTGTGGGGTGTGGGGTGACCCGGAGGCTTTGCATGGACTCATCCAAAGGGCCAAAGCACTGACCGGGACAGAGGCCCTCTCCAAGCCGGCTCCCGGCTCCAGCGGGGCATGGGCTGGGCTGGTGGTTCATCCCTGTTGCGGCACCACCCACCGTGGCTCCCATGCTGTGTGTGGTTAGAGGCAGGGACAGCACTGGGAGCCTGGCCAGCCCCTGCGGAATCAGCCAGAAGCAATGCCTTCGGCATGAACGTGTGCATCCTCTAGAGAGAAGTGAGCAGACGTGCTTGGGTTACCTGTGGTCCAGGTAGAGCCAAGGGCCAAGGGATGTCGCCACCCCAGGACACCCCAAAGATGGCCAGGAAGGGAGAGGAGGCAAATAGTGATACCTTGTGGCCCTGACAGAGCTGGTTTATGAATCTGTCCCCACCGAGGACTCCGGAGGATTTGGGGTAGAGGGTAGAAGTCTTGTCATTGCAGGGAGAAGGTGAGAGAAAGACAAAATACTGATGACTTCTCTTAGTAGAAAGTTCTCTTGCAGAACCTGCCTGGAGTGACCTTGGGAAGCACGGCTCCTACGACAGGTGTCATTAATGTCCAGTTCCCCAAATATTCTTTCCCTAAACACACATACCTGCGTGTTTTTGTCATGGATTACAAACACCCATCTTCCTGATAACTCACAAACATCGCAATGGTTTTTTCTTCAGCATCAGGACTGGAAAGGGACTGGGGTGCTTGCGTTGCTATGGCCGTGACAAAGCCACCGGCTCGGGGAGCAATCCACCGGCAAGTTCTTGAGCGGGTTCATTAGCAAGGAGGTGGGAGCACATTGGGAGGTGCAGCCGATTTCTCTGTCTTGAGAACTTGCTCTCTGGGTGGGAAAGTGAACACTGCGCATGCAAAAGGCAATTCCTATTAGCTTTGAAATTCAGAGAGAGTTGGCACCCTGGAGGAGGCAGCCTTATCGGAGAGGAGCGGTGCTCACGATTGCAGGCTTCCCCTGGCGAGAGGAAGGGGTGTGTGATCACCACGTGTGCACAGAGGCACCGTTCCCAGAACGTGAATGGTGTTGCCACGAGCTCGAATATATCACCGTTAAAAGATAAGTCTCGTTTGTCAGATGCAAGACAAACCTGACGCTGGGCTGCGTGCAAATGCCCAGCAAACGTCTGTTTCTAATAACATGCTGGTTTCATTCACGGTTCTCCCTCTGTCTGCCCCCTGCTCCTTCGGTGTGTATTTAACACTCACATTATTGCAGAGCGGGCTGGGATGAGCCACTTAGGATCGTCTCTGTTCCCATTACACTTATGTCTCTTATTTAAGGATGCTAATTCTCCCAGCAGCTCGGCACCGGCACCGCCTCTTCACTCGTCTGGATCCCGAAGGCGATGCCAATCAGCCCTCCTAACAGCTGTCTCAGCATCGCAAATGTCGCGAGAACGTTCCTTCCTGCCGCAGCGGCAACCCCTCCAACCCGCTGCCGTCCTGGCATCCTTGGGCTTTCGATTCGATCGGCACGGCTCGCTGAAACACTAGTTGATGTCCCGATTCTCCTGCTGTCCTCCCTGGCCAAGCATTCACTTTCCAGTTATCGGTGCTGGCTGTTCCTTGAGGCTGTTTTGCTGGATAATAAACGTGGGAAGGGAACCAGAGGCTCCATCTCTCCTGAGCACGGGCCTTCCACGGCTGCAGTGAGGTCACTCAGAGTGTGGAAGCGCCCGTGTGACAGAGGAGACCCGTGGAAAAGCCCTGAGGTCTGGCTCCCGCCTCCTTCCTCCGGGCCGTTTCCCCTTCACGCGACCAAGGTCAGGGGCCTGACTCCCCAGTGCCTGGCCATGCACCTTGTGCTAGAAAGCTGTGGTTGGTTTCCTCGGGAAGCAACTCCTTTCCTTAATTGCTGTCCGGGGCTTCCCCCCCCCCCCTTGCATGTTTTGCATGTGAAGACATTTCAAAGAGCTATTTGCTGATTTCCCACGCATCTCACACCCAGACGCCTCGCCTTCTCACAGCCGCTCATTCTCGCTGCGGAGACTGTCTTAGCCTCCGGTGCCCCTCCGGGCCCCGATGGGAAAGAATGGGAAGGGAAAAGAACGTGTTTGTTGGAGTTGAACCCGAAGTGTGATAGCCAGATGACATCCCTGTAATTGAAGCATTTATGTGTCTAAATACTTCCGTGTCGCCTGCAAATAAACGCCGGGGGCGCAGAGGTGACTCTATCGCACCAAGGCAGACACCTGCTCAGGCGAGTCCACGCTTGCAACCTTGCGACTTTTCTCGGAGCACTGGAAGGATTTTCTCTCCTTGGGTTCCCATTAATTTAAATCAAAACTAAAGTTCACGGTGTCTCTCTTCTGCTGCTGACATTTTCCACTTCGCACGTTGTCAACCTCATTTAACATGTTGCTACGCGGCTGCGGTCACCTCGGAGGGAAGCTGCGCACCCCCCCAACAGCAGCCACGCTTCCTGGCCTCCTCCCTGCCTCCCCCTCCCCTCTCCCCTTCTCTCCCAGGAAGCTCTCCCTGAGCTGACGGCCGGAGTCCAGGCGTGTGGCCTGAGGAAATGGCCCACTGCAGACGCCAGCGATGCCCAGCGCCCTTCTCTCTGTTCTTCTGGGTGTTTCCGGTGGACTCGGGTGTTGGGATTGCCTCATGATAAAGTGAACTCGGGCCACCGTCCGCACCGTGGAGCTTCCCCTGGAAGGCAGGGGAGAAAGGCCAGCTGTTAGACAAAACATAGAAGGAGGGGCAACCGAACGAAGGTTAAGGTAGTCCGTGGGCCAAAGTAGGGCCAGAATTACACTCTTCCGGACAGGGATTTGTCACCAGCACTGAAGTAGTGTCTGGAGATATCGTCTAAAAATTTGATTTCTGGGGCGCCTGGGTGGCTCAGTCGGTTGAGCGTCCGACTCTTGATTCGGGGTCAGGTCATGATCTCACAGCTCGTGAGTTCGAGCCCGACTCGTGCTCTGTGCTGACAGTGCAGAGCCTGCTTGGGACTCTCTCTCTCTCTCTCTCTCTCTCTCTCTCCCTGTCTCTCTGCCCCTCCCCTGCTTGCTCTCTCTCTCTCTTTCTCAAAAAAAAAAAAAAAAAAAGAATTTCCTATTTCTGGCTTCTCTGTAAATATCAGTCTCTCTCTGCCAGGGGACGCCTGTGTTTCCTGATGGAAATGAGCTCACTGGCCTTCAAGGGGGCCGACTCCGGATATGCCGCCCTCCAGAACACAGCTCTCGCTTAGTCATGGGCCTGACCTATCTCTCTTGGCATTCAAGCTTCCGGCTTCTGCCCCGAGTTTGGCAACGCTGGAGGCTACCATCTACGCTCCCCCTTTGTCTTGGGGTTCAGAGGACCAGCTTGCCTGCAGTACGTACTTGATTGAGGCCTATCTCGGTGCATACCTGAAAGTTCGAGGTAGCCTCTGAGCACTTCCCATAATGAACAGTTCTCCGGCAATAGCGTCTCAAAACTGAGCAAGCCGACTTTAGAAAAGAATCTGGATTTACTCTCCGTGGAGTCAACTGTCACAGCAAATGCAGAATTCACCGAACTCAACAGCCGTGGTCTGGTCCGTGTTCATCTCCCACTCTGTAGCAGGCGCTGGGGTGATTATTCCTCTCCCTCCTCACTAGGACTCAAGATGCTGGGGCAGGAACTTCGTCCCACCCACTGCCCCACCCCAGAGTCTGAGGGAGGTGATGGTCCCGCAGTGTTTGAATGTTGAGTGAATGAGAAGACAGAGGGGAGAATGCCTTCGAGTGGATGTCTAAACCACAGTCGGAAGAGCAGGGGCGATTTCTCCAGCAAAGGTAACAGTGAGGCAGGGAGGAAGGCCCAGCATGTGCAAAGGCCAGGGGGTTGGAGAGAGCAGCATGTGCGTGGGGAGCAGAGAGGTGTTCGGGGCGACTGGGGGAAACAGAGAAGGTCTGGTTTGCAAAGAAGACAGAAGGAGCTGGAGGGCTAGAAAGGAGCCAGATCCTGGGGGACCCGCGGGATGAACCCAGAGAGTCCACAACAGGAAGAAGGCAAGTAGAGGCAGGAAGGGGAGGGGGCAGAGCAGGAAAGAAGTGACCCCAGAGTCAAGGGCTTTTAATAAGGAAACGAGGAAGGATCCCCAGCGGGGAATAGGTGTCCCCTGGGAGTGTTGGGGGGTCCTGCCCCTGGGTGCGGTCGGGCCACAGTTAAGACTAGAAAGTGGAAGAAATGTGAGCTTTGGAGTCAGACAGACCTCGATTTAAATTCCAGCTTTGATGTTCGGTTGCTCTTGGGGAAAACCCTTAATTTCTCCGTGCCCTAGTTTTCTTATTTGCAAAACGAGGACAATAATACTTATTTTGCATGCTGGTTAGGAAGATTATATAAGATGATATGCATGAACTTGACATTAGTAGCAAAAAATGAGTAAAAGATAGCCATTACTTAGTACTGGAATCTTCTACCCGCGATGGTCCGCCCGCGAGACAAAAACCTTCTCCAGGACTTTCTGTTCCTGGGATTCAATGAGGGTGCCTGACCAGACAGGAGACCTGGGCTCGAGGTGTCCTTCCCAAAACAGCTTTTGCAGATGAGGACGGAGAGACATTAAGGCAAATGCAGTAATTTGCTAGGGTTGCTGGAATGAAGTCCCACCTACTGGGTGAGGTGAACGACAGAAATTCATTGCCTCCCGGTTCTGGAGGCTACAGGCCTGAGATCCAGGTGTGGGAAGCGTGGGTTCCTTTCGAGGCCGTGAGGGAGACCCCCTCCACCCTCTCCCCCAGCTTCTGGGGGCTGTCGGCCTTCTTCAGTGCTCCCCGGCTTGCAGAAGCATGGCCCTGGCCTCTACCTTCATCCTGACACGGAGCATTCCCTGCGTGCATGCCTGTGTCCCCCACCTCTGACCTCACCTTCAGTAGTTATATTTTCAAAGACCCTATCTCCAAACAAGCCCACGTTCCAAGTTCCTGGGGTTTAGGACTTCAACATTTGTGGGGGACACAAATCAACACTTGATACATAACATAAATGGGGTGGGTACAGCTTTAAAAAGCACCCCTTCCTGGTTTTCCTGACAAATGAAGACTTTGTCACTTGGTTTGCCGTTTTCCTCTCCACCCTGGTTCTGCCCTGCCCCTGGGCACCCCCAGTGTATACCTGATGGCCTGCCCTCCTGGTGTTTTGACCCTCAGAATGCCGGTGGCTCCCATTTCAAGATGGCCACCCTCTCCCTGGACGACACAGCGTCACTGTGACATCACTAATACGTACATCCATCTCGGACATAGTCAACTGCTCCCGTTAAACTGACCCATCAGTGCGGTTATCCACTCCTACCCTTCTTTTTACCCATTAGCCTCTCTCTTTAACTTCCTTCTATATCCACCTTAGGTTCGATGGTCCATCAAATGATCATTTACTAAGAAACTCCCTATCTTACCATTTTGTGAGTCAAAACTCTAGCTCTAGATTAACCCAACAATACATTTTCTCTGTGCCTAGTCAAGCATCTCAGGAGGGCAGAGAAATTCACACCATCACGCAGCTGGGAATTCTGGTCAATTGGTGGACACTGGCCTTGAGTGGATCTCCACCCTTCCCAGGAACTCTTACCGACCCTTTCAGACTTCCTTCACGCTTCCAGAAACTTATAGGCTGCAGCAGTGTCCTCCCTATCCGAAGAGAACCCTGATTCTTTTCAGAGAAAATGAAAGTATGTCGATTCAAAGTCATCGACTCTCTGGTACCAGACCAATACATCTGCCTGTCTCGTTCACTCCTGTCCTCGTTTCCTCATTCTGCACTTGGAGGAGGTGTTTGTCCTCCTAGCAGATGCTTCCTTTCTGTCTCCATCCCACACGGAATCTCCTCCCATCTCTGAGAAGCGTCTCAGTATCGATTATTCTTTCTAGCTTTAAATTCTCTCTCCTTCTGTATTATTCTTATTACTGTTTAAATATGTTTCAGCCTCTGCTATCTTTAGAGAAGAAATGAATCTCTTTGGATCTGACATTTGTCTTTAGTTTCTTCTTTATCTTTTTTCTCTTCCATGACCAAATTCCTTGAAAAAAGTGTATACAATGATGATTTAGATGATTTTTTTTTTTAGCTATAGGAACATGTAATTTATTTTTCTCTTATCGACATTTAAGGGTTGCATTTTCTTTTTCTTTTAATCTTTTAATGTTTATTTATTTTTGAGAGAGAGAGAGAGAGAGAGAGGACAGAACAGGAGCAGGGTAGGGGCAGAGAGAGAGGGAGACACAGAATCCGAAGCAGGCTCCAGGCTCCGAGCTGGCAGCCCAGAGCCCGATGCGGGGCTTGAACTCATGAAGCGTGAGATCACGACCTGAGCTAAAGCAGGACGCTTAACCAGCTGAGCCACCCAGGCACCCCAGGGTTACATTTTCATAACTGAGTTTTTTATTTTTATTTTTAATTGTGGTAAAATAAACATAACATAAAATTTACCCTTAACCATTTTTAAGTGTACATTTCAGTGGCGTTACGTATGTTCACAGTCCTGTGTGACCAGTGTCCAGAACTTTCATCTTGCAAAATTAAAACTCTATACACATGAAACAGTTGCCCCCCTTCTCCCCTCTCTCCAGGCTCTGGCAACCACCATTGTACTTTCTGTCTCTATGAATTTGACCACTCTAGGCACCTCGCGTAAGTGAAATCATACGTTATTTTTCCTTTTTTGCGACTAGCTTATTTCATTGAGCATAATTTCTTCGAGGTTTCTCCATGTACTAACACATGTCAGAATTTCTCAATAATATTCCCTTGTATGTACAGACTGTATTTTTAAGATTCATTCATCTGCCAACATATGCTTTTGCGGCTTTCACCTTTTTGCCGTTGTGAATAATGCATCTATGAACATGGTATACTGACATCTCTTCCAGATGTGGCTTCCAATTCTTTTGGGGATATACTCAGTAGTGGAATTACTGGATCATATGGTAGTTCTACTTTTAATTTTTGAGCACACTGCTTTCCACCGTGGTTGCACCAGTTTACATTCCCACCAACAGTGCACAAGAGTTCCAATTTTTCACATCCTCACAAACACTTGCTATTTTCTGGGGTTTTTTTTAACTTATTTTTTTATAGCAGCCATCCTAATGGGTGTGAGGTAGCATCTTATTGTGTTTTTTTTAAGTTTACTTATTTGTTTTGAGAGAGAGAATGTGCAAACAGGGGGAGGGGCAGAGAGAGAGGGAAGAGAGACAGATAATCCCAAACAGGCTCCGTGCTGTCAGCACAGAGCTTGACACAGTGCTCGAACTCATCAACTGTGAGATCATGACCTGAGCAGAAATCAAGAGTCGGTTGCTTATCCAACTAAGCCACCCAGGCGCCCCTCTTACTGTGGTTTTGACTAGCATTTCCCCAATGACTAGTGATGTTGAGCACCTTTTCATGTGCTTGTTGGTTATCTGTATGTCTTCTTTGGAGAAATGTCTATTCAAGTCCTTTGTCCACATACAGAACTCTCTCTGCAGCATTTGATGTGATAGATCTCTACCTTCTTTCCTGCCACTGGCTTCCATGACATCAGACATTTCTACTTTCCTCATTCCTCTGCTCCTTTTAAGTCCACTTTTCTGGCTCATCCTCTTGTACCACGCTTTTGTTTCTTGTGCAGATTTTTCCGTCAGGTGTCTCTTCCTTTCCACTCCAGTCTTGCAGGGAGAGCGCATCCTTACTCATGGCTGTTGCTATCTACAAGCGCAATTTATATTCCAATGGCTCTTAAATTTAAATTTCTAGACCAGCCAGCTTCTCTGAATTCCAGATGCATATTGTCTAATCACCTACTTGACATTTCCACTTGCGTATGTTAAGGGCACTTCTCTGTGTTCAAAACTGAACCTGTGATCTGTCCCCAGAAGTCATTCTTCTGCCTGGATTTCCTACTTCAGAAAAGTCACCATTATCTATCTGGTCCCCAGAAGCTTCAGAATTATGACAACTTTTTCTCCCTCCCTTCCTTTTGAATCTTGAGGATTTTAAGTCCTAAAAATATTAAATAACTGTTACATATATATCCACTTTTGCCTGCTTATATGCATCCTCATTGCTACCACACATGTCTAACTTATTATTATTGCCTTCTAACTCAACTCCCATATTGACTTTTCTGTTTATATACTGTGTGCATAGTGATGTTTTTGAAATATACATTGGATTTGCTTCTCTAAAATCCTTTGTGGGCTTCCCTTTGTTCTAAGAGTAACATCCAGTGATTTCTTCTACCACAGGGTGAGAGTGTAGGGAAGAATAGAAGGGGACAGGGGATTGAGCCCTTGAGAACTCTACCCTGAAGGTCTGCAGAGTGGGAGGGCCCCCGGACGAATCATGACTAGAAGGACAGGAAGAAGACCAGGAAAGGGAAGGAAGCTGAAGTTAATGGGGAAGTGCTTCAGGAAGAAGGAAGCAATCAGACAATACTGAAATGAGCAGAAAAGAGAGAACTGGGAAGTGTCTGCAGTGAGTTGAGGACAGAATGTGAGACGAGTAAGTGGAGGGAGTTCTCCTGAGTTTTGCTGTGACGAAGAAGCAGACTTTTGGAACCAAGTGCCACAGACTAGGAGCACTATGACAGAAACTTACTTCCTTGCACAGTTCTGGAGGCTGGTAGACTGAGAGAAAGGTGTTGGCAGGTGAGCTCCTCCTCGGCTTCTGGACAGCTTCCTCTTCCCTGGGTCTTCACATGGTCTCCTTCTGTTCCTATCTGTGCCCAAGTTCCCTTTCCTATAAGGACACCCGTCATATGGAATTAGGGGCCACACTAAAGTCCTCATTTGAACTTGGTCACCTCTTCCAAGGCCTTGTCTCCGCATGCAGTCACATTCTGAGGCACTGGTGGTTAGGACTTCAACATTCAGATTTCTAGGTGACACAACTCGCCCCTAATAGATGGGGAGAGGGATCCAGGGGCATTTTGCCATGACCCGTAGGTCCTTTTTACATAAAAATTCAGGGACTCACTTGGCTGTTTTGTTTCGTTTTGCCTCAATTGCTCATTTCTCTTTTCCTAGTTACTGGTCATCATCTCTGTCCCCAGATCAGTAAAAACACTGGTTCTTTAGACAACACTTCCCTGAGCCTTCAGGCTAACGGTCTGTCCCTGCATTGACTCTCCACGTTTACTAAAGATCACTGTAGTTGTCTCTGACAGCGCTCGCCAGTCTGCAGTCTCTCTCCTTCCTGGACTGGAAAATCCAGGACTGCGGCCTCCACCGCTGTAGGCTGAGGGTTCAGCAGAGCGCATGGCACATCGCAGGTGCTGAATAAATATTTGTTACATAAATGATTGATTGAAGGGAAAAACCAACATGCTCTCTGGCAAACATTTACTTTCATTTTGCATACTTCTAAAAGTGTATTCCATTGGCTCAGTGACTCAAGCAAATAAGCAGAAACAGGCACAGCTAGGGTGGAGGTCAAGACCACTGACATTAAGAGGCTACAACAGAAGGTACCTGTTAACTTTCTGTGAACTACAAAGTGTTAATTACCCTTTGACCCAACGTCCTTGTATTGAGCCACACACCAGTTCCTTAGCTCTTCATGTGTTTGAAAGGTGTTCTCTTATAAAACTTCCTATTTCCAAAAATTTCCTATACACACTACAGTGCTTTAGCAAGAAAGTTACATATTTGAAGTTACATTCAAGTTTAGTTTTCCAGAAATACTAGCTCTTTCAAGGCAGTTGGAGTCAGATCCAAATTTCTCACCAGTGTTGTGACATCTGGCACGGGCTTCCCTGTCCCCATGTGCTGCTCCTTTTCCCCACACCTGCTGGTCCACGGGGGTCCCTCCCAATCTTGCAACTTGGAACTTGCTGGCCTGGGAAGCTCCCCTCTCAGCTTATAGGTGGCCTCAGTTCTTCTGGTTGCAACTGAAATGTCACCTACGCTGTGAGAGCTTCTGTGACTTGCATATTTCAGGGAGCAGCCTGTGTCCTCTGTCATGTAAGGAATCGATGCTTACTGTTTCCACAGTCACTGATCACAGTCTGTAAGTGTGTCCGACTGCTTTTCAGCCACTGCTCCCTTTGCCGAAATGTGAGCTCCATGAGGGCAGGGCTGCTATTCTCGCGAGCTCCAGAGAATCCCTGTCATGAAGCTGTTGTATAATAAATATTTGTTCGATAATGTAAACATTTTCAGGTGGGCCTTTAATTTCATGACAAGAATAAAAAAGGCAGGAGAATTAAAGCTAGTTTGTAGAAAGCAAAAGCAAAGGCAAAAGTAGGCTCGGACTTTCAGGTGAGCAAGTTTTAGATGAGTACAGACATTTTATGAAGTGAGAGCTAAGGGTATAGGATTAAAAAGTCCCCTGGTGTGGAGAGAGGCCAAACTGTGCTTCCCTGAAGTGCTTCGTAGTATGCTGGGCATACCTGAAGCCACAGATAGTCATGGTATGTTGTATGGACTGAATTGTGTCAGGTTTACATGAGTCATCAGGGTGGGGCCTCAATGACGGGATTAGTGCTTTTGTAAGGAGACACCAGAGAACTGTCTTCACTCTGTCCACCATGTGAGGACACGGCAAGGTGGTGGCCATCTAGATGCAAGCCAGGAGGAGGGCTCTTGCCGCGGGACATGGCCATGCTGGCCCCTTGATCTTGGACTGGCTTGAGGAACTGTGAGGAGATGAATTTCTGTTGTTCAAGCTGCACCGTCTATGATGTCCTGTGATGGTGGCCCAAGCAGACTAGTTCAACACATCTTCTGAGAGTGGTAATTTTATACCCTGGAGATTCACCGAAGACAAGAAAGTATTTGCACTTCAACTATACGAGGGCTCTGCATGGCTCAGTGTGGACTTGGCCAATCAAAAATGTCAAATCGTGTCCAAAAGGGCAACAAAAAGCCATCAATATCCTTTTCCAGACTCTCGAGGAAACAGTGAAGGAGAAGCACAATCCTATTCCATGGAGAAGACAGAAAAGATCCGCTCTCTGTGGTCACGCTCACCATGCCTCCCCGTACCTGCCTCAGCTGCTCTGAGTCCCCACAACCCAGTCCTTCTGCTTGTCCTGACATGGGTTTTAGAACATGACTTGCAGATGCCGGCCACTTCCACTTGTGCTAACTTCCCTCTACCGCGGTGAGGTCCTCCACCCCAGAAATCAGTCTTTGCTCTTTGAATTCATGGATGAGCCTGAATAAGAGATTTTATCAGCCCTCTTAAGCAGCAGCATTTCTTAGCTTCCAGAGCTTTCCATCCCTGTACGGTTCCCTTGGCAAACGCCAACCATGACTCAAATATCTATCTGACTCTGGTCTGTGCCTTGGCGTGTTCTATGACTTTCTCAAGTTTATGGTTGAAGCCAAGCTGTTGAAACACTTTGGAATTGGCCTGACGTCAGTTTTTCCACCGGCTGCCAGCTGTCAAGGAACTTGGTAGGTGGGTCTGTCTGGACCTTAAGTGAGCCCGAGTGGGTTTGCTCTCACTCTTCTTTTGCCTTCCATGGGGAACTAAGAATATGGCTGTCCATGGAAGTTGGGGTAAAGAATAACATCTGGTTTGCAGTACCGTGAGGAAGGTTTTAGACTTGTCTGTGGAATGGCCTTACATATCACCACATATAGCTGATATTGTGGGTTGAGCCCCTACCAGCGTATGTTCCTTCAAATTGTAAAACTAACCTCTTTGTGGTCTCTACCGTGTTTGTGGTAGACGTTACTATTTCCAACAATAATTCCAGTTCTCTTCCCTTTTCCAAAAACAGAACACCTTTGTTGGCCTCCTTTGCACTTGGGTAGAAGAACAGTGTGTGATTTGCCATGTTTTCTTCTCCTGTCTTGGCTAATCTTGAAGCATTATGTTGTGATGGAGGTGCCACAGATTGAAGAAGCCTGGAATTGTGTGCTACCTCTTATAGGAGAGTTGTCCTCCATTGGAATACATCAGACTTTGTTTGAGAAAAAGTCAAGGTTTTGTTTTGTTGGGCTGCTGAAAATTTGGTGCCATTAGCTACAGAGCATGACCTAAGCTATCCTGATTGATAGAATTTCCTTCCATCTTTTGAATGTTTTTCTTGGGATCAACATGCTTTGGACGCAGCCACTTCTGCTCCTTCCCATCATTCCCTGTGATCTTGTGCTCAAAACAAGGTCTTGTGTATTCAAAACACACTCTTGGTCGAGTATAGGGTAACAAATGGAAAACAAGCTACAGATTCCAACTTGGCTTTAGCACACCAAGCCTACGAAATGGTGTGGAAAGCATTGCCCCAAAATAACTGGGAACTATGTGGCCGATCTTTTCTCATTATCAGCTTATACAAACACCACTTAGAATTAAAAAAAGGGAATTTAATATAATTCCAATATTTAACTCAATTTATCAAGGACATATTGGTAGGGACAGGGTGGGAGGTAAAGAGTACATTCTCAACGCACAGAAGTATTTTTTAAATGCTTCCTCCCCATTTCTGCCATTTTCAGGATCTTCTATGCAGAGAGCAGGTGTGCCATGAAACTCTTGTGTCTCTTCATTTTTCACCTGCAACCCTTCAAAATTCTCTACTATCTGATACTTGCCAATAAGTAGATGGGTCCTCTTTTCCTCTGCCTTCCTATTTTGTTTTGTTTTCTTTTCTCTGGCCAGTTGTTATTTGTCTTTCCAATAGATGGAGAAAAAGGCCATATATATCCTCATACACAAACACACTCATATACATTAATAACGTTTGTCTCCATCGTATATGCAGACAAGTATCAAATTACTGCGCAAAATCAGCATGAATTTATTAGCTAGAATAAAAAAAAAAAAACTAAAACTTTGGGCAGATCCTGATGGTTTAGAACTTTGATCCTAGATTCCCTCCTTCCCAAGATTTATTGTTTCCTAGCTGTGTGAATTAGATAGCAGATAAACCCTTCTGAATGTTAGTAAATGTATTTGTAAGATGAAATTAATAATACTATCTACCCCACAGGGTTGTCATGAGGTGTTAATGACACAGATAGTCTAGGTATAGCATCTGAGACAGAATTTGAAAGAAAGTTAGAGCCTCTTTCTCCTTTCCCTCCTCCTTCTTTTGGCCCCTAGCCCACCACATTTTATTCTCCTCTGTCATTTGAGAAGCACTCCTTTATATTAATTCACCCCATCCTTCCAGCAACTTTGAACTAGGGTGTATAATCCTTCTTTTGCAGGTAAGGACATAGAGAAAGAAAGGAAAAGAGGCAGAGGAGACAAGAAGAATGAAATACCTGGGGCTCAGTTTCCCTCATTTTAATTTTTCTTTGAGTTGAGAAGGTAAACAAGTTTTCTGCCCCCATTTTCCTCAATTCTTTTCTATATTTCCAGGCCAGACTATGAATCTAGTTAGGACATCTGTGATCCTTTAAAGATTAACAAGAAACTAACTGGCAAAATAAAATATGGACTAGTGTGGGCCGACTGTCTCATTGACTTTGACTGATGGATGAGAATTTCCAAACATTCTTCATACAGAAGATGACTAGTGTATCAGTCTGTTAGGGCTGCATAACAAAATGCCACAGACTGGACAGCTTAGTCAACAGAAATTCACTTTCTCACATTTCTGGAGGCTGGAAGTCCAAGATCAAGGTGTTGATAGGGGGCATCTATAAGGACACCAGTCATATTGGATTAGGGTCAATCCTAATGGCCTCATGTTAACTTAATCACCTCTTTAAAGACCTGATCTTCAAATATAGTCATATTATGAGGAACTAGAAGATAGGGCTTCAACATATGAATTTGGGGGGAAACACCATTTATCTATCCCATTACAGCTGTAAGGTACAAATATACTTTGTCAACTTGTTGACAGGTGAGACACTTTTGATGTGTGAGGAAATTCATTGGTTTTAATGCAAAAGCCTCTACAGAAGTTCAATAGCACCAGTGCGAATTTAAGTCACATCCCAGGGAATTGGAAATCACTGTCCATGTGTACTGTCCTGAGAAGCCGTGGCAAGTGAAGTTCATTAATGTTCACTTTGGTTATGATTTAATGGTGAGCCAATGATGCATTACTAGCTCATAAAAGTCAGCTCGGGGAGTCAAACTTGTAATGATAATTTTTTTCTGAGTTGACTGCTGTGAGCACGACTTGAGAGGGATACTAACAATACCCAAAGGGGAAAAAAAAACCCCACCATTCTCTGAACCAATTTAAAGAAGAGGAACTAGCCCAGTGTTTAAGGAGGAAATGTTTTCGTCTTCAGTATATTCTCAGGCCAGAGTATTTAAAAGTGCTGTGGCCTCAATATGTCCAAGGATTGTTTGACACCATCTTTGTAAGAACCTATTGGATATTAAAAAAAAAAAAAAATCCTCAAGCTATTCTATTCCTATGGAGTGTAGAGTGCTATTTCACAGTGGTATCAGCTATTTTGGGTTGGATATTTTCCGCTGTTACTTTTCTCTTTGAAAGCAAAAATGGGAACCCCAGGAGCTCAGATTGTTATGAAAAGCAGAGGGTCACAGGTGCGGTGGCCAAGGTTGAATATGAATGCGTCTTTCTTTATTCCTCTGTCAGCAGGTTTGGACCAGAGTGAAGGCCTAGGTGTGGATAATAATGCAGTTCTGTCTCTTTACCTGATCATCTCATTTTCATGGGAAGGCCTTTCATCTTGGAGTCCAGAACATTCCGGTAATGTGATGACAGACAGAGGCTGGATGGAAGATGGTTGTGATCACGAGATGCTCCCCTCGAGGCTGGAAAGTAGGAGCTTGAGGGTCAAGCTCAGTTCTGTGAAGCACAAGTCTACAGCTGAGGGCAGAGGTGACCACATACATGTCCTTAGATTTTCTTGGGCTCTGGAAAGTATAGCTTGAATTCTTGGCTACTTAAGATGATGATCTCCCCAGACAAAAGTCTTGTAATCATTTAATACAGTTGAAAGTGATCTTTGGTTCTGGTAGACAGTCTTTCCTTTTAAAACTAATAGGTTAGCCCAGGTGTGGGGATTTTAAAGTTGTTTTACCCTTTTCTGTAATGATTTTATGATAAATTATTTCAGTAAAAGTAAAGGACTCTAAAATAACACTCACATTCAATGAATCTTTGTAAGACCTATCCAACTCTATGATCTGTGACTCCATGGCCCCAAGCTTCTCTTTCTTTCCACTGAGACCTGATGGGTTGCCCTCTGTCTATAGTTTCAGTTATTATCCGTGCATTATCTTCTCTCCTGACTTCTTGCATCCTCGATCTCATCGAGTCGAACCCTTGGTGTGTGGGATTACTTAAACGGGATGAGCTGTCTCCAGTGCATCACGAACCCAGAAGGCCTGAGAGTTCACCCAGATGATGTTTCAGGCATCATCTAGTTCGAAGATTTTCATAATCCCGCGTCTCCTCTCCATAACCTACTTCTCCGTTTATCCCGTGGACAGTGTAATTCTTTGATCCACTCTTCAGTCAAAAGAGCTTCAGTGTTGTTTGACTATTTTGGGGCTTCTGTGCCTCTTATATTCTGCCAAATGCTGCCAGGATTGTTTTCTATAGCATATTTCCTTGTTTTCCTTAGTTTAAAGGCAGTGAACGCTTTACAGCATTTCCAAAATAAGTAAGTCTCCAGTATCTGAGTAGGCAAAGCATTTGGCAAGCCCCGATTCGTAAGAGAGTTTGTGGAGTGTGTTCTAAATTTTCCCTTGTTTCTCTTTCCCCCCATACTAGGTGAGCAATGGTTTTTGCCATCCTTTTATCATTTGTCTATCCCCGTGGCCCCCTGAGGCTTGCGGCCAGACATCGTGGAGGTAGTCTCTCTGAATGACGGCCTGTTCGCTGTCAGCACTTTCCCGGGAGGGGCCATATTCTCTTTACAATCCAAACAACCAAACCAGAATGAAATCTCTGCAATTTTTCTGGCCTGTAAACAGCATGCCTTCCTTGGTTCGCTTCCTGACACCTCCCCAGGCTGTTTGGGTTTTTGCAAACATCCTTATTGGCTTCAGGAAGGGCGGGATGCGATTGTTTAGTTGTTCAGGGAGTTCTGAAGTCTCTCTCATCAGTCGGCAGTTCCTTAAGGAAACAGGGCCCGAACAGGCCCTCCAGAGAGAGTGAGGCAGGGAGCATAATGAAGGCAGCAGCAAAGACGAACTCTTGCACCAAAGTGCAGATCTGGAAAAGTGTGGTAAAAGCAATCGCGTTTCGTTTCTAAAAAGGCTTGTTCGTGGACAGCCATTCAGAGCAATCGTGCTCTCACTCCAAAGGGCCTGGGATCCGCTCTGCTTGTCCCTGGTTAGCTCAACCAGCAATGTTATAAGAGCCTCTTTGTCAGCCTGCCACAGGGACGTCACTTCAAGGGGAAGTGGCCCCATCTTCCTCCATTAAAGGGTGGGTGCAGACCTTTGCTTGAGGCGACTCAGTGTGGTTCTGTGGGTGTCAGGAACCGGGCTGATAGGCTAGGAGCGCGTCTCCGGTGATGGACAGGAGCACGTGAATAAACCTGCACAAGAAAACAGGTCCCTTTCTCTTCTTCCTTTTTCCTTTTTTCTTTCCTTTTTAAAACAGAAGAGCCAGGAACAAAGACTAAATGGATTATCTTTCTGCTCTTTGTCCTCCTTCTGACAAGAACAGCTGTGACACTATGAATGACAAAGAAGGAACAATTTGCAGAGACACTGAGCCAAATTATCAAGACTGGAGTCTCTAATTTACACACGGAAACCGCGTGACTTTGGGGACGCGGTCTTGGAACAAATGCAGATTTGCACTGGTGGCTGGGTATCTGTGCACCATGGCATTTCTGCTGTGTCTCATTCTGCCCGTGCACAAATGCCCACCGGACGTGTGTAGTTATTACCCGTGCATACGTCTCTGGACAGCTGATGTTTCGATCGTCAACCTTTCTTGGTTGATAATACATCTGTGAACCACAAAGTACATTGTCAACCCGTTAACATGCACGTTTCTACTTTTTCAATGTTCCGATGTCTTTTGTAATATGGTTTTTTTAAACACATTTTTTAATGTTTATTTATGTTTTGGGAGACAGAGAGAGACAGAGCATGAGCAGGGGAGGGGCAGAGAGAGAGAGGGAGTCACAGAATCCGAAGCGGGCTCCAGGTTCTGAGCTGTCAGCACAGAGCCCGACGCGGGGCTCGAACTCACTAGCCGTGAGATCGTGACCTGAGCTGAAGTCGGTTGCTTAACCGACTGAGCCCCCCAGGAGGCCCTGTAATATGGTTTTAATGTGTTATATCCATCACTCCATATATAGAGTAATATTTGACAAAGCTTATTCAGTATGTTTCCACGAGTTTATAGTTGGGACTGCCTTTAACATTCAGGAGTCTCGGGAATCCAAAAAGTAGCTCAGAAAATAGCTCAGAACAGTTACATGATGGCACCAGCAGACTCTAACTAAATATTCTTTTCTCTGTCTTTAAGCTACTCCAAATTAGGTGCCACTGTTTATCGGTTTAGGTTCTGGTCCACTGGTTCCTATGACTCTCTCTGTAACCTCAGGGAAGACTTTGTTTTTCTACCACTTGTATCTGGGGATGGTATTCTTCAAATGGAAGTTGCCAGACGATTCTCCCAGGGGCCCCTCAAGCTCTCAACTTAATATGTAAACTAGGTACTTTTGCTAATGACAATTCAATATGTAAACTAGGTACTTTTACTAATGTCAGTTCCGGTTCCCCCAGGCTAGAACTCTATCTAAAGAGGGATACTGAACAATAGGGTACTTATGCTGTGTTTCAGGGCTGGTCAGTTTTTGTCTCCCACGGTGGACCTAACCGTCAGTTAAGGGTGTGTGTGTGTGTGTGTGCGTGTGTGTGCAGGCTCACAGGTGTGTGAAGATGGCATTATGATGGTCCTTGTCGGTTGTTTGTGAGCCAGAGTCTATGGTGACTCGGTTGGATATCAGTCACTTGGCATGCCAAGATGTAGATAAGTTGCCCGATGTTCAAAGTTATTTAGAGGCCTCCGAGGGCACTGAGGAAGGGTCACTAGGAAATCTTGTCTGGTCCTCATCTTGCCCAGTCCCCTCGCTTTGCTTTGGGTTAGAGCATTAACAAAATGTGATGGCGACATCCACTCAAGGTTTCTGTTGTCTGTTTTGGCTTGCAGTTTTCATTGTGTGTGGGTAATTATATTTTTCTTTAATGTTTTGTTACTTTTTTTCTTATGGCCACTTTTTTATTCAGAGGATGTACAGGACAAAAGAATCTTTCCTATCTAGGTTACCTTAATAGGCACTTAAAACGATCTTCTTCGAGACAATGGGGTGGAAAGAACCCCGGAAACAGGATTGTTGACTTTGTGTCTCAACTCTGTCAGCTTTGGTGAATGACTTGATCGCGTTGGCTCTCAGTTTTTTTCATCTAGAAGCTGGGGATAAAACCACGTATTCACTCCTTCAAGAGCTGTGACAGTCAAGTGAGATCCTTGCAATGCTTTGTGATACTGGGTATGTTTTTGCGACTCACGCTTGCATCTGTAACCTACCCTAGGGATGACCACAGAGCGTCAGTGGCCCACAAACAACTGTGTGACCCACCAGTCTGGGACATTTGGCGGGGCCTGTGCTAATCTTGACTGGGCCTGGCTGGGCAATTCTCACTGCAGCTTGAATTGCCTATATGGGGGTCACCTGGCCGTCTGCTGATCTCAGATGGTCTTGCAGGGGATAATTCTGGGGGACGCGTGTCCCTCCTTCAAGAGGTTAGCTCTGACACGTTCTCACCATGAGGGTATCGTACAAGAGCGCGGGTGATCAGGACCGCACAAAGAAATCTCAGGCAAGCCTCTGCTCATGTCCCATTTACTAGTATCCCATTGGCCAACGCAAGCCCAGAGCCTTAACGGAAGGGCCCCGGGTAGCCGCACTGTAGGGGTATGGATATGGGCCAAGAAAGGGCAGCATCTTTGTGCTACGCCACAGCCCTAAATCGGGGAGGGTGGGAAGGGTTTGAGATGAAGTAAGATTGTCCATAAATTGGCCATTGTTCCGTTCAAGCTGGGCGAGAGTACACGAGGCTTCATTACCCGATTCTGTCTACTTTTGTGTATGTTTGCAATTTTCCATAATAGAAAGTACATCAAAAAGGCCCGAGTTCCTCCATTTGGGAAGCCTAAAGTAGGTCTTCTCGAGACTTTCTGGTGGATACATTGTTCTCCAGTGTTCTCTTCTTGTTCTCATTAGGCTGAACCAGATCAAAATGTCATGATTCTTCTGCACGGGGAGCTGGCCTGTGGGTGGGGAAAGACACAGATTTCTGAACATATTGGAATTTTTGCTTTCTCTGTGTATGACATCGTAGTTCTGCCCTCAATTACCAAATTCACTACAAGAGTTCTTTCTACCCATGCCTGCCTGCTTTTTCTTATGAAGCTTATGACAGAAATATTGTACCCTTTATATGTCCGATACTACATAGTTAGATACTTGCACATGTTAATTATGGGCACATATGACAATTTCCACCTGCTGGCGTGAGACTTTCCTTTGTCCTTCCTGTCTTCTTTCTCTCTCTCTCATTTTTCTTTCTTTCCTCTCATGAGCTTGCTTAAAAAATGTATTCAACTTGTACTCGGTGCAGGCACTGGGCTGGATCTTGGTGATAAAAGAGGGAGCAGAAAAGCAGATCTGCCCTCATCGAGTCTGTAGTTTATTATTTCAAGCTCAGACTCATGAGGCGTGCAAGGCTATCGCGGTTTGGATCTAGCAGAACACTTTTCATGATATTTCAATGGCCATCCCTCCCTCTCCCCGCCCTTTCGAAACAGAATTTCTGTGCAAAGTCTTTGGAAACGAAGCAGCCACCTTCCGCAAATTCAAACCTCAATCGCTCCGTACTTCCAAATCTTTATATTTCAGGTCATAAATCTGATTTTTTTTTTTTCCTGAACACACTTTTTATAGCCAAATCTCTGCAAATCGTATATTTGGGCCACGTTGAACAATTCACATCCAGTGAGGCAATTTACACTCAAAACTCAAGAGAGGTGGGCTGGTTATGTTCATTTTTCTGACAGCACGTGAAAACAGCTAACTATATGGTTTTACTTTTTTTGCTTGCCCAGCAGCTCCTTTGTGTGTGTGTGTGTGTGTGTGTGTGTGTGTGGCATTTCTCTCTTTTTACTATGGTGCATTCACAAGTCAGGCTGTCATATAGAGAAGGGATGGTCTATGTCAAAAGCACACACTCTACCTTATATTCAAGTTTGCACTCTTAATTCACTGCCAAACTACTGAAGTCCTTAAAACACCCTTTTGGACTTTGGCAAACTTGACGGGACAAAGTCTGGATCAGCCACACCCAGCGCGGTAGGTCCAGCTGGGTGAGAAGACGTTCATTCATCTTTGAAGTGTAGCCAGGCCCCCGCTGATTCTGAAGGGCGTCCCATTGGAACAGAAGCCCCCTTATGACAAACAGAGGTGCGCTTCTGGTTGGTTTCCCACCACGACCCATTTGTGACTGCCGGTAGCTGCCAGGAAGGTCAACGGTGCGTAACACGGTTTTGCTCAACTGAGGAGACCTAGCCCGCTGTAAATTCCAGGTAACGGAGAGTCTTTGCGATTTTTGTTTTTCAATTGAATTTTATTTCTGGTGGTTTATGAAGAACTCTGTCTTTATGATCCCCCGAGGAGCAGATTCTGTTTTGTACCAGGGTTATTTCCAAGAAGGGAGACAGTTCAGGCTGGAGCCTGTGTGCCCTCCAGCTGGCTTCTTCCACAGTCTCCTTTTGGAGGAACAAAACAAAACAACAAAGCCACTGCAAAACAAATGGCTCATGATGGGCCCAGATGGTGATAAAGGATTTCAGTCATGAGCATCTTTGAGCAGGGTTCACATGCCATCTTGCACAGCAAAGGAGCAACACTGGAATCGAGTTTTTCTAGCTTCGAGGTTGGGCTTTGGGTGGTGGAGCCTTGGATTTGAACCCGGGCTTTGCAACTTTCTAGTCCTGTGACTGTGGTCGGGTTATTAGCTACTGCGTCTCCCCTTCCCGGTCTGCGGAACGTGGATGACATTTTATAGCCCGAGGTCCACGAGTGTTTGAAGATTCATGAAATGCCCCCTGGAGAGTGTAGAGCGTAATGTTTTAACAAAGGGCAACTTTCGAAAACACTGATGAGGAGGAGGGGGAGGAGGGGGAGGAGGAGGAGGAGGAGGAGGAGGGAAGACGAGGATGAAGATGGGAAGAGTAGGCGCATCGTCACACACAGTGAACGTGATAATGACAGCTCTTGCCAAAGTCACGTGCCCTGGGGGAGTGGCGCCACGGAGGTGAATTAAACGCCTTCAGGCATCCACGCATCTCACTGGTTTTCACCGATGATCCAGAAGTGTATCAGTTGAGGGCCAGCTTTCACCTCCATGCCTCTTCTACGAGGTACCGGTGACCTCGAATCCCAGTCCAGCAGGCTGTTGGCACAGTGGTTTCTGTGGCATTTCTACACCCCCCTCTGTGCCGAGTATTTCTTCCACTGCTCTCTTCTGCTCTTCTTTTCGAATTTAATCTCCGATACCTTTAATGGGGTCTCATCCTTGAGACCGGACCTCCGTCCGAGCTCGTGGGTGAAGGTGCTCTGTGTGCCATCGAGCCTGTGTGGCAGGTGACTGTAGCTCTCACCGATCGTGATGTGTCGGCTCAGAGCAGGGGCCTGAATCTACGGCTAACTCTGACCGGCTGCCTGTTTCTGTAAGTCAAGTTTATCAGAGCACCGGCCAGCCCATTCGCTTCTGTCTCAGGGATGCTTCCTCCTATAACACAGAATCGAGTAGTTACACGCACCCGTGGCCCTCAGAGCCAAACGTATTTACCTTCTGGGCCTTTACAGGTGAACGTTGCTGACTCCTGGCTTAGAAAGTGGGAAGGGGTGGACCTTGGTCTCAGTCCCATTATTCAGCAGGTGATGTGGGAAAGGTCTCTTTGGGGGAAATAACTTCCTTCCTCAACCTCCCACATTTTCCAGTTAGGTGGTAGAATTATTGCCTATTCCCCGCCGCCCCCAGTTTAAAATGTTGAAGAATAAGCATTCTCAGGACAGTATGTTCTCAGAAGGCTTAGATCACTATTTTTGTTTTTTTCAGAAGATTTTGTGACCCCCAGTTCTCAAGTAGTTTCACTAAATCTACTAAGCCACGAGGGCGGTTAATACAAGCTACTTTAAGAATCATTCCACAGGCTGGCACATCCAGGTGTCCCTGGGATCAAAGATGTAGCTTTGCAAGTGACAGAAAGGAAGTGCAACTGGACACAGAGTTAGGTATGATAAAAATGCAGAGACAGTTTCGTGAGGCCACACATCGGGAATGTAAGTGACGAAAAGAGGATCAAAGGAGGACCTGTTTCAATGTAGACAGAAACCTGTTGGAACATGGCAAGAGATCTCAACATCTTCTATGTCATAATTTCCTGGTGTCCCTGAGACCCTGTGAAATAATAGGATACAAAGGAGGGAGGAGAATGAGGTAGGCAGGGCTATGGGGGAGTAAGGCTGAATGGGAAGGAGGCAGGGAAACGACGCATGGCCGGGCTGGACAGGACGGGAGTGTTTGCGTAAGGACACACAGGCTAGCAAACACTGGTATCTAATTGCCTTCTGTTCTACGGAACTTCTGGAATGGAATAACAAGTCGGCCGGAGCCAGAAGACCCCACCCAGGCTGAGGAGAAGGGCTGTGTGGCTACTGAGAATAACGGGATACTGGGAGGTACCAGTGGAGTAAATGTCTAAATGCTAGTTTTGTGGGTAGAAGACTGAACGATCGGCAAGAGGCAGATGGTTGTGAATAGTGGAAGGAGCTAGAAGGAGGTAGGGCTGCAGTAACTGCAATGATAAGAATGTAGAAAGGATCCACCTGAGACCTCAGTTTCTCCACGCAGGGATGGCAGTAGGAGTGCCATGGGGAAGCCCGCGTCGCAGGTGCAGGGAATGGGTCTCCGGTCCCATCTGTCACTATCTCTGTGAACATGACAGTCAATTGCCCACAGGCTCAACTTTCCCATCGATAAAACTGGGTCAGGTGGGACGGGGCAGAGACTTAATGACATCTAGCGACGCTTCTACATCCAAAAATGTTAGTGCTTTATGGCCATCTGTATCATATCCACATTTCACTGTTGGTGGCTCAAGCCTCTCATCAATTTCAATCACATATCTATTATCTATCTATCTATCTATCTATCTATCTATTATCTATCTATCCATCCGTTATCTATCGTCTATCTATCTATCTATCTATCATCTATCTGTTATCTATCATCTTCCACCTATCATCTATCTATCCATCCATTATCTATTATCTCTGTCTATCTATCTATCTATCTATGTATCCATCTATCCATCCATTATCTATCTATCCATCCATTATCTATCTATATCATCTATCTATTTATCATCTATCATCTCTTTACCATTTATTTCTGTCATTTATGATCTATGGTCTCTCTCTCTCTCTCTCATTTATCAATTCTCTATCATCTATCCTGAAAAATGCTGCCATTGTAGGGGCGCCTGGGTGGCTCAGTCAGTTGAGCATCTGACTCTTGCTTTTGACTCAGGTCATGATCAAGCATGGGATCAAGCCCCATGCTGGGCTCCATAACGTGGAGGCTGCTTAAGTTTCTCTCTCTTCCTTTGCCCCCTCCCCTGCTCACGCACTTTCTCTAAGATTAAAAAAAAAAAAATTGCTGCCATTGTTTTTTTGCCTTAATAGGAACAAAATGCATTTTTTTCCCCCTGTGATTTGAAAATGTCTGTTGCTCTTAAGAGTTTGAAATCAGTCCACACAGACTGGTGGTTGGGAAAATTCTGATTGGACGAGTTCTGTTTTTTACTTCATTGTGTGGAGTAAATACAATAAGCAGGAAAAAAAAATCCTAGCGAGTCACAAATAAAAACCAAGAAGTTTTGGGCACGTGTTAAAAATGTATACTTTGAAAGTCACAGGACGTACGCCTTTCGGCACAGCTGCTGCTGGGGCGAGGTGGGCAGGCAGAGCCGGGACAAGAGGAGAAAGGCTACCATTTCTTGAATGCTAAGCCCTGCATCTACATTAGCTGCTTTCGTTCCTGTGACCACCCCGGGGCCGGCCACCGCTGTGTTCCCCCCGGAAAGAGGGGACTTCTGTCCCAGGGAAACTAATTAGCCTGCATGAGGAAGGGGCAAAGGTGAAATTTGGAGGCAGGCGGGTAGTCCCCACAGGGTCTGCTCTTAATCTGCTCGGTGCCCCCAACCCCCCCATTTCATCATGCTCATTTAAGCGCCACTCGATCCTCCGATTTGCCCTGGGTGGCATGGCAAATGGAACGACAGACTTGACTGTCTCCGGCCATACATTCCTATTTCTGCTCTACCATTGACCAGAAGGAGGAAGTTGGACGCCTTCCCCCATCTTACTTTCCTGTTTGTGAAATGTGGACACAAATGTGCATCTCAGAAGATCATCGTATACATTAAAGAAGATATACTTGTCCATTATCTGGCACATAACGGGTACCCAGGTAATAATATGCTTCTTATGTTCTCTTCATTTAATCTCGAAAGCATGTCGTTTTTTGTTAGGGCATGCGGTGGGGACAAAAGAAAGCTAGTGTAGCAGGATTCTCTCAGAGAGTCGTGACCCTGAGGTTTTTCTTTCCAGGAAGCAACTTTATTCCTGCTGTCACCGCTCAGGTGGGTTTGTACCCAAAGAAGAGCCCTGAACGCCAGGTGGCATAGTTTGTTTTTTTTTTTTATATACTTTTTACTTTTTTTTTTAATCTCCCATATATATGGTAACACACAAACACGCAGTCTGATTAAGGAGTCTCATGTTACAAGGTCGTGAGGGATGTTGTCATAGATATGTATGGCCAGGTTGCCTTGAGGTTTTTTTTTCTTTCCTTAGGAGGGGACCCTACTATACTAGGGGCTGGTAACAGCAAGTCTGCAGTTTAGTTGAAAAGGGAAAAGGACAAAATCTCACATACTGACACACTCCGTTTGTCTAATGCTTCCAGGCTCCAAGGAGATACTGAGTGTATTGGTGGAGAAGGGACATTTCTCAGAGAGACTCTGTTTGGATTTGAGCTTTGGAGGATGAATATGGCTGTGAATTAGCAGGAAGGGGGTCACCGGGTATTTCCCACCATGGAGGGGCATGAGGGGTGCATGGGGACTGGCATGGGCGAGGTCAGCTCTGAGACGATAAAAGGACTCATGGAAGGGAGTCGTTTTTCAGGGAAGAGGGTGAACGATGCTAGTGAGAAGTTGTCTGATGATACCTCACAGGATGAGGCTTGACAGGACGTGCTCGGAGGTCTTTGTGGCAATTCCTGACGGAGGGTATGAGAATGTGGCAAGTTCAGACCCCAAAGGCGGTGCCAAAGCTGACCCAGAGTCAGAGGTTCATGGCTGGTCTCAAGGGTGTTGGGGGGGAGGGGATGTAGAGGGACCAGATCTGCCCAAGGTTGTGACTGAACGCAACCAGGAGGGTGACAGGAAGGTTGGCGATCCTTGGCCGTTTGGAGGGAGAAGTCTGGACTGCTCTTGTTATTCAACTCTGGAAGTCTTTTCACGGTGTTTCACGCATCACTCAAAAGGCTCGCCTTTTCCATCTTCCAGTTGGTTCCCGAGGGTCCCGAGAACATACTTGATAAAGTGTCAGGAAGTGTGAACCAATCTTTGTCTAAAGTACCCAAGGTTTCTAAGTACCCTGAAGCATCAGAATGTTCTGTTCTTTGTTAGCCTTCCGGGAATAACAGGAAACGTGCTGCTTAAACGTATATATGTTTATTCTCTATCGCTACTAACAAATCACTCCACATTTTAGTCCCCGGTCCACCTTATTTATTATCTCACAGTTTCTGTGGCTCAGGAATCCCGGAGTCTCGCCATGTTTCCATCAATGTGACAACTAGGGCTACCGTCATCTCAGGGTTGTGTCCAGGGAGGACCTGCTTCCAACCTCACCCAGGTGGACCTCCCCACAGGGCTGCCTCCCAATATGGCAGTGGCTTCCCTGTGAGCGAGCCAGTCACCTAACAGAAGGCAAGAGGAAGCAGCTAGAAATGGAAGCCACGGTCTCCGATCTCAGAAGGGATACCCTATTGCTTCTGCCCTGTCCTGTGTGCTAGAAGCGAGACATCAGGTTCAGTCCACACCCAAGGGGAAGGTGTGACACAAGGGCATCCCCACCGGGTGGAGACCCCCAGGGCCATCTGCTTCCAGGATGAGGGCTTCCGTTTTCTGCTTCCAGGTGGAGCTTGAAGCTCGTCTACTATTTCGTGATCAACAGTCAAGCCTCCCTAAGAACCATGTATTGAGTAAGGCTCTCCTGCCTGCAAAGCCGGAGTGAATCGGAGTCCTTCCCCCACCCACATCACTGCCTTAGTAATGAGCATTACCATTTGAGAGTCTGATCAAATGCAAAGCGTTATCTTACACGCTTTCTCATGTACGGGGAGAAGACAATTCTTAGGATTTTGCGTGAAACAAGGATGACGTCCTTGTCGATGGTTTCTGAAGACGTTATTATCAAGAGGATGCTGTTTACTTTTCTTCCAGCAACTGTGAACAAAAGATGTGGAATCACAAGGGTGTGTGCAGTTTGCAAAAGTTATCCTTGCTCTTTCAAAAATGACTAGAAATTTGTTTATGGACTAGGCTCCCAACTTGGTTCCCAAGGTCCTAAGCTAACTAGATGTCAGCAAGAATACTTTTCATCAAATTATGTACTCCTGTGAGCTTTAGCAATACTTTTAAGAACCTTCCGAATATTTTGTCTTTCGGTTGCGCACGTTTACGTTTGTTTACAAGCACATTCACGTATTTTTGTGGCTCTTTCCAATGCCTTGGGATTTATTTTTTTCTTTAGCTGAAAAAAGGCGTATAGGGAGTCTCCTTTACACTGGTTTAACTTTAAAGAGGCTTCGAGATTGATTACCATTCTAAAAATAATCGTTCGTGAGAGTCTGGAAAAAACCACGTGCATCAAAGAAACAACAGGCTTATTACTCTATGGGTCTCATCAAATTACACTCGAGTCAAAATAGCGTTGCCAATACATTTCCCTCTGCGAAGGTCGCCCTTAATTACCAGGGCTTGCCTAATCAAGAACCTCTCTCGCCCTTCGTGTTGAAAGAGCCGACTGTCCAAAAACACTCGCGTGATACCCTTTGCGTTGTTCTTTTTCCACCTGAGCTAACTGAAATGGGAATGTTTGTGACTTCCAGCGATTCAGCTACTATAGGAATACTGATAGGAGACTGTTTGAGAATGTTTACCCAGCTCTTCCAGAGCCTTAAATAAACAAATATTTGGTAAAAAAAAAAAAAAAACATGGTATTTTGTTGTCTAATTTTAACCTTTTTACCTTAACGAGAAATCAATTTCACATCATCTGTCCGGACCTGTGTGTATTTCCCTGCTCTCAGAATCGTATACAAGAAAGCAGATAGCCTAGAGTGTGTTCCCACTGTGTGGAACAAGCTTTGTTTTCAACACAGAGGAGAATTCTGCCCGGGGGCCTGCTGGGCCCTGGTGAGGACAGCTGCAAGGAAGTGGATACATGCCGGACGGGCCTCAGATCCACGGCTGGCCCTGGGCTGGCAGCTGGCCCGTGCGTCAGTACGTAACCACGGACCGACTCCAGCAATACTGGTCCCGACTCTGGAAAATCCTGGGCAGACGGGACAAATGCTTTAGGGAACAACTGGTTTGAAAGAAGAGACTGTTTTCAACTCCCAGCTGTGAGGGCCATTTGTGAGAAAGACTCCACGCTAAGGGGAGGGTCAGAAACAGCTGTTGCCCGGGGTTTAGATTTCAAACCAAAGTAAATTGCTGGCCCGAGGACAGGATTTGATCATATATGGATTTGCTGAAGTTCAGCTGTTGGCTTCGATGGGGTATGGCTTTAGCCACCAGTCCAAAGATCTCTCGTCATTTCAGGCTTTACCAGCTAAAAGCACACCCACCCAGTAATCCCTGACTCCCATCGGAGGCACTGAGAGACTAGCTTTTATATCTAGGCGGGTCATGTCCCTAGCACCTGCACAACACCTAATATTCAGTATGCTCTAACTATGTGTTTGTTCAGTGAAAGAGTCATTCTCTAAGTTAGGAAACTGGTTTGTAGAAGATCTTTGTCAGGTGGGAAGGGGACTTCCCCACATCAGACGGTGGAGTAGAGAAGGCATTGCTTCCTTTCCTTTAAGAAATCACACAAGGGCAGAAAAGGAGAAAAAGGAAAACATGCAGACACCCCCACTTTGGTGAAACCTGAGATATACTAACCTAAACCACAGTGTATAAAAGAGAGGTCAAGGACGCATTCAGAAATACGTGAAGCAAGGACACCGTAAGTACAGATTGCTAGCAAAGCATGCTTTTCCAAGGCATAAGGAACACTTGGAGAGGTGAATCCAACAGTCTTGTCTCCTGGGAAAAGGAGCTTCTCCAAATTATCTGCATAAAAGAAAATCAAGGAAGATGACAATGAATGAAAACAATGGCAAAGACTTGCCATGTTTTCAGGAAACGGTTTGTTATAGATCTTTATCGTAGGGGGAGAATCAAAAGCCGGAAGAACTCATGATGTGTTCTAAAGAGAATTGCAACAAGTCTGTAAGAGAGTCCTGCCTCGTCCCTCCTATAATGAACTGGTCTGGGGCTGCAGGCATCAGCAAATTAGAATACAACATATTCCTCATAAACACGTTATAAGAAAAAAAGGATACATGCCAAAGGGAAAAACAAATGGCAGAGCAAAAAATAAAGCAGACTAAAATTGGGACCAAAAAGTCCATGGATTTAAAAATAACAGCAAAAACAAGAATGAAATAACCTAAGCAATAGCTTGCATAAAACTGGAGCAGACAGAAGAGATACAAGAGCTGAGGGCAGAAGTGGTGACGTGAAAGACAAAGATGCACTGTGAGAGCTTTAGGAAAGAAATAAAAAGAAAAATAAAACCATCATCATCATGAATATTTTATTGGAAGTAACACAAAGGATAATAATATACAATGCTAAAAACCATAATAACGGATAAGAAACATAGGACTGAAAGACACATGATATCCAACATATGAATAATTGGGGTCCCTAAAGGATTAAACCAAAATAATAGAAAAATACTTAAAGATATAAGACAAGAAGATATTCCATAAATAAAAGAAAACTAAAATCGACAAATTGAAAGGAGAAGAGGAATTTCAAGAGAAATTGACACAAGTTGATAGACTAGAAATAGCCTAGTAAGTTTATTGGATCAAAAAAAAAAAAAACAAAACAAAAGAATTCTTCGGCAAAAATTCTTAAGCAAAAATCCCCCTAAGAATAAAACATTCCTACTGGTCTTGGGCTTAACAGCAACATTCAGATCCATGTGGGAAAGAATGCATTCAAGAGATATAAGTAAAAGAAAGAAAAAATTTTTTTAAATGCTTCAAATAAAAGAAGTAAATTCTTAGTAAATGCAGACAGAAATAAATCCGGAAGTCATGATTTCATATCAGACTTAGGGCAAAGAGCATTAAACCAGGTAAATGTATGCACTTGAAATAGTAAAGAGTACAATTGACAAGGAAGGCAGCCCGGAACACCTGTGCCTAACAAAATAGCAACAACTTTGTTCAAAGATAAACAAATAAATACACATGTAAACATAAATGCTGGGAGAAACAGACAAATTTATGGGTAAAAGCATACTTTGATTTATTCTCTCAGTTCTTCGCAGATCAAACAGACACAAAGTAACATTTAATAAGGGATAGCTAAGAGAAATCAATCAAAACTATACCCATAAAATAGAATATATCTTCTTTTTCCGTGTCACTGAAATTTTCACAAAATTTCACTCAAAAAATCATGATAATTTCCAAGAGTAGAAATTGTATATAATATTTTCGAATCATAATGAAACAAATCAGACATTAAAAAAAGGAGAAATCGGGCGCCTGGGAGGGTCAGTCGATTAAGCATCCAACTTCAGCTCAGGTTATGATCTCGCGTCTCAGGAGTTTGAGACCTGCACGGGGCTCTGTGCTGACAGCTCAGAGCCTGGAACCTCCTTCGGATTCTGTGTCTCCCTCTCTCTCTGCCTCTGCCCTGCTCGTACTCTCTCTCTCTCTCTCTCAAAAATAAATAAAACATTAAAATTTTTTTTTTCAAAGAGAATTCATTATCCTCTGTAAATGAAGAATAAAACAGTAATAAACCCATGACGATAATGACAAAATGTATCCTTTATAAGCAGCTGTTGAGGAAAAGAAAAAAATAAACACTGAAACCAAAGGATATCTGAACATTAAGGAAAATAAGTTCCACACGGAAATTATGGAACAAGAAGTTGCAGACTTGAGCAATATCCATGGTGTTAAACACGTGCAGTAACATCAAAGGAAGATGAAAATACTGAATGGCGACTGCACCTGAAGAAGAAGAAAAATAATAATATAGTGAGCTGAAGAAAGGAGTTAATAAAGAACATGGGGCGCCTGGGTGGCGCAGTCGGTTAAGCGTCCGACTTCAGCCAGGTCACGATCTCGCGGTCCGTGAGTTCGAGCCCCGCGTCGGGCTCTGGGCTGATGGCTCAGAGCCTGGAGCCTGTTTCCGATTCTGTGTCTCCCTCTCTCTCTGCCCCTCCCCCGTTCATGCTCTGTCTCTCTCTGTCCCAAAAATAAATAAACGTTGAAAAAAAAAATTTAAAAAAAAAATAAAAAATAAAAAAAAAAAGAACAGAAAGCAAAAGCTGATAGAAGTGATAAATAGATTTAAAGTCTAGGTCTTTGAAATAAAAAAGGAGCAAAAGTATAGATGCACTGTTGGCCTATCAGTTAAGATAAACAGCAAGAAAGACAAATGCATAAGATAATAGTTGATAATGATGGGCAAGAAGAAATTAAAGAATCATGGCAAGTTACTTTCCTTATTTCTGCCTAACTAATTTCAGACCCTAAAACATGTTTTACCGAAACTGACCCTCCAAAAGGGAAACATTTAAAGAGATCAGTTATTGTAGGTGAAATACGGAAAGCTGTCAAGAGCTACTTTTCGAAAACAAAACACAACAAAACAAATAAACAAAAAACAAAAAAAGAAAACAGGAAAGTATTAGGCCCAGATTATTTCAAAGGGAAATTCCACCAAACACTTAAGAAGAAGTCTATAATTCCAACTTTACTGAGGTATTGTAAAATAACTGAAAAGGAAAAAAAAATGGGCAGCTTCTGAATTCTTTTTTATGTAGTTAGCCTTATCTTGTCAACCTTAGTGCAAACAGGAGATTGAAGAAAGCTACAGATGTAATAATCTTTATGGATGAGCAAGATTATAAGCATAATCCAGGGGCGCCTGGCTGGCTCAGTCAGTGGAGAGTGTAACATCTGATCTCAGGGTTGTGGGTTTGAGCCCTGAGTTGCGTGTAGAGGTTATTTAAAAAAAGAAGTCTTAAAAAAAAAAAAAAAAAAAAAGGAAATACAATCCAGCAGCACCATAAAAAAAAAAATAAAATGGAGTTATTTCACAAATTCAAATCTAAATTCAGATTTAAGGAGAAGAATGGTGAGATCATTTCCAAAGACGCAGAGAAGGCTTTTGCTGACATTCAATGTACATTCTTTTTTTAAATTTTTTTTAATGTTTATTTATTTTTGAGAGAGAGAGTGTGTGTGTGAACGGACAGAGAAAGAAGGGGACATAGAATCCGAAGCAGGCTCTGGGCTCTGAGCTGTCGGCACAGAGCCCGACTCGGGGCTCGAACTCATGAACCGTGAAACCACGACCTGAGCCGAAGTCGGATGCTCAACTGACTGAGCCGCCCAGGCGCCCCTCGATGTACATTCTTGATTAAAAGAGGAATAAGGAATGAATATTTATATCAGTTCATACGTATCAACCCAAAAGGCTGCAACGTGCTTGCCAGGTATATATTCCATTAAAGTGAAGAATAATCAAAAAGTATATCTGCCTATCATGACTGTTACTTAGCATTGTTTCAAAAATGCTAGCCAAAGATATATGACAAAAGAGTGAGAGAGTGTGCTAAGGGGTGTAACCATTGCAAAGAGGAGATAAAACTATCTGTATTTGTGCATGAGATGATTGTTAACTGAAACACCCAGGAAAGCCAACGAAAAACCACAGGTAAGGTGCTGGGTACAAGACTGATACGCACGTATCAGCAGTCTCTGTGCATACAAACAAAAACCAACAGAGATACAGCGGATGAAGAGGCCTCACTTAAAACAGTGGGCAGAAAGGTTAAATGCACGGATATAATTTTAACAACAGTTGAACATGATCTACAGGAAAAATATTTTTAAGCTGCACTGAAAGACTCAAAACCAGTTTTGTACAAATAGAAGTTTAGTTCGTTTCAAATAGAAAGACTGAATACCATACAGCCTTAGTTCTCTCTAGGTTCATCAATAAATTTAATGAGATTGAAATAGGATTCACCATGGGTGTTTTCTTGGGAGCCAGATAAGCTGATTTTAAAGTTTCTGTGGAAAAATAAACACACAAATGTAGCTAGGAAATTTTGAAATAAAAGAATAAGGAGGGGCATACTTCCTTTATTCAAAATAATAATTCAATATTATTGAATAAATTCAAAATTTACTGTATAAATGGATAGGTCAATGAAACAAAAATAGGCCCACTCTAGTTACTTCACATATTATACAGATAGGCTTTTAAATCAGCTGGGAAAATAAATATGGCCTTGGAGTAGTTATATCCAACATCTGGAAAAAAACCTAAAATTGGATTTCCTATCTTACATCCAAGTAAGTTCCTGATGAAAACAACTTTTACATCCAAGAACAAAATTATAGAAGTTGTTAGAAGACAACATGAAATAATCTTTTTAAAAATAATCTTGGCACAGATAACACTAGAAATGTAATCCCAAATCCCCATAAGCTATTCATTAAAAAAGTTTGATAACAAAGCTCTTCATTAAAAAAAGTTTGATAACAAAGTTTGATAAAAGAAAAAGTCTGATAAGTTTGGTTACATAAAACTAAAGAAAATTATACATGGCAAAGGTATCACAAATAGAAGAAAAATAAAAATGAAAAAATACCGCAACTCATTTCACAAAGAGCTTCATTTCTTTCATACATAAAGAGCTCCTACAAATCTATAAGAAAGTTACCAACAGCCGGTTGGAAAAAGGGGCCAGAGATATGATCTGTCACAGTGAAAAAACTCAAGTGGCTTTTAAACAGAGGAAAACATGTTCAACCTCCCTTATAAGAAATAGTCAAATTGGGGCGCCTGGGTGGCGCAGTCGGTTAAGCGTCCGACTTCAGCCAGGTCACGATCTCGCGGTCCGTGAGTTCGAGCCCCGCGTCGGGCTCTGGGCTGATGGCTCAGAGCCTGGAGCCTGTTTCCGATTCTGTGTCTCCCTCTCTCTCTGCCCCTCCCCCGTTCATGCTCTGTCTCTCTCTGTCCCAAAAATAAATAAACGTTGAAAAAGAAAAATTAAAAAAAAAAAAAAAAAAGAAATAGTCAAATTAAATCTAAGATAAAGTAACATTTTTCCCTTATGAAACGGACAATGATCAAGAAGTTTGGTATCACAAGTTCTCTGCAACGATGTAGACAGACAAGCACTAAATTGCTTTGGGGAACGTATAGTTTTACCTTCCTCATAAAGGACAAACAAGCAATATGCACGAACATTACAAATATGCATACCGTTGTAGGAACCAAGAGTTCAATAGTTCCGATTTCTAGGAATTTATTCTACACACATCCTCGTGCTTACGCAAAATGACCCATGTGCGATGATATTTACTGCAGCACTTTTTAGGGTAGCAGAAGAGTGTCATCAGACTAGAAGTCCATCAGTAGGAAAATGGGAAGCTAATTAAATAACTTATGATACATCTACATACGAGGAAATGAAGCACCTGTTGAAAAGAAAGAAGTTGCTCGTATGTACTGGTAGGGAAAGATCTCCAAGGAATGCTATAGGGGAGAGGCAATGGAGCAGCATATTTGGTGTGTTACCATCTGTGTAAGAAATGTGTGTGTGTGTGTGTGTGTGTGAGAGAGAGAGAGAGAGAGAGAGAGAAAGAGAGAGAGAGGAAACAGAGGGAGAGAGACTGAGAAAGAGGGAGAGGAAGAGAGGGATGGAAGGAGGGAGAGAAGGAAGGAAGTTGACAGAGAAGGAGGGAAAGGCTGACTATTCTTTGGGAGGATTCATAAGAAACCGGAAGCAATGATGGGCTCTGGGCATCGAAGGAAGACTCACTTTTCATCGACTTCGATCTCGTACTTGCAGAATTTTGAAGCACCTGCACCTGTTACCCACTGACTACGACGACAAAACGAAGTTCTAGGAAAAGCTATTTCATACTGCTGTATCTCCTCACCATAAACTCCCAGAACTAAGAAGTTCTTTGCCATATTTTTAAAACATGCTATGATTTTAACCTGTACCTTTGTGTTTGACTGTAGAAAGAGAAAAAGCGTCAGCAGCCTCTGAGAGGTGCACATCGGAACATATGACTGCATTGCTTCAAAACTCCTTCCGTTTGTCCCTTACGTAGGATACAGTTCTAGCAACCTGCTGTGAAACCAGGACCTCTATGCCCTACCCTTTGCTTAGCACCCCGATCTCGTCTGCCCACACCTCCAGCTCCTTCATGCTCCAACTTCCAGAGGGCTGACCTGTGCTTCGTGTCTCCCTTCTTGCCTCTGGTTCTCTTCTTGAGGCTCTGCACAGTGTGCATCTCCTCTCAGGGACTCTTTCTCCCCAACCAACCATTCATTCCCCAAACTCAGTTTCCACCTCTCAGGTCCCTCTCCAGTCTTCCCCCTTCTCTCCAGCGCCACTGCTGAAATCACTTTTGCTGCTTTGGCTGGAATGACCTTTTCATCTGCCTCCCCGTCCCCTGCGTTTCTCTCCTCCAGTCTCTTCTGGACTTAGCCACCAGGTCTGTCCCCCCGAAAGGCAGCTTCACCACGTCCCTCGCCTTCTCAGAAGCCTCCCAGAGCTGGTAGAGGACAAACGTCGAGATCGTTGGTGTGACGGACACCCCACACCGTCAGGCCCCCGCCCCACCTGACGCTTGCCCACTTCTCCGGGCGTGTCACTAGTCTCTCCTTTTTCAACTCCGGTTCGGGAACATTCCAGTCTCTCTTCCTTCCACCTTTTGCGGGCCTCCCATCCCGACATATCCCCTCACCCAGCCTCAGTGACATTTCTACCGGAAACCCTTCCTTAAGCTCACAGATACGGGTTCAGCACCTTCTCTAATGTCTCCATCTGCCTCCTCTTTGGCTCCTCTCTCCGCACTTACTGTGCTCCAAATATAATAAGTTCGGTGAGGGTAGGGATGACGGCATTTTGCTCCCGCACATCCCCAGCCCGGTATACAGGAAGCGGTCAACTAATCTTTCTTGAATCAGTCAAGGACTGAAAACGCACGATGTCCCCAGCTAACCCAAGGGAGACAATGTTGGGGTCCTTGGGGTTAATGGGACGGAAGCAGCTGCGGATGAGTCAGGAGGGGAGGTGCTCTGCGAAGCGAGGAAGATCTTTCTGTGTCCTCTTTCTCCTCTGTTTGTCCATGGCTGCCTACACACTTATCTAAGCTGCCCCACTAAATTTCATGTGACATTATTGTGCTATTAGCATACGCATTATAACATACAATTATATTATAATAGTGTACGTTACAATGTAACATTATAACAGCATTAAAAGAAGTGTGGAACAGAAATACGTTTTATCCATAACTTCATCAACGTATCCTCTGCTTTCGTCATTGTTTTTCCTTTGTACTTTTTTTTTTTATTTTTAAAAAAAATTTTTTTTTCAACGTTTATTTATTTTTGGGACAGAGAGAGACAGAGCATGAACGGGGGAGGGGCAGAGAGAGAGGGAGACACAGAATCGGAAACAGGCTCCAGGCTCTGAGCCATCAGCCCAGAGCCCGACGCGGGGCTTGAACTCACGGACCGCGAGATCGTGACCTGGCCGAAGCCGGACGCTTAACCGACTGCGCCACCCAGGCGCCCCTCCTTTGTACTTTTTGTTCGTATTTATATTTACGCTTGCATAGCCAGAGTCATATTGTATATTCTGTTTGTTCACTTCATATATTACTGTCAGCCCTTTGCCTACATTGTATATTCTTGAAGATAGGGCACAAGTGGGACTTGAGCCTTCTCTGTTGCAAGTTAAATAAGCTCGAATCCGCTAATGTTTTCTCAATGGCCTTAGTCTTCCATGAACTTCACCATTGTGGCTGCTTATCTCTGGATCCTCTCCAGACCTAACACATTCCTCGAAGTGCAGGAACCAAAGCTACACCCTGGAACATGCTGATCCCCTGTTTCTATCTTTGCAGAATAATCTGTACTGCAAGGTGTGCCCTATTTTAAGAGACGGCAGTATTTAAAAATCCAAATCTACAGTACACATTAACTGGAGAGCAACTGCTATTCACAGAGTTCTTCGTTTTTTAAAGGATTAACGTAATGTGTCTTTAAGTAACAAAACTTCTGGTACACACAGAATGGATGTGGTTGAGAACGGCACAACTTACAAATGACTTTTGGGGAGCAAAACTGCCATGTAAAACGAGGTGAACTTTTACTTCTCAGAAGCAAAGGTCCACATCTTTCTCCACGATGTCCGAGTGTCCTCCCATCTGACCTCAGAGTTGAGTCTTTCCACCTAATTTAGAGGCGTTGGTGGTTCTTAGCTCAGATTAACCGTGGGATGAGTTTAGTACCTGACGTAGGACTCAGTTGGTTTGATGGTGTTGCTCATTAGGTATAAGAATAATTGCTTCTCGAAATCTTCACTAAGCAGAAGGGGAAGTTATTAGAATGCTTTAGTCTTTCCTATGGCTTTACAGTTTTCTTTTTAAATTTTTTTTTTCAACGTTTTTATTTATTTTTGGGACAGAGAGAGACAGAGCATGAACGGGGGAGGGGCAGAGAGAGAGGGAGACACAGAATCTGAAACAGGCTCCAGGCTCCGAGCCATCAGCCCAGAGCCCGACGCGGGGCTCGAACTCACGGACCGCGAGATCGTGACCTGGCTGAAGTCGGACGCTTCACCGACTGCGCCACCCAGGCGCCCCATTTTTCAATGAACTGAACTATGAGTCTGTGGTATTTGTTTAGTTAGATGGTCTGATAATAAGCCACTTATTTGTTTAGCATGCAAATTTTTTTATTTTAAACCTCACCTCTCTTAACCTTCATTTTTCAAAACAATTTTTTAATGTTTATTTTTGAGAGAGACAGAGGGACAGACAAAGTGTGAGTGGAGGAGGGGCAGAGAGAGGGCGACACAGAATCCGAAGCAGGCTCCAGGCTCCAAGCTGTCAGCACAGGGTCCGATGCTGGGCTCGAGTTCACGAACCACGAGATCATGACCTGAGCCAAAGTCAGACACTTAAATAATTGAGCCACCCAGGGGCTTGTAACCTTTAGAAAAAAAAAAAAATGTTTATTTATTTTGGAGAGACAGAGAATCCCAAGATGCCTCCATGCTGTCAGTGCAGAACTTGATGTGGGGCTTGATCCTGTGAACCATGAGATCATGTCCCAAGATGAAATCAAGAGTTGGATGCTTAACCAAATGAGCCACCCAGGCACCCCAACCTTTATTTTAATGCTAACACTTAGATGAGAGTAGACATTTCACAAAGAAAAGTTGCTATTATTTTGATGAATGAACATTACAATGATATTTTACAAAAGAATTAAGCTTCTACAGTTTCTGAAGACTTAAGCACTTACATTATGGGGAAGATTTACAGACTATGGATGTCTTTTGTGTGTGTCTGTGAACTTGTTGGGAAAGGAAGTGAAAAAAAATTCACAGCATGAGAAAATATATGTAAATCATACATATATGATATATGGAATTAGATGTTAGTGATGGTCGCAGCGTGTAGGGAATATATCAAAAAACATTGAATTTCACACTTTGAAATGATGAGTTTTATGATATGTGAATTAGATCTCGATTTAAAAAAAAGAAGCCATAAGGAGTAAGACTTATTAAAGATGTGTGTAGATACTATAAACAGAAAGGCTATTGGTGAAAGAACAGACCTGTAGAAGCTAAGAAAGAAAAACAATAAGATGGAGTGATTTTCCACCCAAATATAATGTCCTCTTACGTCAGAAGCTAAAGAAGGACTAAAGCCAATAGACAGTCTGACAGACAAAGGACTCGTCACGCTTGTACCCGTTCTTGTAACACCCTAGGCCTCCTGGTAAAACAGTACAGGCAACAGCAGCAGGAATGAGCAGAAACCAAACCAAATACAGATAAGCAAGCAAAAATCAATATCGGATGTGGACTTGTTCAGGATCTCAGAACCACAGAGAGACTAGTCATTCTCTCCGGCCCTGGAGTACCAAACCCAGATACTAGTTTGACCTTGGTGCCTACTGAGAATTTATGTTTTATAGTTGTACATTGTATGTATTTTCTTTCATGTTTCCTTATATCAACATAGTAAATATTTGCTTGCTTCTCTTGGGAAAGTCAACAATGTAACTACACTGTTAAGGCTCCAAGGATTTATGGAGGCGTGACCTACTTTTCCTCAGCCGTGTCCTTAAGGACCTGAAATTTCCCTTTGATTCTAGTCTTATCTACTATGTAGATGGCCTTTTGTTGTGTTTGAAAAATGTACTAAGTTGATAAGCTTAAAGGTACATTCCATCTATCTACTTACCGTTTTAGCTCAGAAAGGGCAGCTTTCTTTTTTTTTTTTTTTTTCAACGTTTATTTATTTTTGGGACAGAGAGAGACAGAGCATGAACGGGGGAGGGGCAGAGAGAGAGGGAGACACAGAATCGGAAACAGGCTCCAGGCTCCGAGCCATCAGCCCAGAGCCTGACGCGGGGCTCGAACTCACGGACCGCGAGATCGTGACCTGGCTGAAGTCGGACGCTTAACCAACTGCGCCACCCAGGCGCCCCAGAAAGGGCAGCTTTCTAAAGAGAAGCTACAATTTTACTATGGTAACCTTCATTACCTAGGGTATGATTCATCCTAAGGAGGTAAATCTCTTACTTATAACAGGCTATAAGACCTTCAGAACTTGTCCAGGCCAGTAACTAAGACACAATTAAGAAGTTTTCTGGGTCTCACTTGTTACTACAGACAGCGGGTTCCCAACTTTTCTGAAATTGTCATGCCATGATATGATTTAACCAAGTCCTTGGTAACCAGATCTCTCCCAGAACCCTACACATTAACAGATTGTCTATAATTCAAAATTAGCCCTTTGTCAACCTCTTACTCTGTGCCTACCTAATCATTTCTATCTATTTTTATGTAAGAGACAAGCCCTTCATATTGCGATTCAGCTTCATGGGAATCATCAGTAGCCAAAAGCTTCCTACACTGTTTCTCTTGACTCTGTGCAAAATCCTATCCACATAGTCTCTGAACAATGGCCATAACAGCTGGGCCAGTAAAGGCTTTGCTGACTTGACTTTGGGGTCACCTTTAATTTTGTTGGTCTGTCATGGCATACAATCCTTGCTGCACACTAAGAATGCACAATATTTCTTAGCTAGTAGGCTTATATCCCATGAAATCCTATTACTTTTTCCATTTCCTCACATATTTCCATTCATTAATCCTTTGAGTTCTGCTACTTTTCTTTCAATAGTTTGAGGAAAGGGAAACTCATGACTCCCTAATCTCTGTTTGTGAACTATCCATACCCCTGATAGATTTATTAGAAACCCTTTTAGAAACTGCAGACCCACTCTTGATTGTTGATGGGTCTTATCTGAGGATTGAAACAGGAAAATATCAGAGGAGTATAGCTGAAGCAAATCTCACCTCACCTCTAGAAAAAGACCCCTTACCAGAGGCAAAATCTGCCCAATGGGCAGAATAGAGATAAGGAGGTTAATATATATACTGGAAATAGCTATGCTTTCAGGAAGGTTCATGATTTTAAAAAAATGTTTATTTATTTTTGAGAGCATGAAAAGGGGAAGGGCAGAGAGAGGGAGACACCAAGTCTGAGGCAGGCTCCAGGCTCTGAGCTGTGAGCATAGGGCCCAATGCGGTGCTCGAATTCATGAACTGTGAGATCATGACCTGAGCTGAAGTCAGATGCTTAACTGACTGAGCCACCCAGGCGCCCCTGAGGATAGTTCATGACTTTTGAACACTTTGTAAACAAAGAGAGTTCTTGACCTTAGTAAGAACCTCAATTAATGGCCAGAAAAACAAAGAATGACTGAGTGCTCTAAGGCTGTTACAACAGTAGATGCTCAAACACAATGCAGTAACATGGAGGCTGAAAGAAATACCTTGGCTGATTATCATGTCAGACAGCCAGCCCCCGTTGAGATTCCAACCCTCAAAATTCACCAAGAGACTAAATCTTTGGAGAGGGGTGAGGAGACTATTATAGAATGCAAGCGATAAAAGTCCAAAGTGGGAAAGTATCAAACAGAAGCTTGCACAACTTTTTATATAAAATTCCCCAACACAAGATGAAAACCTGGCCAATGTACTCAGTCAGTACTTATGGGGAAATTTTACCAATTTTGATGGGGAAGTCTCTGGCACATGTCTCATTTGTCAGCAGCAGAAATCTGGGGGAATTGTAAAGGTGGGTATATGTGGGACGTGGGCAAGAGCCCAAACCTCAGGACTACTTTGCTCATCTCCAAATAGATTTCACACAGCTGACCTCTAAAGTGGGCTTTCAATATGCCTTTTGAACATGGTTTGATTATTTTTAGGATAGACTGACGTCTTTCCTTTCTGAAATGCTTCAATTTTCATTGTAGCAAAAAAAAAAAAAAAATATTTGCTTTTGTGTTCCCAACTTGGGGAATTACTACAGAAAATTCCATTTTATTGGGACTGTTACTACCTGCCACTTGCTCATAAACTTTACTGTCTAGATCCTCCCCAATCTCCAGGAAAGAAAGAAAGAACCAAGGGAATTCTAAAATTCAAATCAGCAAAACTCACAGGTATTTTAGAACTTCCATGACCTAAGATACTGCCATTGGCTTTAATGACACGGTCAAATGCCTCTAAGACTCATTGACTTTGTGCTCATGAATTAGTAATAAGCAGGCCCATGTATTTGTAAATGTCATTTCCAATTCTAGGTTCCACACAAGTGCAAGCAGACATGGTCTGATGTTGCAGATACTCATCCATACACCCAAGTGTATCAATAGGTACAGAAAGCCTTTCCATAACATCTTCCTAAGCAGACTTTTACCATCGAAAACCCAGATACCTGGACTTCTGGAGGAGACATCAGGAAAAGATAGCTGCCAACCCCCAGAGTAAAGGACATTCTTAAGCACTAGTAACAACTAAAATAGCAAAATTCCAAGAGGATATTCTTGGGTTATGTGTCTCAATTAAAGAGGTGAAAGCTTATTCTCAACTCTTGGAAGACTTTCTGTGTTGGAGACTTCAAGCGGAGGGTTCTTAGAAACCCCCAGAAGCAGATGACCTTTAGAATGAAACAGCTTCTACCCAGAACTTTGAACCAGGTTAATGATTGCATGAAATGCAGACATCTTCCACATAAGAGCCATAGAACAAGGCCACAGACCTTCATGCTTGAATCTGCTTTCTTTTTTTTTTTCTTAATTTTTCTGGATCTTCCTTCTCTTCAAGCCAGGGTAAGGCTACTTTGACCTATGTTACTTAGAAGGCCCAATTCTTAATATTGATTTTTGCATTCTTATGCATTCCTTGGTATGGACCCAACATCTGGCTATAATTTACTTGTTAAAGCTTATGATCAAACTCACTGGTGGGATTTTTACACATTTCCCTTTGGAACTACTCAGTTTCCCTTTGTTCCCTTTGCTTGTGATGGAATTACAAAATTGATTAATTAATCAGTTGATTTCCGGGGTAACTGGACTCAGCCATTCGGTGACTTTTTATTTGGCAAACTCCACAATAGCTAGAAATATAAAAAACCTTATCTTGCATATCTGGAAAAGGAAGTTAATGTCTCCACCAAAACAATACCAGGGGACTTTTTTTATGGGAGCTCGTTTTAGTAACCGAGCTTTCACAAAAATAAACAGGTTTCATTAATGGCCTCTCCTCAGCGCAGACTGAAGAATGACAAGAGGGATACTAAGAAACTGAAGCAACTCTATAACCACATAGCATGCAGTCTACCTTAACATAACTTTAGTATTATAGTGTCTCTATTAACCTATTTTTATTATTTCGGGGATCTTTGTCCAGACAGATAAAAGCTGCAAATAACTTTCTGAAAGACATAAAACATTATTTAATAGAAAGCACCAAACTACAGTTTACTCATTGAACCTTTTGGTTCAAAATCATCGCCTTCTATGACCTTCAATCTTAAGTGATCGTATAGAGCACTCCTCTTCAGGAATGACAGGAAACCCGTTGAACCTTCTGCCTAAAACAACCAAATCAAACCACACCAAACCAGGCCGAACATATGAGCAGAGACCCTGGAAAGGACAGTGATCTGGGAGAGACCGGAATAAAACAAGATGTGCCTTATAGCTGTTCAGCTTGTTGCCTGGAGAGAATCCATGGGTTGTAGCACAAGAGGGTGAGCCCACAGCCTCTCTGAGTCAAGGGGATGGAACGAGAGTCTGAGAAGGCCAAGCAGTTGGAGTACAGAACACAGCGAGAGAGCCCTGAAGGCCGATGGGAAGGCCCCCTTCAACTACTCATCAGAATGCAGATCAGCACAGATGTGTGGAGAAACTAGTTGGAGGCAGAAGAGGGACCATCTGAAAGGACTGGAGGAGGCAGTGAATGCTTATAAAGGGCTGGGACATTGCCTGATCCCACCAGCCATATTGGAAAACTCAACTCATGGGGCCCTGGAGAGAGCACTCAGGAAGGTCACATCTCTGTAGCAGGGAATGATTAGCTGTAGACAGAGAGCTGCTCCAAGCATGCCTGACAAATTATCAATACACAAGACCTGAAAGGATCAGAGTGTTTATAAAGAATTTAACTGTGTTACAGAATAAAACTCTAGATATTATAAGAAGACAAAACTATCCTATACTCAAAAAGATAAAATTTACAATGTCAGGCATAAGGAACAGCAGGAAAATATGACCCACTGTGGGAGAATTGCACATGTAATTAAAACAGACCCAGAACTGACCCAGGTGTTTGAATTAGAAGGGAAAATACATTAAAAAGTTTATTATAATGGGGCACCTGGGTGGCTCAGTCGGTTGAGCATCCGACTTTGGCTCAGGTCATGATCTCACGGCCCATGAGTTCGAGCCGCACGTTGGGCTCTGTGCTGACAGCTCAGAGCCTGGAGCCTGCTTCTGCTTCTGTGTCTCCCTCTCTCTCTGCCCCTAAGCCACTCACATTCTGTCTCTGTCTCTCTCAAAAATAAGTAAATACTTTTTTAAAAAGGTTATTATAACAGTATGCCATATTTTCAACAAATTAAGTGGAGATGTGGAGATATGGAAAGGACCCAAGTTGGATTTACAGAGATGGAAACAACAATATTTGTAATGAAAACAGTGAATGGGATTAACACCAGATTAGACATGGCAGAGGTAAAGATTAGTGTACTTGAAGACATAGTTAGAGGACCTACACAGAACAAAACACGGAGAAAATGTTTAAGTAAAAAGAGCATTGGTGACCTGTGAGTAAACTTCCAGTGATGTAATAAACGCCAAATTGGAATTCCCAAAGCAGTAGGAACATAGAAAACAATATTGGAAGAATCCGTGGTCACTCATGATGAAAACTATAAACACACAGATTCAAGAATCACAACAAACCCCAAGCACAACATGAAGAAAACTGCACCAGAGCACATCATGATTGAATTGCTTAAATCCAATGCTAAAAAGAAAACCTTAGAAGCAGCCAGAACAAAAAGTCCTGATGTCTACAGAAGAACAGCTAGGATGACAGCAGATTTCTCACTGCAAACGACCAAACTGAGGAGCAACATCTTTAAAGTCTTGGACGAAAAACATCGCTCAGTGTTTATAAATCGATACGCAGCAAAAAGTATCTTTCCAAAACAAGACATACAGAACCTGAAAGTATTCACCACCAGCAGACTCACACTACAAGAAATTAAAGGAAGCCCTTTAAGGCAGAAAGAAAATGACACTGGATGGGAATCTAGATCTGTACATAGGAATTAGGAACACAGGAAATGGTAGCTACCTGGATAAATATACAGGAATTTTTGTGATTAACTCTCCTTAAAAGCAATTGCTTAAAATCAGGCACAGGAGAAATTGAAGTATATGGTTTAGAAGTTCCTGAAATTATACATGAAATGGTGTAACATCACTTAAGAGTAGACTGTGATAAATTAAAGATGTATACTACAAGTCCTAAAGCAACCACTAAACTAACACAGCAGAGTAATAACTAATGAGCTAAAAAAAAGAGATACAATGGAATCATAAGGGAGATTCAATTAGTCCAAAATACTGAAAAAAGAGGAAAAGAACAAGAAAGAACAGGTGTGAGCAAAATGATGAGTCAACCCTAATCATGTCAATAATCACATTAAATGCAAATGGTTTAAACACTCCATTTAAAAGGCAGAGACTGTCAAATTGAATGAAAAGTGAGGCCCAATTTTAAGTTGTTCATAAGAAACACACTTTAAATTTAAGGCACAAATTAAAAAAAAAAGGCACAAATAGATTAAGCATACACATATGGAAAAAGATACCCCATGCTAAAAGACCAGACAAAATGAAGCTGCAGTGTCTGTATTAACACCAAAAAATATCAAAGAATATTACCAGGAACAAAGAAAGTCATTACTTCTTCCTTTTATTTTAAAGGGATAATTAGTCAAAAGGGCCTAATGTAAACATTGTAAATGCTTATGACTCTAATCACAGAGCTTCAGAAATATAAACTGGGAATTGAAAGAACTTCAAGAAGAAATAGCTAATCCACAACTATAGTGTGAAATTTCAAAAGCCGTTTCTCAAAGTTAGAAGAACAAGAAGACAGAAGGTCAGCAAAGAAATAATAGACGTGGACAGCATGATGGGTCGTCATGATCCAATTAACATTGACAGACCACTCTGCTCTATGAGACGTTAATGTTCAACATTATTAACCCCTGAAGAAATGAAATTCATACCACCATGCGATGTCACTACACACCTATTAGAATGTCTGAAATTAAAACGGTTGACCCCACCAAGTGTTGGCCAGGATGTGGAGAAACTGTAAATTTCATACGGGGCTGGTAAGAATATAAAATGATACAACTTTGGAAAATATTTGGCAGTTTCTTTCTTTCTGGTATTGAACTATATAGCTGGCATATGATGTATGGTTTCAGTTGTACAAAGTCGTTATTTGACAACTCTATGCATTACCCAATGCTCACCATGAGTGTAGACATCATCTATCACCATACAATGTTGTTACCATACTCTTGGCCAAACTCCTTATTTTGTACTTTTCATCTCCATGACTTATTTATTTTGCACCTGGGAGCTTATACCTTTTAATCCCCTCCACCTGTTTTGCCCATCCCGCCAACCCCTCTTCTCTGGGAACCACCAGTTTATTTCATGAGTCTGTTTCTCTTGGTTTGTTCATTTTTTTGTTCACTTGTTTTGGTGTTTAAATTCCACATATAAGTGAAATCAGATGGTTTTGTCTTTTTGTGTGATTTATTTCACTTTACATAATAATACCCTGTAGGTCCATCCATGTAATTGCAAATGGCAAGATTTAACCCTTTTTTTTTTTTTTTTTGAGAGAGAGAGACAGCACAAGTGAGGGAGGCTCAGAGAGAGAGGGAGGAGAGGGAGAATCCCATGAGGGGCAGAGAGAGAGAAGGAGAGAGAGAGAAGCAGAGCTCGTGCTTACCCAAAGCAGGGCTTGAACTCACGAACTGTGAGATCATGACCTGAGCCGGAGTCGGATGCTTAACTGACTGAGCTACCCAGGATTTAATTCTTTTTGTGGTTAATATTTCATTGTGTGTGTGTAAATGCCACATCTTCTTTGCCCATTCATCTATGGATGGATGTTTGGGTTGTTTCCATATCTTGACTACTCTAAATAATGCTGCAGTGAACATGGCATACATATGTGTATTGTCTCAAATTACTGTTTTCATTTTCTTTGGGTAAATACCCAGAATTGGAATTATTGGATCACGTGGTAATTCTTTTTGAGGACTGTCTGTACTATTTTCCCTAGTGGTTGCACCAATTTACATTCTGGCATGAGGTCCCTTTTCTCCACATCCTCACTGACACTTGTTATTTCTAGTCTTTTGGATCCCAGTCATTCCGGCTGGTGCGAGTGCTGTCTCACTGTGGTTCTGGTCTTCATGTCCCTGATGATGAGTGATGCTGAGCATCTTTTCATGTGTCTGTTAGCCGTCTGGATGTCTTCTTGACCGGTTTCTTAAAAAGGTAAACAGCAACCATATTATCCAACTATTCCCCTGCTAGCGATTTATCCGACAGAAACGAAAGCTTATGCCCTTCCAGAGACACAATGCTTAATGCAGCTTTATTTGTAGAAGCTTGAAACTGGAAACAACCCAAATGATCTTCAGTGGTGGGAGGGATAAACACATTGTGATATATCCATACAGTGGAGTACTTTACAACTCTAAAGGGAATGAATTATTATGATTATTTAAACATTTTTAATGTTTATTTTTGAGAGAGACAGAGAGAGACAGAACGTGAGCAGGGGAGAGGCAGAGAGAGAGGGAGACACAGAATCCGAAGCAGGCTCCAGGCTCCAAGCTGTCAGCGCAGAGCCCGATGCGGGGCTCGAACCCAAGACTGGACTGCGAGATCATGACCTGAGCTGAAGTCAGAAGCTTAACCGACTGAGCCACCCAGGTGCCCCTAAAGGGAATGAATTATTGATACATACAGCATAAATAAACTTCAAAATAATATTGCTCAGTGAAAGACACCAGACGAAAAGAGTACATGTGGTATGATTCCACTTATGTAACTAGAATCCACACTGACAGAAAGCAGATCAGTCATCGCCTGGGGTGTGTTCACTATCTTGATTGTCGTGTTGGTCCTATGCATGTATACGTGTGTCAAAACTTATAAAATTGCCCAACTTAAATATGTGCACTTCATTGTATGTCATTTATACCCCAATAAAGCTTCTAACGGATAAGCTATTTTACAAGAACCAGAAATAGAAAATTATGAATGATCCTTACCCAACCCAACCAAGCCTCCAAAGTGGAAGACTCACTTTAAGCCTGGCATCCAGATCTCAACAAATATCTTTCTGGGCCCTTCCCTCCCTGAGATGTTGCCATGGCTCTGTTGAGAGGTATTCCCCTTGCCCCACGAAGCAATAAAGTCAACAGGTTGGTTGATGATACTTTGGGGCCAGAATCTGATAGCATCTCAATACCATGGAATAGTACGCGGCTCTAGAATAGAAGGAGTACTAAACCAGGGAACAGAGGGATTCCAGGGCGCAGTGGTTAAGTGAGAGAAGCCAAAGGCAGAGAAAAGTCTTTAGTGTTTATAAAGCATTGATTAAATACAACAACATTTTAGATGAATAGGTGTATACTCTTCCGCCATGATGGTATGACCAACACAGAAAGCTGTTGGCTGGTAAACATTGGTTGTCTGAGCAAAGTGACTGGCCAGAAAGAAGAGAAGGGTGGGGCAGAGGGTTGGTAAAACAAAAAATAAGCGAGCGAGCAAACCTGTCTAAAGAAGAAGAGAAGTGTGCTTCATCAAAGCAGCATTTGTATTAAGAGCCCATTTCCGGGCTTAAAACATGGCTTTAAAGTATTTAGAGGGATAGTGCAAGTTTCCTTGAATTTTCTAGAATTAAGAAGCACACAATAAAAAGTATTATTTGATTACACTCATCATTACCTCTCTCTCACCTTACCAGCCTATTATCTCATTGATTATAATAATTCTAGTGTAAATAGCGAATTTTGGGATAATAAGAACTCCTTTAAAAAATTTTTTTTAAATGTTTATTTATTTTTGAGACAGAGTGTGAGTGTGGGAGGGGCAGAAAGAGAGGGAGACACAGAATCTGAAGCAGGCTCCGGGCTCTAAGCTGTCATCAGAGAGCCCGACGTGGGGCTCGAACTCACGAACCATGAGATCATGACCTGAGCCGAAGGCAGATGCTTCACCGACTGAGCCACCAGGCGCCCCAATGAGATCTCCTCAATAGGGATTTTTTATGTGTATATATATATATATATATATATATAAACAACCATTAACTTTCGCTTTATCGTTTGCTTCACAAAGCTCATTAAAACCTGACTGCTTGATCAACGCTTGTGTTTTTTAAAGCTCTAAATCTTCTAGGGTGTGTTTTTAAAAACAAAACTGCTCCCGCGCTCACCTCCTCCCTCCTACAAAACTAGCCTCATTCCATACAAACTGAAGACCTTGGCATTGCCTTTGTCGCCGGTGAAAAATGAGCCCCGTTTGATGACTGACCTTCCAGACAAGTGTAGCTTCCATTGAAATATATAGGACCCAGTGGCCCACCGCTGTGACCGTCTAAGAGTCCTGACTTGGGCCCTTTGATCGGAAAGGGCTCCCGGTATAAAACCCCAGAGGGCGCTTTGATCGGAAGCAAGACGGGTGTGTTAGTGGAGGCAGGCAAGGTTGTGCGGTTGAGGCTGTTGGCTACCAGGCTTCTCGATGCTTCGAGAGGCTTCCCATGGCTGTCTCTCACGGCCCTTCCACAAAATGGATCGGAGTGAAATTTTCACACATGATGATGTTTGAAAGACAGACCTGTGGCTGAGAGTGTGTGTTGGGTCATCTGGAGAGGGGAGGTGGCGGCTGTGGCCTGTTTGTGGTCCCTGGTGAAATGCTCATGAATGCAGAAAGCGCTTCTTTTTCACGCCGTTGACAGAATTCCTTCTCGTCCCCCAAACAAACAAGATTCCCCTCGTCCTCTTACGTTGCCAGGCAGCGCTCTGCTACCCAGACACCCAGAAACAGATGCTTCCCCCCCTTATTTCCTTGGAGGGTGGCCGCTAGAGCTTGATAAATGGTGGAAAAGCAGTTTCCTTTATAACCTTCCTGTTCCTTGATGTCTGACGCTCCCATCACATTGCAGTGGTCATCTCGGGAAGTCTGGGTACATGTCTTGTGCCGTGTTAGGAGGGGAAATGTGGCTAAGGCCTGGACACCCTGAAAGGAACGAACCTCCTGCCATTTGGGCACCGTCCTCACGTCCAAGCTTACAGCGTGTGCTCGCGGGTCCCGCTTCCTGCCTTCTTCTGGCCCCACATGGGCCACGCAGGTGCCGTTCGGAGAATTGTTTTCTTGTTCAGCTGCAAAGGTAGAGCGTCTGATGCAGGGAATTCGAAGATTGCCTTGCTGGGGTACTGACACTAAGCCCTGGTAGATAAGCAGAGGGAAAATTTTTAATTAAAACTAATTAACATGAAATTGGAATTTCTGGTCATTAATTGTGCGGTCTGATTTAAATTTCTGAAGCTCCGTAGGTCTTGCACTACTGATTGAATCTGTGGGAACAAGGCTATTCGTGGGTTTTTTTTTTTTTTTTTTTTTTTTTTGCCTTTGTGAGTGACTTTGCTCAGACTTTTGTACACCTTTTAGTTTCACTCTGGAATTAGGCTGAGTAACGTGCCTGCAGATAGAGGCAGGGGATGCGGTGCAGAAATTAAAAACTTAGCTCTCCCTCCCTGGAGCAGGCGAACCAAAGTCTTTCTAGGGGCCCAGCATGCTCTTATTTCCTGGCCAAAAAAAAAAAAAGTAATTCTGTATTGATGTATTAATGGACTTTGTGAATAGTTCGGGCGCTACTGAAGGCATTTTCAAGAACAGCATTTCTTCGCTCGGGGCTTCCCAGAGTCTCTCACTGCCAGGGGGAGCGAGGAGACCTCAGGGAGTGCAGCCCCTGGTCAGGGAGCCGAGTGCCTTTCAGTTCCTGGTCCTGGCGATGTAGGAGAGCCACGGTCAAGGCCCCCCACGCTGTCGTAGGGGAGCTGTGGCCTGGGGGAGGTCACTCTCTCTAGCCCTGTATCTGGGATCTGGGGGGACTCATCCAAACCTCATCAACCCAGTTTTTTATCACCAACATCATGGCAATGATGCCATTGGTATTGTTTATGCTGGGCGGGTTTGCACCTCTGCGGGCTGTTCTAGAAGCAGGGAGGATTGTTCCAGGCTGCTTGGAGAAGGACAGATGAGTGGAAAGAAATTCTGGTACCGGTTGGGTTTTTCCAGTCTGGGGATCGCCAAATGAACGGGACCCAACAGGATATATTCTTTGTCTTTAAAAATTATTCTTCCTAACGTTATTTTTCTGATGATAAATGCAATACATGCTAATGTATGATATTAGTAAAATGAAGGTGAAGTATAGGAAAATAAAATCACCTGCAAATCCCTCACCCAGAAATGATCATATTTTTATATTGTAGCATATTTTTTCCCAGGCTTTACTTAGGAAAAATTAATTCTGGTGTCACATAAATGGTTCTACAAAAGGATTGCTGGAAGTTTACATTGAGCAACTGTATATCTCATGGCTTTAAATTTGAAATACACAACACACACACACACATATTTGGGGGGGTGGGGAGAGCGAGAGAAATTTACTTTTAGGAATTGGCTCATATGCTTGTGGGCCTGGCAGGGTAGACCAGCAGGCTGGAAACCAGGGACGCGTGGGTGTTGCGGAGAAGGTCGGTGGACCATCTGGGGGCAGAGTCTTTCTTCCTGAGGGAGGTCAATCTTTGCTTTTGGGACCTTCAACTGTTTTGATGAGGCCCACCCACGCTGTAGAAAGTCATCTGCTTTACTCAAAGTCTATCCATTTAATGTTAGTCTCAGCTAAAACTGTCTTCACAGCAACACCTAGACCAGTGTTTGAGCAAACATTTGGGTGCCGTGGTCTAGACGAGCTCACACATAGAACTACCCATCCAACCAGTGAGGAATAAGTGAGAGAAACTCAGGCTATAACTGGCTGGCCCAGAGGAAGCTCTACCTTCATGGGTTAGTCGGAATGTCCGACACGGAGGGGGAGTAGTTCTTAGGCAGAGGAGGGACCATTCTGTCCCAGCCACTTCTCGCCGGCGCTCTGCGGATTATTTGTTAACAGACATTTTGGTGGAAACCTTCTCAGCACGTTACCTGTGCTCAGGCTCTCCGAGCTCCTGGGGCTCTGCGAGAAAGCCCAGATCACACCCCCTGGAATAGGCAGAGGTAGTCGCGACTCTCAGGAAGTGGTTCTCGGAGGCAGTTTGCACCCCAGGCCATCCGAGGACTGAGAAATCGGAGGTAACTGACAGGCTTTCCTTCAAGTGTCCAGTGGGAGGGGCGCCCGGGTGGCTTCATCGGTTAAGGTCTGACTCTTGATTTTGGTTCAGGTCACCATCTCGCGGTCGGTGAGCTTGAGCCCTGCATCAGGCTCTGTGCAGAGCCTGCCTGGGATTCTGTCTGTCTCTCTCTCTCTGTTCCTCCACTTCATGCTCTCTCTTGCTCAAAATACATAAAAATAAACTTAAAAAAAAAAAAAGAAAGTAAAGTAAAAGTAAAAAGTGTCCAGTGGGAGTTTCCTGATGGCTCACCTCAAAGTCTTGATAAGAGACCAGGAGGTCAACAGACTGAGGCGGGCCGGCTGGGGCTCTATCCTCGGGAAGAGCCTCTTTTCTTCTGTGGCCCTTTGTGTTAATGCAGAGCCTGCTGGGGGGAGAGCTCCTGGGTTCGATGAGCGAGAGTTATGTATTCTTAAAGAAATTCACCCCTGCATTCCGCCCACCTTCTAGATATCACTTAAGAACAACTTTATTTTTAGTATCTTAAGAATTACTCTTTAAAAAAATTTTTTTAAATGTTTATTTTTTAAAAAGAAAATTGTTTTTAACATTTATTTATTTTTGGGACAGAGAGAGACAGAGCATGAACGGGGGAGGGTCAGAGAGAGAGGGAGACACAGAATCCGAAACAGGCTCCAGGCTCTGAGCGGTCAGCACAGAGCCCGACGCGGGGCTCGAACTCACGGACCGCGAGATCATGACCTGAGCCAAAGTCGGACGCTTAACCGACTGAGCCACCCAGGCGCCCCAATGTTTATTTATTTTTGAGACAGAGAGAGACAGAGCATGAATGGGGGAGGGGCAGAGAGAGAGGGAGACACAGAATCCGAAGCAGGCTCCAGGCTCTGAGCTGTCAGCACAGAACCCGACGTGGGGCTCAAACTCACGGACCGTGAGATCATGACCTGAGCCGAAGTCGGACGCTTAACCGACTGAGCCACCCAGGTGCCCCAAGAATTACTCTTTATCACATGGTTGCCCACAGGAATATCATATGACATAAATATTTTTCCACGTTTCTTTTCTTTTCTTTTTTTTTTTACCTACTATGTGTTACGTTATTTTCTTGGCAGACATGTATATCCTGCTACATTTTCCAGTTGAAAACCATGAGACACAAAATTACTAAACGTAAACTTCCAGCACTTGTACAGAGCCATTTATGTGACATCAACGTTAACTTGTCGTAAGTAAAGGCTGGAAGAAAATACACCCTAATGCAAGTGAATGGTAGTTTCTGGGTAGAGGGATTGCAGATGATTTTATTTATTTTGTTATACTTTTCACATATTTTGTTAATATTACATATTAGAATGCATTGCATTTGTAAGGAGAAGAACATATAATAAAAGAATTTCATTTTGTTTTATTTAATGTTTATTTATTTTGAGAGAGAGAGACAGAGTGTGAGGGGTAGAGGGGCAGAGAGAGAGAGAGGGAGACACAGAATCCGAAGCAGGCTCCAGGTTCCGAGCCGTCAGCACAGAGCCCGATGTGGGGCTTGAACTCATGAACCATGAGATCGTGACTTGAGCCGAAGTCAGGCGCCCCTATAATAAAAGAATTTAAAAGACAAAGAATAAAATTGCATTACAAGAAGACATGATCTATGTAACAGGTCTTTCTTAATTTAATACAGAAGAGATTTCAGTCATTTGCTAAGCTTGTCCGACACACCCCTGATATTTGGGAACTAGATGGGCAACTATTTGCAAGGCTCTAGTGATAGAAAGGTAAAGAAGTGTCAAAATCTGGGGTGGACCACATTCTACTTGTCTCAGTGGGCTGATTTCACCTTTTCTACTGGGTAAGCTTTGGCACCCCTTCTTGGGTGCATGTTAGAAGCCGCCCAGACCCATGCCATCCAACCCCACTCGGGGCCAGCATGGGGTGACTATGGTGTCCCTAAGCCCAGGGACCGCCGGAGTCTACAGTCTGGGTCACACGGTGAGGCAGACAGGACACCCCATGTTCTGAGTCCAAAAGTCTCAGCTCATCAATCCCTCTTTCATCCTTTCTGTTGGAGTTATTCTTCCTCACACACGTATGGATTTTTTTATTCTTCCATACTAGAATTCATCGTGTTTTCATTTGTTATACTAGGTGATGTCTTGCTCCCTTAAGAGGGTATAAACAGTCCGACGGCAGGGGCCTTGCTGATTCCTTTCTGTATTCTCTCGAGTTGCTAGCACCTTCTTTTGCACACAGTAAATGTTACTCTGCAATGGCATTCTGGATGACTGGGCTACCTGGCTGATGGCTCACTAGACTGTCAGGACTAGACATGAAGGCTCAGGATATCTGTTAGACATTTTTTGTGGGATTGCCCTGAGGAGTAAAGTCAAGGGTGCTGCCTGATGAACTAGGCTTTGTCAACACCCACAGGCCAACGTTGGTGGATGAGGTCACTATTCCAGTCTGAAACAGGTAGCCTGTTCATTTTTAAATTCAATTGAGAAGAGTGGTCAATTTAGAAATTAAAATGGATTCCAGCCATAAGGGACCAGTTAAGTCTTTTAAATAAATTATCCACAAGATCCAAGCCAATAAGAGGTAAAGCGATGTGAGCTCTACAAAGCAGCTCAGGAACCTTTAGAAATGAAATTGACTCTATTTGACAGAAAGAAAGTCCAGACTCTGGTTCTCGTTCACTTGTAGGGCTCTGCGTGGCGAGACACAAAAGCGTACTCAAGGACAAGGAAGGGACAGGGCACGAATAAAAATATTCATGTGAGTGGTTAGCACTTACAGTGCTCACGCTATGTGGCATTCAAGCAGCCTTTGGTACCTTATTGCCCCCTTCTCCAGATGATTCAGCTGCCAGATTTCTCTCTCCCCAGATACCCCTTCTCTGAAAATTCAGACGCTGGTTAGAAGTCATTGAGATTCCTTGGATTTTTATTAAGATTTTCCAGTTTCTCAGAAACGATTCCCAGGCATCAAAGCTTCTGGAGAGCACGTGCAAATCAGATTTTATACTTTGAGTTCACCTGAGATAACAATGAAGTTATACGTTCATGTTCAAAGGCCCTTGAATGTGGGGCCTTATCCTTCTGCTGGGAGGGCTCACGTTTGGAAGGAGGGACAGATACCTTGTGAAGATAAGAGCTGATACAGGAGGGCTAGAGGTGCTGCTCACAATGAGAACAATGGCAAGAAAACTGCAGAGCATTTATTTAAGGCCTGTTTAGGTTTCCAGGCAGCAAGGAGAACGTCCCCCAGAGCCTCAGACCCGACAGCCTCTTCGTGGCTTTTTCCGGTTGGTGGATTGGAACTTGTGTGCTCAGTTGGCGAGAAGGACAGTGAGTTTGAATTCTTTGGACTGGCAGGTAGGGGTCAGAGGGGATCTGACGATGGAGCAGGGGAGGAGATGTTACCTAACTACGAACGTTCTGGAAATTCGCGTCTCTTTTGTACAAACTATTCTCTCTCTGTTGCAAGGCACCAAACAAGGCTCAGCCTGGGCGGGACCCTGGGCTCCCCAGAGGCCAGGGGAGGGACTGAGCTGTGGGATCGAGTTCCTGCCCTCCATCCTCGGCAAGAACAGCTGCCAGGAAGACAGAGGAGCAAAACGAAAACACATCCCCAGACTGCAGGAGACTTACGAGCACCTCTTTTATAAACAGAGGACTGATTCTCTGAGCCCAGCTTCGGTAGTGTTGGCTTCGAAGACTGAAATTTTCCAAATTTTTCTGGGGATGCTACGTCATGGCTATAAATGTTCTAAAGTGCAGCCTTCATTAGAGCTATGAATCAGTCTGACTGTTTTTGAACATACCGATCATCTATTTTTGATGCAGATGGCAAATGGCTAAAATCCGGTAGTAACAGACATCCGATGGAGTCTGGGAGTGTGTGTGTGTGTGTGTGTGTGTGTGTGTGTGTGTGTGTATAATATGTGCATTAGAGCTTGATGGCGTGGGGGGGTGGGTGGGGAGTGAGGAGGCTTTGAGACAAGACCACCAGCTAGACTCAGTCTTTAAAGACAGCAGAGGAGTTTATATGATGATTGTGTGTACATGCATGTGTGTAAGTTCACACACACACACACACACACACCCCTCTAGTGACTTGTTGGCTTGCTTGTTGTCATACTAACTCTACCCTCAGTGGTGTGGTCCTCCCCACAGCTGATCTTAGAATAACTGAGCACATGAGACTTGCACTTAAGTTGTTGTTTATGAGGACACGGGTGCCACATTCATTGCCCCCTGGTTTTCACCCATACTTATCCTGTTGTCTTCTTGACGTCCTCATGGATTCACACCTCAAGAGGAGAGTGGACTCCAGAGCGTGGTGTTTAAACCAGAGGGCCAACCTGAACGGTTGTCCTTAACCGTTGGAATTTAACAAGAGAAAGAATTTTCAATGAAAAAGCTGAGAACTCTGACGCCACTTAAGAGAATGTGGAAGCTGACATTTTGATTCTTACCATAAATTTACCTTTCTCAATTAATGCCTTGGGGAAATGGAAATGACTGTAATTGGGGGTAATGGATACAGCAAAGTGTGCAAATTTGACCCGATTTATAAACCAAGGTTGATGGTGATTATGATTTAAATTTTTTTTCTCACTCTCTGCATTCCCTGAGTAAGGGCAGTGAGTTGCTCTTGGCTTTGGTATTTAATATTGGGCCGATCTTTGCAGACCATTTTCCTCCCTTCTATCCCCCCACGCGTACGCACATGCGTACCCACACACAGGCACGTGTGCACGTGCACGCACACACTTTTTCTTCTTCATCTTCAGGCACACTTAAAGGTCTGGAATGAGGTTCCAGAGTGATACCAGTTCAAGCCCCTGCCTCAAGCAACGCTGGCCAGCCACAGATCAAAGATGGTAATAAATCCTAGTAGTGGGGGGGGGGGGGGTTCGAGGGCTAAGATCTTCTGGGGCCTCTGCTGTCACTTCTTCATGGGGCCAGAAAGGTTTCCTCAAAGTTGAACCAATCTCCTTTGTCTCTGATGCAGATTTACGTTATTTAGGGTCTTTAAAGACAACTAAAATACATCTTATTTTGAAATGTAGAGGTTCTCAAAATTCCTTGCCTGTCTGCGGATAAACTCAACATGCTGCAAATGCCACACAGACTCGGGCTGGCCATAGCTGTGTATGTGTCCCGATGTTGGGGAGGCATTCTTTCTGCTGTTTCCTCTAGGGTCTTATAAAAACAAGACCGTGTCATACGCTTTACTGGTTTATTCTTCTAATAGGTATCTTACTTGATCTTCAGTTCTCTACTGTTTTGTCTCTCTTTCTGATATTTGCTTACTTTGGTGCTTGGCAAAAAAAAAAAAAGGCATTTAAGGAATATTTGTGGAATGGATTAATGAATGTACCTCAGAATTTCACAATTGCTATCAATCGACGTTATGCAGGAATAAGGTTCCATTGTCAAATTAGCTGAGGACATATCAGATAAAACAAAGTTGACTAGGTTCCTTTTCTCTAGGCACCGTCAGAGTGTAAAATGTCAATGTCCATCGTGTGTAAATAAAAGGGGGACGGGTTCACTGAGCATCCTGGAGACATGGGTTCTCAGAGCAGTGCTGGGTATAAAGTAGTGTGCGTGTGTGTGTGTGTGTGTTAGTTGTTATTACTGATATTATTATTATTGTTATTACATTTGTCTTTGGAACCCCTTTCCATTAAATTTCTTAGGACTAGAGTTTCACTAGAACATTCTTTTGGGGAAGGCTGGCATACCCTCTCTTTGTATTAAGGGCACTCATTGATTCATATTACATTAATCAGGAATTTGAAATCATTCATTGGGGCTAGCCTGACGTTCATCTTTCCATCGCTTATAACAATGTTGTTCGCTGGGAAATCAATCTGGCGAAACAAACGTCAGGGAGAATTTAATTTTAACCTAGTGGAGTCTTCAAAAGGGGAAGCACCCATTTGTTTACTTAAGAAGTGTTGGTGTGCCGGGGACATCTAAGAAGACCGCCTGAATGAAAATAAAAATAAAAATAAAAACAAAAATAAAAAAAAAATAAAAAAAGAAGAAGCCTGCTGGGCCCCTTCCTGCCAGCATTGCATTATCTTGACTTCCTTTATGTGTTTAAAATCAGGACGCCATGTCTGCAGTCTCCTGTCAGTCAGAACTAGTGAGGCCCCCCCTTAAGTTCTTGTTTTTACACTGAGTTGTGTCAGTATTACATACATCATGGTTTTGAGGCTGGTTTAGCCTACTCGTCAAGGTCGCTTTGGATCCTTTCTTGTGTCCTAACATGTGCGTTCGCTGCTCTTACAAGCGTTGGTCAATTCCTCGTCCTGACCACCCATTCAGACAAGAGTACAGGCTGGGAACCATGATCGCCCCTTCCCTGTACTCCATGGAACATCATGACTTTGCAATGTCCCCACAGGCTCAGGAGAGCCCTTCTGAGACTCTTAGACTATCACCTTTCTGTGTTGTTTCCAAAGTCAACATTCTTACTAAAGCCCCAGTAGACGGTGCCCCTGGCTGAGCCTGTTTCTGTGCCGAGTTTCATTGTCAGAGAAGGAGCTAGAAGGGATCCGACAGGATTTTCTCCCACGTTACAATCATGACTGTCTGCCTGCATTTGCAAAGGAACCCTTATTTGGAGCATTTATTTTAATATTTAATCAAATACCGAACTTTCATTGACTGGTCTGTAATCACCTCTTAGGTCTTCCTCCCTCCGCTCCCTCTTTCCTTATCTCCCCCCGTGTCTTTCCCTCTCCCACTTCCTTTTCTCCCCTCCTCCTTCCCTTCTTCTTCACTGAGTCCAAGTTTGCCCATTCCCAGGCCCCGGGAAACTCCCCCGTCTCCAGGTCAAATATAATAGCTGGTGGCTCTTCAGCACTTGCCTTGCAACGCGCAACTTTCCCGACCGCCTTTGGTGTTCTCATAAATCCGGCCAGAAAGAAACGCCTGCTGTACTCTGGATTTATGACTAGTAGCCCCAAAGAAAGTCACAAATTCATAAACACACATTCCAAAGTGGGATTTTTAACACTGATCTTCTGTTGTCAACTTGAAGGAAAAAAAAAAAAAAGATTTAAAGTTGAGTTTATTACAGCTCGAGAGGAGCTGGAAAAGGACTCAAGACAAATATTTTTGGGCTGAGAACATGTGTGAGGTCACTGTGCCCTCACAGTCTTCTCCTGGTAATGCCGCTGGTAATAGGAGACGGAGATCTGCAGTCTATTCCTGGGAGTTCCTCTGACTCATCCCGTTATCCGAGGACGATGCTTCTTATGTCTGCCTTACTCTCCCATCTGCAAAATGTGGATACACGTTCATGCTCTAACCTTCACGCATCCTTGAATCTGGGGTTTTCTGCCGGGATCTGTCCTTCAGCAACTTCCGGGAAGTCACATTTGCAAGAGTGGCCGTGGGCCAGCCAGGCCAGGCATGGAGGGAAGTGGAGGGGTCAAGGTCTTGGCAGCTGAACCTGGGGTCATTGCAGAGGTGAGGAGGCGTTCATCAGGCTATGCCCAGAAGGCCAAGTTTTGGGTCGTGGGCATATGCCAAGTCATTAGCTGCATGATTTTTGTAATGGCTTAGAGATGCTGAGGACATATACAGTTTAAAGTTTTTATAGGGTAATAGCTTCCTTTCACTTAAAGAGACTTGGGCGGACCGGAAAGGGTTTGGAGGTGGGCATCCCCGGCGACAGAAATCCAGGGACGCGCGCTCAAATGTTCAAGATCGGCCAAGCGGCGTGTGGAGATTTCTTCAAAGTCCTAGCTGTTTACCAGACGTCTCTTCTGCACTTGTAGTAACTGTGGTTTTGTTCCATACTTTCCGTGAGGATGCTGGACATCTACTGAGAAGAGATGTGAGCGGGCTCTCTGGAAACATCACATCTATTGGAAGGGTGGGGACGAGCAAATGGAGGTTTGTCCGTGGCCCGTGATTGAAGATCATTGGCAGTGACTGGCCTCCATGACAGGCAGCAAGGTTACAAGCAGAACGTCAAATGACACCCATAAGGACACTAGAATGTCCCGCACCTTCGATGTGTGTGACCAGACCACACAGCAATATCCATTCTGTGAAATGAAAGCTTTTAGAATGCTTGCAAAAGAAAAAAAAAAGTTCACGAGTTTAAAGATGGCTCTTTATCTTTCTATTTAATCCATTTAACTAAGAAACGAGAGAGATCAAACCACCATCGGTTCTGTTTCTTGTATTTCAGGAAGGAGTTGACTGAACGCAAGTCCAGGACTGACTCCTTATTAAAGGGATAAGGAGAGAGAACTCATCTCCAGGGTCCGAGCACCTGCTCGGAGAAAATGATATATCGTAATTAAGCACTAATGTATGAAGCACCTAGACTTTTAAAATGATTTTGGCCAATTAATTCTGATTAGCATGTGGAAACCATAAGGGCAGGAATCGTTATCTCGCGCAACCAGTCCGGAGAGGCTGCCCCAGGACACAGGGTCACCTTGTACATCCGCCCAGACCCTCCAGATCCACAGGGCTTGAGAATGCACGGAGACATTGGTTCAGGTACTATCTTGCACCGGGGGAACGTGATGGTAGGACTGAGCCATGCATGGTAACAGAGGTCCCTAGGAAGTTTTGTTCTTCCTTCTCTCTTCTGGAAGCCTTATATGGGAAGTTTAATAACAATGCTGGTATTCACCACAAGCTTACTGCGTGCTGAGTAACAGGAAAATTTGCTTTTCCAGCACAGTGGCCCCGTGATACTGATATAGCATTAATACCCGCATGGTGTATTGTCGTACCAGGTAAGCGTGGGCGCCGGGAGCCAGATCAGTTGGATTCAAATCCCAGCTCCACCGTCTATGGGCTGTGACTTTGGGCACATTTCTTGTCTTGAGCCCCAGGTGATCCTCTGTAAAATGGGGGTAGTGTAAGCTTCCTGTCTCATGGGACTGTTACAATGATGAAATTGTATCATACATGCCCAGTACTTAGCTTCTTACCTGATATTCAGTCATTTTTTTTAAAAAAGTTCACTCATTTATTTTGAGAGAGAACACAAGTGGAAGAGGGACGGGGCGGGGGGTGTGGGGAACGTGCAAAGGATCCGAAGCGGGCTTACTTGGCTTGGTGAAGATCTCGTGGTGAAGGGGAGTGGGGTATACATCGGGAGGGGTTATATCCGGAATGATCCGACTTTGGCTAGACCTAGACTTGCTTTAGGGACTCAGGGTAAAGATGGACAAGATGTCGCTTCCCCAGTCTCTGGCTTGCCCCTGCTTGGACCCTTGGTTCCGCACGTGTGCACGTGATTTATTAAGTCTGAGATGCAATCGGTGTTGGTTAGAGTAAATAACATCCATTTCAATTTCTGCTGAGGAATGACCTTCTGTTATGCCAACAGATGCTGCCCGGAGTCTAGGCTCATATATCTCCAGGTACCAGTGAGGTGTTGCCTGTACCCCCACGGCGTTAAAGCATCGCAACATCGATAAGATGAGTGGCAGTGAGTGTGGAGTGGGCAGTGAGGCACGTGTGAAATGCAGCTGCTTTATTGAGGCAATTTTCTCTGTAGTTGAGTGACCTGCGGGGGCTTTTCAAGTTGGGCAAAAAAACCCAAAATAAAATCCGGGGAGCTTTGGGACAAACGGGCATACTAATTTATTATCTCTTCTCTTAGTAAAAGCATGCTGATTATAAAGGGAATGGGTGTTCCTCGAAAAACAATGAACAACTTCTAGTTTTGTTACCAAGAAGCCATCACTGTTAACTTTTCGGATGAGTTTCTCCTAGTATTATTTTGAATGGGTGTGTAGGCACGTATGTGTGCGTCAACAGGGATTATGCAACGTGAAGAGATTTGCATCTTTCTTTCTCGTACTTCGCGCCTACTATAAACACTTCTCCACATCATTTGATAATTTAAATAACGTGGTTTTCTATGCTTCCTTAGATTGCCCTGTATATTTGAGCGTGCCTTAGAAAATCATTAATATCAATAAGTGTCTTTGCATTTTTCACTGTTACAAGTAATGTGGCAATGAGCATTCTTTCTTATAAATCTTTGACTGTGTGCCCTTAGGGGGGTCACGCAGGATAGATTCCTAGACACCCGTTTAGTGCATCTAAGTGTACGAATGGTTCAAAGAAATTAGTATAGGTGGCTAAGGTGGTCCTCCAGAAATGTGCCAGATTAACTTCCTGCCATCAGCGTGTGAAAGTGACCACTTCCCACACCCTCACCAGCACCGAGCAGGTAAGCCAACGCTGTTCGTTCTGTCTTGTCTAACTTTCTAACACTTATCTTTAACTTCTTATGTTATTCTTTAAAAGTGGCCTTTCTCGTGTCATAAATTCAAATCGTACTGAAATATGAGAAGTAGAGAGGAGGTCTCCCTTTATTCTGACCTCCCCATATTCCTCTATGTGGATGTAAGGTGACTTATTTCACCGAGGTGATGAATGCGCTTGCCCCTTTATCTCTGATCATTTATGGGCAACTTTGTGCAGCATACATTTCAAGTGGGATTATGCCACCTGATTCCTTTGGATAGCTGCCTCCAAACTGCCTTCCAAAAAATGTTGCATTATTTTACAATTCTGTCAAAAGTGCACGAGAATGCCCATTTCCCCACATCTGCATCACCACTGGGTATTACTGATTTTTTAATTTTTTCCACTCTTTGGGTAAAAAGTATGCTCTCATTCTTGTTTTAATGTACATTTCTTGTGTTTCTGATGGTTAATTGTTTGATGTCCTTTTTTATTTTTGTCAGAAATGTCTATGGATTGTCACCTGTAGTGTTGGTTTATCCACTGCATTTGGATTGAAAAGATCTAGAAAACTGTTCCAACATTTCTGGTCTTAAGACAAAAAAGCTTATTCCACATCCTATTCTGGTTCCTGTCTTACTTTTATATTAAGTCCGAAATAGAATTTCCTTCTAAATGTGCCCTCACACAGGCCTCTCCGTCTTAGAAACCAGACTCCCGGTTGCTTAAGGCAAAAATCTTGAAGCCTTCTTTCATTTTTCTCTTCAAGGCTCAGACAAGGCCATCGACAAACGCTGTCGGCTCGAACTCGGGGACCGTCCGAAGCCATTCGCTTTCCTCCATTCCCACTGCTGCCTCCCTTGCAAGCCACTACGGGCCCTTGGATAGAGTGGAGTCCTCTTTTCCACCCGGGCAGTCAGCACCTCAGCACCTAGCGTGGCCTTTCACGAAGGCCGATCAGATGACGCCCCTCTGCTCAGCCCGCTCTGTGCCTCCTGCCTCACCTAAGACAAAATCCACACTTCCTGCCCCGGCTCACGAGGTTCACTACCGCTGCTTTGTCTCTGCTCCAGCCACGCTGGCCTTCTGCAAACCGTCAAGGTCATCTCGTCTCGGGGTCCCTCAGCTCCTCCTTCCTCCAGGCATCCTCCTTTCCTGGGGTGGGCTCCACAATCCGCAGACGATCCCTCCCACTGATCACCCCTCGTTACTCTGGGATATTTTTAAACCCGTGGATATGACCTATTTCTAAGCTCTAGGAGAGTCTGTTTCGTTTCATTCCCTTCTCCGCTCCCAGTGCCCAGAGAGGTGCCTGGCATAGAACAGGCTCTTGATAAATGTTGAGTTAACTAGTGAATGGGTGGAAAGATGCTACTTATGCACTACTTTTGGATGCCAGGCCTTTGTTTGTAGGGTTCCGGCAGGCTGCAATCCGTTAATCTGTTCAGTCTGTTTTTTAGAGATAATTTCTAAACTTCTGTCCTTCATGGCCGACGCAGAAGGCCTTTCTCAGCCTGATGTGATGTCTCCCTTCTTTGAGCCCCGTAGCGCCTCGTGCTTCTTGGAGACACCTAGTCCTTGCTGAGTATGTCCTGGGCCTTTAAGTCTCTAATTAAGTCCAACAGAATTTCAGGGTCTTGACGACGTGTTTCCCCACCTGTTTCTTCCACAGCAGCCAGTATGGCGTCACACACAGGCTGGGGGCTCTACGAACATTTGCTCGATTGAAACCGTTCTTGCTGTCATTGCCTTGCGTAGCATGTTGGGGCTGATAAAAATATTTCATGAAACATGGTCTGATCGGGTTCCTGTTTTCAAGAAAAACATCCCAACCTTGCCATCAGTTAGAACCTTACAGATTCTGAACTGGAGTGAGGTGGGACGTGGGGAGGGAGGGGGTCAGGAATACGCCAGGGGTTTGACCTGAGCACGTTGGGAGCGTGGGGAGGGATTCTGTATAAATCGGGGCTACTCTTTCTTCCCAACTCAAAAACTCATTAGAATATCTATGGAGACAGTCCTCCAGCCTCTGTTTTTCTTAATTTGACAAACCCACGCTGGCCCTGTTTATCTCTCGATGTGTCTCCAAAGACTGTCGTATTTCTGGTTTCCTGATGAATTGGGCTGCTCGTGGCTGGGCAGCCGGGGCTGGTGACATCACTGCAGGGTGTCTGCGTTCAGTCTAAATGACAAGGCCTGACACTTTGCTCAGCGTCTCCCTCTTGCTTGCAGGGATGAGGAAGGGAACATCTGTAGGTGGTAACCGGGAAGGCAAACTTACAGGGAAAAGGGTATGGTGGGGTGGGTGGAACAGACAGCTGGGCATTTGGGGCAGGGAGAAGAGAGGCTCTCGCATTGTCCAGTGTTCCTTGAAATCTCCTCGTGCAACATGACATCATGGACCTCGTCTTGCCGGAAACAGACTTTACATGGCCATCTGGCACTTGACTTTCCTAGGACTTGAACTTTGCTGCCGAAAGTCTGTCTCACCTCTCGAGTTGTCTTTTACCTCCCTCGTCTCACACTGTCCCCAGGGCAGCGGATCCTACGTGCGTACATTCTTGGAAGAGTGCGGCGCAGATTAGACACAGTTTTTTATTCCCCCCTCTCTTAATTTCCTTTCTATTACTCCATTGTCAAGTTTCCAATACTATAATTTTGTCTCTTACCAAGATGCCAAGGATAAAGCCATTTTCTTTGACACAATCATTATTTTAGGGCTTCCTATAGAATTTACTCTGCTTAAACATGTTGTAGGATTGATTTTTGCACTTCTTAATGCCTCGAGCTTTTCACTTACAGCAGATTTTTTAAAGGAGCAGAAATGAGACTCAGCCAATCCTTGGCTTTGTGGTGAGGTTGGCCTTTCATGCCGTGGAGGAGAGTGACAGCTGCAGGTGCCAGGGGGACGGAGATGGGCAAGAGGGGGATTGAGGCTCCTGTTATTCTAAGATGTTGGTGGACAATGGCTGACGAATCTTCCCAAAACACTGGGACAAGGTACAAATTTTGCTTCCGCTCTATGAGAATTTTCACCTCTTAAAATATTCATTTCCCTCTTCTTGCCTCTTTTAGGAAGACCATCAGAGTAGAGGGGATGGGTAGGCTAGTGCACGAGAACATTAAAGAAATGCAGCCAATAATTACTGAGTGACTGAGGACACGTGACTGTGTGTTGATGCGTGGTGTGGATAGAGGAGAGGAAGCCCATTCACCCGGTTCTAGCAAGGGACACCGAAGGGCGCTCTGGACCCTGAATAGGACTCAGAGGTCCTGTTTCACTTGGAGGTGATGGTAACAACCCCAACCATGGTGACTAGCTCAGCTCATGTGTGTTGAGCACCGGGGTCAGCTGTTACCCATCTGACCTCAGTTTACCCTCCCAAGGCAGTTACCATTCTTAGCCCATCTTAGAGAACAGGATATGTAACATGTGAAGGATCGGATCACTTGTACAAAATGGCAAAGGTATCAAATGATGGCTCTGAAATTCAAACCCGGGTCTGTCTGATCAAGGAGTCCATCCAAATTTAAGATCACAAGTGTCCCAGGTCAAGGAATTGAGGAACGGTGCTAGACTGTTGCACTTGGCATCTGGGCTGTTTGATGGAATTGGATGAACTCCGGACGGCACGAGGAGCCTTTGGACACGTCAGGCAGCTTTGCCGCTGTTACATCCTGCTCACCCAACGTGCACATGTGTGTGACCACTGCTCACCTGCCCCAGGTCACTTCGGGACCAGGACAGGGCAGGGTGCTTAGCTCTCTGTGTTTGTCCTAGTGTGCTTGTATGGGGAAGAACGGGAGGAAGAAGAAGCCATGTGGCCAGGATAGAATGGGGCTAACATGGGCAAAGTTGGCCAACAATTCTTGGAAGTCTTACGTAAAATCCTCAGAGAATCTTTGGTTTCAGGAATAGGACGTGAGGTTGGGAAATGCTAAGATCTTGGGAAAACTGATACCTGGAGGCTGATTCTTGGACTCTAGTAGCCTGAATTTTTTTTTTTCATTGCATTGTATCACACCGTTTGAAATTAGGAAGCTTACAAAGGTGTTGAGTCCTTTGAGTCGCCACGGACCCTAAAAAATATCAAATGGCTTTTGAAGTCAGGAACACGTAAATGTAAAATTGTTTAAAAGGCTCTCTTTCTAACAGTTAAGGTTAACTGCGCCAAGAAAATGGCAGTTTTATCTGGGCGGAGATGAAAGGAGACTTTCAAACGTGGAGAAGGCAGGCTAACATCGATCAAGCACCTATCTGCCACGCAGTCGGACCCTGTGGTGAGGCAGATGTTATTGTCTTCCATTTGATGGACGGGGAAACTGAGACTCAGAGATGAAGAGCAGTGAGTGAAGGAGGCAACAAGGGTGCTGGACAAAGAGGCAGCTAACCAGGAGAAAGCCACGATATGGAAGTTTCTAGAAATGGGTAGGAGTGGTCAGTGACGACGCCCCTTTCTCTAGACTTCATGGGAACATCCTCTTTTGCTAACACGCTCTTTTCTCAGTCAAGACCCAGCAGTCTGGGTTCTCATCTTCTTTTGTGTTCAAACATGTTTCTTTGAAATGCAAACCTGGCTGCGTGGGCTAGACCAGGATATTCCCATATCTCCCCCCTCCTCGCTTGTAAACCCTCCCTTAGGGCTGGGTCCTCCTCATATGGTTGGCTTTACCCATTACCTGTTGATGATTTGAGTTCCAGTCTCACATATCTCTTTAGTGACTGAGTTGTTCAGAACACTTGATTTTCCCTTGGGTAGCAACGAGACATTTCTCTGGAGAAAGGAGATAGTAATAATTTGGGTAAGCTGAAAGAAAAGAGCAGGGCTCCCACACAGGGTTGTGACTTTTTTTTTTTAATGTTTATTTTTGAGAGGGAGAGGCGGAGAGTGCAAGTGGGGGAGGGGGCAAAGAGAGAGGGGGACAGGGTATCGGAAGCCCGGAGCCACATGCAGGGCTCCAGCTCACAAACTGGGAGATCATGACCTGAGCGGAAGTCAGCCGCTCAACCGACCTTGCCACCCAGGCGCCCCCGGTTGCTACTTTCACGCACCAGCCATGCTGGGGACATCCCCTTCATGGTCTGGCTCCCGCATCTGCCCAGCCTGGACAGAGAAGCCGTGTGGACCTAACTCCTACCAAGAGATGCTATGTGCTACATGCAACCTTGACTGTGGCAGCTGAGGAGGGCAGGGAGTGTAGACATTATTGTACACGGGGCCCTGTTCTGCCTCCCAGGGATTCCTCCGGCCAATGATCCTGGCTCTATTTCAACAAGGCCGCCGTCTGAGGCAGCCTTCTGTGTCCATTCTGCGAGATGCCGATGAGACGAAATAGGCTGTATTTTTTTCTCCACTGAGCCCTTAATACTGTCTTTGAAAACAATTGCAAGAGTTGCTGCCGATTAATTTTGCTTTATCCACTTAGAATGCCGCTACCTTTTGAACTGTATATGGAAACCTAAGGAGCACGACAGGGAAATTTTTGCTTGGAGTTCAAATCTCTAGCACTTTGGTCAGCAGAGTTTCAGTAGGAGTCGTACGATGCAATTGCTCCCATAAAATTCTGTTTGGGCCAACTCTCCCTCACTCAATAACTGCACCGACTGCCTGTCAGTGCCAGAGGGGTTGGGATAATGTGAGCCAGAGAGAGTCCATTAGGAGGAAGCAGTTGTCTATATTATATATATTCTCCCGCATGTGTATGTGAAGGAAAGCGCGAAACCACATTTATTGTATTTGGAGCAGAGTTTCTCCACGGCAGCACCCGTGTCATTCGAGGCCGGATAGTTCTCTGCCGTGGGGCTGTCCTGTGCACTGTGGTGTGTCCCGAGCCTCTACCCACCAAAACCTAGTGGCCCTCCCCCTGTTATGATAATGAAAATTGCCTCCAAATATGACTAAATGCTCGCTGGGGCACCAAATAACCCCTGGTGACAAGTCTCCACTGAAAAGACATTTAAGGGACACTTGGAGGAAGACAGCGACAGTGAGTGGAACCCAGCAAGGGAACAAGGGTCCGATGGGGAGCCAAAGGGTCTTCTCTAGGCAGGAACAAAGAATTACAGATGGAATTATTCTTCGAAATAAGGGGTCATCCTTTAAATAAAAATAACTACCATTTACTCCGTTTATGGCAACGTTTTAAATGCATTACCTCACCCACCCATTTCGCAGACATGAAGACAAAGGCTCAGGAAGGCACAGAGACCTGTTAAAGGCATAGATTTGTATCAGTAGACACGGATGTTCCTCCCTGGGCTCCTGACCAATTAATATCCTAAAAATGGATCCACGACTTGTGCCAGGTGCTAGTCTCACCGCCCCCCCCCCCACCCCGCCGCCTTGTCAAGACCCCAAAACAAGTAAGGTCAGGGAGCGGGGAACTGTACATTTAAGACCAAGGTGTCATTTGTCATTTAAGAGACAGAGGTAGGAGGCAAGGCGCACCGATGGGATAATAATCTCTGACACTACTTACATCACTCTTTTATGGATATCTGTGGGTTGTCTTGACAGGAACCCCTGGCTCATAATCTCTCAGTGCCTTGTTGCCTCCGAATCGGGGTCAAATCTTCACAACGTGTGCCCTCGCCCATCGCTCGGATGGTCTCCTACCACCCGCCCCTCACTCAGTCAGTTGGCTTGGGGTTCCTGGAACCCCTGGGTCATGCCTGGGCCTTTGCACGTGATGATTCATCCAACTAGCACATCCTTCCTCGGCTGGCTGGCTGGGGAGCCTCTCCCTCCGTCAAGGGTTCACGAAAACGGCACCTCTCTGGGGGCCTCCCCCTTTTCTTCATGGCAACAATCTTCTGGCTTACCTATAGATTCCGTTTACTTCGCTCCCTGTCTGGCTTCCCTTTTTAGAATGCAAATCCCACGCAGGTGCAAGGTTTTGTCTGTTGTTCTCACTGCTGTATGCCTGGCACATAGTAGGTGCTATTGAATCAGTGAGTAAATCTCCTCGCTGGATAGGTTGGTGGGAGAAAGTGAAAGGTGCGTGGGATGCGTGCGTCCAAGTGTGGGAAGAAGGAAACTGAGCTCTGTCTTGAGCACCAGACCCTATGCCTCTCCCTTTGGGCGCTTTCCTACCTGCCGCGTGAGCCAGGCGGTTCCGGGAAAAAGGCGAAAGAGGTGACCTGGTCCTTTTCTGAGTAGTCATGGTCTGTTGGGTCTTTGTGAGTTTGAGCTTGCCTTGGCCTGAAAAGAATAATCACATTTGGGGGAATAAAAGTAATTACTCCATATTGCTTAATACATCTAATAACTGTTGAATAAAGGATATAAAAATTTCCTCGCTTTTCACCTTAGTAAATGTCACTCAGTCTATAACCTAATTACTTCAATTTTCCATTTAGAAAATTAATTCCTTTGGAAGGCATGAAAAAGTGGCTGAGAAATTTTCCTTTCTGGCCAAAGACTTAGAAACGCAGATGAGTTCAAAGACCTCCCAGTTATCAGAGGTCAAGAGCAGAGCTTTGAAGTTGGCTAAATGGACTTCTACTTCTGTCCTCGCTCCTTGAGATTGACCTGCAGTAAATCAATTAGAGCAGATATAAGAGTCTCCGTTTTCTCTGTGTCCTCTTCCTACTTTTAATTTCTTCCTGAAGGGACTTACCTGATACACAGAGGTCTTAGCAGTGACATTAAATAGGGTAGGAAGGACCTCGTGTCCCTATAACTTAGTTTCCCCATTTGGGAAAAGGAGAAGAGAAATGAAATTAATTGTGTCGACTACCTACCGTGTGCCAGACTTTTAGCTGGGCATTCTGCATATCTTGTGTTCTTAATTCCCATAGCTTGGTTAAATGAAGAAACGAACAGCTGAGTCATGAACACGTAAATATTGTCTAACATTTACGAAGGCCAGCTCTCTCGCAAGTATTATGCTAAGTCTCTTACATAAGTTTTCTCAATCCCCGTAACAACTCCGTAAGAATTGTAACTGTATTATTAGCTCCCTCTTCTAGGTAAAAAAAAAAAGTGGGTGTTTAGTGAAGATAATTTGCCCCAATCCCTTAACTTGTCAGCAGAACCTGATTTTGAGGTATTATTTTTTCCTGGTTTAACCCAAGCTCAAAAGCTTTCGGTAGAGTTTTCAAGATCACCAAGCTAGCACACGGCAGACCAGGCTGCAAAATATTTCTTCATTACACGACACGCTTATCTTCTTCAGAGTGGTTTCGTGCAGCCTGCACGATGCACCATGTACCGCTGAGATAATCCTTGGATGCAAACGTGGGCTCGCCCGTGTGTGCTGGTGACTGAACAGAGGCGAGACGCGCCACCGTGGGCTCCCTGGTGCTGGGCTCCTTGCTCCCGACTGAAGTCTCTTCTCTGCCCTCCAACGTGAGGCCCGGGGAGCAGGTGGCCGAGGGGAGAGCCACATCACAGCGGTTTCTGTGGTTCCTGCTTGGAGCAGGGAAGCTGCCGATGGGTAGGGGGGGTGCCCTTCGAGAGCTGGGCAGAGACAGAGATGTGCCCACGGGGAGGGAGGGCCCGGCTGGCCCATGGACGGTGAAATGAACACATTACCCAGGGGCGACCAAACGTTAGACAGGTGTTTTGCTTGGAAAAGGAGCAAATGCCCCTTTGGCAGGTCCTATCTATACTAACTTCGCATTCCAAGCGTGGCCCAAATGCCTTCCCTGCTGAAAGAAAGCTCCTGGAGGCAGGGATTTGGGATGGGAAGTGGCTCGCCGGGGTCTGGAGCGGCCTTATCAGGCCACTGCAACCTCATGATGAGAACTGACTCACCAAATACTAATTACAAGTTTTCTCTGGCCAAGGAGACTTGAATAGACCTTTGGCTTTTTGTTCTTTTCACCCAGCGATAAAAACTGATTGTGGCCGAACCTGAACGCTGGTCACTTTTCTCCTTTCTCTGGCTCCCTCCGCACAGTAAGAGCAAAGTCTCCGAGCAGAGGAACTTCCTGCACGGCTCCCTCGTTCTAAGGTGACATGTGTTCTCAGGGCCCTGTGAGCACAATCCCTGCTTTGGCCCTCGTGGGGCCTCAGTCCGTATCACGACTCAGACACGGATGATGGCGATGTCTGGCGAATGTCCACGCGTGGGCAAAAGAATGATGTTCCTTTCCTTAAACCACCTGACGCAATTCCTGGGGGGGAGCTTTTCACAGAATAAGGAAGGGCAGCTGTGGGGAGGCTCGGGTTTCCCAAGGCCCTGACCCGGCTGCAGTGAGAACAGGGGAACTGCCGTGGGGCTCGGCAGCCAGCAGAATTCAATCCTGGTTTCTCCAGGGGGACTGGGTGTGCTTGGAGAAATCGCTGACAGAAATACAAGGGCCACCTCTTTCTTGCTCTTGAACTTTAAACATGTGCAGATCGATGGGCTTCTGTTATTAAAAAGGACGATCAAAATGGTTTTCTGAAAGACCAAAGTTCTTTTCCAAGTAGAATGCATCATTCTACTAGAAATTACGGGTGAGGAAAACCTAGAAATTACTGGTGAGGAGGATAATGGGCTTTCCCCCCTTAAGTTTACAGAAGAATTCAGACCTGCACAAGGGTAGGTGCGGAAGATTGATGGGCAAATATTAGTAGGGTTTCGCATTCTTGACGTGGGCCAATGGGGCTTGCCCCCAAGGCACACTGCTTCTGGCAAATGCTTCCTTTGTTCTTCTCTGATTCCCTAAGACTCTCTACTGATGACGTTCCATGAAGGCGGGCAAGCAAATAAATAAATAAATATAAAATAAATAAAAAATAGTTATTGACTGAGAGGCGGCTGAGAGAACGACACACATCTTTAATTTCACGGTGGCATTTTACGTACAGCGTGTGTTCAAAAGTTAGGAGCTTTAATACTTTAAGACTCAAAGAAAGAACTGTAATTCGTTTTCACTCGTCGGGATGGTGAACCTGTCAGGAACTGCGTGGGGTGCTGGGGATAACAGTCTATTGTGACAATAAGAAATTGGCCTTTGGATTGTGCAGAAGAGCAAACAAGTGACTGAATGAGTGTCCGGCAGGGTCGATGGCTCAAATGTGGCATTATCTGAAATTGTGCTATTTCTTAGACAGATCAAGCCTACATTTTATTTATTTGTACCTTCTGTTTTTATATTGAGAATGTATTGGTTTTTTTTAAATGTTTGTTTTTGCGAGAGAGAGAGAGAGAGAGACAGAGAGAGACAGAGACAGAGAGAATGGGTGTAAGCAGCAGAGGGGCAGAAAGACAGGGAGACACAGAATCCGAAGCAGGTTCCAGGCTCCGAGCTGTCAGCACAGAGCCTGACGTGGGGCTCGAACTCACAGACTTCAAGATCATGACCTGAGCTGAAGTCAGGCGCCCAATGGACTGAGTCACCCAGGTGCCCTGAGAATGTATTAGTTTTTAAAGCGAATAGTTTGTATTATAAAATATACAATATATACTTTGCATCCTGTTCAAAATGCGTGCGGTACCTTTGTGAAGGGATGTTTCCTCTTAAGGAGGGAAGCAAGGCATTCGGTGAAGGAGGGCAGATGCCTATGGGCAGTGGACCTAGCCCTTTGATGTGGCAGGAGCTTCAGAAGCCATAACGAGGATACTGTTGATGTTTCATTTGCCTTCTTGGTTTCTAAATATTTTGCACTGCATTAAGTTGAAGCACATGAATTGGTTACATTTGCCCATTTCTGATCTATAAAAATGGGAATTTCCGACAAATGATCCTGACAGCAATAGGTTATGGTAACTATACTACATAAGCCTAGTAACAACCTCAAGTGGGCTACAATTGTCAATGGAGTCCTTTGTGGAAGGGTTTCCCAGCTCTTCAACTCCCCGGCATGTCCTGAGTGGTGCAAGATGGGACTTGAGGGGCCCTGGGGAAGAGTTGAGCGGAGTTGGCTAACCCCCATCCTCCACGGGAGGTGACGGTGGAAAAGCTCCCTGAATTTGACCTGACGGCCGTTCTCTCCAAAGCTACTGCTGGGGCAGAGACAAGGCAGAAACATTTCCTCCAAGGTGAAAGCCGGCAGCCTTTCCCTGGGGGGTTGTGACAGGTGTGGATAGGCTTCCAGGTGAGGGAGGGTGGAGTCTCCCTTCCCCCCTCTTGCTCCTGTTTTAGACTTTGAGAGGCCACTGCTCAATTTCCGTCAACAAGGTGCTTCAGGGCATCTTCCTTATCTGGATTATCTTTAAGCCTCATTACTTGCCCGAGGGTATCTTGGTACAATGCTAACTCCTAAAACAATTTACACCCCCAAACAATATTCTAAAGCTCAGCTGGGCTCTGTGAAGATCCACTCAAGAGTTGATTGAATCACTTGTTTTCCGGTCTGTAACTCGTGAATGATAGATGCAAAACTATGTCTGCTTGTGGAATATTCCTGAGTTGGACTTAGGAGCATTTTGAGGCCTTTTTAGAAGGTATTTTCTAAAAGCAAGATGTTCTCCTGAAAAGGTGCTGCAAAATCAACATCGATTCTTAGGGTGAGGCACATGCCATGCACCTTACTGGTTTTTTCTGTATCAGAACCAATTCCAGACCAATAGACATAACTTTGAGCTTTAAAGAGTGCTGACCTTAATAACTTTGCCGAAGGCCTCGGGAGAAACTACCGCGAAGGGTTCTCTATTGCCGCACACAACACACGGACATGACTTCCAGCTTGCTCTCCCAGAGACTTATCAGCATTGCTGCCCAAAACCGTAAGATATGCTCCCCTTGAAATTTCCAATGCCTGTTTTAATTATGATAATGCTACCAGCTAAAACAGGTTTCACAAGATAAACCCTGAAGTTTTAGTGACTTAGCCCAGTGGAATTTATTGCTTATGCAATAGCCAACAAGTGAGCTCAGTGGATGGTTTGCCACACGGTGATTCAGGGATACAAGCTCCTTCCCTATCGGGGCGCCATGATTGTCTCCATGTGGCTTCCAGGTTCACTGTGGAAACCAAACAAAAGAATGGCAAAACCGTATGTGTTTCTTAATTCAGTCCAGAAATGGCACCTATTACTTCTACTTACGCTCCCTATTAGTAAGAACTAGTATCATGGTTCCATCTAGATGCAAGAGGAGCTGGAAAATTAGTCTCCTTGCAACAGGACTGCACTGAAGAGACCTGTATCCTTGTTGGGCAGCTGGCTTTCTTCCACAGTAGAATATGATTCTTTTGGTTTGTTATCATTAAAGAATCAAGATATCTCAAGGACATGTGCCTGGAATTTTTTTTTTTTTTTCTGAAGGATTGTGAAGATCATCCATTCTAGAAAGGTTGCTTCTCCTTGGAGAATCTGCTTTCTCCCAGATAGGCAGCCTGCAGGGGTGTGACAACGCACAGCCTCTTCAGAGTCTCACCTCCTTGACTCCTGGCGCTCCATTGACTCTGGGAAGTCGTCTCCTGCCTTCACGCGAGAGACGGCAATTCTATTAGAAATGCCACCTTTGATTTCTGTGACATATAGTGATGTAGCATCATTAGGGAGATGCTTTGCTTGGGCCATTATAAATGTCAAATTTGGTTCAGTCGGCGAGTGCCGTTGGAGGACTTCACGGTGAATGCTGCGTGCAGCATAATCCCGCAAACTTGTCTAGGAAATCTCCGTTATCGAATGGTGGAGACAGTTGACTTGGCTTTTCAGTAACTCAGGGATGTCTCCCCAGGCTCCTGATTTCATTTGTAAAATTTGAATCTCCAAACAATGATTGATAGCTCTGGTTAAACGTGTGTCATGATTCTACAAATGCATTACATATTTTATTCTTTTGTATAGCGGAAACATGGAGGGATATTGATGGATAAGCATAAGTGGGTTAATTTGCAATCAGGCCTTTTAATTTTTTTTTTTTAATAAGTAGGCTCCATGCCCAGTGCAGAGTTCAACTCGGGGCTTGAACTCACAACCCTGAGATCAAGACCTGAGCTGAGATCAAGAGTCAGATGCTTAACAACTGTGCCACCTTGTAACCTTTTACGCTTTGGTTACTCATCCAGTGTGAATGCCAATAGTGCCCATGTCGTTGAGCATGCTTGGGTACTCCAGAATCATCTCCTCACTTTAAAGTCAGGCTGATTAGCACCCTCGATTCCATCTGCACCTTAATTCCTCCTTGCCAAGTGGTCTAACATATTCATGGGTTTGGGGCGCTAGGATGTAGACATCTTTGGGGACCACTCCTTCGCTTTGTTGTTATTCAAATGTTTGAACTTGAGGGAGGGAGCCAAAACATAAGAGACTCCTAAAAACTGAGAACAAACTGAGGGTTTATGGGGGGTGGGAGGGAGGGGAGGGTGGGTGATGGGCATCGAGGAGGGCACCTGTTGGGATGAGCACTGGGGGTTGTATGGAAACCAATTTGACAATAAATTTCATAATAAAAAAAAATAAAGAACAGGGAAGAAAAAAAACAAAATAAAGTGTTTGAACCTCTTAAGGTCTGATATACTCGCTGCACTGCTCTGTCTTTGCTGTTGGTAGACTGAACTCCTCTTAATATAAGAATCTTCCAAAGTAGTTTCTTCATGTCTAATTCCTGTTTTTGCTCCAAAGCAGCTATTTTAAGCACAGTGGACCAGAATAGAGAGAGTGTTCTATTATTTCCCTGTAACTATTAAAAGCAGAATAATAATGCATATTATCATTTTTCCCTTTTGGAGACTCTGATGTCACTAGAAAACAGGTCTCATTTGGTAGCCGATATAAACCAGCGAGAGATGAGCAAACATTCTATCTGGGAGGCGTGTATTTCTGCAAAAACAAATCTGGAATGACGCCGTATTAATTCTCTGCACTACGTAGGACACTCAAAAGGACAAGAACAAAAATTAAAGTTGAAAAAAAATCCCGCATGGTTGGACTTGCTATTCTCTGGCCCACGGCCCCTTCTGGGAGTATTTGTATTTGCTTACTTATCAACATCGTTGGTCATTTCGGAGGGTGGCTCTGGTGGTGGGTTTCCAGGCCACTGGGTAGAAGAGGGTGTGAGGGTTCCTACGCGTCTCATATTAAGGCTGGCCCTGCCACCTCTGTTCATGGCCATTCTTTCCCTTCTCTGTGTCCTTTTACATCTCTTCAAAGGGACTTGAGTGGTAGTTCCTTGGAGAGAAAAGGTACTCTGCTGGGTGGGCGGGAGGACTAGTTTCCTGGCGTTAAGCCTCTCTCTGACACCGACACCCATCGGTGTGCCGCGGGCGTGGGCCCGGTTTCCGCACCCCCGGCTCCCTCCGTCCTCCCTGGGCACCGCTCCAGAGGATCCTCCTGTCCCTGCGGGAGGGCTGGGGGACCAGCCTCAGAGGGGGCAGCAGGAAGGGACAGAAATTGGAGAGATGTGGATAAACTGCATTTAGCAAATAGCACAATGCGTGTATGGGCACAGTGGCCTTTTCCACAGGCAGATTATCCCCGCCAGCGGCTTGGCCGTGTGCAAAAGGAGGGAGAAAGGAGCGGAGAGCCGCAGAAAGGGAGAGGCGGGGGGTAGCAGCAATCAGTGCTGTCCTTTGTGCCGCCTGACATTTGAGGGGCTTGTTATCGGCCATTGCCGGCTGCTTTATCTAAATGTATCTCCCCAGCTGCCAGGCGCTGCTGATAGGCGCGGGACGCGTGATGGCCCTGGCAGATATGAGCCACCTCCCCGACGCTGGTGCTGTCACTCTCCAGCGGGGCCGCTCCTCCCTCTCCACGGCGAGATGCGAGGCGTCCCTTCTGAGGCCCAGACACGTTCTTTGTTCCTCCCGTGGGCCTGGTGAAACACACAGAAGGACCTGACCCCAGACAAATCCCAAACAAAGGCCACCTGGGAGGCAGCCGGGGTCCACGGAAAGACGGACAGACAGCAAAGAAAGCTTGCCCTTCTTCCTTTAGACCAGACGCTCTTCTCCGGTGCCCGTCCTTCTGTCCCCAGCTGGGGCAGAAGCCGTCCAGCACGCACACCGCCCCCCTCTCCTCTTCAGACCCCGACACGAGATCCCCACGATGTGTTGATTGGCACCCGGTTTGGATTTTGCTTTCTACTCTTTCTCCAGCCCCACGCCTGCAAACACGCCTACCTAACGCGACGCCCAGCGCACCTCGCCCTTGACCAAATACACTTCCTGGCCGCAGGGGTGATCACAGGCTGGACGACACTTCTACTGGGCATCTGGCATGATCTGAGGTAGCGTGGGGCCGGGGAAATTGAGAGGCCCCCTCGTGACGGTTAGGATGATGACCACCCCAAAGGCGAGTGCCGTGGAGGTGTGGCATAAAGGGGATTTGTGCACACTGTCTGTGGGGACGCAAGGCGATTCCACTGCTGTGGAAACAAGTACGGAGGCTCCTCAAAATCTTAAAAGTAGAAGTGCCCCATGATCCGACCATCCCGGTTCTGAGTACGTATCCAAAAGAATTGAAATCAGGATCTCGAAGAGATTACATATCTACTCTCCTCTGATCGGGGCGGCATTAGTCACAAGAGCCAAGATATGGAGACAACCCAAGGGCTCATCAGCGCATGAGTGGTAAGGGAAGTGTGGCAGAAACGTACAACGGAATAGTATTCAGACTTAAAAAAGAAGTCAGTCCTACAACACGTGACAGCATGGATGAAACTTGAGGACGTCATACTAAGTGAGTTGAGTTAGTCACAGAATGACACATGCTGCATGGTCCCATTTATATGAGGTATGCAAAGTAGGAAATCCATAGAAGCAAAGAGTGGGTGATGGTGGCCAGGGGCTGGGGGAAGGGGGAAACGGGGAGCGTCAATCCACGGGCGTAACGTTTCAGCGATGCAAGACGGAGGTCCAGCGAGCTGCTGTGTCACATTATGCCTAGAGCCAACACTGATGTGTTAGTTAAAAATTCAAGAGGGTAGGGGCGCCTGGGTGGCGCAGTCGGTTAAGCGTCTGACTTCAGCCAGGTCACGATCTCGCGGTCCGTGAGTTCGAGCCCCGCGTCGGGCTCTGGGCTGATGGCTCGGAGCCTGGAGCCTGTTTCCGATTCTGTGTCTCCCTTTCTTTCTGCCCCTCCCCCGTTCATGCTCTGTCTCTCTCTGTCCCAAAAATAAATAAACGTTGAAAAAAAAATTAAAAAAAAAAATTCAAGAGGGTAGATCTCATGTTAGGTGTTCTTACAAAAACAAAAACAAAAACACAAACACACAAAAAACCAAGGTCTCCGGCACCAGACATCTTTTGTTTAAAACTTTCCGTTGTCACTTATGGTGGCCAACTTCAGGCAGTAACTCAGCCTTCCTAGGCCTCCGTTTCTCCATGCACCGAGCGGTAACAATGCTCGCATTTTCAGGACGTTGTGAGAACCAAGTGAATCATCCCTGCCGGGTGCCTGGCGCGTAGTAGTTTCTCAGTATGTTTAAGGTATTATTATCTGGTCCGTCTTCTTGGGAAGGGCTACACTAAAACTATTTTAAGTACGTGGTTGAATGTCTCCTTATCATTCGGATATTTCCAGGAAAAGAAGTTCTTTCCACACCATATGGATGAATTAATGTATAGCTAAAGTAATGAATTCTTACACTGGTCTATTTTTACGTTCTCTGTCCTCTCTTGGCCTCGCGTTTGGATTCTTCTCTCCCCACGTTTAAAGTAGGGTTCCGCTATCATCAATCAATAAGTTCTTGCGTTATATAGGATGTTATACAAGAAAAAGAGAGAGAATGGAGAAGTGACGTATTCTACAGAGTCTCTGTGTGGAGGAGACAGGGTGAATGGAGGAGGCTGATCTTGGCAGTGATGTTCTGTACTTGACCGCCCGTGATCTGCAAAAGCTTGTCCTCCCCAGCTGAGCGTGGCCTCTTTTTTCAAGACCCGATTAAAATTATCTATGCTGCTCGAAAGGTTTGGGGATCTGCATGGAAATGTCAGCTCAGAACTTGGCATAGATTTACAGTTGCTTAGAGGTAATGAATTTGTTAAGATAAACATTACGGGTGAAATTAACCGTTTTTTCCCTAATGTGAGTTTTTGCTATTGTGTTGTCTGAGAAAAGCGTCATTTAACACCAAAAAAACCCACAAAAACTAGTTTTAGAAGGCCATAGATAGAGCAATATTCATCATCTCTATTATCTGTTTAGCTACAAGGGATTCTTTGCCAAATATGATAATTAATTAGCTCTGTATTTCCAACTCCAGGGTGATTGTCTCTCATTAGGGGCTGAAGTGGCCCCTGTGTGTGGCTGTTCAGCTGGCTCAGCCGGGTGTTGTTTTGGGAAGCTCTGTAAAGAAAAAAAACAACAACATCAGTATAATTGTAACTAAAAAAAAAAAAAATCAGAAACCAAAAAAAAATAACAACAGAAAAAACAAAGTCAGATGCTTATGATGTACTTTCAGAAGCTTGGTGTTTCTTCTCTCGAGAAACTTAGTAAATAGAAAGCTTGAGATGTGGGTTATTATTGAAATAAGAAAACAATACCCTTTTGATCGATGCCGCTGACACAACTCTGGAGAAAAATAAAAACCAAGCCCTTTAAAATACATTTGGCATTTTAAACTGTATTGCTGTACCGTGTTCTTCCGTAATTCGGTTTCCAGCTTGGTTGTAGGATCTGATTTAGTTCGGGGTTGCTGTCTGTATCACTTGGTTATTGTGCTGCTATGCTGGGGACAAGTGGAGCATAAAAGGCCATCTTTGTTCTCGGGGCAGCAAGTGTCCTGAAGGTTGAAGAAAGACAGAAGCACCTTATTCTGTTCTCTGGAACACCCGGAAGAATGAAATGAGCAAGTAGTAAACGTTGTAATTGTGTGTGTGTGTGTGTGTGTGTGTGTGTGTGTGTGTGTTTGAAAGAGATAGAGCCAGACTGTGCGGGCAGTTTCCCCCCTGTCAGTATTTGGTCATCTCAGCAGAAAAGCCACATGCTCCCGTCCTGGCCTTTCTGAGTCCCCCGCGATGCCCTGCGGGTCCCCTTCCCTCCTGACATCCTCTCCGGGCGACGCGTGGGTGTCCACTCAGACATGCGTGGGCCACGTCCCCTGCGGGAAATTTCTACATCTGCAAAGCCAAGGAGCCGGAGGGAGCCGGCTTCTCCCAAGAGCGCGTTTACATCCATCGGAACCTCACCGCAGCTGAAATATTTATGAGTTTTTGGTGCGTGCGCGCAGAGTCTGGCCAGATCGCAGAAGCTTCGGTGGCCCCGTGGATGGAGTTTGTGACCCCCCCCCATTCAGCTCATTCCCCCTCTTCACTGACACTGACATTTGTCCTAAACCCTCTCTTAATGCTGCAACATAATTCATTAGGACAGCCTTAATGAGCTGATAATTAGTCTGGTGGGAGGTGGTAAAGAGGGAGGGGGCAGAAATGCCAGACTCCGAGAAAAGCCAAGCAGGCTGGGGCATCTTAAAGGGCCCTGGGAGAGCTCTTTGTCAACAAAATGGATCACACTTGCAGGCAGTAAAACTTTCAAATGACCTTCATGTCAAAATATTAGGCCTGCTATTTTTTGCTGGATGGTCGTTTCATAAACATAAAAAGCGCACATATCATTCAGAGCGCGGCAAAATTTGTCTCAAATACGTGGGGCTCCCCCCTTTTTGAGGAAGACGAATGCAGGCTCCGCGTCGTGGAGAAAATGACATCATGTCCCAGCCTTTCACTTCAGCTGAAACACGTATTTACAGCAGGCTCGTATGCCCTCTTCCGTCCCCCACCCCCCGCCCCCCACTCTCTCTTTAAAGGAAAACATGAAACTGTGCGCATGGAGATACAAATAGATACGGGAGAAAGGTATAAATCCTAGAGAAATTTTGCTTATCTTCATTCAGGAGAATTGCCTCCTGAGTGTCACAATTTACAGAAAAGGCAACCGCATGAGTATTCGACAAATAGTCAGAAGACGGACGTCATAATGAACTGTGGAAAGTAGCTCTGGTTAATGGGGAGAAAAAAATCGCCATGGCTATGGACAACGGATATTTTTGAAAAATTTCTTTTATGTTTTTATTTTTGAGAGAGAGAGAGAGAGAGAGAGAGAGAGAGTGCAAGTGGGTGAGGGGCAGAGAGAGAGGGGGACACAGAATCCGAAGCAGGCTCCAGGCTCTGAGCCGTCAGCACAGAGCCCGATGTGGGGCTCGAACTCACGGACCGTGAGATCATGACCTGAGCTGAAGTCGGACGCTTAACTGTCACCCAGGCGCCCCTGAACAGAGGATAATTCTCCTTCTCTGAATGCATTTCTTCTCAAGGTTAAACTTCGGGAAGGCAGATGGATATTTGAGTTGGTCCTGTTGCAGTGAACGTTAGTACAACCACGTTCCCAGGGATTTGTCGTCTTTCTCCTGCTGGAGCTTTGGGGTCCCCACCTTGCCAGGGAAGCCCCGGGCGTGTGGGGTACGCATGAGCCGAAGGAGTGCGGGAGGGCTGATGACGTGCGTGTTCGGAGTTGAGCTCCAAATCAGGTCTAAGCGCCGACTCCAAGATAAGTCACCAGGCCGGGGAATGAAACCACAACGATCCGACTGACACAGAAAATCCAGCTACTGATAAAGATTAGAATAAGTAATTGTATGTCGTGTTTGAATCGTCCCCTGGTTCCCAGTCAATAAAGATAATGCACATGAAAAGTGCCTTGCCAAGAAAAAGGCATTACACAGATGTTGTGGTTTATTGTTGCGACCGGAATTAAAAGGTGATCCCTTAGCTTGGGTTTCAGTGGCAGACAGAAGCAGGGGCCCTGCCTCTTATGGTCACCTTTGATATCCCTTCTTCCAAAAGAATTCCTTCTTGCCCTTAAGGCTGGAATACCAGAACGGGCTGCCGAAGTAAACCACAGGCCATTGTCTCGACAATCCAGCGCCTGTGGAGAGTTTACGAAAGCAAGCCTTCTTAGCACATCAATCTGATTATCTTGCGGCAAACGGCTTTTTGTTGGAGCCGTCATTGGATGAGCCGGCAGTGACACGGCCCGACTGCTGGGTGACATCCATGCGAGAAGATTTGGGACTCGGACACAGAGCTACGTTCCTGTCCAACGCTCCTCAAACTTTGACGACCAGACGGATCAGCAGCGAGGCAGATCTGATTCAGGGGGTCCGGGTGGGGGCCTTAGGGCCTGCATTTCTTTCTTTCTTTCTTTCTTTTAACGTTTATTCATTTCTGAGAGACAGAGCGCAAGTGGGGGAGGGGCAGAGGGCGAGGGAGACGCAGAATCCGAAGCAGCTCCAGGCTCCGAGCTGTCCGCCCAGAGCCCGACGTGACGCTCGAACTCATGAACCACGAGATCCTGACCTGAGCTGAAGTCGGACGCTCGACCGACTGAGCCACCCAGCAGAGGCTGCCTTTCTAACAAGGTCTCAGATGACGTCATTCCTGCGGTCCCGGGACAGCGAGCGCTTGGCGTTGGCAGTCATCGAAGAGGGTTCATTTCACAAGACGGTTTTCTCAGACTCTGTTTCCTGTCCAGCCCTCAGCTGCAGCTTGGGTCCAGACCAGCAGGTGAGCCGAAGGGCATGTGGCTGGGAGGTCACCGTTCCAAATCAGGAATCCACACCAGCACAGATTAGTCAAGACGATCCTCTCAATTTTGCGTCTCTAAACCTTGAATACAGTAAGCTGTTATACATTCTCCCAACATACTTTTAGATTCTACAGAGGGGACGTCTTTTTCTTCAATGAGCGTGATAAAACTCTTTAAAATAGAGCATGAGTTTCTAATATTACAAATAAAGACGCAGAGGCGTTTCTCCACAGCCTGAGTGAGCAGCTGAATTATGAGTTGGGCTAGTGTTGAACAGTGTGAACGTGCCATTTTTTTGTGTGATTAAACAAAAATGTTTTCTTACGTTAATTTTTTAAAAATGTCCACTTATTTTTGAGAGAGAGAGAGAAAGAGAGCACAAGCAGGGGAGGGGCAGAGAGAAGGGGAGACACAGAATCCAAAGCAGGCTCCAGGCTCTGAGCTGTCAGCACAGAGCCTGACGTGGGGCTCAAACTCATGAACGGCGAGATCATAACCCGAGCCGAAGTCGGACGCTCGAGCAACTGAGCCACCCAGGAGCCCTTGAACATCCCATTTTAGATGCATTGGAGGGACTCAGTCTAACACTGGGGTTTCCCATGGACAGATCTGACTCTCCAAGGGGCCTGTTACGATCGCTACTCTAACAACGTGGGAGCTAGTCCAGACCTGCAACATAACTCATTGGCTGAAATTTTTATTAGAAAAAATTGTTTCACATCTCCGCAATATCCCGTTCTTCTCCTAAACCGTCATCAGGCTGCACATGTTGGGGTTATTGCCATGGTGCGGCCCCAGCACCCGCTGTCGTCTGTTTTCAGGACATGGGGTAGCCTGGGCAGGTCCAGAAACCTTGGAGTCACTTCCACAGTAACTGGTGAGGACTAAGCCTGAAAACGGGTTCCTGTCATTGGGTTGTACGTTGGCCTGCTAATCCACGATCTGAATCTGTAATCATCATAGGCCTATCCAGTGTGGCCGAATTGTAATGTGATTGTTCCTGTCCCAGAGCCTCGTTTCCAGCTTATTTACATTTATAGGAACTTTGCTTGTCAGGGCATAACATTCCTCAAGTGAGGAACACCCTAGAAGAATATGAGCAGGAACTTGTCTCCCAAGGGCCTAAGTAGAGCTGTCTACATTAAAAACAAAACAAAACAAAACAAAACACAAAAAAACCTTTTTAATATTTATTTACTTTTGAAAGAGAGAGAGAGAGACAGAGTGCAAGCGGGGGAGAGGCAGAGAGAGAGAGGGAGACACAGAATCCGAAGCAGGCTCCAGGCTCCGGGCTGTCAGCACAGAGCCCGACTCGGGGCTTGAACTCACGAACCATGAGATCACGGCCTGAGCCCAAGTCGGACGCTTAACCGACGGAGCCACCCAGGCACCCCATGCCTACATTTTTTTAAATGCAATCGGAGATCAGTTCCAAGAAAATTCCTCTCCTCAGTTTTCACTACGCCAAAGCTTTCTTGGCTGGCAAGAAACAAGGACAAACCCCCAGGTGGACATCGGGTTCTGACAATCCTACCTTTATGATGCTGTCTATTCATTCCTGGTCTGCCGTCGCCACTGGCCGCATTGCCCTTGGGCACAGGCTCATCATCACCTAGACTCCTCGTGTCCAGGATTTCTCAGGCAGCTGAAGTCCTTTTAAGTTTATCCTATGGAGTCTTTCGACTCTGCGCTCCCTAGATCGCACTTTGATCGTATTCTACCGCCGACCGAAAGTGCTCTCTTCCTTCCCCACTTCCGTTCCAACCCCTTAGTTCAGGGAGGTGGCTTCTGGAAGGAAGGGAGAGCCCAGTGAGCAGCTGGAGTTTCCGGCTCCAAGTTCACATCAGCAGATGGCCTGAGCGATGCGGGGGGGCGCACTGCTCATCCCCACGGGAGAGAAAGCTGAGTCCCTCACAGCGACGAAGGAAATGCCCTGAGCCTCCGCCACCAGAACCGGTCGGGGAAGTGGAAGCATCTACATCCGTGGAGGGCTCATCTCTGATGGCTGGACCATCGTAGGCTCCATTCTGCAAAGATGGCCTGCCCACCAGAGCCCAGTCACCTTGTCTAAGCTTAGCAACCTCAGGGGCAAGAGGAAAGACTGTAACCTGCCTCTGGGGGTCAGGCCAAGACACCGGCTCTGTCGGGGCTGTGTGTCCACCTGTGGGTGGCACTTTGCTGGGCAGTGGGATGGAGAGGCCAGGTGGCCTCTCTGGCTGTGAGAGACAGCACCCTACTGGCTAGACTGGAGGAGGCTGGCATCCCATGGAAGGAAGCTCCGGGCATCCCAGCACAGCACGTATCCACACCCAGATGCGAAAGTGAGGCGCTCGCTTCTGTAGGGGAAGCGTAGGCACCATGCGTCCGAAGGTGGACGGCTGAGCCGGAATTATCCCGCTTCTTCTCTGCTGTCATGAAAATTGAACGGATAGTTGGCTGCCGGGTGGCTCCATCGGTTAAGACTCTGACTCTCGGTTTCGGCTCCGGCCATGACCTCATGGCTCGTGGGATCGAGCCCCACGTTGGGCTCTGTGCTGACAGCGTGGAGCCTGCTCGGGATTCTCTGTCTTCCTCTTCTCTCTGCCCCTCCCCTCTTTACATTTTCTCTCTCTCTCTCTCTCTCTCAAAATAAATAAATAAACTTACAAAAAAATTAAAGAGATAGCCAAAATGTGCCTCCGTCACTCCCAACCGCATTGTTCGAGTTTCATGATGACTGGTTATGGTTTAAGCGCTTCCCCATTTCGGGCCATTGGTAAGAGGGACACAGCCAGAATGATTTCTGTTTAACCGGTTTGTCCCGACTCCTAGTTGCACGTCTCAGCTGGAATTCTCAGCGTCGTAGCTGCTCTGCAGGCGTTAGGCATCGAATGCACCTCTCTTCCTGACTCGGCACAGAAGCCAGGCTGTCTTTGCAGCATCTCGACTCCTCTGGGAAGATTCCCAGGCCGGCAGCTTAGCTGGAGGTTAAGGCAGGCTCGGTCCCCCGCCCTGAGAGGCAGCCCCCTCTGCCAACCCCCACCTCAGTTTCCCCAGCTCTTGGAGGGGGCGTGGTTCTGAGTGAGGGGTGTCTGGGTTCAGATCAACCACGGAGTGCCCATGGGGCCCGAACAGAGAACTCAGACCCTTTTTTTTTTAAATGTTTTAATTTATTTTTGAGACAGAGACAGAGCACGAGCGGGGCAGGGGCGGAGAGAGAGGGAGACACAGAATCCGAAGCAGGCTCCGGGCTCCGGGCTGTCAGCACAGAGCCCGATGTGGGGCTCGAACCCACAAACCACGAGATCGTGACCTGAGCCGAAGTCCAAGGCTTAAACGACAGAGCCACCCAGGTGCTGGGAGAACTCAAACTCTTCAGGCTCCTTGCCCTCATCTGGCGAAGCAGGCTGTCTACACTGCTGTAGGATGGATGTGAGGCAAGCCCAGGACAGCTGCTGCCACAGGGGAGGCTATGAATGCGACTCTCCTGCCTCTGCCTCCCCGCAGCCCTCCTCCGTCCTCAAGCCGGTGTCAGTCTCACCCCTCCCTCCACAAGTCCTGGCCGACTCTTTGACTCTCCCGGATGCCACGTGGGTCGCTGGTGACCATGCAGCTCTCTGGGCCAAGCCGGAGCCTCCCCTCGGCCGGTCCTCTCCTTGGGGGCACAGGCCACCCTCGGGGTGCATGAATGACGCCTCGGGAGGGGGTCTTGCTCTCTTCGGGCTCAGAGTGTAGTAGCTGCTCACTAAATAAATGCCCCCCCCCCCCCCGGCTGGCTGCAGCCACTCAATGTCCTCACAAACACTGAATGAAGCTCTCTCTCTCTCTTACTACTGCCCACGGGGTCCTGGAGGAAACCAGGGCGTGTCAGTGACCAGAAGCTTCTCAGCGAAGGATGCAGTAACCCGAGGAAGGGGTCTTCAAGCTAAAGAGAGGAAAAATAGGGTGCCAATAGTCGGGAACTGGCCAGGTGCACGGCCCCTGGGCGACCTGGAGAGAGAGACGCACTGAGCGCTCCTCTACGACCTCAAACCTGCCTCTCGTCTCTACTCTTCACCAAGTGCCATTCTTGCGGAACCGGCTGATTGTCCTTCTGCCACCCTATCTCCCCGTTCCTTGAGACTGTCGTGGTGTTTGCTGCGGTCTGCTTCTCTCGTTTTCTTCCTTTTCTTTTTGTACGTTGTCTTTTTCCTCCCTTCTCCCCTCCCTCTCCTAGAGCCTGCAATAGTGTTCCGTGAAATACGGATTTTCAGTGTCCGCTAACTGGATTAATCCCCGCCCCCGCCCGCCTGTTTTTAAAGAGCGGGCTTCGGGTTTACAGCAAAACGGAGAAGAAATTACAGATTCCTCACGTGCACTCGCCCCCCGCCCCTCCACGCACGGACTCCTCCACGATCAACCTCACTCACGAGCCGATGAACCTACAGACAGGTCATGGTCGCCCAGAGTCCTCGGTTCACGTTAGGGTGCCCTGGTGGTGCTGTGCCCTCTGTGGGTTTGGATGAATGTATCCTGACATGTATCCAGCTTGACAGCATCACAGAGAGTATTTTCATCGACCTGAAAGTCCTCTGTGCTCCATCTACCGATCCCTCCCTATCCCTCGACTCCCACGAATCACTTCCCTTTTTCTTGTCTCTGTAGCTTTGCCTTTTCCAGAATATCTTACAGTTGGAATCGTAGCGTATGTAGCTTTCTCAGACCGGATTTTTTTTCATAGTGCTATGTATTTAAGTTTCCCCCATGTCTTTTCATGGCTTGATGGTTCATTTCTTCTCAAGTGCTAAATAGCGTCCCATTGCCTTGGACGTACCACAGTTTATCCATTCACCTATTGAGGGATATCTGGGTTGTTTCCAAGTTTTGGAAGTCACGAATAAAGCTGCAGTGAACATCGGTGCACAGGTTTTTGTGTGGCCGTTAAGTTTCCAGATCCTTCGGGCCAGTACCGAGGAGCGCAATTGCTGGGTTATATGGGAAAAGCATGTTTAATTTTGTTAAATTGACAAACAAGACAGAAATTGCCAAACTGTCTTCCAAAGTGGCTGCACCATTTTATATTCCCGCCAGCAGTAAATCCTTACCAACATTTGGTGCCGTCAGGGTTCCCGACCGGGACCATTCTCATGGCTGTATAGTGATATCCCACTGCTTTAATTTGCATCTCCCTGATGACATATGATGTAGAGCATCTTTTCATATTTGCCATCCATATGGCTTTTTTTGGTGACGTATCTGTTAAGGTCTCGGGCCCGTGTTTTGACTGCATTGTTGGCTTTCTTATTGTTGAGTTTTAAGAGCTCTTCCTGTATTTGGGGTAACGGTCCTTTATCAGTTGGGTCTTTTGCAAATATTTTCTCCCACTGTGTGGCTTGTGCTCTCGCTCTTCTGACACTGTCTTTTGCAGAGCAGAAGTTTTTCATTTTAATGAAGCCCAGCATATCAATTATTTCTTTCATGGATCATGCCTTTGGTGTTGTGTCTACAAAGTCATTATCATACCCCAGGTCATGTAGGTTTTCTCTCACGTTATCTTATAGGCATTTTAGCTTACACGTAGGCCTATGATCCATTTTGAGTTAACTTAGTGAAGGGTGTAAGGTCTGCGTGTAGATTTATTTTGTGCATGTGAACATCCAATCATTCCGACACCATCTGTGGAAAAGACTATCTTCGCTCCCATTGAATTGCCTTTGCTACCTAATGGAAGATCAGTCAACAATATTTTTGTGGATTTATTTCTGGGCTCTTGAATCTGTTCCATTGATCTAACCTACTTGTCTTCTCTCTCACCAAAACCACACTGCCTTGATTACTGTACTTTATAGTAAGTCTTTACCACTCTTTTTCCATATCATTTCCCCCATGTGTTTAGGTAGATAAGTGCCGTACACTTAAGTGAAATCCGCTTTTTGAGCTGAGAGACTCAATGCTATTGTGATACCGATTTAATTTTATCGGGTGGCTGGGAGTTGCGATTCTCTAGATGGAAGTATATCCTTGGCTTTTTTGTGCGTTTCAAAGGACTAAGCAACCGATAAACTTAGTGAAAAGGGAGAAGGCTTGTGCGTGTGTCTTTCTACAACGACCCTGTGTGTGGACGCTTCTGCGTTTGTACCTCTCCTTTTTTTCTCTGGTGTTTCATTTTGTATCAAACAGACTATTTAAGACTTCCTCTAAGATAGGAAGTGAGTAATTTGGAAAGAGAAGTATCTGTTTCAATTAGTTGTGAGGACTGACCCTTCGTGACACTGTCTATGGAAGAGATTGTGTTTCTGTTGTCGTTGCCCTTTCATTTTCTGTCTCTCCCCTCGTGTGTATTTGTGTGTTTCAGGGTTGTTCTTAACACCTGTGTTCTCCAGCTGGTTGTCTAACCTACACACACAAGAAAGTCAGAGATGAAGTTGGAACGAAGCCTGTTTGAAGATACGTTCTGGGCGTTGAGATTCTTTCTCGTATCTCTGTTAGGGAACTTTTCCGCAGTGGTGTTTCAGAATGGGCTACGCTTTGCTTTGGGACTTCCGTATAAGCTGTTCCCCTTTTCTGCCCCCACTGAGGTCCATTTGGAAAATTATTCTTCAGAGGAAACCCAGGGAGGATTTCTGCTACCCTGCACACTCACCTGCAAGTTACAGGGGTGGGGCTGATGTACTTGGTCGACGTGCATTATTCGAAGCAACTGAATGCATCCTCGTAGACGGTTCTCAGTGGAGTTCTGCACACAAGAGCTCTGACTTCCTTTTGTTCCAGGGGACGTTTTATGACATGGTTATAAACCCTCGGAAGTTGAATTTTAATGGAAACACTGACTAAATCTCGATTATCTCAGTACAGGGACTCTTACATTTTTTTAAAAAGTACTTTTGAAATACATTTGAATAAATACATTTGAAATACATTTTAAAAATGTATTTTTGAGAGAGAAAGAGAACATGGAGGTGGGGGGGGCGGCGGCAAAGAGAGGAGGACAGAGGATCTAACGCAGGCTCTGTGCTGACAGCAGTGAGCCTGCTGTGGGGCTCGAACTCACGAACCGTGAGATCATGACCTGAGCTGAAGTCAGACACAGCCCACTGAGTCACCCAAGGGCCCCTTGGTATGAGGGTTCTTGAAGGAGGTTGTGGGGTATGAGCAAAAAGAAAGGAGGAAGTCATGGTGTACATGATGGCACGTGATCTGGGGCCATATTAGAAAGAGTCACATGAGGGGCGCCTGGGTGGCTCAGTCGGTTAAGCATCTGAATTCAGCTCAGGTCATGGTCTCACAGTTTGTGAATTTGAGCCCCGCGTCGGGTTCTGTGCTGACAGCTTGGAGCCTGGAGCCTGCTTCGGATTCTGTGTCTCCCTCTCTCTCTGCCCTGACCCCACTCACGCTCTTTCTCTCAAAATAAATAAACATCAAAAAAAAATTTTTTTTAAAAGAAATAGTCACATGGCTGAAGTCCAGGTACACAGGGCTTTCAACAGAAATTACGGAATAAGTGGAGATTGCGTTTTTGAAACACGGAAAGGCAGAACTGAATCTCCTGATTTCAGCTCCCCGGGTTTTGCCTGAATCTCGGTGGAGCCATAAACTTAGTGCCAAATGAGACAACATGTGGAGAAGCCCCGGATGGTGGGCAGTATTGCAATTAAATGAAGATTGCTCCCTGCCCCCCACACCATGTAGATGGAAAGAGGGGCCCCTGAATGGTTAAAAAATCAGGTTGTGATGCAACAATTTTATAAACTCTCAAGTTCTTTTTTTTTAACATTTATTTATTTTTTGGGGAGACAGAGAGAGACAGAGCATGAGCATGGGAGGGGCAGAGAGAGAGGGTAGACACAGAATCCGAGGCAGGCTCCAGACTCTGAGCTATCATCACAGTGCCCGGTGCGGGGCTCGAACTCACGAACCTCGAGATCACGACCTGAGCCGAAGTTGAGGCTTAATCTACTGAGCCACCCGGGCGCCCCTAAGCTCTCAAGTTCTTAAAGAGGCAACTTTGGGCAGACACCTGAGATCTTTCACTTCAGAGTCACTTTTATTAAAAACTAAACGTGCTTCAGTGGTGTCGTCAAAGACGGCACTGTCGTGCAAGAATTTGTTTGTGACAAAAACGAATTTTTATTTTGTGCTTGTTTTGTTTTGTGTTTTGCTGCTCGGGATCTCAGATCCCATCATTCTTTTAATTGTCCATTGCAGGTGGGAAGGGCAGGAGGCCTCAGTGGCTCATCCTGTAGCCATGGCTACTGAGGGACCCCCGAGTCCTACAGCCTGAGCCGCAGCTCCTCGGCTGAACCCGAAAAGCCGTTGCTCATTTGGACATAGCTGCCTAGCTCTGAATCGAAAAGAAACCCACTTAGGTTCAGCACGAAATTGTAAATAAAATCTTAAATCCTGTTTAGTAGAGCTTTCCGTGTTTATATTAAGGAAGTGATAAAGGATTTGTGTGTGTGTGCCTATTTTTTATTTGCTTACCATACACCAGTACAGAGCTTATATTTTCTCCACGAGGTTGGTAATTGTTCACTCTTGACACGGATGTCCGTGGTCACACGCACACAGGCCCTGGTGGCATCTATTCACCCAGACGGAGAGCTCTGACATCTACACGCGGGTGAAGAGAGGTCCACACCACTCTGCCTGACTTGTATTTTTGCTGGTTGAAAGTTAGTGATGTTCAAAGGCACGTTAATAAATGATTTTTTTAAAGCATAAATTTATCTTTTATTTTTTATTTTTTTAAAATTTAAATCCAGTCTAGTTAACATGTAGTAATGGTTTTAGGAATGGAATTTAGTGGTTCATCACTTACAGACAACACCCAGTGCTCATCCCAACAAGCGCCTGCCTTAATACCCATCACCCATTTAGTCCATCCCCCACCCCCCACCCCTCCAGCAACCCTCAGTTTGTTCTTTGTATTTAAGAGTCTCTATGGTTTACCTCCCTCTATTTTTAAATCTTATTTTTCCTTCCCTTCTCCTATGCTCATCTGTTTTGTTCCTTAAACTCCATATACATTACTGCCGTGAACGTCCTGTACTGGAAAATAAAAGGAAGTTAAAGATTTTTCCCCCAGTTGTGACACGAAAATGTAAATAGAGATTGACAACAATGTGTAAGTTCTTTTTAAAAATTTTTCTTTTTACATTTATTTATTTTTGATAGAGAGAGACAGAGCACAGTGGGCGAGGGTCAGAGAGAGGGAGACACAGGATCGGAAGCAGGTTCCAGGCTCCGAGCTGTCAGCACAGAGCCTGACGTGGGGCTCGAACTCACAAACTGTGAGATCATGACCTGAGCCAAAGTCGGAGGTTTAACCGACTGAGCCCCCCAGGCGCCCCAACAATCCATAAGTTCTACCATAACCTTGGAGACAGATGAAGTTCTTGGGTCCTAAAAGAACATGGCTCAGAGAAGATTCTCAAAAATTTTAAGGAATAAAATTCTGTTTTTTGAATAAAATCCCCGTGGAAACCTGCTAAGAACTGAACTGTGATCCACCCTGCCCGCTGTCCCAACACATACCAGTATGAAGCCATAACACGCCGTGATTTCTTGTGCTATTGAACTGCTCTGTTTATGACCAAATGGCCCAAATGTCTTTGATTATTCATTTTGGGGGGCAATTTCTAAAAGCTGCTGGGAATTTTATCCCCCTAAATCCCCAATTGCTTTTTTGTGTTGCAACTATTTATCTAAACTCTGGCCCTGGCCAGTAACACTCTACCTCTCCCTAGAGCATCCAGTGCTCTGAACACTGACCAATATGGCGTCCGCCCTGGGGACATGAGGGGAGTAGGAGTCCCATACTGGGGGACAGACACCCCAGTGGTTTTGGGATGTGGGGTCTTTGAGAAGTGACAGGTTTAGGTGAGGTCATGGGGGGGAACCCCATGATTAGTGCTTTGTTAAGAGGACACACGAGAAAGTTGGTCTTTCTGTGAAGACACAACACGTGAGAAAGGTGGCCGTCTGCAAGCCAGGAGGAGAGTGGAAACTGATCACCCTCCAGAGTTTATGAGAAATAAATGTCTGTTGTTTAAATCACCTGGCCTGCGGTATTTTGTTACAGCAGCCTGCACGGACTAGTACAAACCTCTGTACATAAAACAGGTTAAAATGGTGTTTATTATGCATAATTTTATATCATATATCATCACATAGTCTACTATATATGACAAGGATTCTGCCACTTACTTGTATATTATATATTATATTTAAATGTCTTGTAAGTAAACTTTATGACACTGTCTATGAGAACATCTACTAATGACACTTCTAGTTATTTTGATGTCGCCTGACGTGTTACATTTGATTCATAACATACTGGAGTATTTGTGTTGGTTTACGCATTTATTTTATGTATCAGGAAGGCTTAAAATTCGAATCACGTATTTGCAGACTCTCAAAGTGGTTCTGGGGAACTCGGATCCAGGTTTGAAAACAGTTGACCGAAAGTGTATCAGAATGTGTCCACGCATGACCGGAGGGAGGTATTTTGAACAGCCCTCTGGTGAGACTGTGGACTCTCGGTAGAGACAGCACAGGCTCGTGTGTGTGACAGTGCAGGCTCCGTCTGTGGGGAAACGCGGGTTCCCGTGTACTAGTCTCGCTTTCCTGATTTGTACAATGGGGCTGGGTGTTGGGGCTGCCGTAACATGAATACCACCGGCGGGGTGGCATCTACAACAGAAACGTATTTCCTCGCGGTCCTGGAGGCTGCAACTCTGCCATCAAGGTGCCATAAGGGTCCGTTTCTGGTGAGGCCTCTCTTTCTGGCTTGTAGACGACCACCTTCTCTCCAAGTCTTCATGTGGCCTTTCCTTCTGTGTGTGAGTCCTGAGAGCTGTGGACTCTCCTCCTCTTCTTCGAAGGACCCCAGTTTCATCAAATTCAGGCCTCACGTAACCTTAATTACTCCCCTCAAGTCCCTGTCCCCAAACACCGCCACATGGGGGACCGGGGCTTCCACGTGTGGCTCTTGGAGGTGCGCCAGTCAGTCCACAAGAGGGTGATTGGATATTTACCTCCTCGGATTGCTGGGATGTTAGAGTGTGTTGATACATAAGAAAGGCTTAGACAGTGTCTGGCTCAGGTGAGTGTTTAATCATTATTAGCTGTGCTTTTATTAGAAAATCATGGCACACGGCACAATCACATCCTCAATTAAGACAGTGAGCAGCGGCGCCTGGGTGGCTCAGTCAGTTGAGCGTCCGACTTCGGCTCAGGTCATGAGCTCTTGGTTCGTGAGTTCGAGCCCCACATTGGGCTCTGTGCTGACAGCTCAGAGCCCGGAGCCTGCTTCGGATTCTGTGTCTCCCTCTCTCTCTCCCCCTCCTTTGCACATGCTCTGTCTCTGTCTGTCTCTCTCAAAAGTAAATAAACATTAAATTTTTTTTTTAATTAAAAAAAATAAAAAGACCGTGAGCAAATCTGGGAAGTGGCAGACACTTTCACTTTTTCTCCTTGGCACTGTCTTGGGAGAAGGCACCCCTGGGACCCTTGGGGAGGTGGGTACCTGTGGACCTGCTCCCTGCCCTGGCAGCCAAGTGTGTAATACTCACTGTCCTGAGCAAGGGGATCCATGAAGCGTGACTAGAAGGTGACTTTAATGGATGGCGTCCCAGTCCTGGTCTGCACATTTCAGATGTACCAGGTAGGACTGGCCGAAGAGAGCTGGGAGCGAACACCCAAGTGCCCAGCTAGGGGCGGGAGCTGGCTTCTGAGTCCTCTTAGCCTGGGACTCCAGCCCAGGGCCTGTGGAAACACAGGAAGTGCTGGACGAACAAAGACGTGAGTAAATGATGGCTGAATGACATCTCTTCTTTTAGTGGAAGATCCCGTAGGCTACCGAGGCCTGTTGGCTGCTTCTTTTCTGGCAAAAAGGAAAAGAAATGCAGAAAGACAAGAAAAAAGAAAGGACGTAAAGAAGGAAAGAGGAAAGGAGGGAGGGAGGACCGGGGGAGAGAAGGAAGGAGGGAGGCGAAGAGGGAGAAAGGAGGAAGGAGGACTTTCAGAAGACAGAAGCATTCGTTGCCACTCCGGGACCTGCTGTCATGGGCTTACACCTGCCTCACTTACCATGTATGTCTAGCAAATTACTGGCTTTCCTCCTGGACACACCCCCGGGCTGTGCTGAGTCTGGCTGGACCAGATCTTCTGGTCAAGGACCCTGAGCAAACGCGGTCGATGGGTGTAAGAATACACAGTGTAGGAAACTAATTAGCCAAGGCAGGGGAAAGATAGATGCCGAAGAAAAAGCTTCTTCACAGTTTCATTCCTCTTTCCTTATCCTTGTTTTGGGCTCTTTCTAGTTGTGGAAAGCCTGGTGCAGAGGAAAGAAATGGAACGTTCCAGCTGGATGTGAGGTAGGACTGGGGATTTATATGCACACCTGTCTGTGTGTGTATGGGCACCTCTCAGGCCTCCGGTGACCAGGTGGCCAAGCTCCTGGTCACACACACGTGTGGATCTGGGATGAACGCACAGGCACACACACGTACGATCCACACTTACGTGTGTGTGAAAACCTTCATGAGGTGGGAGTGGAAGAAGCACATTCTAGAGAGCGAGGGACTTGGGTTCAAGGTAAACACTTGTTACTGCTTTTGTGGCCTTTGCACACAGTGTGATTTCGGGATTTTCTCATCTGCAATGAAAAGGTTGACTTCTCCAAGGCCTCCTATGACCTTTAAACTCTATAATTATTTTACATAATTTTACTCTTCTGCTGACAAGATTTTCTCATTCCCAGAAGATTGGAAGGAGGCACCAGCAGAACCCTTGAGAGCGGCAGAGGGGACACGGGATGCTGAGGTCTGGGTTGGGGGCTTGGGCTTCCCTGGGATTTTTTCAGGAACTTTTAGTCAGGGAGATCCATACTGTCAAAATGACAGAAGTTAGCAATAAAAACAGGGCAACAAATGGTGGTCAGCAAGCTCAGAACATGGCCGTGAAGTCTTCAGACGAAAGGTGCAAAGACCCCGGGCTCTGTACCCACTGGGGTGTCTGTCCCCCAGTATGGGGCTCCTACTCCCCTCACGTCCCCAGGGCGGACGCCATATTGGTCAGTGTTCAGAGCACTGGATGCTCTAGGGAGAGGTAGAGTGTTACTGGCCAGGGCCAGAGTTTAGACAAATAGTTGCAACACAAAAAAGCAATTGGGGATTTAGGGGGTTAAAATTCCCAGCAGCTTTTAGAAACTGCCCCCCAAAATGAATAATCAAAGACATTTGGGCCATTTGGTCATAAACAGAGCAGTTCAATAGCACAAGAAATCACGCCGACAGGGCAGGGAGGCATAAAAGCTCTGAATTATGTATTAATATGTCATGTGCGAAGAAGAAGGGCTGGAGAAATAGTGTAAGAAAAATAAATAAAACCACATTAGAAGTGAGGATGTCCCATTTGGTCAGTTATGTCAGACGCGAAACAACAAAATCACCGTTAGGACGTTAACCACATTTTTAATTTTACTGCTGCCCTCTCCGTTAGAAACTACGTCAAGGTGTGAATAGAGCCGAGGCTGACACATTGGTTTTTATGCCCATATTAAATATACATACATTTTTAAGGAATTTGCAAGGTAGGATGTGTATAAAATTGTTACACTGGAACTGGCGGGGCTCTCGCCATTGTTATTTCCTCAAAGAAAGAGCCCGTTCTACTAAGACCTCTACTCCGTGGTTGTTCAGAGAACCTGACGCGGGGTCTGCTCCAGAACTCCCTGGGCTTCACGTGCTCTCCTTGGGCCTTAATTCTCCCGTCTGTGAATTGGCTATATAGCAACAATGTAATTACAGTCACTGTAAAGGCTTGTATTTATCAAGCTAAATTTCCCTGTATCCAGGAAGGGATAAGACACAGCCTGTTAATTAGCCCATGCCCCCCCCCCCCATTTTCTGGACGTTGGGAGCTTGGTCTTTAAATGTGGTTGTGAAAGAACTGAATAGATCACACATTTGCCTTTGTCATTGCTCTTTCTGTTGTCTGGCTGTACCGTTGGTTCAATCACTAACATTTTCTGAGGACTTTAGCAGCTATGGGATGCACAGATGGGGGTCTCTGGCCTTTTCCCCATGCCCTGCCCCCATTTTTCCTCTTATTTCAGCCTGACTCTGCCATGAAGAGCTAGAGGGAAAAAGGTGGCTTGGATGATAAGGTCTCTAAGTGGCATTCACCTGTGCTCCCTAGCGTGAACACATTCCATCCCCATATACCAGTGGCTTGGATTTCATCAGAGAATTTTTTCACACTGGAAGCCTGACTAGTGCTGCTGCTGGCATTAAATATACTACATTATGCTCTAACTATGCTATGATATTCTACCTCCAGCATAATAATGATGATGAAAGTGAAATCGCCATTCACATCGTTGTGGACCTTTCCTCTTTACCAAGCACATTCGCAGGCACTATTATCTCATTTTGATTGGGTAGTTGAGGTAGAGGAGAGGTTACTCTGCTCTGGAGAGGTTACTATTATCATTCACAGTAGCAGTCGTAGCCGTGGCAGTAATCGTGGTTGTAGCAGCAGCAGCTTGAGTGGCTGGCTTCCTACTTCCAGGTAAAAAATAAGCAGATGAACAGCTGGTATTACCCCATGTCACATGGTAGCTTTCTCGGGGTAGTAAAGTCACATCTCAGTTTGTAAAGAGGCATTGAGCAACTTCATTGAGGTTTCAAACCCTCACTGCCATGCAGAACTACGTACTTGAGTTGGTCATCCACAGAGTAATGACACGGTGGCTAATTTAAGTGGCAACGCCCCTGGGGACGAGCGGTGTCCCTTTCCTGCCTCGTGTTTTTGAGGGCTAATCGCGGGGAGTGGACAGTATGAGATTTTTACCTGGACTGTTTCGACACTGTACAGACTGGGTATATTTTCTCTGTCCTTATCAAGCCTTTGATGAAGATTCCTCATTGACGTGTTGGGTCCTCACAACTTTCGGTAATGTCAGAGCAGAGGGAAAATAAACTTAACCTTGGGTCTCAAGTTGGAATGCACAAAAAAATCCTACTGTGTGTGTGTGTGTGTGCGTGTGTATTTTAGAAATCAAGACTTAGAAATACTTGCTGTGGGGGTGGCTACCCTGCTTTTGATGGAAGAGTAGATTTGGAACAAAAATTTTAAGCTCAAGTCTTCGTACCATGGTGCTCACTGGGAGCTATCGGTAAGTCATATGACCTCTAGAAGATTCCATTGCCTGCCCTGGTTATCAGAAACCTTTGTGGTAGTTGGGAACAGCATTAAATCTGAAAATAAACATGAAATGCTCCTGTAAAATGAGACCCTTGAGAGGAAAGGGTCTTTTCCTCAGGCAGGTACATGGCCTTGCTGAGGGCTGATGTAAGTGATATATACCAGGAGATACAAACATAAAAGTGGGTTGTCTAATGATCTCATGGGCTGTGTCACTTTTGTTGCCTTTATTTGTACTTGACTCCTGTGTGACTATTTTTCATTAAGCCAGACCACTGTATTACCTGACCCCAACTTTGTGTTTTTCTTTTTTTTTTTTTTGAGCCACCACATGCAAAGTATTACATTTTTATAAATATAGTTATATAAATATATTATACGTAAATATATACCCAGTCACCATGGCAGCTGATTTAATGGATATCATTACTTATCTGTATGTTCACATTGCAGGATTCTTAAGACAAAAGTTGTCTACTGTCATATTTGCTACTATTTTTATCAAAGAGGATAAATAAGTAAATAATTGAACTGTTTTCTGAAGTCGTTTCCTTGGATGAAATCGTCTTACCTGGACAGGGCATTTCCTCAGTGGGTTTTTTTCAAATTTATTTATTTGCTTATTTATGTTATAATGTGGCTGCTGTTATGACAGGTGTGTGTGTGTGTGTGAGACAGAGAGAGAAAGAGAGAAACAGTAACACTGCAGGTGGCCAAGTACATAAAGCCTAAAGTGGCCTGAGTGTGAACCCAAACTACAGAAGAAGATATTGAGATATCCCGGCTGAAATCCAAATCTGTCGCAATGGGGGAGAATGGTGGTAATTTTGTGAAATGCTCATTTGTTTTTGTACCAAATGTAATGTTGAGTGTTTTAAAAAAAATCATTACTAATGGCTGCTACCAATCATTCTGTCATCTATCTGAAACCTTCTATCAGAGGGAAACAATGCAAAATAAAATGTGTTCGGTTGTAACAAAAAAGCAAATGTCTCATCTGAAAAGTTTTATTCACCCAAGAAATATCCTCAAAGTTTCATTTAGCTGACTAAAGAGAAAATGTAGTAAATAACTAAAGGAAAATTACTAAGAAATGCTTAAGGAAGGCTTAGGTTAGCTGCTTGGGGACTAGCAAAATGGCAATTAAGTTTATAGAATGAAGGGATTAAAAGGAACGTAAATGAAAAGTAGAAGGAAATGAACTCCGTTCTAATCTCTAAAAATGGCTTAAATAAAATGCTCATTATAGAACGGGTTTATGAGGCACACACGGAGCCTGCAAGGATTAGCACGCGGGGATTTAAAACGCGAGGAACCTGCTTTTGACGTGGTTGACAAAATGCTACGCAGTGGCCTCCTTTTTGGGCATCTCTCTGGCCTGCACAGGAAGACTTCTGTCTGAAACCAAGTGACTTGTCACTGTCGCCATCAATCTTATTATTATTATTATTATTATTATTTACAACTTCCGTCTGCAGTTTGTAGTATTTACAAGCATCTCACGCACCTTCCAAAAGAAATTTCCAACTGACTCTTTCCTAGGTGAAAATCACACCCCCCCATCTCTATTTATATTTTAATATATATTTATTTTCGAAAGCCCTTGCATATTAGAAAAAAAAAAAAAATGTACCGAATCGTGAACTGCAAAAGGATTCCCGAAGTAGGTCATTGCAATTCGGGAACGGAGGGGAAATGAATCACCAAACGCACCTGTAATCTTAGCGCCGAGGTGTTTCCGCAATTGACGTTGCGCGAACCCGGTGCGAGGAAGCGCCGGGGAGCTGACTCTGGCGCCTATGATTGGAGGCCGCGTTCCCCGGGGGGCCGGCCCCTCTCTGCTCTGCACAGAACCCGACCGGAGACAGGGAGCCCAGGCCTCACGTGTGCCCCGGAGAGCCCTGCTGCTCCGCGCCCCGCCACCTGCAGGGGACCCCGTGTCCCCGGTGTGCGCTCGGGGCTGGGTGGCCGCTGCGTGCCCATCTCGCTCTCGTGGGAGGCCTGGAGAAGACACCCAGTCATCTGGCGTCCGTGGGTAGCTCCTGGGTGTCTTGCTTACCTCATCGCGGCGATCATCGTCCCCTTGGTCTGCTAAGCACTCCTGTGAGACAGACCCCTTGGTGCTCAAAGCTCTAAGGCCCACCCAGCACCCCGCAAAGCCCTCCTTTCTGGTACAGACAGTGGCTTCTGCCTTGTGCAGAAGTGCCCACCCCAGAACGACTTCGGAATGGGTGGCGATCGTATCAGCCGCAGAAATCTGTAATTAAAGGAACAGGGAAAGCAGGGAGACCGACGGGAGGCAACTTGATTCAATCAGGCTTTGGCTAGTTTGGAGTATGTGTGAAGTCAGAAACGGTCAGGGCCACGTTTGCCTTTCCGGGATCTGTAATGAAAGGATTCGCTCACTGGATAAATCTAGGTTACCTGGGGAGTGTTTACACTGCTGAGGGCAGGGAGTGTTTAAAACTATTTAGGCAATAGCCATTCAGGTAACAAAGCCCATAGGAAATTCTGCTAGTAAATACTTGTTAAACCAAGCCATTCAAAGAAAAAATTACGTAGAAGCTGCAAAGTAGCGTTTTTTTTAAGTTCAAATTAGTGCGGTTTCACTGAGTTAATAATAAACATATGCCACTTTTAGGCACACATGTTATGAATTTAAATATTTTCTCATACCATAATCGAGATTTATTTTAACAAAAAGAGTACATATTTGTCTCTCGTCTGTACACAGTGGGCCAAGAGTGTACTTTTTGTGCTTCTGGCCAAGGCTTTTTCTCCTCTTGAGGTTTACACGGGTTCTTTCTTCTCAATCCCCCTGTCTCCCCGCCAAGCGATGGATGGTCATCCCGGGCTCCTGGGCTCAGCAGGAGGGCGCGGGCCCCCCAGCGAGCAGTTCCCACAGCTCACACCCCTGGTGGAAACCCTGCAGACATAGAGGAATTATGTGGAAGAAACATCCTGGGTCAGAACAGTGCTTCTCCGGCGAGGGAAGCTTCTCTTGCATTAAGTCAAGAGGAGAGACAGCAAGGGTGCAGGGCACAGGGTGTTGGGAGGCCCCAGAGAAAGGCCCGGGGAAGTTTGAGGAGGCGGAGACAACAGAATCCGCACCCAGCCCCACGCCCGGATTCCGCGGCTGCACAACCCCCCTGGAGAGGGGCGGGCGCACGGGGGGTGCACACACACAGCTTGCACTCACAGATTCCCATCCTCGGCCGTGCACAGGGACACACATGCGTCTCCAGGGCTTACCTCGTTAGGGAAGAAGGGGAAGCCTTTGGACGTGAGGGGCGCGAAAATGAAAATGAGGATGGCCCAGGGGGGCTTCCGTGTATCAGTGACAAAAGTCCAGACACAGCCATGACCGAGAAGATGGCCACTTAGACGTTAAGGACCAGATTCTAGCTCTCCACCCACAGAACAGAGAAGTACAAGCCCTTTGCACCAGAGTCCTTGACATTGAGATGCTGCTCGCGCAAGACTGCGGTTCACCCTACTGGCTAAGCTTTAAACATTTTAACAGAAGTTGGGCTCTTTTAAATTCGTGTGTGGCACTCTTAAAGAAGCTGAGTTGTTTCAACAGACTCTTCTCCTCTCGTCATGGGTTATACCGTGTCCCCAAAAGTGATGTGTTGGAGAATGACCCCCAAGATCTCAACATGTGACTGTATGTAGAGACAGGGTCCTTAGAGAGGTAATCAAGTTAAAACGAAGTCCTAATGATTAGGACGATTGTCCTTATAATAAGGGGAAAATTTAGCTGCGGAGAAAATTCAGATGAAACAGATCCCCCCTCACAGCCTCAGAAGGAAACTGCCACGCCAGTAACCCTGGAACTGGGAGAGAGTAAAGTTCTTTTCTTTTCTTTTTTTTTTTTTTTTCAACTTTTTTTTTTTTTATTTATTTTTGGGACAGAGAGAGACAGAGCACGAATGGGGGAGGGGCAGAGAGAGAGGGAGACACAGAATCCGAAACAGGCTCCAGGCTCTGAGCCATCAGCCCAGAGCCCGACGCGGGGCTCGAACTCACGGACCGCGAGATCGTGACCTGGCTGAAGTCGGACGCTTAACCGACTGCGCCACCCAGGCGCCCCTAAAGTTCTTTTCTTTAAGCCACCCAGTTGATGACATTCGTGATGGCGGCCTTAGAAACGTTGTATACCTTTCTTCTCGGGATCTGCTGGGACTCCATGTTCTTTCCCGAATAGGAGACTAAGTGAGGACTTCCGTTTGTTCATAACCTTCTTGTTCACTGCATACTCACCGGGAGACAGATTGGTAACACAGCCACAGGCGTGGAACAGTGTTTCCATGGCTCCCGTCCTTTCCTGGATTTGGGGATTCCAGGAGAGGCCCTGAGCTGGTGATGGAAGTCCGCCTGGCCCCCAGGTAGAGATGCTTGTCTCTGCCCCTTGCAGGTGGGAGACCGATATGTCACCGCTGTCACCTGGCCTCCCGCAGCACGGTGTTCTGCGTTCACGGCTCCTTGCTCTCTCGTCTAGATGTTGGGACGGGGGCCCCCAAGGAGCGCCCTGACGTGATGCTTCTGCTGCCACTAGCTGCTCCCTCGTTCTGCAACCTGACGGTATCCGACGGAGACAGAATATGAGCCATACCTGGGTGGCTAGGTCGGTCAAGCTTCCGACTCTTGATTTCCGCGCAGATCGTGACCTCACGGTTCGTGAGTTCGAGCCCCGCGTCAGGCTCTCTGCTGACAGCGTGGAGGTTGCTTGGGATTCTCTCTCTCTCCCTCTCTCTCTGCCCCTTCCTGACTCATAGGCATACCTTCTCTCTCTCAAAATAAAAAAAAAGAAATAAATATTTAAAAAAAAAAGAATATGAGCCACATCTATCATTTTAAATGTCCTAGCGGCCCACTAAGAAAGCAAAAGGAAACGGGTGAAGTTAGTTTCAAGAATATATTTTACTTAACTGAATATATCCAAAATGTGATCATTTATACCTGTAATCAATATAAAATATATTAGTTTTTTAAGTTTATCTTAGAGAGAGGGAAAGAGAATGGGGGGCGAGGGTCAGAGAGAGAGAGAGAGAGAGAGAGAGAGTCCTAAGCAGGCTCTTTGCTGTCAGTGCAGAGCCCAATGCACGGTGAGATCATGACCTGAGCCGAAATCAAGAGTCAGACGCTCAACGGACTGAGACACCCAGGCGCCCCAATATGAAGTATTTTATTGAGATATTTTAACTCTCCCTCCCCCGTAAATCTTCACAGCCCACATCCCAGTGTTACTTTGTGCTTCCAGCTCATCTGGATTCCACCAACCACATTTTAGGTGCTTGGTGGCCTCCATGCTGGAGAATGTATTTCTAGACCAGAAAAGCCTCCTCCAGACTCCCCGTCTTAAGGTTGCACATTTTCAAGGTCCCCGTCCCTAGGACTCTGGCCTGGGGACGCGTGGCTTCTCTGCAGGACCGTCCGAGCAGCGTGTCTTGTCCCACCGTGCACCCCGGTTCCAGCCAATGGACTGGGGACGTAGCTCACTACCTTCTTCTGCCTCCTCTTTTTCCTCACTGTTTTTACGTGGATTTATCTTTGCTTCCCAACCAAGTCACGGATAGGACATTATCCTGTATCTTTAGAAGTGTGGCTTCTTGGTTAATTGACGTCCATTTTGTTGGCTTAACTCACAGCGGTCGGAGAGCCTGTTACCTGAACGCATCGGTCTGAGGAGCGGACGTCTTTGCTAAGTGAGGTGAGCCGTGGAAGCCGTCACTCGCCTGTTGCGTTTGCTTTCTGTCCATATTTCCCGTCTCCTTAGAAGTTTCCTTGTGCCTTTCACTCCATCGGGCAAGACAGTGCTGTAAATTCATCCTTACGTGTGATTTCCTCGCTGGGGTAACTCAATTATTCTGGCTTCTGCTCCTTCATTCTCTATTAATGGGGTTGCTTGAACTTTTGGTGGTGTTTCTTCGGGGTTTATTTCTTTGATTTATTGGCACTGTTGAAGTTCCTGTTTGACACTAAATTCTTCTTTCTGATCCCTGTCTTACATCCCGTCCCCATAATTTCGTTCCCATCAATAAATGTTGACATCTGTTAACTACTGGTTCTCCCGAGCTGCGCCACAATTCATGTCACCCATGAATCCATCAGGCTGCCGAGTGGGGTTTGCTCCTGTGGTCCTCGTTTGGACCAGAAAACGGTGTTTCTCATGCTATTTTAGCCTTGAATGCCAATGGAGTTGACACAGTGGCATCCCAATCGGCTTTGGCACATTGTGTTCATTATGTGCTCAGGGACCTCAGAGCAGAGAGGCAGGTGTTTGGAGAAGCTGGTTCCCAAGTCGCAGGGAGTCTCTTGCCCTCACTCTACACGGAAGCGTGTGTGAGGCATACCTACCACCCTGTGGGGCAGAAGCCAGAGGCTGGCTGGTGTTTCCTCAGTGCCTGTCGTGAAAGGCTGCCTGGTTTGCTTTTGTCCTCGTGGCGCGAGACAGAGGAGGCTTCTGCACACCTGCTGGCCGCCCTCCGCCCGGCAGGGCATCGGGACAGGTGTGTGCCCCCCTGAGCCATCCCCATGTGCGCTGTTCTGGGCTCTGAAGTTCTGCAAACCCCTTCCCCGCCATCTCCCAACCCACTGCCCTAGGGGAGCATCTACCTGTAACGTGAACCACACAAAACCGAAAGTCCAAACGTGTCAAGGATCAGCGTCATTTCACCCAACGCCCGTGAACCCTCCCGCGCTGCGGCGAAGTTACCGTGGGACCTGGTGGCACGTCCCCATTTTCCTCCCCTGAACCTGCCCGTGCTCCCAGAGCCGCACCTCTGCACGTCCTCTGTGGTGTGAAACGCCACTGAGGGTTGAGACCGCCAGCCTGAAGTGTTCACAGGCCACACAGCTACGCAAACATGGGCGAGGTGCTCGTATCTCCACACCTCAGTGTCCTCATCTGTAAAATGGAGACGATAATGTAGCCACCGCCCTGGCGCTGTGAAAATGCAATGAGTTAGGGCGCCTGCGTGGCTCAGTTGGTGAAGCATCTGACTTTGGATTTTGGCTCAGGTCACGATCTCACGGTTTGTGGGTTCGAGCACCGCGTCGGGCCTGAGATTCTCTCTCTCCCTCTCTCTCTCTCAAAATAAATAAATAAAACTTCAGAAAAGAAAAGAGAAGAAAAGAAAGTGAGTTAATTCGTATGAAGTGCTTAGAACAATGTCTGGGCACACAAGAAGAGTCAGCTATTATCTTATTATTATATGGAAACAGGGCAATGATTACACCAAACCCACCATGTCCTACTGAAGCTTAAGACAAGATGTGACACTGCATTTGCGGTGGGGCGAGAACTACCACACCAGACGCCTTCCCACTGTCCCTTTGTCAGTAAACAGCAAAGCGCTCTATTCGTGCGGGGTCTTTCTGGATGATGAGGTTGTTGAACGAGGCTTAAGACGGAGCCGTGAGAAGTTCACGGACGACAGAATAAGAAAAAGGAACATCTAGAAAAGCACAGACTAATCAATAAAGCCCCGGGGGTCTAACCGATGCCAAAGAAAGGCCTTGTGGCCAAGGGACGGGTCAGCAGAAGACCTTCTCCCGGACACGGTTCTTTGAGAGGAGGAGAGAAGACGAGAGGAAACTGGCCAGAGACAGGTGACGGGACAGGTAGCTGGAGGTCTCGCCGGAAGGACGCAGCACTAGGGAATGCACACGCTGTTAACGAAGCAAGGCTTCCTGTGACCCGCTTCCTCAATAGAGGCATAAGGGTTAGCGCGGCCGAGACTGGAGCCCATCTAGCAGAGAAGTGCTCACCTGCGGTGCTGTCTTTGAACCTTCTTCAGGTAACACAGAAACAGGCAGGGCTCTTGACTGGATCGGGAGGGCAGTCTAAGAAAAGAAGACTCAAGTACCCTGGAGGTATTAAGATCCATAACGTATCTTGATATTAATATATAGACTCCCAAGAGCTCCAGTGACAGGTCCGTCAGATGAGATCACCTGACACCTGGTACGTTGCGTAACTCAACTGCATCTCGGCACCAAAGACACGAATCTTGGTCTCACGTTTATAGATACCGAGCCCCTCCAAAGAGCTGTGGATCGCTTCCCAGGAAAATGGAAAACCCGGCTCCAATACAGAAACGCGTGGAACTCCTACACAGACTTGCCCTAAAAGGAAGCCTCACCCCTGTTTCCTTTGAAGCCGAGGCTGCCTGTGTGGGTGTGAAGGCCGGCTGCCCTGGCGGAGGAGGATCCTGTTTCACACTCAGAGCCATGGAAACCATCAAGGGCTGGGAACGGGACTGATTTAGGGAGAAAGGACGGAAATCTCCATCCACGTGATTTGTGGAACCAAAAGGAAAGTGTCTTTCAGGAGATGTGCGAGAACACGTCGGCCAGAACTGACCCTCGAAGTGAAATATTACATTTAGGGTTTGGCAAATCTGGTTAATTCTCATATCTGAGTATTTACGCATTTCAAGGAGCGGTGCGGATGAAAATCACCCAAGAAAGCATTTCTGTTCCAGACAGAAATAGGTTCTTCGCCTAATCTCTGCCTTTTGCCATTTTCTTGTTCGAGATTTCCTTTATGAGGAAACACAATTATATGGTAGGACATTTAACCTCCCCACCCATGAGTGACTCTGGCGGTGGGATCTTGGCCAATGTTACACTATTTCTGCGATGAATGATGGTTTAAGGTTCAGGTCCTTGGAACAAAGGATAAGCTCCAGTTTGCATTTGAATAAAAGTCATAAATAATAACGGGGAGTAAATTTTCTCAAATACCATTTACTGGGTAGCCTTTTGTAGGGTGGAAATAGATGTCTTGGCTCTTGAAGAAATTCAACTTTAGATGGACAGGGCATCTTGAAATGTGAGGACTGTAACTCTTTAGAAGTTCTAGCAAGCAGTAGGCAGAGAAGGAATCTGACCTCTCTCACCTTTAGTTAGAGATTGAAAGCTGGCAACAAGGAGCTGACCTATCTGGCCTCGGTCATGAGCTCCTTCGTCGTTACCTAGAACTTGTTCGTCATTAATTACAGACCATAGAATTAATTTTGTGTGTCTTCTTCAGTACAGAATTTCCACTCTGATAATCCACGGACCTCTGGTTTTTGTGTTGGTTTTATGTTGGTTCCCTGAAGGGGGAAACCTTGAGAGCGTCCTGCAACCCGGCCTCGGAAAGGGGTTGAATGAACCCAGTCCTCCACTTCTCCACGCTGGACTCTACCTGAAGAGGTGACATTACCAAGTTGTGACACTCTTTCCTCATCCATGGTGGAAAGAAGCGATCCCTGGAGCGGATGGCGGATCCCTTTCCTAACGCCCGTCACATGGGCCAGTATCGCCATCCGAGAACTGTCGAGGGACAGGCTGGTAGGTGATGCCGAGAGACCATTCTGAACAAGCCTGTCCTAAAGTGACCGCGTGGGGGCCACCCTTTGTGGACACGGCTGGGAGGCTGTGCCCGGACAGAGAACCCAAATGCCCTTACTTGGGGGTAGCGGTTTGTGCCTGGGACCCTCCGGGTGTGTGCTTGCCCTCAGAGTGTCCCTTCCCCACGTGTCCCCCCACCCCCGCCCCTGCTGGCGCCCATGTCCAGGAGGCACATAATCTAAGCTTCCGATGGGGATTAGTGTCCAATGGAGACAGAATACAAGCCACATCTGGGGCACCTGGGTGGCTCATCGGTTAAGCATCCAACTCTTGATTTTGGCTCAGGTTATGATCTCAGTTTGTGAGTTCGAGCCCCGCATCAGGCTCTGTGCTGACAGTGCGGAGGCTGCTTGGGATTTTCTCTCTCCCTCCCTCCTTCTCTGCCCCTGCCCTGCTTGTGTTCTCTCTCTCTCTCAAAATAAAAAAAAATAAACTTAAAAAAAAGAATATGAGCCACATCTATCATTTTCAATGTTCTACTAGCCCCATTAAAAATGCGAAAAGAAACAGGTGAAGTTAGTTTTAATAATAGAGTTTACTTGAGTGAATCTATCCAAAATATTATGATTTATAATAACATGACCTAAGGTGCCCCAATCATCACAGGGAATCCCAGGACTTCAGTCCCTGTGATCACACAGAAGGGGGCTTTTTTTTCTTTTTTCTGGATGTGGACTTCAGAATTTGTGAGAAGCTGTAGAAGGTTCCTCTCTTCACAAAGGAGTTCCCCTCAGAGAACGGTTCCCAGAGGGTGAGAAAATGAGTCCCAGTGCTATACTCAAGCCTCTGGGGCAAGTGACAACCTACACTTGCCTTACCCTGACCTTTTCACTTCCATAAAAAAGTGTGTATGTGTATCTATACCAACATACGTAAAATCTATTTATGTGCACAAACATACGTGTGTATGCTTAAGCAACACACATGCGTCTAAGCAACTTGGGATTGCATTTTCTGCCACGTGCACCCGGGGAGTACCGACTCATTCAGACTGTGGCTTCAACCACATTTGTCACTGAGTGACTGAAAAAGGCATTTTGTGGGGGCTTGTAGAATATATACGATAAAGACAAACCCTGCGGCTTCTGCCCTCAGGGGGTCGCAATCTAAACTCCTGGGATTGATAGAAACACCCCGGTCCCCCAAACTGTTCATCACTTTGGCTTCTCCACTAGCTTTGTTGAGATGAAGCCTGTATGATTTTTTTCCATTTTCTACATCCATCCTGCTATCTCCAGTGATTGCTTTTGGCAAGGTTTAGGTGCGTAAAGAGCTTGTTGGCATAAAGTAACAATTTGTGATAACGTGTTAGAGTGAGTGACTAATCAGCATTTAACTTCCCTATAGGATAATTGATCACAGGGATATCATTTTATTCTCTGAGCGATCAACATTTGATGGGATTTTTCCGGTGGAGAACACATTTCCTTTCTCGCCTGGAAAGCATGTGGGAAGGGAGGTAGGTCGGTGGGGGTGGGGGAGTGGAAAGGTGAAGAGCATGATTCAGATCCCAAGTGCACTCTTTTCTAATGATGTGACTTTGGCAAGACACTTAATTTCCCCGGGCTTTAGCTTCCTCCTGAGAAAATGGGGCTAATCAAGCCAATCTCATAGACTTAGTATGAGGATTAAATGCTTTAGCGCGTGTAGGTCTTTAGCAAAGCAACTCACATGTTGTAATGACATAAACGACAGACGAATTTTGATAGAACTAGACAAGTCTTAGCATCCTGACGGATGGGAATGGCTTTTAGAGTTGTAAAATGTGTCATTAAATGCTTATTCTTTTTGTATCTTCCTAATAAAGCCCCCTCTAGGTTGGTATGAAATTGTTTATATAGATTTATTTGCTGATGAAACTTCACTTATTTAAAATTATAAAACAGTACAATTTTTTAAAAGTTTACTTATTTATTTTGAGAGAGAGAGAGAGATCACAGGCATGAGTGGGGGAGGGGCAGAGAGAGAGGGAGACACAGAATCGGAAGCAGCTCCAGGCTCTGAGCCGTCAGCACAGAGCCCGACGCGGGCTCAAACTCATGAACCTCGAGATCATGACCTGAGCCGAAGTCGGACGCTTTTAACCGAATGAGCCATCCAGGCGCCCCTCCCTCCTCCGATGTCGTCGAGTGAACATAAAACATGCTGTGTGTTTGTGTGCTCATGCACACATTATGTAGATGCACCTGTGTGTGAATTACACTAAATAGGCGGTTCTGTAACTTGTATTTTCCCCCCAATAGGATATTATGGCCATTTATGATAATAGAACGAATAAGGGCACAGTCAGGTATTTTTATTTTGTTGAAATCTACAGTGAAGATGCCATGGCTTCTGGAAGATTCCAGTCTTTGCCAGCATCAGATATACGGTGCCAGGAACTTGGATCACCCTGAATTTGAACAGTTTGCTCACTTCCATTACCTGTGAAACAGATCTAACTGCTGAAGTGCTTCACAGTTAGGACCATTTCTTCACTTTAAAGATGTGTCAGCTTCCCAAAAGCGATCTATGAAGGCATACGTTTTGTACTTCAGGTTGGGGAAAACGCTTTTTCTCCTTATGTTTATGCCTGTGTTTATGAGAATCCTAGTCTGTTATGGGATATTTTTTCCCCTACTTTTCAAAGTCACAGAAATTGATACTAAAACAAAGCAAAGCGGAGACTGACCTAAGAGTGTTCACACTTGATAAATTTGGAACGTGGTGTTAAAGAGAACTTTATATTGGCTGGTAGCTAAAATTCGATGTTTCGAAAGATCCTGACGTGTCAAAGGATCAGTGTCTGATTAGGTGTTAAAGAATTCTGAGGCGCCTGGGTGGCGCAGTCGGTTAAGCGTCCGACTTCAGCCAGGTCACGATCTCGCAGTCCGGGAGTTCGAGCCCCGCGTCAGGCTCTGGGCTGATGGCTCAGAGCCTGGAGCCTGTTTCCGATTCTGTGTCTCCCTCTCTCTCTGCCCCTCCCCCGTTCATGCTCTGTCTCTCTCTGTCCCAAAAATAAATAAACGTTGAAAAAAAAAATTAAAAAAAAAAAAAAAAGAATTCTGGTTGGAAATCGATACCAAATCTTATACCTTTGACAACCTTACAGATTTTTTACTCAAATCAGCTCCATTTATGCTGAACAAATTAAAGAGACCCAGAGAAGTTACATCATTTGCCCAACAAATTTGCCCAACACGGCTGGTCATTGATACAACTGGCAGTTGACTGTAGATTTCCAGCACAGGAAGAGGTTGGCGGGGTAGCAGTGATGACGAGGAAGGTATAAATGACTGTAAACCATTGGTACGCCATTACCATACAAGGATCATCGTCCAAGACTTTATATCATGTTTACTCTTCACAATGCTTTGAAAGGTGGACACGATTTCCCCATTTCTGGAGAGCACTATAACCAGTATTGGATTGAACTTGGGTCTGTAACTGACTTTGAAGCCTGAGCTCTTTCCAGAAGAGTTGTTTTACGTGTGTCAGAATGGCATATCAGCTGCAATGCAGTATTTTTTTTTTCATCCTTGTATTGTTGCTGAGACCACTACCCGCACGGATAACCGTGTCCACGTGGCCGTGTGAGGTCTGGCACATTCCATCATTCGCACGGCCCTTAGTGGCATCTAACTCAAAGACTGCCATAGGATGAAAAGAAACATGTGATTCAGGCACACAAAAAAGGAAGGGATTTGGGCTCCGAAATACCATCTTAAGAAAATTAAAGATAAAAATGGGATAACTTCACATGAAAGTTATCTAAAATGGAGCTCCCTTGGTGCAACACACCACAGATCTGGAGGGTCCGCAGCCCACAGCCCACAGCCCACAGCTACGTGGGAAGCCTTGTCGTACTATTTTCTCTGCCGGCCACTCCATTTGTCCTTTCCCGTGGTTTTCCTCATGCCCTTAAACCTTTCCCCGCTCCCCTCACTTTACCCTTAGTACCATAACCTCCTTCTTCACAGAAGAAAGAGGGGCCATGAGAATCACCTCCCCTTCTTGCCACGTTATGGATAAACTCTTCTGTTTCCTCATTCTCCCTGCCCCCTCACTTCCAGACAATGGTTCCTAGGTTCCTTCCTCAGTGATGGAAAGAATGCTTCTCCATCCCGATCTGCTTTTCCATCTTAGCAGCATTAAGCCCTGTCCATCATTTTTCATTCTTGAGTCACCTCCCTCCGTCAGCTTTCGCCCAGGTTTCTTCCTACGCGTCTGGAAGAACTTCCGGAGTCTTCGTTTCTTCTGCCCCTCGTTTGACTGCACGTGGGCCTCCAGGTCTTATCTTACCTTCTGCTCACCTCTCTCACTAACCCACGCCTCAAAGACCCTTTACATGGTGCTCACGACCCTCAAATCGTTGGGGCCTCTCACCTTAGAGCCAGACGTGGGCCCCCGACTGCCGAGTGGATGTCTCCATTGGAGAAAATCCAGCAGATTTCCCATATCAGGAGGGTCCCAAACTGCTCCTCTCCGGTTTCCTACTTAAGTAAAGTCAAGTTTAGGGCTTCACCGTCTGTAAGTCCAAATCCACCTTAATTCTTTAATATCTATCGATGCTGCTTAAGCTCCCCTTTTCCCTATGCTGGTTTACATAACCATCATCTCTGTTGCCCTGTGGCTACAAGCGTTTGAATCATTTTTATTGTGAAAACATAACTTATGTATACAGAAGCATATAACACAAAAGTGTGGAGCCAAATCGATTATCGTAAAGTGAGTGTATTTAAAAAAAAATTAAGTGTATTTATTTATTTTGAGAGCGACAGAGACAGCATGAGTGAGGGAGGGGCAGAGAGAGAGGGAGACCGAGAATCCCAAGCGGGATCTGCACTGTCAGCACAGAGCCCGACGCGGGGCTCGAACTCACGAAACCGTGGGATCATGACCTGAGCCGAAACCAAGAGCCTCCTGCTTAACTGACTGAGGCACACAGGGGCCCAAAGCAAGTGCGTTTTTAAACGTCACCCAGGCCCAGAAATTGACCATGGCCCCAGGCCCCGTCACAACTCATTTTAGCCATCGCACCCTTTATTTCCTGGTCTGATGTTGTTTTCTTCTTTCCACACGGTCTGTGTCTATTTTGTGTTTTTCTAACCTCCCCGAGATAGATGCTTAGTCCCTGACATTTTGCAGCCCTTCTTTTTCTTCTAACGTCTGGACTTAATGGTCACACATTTCCTTCTATGCATAACTGCCTAGTTACAAGTTTCGGTACATAGTGTTTTCATTATCGTTCAGTTGAAGCTATTAATTTCCATTGACATTTTTTTTAAACAAATGAGTGATTTAGAGGTTTTTCCAAATTGATAAAAGTTGTGGGGTTTTCTTACCTTTTTGCTCCTGATCTTTAACTTCACTATTTGTCACGAGAGCAGAAGGTCTGTATGATATTAATACTATGAATTTTTCGGGATCTGCTTGATGAGGTAGGTTATAGTCAAGTTCTTTGAAAATGTTTTGTTAATACTCAGAAAGATGTGTATTCTGCGATTATTGGATCCAATAATCTCTGTCTATATATCCAGCAGGTCAATTTGTTAATTGTAGTGTCCAGATCTATACTGAGCTGATTTTTCAGTCTGTGTTTCCTATTAGGTGTTGAAAAGGGTGTGCTAACATCTTCCACTGTGCTTGTGGGTTTGTCATCGCTTGTTTACATGCTTCGTCGTTCCTTGTCGACATGCGGATTAGCCTCCAGGGTGGTTTCCCTGCCTTTGCTCATGCTCCCCAGCTTTAGCTGCAATGTGTTTCTGAAACACAAATCTAGCCGGGCCATTCCACAGCGAAATACACAAGAGCTCCCTCGTTCCACAAAAGTTCACTGAGCATCATCGACAGCTCACACTGATGTGTCTGTCAGGCACTACTCTAACCCAGGCGGATAGACTTGTGAACCCAAAAGACAATGTTTAAGCTCTCTCAGAATTTACGGGCACATGGATAGACAGACAGATGATAAACAGATGATAGATAGATAGATCCTAGAGAAATAGATAGATGAGTAGGTAATAGGTAGTAGATAGATGCTAGGTAGATGGATGATTGATAGAAGAAAATCTCCTTTGTTGCTATCGGAGTTAAGTTCGAATTCTTTAACGTTGCTTATAAATATTTGTCCAATTTGTTCCCTGATTACTTCTGCAGCCTTTTTATCTTAGTTAACATCACTTCTTTAAATAGCTAGACCCACCTTCACTGCCTGCGAACTTCTGCCCCATTAGTTTCCTGGCTCCGTCCCACTCATTCTTCACACTTGCCCTTACATATTCTTCAATGGAGGAAGCCTCCCAGAACCCGGTAATCCACACTAACCGCCTTTCCTACGTGCTCATACGACCCTCTGTCCTCTGCACTCGGTCACTTTATTGTATCCCTCACTGGTTTGAAAAACTATGAAGTCAAGTGTTGTGTCTATATTTCCGCTCTTGAATCCACAGCACTTAGGGTTGCTCAATAATTTTTTTTCTTGGAAGTTTGAGAAATGCACATGTAGCTAAGAATACATCATTGCAAGTCATTATTTAATATGTGCTATTAACACTTCTTAATTTCTGACATTTGGAAGTAACAGAGTTATGGAGCGTACCCAGCTAGGATGTAGATACTGTGAGCATTTAAATTTCTTGAGGTCGTTTTGCTGATTTCTGGCACGCAGTTAATGTCTTCTTTGCTTTTTGTATTTGAATATAATCTCCTTCCCCTCCTCGCCAATAATTTATACAGATGATCCCATCAAAACCTTCAAGTCGGTTTGATGAGGACTCGGGGATGGGCATACCTAAAGAATAACACGAAATAGAAGGGTCACTTGTCACAGTAATTTAGAGACATCCAGATGCGAATTGTTAATGACATCTAAATAATGCACTGTTTCTGATTTCACTAGAGAATCTAATTATGTGTATCTTAAAAATTAAAAGAATCAATGTGTAAAGGATTAGATAATCAGCTTTTTTGTACCAGTTTTTTTTTTTTTTAATTCCAGTTATCTTGAAGGCTAACTAGAATTTTCTAGGCTTTCGGAAATAAGTCGGTTACGTTTTGTGGCCAGAGTTTTCTCTTCCCCTCTTTCCTTTTTTCTAGTTAGAGTCGACCCTCTCCCCTGTAAGATGAGCCACCCCCACCTCTGAGCTCTCCACCGCGTCGACGCAGGCTGTTTATCACCAGCAGTCTGGCCCAGGTGCGTGAGTCTGTTCTGGAACAGGGCTGAGTGAGTTGGGCGCTGTTCCGCATTTCCCTCGACTCTGGAGAAACCTGGACAGGTAGACCTGTGGGCACACGGCCTGGTGTGATTGCGTTATCGTGAGCCCTTCCATGGTTGCTTTGCTTTACCTTGTTTTCTCCGTTCACATACCTCCAATCTTTTGATTTCCTTTTTTCACTGTGGGCAAAGCTAGCAAGATCTCAAAAAGGGCTTTACGGTGAATTAATTTGTTACTTTAGTACTGGTAAGAGATTAACAGACATAAAGGTAGGAGGTGTCGCTGTTTTGCTTATGGTAGGGATTCGGAGGCGCACTGAACTGAGGCCGAAACACTCCTGGAATCTTAACGAGGCTGATTGCACACCGTTGACTCGCTCTTTCCACAGACGTGCTCTTCAGCATCTGGCATAATTGGGAACAGTAGCCGGCAGGTATCAAGTGTCAGGGTAAATTGTCTACTGCTGCGTGAGCACCGACTATGAAATTGATTTGCCATCTTTTGGGGAGCGGAGTTTTATAATACAAACGATATAAAGTTCAAAACCAGCACGTTTACTATTTATGCAGGTGTTGTTCAAAGGCATAATCAACAGCGAGTTTAAACAGACTGTTTTGATAGATCGTTCCGTTTTTGACTCTGTGAGGACCTTTGTGGATGTTTTAAAAAGTTGAGCTGCGTGGATCTTTGAAATCACCTTCTTCAGAAATCGCGCTGGTGAGCTTTTGCTGTGTAACAACCCATCCTTAAGCTTAGCGGCTTAAGACTATTGTTTAGCTCACAATTCACTGGGTCGGAAATTCATGCAAAGCTCAGCGAGGCTGTTTTCCTAGTTTCAACTGGATTCACTCTCCGTGGCAGCCTTGGGATCAGTTAGGGCGGGTGGTCCAGGATGGCTACAGATGAAATGGCTCGTCTTCTTTTGGGGACTTCTCATTTTCCAGCAGGTGAGCCCGGGCTTGTCGGCACATGGCTGGACAGGGTTCCAAGACAGCGAGACGAGCCATGTAAGGCTGGGAATGACAGGGTTGATTTTCTGACGCTTTTACTGGCCAAACAAGTCTCAGGACCAGGCCTAATTTAAAAGGAGGGGGATGAACTTCTTGTTGACAGGAACTGCACAGTCACAATCCAATGGGCAAAGACAGGGGCGCCTGGGTGGCTCAGTTGGAAGCGTCTGACTTTGGCTTAGGTCATGATCTCATGGTTTGTGGGTTCGAGCCCCACATTAGGCTCACTACTGTCAGCTCAGAGCCTGCTTTGGGTCCTCTGTCCCCCTCTCTCTTTGCCCCTCCCCTGCTCTCTTTCTACAATAATTAAACATTATTTTAAAAAAGGGCAAAGGTGAATGCGTTTGGATATTTGTGCAATCCAACACAGAAATAAATAAAACTATTATAATATATAGACATTGAGGAAAAGATGGTGGGTTGCATAGGTACATTTACTTTGGCCCTTCCTGACTCCCCACTAAAATGACAAAGCATAAACCCAGAAGGACACCTGGAGCAAGAGGGGAGAAATAATAATTTTTGGAAGCTGGAAACAAATGGGTGAACGGTAGCACAGGTGGAAAACACTGAATCCTAAGCCAGCAGTAGGGGAAGTCAGGACCCCCTGATTTACAATATAGAACCACCAAATTCTTAGGGATTAGAGACATCAGAGACCTCTGAAAAGAGAAAGAAGGTGGGAGAAAAATCAGGAGGATTGGTTTAGGAAGTGACAGGATTCCGAGACTCCCTCCCAACCCCCATGGACGATGGGAGGGAAAGAATGTTCTCTGGAAAGGTTACACCAGAGAATCTTTGGGCTCCCAGGAAGGTGTCACAGAAGAATGCTCCTCCGATGCAGTTGAAAACAGGAGGTTAAATATGGATGAGTTCATTCCACGTGCAGAGCTGCTGACCTTTCACTCCATTTGCCTCCCAGAACGATAACTTCCGGTACAGAAAATTCTGCAGTGGAGAATCTGATCCTCCCACAAGTAAAGATCGAAAAATACTGACAGCAAAGTTTCTTCCAGGAACAAGTCTAACCACCTATCCCTTCAGAGCTACTCTCCAGGTTTCAGAGCTCCCTGTTAAATATAAACAGACAGCCAAGGGCCACTAGACATCTTAAGAAAGCTTGTCATGTGAAAAGGAGAGACCAAGGTAAACAAGTGAACACACACAATATAAGGACACATAAATTCTGAAGGAAGAAAATACCCAAACAACTGTCATTAATATCTTCAGTGTGGTAAAAAAAAAAAAAAATGTACACCTACCCAGAAAGAAGAATGCGCTGTAAAAATGGTAAATTGAGAGAATTACAAGTGCTCCTAGAAATTAAAATAGGATAGTAACAATACAAAGTTAGTGGAGAGGACGAAAATAAAGTAGAGGGAATAACCCAGAAAGTCAAAGAAAAAGAAAAAGTGATGAAAAATAGGAGGAAAAAAACACAAGGTAATCAGAAGATCAATCTGGGAGGTGAAACATCCTAATAGTAGAGGTTCTGGTAGAGAGGACAGGGAAAACGGAGCACAGAAATCATCACTGAAATAAATCAAGAAAATAAAACATTCCAGAACTGAAGCTTCTCTACTGAGAGGCTAATAACTTAACACGGTGTATGAAAAGAGATCCACACTGAAGTGTATCATCATGATATTTTGGAGCACTCAGGACAAAGAAGGTTCTTTCAGCTTCTGAGAAATGTAAGTGTCACCTAGGGGTGGCTGGGTGGCTCAGTTGGTTAAACATCTGATTCTTGATTTTGGCTCAGGTCATGATCTCACAGTTTGTGGGCCCACCTTAGGATTCTCTCTCTCCCCTCCCCTGCTCATGCTCTGTGCCTCCCTTTTTCTCAAAATAAATAAATAAATAAATAAATAAATAAATAAATAATTTTTTTATTTTTATTATTTATTATTTATTTATTTATTTATTTATTTATTTATTTTTGTAAATCATCCAAATGGTCAGGAAGGGCTTCAAATTTAATAGCTACACCAGAGATTTAAAGACAATGGGAAACGGTCTCTAATTTAGAATATCGTACTCAGGTCAACTCTTGATCAAGTGTGAGTGTAGAAGAAAGACATTTCAGACATGATTTCTGAAAAGATGTACGTTGCACACAACCTATCTCAGGAGACCACTGGAGGATATGCTCCATCACGGTGAGGGAGGAAACCAAGAAGTGAGCAGACTTGAGATAAAGGAAAGAGGGAATACAATGTAGAAGAGATGGATCCCCAGGGCGAAGGTGGGGGTGATCTCAATATGAATTCCTTGCAGTTGGCGTGAGGTCACCTGTCCCAGTTGGAGCATGAAAGGGAGAGAATATTTCGAGATGCAATGGACAGAATGCCTCGTACATCTGGGTATATTAAGAGGAGATTTTGATGGGGTAGTTATGTCTGGAGTTGAAACGTTTAGAAGTATGTGAGAGCAACAACAAAGTTAAAAAAATTATTAATTCAGGTAAGATTAAAAAATGTACACAAAATAAACATCATATTGCACTGTATGACTAGCGTTTATACAGATGTAAGTGATATAATAATCATGATCTCACCGAAATTAGTATGTCCATATTGGGAGGATGGGGATAAAAGGGTAGAGAGGTGAGGAGGGGGCCGAGCAGGGTCACTGTGTCATGCAAATACTCGGGGGTCATTTATGTCATAGGAGTACTCCCCAGATTGACCAAGAGGATCCTTCTACAGAGAGTGCAGTGAGACTGGGGCTTTTCTAGAGGGGTGCATGCTGTAGGTGCAAGGACCCTGGAAAGAGAGCTATCCATCTATACTGTAGGGGAAATCACTAATATTGCCCAAAATATAGAATGAAGACATAGAGCTATAAGCACATAATTTAGAGATACAAAGGTGAATGTCAACAGACAGTAAAAGGATAGAAAGTAGTTTCCTCAGAGAAAGGGAACACGGACATTAAGGACGCTACTGTTTTTCTTAACAGATTTGAGGACTCTTAACTCTTTAGTGTATGTACCATATGTATGTGTAACTTTGATAAAAATACGGCCCTAGAGGGGCTCTTGGGTGGTTCAGTTGGTTGAGCGTCTGACTCTTGATTTCAGTCAGGTCACAATCTCACATTTCGTGGGATTGGGTCCCGTGTCAGGCTCTGCCCTTACAGCGTGGAGCCTACCTGGGATTCTCTCCCCCACTCATGCTTTCTCTCTCTCTCTCTCTCTCTCTCTCAAAATAAATAAATAAACTTAAAAAAAGTTTGTTCCAACCCTGATCCCATGCCACAGGCTGATTAAATCAAATTGGGGCTTTTGGCACAGTGCTGTGAGGTAAAATAGGTCTGCGTTTAAGTACTCCATCTCAGATGAAATCTCCTCCTTGGTGACTTATACAGGTGGCTTAGTTACCGAGGGAGGAGTTTCTTACCAGTATGATAGCAACTAGAGACCAGAATTCATGGACATGACATAAAGCTCCTAATATGGCTACTTTTCAAAAGTCTGTAGCTGGCATTTAAGGCTTGGAATATGGATATATTACAAATAAAGAGTAATTTTGAGCACAAGTACACACTTTCTAGACAATAAAATATTTTATTTTTTATTAATAACAGCATGTAATATAGCTTTCAGTATATAGTGTTATTTTTAATGGTACTACTAAGATTCGGGTGGATACATTTTCTCTCTGAAAATTATGATGAGTAAGCACATATTTTTAGCATTTTAAATCACAGGATTTGGTTACATACAACAGTCTGTAAGCTACATATGTTCATGTAGCTACTTTATTTTTAAATCATGCACATGAGTAATTCATCCTGTGAAGAAATTTGAGATAGGGTTCAGGCTTGGGCTCAGTCATTATATCTCCCAGAGAGGTTGCCTCTCCCTGAGACCTTGCAGGCCACCTTCATGACTACATGGCCTTGGACAGACTCTGGGCTTAAAGACCCAGAAATCTGATGTGCTGGCACACAAACAGTAGTCCATATTTCAGGGGACAGTCAAACTCACCAAGCCATGAGACCAAAGTCTGAAGTCCAGCTTTTAATACAAAATTAAAATGCCCAAAAGTAACACTGACACTTCCACATTTGGCCAAGATGGAGTCACAGGGACCAGATTCTCTCGGTTGAAAAGAAAATAAAAACAGTTGAGAAAATATACGAAATGATGGTTTTTCAGCTATCTGGGAGCATAGGCCGGTAATCCCTGAGGGAGGGACAACAAACATATCAGTCCTATGAACGCACCTCGCTTACTACAGAGACAACTTCTGGGCCGCCACACAGGGAGAAGACCCCATGTGGAGTGGGAGGGATTCCTTGCATTGAAAAGATGAAGCCAGGAGTCCAGGTCCACCAAGGTGGCTGGGGTCACAGGGCAGAGTGCTGGGAGCAGAAAGCCACACACAGAAAGACCTCGAGGTAAACAGAAGCTCCGTCTCAATCGTATTCTAAGGCGGATCAGCACAGATGTGGGAGGAAACTGTCCCAAGCTGAGGGAATAAGCACCTGAAAGGAGGAGGAGGAAAAATCCCCATGCACACACAGCAACAAGAACCAGGCCATTCAGCCAGGCACGCTCGAAAAAGCCTTGGATTCACAAGGCACATAGAGTACGCAGAAAAAACTGGATGAAGCCCCTCTTTTCCTGCCTAACAAAACTTAAAAGCAAGTCTTAAAGGATCAAACGACTGCCAAATACTTTGTGTCTTGTATAGGAATACAAAAATATGTACAGCACCCAACAGAGTAAAATTCAGTCTTCTGGCATCCAGTAAAGAATTTCCAAGTATGCAAAGCAGCAGGAAAATACAACCCACATAGGGATAAAAAGCAATTAATAGACTAGAATGAGTAGGTAAGGAAAAGAAAACAATTTTTATAACTATACTACATATATTTAATATGGTGCAGAAAAGATCTCTGTTAAAAACAGAGATACAGAAGATTTAAAGACTCAACTTGAACTTGGAAAATACAGTGATGCAGATGAAAAATACATTGGGAAGAATTAGCATCAGAGTAGACACCACAGAAGAAAAGATTAGTGAACTTGAAGACATAGCAATAGAAACTATCCAAAATGAAACACAAAAAGGAAAAATAAATGAAGAACAGTGAGCTGAGAGATAGTTTCAAGTGGCCACCATGGTTACAGTTTAATTGATATCCCCAAATGAGGTTGGGGGGGGTCATGAAATACTTGAAGAAATATGGACTGAGAACTTTCAAATTTGAGTAAAAACTGCCAACCCACATATCCAAGAATCTTAACCAATCCCAAAAAGAAAAAAAAATGTGAGGAAAACCACAAGACATGAAGGTCAAATTGCTTAAAACCAGTGATGAGGAGAAAATCATACAAGCAACCAGAGGAAAAGAAAAGACGTTATGTAAGAGGTACACTGATAGAGTGAAAACAGATTTCTTGTCAGAAACACTGCACGTCAGAAGATGGCAAGAGTATATTTAAATTACCGAAGAGGAGTAAAATCTTGAATTCCATGCTGAATGAAATACCTTCCAAAAACAAAGGCAAAAGAAAGACTTTTGTAGTTAGTCAAAAACTGAAAGAATTCATGAGCAGCACATGTACATTGTTAGAAACGTCAGGGAATACCTTCAAGCAAAAGGAAAATGTTAGCATATGGAAATCTACAGAAAGATCTACAGAAAGATCATCAGAAATGGTAAATGTTGGCTAAGCATCCTACTCTTAACTTTGGCTCTGTTCATGATCTCACAGTTCATGATCTCACATCGGGCTCTGTGCTGACTGCAGAGTCTGCTTGAAATTCTTGGTCTTCTCTCTCTGTCCTTCCTGCCCCCGCATCTCTCTTTTTCAATCTCTCTAAAAAACAAATAAACTAAAAAAAACCCAGAAATGGTAAAGGTTTGATTTACCATCAGAAATGGTAAATGTTACCCAGAAATGGTAAATTTTTTTTTCGGTTGTGAAAAAATATCTTTTTAATAATGCATATTAACTAAATTTATTGTGGCCATCATTTTGCAGTATATGTAAGTCAAATTATTATGCCTTACACTTGAACCTTGTATAAGGCTGTATGGCCACCATATCTCAATCAATCTGGAAAAATTTCTTTAACAGATAATTCAATGCTGAAAGCAAAAATAATAGCACTATGTACTTGGGTTTATAAACTTACGTGCTACTAAATGCTTGGTCTGAAAAAAAAAAAGGCTTATTGTGTAGCAGTTCCCAATGTCTATAGTGTACATGCTCCTGCTTGGCTGATTGCAAACCAAGAAAATGGCAGGTGGTTTTGAGAATGGATGCACACATCAAAGGCCAAGTAAGTTTTATTTCCAGAGAGGGGAAGAAAGAGATTTCTCAGAGGAGACAAAGAGAGGTTTAACTGTAATATTCTATTAACCTGAAAAGAAACCCTACATACACGTGGTCTGACTGGATAAAGTTCAGTGTTGGGTATACGAGTTTGTTATGCTGTCTCTATACATTTTTTAATGATTTTAGCATCTTGTAATAAAAAAATACTAAACAATTCTTCTATCACAGGTTTCAGAACCCCTGAGCTGGACGACCAGCCCAGTCGCTCTGCTAGGTACAATTCACGCCAAGCCACACCATGATAAGCAGAGGGCAGGGCGTAGTGGGCACAGATTCTGAGCAAAAGTCAGCCAGTAAAATGAATCACATGTTTAATGGCATTAACCTAAGAAAATGTGACGTCAGGAAAGGCTTTGCTATAGGGATTGAGGTTCATGATATTTACTATCAACGCTTGAAATATTTTAGTATATTCCATAAGATAGGTGCACAATTTTGCAGATTTAGTTGACCTCCTCCTTCCTCCCTCGGTTCCTTCCTTCCTCCCTCCCTCCCTTTCTCCTTCCTTCCTTCCTCCTTCCTTCAGTCCTTCCTTCCTTCCTTCCTCCTTCCCTCCTTCCTCTTTCCCTTCCTTCCTTCCTTCCTTCCTTCCTTCCTTCCTTCCTTCCTTCCTCTTCCTTCCTCTCCCTTCCCCTCCCTTTTTCCTGCCTCCTCATCCTTCTTCTTTGTCTTTTCCTTCCTCTTTGTCTTCTTTGTAATGTCTTCAGTATTTTTTTCCATAGCTTTGTTTTTGTTTATTCCATGTTGATATTTTTAGTTTAAAGCGCATAGGGAGACAATTTTTCTTCATTCTTCAGATCTGACCTCAGGGTGGAAGTAACTTTCCTATAATCGCAAAGTACTGACAATACTCTGTAATAGATTTTAAACTTTTACTTGTCTTTGGATTTAAATAAAAAAAAAGTTTCTATTTACATCTGGATAATTGCTCATGTAGAAATCATTGCATATATTACATAGTTTGTATGAGGGTTTTTTTTTTTTTTGCATGAGCCATGTATTATAATCATGCTTAAAGAAATCACAGTGTATGTTATCATACAAACATGACTGAATTGTGTACCAGAGTTCTTTGGGCTGGCGGAGGGGTTTTGGATAGAAGGAAAGTGCAACCTGGTGCTGGTTTTGCCCCATGTCTGCATGTGTCAGTTCACTCAGTCCCTTCCCTCCCTTTTAATTTCCTCATCAGTAGAATGAGAGGGGCTGGCTTTCTGAGGTTCTTTGAAGGTAATATGTCCCTTTCCGGTACCTCTAGTGTCTAGCATTTTTTATTCCATTTCTCTAGCTGTCACAGAGTAAATGAGGGGAGATACATCAATATATAGAAGTCACCAGATGCTGCCATTTCAGATAACATTCAGCATTTTGTCGGCTGAATAAACACATAGCAGGATCTGGGGATGCAATGTTATCTTTACGGCCATTGTTATGATGGAATTCTGTGGGGAGCTTTTACAGTCTCCAGTGAATTGTTTATTAGATGATATTTTGACTGGAACTATTTTCTATGGTTTCCACTATCTACACTGACAAAGAGGGAAACTCACAGTATTTCTAAATTTTCAGTGCTCAGAGATATGTGCCTGGCCTAAATGATCAGCTTGAGTTTATGAGAAATGGGAAAATAGGATATGATTAAATGGTTCTAAGGTTATTAAAAAAAAAAAAACCAAGCTTGACTACTTTTGAAGGAAACTCTAATATTGAAAATGAAGACATCGAGTGGAAATGTGGCCTGCGTCAATGATAGTGGCGTCATTCCTGGTGTCTGGATGTCAGCAAGAGTCCCCAAATACAGAGGACTAGCTGCCATTCATTGGGTAGATACAATAAATGTTGTTTCTCATTTTCTGACAGAAAACATATAGGTCATAGGTACTCCTGTGCATAATCACCTGTGGAGATGGTTAATATCCAAATATTCAGCCCTACCCAAGATCTATCAACCCAAAATATCTGGGTCAAATCTTGGCACGTGTGGTTTGGCAAGGGTCCACAGGGATTCTGACGATCCTGGGGCTGACCTTTCCTTCAAAGCTCAGAGCAGGGCAACCTCCCCAACCCCTGGTTTGGTTTTGACGCCCGGGTGCCTTTAACACCACAGTGATTGGTCTAACTGCAGAGTAAGGGAGTTTCCTGCTTGCACCGCCCGGGGCCCACTAGACGGTAAGGCCTGTGGAGGCAGGAAGCATGGCTCAGTGACCTGTGGATCATCAAAGCTTATTCCCTACTAGACTGTGTTATAAAATGTAAATAATGATGCTAACACTATTTTAGTATAAGCATCTCTGAGTCACCTAACAATCTTCTAAGGTCTATGTCCTAAGAGCTTCCTTTTCACAGACGAGGAAATTGAGTAGATGTGAGTTTAAGTCTTTCTCCCTCATGTTTTTTTTTTTCCCCATAAAGTACATAGTGACACAATCCACAAGCCAACTTTGTACATGCTGATATTTGTATTGAGGCTAGAAGAGCAGGCGCCTCCTTGATGTGACAAGACTATTTTCTGGATGCCTAGATGAGCCGGATAATACCACCAGGCAATTTGATGGAGGCTAGAGAGAATCCCCCACAAAGGGCTTGAAAGCAAAGAATGGGCTTCTAGATGAATCTGTTCAAGCAGGTAGACTCAGGGTGTGGGAAGATTTGGAAGTAATGTGAGTAAGCCAAGCAGAGTCTGAATTCCCACATCAGTGCTCAGGTGTCTGTGGAGACAGCAAGTGACACTCACCCTGAGGGTCGAGAAGAACGACCCAGAAACCTCGTGGTGGCCTGACTGGCATGATGGACAAGAAGGTGGAAGTTGTGAAGAATCTCCTAGTTAAGAGACGATGGTTTAGCCATAACTTTCTAGTCAGTTTGTAGTGAACAATCTGTTTCTCATGACCTAGTTAAGAGATGATGGTTTAGCCATAACTTTCTAGTCAGTTTGTAGTGAACTATCTGTTTCTCATGACCTTTGCTGTGACAAAGAGGTACCTCCAAGTAGAGGCACCACAGAGAGGCAAAAATGTAACAAACCTTGCCTGATGGCGATCGAATGGAGGGCCGTTGTCTACTGGAGGGTGTCCCTTGGGTTGTCTCATTGCGCATTTCTTGGGCGATCTCTACCTGTAGGGAAAAGAAGGAGATGTTTAGGAACATGGACTGATTTAAAAGATTTTTGTGTGTTTTGTCTTTTTTTCTTTTTGTATAAAATAGTATTTTGCTCTTAGAAATATTTGTTGAATTGTGGATTTGGGCAAATCCATATGCAAATCCCAACTTAATCACTTCCCAGCTGTGGGATCTTAGACAACTTCATTCATCTCTCCAAGCTTCAGTCTCTTCATCTATAACACGGGGTCCGTAAGAGTTACCTGTCTGGTTGTTGCTTCACTGTTAACTCAATAATTTAAGCCACGCATGGGAGTCGGCTCGTGTTGATTTTGAGAAGCAAATGTTAAACGGTCGCTAGCTTGAAATTGGTCATGATGGAAGAATTTACGCCAGAGAAATTGGCAGGTAAACATCTTCCTTTCACCCCACAGAACCGAATGACTGGCATACCACTGGATATAAGGCACGAAAACAGTGCTAGGTAGTGGCTAGCACAGGAGTTGACAGTGGGGCGGTGCTTTCCTGGATAAGCAGCTGTAGGGATGTCATTTGTTTGTGCGGGTTGATAAGGCATGGCCTAGCTTCTGAAACTGCATTTAACATATACTTATTTCAAAGGAGAATGTGCTAAATGTTCCAGAGACTAACTCTTGGCAGAGAGGAAACCAGTCAATTGAGAAATCTGATGATGTGCGTGAAGTTTCTACACCAGACGTTGTTGACCCGCACGCCTGACTGTAAAACTAGTCCTTCACGTGTTCTAGCACAAGAGGCCTTCCTGTTCTGTACTTTATTTCTACTTGTCTATGGTCGCCTCGATTTGCAATTTTGAGGATTTTCGGTGCATACAGCACCAACTGAAACAGTGAAAGTGGTAACATATTATACATATCCTTCTTGCTGATCTTATGAACACCAAGTAGTTTGCATTGGATTAATAGATTTAAATTCTTAGGCCACCATCGCTAAATATTTTTTGTTAACCCTTCTGGTTGTTGTCTATCTGAGGGACTTTCTCCGCATAGTACGGTTAGTCTAGAATTTTGCTCCTGATAGGTTTTTCTAATTCCTGTGAGATGATTATAATAACTCTTTCCTAGTACCCAAAGCAAGGAAATTAAATTTATGGTGATCGTATGTCCCAGATTTTCCAAGACACTTTCAATTTTATAATTTTATTCATTTCAATTAAGATGATTTATTACATGTCAAGTAATCATTATCTAATTTATTCTGCTTTAAGACTTTAATATGAATGAATTAGTACAGTATAAAAATAGTACAGTTTCTTAACACAAAAAGTAGATGAATGATTTATATGAAAAAATCATATAAAGGTGTAATAGCTAATTCACATTTAGTTGCACATTTAACAATCCTCAATTATCAAAAAGAACCAAATTACCCAGTATTAAAACTGTCGGCAAATTGAGAACACATGATCACCATGCGTGGTCTTGAGTTTGGTAATGGAAGGTGTGAAATACTGTGTAGTACTTATCACAGGATTAAGTTTAATAATCCAGTCAGAAAAAGGGCTAAAGCAAACTGCCACATGAATACCTTATTTGAGGAATGTCCAACTACACAACTTTCGTTAGGCGGGAAGAAACCAAAAAGGATTGATTGACAGATCGCTTGATTTTTTTAAATTTTTTTAATGTTTACTTATTTATTTTGAGAGACAGAGAAAGAAAGAGAGAGCAAATGGGGGGGCAGAGAGAGAGAGAGAGAGAGAGAGAGAGAATCTTAAGCAGGCTCCATGGTCAGCGCAGAGCCCCACATAGCTCCCAAACTCACAAACCGTGAATATCATGACGTGAGCCAAACTCCAGAGTTGGGCGCTTAACCAAATGAACCACCCAGGCACCCCTTTTTATTTTTTAATATTTATTTAAGGTTTGATTTTTAATATGTAGAAAATAATCTGTAGGAAACATGGAGACTTTTAGGTTTAAGACTTTTATTTTTAAGAAATACCCTTTTTCCTCCTCAGGATAGAAATTCTGTGAGATTTGAAAACAAAAGTTTTGTATTACTACCTGGATGAGTAAAGGAGGCAATCACAGAAGGGAGAATGGTACCTGGCACAATGGGAAGATAATCTAAGAGAAGAGAGGAGCAAACAAAACATAGTAGATTGTTGAGATTACAAGGGAGGAAGTTAACATTCCTTTGAGCACAATTATGTTCCAAAGACTACACAAGGGGCTTTGGGTATATTTTTAAATTTTGACTCTCAGAACACATCTTGCAAGGCAGATAATATCCCCCAACAGTCACGATTGCCTAAGTTGTGGAACCAGAATTTGAATTTAGGTCTGTCAGATTTCAAAGCCCACACTCTTTTTCCAAGATACCATACTGCCTCCCAGCCACTCACTGGGCTTCTATCGCGTGCCAGGTTCTTTGCGGACAACTTCTCATTTTAGTCTCAGGAAAACAGTTAAGATATTTTTTATAGACAAGCCTGTTTCATTTATATAATATCACAATTTTAATTCTCAAAGGCTCTTTCCTGTTATCTGAATGTTCCTTTATAAGATTCTTATTTTTAAAGATAAAACCCATACTACGCATAAAAGCACAGTTAAAAGGAACATAGCAAAGGAAAGCGGAATGAATTGCATTTTAATTTTTTTTTTTTCAACGTTTATTTATTTTTGGGACAGAGAGAGACAGAGCATGAACGGGGGAGGGGCAGAGAGAGAGGGAGACACAGAGTCGGACACAGGCTCCAGGCTCCGAGCCATCAGCCCAGAGCCCGACGCGGGGCTCGAACTCACGGACCGTGAGATCGTGACCTGGCTGAAGTCGGACGCTTCACCGACTGCGCCACCCAGGCGCCCCATGAATTGCATTTTAGAATAGTACTTGCAGCCGGCTGATCTCACGGATTAATTTATACCTAGCTTGATAACGTGGCCGAAGCCGTGGTTTCAAGCCTGGTCACACCCCCAGTTTATCCTGGGGAGCTTTAGAAGATCACAAAATCATGTGTCCCTTACCTGGAGGTTTTATTTCACTAACTCTGGAGTGAAGACGACCAGTGTGTTTTCTCAAGTTCCCCACTTAATTTCTGAGCCTCACTCTTCTCATCTACAAAATAGAAATGGAAACACGAATCTTCCGGGATTGTTGTTATAGGTGAGGTAACGAATATGAAGCGTCTGGCGGTCCTTGGTGTATATCCAATGTAGGCAATAAATAGTGGAGACTTACCTTACTGTTCAAAACATGGTCTTGGCTTTATGAAAATACGCTTTGGCTGGGGGGGGTGGTAATTTGTAGGCAGTAAATGCTACCTTCGTTCCTTCTAAATTTCTAGTGGTCTCGAGGTTTTATTGCTTCAGAGCCAATCTTTTACAAAGCTAGGATGAGCCTAATTCTCTCCGAGCAAACTGCATTTTGTTTGGGTGCCATTATGAAGTCCATTATCTCTCCCCTCCCCCCAGTTACTTGCTGTGAACCCACTGCATGGGTGTGTGACAGTTACGTCAAAACGAGTCACGGATGCTAGTGAGCCCTACTCAGGAACTGTGACAGGCGGAGATAATGTTCGCCCCGGTACTCTGGGGATCACTTACCTCCCGGGTGTCAGTCCCCAAGTGCTCACGCCGAACCTCAGATGAGGAACCCTTGTGTGGTACCATCTACCCGATGCCCACATAGCAGGCAGGTGCACCCCAGACGCGCCTAGAGGATTTGCTCCTGTGAATCTGCAGTTGACTTGTCCTCCCTTCTTGGGTCCGAAGATGGAATTTCCCCCATTTTTTTAAAATTTAAATTTTATCAAATAACCCCTGTACGTGGTTTTAAAAGTCAACTAGAACTAAAAGGTTTAAAATGTAAAAGCAAGCATTCCCTTGACCTTCTCCTTGCCCCCACTTCTGCTATTTTGGGTAGTGCTTTCGGTATTTACCTCCATATTCTAAATAATATAATATAAAACCCCTTTTTATTTTTAAATTTTTAGATACTATATATAGACTCCTTTTTTTAAACAATGGAAGATAAACATTTAATTCTCTTAGACATCTTCCTGCTTCTCTCCCACTTCCCCTTTCACTAAGACTCTTAATAAATGTAGACGGTGATTTTTGAACATTCAATGTTTACATTACTAGGACTTGTTCACAGATGATTACAATTCCATTCTTGTATGACATTTGTTTTCAATATCCTCTTGCTTACCATTTCTCCATCACCGACTCCTCTCCAAATTTTCCAATCAATCAATAAAACTCCTTTCTATAATTAAAGATGTGAATCGCATATTTTTCTTGGATGCATTAATTGGAATTAATTCTGGATTAACTGGAATTAATTCTTTTGGATCTCAGCAGCATCTGAGTCCTGCAGGTGTGAGGTGTGGCTGCCATATTGGATCCCTCTCTACCAACACTTGGAGAATTGTACTTACTTCTCTTCCAAACTTGACCTTTTACTCCTTGGATCTTTTTCCTCCTTTACTGTCTGGTGTTGGTATCATTCATTGAACTTTGGCTTTCTGAAAAAATCGTGTGAGAAACCATCGTTTTGAGAACTGCATGTCTGAAATGATCTTTTTTATCTGACCTTGATTGACGCTTTACCTAAACGGGAATTTCAATTCCAAAGTACTTTTTCTTCAGAATTTGAAGAAATTGGTCCATTGCCTACATGCTTCCAGTTTTGCTGTTGAGAAGTATAATATTTTGATTCGTAATTATCACTTTTTTATTATTATAATCTCTGGAAGACTTTAGAGTCTTTGTTTAATCCATGGTGATCTGCTAGAAGTTCATTTTGTAAGTTTTCAAGTATCTGTGTTAGACACTTGATGGAGACATTCAATCTGGAAATTCTTATCCTTCCATTATGAGAATTTTTTCTTGTATTTTTCTTTCCTAATTACTTTTCCACCATTTTCTCCAGCCTCTCTCTTGTGGATCTCCTATTATGTGGATGTTGGACCTCTCTGTTTTGTTTTTTAATTAATTAGTTAATTAATTACTATTTTATTATTTTTTAATTTTTTGATATGGACTTCTCTGATCATCTAATTGTTTTATATTTTTTGTTCTATTTCCCTTTACTTTTTCTTTTAGTTTTACTTTGTTGGTATAATTCATTGAACTTTGGCTTTCTGAGAAAATTGTGTGAGAAACGATCTTTTTGGGAACTTCAGGTCTGAAATGATCTTTTTTATCTGATCTTGATTGACGCATTGTAGGAAATTGCTTCAACTCACCTTACATTGAACAAACTTTTAAAATATCACATAACAATTTTTTTTTTTAATTTTTTTTTTCAACGTTTTTTATTTATTTTTGGGACAGAGAGAGACAGAGCATGAACGGGGGAGGGGCAGAGAGAGAGGGAGACACAGAATCGGAAACAGGCTCCAGGCTCCGAGCCATCAGCCCAGAGCCTGACGCGGGGCTCGAACTCGCGGACCGCGAGATCGTGACCTGGCTGAAGTCGGATGCTTAACCGACTGCGCCACCCAGGCGCCCCTCACATAACAATTTTAATTCCTAAGAGCTCTTTCCTATTTTTACAATTTTCCTTTCCAAATAGTAATAGAAACCATTATTATTTAGATTTAGGGGAACCTATTTTTATTTCAGAGATGTATAGTATTCCTTTGTCTCTATGAGGATATATATATATATATATATATATATATATATATATTTCTCCTACTTCCTGTCTAGTGTCCTTTTCTCCAAGTTTCTTGTCTTGATTCATTTCTTTTATTCCATGTCTTTTATGTCAGAAGTTTTCCTCCAATGTCTGGTGGTCTTTAGTTATCTGTCATATTTAGGAGGAAACATATAAAAAAGTGTGTTAGAAGCTATAGGTACTGGTGTGGCATTATTATTTGGTGGGCATCACTATAGGGTGATCAGATAGTATTTGGCTATTTTGTTGCGGTTGGCCAATTGCCACTACCTTTCGGAATTTCTCCAGGGCTAGTTGCCCTCCCCAAAAGACTCTTCTGCTATTTAGATTGCCAGGATAAACCTGAATTACTGTGGGTTCTGAGGACACACAGAGCCGGAAACCTCATCATTCAGTACAATGACTTTCATGAACTCCACCTTTGTTTTCATTCCTTTGCTTTAATTCTCAACCCTCTCTGTATTGGGCATCTTGAGTTCAGGAAACCTCTAGTCTAATTTCTCCAAGAGTATAGGTCTTGTCTCCTGATAAGGATGGGGAGAGGGAGAAGAAGTTACCTAGAAAAATGGCAGTGGAGAGAGGATCTGGGGGTATAACTTTCCTCTCACAGGCTTTCAGTTACACCGGCTGTTTCCAGCCTCCTGCCTCACCTCCTCCTTCCCTTTGCTTGCTGTCTGCATTTTCTGTTGTACTTGTAGTTTCTCTACTGATGGCTTCCTTCTCCCCAGGCACCCAGGCTTTTATTTTCTGTACTCTGCTGAATTGGTGATCACTCTTTTATCTGCTTTCCATCTTCCAAAATAGCCTTTTTAATCTTTCATGTGTTTTCAGTGTTTCCTCTGTGCAAACTTTCATTTTAACTATTTGAAATACATGACGTCTTGCTAAAACTCCCCTCTGGATGTGGGCATGCTCATCACTTGCGAACACATGGTGTGGTCCAAGCTCCATGTGAGAATGGGTTTTGGATGATAGAAGAGGAATGGAAGATTGCAAGGGGCCTCCTGGCTCCTGTCTTCATCAGTGTTCGAAAGGCACACAAAGGCGGTATTTTCTGCTCCCTTCCCCCTTTCATATATTTTGTTGGAAGCTAAAAGGAAGACAAAATTCTCAATCATGCAAATGGTTGTGAATCAAGATCTCTGGGAGGGAAACGGGATGGTTATATGACCCTGTGCTTTTCTGCCTTCCTCAGACTTAGGGGACACATACTCTGTCACAAGACCAAGGCTAGTCTGCAGCCCAGAATCCCTTTCTAGGCCTGGCTTCACATGGACAGCTGGATGGCCCAACATAAACCAATTAAATAGAATTATCTTCAATTCTCATGTCTTCTCCCTCCAACCTATTTTTCAAACCGGAGATCAGAAGTCAATCCAGCTCGTTTCTCCTCACTCTCTGCATCCTACCAGACAGTCAATAAATCCCCATTCTGAGTTGAATAGTGTCTTTTCTCCCCCATCCCCATTCATGTCTATTTGGAACCTCAAAATGTAGCCATATTTGGAAATAGGGTCTTTGCAGAAGTAATTAGTTAATTAAGATGAAGTCATACTAGATCACGCTGGGCCCTAATCCCATGACAGGAGTTTTATAAGACGGGTTTAGAGAAACACAGAGACACACGGAGGGAAGAAGACCATGTGACAATAGAGGCAGAGCTTGGAGTGACCTGGTCATAAGCCCAGGAATGCCAAAGGTTGCCAGCCACCACCACAAATTGGAAGAGGCGAGGAAGGATTCTCCTCTGAGAGCCTTCACAGAAAACATGGCCTTGCTAACACCTTGATTTTGGTCTTCTGGCCTCCAGAACTGTGGCAGCATAAATTTTGATTATTTTAAGCTACCCGGTTTAAGGTACTTTGTTAGAGCAGCCCTAGGAAAATAATGCTGTCTCATTGATTCTACTTCTTTAATTTCCCCCTTTTGATCCTTTTACAGGCCAAGTGTAATGGACTTGTTAAAGCCCTATCATTCCTGGGCTAGATTACTGCCATGGAAATTTATTTATGTATTCCAGAGTTGTTCTTGCTGTGTATTCCCATGCAGATGTACTGCTCTCTCAGTTCACGTATTTTCTAATGTTTCAGTGTTAATATTGGCCTTCTTTAGATTGTAAGCTTTCAGTAGTGGTTACGTCCAGCAACTTTTATAAATATAGCTGACTACCAGATAGACTCGGCCATCAGGGACCAGTGTGGAGCCCTGAATGGTCACTGGAGCCCCCGATGTCACCATCACCAATGGAAATGGAAGGTTCGGGATTGGTCATGTTTCATATTCTTTCTCTTCCTGACATTTTAGGAATTTGTGATCTTAGATATGCCCCACAGCCACACTTGGGGTGTACTTATGACACATAGTATAAAGGTCGTGTCTTCTGGAGTAGGACTGAAGGAGTCAGAAGCCCCCAAGCACGTGTCGGGGACGAGCGGTGAGGTTCTTGGCAACTCCGCACACCTTGCCTCGTCGGCCCAAGGAAGACAGTTAGCCCCAGTGATCTCAGCACAGTGTCCAAGCTCCAGCCTTGGATGAGACACAATGACAAGAGTGGATGAGAATCACAGCCGTGTTTATCGAGGCCCCCTGTTAACACATGGATGCTCACATTTAGCCCCTAGGCTCTGGGCTGTCTCACCAGGTAGTAATGATTCTACTGAGCTGATAGTTGGCAGTGAGTGTGAGGTTGCTGAATTTGTTCTGTGGGTGAAAGTAGCTCCTTTCAGGAAATGAAAATGCCTATCCCGTAAAGAATGAAGATATACATTTCGTCTTTTATTGTCTAACTTAGATAAATAACCATCATAACCAACATTAACTGAGTAATTACTACAGCTGAGTAGTGCCCTAGGAGATTGACTTGTCTTTTCTCAGGTTAATCCTTATCAGAAGTTGCTCATTCTATTCGACACAGTTTTAGCTTTTTTTTTTCCAGAAGATATACAAGAGTACACAAATGACGACTCAGTCTCTGATCTCCTGACGTACTGTAATGATTATCTCCACTTTACAGAAGAGACCACCAAGCTTTAGCTAGATTCAATAACCTGCCTGATATGATATACCCAGTAAATGACAGACAGGACAGGACCAAACTGCTAGCAAATAGAGAAACCTAACTGCTTAGCAAAAGTTTTGAGTGCCCAGTTTCCTTATTCAACAGGGGAATCGCTGACACGCTCGTGTCTATATTACAGATGTCAGTGGCTAATCTTAATGATCAATATTCAGGGTGACTTTCCGGTGTTTTTGTATATTTCCAGTGTGCTTCCAATATAAAGGCACAGCTATTCCTGTTTAGATTTAGGGGAGGCGGAGTTTAAGTCTACCACGGAAACTGAAGGTAACATCGCACTTTCCCGGCCCTTGCGCAAAACTCCATATTTTCCCCAATTTTCACTCCTTGTAAGCTACCGCTTGATGAATGTGGCCTGAAGTCATTCCGGCAAAGTACTGTAATTTTTGGCAGTGCTCTCTGCAGATTATTTCCTGGCCAGTGAGGTGGGACGGATGCACATTCAGACGTAGTGCACGCATTTGAATCTGGAACGGAGTCCTGGAGGGAAAATAGCATCGCTTCACGTGTCGGGACAACAATGTCTTTCTTGGATTTGCTCAAGGAATTATAATTATGCTTGCTGGTTTCCCCAGAATCAAACGGAAAGCGAGGTGAAGGCAGCTTTGGCCAGTAGACATTATTCTTTTTCGTTTTTTATAGCACAAAATTTACACCAGAAATAACAATAGTTACCTGTTTTTTTTTTGATAGCCATAATGTGCCCTCCTTTGAAGCATTAAAATTTACGAATGTTGTTAATGGAAATCTTTTAGTCTGACTATGAAGTGGCCATGTCTTTAGCCTCTTACCCTCACCTCTGTGGGGGGAAAAATTCATCTTGCAGAGCTTTTATGAGAACAAGTATATTTCATGTGAACATGAAATCCCTCATTTTGTGTCTCTTCCCCCCTGTGCTTTTGCACTACCCCTGTTGGCCAGCAACACATGAACAGCATTAGGATTTTTATTTTCCTGATTTAAGGGCAAAAGAATTGGGCCCATTATATCTGGTAATTTATCAGACAGTTTCTCGATCACAAAGAACGTTTTTTTTTCCCCCTCTCTCTGGGTTTCTGGAAGCTCACATCACCCTGCCGGGGGGAGATTGAACACTTTAATGTTTTGAAGAGTTCACATCAGAAGATTTCACCACAGGCCTCTAAGATTTCACCTCATGAGAAATTCCCCTTCAAATCTGTGGTTTCGCCTCTTCCCAGGACCTTTTGAATTCCGTAATGGCGTCATGTGTTGGCTGTGGAGTTTGCTCGCTTTGAAGCGAATACAGATGCTTTGACTACTCTCTTTTGAAAAGAAAAAGGTGGGTGGTGGTGTTGGGAAGAGGAGGGCTCGGAAATCCTTCAACAGCCAGAAGACGATCTTTGGCTAATTCAGGATGCACCGTGGGGCATTGCTAATACCCCACCTCCCGAGGCAGGAGTAAATATTAACGCTCTGATTTCGGGTCTCTGGGTGGAATACTCGTGACGGAGCCGTAGACTCCTCTCCCCCAGCAACACCCAGCTGACGGGGTGTGCGGCTGCCTCTGAACTCCGGCTGCACGTTAGCACTAGCTGGGGAAATGTGGACAAATGCCAATGCCCGGGGCCCCTCACCCGGCCAGCTAAGTCAGATTAGTTAAATCTGATGTGGGGGGCTACGAACCGCAGGCTGTCAGAGCTCCCCGAGCGATCACAGTGTGCACCTCTGCTCATTCTGGGTCCTGTTCCGGGGAGAGAGCTCCGGAGGGAGGTGGGGGGCTTCATTTTCACCTCTGTCCATCCACACCAGCTGCCCTTCCTTGTCCCCTCTGCACCTCAAACCTGTGGCAAGCAGCTGCCTAGACGAAGTGGATGGCCAAGGGCAGCAGCTCTCCAGGGTGGTGTGCAATGCCCAGACTCTCAGCCGGAGCCAGACAGAGGGCATCAAAGCGGCCGGGGGGGGGGGGAGGGGGTTGCATCAGGTGCATCACCAGTAAGAGGAGTGCCCTAGGTAAATGTTCTTTCTAATGTTTATTTATTTTTGAGAGAGAGAGAGAGAGAGAGAGAGAGAATCTGAAGCAGGCTCCAGGCTCTGAGCTGTCAGCACAGAGCCCCACGTGGGGTGCGCACTCAAGGGCTGTGAGATCATGACCTCAGCAGAAGTCGGATGCTCAATTGACTGAGCCTTCCTGGTGCCCCTAAATGTTCTTTCTGTAACAGATCTGCTGTCCCCCAGCATTCCAAAGAATGGTTCCGTTCGGTGCGGCATTTGGGGCCAGTCCTTTTCAGTTGGGGCTGGGGGGACCTCTCCACAGTGATGTCAATCTCCACTGCCAGAGGCACCTGCATCGGGCTTGCTGGTTCCCTCGGGGGACCCCCCAGCCCCCGGACTTCTCCGGCAGAGGCGCGAAGGAAACGTGTTCCAAACAGAGAGAGAAGGCCACCGAAGCAAGGGAGGAGGCAGATTTGTATTCAACTTTGCTGCCCTGGTGGTCCTAAATGGAATAAAGACACCTTTTTAAATTGAAAAAAAATCAGGACATTTAGTTGCTTTGATTAGACTGTTCGTTTCCTGTTCCATTGACTGTTCCTGGGATTTGTGTGAATTTAGATTGGCGTGAAATGGAGAGCTTCGTGAGGCAGGAGACGACTCCTGGGCGCTGCGTTTGCACGTCTTGTCTTATCCTGGGTCTTCCCGATACGGCTGTCTGGACGACGCATTTCATTAGCGATTCTCCTTTACAAAAAAATGTATCCAACATCAAAACCGTGTCGTTGAGTATAGGTACTGATAAGGAATGCAGACCTGTGCGTCGTGAAAAATTAACCCTTAACGTTGTAACGTTACAAAAGAGAAGTATGTTGATTACAGTAGAGTTAGCATATACTAATAAATGGCACACAAAAAAATCCCACTATCTCACCATCCAGTTAAAAATCTCTGCTGATTGTTTCTCTGCCCCCACCACTTGCAACAGAAATGGGATTTTATCATGGCCGACTGTTTGCCAACCTCCTTTAATTTTTCTAAAGATATATACATATTTCTGTGTTTATCTCATATTATTTGAAGGTTGCGTAATGTGGATACGCTTTAATTCATTTCAGTGATGTCTACACTTGGACGTTTCGGTTGTGTTTAATTTTTTCTCTACTTCATCTGTAATATTCTGCAACCGATATACTTTAGCTAAACATTCAGACCTGCCCAAGGATGGGCCGAAGATGCTTTCTGGAGCTCCAGGGGGGATCGAAAGCCCCGATGGTAGCATTTGGGGATTTTCTTAGGCGTATGTGCGTGTTCTCTCCCACCTTGTCAGCGCGCGCAGCTGGGAGAGGTGAGGTGCGTGTGGATGGTTCTCACAAGCCCACACAAGCTGTCTCCGACATCACCGGGCCCACCCATGCTAATATTTTAGGATAAATCCCTGAAAGTGGAATTTCTGGGTCAGAGGTTATGAACACTGTAAAAGATTTTTTATCTGTTTTGTCTAGCTCTCCTCCAGAAAGATCAAAATGTATACCCCCATCAGGAACAGATGGGTGTATCTGGAAGCTTCCGATTTCCCCAGCGTCCCGTCCATCCGAAGGTGGAACGAACGGGTCACCTCTGCAGGCAGCGAAATGTCTGTCTCCTGGGGCTCTTCTCGTGGCCCGAACCATGCAATCAACCTCTTGGCCATGCGTTCAAATATGAAAGGAACAGCCAGGCTGAATCTTCGAGGTGTCTCTTTTAACTCTGAGACGTTGGGGAAAGTTAAATAACAGAACAACAACAACAAACGAGATGCCAGGAGGCAATTCATGGTAAATACCACACACAAGTGATGTCAAGTGATATAAAGGAGCCCGGCTAGGACAGCCTCCACAGAGGTGAGCATTGTTCCAAAAGCAAGGCTGTTAGCCGATGTTTGGACCGCCGGGTCTCCATCAATTCCTTTTCCATCACGGAAGCCCGGATTCTTGGCGTCAGTGGCAGCCTGCACGGATGCAGGAGGCGCGGAGGAGACGGACAGGCCACGTTTAGAAGATTCTCCAGGGCCAGCCTTGCCCACCACCTGCAGCCTTGCGTGAGAGGCGATCCTGCAGAATCCCCGCCCGTGTCTCCAACCAGTGTTTCTCAGCCACCCCCCACCACCTGACTGTCTTCCCTTGTCTCCCCCTTTTCATTTTAGGGGTTAAAAAATCCCAATTATGATTCAGCTCTCCGCTACTACACCAAGAGCACGGCGGGGAACCAGGGAGGGGGGCGGGGTGGTGGACCGGAGCGATGGTACCAATCAGTTGTGCAGCTCTGGGTCCTTGCCAGGGATCAGACTTTCCACACTTTGCTCGAGTGCGTCCAACCCAAATATCAGATAACATTAAGGTTTACGTTCTGTGTAGAAAGCTGTCCCGAGAATGTACTGATGTTCGCAGCCCCCCACTGTAGCCAGGGAAGGCCAAGAGGGGAATCTTCTAATTTTTCCCGTTGACCTTTGAAAAGTAGCATCCTGTGACTTTCTCCGTAAAACCCCTGACCTTCAAGCACCTAACTCTTCAACTTTTCCACCAATTATTGCACTTGTTTCCCCCCCCAAGGTTTCCTTTAGCGGGTGTGGAATGGCATCCGTGTTTGCTCTCGCCCCCCAGGAGGGGAGCTGCTGGAGGAAGAGCGGCTGTGTCCGCGGCAGGGACCTCCCCGCATACCAACGCCGCCCTGGGCTGGGAGGTGGCAGCCCACGGGGGTTGCTTTCAAATGAGGCAGGGGACGGTTTAGGGCATGAAGTGGTTTCAGGGCGCCTGGGGGGGCTCACTCGGTTAAGTGTCTTACTTGGGCTCAGGTCATGATCTTGTGGTTCACAAGTTCGAGCCCTGCATTGGGCTCCGTGCTGACAGCTCGGGGCCTGGAGCCTGCTTCGGATTCTGTGTCTCCCTCTCTCTCTGTCCCTCCCCCATTAGTACTCTGTCTCTCTCTCTCTCTCTCTCTCTCTGTCCAAAATAAATTAAAAAAAAAAATTAAAAAAAAAAGAAGCAGTTTCCAAAAACCGTTCTCACACCAAATGAGATCTCTGATCTTGCAATTTTGTGTGTCTTTCTCTTTCTTGGCTGTTTCCCTCTGAAGTCTGAGGCTCCTTTGATTTTTGTTTAAATTTATTTATTTTGAGAGAAACAGAGACAGCGTGAGTGGGGGTGAGGCAGCAAGAGAGAGAGAGAGAGAGAGAGAGAGAATCCCAAGCAGGCTCCGTGCTGTCAGTGCAGAGCCCAATGTGGGGCTTGATCCCATGAGCCGTGAGACCATGGCCTGAGCTGAAACCAGGAGTCCGACGCTTAACTGACTGAGCCCCCCAGGCACCCCTGAAACTCCTTTCTTTGTGCAAGTGCGGTTGTGAGCGGTGGGTCGTGGTTTATGTTAAGACAAGAAGAGAAGCAGAGCAAAGACATGTCTACCGTCATCCGTTAGTAAAATCTAACAACACGCAGCCTTGTGCGGACATACAGAGGAAGATGCCACAGGCCAATGCTCAGGCTGGGGGTCCCCCTGCCCTGCTGGCTGTCGGGGGTTGGGGGGGTCCTCGCTCAGGCACTGGGAACACCACGCAGGCTTGAATATTTGCAATCTCTTTTTGCTCCCCTGCCCACTTGTTGCCACTGCCTGAGTTCAGAGCTTTACTCTTTTGGGTCTGAAGGGTTTCTGTTGCCTCCTTCTTCGTTTTCTTTCGAATCTGTATCCCCGACCCATCTTTTCTGCATACCGTAGCCAGAAACATCCTGAGATGTCACATCCACGCTATCACTTCCCTGTCGCAAATCTTCAGTGACTTCCTGTTGCCCGCCGGGAAAGTTCTAAGTCTGTTGTTCTACAACTTGCAGTGTTTCTTGGTGAACCACCAGCTCTCTCCCCGGCCTCGTCTCCCAGCCCTGGGTCTGGATCACTCACTGCCTCCGAAGCGATGCACTCGGCGGCCGGCATCGTGTCGCCAAGGCCTCGAGCAAAGCCCGCGTCTGCCAAGAAGTCTTTGTTGGAATGCCACCCGAGGGAACACTTCCTGCCTCGGAATTGGATTTCGTCTCATTTGTACCATTCATAGATTTTTAGGATCGATGGGGGCTTTAGCTATCTTTGTCCAATCTTCCAGCATTATGGATGAGGGAACTGAAGTTCAGGGATGAAGCGAATTACCCAAAGCCGCCCATCATGATGAGAACAGCTGCCATTTATTGACTGCTTCTCGACACGCCTGGCAAAGTGTTTAAAACGTCTCACTGAATGATCTCAGTATCCTGACTCAATTACAGAGAACTTGAGGCCCGGATTGGTGAAGAGACTCCTTAAGTCATCGGTCGAGGCAGCTGACGCGGAGGGCCGGCACGGGGCCCCGCTGCCACCCGAGCCTGGCTCCAAGGCTTCCCTCGCTCCGCCCTTATGGTGATGCAGGTTACCTGCCGCTCTGGGGGTATTTGTGGATGTACCTCATCGGTCCAGCTCTGTGTGCCAGCTTCTGGGGAGCAGGGTCCTTACCGCACAGGCCTTTGGACTCCACAGATCCGCTGTGTTGTCTCTAGTTCAGGGTCTGGAGCCGCTGAGCAGACGGTTAATGCTCTAGAAGGACGCCAGCCCTTCTCTCCCATGCTAGGTGCTCCTTTCTCTCGCAGACAGAATTTCAGTCCCCTCGTCTCTAGTCTCTGCCTCTGTCGGAACACCTCGCACGTGCTGGCCTTCTCACACCTGCCCTGGGGCTGTGCCGGACTCCTGCCGCATGCGTACTGACATTGAACCTTGTCCTTTGCTAAGCCCCGGAGTTCGACGGCCCAGATGTGCCACGCCTCTGCTGTGCGCATCACTGCCCGCACCCCCTAATAGTGAAGCGCCCCCATGCTGGTCATTCCCAGCTTAGTGCATTTTGGGTAAATACATGAGTAAGACGGTGAGATCGATAGAACCAAGAAGCAGCTGCCTCCGCCCTCCATGATGGTGCGGGCTGTTTGGAGGAAAGGGGGTCAGGGATACAGGCGTGTTTTCAGCGCCTTGTTCTGTGCTAGCACCGTGAGAGCCGGGTGCACACATCCCATCCGTTAGTCCTTATCGTAACTCTAGGGGATAGATATTTTAATCTTCACTTAATAAATGAGGAAATCGATGCTTGAAAGATCCATAGTGCACCCTGGGTCATCCTTAGAGGCGGGACCAGGTTTTCAACGCACCCCTGGCTCCGAAATCCACACTTCCCTCCCGCGCAAGGCTTTGTTGATGTACGCACCGTAGAGAAGGGCGACCTCATAAATCTCCTGGAGGTATTGAATTGTGTACTGCACTCCGTCCGTGCTGATGGGGTCGGAGGGCGGTGGGCGAGGCAGGCTTGGGGAGCCCTGTGTTACTCATGGCGAAATGAGCCCTACCTCTCCAGTTGGCCAGAAAAGAAAGGAGCGCTCACCACGATCCAGTGTGAGATCAATGACGACGAGTCATGTCAAATTAGCCCCATTCATCTTGGGATGATAGCAGGCAGTGTTACTAGATGTATAGGCCAGTCTGGGAAATGACAGAAACACCATATGGCTAACTTTTCAGGGAGTTTAGCAAGTTCCCAGACACATAAAGAAGTAGAGATTGGTGATGACTTCCAGAACTTCCTATAATTGTACCCTAAATGAAATTGATTAGTAGGTTGAAAGGGTATTGATGAGCGGATTGAAGTACTGGGGGCAGGGTCTATTCTTAGCTAGCCGTTGCTCAACACTTTCATAAATAGCTTGGAGGAGATACCAGAGGGTGCACCTGCTGCTCTGTATAGGAGTTGGCACCTTTGGTATTCCCTGTTCCTTGGACGTCTCTCCTTTCTGGGGGCCCTTGACCAAATTTCCTCGCTTCTTTTTTTTTCTCTAATTTTTTTTAAAGTTCATTTATTTATTTTGAGAGAGTGAGCACAAGTGGGGGAGGGGCAGAGAGGAAAGACAGAATCCCAAGCAGGCTCAGGGCCATCAGCGCAGAGCCTGATGCGGGGCTCGATCCCGCAAACCGTGAGATTACGACGTGAGCCGAGATCAAGAGTCGGACGCCTAACCGACTGAGCCAGCCAGGCTCCCCCAAATTTCCTCATTTCTTTGGTCACTGGCTTTTTCTTAGTTTCTTTTATGCATTCTTTATTTTTGCCTATTCTTGTAGAAATGTTTTTAATGTTTATTTTTGAGAGAGAGAGAGAGAGAGAGAGAGAGCAGGGGAGGGGCTGTCAGCACAGAGCCCGACACGGGGCTGGAACCCACGAGTCATGAGATGGTGACCTGAGCTGAAGCCGGATGCTTAACCCACTGAGCCACCCAGGCACCCCATCCTTTGCGTATTAGATAAGCCAGGTTCTCGAGATTCTTTGTGGGGTACCCTCACCTTTCACTCATGGAGATGCCACCTCCTTACCTGGACCCACTTTGCATCTTTCAAAACGACAGCTCATGCTTTCAGACCCAACCGTGCTATCTCTGCTGTCCTGTCCCGTGCACACTTCACATTCCAGCAAGTTCAACCCTCTGTCTTTCCCCCACAAACGTGGTCCTCTTCCTTCAGTCAGTGGATGGAGCCCCTCTGGGTCATTTGTCCTCCCCAAAAATTCCAGCTGTGACCTCTGGTTTCCCTCTCTGCTCTCACCGTCACTCACAACGCCTGTTGTTTGTAAATTTCCTAAACGTGCCTATCCGTCCCCATCTCCTCTGCTGTCGCTGTAATTCCTGCCAGCGTCACGCCTCCGTGAGACTCTGGCGAGTTTCCCACGTGAGGACCCTGTGACTACCGTTCCTCATCTGGTCTTGCAGAACGTGCTCAGGGGTGCAGCCAGCGTGGTCTTTCCAAAGTACCGATCAGGTCAGGGCACTGGCCCAATGACATCAAGTCGGCCGTTTCCGCACCTCTCGTCCCCGGTTTGTGACAGCACTTCCTCTGCCTGTGCGCTTTCCACCTGTTCACCCTTCAGTCTCATCCCTCCGGACTCCAGTGCCCCGGACTCAACCCTCCAGGCACAGTGAGTTTCACTTGCCACTCGAGTAGGACGTGCTTGCTCATTTTCAGGACACCGTACACGTGGCTCCTTGTGCCTGAAATATTCTTCCCGCCAGGGAGGTAGTTCCTGCTCACTTTTTCTTTCTCATCTTAAGTTTGCTTTCCTTCAAAAACCTTCTCTGATGCTCCAAGCCCGAGTTAGCTGTTCTTTTTATGTGCTCACCCAACTATCACTTTTTTTTATGTTTTTATTTATTTTTGAGACAGAGACAGAGCATGAGCGGGGGAGGGGCAGAGAGAGAGAGAGAGAGGGAGACACAGAATCCGAAGCAGATTCCAGGCTCTGAGCTGTCAGCACAGAGCCCGACGCGGGGCTCGAACTCACCGACTGCGAGATCATGACCTGAGCCGAAGTCGGACGCTCAGCCGACTGAGCCACCCAGATGCCCCTCACCCAGCTATCACTTATACAGAGGTAGAGTGACCTAAAAACACTGCTATCTAAAGACGGGTAGAAAAATGTTACCCTTTGGGCTCAAGTGCTCAAAGGACATACTGAGGTTAGGCAGCGTTGGATGTGTTTTGTTAACAAATAACATACATGACGTAAAGCTGGTGGGAAATGTACCTGATAGAATCTTCCATGGGTGAAGGTGACGCACTCCCCAGAGACCCTCATTGTGCTCCTAGGCGACCTTCACGTGGTCTTTTTGACCGATTGTACATCTCTAACACCTGCCTAAACGTTTGCCTTGCTTAATTAGACAGATTTCTACTAGAGCAAACGAGCACTCGACCCAGTATTTAACTGCGCTCGTTTGTGACATGCTTACGACTTTGATTCCTACAACTTTCCTCTGAAGAGTTTTTTGCTGTTGTTTAATTACATGAATCGCAAGGGATATGACCCTGGAATTGGGGAAGAAAATTAAAAATAATTTCTAAAAAGATGGCAAATGAAACTGACAGCTCATTTATCAACACCAACCCTATTGCCTACTCCTGGCCGGTAGGTGAAAAAAATCCATGCATCAAATTTGTAACTGAGAGCTGAATTTGCAGCAGTGAGGTTCCAAGTCTTTAATTTGTGAAGGTATTACTAGGCTTTTGCCTATTTTCTTCTCGAGATATTCTTTTGAATCTTGCCAGGGTGTTCATTAGTCTGCTTGGATAACATTTAGAAAAACACGTGTATAAAATCAGACGGCAATGAAACACAGACTAGTTGTAAACATCTTGTAATAACAAAAACAACAACACTGGCACATTGTAGGCTCTCAACGTGTTTTTGAATTAAAGGGAATAAAGTTCATAGTTTTATTTATTTTAACTTCAGAGCACTCTCGTTTTGTTGTTTTTGTTTGCACGTATTTCTAATTTGCTTTCATTTGTTTTCTCTTTTAAAAAAATTTATTTGTGTTTGAGAGAGATAGAGAGCAAACAGGGAAGGACAGGGAGAGGGAGACAGAATCCCAGGCAGGCTCTGTGCCATCAGAGCCCAATGTGGGGCTCGAACTTATGACATGACCTGAGCTGAGATCAAGAGTCAGATGCTTAACTGACTGAGCCACCCAGGTGCCCCAAATTTGCTTTCATTTCTCATTTCAATGTCATGTCAATGTATCGTAACTGCTTTCCTTTATATTATGACAATGGTCATGATAGATACTGACCTGAAAAATATAAAATCATATATTAGGAAAAAATGATGTTGAAAGTTTAAAGAGAATAGTCGTTTCATCCAATTCAGCCAGAGAACTCCTGAGAGTGAGGTTTGTTGTTGTTGTTGTTGTTTGTTTGTTTGTTTGTTTCTGACAGAGAAGGAGAGCATGAGCAGGAGAGGGGCTTTGATGGGCTGGGCCAGAAAAATACACATCTGAATAGAGATACCCATGTGTGGCAAAATAATGCCACAAGCAAACAGTATTCACGTGTCTTGTGCTTTTTGCTCATTTATGGAAACACATCCATTTGTTGACAGGGGTTCAAGGAGTAATTTACAGCTTTAACAAGTACAGTTGATGCTTGAGCAACGTGGAGGTTAGAGGCATCTACCCACAGCCAGCTGAAAATCCGCGCGTAACTTTTGACTTCCCAAACTTCATAACCTACTGTTGGCCAGAAGCCTTACCGAAAACGTAAACACCCAATTAACACATACTTTGTGTGTTACGCGTAATGCACACTGTATTCTAATAATGAAGTGAGCTAGTTAAAAGAACATGTCATCAAGAAAATCATAACAAAGTGAAAATACACTTACCGTATAGCGCTGTGTTTCTTGAAACAAAAAAATTCCACGAGTGGACCCACGCAGTTCAAACCTGTGGTTTTCAAGGGTCAACTATAATTCTGACTTCACAGAAATAAGAAGAAATCAACTTCGGATTTCAGGACAAAGATAGTTACTTTGCTTGTAAGGCCCGCATGTCTGAAATGTTTTGGGGTTGATGACAACGTTAATATCTTGATATTGGCATTACTGCAAGTGCTTTATTAGGTAGACACGGCCTTTTAATGAAACACCAAATTTGGGATCTTTTTTGGTCATTATTATTTTTTTCCATTGTTTGTTTCTGCTCCATCTCTCTTCTCTACTTCTGTGATTCCGACTGTACGCATACTATGTATGCCCAATAGATCTCTGAGGCTCTGTTCATGCTTCTTCAATCATTTTCTCCATTTCTTCTGAGTGAGTAATTCCTACTTCTCTACCATCCAGTTCACTGAATCTTCTGCCGTTTCTCATGTTATTAAGCCACACCCATAAAAACGTCAACTTAGCTGTATGGTCAGCTTTAGAATTTCCATTTTCAGTGCAAATTCATTTGTTTTTGAAGCAGTTTTAGGGACAGAGCAGAACTGAGGGGGAAGATGGAATGATTCTCATATGCCTCTTGCTCTCAAGCATGCATTGCCTGCCCCTTATCAACTTCTCCCACCAGTGGTTCATTTGTTACAAATGACACGTCATAACCACCCAAGGCCACAGTTCACATCTGGTTCACTCTTGGTGTTGTGCGTTCTATGGATTTGGACAAATGTATAACGGCCTGTGTTCATATGGTATGGTACGATTCTGGTAACATATGGAACGTTTTAGCTGCCTTAAAAATCCTCTGTACCCACCCACGTGTCCAAATCTCCCCTCATCCCACTGGCAACCAATGTCTTCTCACCGTCATCGTTTTGTCTTTTCCAGAGTGTCATACAGTTGGAATCATACAATATAAAGTCTTTCCAGACTGGCTTCTTTCACTGAGAAATATGCATTGAAGCTTCTTCCATGTGTTTTCATGGCTTGATTGCTCATTTCTTTTAAGCGCTGAATAATACTCCATTGTCTGCATGGACCAATGTTTAGTTATCCACTCACCTACTAAAGGACACCTTGCTTGCTTCCAAGTTTTGCCAATGATGACAAAAGCTGTGCTAAGCACGTGTGTGCAGGTTTTTCTGTGGAAATCATATTTCTTCATAGTTCCATTTCTCTAATGAGAATATGTCAAATCCCTGAGTACTTCTGTGATAGTTGCTTTCAAATTTTGTCCGCTGATTGCAGCGTCTAGGTCCTCTGGGGGTGATTTTTTTTTTTACTGCTTTTTTTGCTTCAATTTTGGTCAGTTTGCCCATTTCCTCATGTATCTGGTGATTTTTAATTGAATTCCAGACATAATAATATGTCATAAAGAGCATGGATTCTGTTTTATTCCTCTGAAGAGTATTGATTCTCATTCTTGTAGCGGCTAACTTGCCTGGATTCAAACGTCCGACTCTGTCTCCCCACAGTGGGCAGGAGCTGAACTCTTTGCTGTATTCTGTAAGCTCCCCACTGCTGTTTTCTCCTGCGGACACTGGGGTCTCTGTGCACACGTGGTTTTGGAGTCAGGGTTTACCCCTCTGCATCCCTTTTCCTCCCAGGATTTCCTCCCAACTTTGCAGCTGCTCTGATTCCACTTTTCTGGTCATTATGAACGCCTTAGCCTTTTAGAAACTACTTTGCCTACATCTTCTGTCTTCGGCGAAAGGGTAGTCTGACCATGCAAATCATCCATGACTCCCTTTTTGTTAAATTTTGATGATTCTGAATGATTCTGTAATTTACATAGGGCATGTTGGTGATTGGTCAATGTTCATGATGAAGCGTATTTTATACGCAGAACTAACAGAGGTCAAGGGTGTTAGAGTGGAGAGGAGCTGGGGTGCAAAATGACTGATCTGGTATTTTTAAAAATAGGGTCTTAAACCGGTAAGTCCCAAGCTATTTAAAGTGTTTATTCATGAAGTGATTTTTAAAAAATTTATTGAACATATAATTTATAAAAACTTATGTAAAATTTGCTTGGATAAACATTTAAGATGAGTCAGATATGGAAGACTGTTCTCAAGGAATTGAAAACCCGGAAAAAAACAGGAGGATTTGTCCTAGCTTGTGGAAGTAAACAAAGCTGGAAAACAGAAAGGACAGGGTCCTAATTCTTTGCTTGAGAGCAACCTTTAACCCAGAACTAGCATGTGTCCCGTGGTCCGGTCTAAATGAAAGTTGCCCATAGTTAAGCAGCAAAATCCCAGACAGCTAAATTCTTGGGGGGAGAAACAGAAAGGTGCATAGAGAAATGGTTGAAACAGGAAATCCTGTAGGAATTATAATTTCTGTATAACATGGAACTCTTTATAAGGAATACTCAATTAGAAAGTTCTATTCTGCTTTATAGAGCACCAGAAATTTCCACGCTGGTAGATGGGAATAGGATAAATATTTGGAATTGAAGATAAGCCCCATAGTCTCCAGAAGGCAAACATCCCAGAAAAGCAAAGTTCTTAAGATGTGCACATAAGGTGTGATCTCTGAGCAGTTATGTGGCCAGGAAGGCTGATAATTCTCTCTCTACAAAAAAAGAAACCATGCATGCTGATGAGGTGGCTTGGGACACGGCAGGGTGAGGCAGAGCTAGTCATGAAGGAAGTGTGAAATTAGGCCAACCTGGGTCAGAAATTTCCCCTAGGACATAGACTGAAGGTTTCATCAAGTCTCTGGGAGTGGAGATTTGACATTTATACAAGAACCATGATGGATAGAGAGATAGAGAGATAGATAGAATTGGATAGTGGTAAAGGTAGAGATACATAGATAAATAGATGTACGTAGACCGATAGATAGAGATAGACATGTTGACATCCAAACACACAAGTAGGAAATGGGGCTTTCAGTTCACTGCTCAGAATAGCACATTTAGTTCTCTTTTTCACTTGGGTGGTCCATGTTTCTCACTTCTTTCGCTGCCTTTTACAGAAGAACCTTTCTAGAGTTGACTTCGGAAGTAGATAGAACTCAAAGGAAAATTGTTCCACGATTTGGGCCCCAGAATGGACAAGCCAACCTGGCAGTCCTGTACAGAGGACCGGTTAAATAAGAAGGTCGTCATTGAAACAAATTATTAGAAAATGAAGAACGGAGGGATTTTTGTTTACAAATTTTTATAAATTCAGTTTCAGTCACAAGAGACTACATTCAGTTTTGATGGTAGCTTTGTCTTTATGCTGTGCAATACTACATCTGGTTCAGAAGGCGGCGGATCTCCAACAAAAAACTTAAAATGAGAATAAGCCCTGAGACCTTTGTGTGAGCGCGAACAACTTCAAGAAGGAAGAAATTCTATGTGGTTACACAATGCAAATACACAAACAGATTCTAAGCTCTGTGAACTTGTGCATTTAGTATGTGCATGTGCGTTGTGAGTTGCATGTAGGAGTGGAAAGAATTTTTCCTGAAATGAATGCTTTCTTGGAAGCCACGCTAATAAACTTCTTTCCATCTGGTTACCAGCCAAGCATTAAAGTTCTCTGGGTCGAGGTGTCCGTAATTACCTTCACGGTTTCTGTTGGAATGTTCCTCCATCCCTAACACTAGCCTCTCCTTCGGTTCTGGCACACCAGCTTCTGCCAGACCATGGGTTGGTTTACAGAAGTCCCATTTTAGAATTATTTAGTATTGAGTAAAGTAAAAACAATCAGAGGAAGTTAAAAGTTGCAGGAAATTTTCAATCAAATAATCTAGTGTAACAAACTTTTATTGATGTATGACATACAGAAAAGTGCACAGATCACACCCATATAGCTCAACGGATTTTCGCACAGTGATTACATCTGTGTATGACAACCTAAGTCAAGAAACAAAATACAATCAGCACCACAGATAACCCCCCTGTGCTTTTCTCTATCGTTACCACCACTCCAAAGGTGATTGTTGTTCTGAATTCTAAAACCGTAGATGAGTTTTGCTGCTTTTGAACTTTACATAAAGGGAACGATACAAGATGTACCATTTCTTTATTCACGTTCCTTTACTCCATGCTAGGAGATTCATCCATGCTATGGCAAATAGCTACAGTCCATTTTCTTTGCTACACAGTATTTCCTTTTAGGGACGTGGCAAATTGGTTTACTCATTCCCTTGTTGATGGATTCTGATGTTTGGTTATCATAAACAATACCGCCACGGACATTCTTGTACGGGTCTTCGAGTGCACAAAAGCATGCAGTTCTGTGTGTACCCAGCAATATAATTTCTGTGTCCTAGGGTATTCATATGTTCAATCTTGATAGATACCACTGGATGGTTTCCCAAAGTGAAGGGCAAACAAGCACTCGCACCAACAATGTGTGTGTTCCAGCTACTTCACATCCTGCCAACTCTTGCTATTGGGGATCTTTTTAATTTTAGGGCCTTTGGTGGTTATACAGTAGCAATTTGTTATATATTTTTTCAGTTTATTTATTTATTTTAATAGAGGGGGCGGTGGCAGAGAAAGCGAGAGTGAGAGCGAGAGCGAGAGCGAGAGCGAGAGAGAGAGAGAGAGAGAATGCCAAGCAGGCTCTGTGCGGTCAGCGCCGAGCCTGACGCGGGGCTCGATCCCACGAACCGTGAGATCATGACCTGAACCAAATCAGGAGTCAGGCGTTCAACCGACTAAGCCACCGAAGCACCCCTGTTATTCTTTTAATCTGCATTTCTTTGGCAACTAAGTGGCTAAGGACATTTTGTATATTTATGGCCAAATTAGATATCTGATTTTGAGAAGTCTTTTTGTCTGTTTTTCTGTTCGGTTGTCTGTTTTCTGACCGGTTTTCAAAAGTTTTTTAATGCAATGTTTATGGGTGTCCACGAGGCCAGGGATTCAGTGTAGCTGCACATCAGAACTCGCCCAAGCCCTCCATCGTTCCTGAAGGCTCACTGGAAGTTCTACAGAATGGCCAGTTAAACCTATTTCTACCAGTTTGGGTGTGTTTCGTGGTGGGACCAGGCCCAGGGGGAGGTGAGAATGCTCACTTCTTGCGTTCGCTTCTTGCTTTAAACAAAGGGCAACATGTTTGTGTTCACCTGAGTACTCAGTTAAGACTGTCCCAGCGATCACATCAGGACCAAATAACCCTTTGAAAGTAGTCACCGGTTGGCAATATTCACCTAATGTTCTGCAGGAGTGCTCAAGCAGCAAGGAAATGAAGAGTCTTTCGTGTTCCACAGAGAGCTGGGGAGTCCCAGAAGGTAAAGGACACCTGGATGCCAACTTTCTCCTGACCTATGGTGGCCTCAACTTTGCCCAGACACTTCCAGTGGCAGAACGTTCCAACCTGTATTTTTCAAGGCAAACAGACCCATTATCGATCAGCTCTAATTATGAGAAAATTCTGAGCTACATACGTGGGAAATGTGGCTCCCTGGTGCTGCCACCCACAGACCTTCGCTCTGCCCCCTGGAAGTACAAGGTTTAGGACACCCTTTCCCCCTTCCCGTGAGTACCTGAGACAGCCATCTTGTCACTATGTCCTCCCAATTTTTCCTTTAGACTCAAAATAAAAACTAACCTTTTTGGAATAAACATCTTTAAGCAGATAGAAAAAGAAAAAGCACCATGGTCAAAGAATGTACCAAGATTGAAGATGAGGAATTTATTGAGGACATTTTCTTGCTCACTAACATCCATCATTTTCCCCTTTGTTTATTTTTCCTCTTACTAAACAGTGATTACCAAGTGGCTCCCCTGGTAGGCTCATTAACATCCTTAACTTCCTTTATTACAGGTAAGGCCCCTCATTTGTAGACCGGTTCCCTTCCTGCCTGCCTACACCCGTTGTGACCTTTTTGGATTATTGTTAACGGAATAATTTTGCGGTGGGGATCTTTTAAGTGGGTGACCCTGGTGAATAGCAAAGCGCTGCTCGAGTTTTCCTTTTGCGTGTGCTGTTCATATTTCAAGGTAATTTGCCGAACTGTCGTAACATGTCTTTGCTCATTTACACGAGGAGCCATCGCTCGTAATTCTGTTTCCTGAAATTCAAGAACTTTCGTAGAGCTTTTCCAGACACATACCGCGCCGCATGTTCTGACCTTCGAGGGAAGAAGCGGGGGAAATCCTAAACAGAGAGATTTGTTGATTCCTGATAACACAGAACGCTCTGGCGCTTTGGAGCTGTTCTTTTTTTTAGTCTCGACAGGGACGATTTGTAAGCGTTTATTCGTTCTACGGCCGATAAATACGGATGAAGTTCCTGCTTCAGTCGGGCCCGGGCTTTCAAGTGTGGAGGACACCACGGTGAGAACTGCCTTCGCCAGGTAGCCCTGCTGGGTGGGGAGCCTGGTGCAAAAATACGGGTTTGGAGCCCATACAGTGTGCCCGGTAGAAGGCGCTCAGGCCACGGTCGCCGTCTCCCAGGACTGCCTACTACGGTCACTTCCGCTTCCGCTGCTCTCCCGGTAGGGCTACTACCACCCCTACTGCTGCCGTAACTTCCGGTGCTGCTGGTACTACGATTACGACTGTAACTACTTCTGCTCCTACCGCTGTTACTACCACTACTGCTACAACAATCGCCCCTACTGTTCGTGTGGTCGCACCGCCCCGGCAACTATGCTCACTAGTCCGGCCCTGTTTCGGTGCTGCCATCGGATGACCGCGTGGCCTCGGACGCATCACGTCATCCCCTGGGACGTTTTTCTCACCTGTAACAGGAGAAGGGGACACGCGTTTCCGCCCGCAAGGTGACAACGGTCACGTCACCAAAACACGAAGTGGAGAAGATTAGTACGCAGATATTTGGGAGAATGATAGTTTTAAAAAGTTGGCTTATGGAAAAATTTCCCTGTATGTGTTAAAGTGGACTAACGGGTTAATAAAAGTATGAACCAAATTTATCTGGCAGCAAACAGCGGTTTTTTGTTGCTGTTGTTGTTGTCGTTTCTCTGTGTTAACAGAACCAATTTCTCAGAAAGAAAAAAAAATTCTCGTTCCGGGGAACAGACTTTTTTCCCTTTGGTATTGAACTCTGATTTCCAAAGAACTTACCAGCCTTAATGTTCTAGGACTCTATTGTGCCTTTTTTTTTTTTTTTTTTTTTTGAGAGCAGAGTGAAAGCGAGCAAAGGAGAGGGGCAGAGGGAGAGAGAGAGAGAGAATCTTACACAGGTTCCACAGTCAGCATGGAGCCTGATGAGGGGCTCGATCCCACAACCCTGAGATCACGACCTGAGCCAAAATCAAGAGTCAAACGCTCATATGACTGAGCCACTCAGGTAGATGCCCTAAGTCTATTGTGTCTTAAAATCTCCTGGGGTGGGGGTGCCTTGGTGGCTTAGTCGGTTAAGTGAACGACTTCAGCTCAGGTCATGATCTCGTGGTTTGTGGGTTCGAGCCTCGAGTCGGGCTCTGTGCTGACAGCTCGGAGCTTGGAGCCTACTTCGGATGCTGTGTCTCCCTCTCTCTGCCCCTTGCCTGCTCACACACTCTCTCTCTCTCAAAAAATAAATAAACATTAAAAAAAAAACCTCCTGGGGTGATCATGCATCCTACTGTGTTTAAATAAGCTAATTATTAATCATGCTCTCTTTAAACGTCTTCCCACCCTGAATGACAAAGGACAGGGTCACCTCACGGAACACGGTGGTCCTAACTCATTCTTGTGGGGATGGCTTTTGCACATTGCCTCACTTGCTCACAGAGTTCCTTAACACAAAATACTCATTGGGTATCGAGTAATAGAACATTCTCCTTCCCCTAACACCATCTCCTCTCAACTGATTAAGCCCAGTTTCCTTTGTGTGATTCTGTTTAGATAGGGAACGATGCACGATGCACGGGTCTACCTTTCATTAGCTGGAGGCAGAGCGGTCGGTATTTAGTGACCCCTTGGCCCCGTGACAGTTGCTATGACACATAAAATAAATATGAGGCATGATCTTTGCCTTAAAGGAGCTCAAAACCTAACACTGTTTGGGGAAGCATGCATTTGGCAAAGCACTTTAAAATGTCATAAATGTATTAAATAGCAAACATTCCCATAATGATTAAAAAGACAAGCCAATTATATTTATCTTCCCTGCTTTCATTTTCTCAAACACACGCAGCAAGAATCCGAACAGGGACATAGGACCTGGATCACGCTACTTGCTCCTACGCTTCCATATTTCATTTGCGACGTTGATTTGATACTATTAGTTTTCCATTCTTTTCAGCTCCCATGTTGCCCCTGGTTTCGCGTGGCAATGGTGGAGACTGGCCCCAGAGGGAATTTCAGCCTAGAACAATAGGGGACGCTTAGTTTTGGGGTGTATTTCTTGGACAAGTGGCGGAAGCAGTAGCCGGGAAACCAGACTGGCTTTGATTTCTAAGAACTAGGCTTTCCCAAGAAAATAGTAAAGATTTGGGGGAACTAAAGACTAGGATTTGAATATCAAAAGCCAAGCTTAGAACACTCTGCGTAGAATATATAAGAAATGCTTTAAAGGAAAAGGGACAATGATTACATCATAATCATTTTCCTCCCCTCAGGGAGACAGATTCAAAAGTAGGTTTATGTGTGAGTGTTGGAGGGAGGGGGGCGGAAACAGGGGGAGCCCAAGAAAGTCTTCACTACTCGTTATCCACTAACACCGGGGAGGACAGAGCCGAGCACATTCTTTGTGGGGACGGAAGATCCTGAACGTCACAACACATTTTCCAGGCTAGAGCTGAGGAAGACTAACGTTCTTTTAGAGAAACCACATGTTCAGAATAACCTGGAACTGTGGGGTGTCTGATCCAGACGGCAAATGAGCAAGTCTCGAGGGAGCTTTCTAACTGGCCGGCTGGTGGCGGGGATGCTATCCTGCTGTCCCCAGCGTGGGGCGAGGAATGCACCTGGCAGTTCTGAACGTCCCTTTCCTCCAAAAGAGCGGGAAAACCGTGCTTGGGAAACCCAGCAGACGGGGGTGGCCTGGGGTCAGGACAGGGACGAAGAGCACGTGCCACTGCTGAACACCCAGGGGCCGGGAGGGCCAAACTGAACCTCCCTAGGCTCAACGTTAGCAGGGGGAGGTGGAGGGGAGCTGGGAAGGAGGGACACAGGGCTGAGGAAGCCCGCCCCATGCAGGGGCCACATCCTTCCCTCCAAGAAGCGGGGTGGGAGGTGGAGGGAAGGACAAGAAGAGGGAGGGGGCTTTGAGTGGACTCTACATGCACAAAAGACTTGGGCTAAACTGCCAAGCGGTTGAATTTTGAATTGGCAGTTTTAAATGAAAATGTCCACCATCCTCCTCAAAGAAGAGCTTGGTATATGAAGCTTCTCTGAGTAGTGACTGTAGATGCAGAACCTGTTCACTGACAGCTGAGGCGTTTGGGAACGACAGTCGACGTTTAGAGAAGAGGAACTTTGCCTCCATGAATGAGAATAAACGTTTCTTTCGCCTTAAAGCAGGTTTCATATGTATTATAAACAATGGTCTGACCTGCTCCGGCCTATTGCTAAGAAGGAAGATTTTGTTTTAACTTTATTGATTTATTTTGAGAGAGATAGAGTGAGTGCATCCTGGAGGGGCAGAGAGAGAGAGGGAGAGAGAAAGAATCCCAAGCGGGCTCTGCACTGTCAGCAGGAAGCCCGACGTGGAGCTCGAACTCACAAACTGTGAGATCATGACCTGAGCGGAAACCAAGAGTTGGAGGCTTAACCGATGAGACACCCCAGCGCCCCAGAAGATGTTTTGTTTTTTCTTTTTTAATGTTTAGATTTTTCTCGTGTTTTAGCTTGGTAAAGTCTTTCCTTATAAACTGATTAGGAGTTGACTCATTTGGTGGGTTTTTTAATTTTTTTTTTTTAATTTATTTTATATAGAAAGAGGGCTCGAGTTGGGGGGGAGAAGGGCAGAGGGAGAGAGAGAGAATCTCAAGCAGGCCCCATGCTCAGCATAGAGCCCGATACAGGGCTCGATCCCATGACCCTGGGATCCTGACCTGAGCTGAAATCAAGCGTCAAACGCTCAACCGACTGAGCCACCCAGGTGCCCCGGGAGTTGACTTATTTTGAACCCTGTGGGTGAAACGAAAGCTTCTGGTATTTCCTGTGCTGTCCATTTCTGATTTCTACCTCTCAGTTTGAGCACACACCTTCTCTGTTACCTGTGGCCAACCCTCATTCCCCACACGGGCCCACCTTTCTGCCTCCCCACACATCACCTGGACTTTGGAACCTGTCAAAACCACCATCCTTCAGCGTGTCATCCAGGCATTGGAGGGTAATTAGGGCTACGAGTTATAAATTTCAATTAACTGATACACCTGAAGTCATAACTGGCTTTAAGAACTAGGTGTTCCCTTGGAAAGCAAGTATAAATTGGATTTTTTATAAATTAAATCACTTGAATTATACTAAAGTGGTCTGAAGAAAGCATCTAATTGTGACTTATTTTGAAAAAGTGACAAATTGCCTTATGGATTGGTTAATTACCATTTATTCATTCGAGTAATTTGCGTATGCATATGTTTGGGCACTGTGCTAGGTACTTAATTTATCTTGGCTGAAAATACGTTTTGTTAAACATGGAATTTGCTTACTCTGGTTGCTGTCTTCTGTGGAGTGACAGTAGGGTCCCTTCTAAAGGTTGTCCAGAAAGAAAATGTACAAACATATATTGTAAGGAAGATGGTAATTTTCCCTCTGAGTATTATAAGAGCCTCCCTTCATTATTTTCAGATGTATTTCACCTCCATTTCAGAGACCCTTGAATTGTCGCAGGCAGTGCGAACACGGTCAAGTTACTTGTGGGACCAGACGCTGATCACACGTCACGGAGCCAGCTTCCACAGGCTAGAAGGTGCTCTGAGGGGAACATTCCTTCCGTAGCAAGAATTTGAAAGCTGGAAACGAACAACGGCATTCTGGCCTCTCGTAAATTTCAGCCACGCAAACTATTGATGATGAAGCCACGGCAAGTCTGTTTTCTCATTTAGGTTATCAGTTAGGCACCTACTGTCTGCTAAGCGCTCTTAGATGCTGTAGATGTACAGATTTATCCGCGAAGAAGCCAGGTGTGACAAACACATCATTCACTGAAATACCCCATTTGTGTTTTCATTCGACAACTCTTTATTCGTGCTTCATATGTGCATGTCCCTAGCAGCTACCTGCCCAGAGCTGGGTGAGGGGGACTGGGGAGCAGCTCACTCCCAAGGCAGAGCGGGTCCTGTGAAGAGCTGGTAGACGGAGTGTTTCTAGAAGAATTTATTTGAGTTGAGCCTTGATATTGGGGGAAGGAGTACTACAAGTGTCAGAATTGAGGCATGGAGGGTGAACGTTGAGGATGAGGGCAAATTATGTGCACTGAAGCCGGGGCTAAAATAGAGTTCCTGTCCAGGAATTTTAGACATAGGCAAATAGACAGGGGATTTGTGTTTTGTGTTGTTTTTCTGTACGGGCTGTCTTAAAAGAAATCTTGAATGTACCTCTAGCAGACTAAGCTTTTTTTTTTTTTTTAATGCTTATTTATTTTTGAGACAGATAGAGACAGGGTGCGAGCAGGGAAGGGGCAGAGAGAGAGGGAGACACAGAATCCGAAGCAGGACCCAGGCTCTGAGCCGTCAGCGCAGAGCCCGATTCGGGGCTCAAACTCACAGCCGGCGAGATCATGACCTGAGCCGAAGTTGGATGCTTAATCGACTGAGCCACCCAGGCGTCCCTAGCATAGTAAGCTTTTATTTGTTATTCATTATTTGATATGCCCCACTTCTATTTACTTAAGAGAGGTATCCATTTGTTTACACGGACAATTTTGGCAGATGCTGCTAATTGTCTAACCCTGGGCACTGGGAACTTAGAATAAAGACTGCATTTTCCAGACCCCTTTGCACTACGAGCGGCCATGTGGCTAAGCTTTGGCCAATCGGTCTGGGTCTTCCAGAATGAGGCATAATGGGATCTCATCAGGGAAGTGTTCCCCCTGGGTGCTTCTTCGTCCTCTTGCACGTTTGGAATATGGATGTAATGGCTGGACCCAGGGCGGACGTCCACTAGCCCAGTAGGTAGAGTTCCTGTTGTCCCCAATACCTTAGGGATGCATGAAAAATAAGTCCTTTTATTTTACTTTTTTTTAAAGTTTCTTTATTTATTTTGAGAAAGACAGAGGGAGTGGGGACAGAGAGAGAGAGGGAGAGAAGAGAACCCCAAGCAGGCTCCACAATTAGTGTGGAGCTGATTTGGGGCTCAAACCCATGAACCATGAGGTCATGACCTGAGCTGAAACCAAGAGTCAGATGCTCAACTGACTGAACCCCCAGGCCCCCCTTAAGTCCTTTTAAAATCAGAATAAAAAGTGCCTGCGTGGCTCGATCACTTAAGCATCCGACTTCGGCTCAGGTCATGATCTCACAGTCCATGGGTTCGAGCCCCGCGTCGGGCTCTGTGCTGACAGCTCAGAGCCTGGAGCCTGCTTCCGATTCTGTGGCTCCCTCTCTCTCTGACCCTCCCCTGCTCATGCTCTCTCTCTCTCAAAAATAAATAAACGTTAAAAAAAAATTTTTTTTTAATCACAAGAAAGAAAAGTAAACTTTTAAGTTGAAGAAAATGTTTTAATATGATGTCCATATAGCTGCCTTCATACCAACTGTGGTCATCAAGTATAATTTTTAATAATTTTTGAAGGATCCACGAAAGCCAAAGTGCCCAGGGCCAGCAGAAGGCATGACGGAGCTCGGGTTGGAGCCGCAGCTCCAGAAGGACTGAGCAAGAGACAGCGGCCCCCGAGGCACCGGGGCTGCCCCCCAGCGCGGGCTGCCCACCCCGGGCATACAGACAGTTCTCACCGCCAGCCGCTGTGTGACTGCTAGGTGCTAACTGCAAACAAGCAAAGTGGAAGCTTCCAGAATGTATACACTGATGCCTCTCACAGGATCTGCTAAAGAGCTTTGTTTCGGAAGACTGGGTCAGCCGGATGTTGAACTCAAAAAACAGAAACTCTCAAACGGCTCCCAGCATTAAATAAACAAACCAACCCGAAACTCTTTGTCTCTCTGGTGTAGGGTTAGTGGGCTCAGTGACATTGCTTCTGAAGACAGATCGATTCCGACCAGCTTTCTGGAGGTTTCGGACTGTCGTGTCACTTCAAAAATCACCAGACACAGGAAACTGCCTCTGTCTTTATTCACAGGTTTCTCAGGGAATAGGAAGTGGTTTTCTCTTGAACAAGCCCTGGGGTCCGCTCCTGATCTGCCAAGGCTGAGGTCCTGCGCCGCCCCGGGGGCCCCACCTCTGGCCCAAGTGGACAAACCCCTGGTGTAACACTTAACAAGTAACAAAACTCATTCAAACTGACTTCTTCCAGAGCAGATGACTTCCAGCTCCTTTTGAGCTCATTCAAATGCACGATGTGGTTTTGCATTAATGCATATGCTGACTCCCTGAGTTCAAGACTCCCTGGTTCCTTGGTTTGGACCTGAATGAGGTGATGAGTCAAAGACCTGGGGCCAAAACCCATGAAATGTTTACATTTTTAGTGGAAGGGAAGCATGACTCGGAGGTGTTACTTCTACCAGGCGCTCTGTGCTCCTTGGCGCCCTGTGATTTATCTAAATAATCTTAAAAAGGGCTGAGAAAAGGCTCAGTAGGTAATAACAAATCAGTGAACACATCAGGAATAACAGAACATTTCTCTCTCTGTCTCTCTCTCTCTGCTTCTCCGTGTACCATCAACCGGACTGGGCCGGGTTGAACCTGTCTCGCATTCATTTATAAGAGCTGTTTTTTATGCCGCATTGATTTTCAGCAGCTCGGTAAAAGCTGGCGAAAATATTAGCTTGTACATTAGATGCAACATCTTGGCTTCCAGCCTTGATCACAAGTCCGAGAGAGAAGAAAGTCAGGTTGCTTAGATGAAAGAGGTGAGTCTGAGCGAGAGAGTCCGGTTACTGTGGAGAAAAAATGAAAGAAAAGGAATAAAGTAGGTCTCAAATGGAGATGGGGCAAAGCGGAAAAATGATCCCTCATTTGGGAAAGAAAACAAAGAGACAGAATTAGAGTTATCCAGAGGTGTAAATTGTGAGACCAAATGGACCAGAGGCCCAGGGGTTCTCCGGCGTGCACCCCAAGGTGGGACAGAGTGCAGGGAACCGACTGGGGCGGGGAGTGGGGGGCCCTGCCCGGGACCCCCAACATCTGGTCGGAATTTAGCACCAGCCTGGCTCTGCTGAGCTGTTGCCGGTTTCGTGCCTCCGTAGAACAAACAGAGCTTCTGTTCTTTTTGTCGTCCTTCTCCTCCTCCTCCACCCCTCTTAATGCTCACGGGCGACATGATGGTGAAAAAGACCTTGAAACCTACCTGTTCTGGTGTGGCTCTTTCAGCTTTGTTGATATATGTTGAAATGTTACTTTTATTATATCCTAAGGTAGTAGGAGATCCTAAATTATATCTGTTATGTCTATGCAGCTGTTGCATAATTGTTACATGCCCCATCACGCTTTATTATCAGACAATTGACGGCTTTGGGAGCCGTTCCTGGAAGGTATTCAGAAAAAAAGAGAGAGAGAGACAGACAGAGAGAGAGAGAGAGAGAGAGAGAGAAAAGAAATAATGTCATTAATAGTTTGATGGTAAGAGGCTCAACATGACTTAAAACAAACTTTGCACCACTATTTTATTTTTTAAACCAGAGCTTAAACATCCCCGAGTCTGGGGCAGCTGGACAATTTTACGCATTTACAGTGAAGGTTCTCCGAATGCTTCGTTACGGTTCTTCTTTCCCACCGGTGACTTATGTACACTTATGTGCCAGTTAAAACTCTCAGATGGCCCCATGGAGGCACGGATTGCACGAAGTTAGGCTGCCTTCAGTGCCTTTCAGGTGGCCTCAGCTAATCTATTGCATGAGCTATGTTTGGTTCCCTTTCCAAAACAAAAAGAAAAGTAAAAACCGAATGCCAAAAACAACAGCAAAGAAGCCATATCCTTCCCAGGGGTGTGCTGAAATGTTTCTGATTGTAATAACCAGATTTTTTTTTAATATATTAATTCATCCTTTCTTTGTGCTTTCACATTACTTCATGCGGATCTCTATCATTGAACTTAATCACTTCGTTTACTTGAAAAAGTTTTCTGTCCTCCTTTCCCTATGTGTTTTGTGAGTTCTTGGGGGTGAAGAGTGATGTTCCAGAGCCGTCGTGGTGAAGGGCACCCACAGCACAGGCACCGGGAGACCCACAGCCAAACCGCAGCTGATCCGTATAATGACTGTGTGCCTTTGGGCAAGTTATTAACCTCTCTGAGCAATCTGTCCTTTTAAGTGCAAAATCAGACAAGTGCTTACCACCTTTGTCTATGGAAGATTTGATAACGGATGTGAAATTCATATCCCAGAGCCTGAGACAAAGCAGGGCCTTAAGAGTCGTTGGCTGAGTTGAATTCAACTAAAGGCACAGTTCGCTTTATTTGGACACAAGCTATTGTCAATTAAGTGATTCTGGCGACACCAGGATGAAATACGGAAAATTAAGACCTTTTCCCTGGAAGTAATGTTTCATGCTGCATGTTAGAAACCTTCCCTATTTCATTCTTTTAAGACATTCTTGGAATGTCTAGCTCATCTGCGGTGTCAAGGACCTAGCTTAATTTTGGGAGCCACAGTTTCCTCGTACCATAATTACATGTCTTTTAAGGAACATTTCATGAGGTGTCCTTGTAGCCCAAATATTCAGCTTTTATTAACTCGGGGAAGTGGAAGAAGAGGCTATTTTACTTTGGGAAATGGGATTGGACACAGCGAGCCACGGAGATTGGACATGATGAAGTTATCTCTCAGAAGAAAACGGCCTCTTTGCCTCCAGGCCAAAAGGGGACTCACAAGGCAGACACACTTCGCTTCAGCAAGATTGTGAGGGGGGTGCGTTTGGCGGGGGGGGGGGGGGTTGCCAAGGACATGCCGTTAGTACAGGGAGTGTTCTCTTGAAATGCCTTTGGAAATAAGCAGGGGCACTTTGGACCTGCGGTTGCCTTTGTCCAAGCTCAGTAGGTCGCTGTGACCTGGTAGGAAACAGCCCGAGAGCTTGCCTACTTGTCAGCTTTCGCGACTCCTAAGCCACGTGGTGCCGGGGCAGCCGACTTCGAGGGGAAGGAAGAGCTTTCCCGCAACACACTGAATGTGGCGCAGGAGACGGCGGCCAGATCTGCCTCTGCAGGGTCGCAGAACCTGTTTTGCGTGGCCCCCAGTTTTAGAAAGCCTTGGTAAGTTCTAGAAGGTAACCGCTGACCCTTCGCGTCCTTCGTGTGAGGACTACTCACCTGTTCGCATACCAGGATTCACTTAGTGTGTCTTCGACAGTGGCCCTTAACATTGGGAAGGTGGTCTTCTGTGGTCTTTTCCTTTCTGCTGTGGTTCCTTTAGCAGGGAGTGGCTTCTCTGCGTTTGGAGTTGGGGACCCGTCAGGATGGGTTATGTACCAGCATCAGTTATCTCCATCAGGATCAGTGTTCTCCATTGTTCTCCCCTCTGCTACCTCTTCTCCAGCCAATTCTCTCCTAAAAACTACCCAAAAAGGGACGTTCTTCCATGATGGGATTTAAGATCCTGTCAGCCTTCCCTCTCGTCTTCAAAGCAGAATTACCCAGAAGGCTCATTTACGAGAAATAGGTAATGCACGTGGTCCAAATCTGGGTATGCTTTCCGCTCCTGAAAGATCCCAAATCCACAGTTTTCATGCACTCACTTGCTACGAGTATATAATTAAATACAAAATTCTTGGTGGTGGTCACATCTAGTCTCTCAGCAGCCCCAGAAATGCTTCAAAACCAGACACTAACAAAGCCATGCAAGAGAAAAGAAAATTTTATAATAAGCCAGAAAAAAAACACACACACAAAAGAAAAAATATAAAAGAAAAAAATGGGTAAACAACATGTTGAAAAGACAGGACGTCTTTCCAGAAAAGCCAATCAATGAAGAAAAAGAATTCATTAGGGAAAGGTTGACTTACACCAAGAAAAAAATCATGGCTAAAGAATTAAGCTGACAAAAAGCCAATTAAAAAAGAAACCCTAAAACAATGAAAGCGTGAAGTTGCTTTATATTACACAGAATGCAGAGTTGAAATTTCTTCCGTTGGGAGAAAGGCCTCCTTCGCACCAAAGACCGACCGAATGTCAACCCCAGGGCTGTCTGTGCTCCCGGCTTGCCCAGTGCCCCTGTGGAAATGTGCACCCTGACGGGGAGGGACTGTGGTGTTTATATGATGTACTCAAAATAGAAGTCCATAGCTGAGAGAATGGGAGAGAAAGGTTGCTTTTTTTTTTTTTAATGCTTATTTATTTGTGAGAAAGAGAGATCATGAGTGGGGGAGCGGCAGAGGGAGAGGGAGAGAGAGAATCGTAAGCAGACTCTATGTTCAGCGCAGACCCCGATGCGGGGCTTGATCCCAGGACCCTAGGACCATGACCTGAATCGAAATCAAGATCTGGATGCTCAACCGACTCAGCCACCCGGATACCCCAGAAAGGTTGCTTTTTGAAGACAGTTCTTATTCTTGCATCCCTAGCTTCACTTGCTGCCCTGAAGCCTGGATCTCTCGGGCACCCGGTCCAGAATCAAGAACTCTATGGAGAGTCCAGGTTTCTGGATTTCTCCCAGAGCTGCATGGAGCCACATGTTTAAGCGCTCTGGCTCCCTGCAAGCAAGCTGCCCCCAGGGCCATTAGCTACCATCACCGTCAGCTATGGTTTCCTGAGCCAGGCCGGGGGTTGCTGGCTGGTAGGTGACAATGGGGGTGGAAGTCCTACAGCAACCTGGTCCCTTCCTCTCTTTCTGGTCGCCATCAGTAAGGCACTGGACACTATCAAGTCACTTTCAGACCCTTTGGCATTGCTCTAGTTTATAAAAAATTGATGGCAGTGGCAGAAGAAAGATGTTAGAGGGAAACTGAGGAGGGAAGAAGGCAACGAAGGGAGGCTTATCCTTTCACTTCTTCCTTCTCTGGCTGTTACCCCTTCCGGAACTCGGGGCTCACTGCTGTTGGTAGAGGAGGTTGACTGTGTTGTGGAACATGTGGAGGGATTCCCTATGCTTGGGGGGGTTTAACAAGAGTCTCGGTTTAGGATCAGAATTTGAGGAATGAGTCGATGCACAGACTCAGTGAACTGATTATGGTTGAGTAATATGCGATTTTCAAGGTTCTTCATTCAGTTGGCAAGACCTACACTGCTCTTGCCTTAGGTATTGAGCGAGAGCAGAGAATGAGACAGACGAGAGGGCTGGGTGGGGAAAGAGTAAAGCAATCAGTAAGGAAATAAATCAACGTAATGCCAATATTAGGTCATCAGAGGACCTGTAAGAGAACGCAAGGTGTCTGCGACGCGGGAGAAGGTGCATTGGTGGCCACTTCCATTTGTGTGACATGGGAAGCCTCACAGAGGGGATGTGTGAGACGTGATGGTGTGAAAGCAAATAATAAGAAGGATCCAGCAGTAAGAGGAGGAGGGAGCTGTAGCTAAGACTTTGGCAGGAACTAGTTTGTTGTGCTCAACCTAAGGAAGGCAGGCCAGCCCGGCTGGAGCGCTTGGGCCAAGGCAGAGGGAGGTATGGAATGAGATCAAAAGATGGGCAGAAGCTGTTCATGTGGGGCTCTGTCATAAACATAGATTTGCAGGGACGCCTGGGCGGGGGGCTCCGTCGGTTGAGCGTCCGACTTCGGCTCAGGTCATGATCTCACAGTCCGTGAGTTCGAGCCCCGCGTCGGGCTCTGTGCTGACAGCTCGGAGTCTGGAGCTGCTTTGGATTCTGTGTCTCCCTCTCTCTCTCTGCCCCTCCCCTGCCTACGCTCTGTCTCTCTGTCTCTGTCTCTGTCTCTCTCTCTCAATTACTTATTTTTGAGAAAAAAATAGATTTGCAGATGATCAATAATTAAAGCTATGACCAAAGCTTTATAAAGTGCTACCAATATTGAGCAATGACTGTCCTGTGCAATACTGGCACATTGTTTCCATTGTCTAGGATGGCCTTTTAGACATTGTAATTCTTGCAGAGCGGGGAGAAAACTAGATTCCGAGAGGCTCAGCAGTCTGTGGCTGGCCGGCCAGCTGTTAAGTGGCAAGTCTGGATTCAGCTGTAGGCCCATCCGACATAGAGCCTTAGCTCGGACCTCCACAGAGGGGACCCTTCGTTCACCTGCAGAGTCACTTTAATGCCCTCCTCCTCGCGGGGATTCTAGTTCAGTGGGTGTGAGGTGCAGCCCAGAGATGCCTGCACTTTCTGGAATTTTCTCAGGGCATCCCAAAGCCAGCTGAGATCATCACAGAACTGTGGTTGTGTTCTCGCTGTTTTCCAGAAAACTTTAAATAATGGATCAATCAGTTAAGCAAACACGAGGATGAACACACCCCCTCCTGTCTGAGAGGAGCCTGCGTGGCCTCTTCCACTGCAGAGGCCGATGTGTCCTCCCTCGCCATGGAACCCCTACAACCACAAGGGGCTGGATTCAGGGACCCTTGTCTCTTGCCTATTCTGACCTTTTTTTGCCTTTCCTGAGACTGTCAGCCAACACAAAGACTCACAGGAGCTCAGAAAGGGAATGCCAGACTTTTCAGTAATGAAATATGTTTCTACAGAAGCATGGATGCGGTACAGCTCAAGCGACATGATGGATGGAAGGTTCTCTGCAAAGGATGCCCAATATTTCCCTGGACCCATCACATATGCTGCTAGAAAGGCAAAGCTTAGATCTCGGCAGTAATTTTTCTTTTTCCAATTCCTTCTCTTATCTTTAATTGCTTGGTCAATGTGTGGTCTCTGTTATACGAATGGAGAGCAGCCATACGTTTCTAACAGTGGCTATTTAGCACTAAGTGTGGGAGCGGATGGCTGACCTATAGCTATCTATAATCAGAGATTCTTCTATGAGATCATGGAAAATGCTAAGTGGGTGTAGAAGAGCTCTCTCTGGAAGGAACCTTTAAGAGCCTGTCTGATAAAGAGGCTTCGCTTGTTGTTGGACTACAGAAGCCCTTGAGGATGGCTTTTCTCACTGGTTTGAAGGGCTTTATTGGTATTTGTGATATAAATAGAATGGGAAGTTCCATATACATTTTCATTTTTATTCGGAAATATTTTTGAGCTTCCACCGTGTGTCACATAGTCTCCTACATGTTGCGGTGGGGACAGAGGTGATTCAGATGTGAATCCTCTTGTTAGCAAGGGTGATGGTGCAGGAGGGGGAAGAGAGACAGATTCACTGACTATAAAGCAAGGTAGGAAGCGGTGCCAGGGAACGTAGAGACAGGGACCGTGGTGACAGGCAGAATTTGTGACAGCCACACACAGGAGATCATGTCTAAGCCGTGTCTTGAACAATGTGTATCCATAGATGTCAAGACTTCACTTGTTCAGAACCAGACTCCTAACCCTGCCTTTCTTCCTGACCCCAAGAGCCCCCCATGTCACTCAGCGGTGCCTCGGTCCTTCCCAGAGCTCTGGCCATTATCCTTGGCCTTATTTTCAACCCCTCTTTTCCCTTATATGCCATGTCTGATCCATCAACAAATTGTACCTGTCGTATCTTCAAATATGTCCTGATGAGGCTTAGAGAAATTTCTTGTCCAAATGATGTGTCAGCGATGAAGCCAGAATTTGAATCCCCAGTCTCATGCTCCAAGTACATTCTCTGTTTTCTCTGCCATGGAAAGGATGGATGTGGGAAGTTTACCTCGTGTGCACAGGCTGATACCTTGAGCAGGTGTCCTTGAGACGTTAGACTCAGAGTCAGGTTGGAATCCGATAATGGAGGGCTTGACGTTCTAGGTTGAACAATTTGATTTTATCCCACAAACATGGAGATGTTCCCTATTTTGAGGGTAGAAGAAGGGTGGACGTTAGCCCCTACTTCAGGAAGACTGGTCTGGCCAGAGGGTGAGACGTCTGGAAGACCGGAATGCCTTATGGCGGTGTCTGTGACATGGCCTGGACAGAAGCACAGGGACTCAGAGCCATTGCACTGCAGCTGGAGAGGAAGCAAGGAAATCAGGCATTGCAGGGTTCCGTTGACTATAATTTCACAGTTTATTAGCTTTGGAGTCAAGGAAGGAAGGCACGAAGAGTGATCTTTTTTCCACTTTCTTGAAGTATAATTTACACACCATAACACGCACTGAGATTGACATGTTGAATCTATGCGTGTAAAAAGATGGTGATGTCATTAACAGGACTTTATTTTGGAAGGAGAGGAGAAGTTTTGTTGATTTTGAGCTGGTTGTGGGTCACATTGCCAAGGTTAGATGATAGAGGCTGTGGTTCCAGTGACAGATTTGGTGGTCACCTCATGGACTTCCCTTTCATATCAGCGCTATTTTGGACTCAGTAGTCTAAAATTCCTCCTTCAAAAACCACCTAGATGATCTTGATTATATATAAAATATAAAAACTATTGTAATTACAGAGTTGGGCTCACAGTGAAATCCTATGAATGAAGCAGGACCATGCATGTAAGACTGGGTATAAGTATCGCTCAAGCGGTTATGCCGAGAGTAGAAGGTTCCAGTTTTCAAAGCGTTCCTACTGGGGAAGGAACCACTGGGGAGCTTATGTTTCTTGTTGTTAGTCCTGAATAGGAAAAAAAATTCCTCTAAGGTTTGATTATCACAGTAGTGGCCTCATACCACTTTTGAGGTTGAAATGTATACTCTATATATGGTGAAGGGGTCCACAAGCCAAACAATGATTTAAAAAAGTAATCCTAGGCTTACAATACTTCCAGGGCAACGGGTAAAATTAAACACAAGAGAGCTGTAGTTATATACCTCCATCCAAGGTCACACAAGAGTCCCTCAGATAAGAGTCCTGCTGAATACGTGCTCATAAAGGAAAGAAACCAATGTGAACAGCACTCAGAGAGATGGGGTGGTGTTGAGGGAAGGGATAGAATAGCAGAGTCGAGTAGACTGAAGGGCCCAGAAGCAGACACACGGACACACACACAAGCAAGAACTGAGAAACAGCGTTATAAATCAGTGGGCAAAGGATGTAACTCACCAGTCAAGAACAATTGGTTGTCACTGTTGTTGTTACTGTGAAATTTCAAACATCGGGATTATGTTTGTACCTTCCCCCGTGCACCAACAATCACCTGAAGGTAGTGAATTAAAGACCTACAGTGGAGCAGCGAAACTTCTAGCAGATCACATGAGAATATATTCCTGATCTTATGTTAGAAAACAATTTCCTAAATAAGATCCACAAAGCACAAACTTATGGGGAAAGACTGATAAATGGACAATATTAAAATTAAGACCTCTCTACAAGAAGACATGGGTTCCAGCAATTGGAAAGACTGGAAGAAGATATATTTTTTTAAAGTATATGTATTTATTTTGAGGGAAAGAGAGAGAAAGAATCCGCACTGCCAGTGCAGAGCTCTGGGCTCGAACCCACAAACCGTGAGATCACGCCTGAGCCAAAACCAAGAGTCGGACGCTTAAGAGACTGAGCCACCCAGGTATCCCTGGAAGAAGATATATTTGCAAATGCATATATCCTAAAGAGGATTATTATCCAGTATATATGAAGAAATTCAACAAGTCAACAAAAAAGACAAAAGAAGTAGTTAAAAGTTAAGCAAACTACATAAACAGGAAATTTTAAAAGAGAAACCCTAAATGGTCAATAATGTACGGAAGAATGTTCAACCATTTGATTTACTACAGATTAAAATAACAATGAGATGTGATTAGAGACCCTGCTCTGACCATGGCTAGTATGGGGTACAAATGCAGAGGCAAGGCACCCTCACATACTGCTGATGAGAATGTCAGTGGTTGGGTCACATTTGGAAGGCAATTCAGCAAAAGTAGTAATACTGAATACATGCACACCCTGCGATCCACAACGTCCCTTCTGGGGATACAGACCTTAGCGTCTAGGACCTAGAAAGACTTGTACGTGCACTTGATGAGTCATGGAAGCAACTGATGCCGAGAGACAGGAGAAAAGCATTAAAGATGGGTCCTTGCAGAACCTCCAGGCAGGAAGGAGCAGGAACGAGCCGGAGGAAAACCATCTGGAGAGACTGGAGAAGAGCTAAGAAGAAGGGGTCAGTGCTGTCAAAGACAACGTATCTCAAGAAAGAGGGTTGGTTGGTTGTACTACCCAATGCTACTAGGCTTGAGGAGGATGACGTCTTCAAGAGGGCTGTTCATTTTGTTCATTGGGAGATCATCAAGGAAAATCCTGAAAGAGCTTTAAATAGCGTGATGAGGAGTGTACTACAAGGGGTTAACCCAGTGCGTTGAAATGGGCCTGAAACCTGGAGGGGTAGTCTGAAAAAAGCAACAGGCTGACGAAGGCTGGATAGGCTATTCCATAAGCCTGGGTGTGAGAGGAAAGAGGAAAATAAGTTATTCCTGGCTGGATGTGGCAGGATCAAGGGAAAGACTGTTTTCTTCTCGAGACGTGAGACTTGAGCTGTTTGCAGAGAGGTGAGGAGAATCGAGATGCCATTGGCAAAGAAAGCGATGGAGTGGGTTCCTTACCTGTACGATTTCACTTCTACTGAGAAAAGGACAAAACAAGGGCCTTGTGTGTCCTTGTAACTGGAATTTACTTGTGGGCACCAGAAAGTAAGGAACCTTGGCAGAAAGAAACACCACAGGGTGTGCAAGTGCTTAATAATTATGATTTGAGGACCAGTCACATTTGAAAAATGCCTTGTTTGAGGTGCCTGGGTGGCTCGGTAGGTTAAGCGTCCGACTTTGGCTCAGGTCACGATCACATGGTTCCTGGGTTCGAGCCCCATGTCGAGCTCTGTGCTGACAGCTGAAAGCCTGGACCCGGCTTCAGATTCTGTGTCTCTGAATCTCTGTCCCTCCCCCGCACTCTGTCTCTCTCTGTCTCCCAAAAATAAAAAAATGTAAAAAATAAAAAGGTTTTTTTTTTTGAAAAATGTTTGTTTCAAGACTTTTTCTTTTGGTTTTCTGTTGCTTTTTGGCCAGGCAAGGAAAGAGTTTTGCCAGAAGCTGGGTGGGCTCTTTCCTGTCTTTTCTTCATGAATGTCTGGCAAGAGTTCAGGTTCACTGTGTGTAAGGTATTATAGGAAGCAACGATATACCTTTTTTCCATAGCAAGCGTTTCGTTTATTTGTCTGTTTGTTTTAAAATCTCTTTTTCTCTTGCGGGGTCGGGAGAAAGTCTGGGGGAAAATTCCGATTGTATTTTCTTTCCCTGACATTTCAAAAGACTGTAAATACACTCTGGTGGTCTTTCTTTTGGCGTGCACAGACCTGGTGCACTCAGCCCCCCCTTGGCTTCCTGTGTCGTGACTACTTCCTTCCTCTGGCCCAACCTGTGCCCCCCAGATACCGTGTGGGTCACCTGGCCAGCCTTGGCTGGCCGCATGGGGGATCTGCGGACCCTGAACTCAGCACTCGTGACATAAAGCAGCCAAGGGGAACCCCGAGGGCTCAACTCAAGGCTTCGGTCTGAAATCGTATTGCCGCAACAGCTTCCGGCTGATACGCAGAAGTCTGGAAGAAAGCCTTTTCCTGGAATCCCAAGGGGGAAAGTCGGGGCACAGGGTGGTAACATGATACCATGTACTCTTACGGTCTCCCTTCTGTCTGTGTGTGCCTCTCATCATATCCTAGACTGTAAAAGCATCAGCCTTTTCTTTTTCTTGCCTTATATAATTTTCTCCCAGTTGTAGAAGGACAAGTCTCGTGTTCCTAACTGAAGGGGTCACCCCGTCTATTCTAGGACAGAATGACTTGATGCAAGCCCCCCAGGGCCTGGTTCTTGCCATGCTCAAGCAGGAGACAAAGGATCATATTTTCTCTCTCTCAATAATATTTGGTTCTTGAATTTGTTATCTTGTGGCTAAATTTTATTTTGTTGCCAGTCATTGAAAAGCTAGAAAGAAAAAAAAATGTACAGATTACTAGCTCTACCCTCCAAATCCAGTCTTCTTCTCTTGCATGAGTAATAGAATTTGTAGCCAGGCACATCGCTGCCGGCCTAGACCACATTTCCAAGATTCCTTCGCAGCTAATTTTGGCCATAAGGTTACGTCCTGGCTAACGGAGTATGCAGAGTGATGTGTAAAACTTCCAGATTGTACTCTTGAAAGAGCGGATGGGACTTGCGTTTCGTTGCCTCTTTTTCCATTCTGCACCCTGAAACACAAATGTGGTGTAGGCCCACTTGAGACGTAGCTAAGCGTAACACCTTTAGAAGGACAGAGAAGCCAGACAGAAGGGTGAGCTGCCCTTACAGCCTGGGCGTTTTCATCAGACGATTATTTGAGAGAGTAATACATTTCCATCCTATTTAGGCGCTGTCTTTTTTGGTTTCTAGAATATCAGCTAAACCCATATCTTAACAAGCACGGACACGGATAGCTTTGAAAACATTACCTCAATTAAATTAAAATGGTGGAATACTGTTTGAAATTTACAAATGATCTCAGCATATGGGTCACGCAGCCCAGCCAAAGAAACGAGTTGTGGGGTCAATGGAGTAAGCGAACAGAGTTGCAAACATCTTTGAGGCTTTAAGGTATTTAAAAATTAAAGTAATAGTACATGCTCATTTAACTTGACAGCCTGGAAGTCAGGCTTATCAGAAATCCTTCTGTGTCCCATTGTCATTAATAAGCATGAGTTTTAATGACCACGCTTACATTGCTAATTCTGGTTGATTAAATGATGAAGAGCCTATCCTGGGGACCATCAAACCAAAAGGGGATGTCAGAAATAGAGGAAGCTTTTGCTGACATGACTAATGGGTAAGGTGGCCTTTGATCATTAAGAGTCATTATTAGAATCGTAGCTGTGCTTTGAAAGTTTATACAAACAAAATAACCTCAAATTACTTCAGTGAAAAGGTCAAAATAAAATCTTGCCATCTTTTATTTATGTTTATGGGTGGTGAATGCAGAAGTCAGGCAGAAAGGAAACCTTTTTTTATCTGTAAAATTATATCTTTTATTGAGCTCATGTCCACACACACACACACACACACACACACACACGGGAAGAAAATGGTGGCTGCATTCCAAAGAGTTCCAGGCTCCTCTCCTGAGAGTTAACTGGATACAGTGTATTGTCAGAAAGCCCTGGGGGCTGCTTGTTCAAGAAGTTTTGCTGCCACACCAATTAGAAGCTGTTTACAGAATTTTAAGAAGCTCTCCCTTGAAAGGCCGACTTCCCCAAGGTTCTACAGGACAAGATTCTCTCGGGGCTAAGGTCAGCCTGTCCCACCACATGCCTGAAGCTGTTGGAGCCGAATGTTTCCAAAGACAGACGATCTTGTCATCTTTGGCTATTTATGTCTAGTCATGTGGTGACATGTGGAATCCTAGTTCCCTCGCCCTTCTCCCCTGGCACTGAGTGATCATCGTAGATAGTGAGTTTAACCTGTCTGTTACGGGGATGCCTATTCGGTCCACGGGAAGGTGAAATGTTTTCTTATTTCAACCACTTGCATCCCAACCATCTATCCTTAATATTAACCACACTTATTCTAAAGGTTTTGACATGGCGACAACAAAGATAGAGATATTGTGTGACGTGCTCAATGTCGATGGGAAGAAGCTTTAAAAGCACCATCCGTGATTTGTGTCTAATGGCGTCCCTTTGTTCTGGAAAAGACCCGGTATTCTTGCTGTGGACGTCATGGCCGGAAGCACCTACGTCGCTTCCTGTCTTGTACCCTTGCTTCTCTGCCTCATGGCCCTTCAGCCTTACCGACCATCTTCTGTCCCACAGTCCCAGCTTCCCATGCCTACGCGGGCTGCCCGGCGTTCCCATCCACCTCATCTGCCTTTAGGACATTCCAGGTCCTTCTCAGCCCTCCCAAGGCAGGTTTTATGCTCTGCCTCCCACGTGGGCACGGCTGTTACTCATTTTCACAGCACCCTGTGCTTTGTCCTTGTGTTGTAATTGTAATTAATCACTTTAGCAATCACTGCCTCAACTGCTTTGCCTCCGCTAGATGCAAGGTCCAGTAATACAGAGACCGCCATGTACGTATTTCGTTACTGTGCCTCTGTTGCTTAGTAGTGATGTAGTGGGTATTTTGAATGAGGAGATGGCGGTCTTTTAGAGTCTACCAAGCCTAGGATTTCCATGGGTTTCTTGTGGATCTATGATGTGGTAGGCACCACTGGAAATTCCAAGTTGAATTAGACAGTCCCTATGCTCAAGGACCATATCGTCTTGTGGTTTTCAAGTCCGTTTCTTACTTTGAATCCAACTGAATTTCTGGGTGTAGCATTCACCTCTTCATTTTAGTAATCCAGGTATGAGGTGACGGGGGTCTGATGTGCAGAAGGAACAATCGGCATGTAATGGAAGGGAACTTGAAGACCCTTAAGAGGAGATAAGCCTTGTTAACTGATCTGTAATTGGAGTTGAATTCGAATGAAGGGAGGTGAGGGCAGAGGAAAAACAAGGAAGAAAGAAGAAAAAGGCTTCCAGATCTAGGGGACAAAAAACAGGATGAGGTCAAAGGGGTAGGAGAAGCAACAGGAAACGTCGGCAGCATGGAAACAGGAAAGCAGAGCATCTTGGGGGTAGAAAGAGGGGAGCAGCAGAATAAAGAAGTGAAAGCAGCTCTGTCCGCCTGGGGAACCTTCGGGAAAGGGGGTTTGCCACACTCAGTGAAGAAGCAGCTAGATCTCAGAGGCTGGAGCAGGAAAGGAGGGGGTCTTTGGCAGACCTGCAGGCACCCACTGGGCTGGAGATTTCCTCTCGGAGCAAAGGAGAGGCATGGCCGTGTGCCTTCCAGGGCAGAGACGCTGCGACAGCCATCACCAGGTAGCTCTGACCTTTCTGACCTTTCTGACCTTTCTGTGGGGCGATTTTATGGTGTGTGGCAGGAGGAGGTAGGCAAAGGATGCAGCCAAGCCCGGTGGAAACACTTCAAGATCTTTGGAGACCTACCCATATTTCAAAGCAGAGGCAACAGAGCCAGGAGCCACAGAGAAGGGAGAAATGGTGCCTGAAGGGAGAGGGAAGAAGGACCCAGAACACCAGGGCCTTCTACTCTGGAGACACTTTCTTTGTCCTTGGCGTTGGAAGGGAGGAAAGCAGGGCCCTGTGTAAAAACACTGACTTAACATACCTGTGCTTTAACAAATACCCCTCTAATTCTTTGCCGATCTGCCTCTCTGCACTGGAACGGGATCTCCATGAAGGTGCCGGCCATGCCTATTTAACTCAGCCACCCTCATCCATAGAAACACAGTCAGGTGGAGAATGACGTCGGCCAAACAGGTGGGTGACGTCGCCTTCTGTGTTCTTGACTGGGGCCACGAAAAATACTTGGGTTTGCAGAATAATGGACATAACTATTCTTTTCCCAGGGATGTGGGCGGAGCAGAGCTCTTACTAATTATTGACAGAGAAGTCCCTGGGCCTCAGGGCCATCCTGAATGCTTCAGTCTGGGAAGGTACGTAGAGAAAGAAAAGAGGAGAAGGGAAAACAAAAAAGGGGGGGGAGGAAAAAAAAAAGAAGAAAAGAAGAGAAGAGAAAACCGAAAAGAGCAGACTAATTCATGTGGCCCTGGAAAGTAGAAGGAAGGGCCCGGTCAGGACGTTCAGTCTCCCTAACATTTTGCGAACTAATGTTTTCAGAGAATCCCGTGAGATTCTGTGGGAGAGAGCAGCTGTGAGAATGTAGAACCCATACAGACTGCCGACGTCCTAACATCTTTGCGATAGAGAGAGATTGCATCCATGCGGAGGGCGAGTGGGGAAAAGACGGGTTCTGGCCTTATGGACACATGGCATTTCTGATTCACTAAGGCCCGAAATGGCCCTCAATCTTTAATAACTCCTTTCATGACAAATATCTCCAGCTGCCTTTCAAAACTGTAAGATCGCAAGGGGGGATACGGAAATGGGCTAAACTGGTTTGTTTTGTTTTGATTTGGTTTGGTTTTTTGCAAGTTGGAATCTAAAGGATGAAAATTGGCATTTCGTCTTTGCTAAAGTAAATGAAGTGCGGATCTCCCAAATAAATACTTACAAACAAAATGCAAACCTCTTTGAGTCTGAAAGCTTGCCTGTGAATAACATTGGGGCTGTGCCAGGGGTAGACTTTGAAGCATTCTGTAAAGCTTTTAAAGAAAAGAGTGTCTTTGAAAGCCAAGGAACTTGTAGCACTAAATATTTTAGTGGTGATTTATGAACAACGTTAAGAAATATGCCTTTCCTTTAATAAAAAAAAAAAAAGTCCTGACACTTAGTAAAACGTCGAGGATTTATGTGCTAAAATGTTTTTGCACGGCAGCTTCTGAGTAATAGATTCATAAATATTTCCCTTTTTTAATTTAAAGTTCACATGAATTAGAAAAAGGTGCCAAATTAAAGACATCCAGTCAAAGAGAGAAGATGAACTTGGGGTTTGGTCCCACCGTCTCTGAGCGTGGTGCCATCTGCCTCAACAGAGCCGGGCAGAGATGACCTTCTAAAAGTTCCTCCCTCTCTCAGACCCTCAAACAGATTACGTCAACATCCTTACAAAGTTACCGAGTTAAGCTGGTTTGAAACCACGCTTCTCTAACCTTTTTCCGTCTGGGCCATCACCGGGATCACTTTCCCGTCGCAGCCAACGTGCCCACCCCGTCGCACGCCCGCGAGAGCTTAATTCTGAACGGATGCGTCCTGTGTGTGTTACGCCTGAAACCAGTTAAATGATCACGACCTGCTTGAGGAAGTGACTCAAAGTGAGATCAGAAGGAACATGAGGGCTGTGGTCGCTTGCGCAGAACGCTGGCTCCCAGTTGCCCAGACGCTTTTGTGCTTCGTGATTTAATTCAGCCCAGATGCTATGAGCTCTCCCTTTCTTTTCTTCCTCTGTGGCAGTGGGTGTTGTTGCCGGGGACCGACGGGGGCCAGGGAGAGTGAATGAAACAGAAGAAAAGTTGGCCACACAAACACAATGGCAGGACAGTGGCCCTGGTCCATTGGGCGGGGGGAGGGGGATGTGGCTCCATCCACACAAAGGAGCTCCTGTTCCCATAGAAACCGGTGTTTGGCTGAATGAGGAGCTTGACGGCACGGAGCCCCTTCCTCTTTCTTTTTAAATCTCTGTTGGAGATGCATTGTCTTCTGGGTATTTTGGTTTTAATGAAAACAGAGACCCTGGAGAAGAAAAATGCTCCCCACTCCGGGCGGGTTGCTTTACAGCTGATGACACATATTCCGGGCGGGTTGGGAATCTGGCTGGATCGCCCCGGATCTGAGATCTGGTACCTTTTCTTCAAGCCATGTACTGACAGGCCACCGAGAGCTGTGCCAGGCTGAGATTGGCAGCCTAATTTGAATACCAATGCTGCTCTGGGCTGGCGTCCAGTGGCCTGGCGGGAGGTGGGCAGGGCCGTCCCGGACCGGGATTCTGTAGTGGCTTCCGAGGGGAGGGAGGGCGGGAGACTCCCACACTTAGGGGCTTCCTTCCTTCTCTGACTCCCATGCCCCTTCTCTGTTGGGTTATTGGCAAGTCCGTTTTCTATTCTTGAAGGATTAATGCCTCAGTGCAAGGGGAAAATGGCAATTAAAAAAAAACACACACACACAAACCCTCAAAGCCTGGGATTTCTATCGCGTTAAGCATTTTCCAGTGCGATTCCATTAGAACCCCGCCAAAGAGAGAGGTTTAGGGCTTTGTTGTCGTGTTGTTAAAGAGTTTAAAACTATTAACAGGATGTTTTTACCTTTCCTCGGGAAAAAAAAAAAAAGACAGGCAACCTTTTGTGCTAATGGAGCTTAGCTAACATCCATAAACAGGGGGCTTTCTAAAGGGAGAGTAAATGACTGTAATCGTCTCCAACAAAATAATCTGCTTATAAAAATAAGAGCTTAGCTTCCTGGGAGAATTGCTGATACACTCTGGTCATATCTGAAATATTTAAGAATCAGAGATTATGGGCACTTACCAAAATTCCCCAATAAAATGTTTCAACTAGAAAAGATGGTGGGTTTCCATATTTGCGTTGTGAAATATCTGAAGTCATTTCGCTGCCTCTGAGATTCTAATTAGACGCCCTAGCAGATCGAAGTGCAGATTTGCCTGGGGTAAAAAAAAAAAAAAAGGAGGGAGTCTTCCTTCATGGAGTTTGTCGCTCGCCAGCTCTTGGGCTCTGGTGGTTTTAGAAAGGGTGGGGTCCAGCACTGTGGCCTCACACACTCATCTTGGGGCTCCTCAGACGCACCTGCTGTTTGCATTTGTGATGTGGGTGGCAGGGCGACAACGCCATCCGACACGCAGGGATACTGACCAGTCTCCAGGGCAGACATAACTTGTCACTGTCAGTGAATATTTATTAGGTGTTGGTGGGAATTGGGCGCCCAGCCAGGAGCCATCAGGGAGCGAGCGAGAAACACAGATGAAACAGATCCAGTCTTGAGGGACAAGACATGTTACGCTACTCGTCAGGAGCACGTCCAACGCGTTTCTTGCTAAGTGTGGAAAACGTGGCCGCGATTTCCTTCCCAGTAGCCCGACAGGTTGGCAAAAGTCCTACGACGCTGTTACAGAGCGAGAACTCTTTTCTTTATGTCGTCTCTTTGAGGTTCAGGTATCGAAAGAGGTTTTGGTCCGTGCACACTCAATGTCGTGTATTATTACCGCAAAACAAAAGAAAACAAAACAAAAAAACAAACCAAAAATGAACAACTCAGGGAAGGTTTCTCGCCCAGAGCGAAACAAAACGAAACAAGACAAAATCACCAGAACTCATTCACTCGCGCAGGTGAGGTTTTACTTCTGCGCCGGTCTCAAAAAACAAAAAGGGACTTGGGCACATGTTGAAAACATTTCCGGAGGGAAGAAGAGAGTTCAGAGAAGACACTAGTCATTTGAGGAAATGGATTCAACGTGGCCTGTGATGGCACATTTGTGTTAGCTTCTCCCAGACAGGCCTGTGGGCGTTCTCGCTGCCCAGCCTAGGCGATCGCTGGTTTAAGAGCTCCGGAGAAGTTCAACCTCCAAATTGACGTGTTTGGTCTAATTAATAGACACCCCTGGGGCGCCGGCTCAACTCCCACCTACGCTGAAGCAGCATCGTCCTTCCAGAGGGCTCATCGGAACACGGATGAGGCCCTTCGGGGCCTGCAAGGAGCCGTAAGCCCGCGACGCACAGGGTGACCTCAAAGAGGCTGAGCAAGTTAGGTGGCGTTTTCCAGCCCCACTTATGCCGCGGACCAGAAGGCTGGGTCCATAGCGCGGAAGCAGTGAAGCGAGGCGGGGCCGTGCTGGGGAGCCCCCGGGACGAAGAAGGGCTCGCGGAGGGTCAGGGTCACCGTCCGCCTCCAGCCTGGGAACGGGAGTCGGTGACCGATGGTCTCCCTACCGTGGCTTCAGCTGCCATCCGCCTCCACCAGCAAAGCCCCGCTTCCCGTGCAAGCGTCTGTGGGTGGAGCCCGTATTTATTTCCAGTTCCTTCCACCCACTTGATGGCGATGCCTGACCCGCAGGGTTCCAGGCTGTTTGCTACCTAAAAGGAAGTTTCCGCTTTCGGTTTTCCTGTAGAACCGCACGATGAGGCTTTTCATTTACTTGCTTTTTTCTTATCTTGTCTTCTAAGCCTTGACGGGGGAGAGCCATCCTCTGTGTGGGAGGCTGGGTCACATCGACTGCGGCAAGGGCCACCGAGGAGGCAGGCCAGGCTACGAGGGGAAGGGGCTCGGCCCCCAAGGCCCGTGGCCCAACCAGCCCCGCTGCTTAGTTTCTCAGCTTTTTGAGGCCTTGGGATGGCGCAGACCTTCGGATCGATTTTACTCTCGTTCCACAGCATTACTTCCAGCTGCCGCTCGGCCAAGCCGGCTTTCCCAGGGGCTTTGTTAATGAATATAATTTTACGGCCACAAAAGACGCTGTGAGAACCGAAAGTTCTAGAGGGAACACAGCACTTTCTTTTTTTGCAAGTCAAGTTTGTAAAGTCGTGACTGTTTCCTCCAGCAGACAAGGGCACACGGGCCCCGCTTTAGTGACGCCGGCTCCTTTCCCTGGGAGCCGACCCACCTAGCAAGACAGTTGCTAAGTTCAAGAGCTCAACATCCGCATTGAGGATTCTTTTCAGCCACAACATTACACACACTTTCTTTGTGCCCTATCCAATTCAAGAGTGTATGTGGTGCTTTCAGACCGCGTCAAGCCACAGTAATGAGAACCGAGGAAATACGACTCGGGCCTTGAAGACGAGGCTTGCATGAATTACAGAAGTGTTGGGAATGTGGGTCCGTCCTCCCAGGTCAGTTTCCTAACTTTTGCTCTTGTTCCCTTCCTTTAATTTTAAACATCCCTTCCTCCGATCCAGGGATGGCTTCCCATGAACACTAAGAACACTTTCCATGATAACTGGAGTATAACTCCACGGTCTGTCTTTCTTTCTTTCTTTCTTTTTTCTCTCCTTCTTCTCCTGGGAATTCTGTTGCCTCGGCCAACCAGACCTCGGTGAGTGTGAATAACGGGTTGGTTCGTTGTGTCCGTGAATACATATTCATTTGTGTGCAGCCGGCTACTCAGAATCTGTCAGTGGAAGTTTCCATTGGCAACGGGCCATGTAGGATGAGCAGAACTCACACACCAAAGATGTTCACAATTCCAGTTCCCACGTCTCTAGCAGCAAGCAGGTCTCGGAAATCGCGCCCTCCTCCACCGATGGGTGACACCATCGATGGCTTTGCCACCCACCCCTGCCTTTCTGCCGTGGCCATCCCTCCTCCCTTGAGACCCTCCCTGTTCATGACCAGATTCAGCTGGTGGGTTGTACGTGTCCTTTCCAGGGACTGAGAAGCACCAGTGGGCACAGCCTCAGGCTTTGATTATTGACTGATTCATGTGCTGGTTCGTTAGCATATGAAACAACGATGAATCCCCTGAAAAGCGAAGTAAGATAGGTTTAGGCGTGCAAAATGCTCACAGTCCACTGGGGCTCAGAAAATGATAACTGATGTTAGTATCATAGTTTCAGTAATGGATATATATGTTCAAAGCACTACGGGAATACAGAAAAGTTAGCCGTTGACTTTGTTGTTGAGAAAAACCTTAAAAATGGTACAGTGAGTTTTACTGTAAAAGTAAAAAAAATTAAAAATAAAAAGTAAAAAAAAAAGTGAAAAAAAACCCTGTAAAAGTGACAGGGTTGGGTAGTTTAGTGGCAGGAGAAGACAGGGCCATGTTTTGTGGGCTCAGGGACTATTGTCTGGGCATTCCTTCTTCTAGAAGCACAATATATTAACAGTTATGTTTTATGACTCTGTCGATATAAAGGGTGAAGATGTTAAAATTTTTATTGACACATTTTAGTTCATCTAAAAATTCATGTTTTCTTTTGATTCTGAAAGAAATGAAAACATTTCATGGGCTCTTCAAAGTACGGAGTTCTGGTCACCACACCCATGACCTCCTGGGAGAAGAGAGAGGGAGGGAGGGAGAAGAGAAAGAGGAACACAGCTGTGGGGGGTGGGAGACGATATGGAAGAGATTCTAGAAAAAGGACACACACACACACACACACACACACACACACAGAATAAAAACATGAAGATGGCAGAAACAACAAGAAAACAAGAAAGTGAGCTATGACAGAATGGTCATGGAGAATAGTGAACCAAATGACAGTTCCAGAAGCTCTTTCTTTTTCTTTTTAAAATTTTTTAAGTTTATTTATTTATTTTGGGGGGGGGAGGGGCAGGCAGAGAGGGAGAGAATCCCAAGCAGGCTCTGCACCATCAGCACAGAGCCCGATGTAGGGCTTGAACTCACAAACTAGGAGTTCATGACCTGAGCCGAAACCAAGAGTTGGACACTTGAACTGACTGAGCCACCCAGGCGTCCCCAGAAGCTCTTTCTTTGAGTGCTGCCCTTGGTGGGGATGAGGAGTGTCTTTTCTGCTGTCCTTGGTCACAGCAGCTCCATGTGGCTCCCAATGGCAGATGAACAGATGTGGGGCGAGGTCACTGCAGGACAGGTGGGTCCCAAGTGGTCGGAGATCCAACGGGAACTTGTCACATGGGGACGGGTATCCAGTAACCAAGCCTGACTTAAGAGACTCATTTTATGTATAAATGATGAGACTTTCATTTTCTTTCTGGAAATGAAGTTTTAGTTCAAGAATTAGAAATGACAGTACCATAATTAAAAAGTATGCCATTCAAGATGGATCGTCAACACCTTTACATTTATCAGCATCTCATTAGTTTTTCACATTTTGGACTTTGTTACATCAACTTGGTTGTTTTCCCTATTGCTATAAAGAAGCTTTTCCTAGTTACAGTGGGTTTTCAAGCACTTATTTTTTTTATGTTTATTTATTTTTGAGAGACAGAGAGACAGAGCGTGAGTGTGGGAGGGGCAGAGAGAGAGGGGGACGCAGAATCCGAAGCAGGCTCCAGGCTCCCAGCTGTCTGCACAGAGCCGGACGTGGGGCTCGAACTCATGAACCACGAGATCATGACCTGAGCTGAAGTCAGACGCTTAACTGACTGAGGCCCCAGGCGCTCCTCAAGTACTTATTTAATGTAATACTCACAATAGTCCTGGGAGGAAGACGTAACCATTCTCATTTTGTACTCAGAAGCCAGTCTCAGGGCTTGTGACTTGGCCAAGGTCACATAGTTACAACATTTCTGAGACGACTTCACGCCAAGGGTGTGCGTGTGTGTGCGTGTGTGTGTGTGTGTTGATGCAGGTGTGTTTACTCGGCACTGGCTTTCTATGAACATTAAACTCAAAAGAGCAATGATTTCACGTTGATTAAGGTACCCCCATACACTTTTCCCCAGTTTTCTCTGGTACGGTTCTTCATGCATTCCACAATCTGCCTACGATTTTCATCCTTCTTTTTAACGAAAGCACCATAGCCATCATAGGTTTGACCCGGTCGACACCGTAAATACAGAACCACGAGCAAGCTACTATTCCTTTGATACTTAGGCATCAAATTTGGCATACCGAATGTTTATGTTTATCAAGTTTTCCTAACACAGCTTGGAATCTTCATGTATCTCTTGATGATGTGCAAATTGTTTCCCTCAGCCTGCAGAAAATCCAAATGTAATTTAGGAAACATTTCTTAGAAACATCCAAATGTACTGAAGGTTGTCACATTCAATGCATAACTTGGCAAGTTTTATTTTTTGCCCTGTAAACTATAATTTTCAAGGCATCTAGTGCTCAGGAAAGATCCTTATGCATTGGAGCTAACAAGAGTTTTATGAGAGATGTTCGATATCGATACACTTAACGATACATCCGTTGGCTTCACCTTACATTATGCCGAAAGATGGTACCCTGGCCATTTGTCATGTGCTCCCTTCAAATCAGTGAGAGGTATATAGTTACTGTTGACTCATTACCCTACAGGAATGAGGCAGATTCTAGCCGTCCCCTGCTGTTGGTACCTGGTAACAGGAAAAGTGCTCGTTGAACCTGATCTTTCTCCCTTTAGTCTAGCTCCAGTGAGCTACAAAATGGTTCAATGGACTAAGAATAACTTGGAGGTTCAGTAAATCTTGGCTTCTAGAGTGGCTCTGTTGTTAATTCAGCAAGGAAAGGCTTGTAAATTAGTCTGGCTTTTGTGTGCTAATATTTTCTCATGTAAAAAATGAGCCCAATAAGAATGTCTATGCGATGAATCTTGCAAATAAAAGTTTTCCTAGTGCACGTTTTGTTGATGTATCACCTTGCTTACAGAAAGGAAGTTGAGAGTTCAGGAACCTTTGAAAAAAATATACAAAGTCCCTGGGTCTATCTGGGTCTATATATCTATATGTCTTTGTGTCTATCTATCATTTCGTAGAATGGCTGCTAACTCACTGGGTGAGTCTACGCATTGGGTCTGTTTTTTTGAGTCTGCAAAATGGAAAATCACTAACCCTAAGTAACCAAACTTGTAATCGTATAAAACTCTATTCAACTAACAACCACTAACTATGTGTTGTGGGTGGGCTGCTGGAATACACAGAGAAAAAACTTGCCCTTATCCTCCGGGGACCTCAGTCTAACTGGAGATAGACACATAACAACAATAATACAAATATAATATATTCTAAACTTTAATACCGTGTGATGCCTTCTCAACTCTGGATAATCTTTCTATACAAGTGAGATGCTCTTGAAGCAAGGAAGAGTGAGAATTAATTCTACCCAAGGCACCAAACTGAGGAGGTGCCATTTGGAAGTAGCCAATGGAAGATGATTAGTTAGCTGAGTAGAGACGGGAGATGATATGGATGAAGCCGGGGACGAGGGTGGGGGGCATGGCACCAACCACGGAATGGTAGATTGGAGCCAACTGGTCAAATACCTTAACATTTATGTCTCCAGACCAAACACTGGAACCATCTTCTGTGTTGACATAAGAAAGTAGCATGATCCGAGCGGCTATGTCAGAAAGATACCTGTGCTGGCAGAATGGAAGGGGGTGGGAGGGCCACAGTGTTAGGTCTGGGTGGCTAGTTTGGACGCTACTGTATTTTGACACCCCATCGCCATGGCAACACCAGAAAATGTTGTACTTAGTACCCAACTGACTTTAGGAACCAGATCTTGGCAGTGTAGCCACATACGCCACCAAATCGGCCACATGCCCTCCCCGGTGCACCATATATTCCCTTCCCCTGGCTTATAGAACAAAAGCCTTGGTCCTCCACCATATCTGTAATTTCCCAAGGTGCTGGGTTGGCAGTCACATCCGGATGTGACTCTGAGGTCTTACGTGTTTACATTAACCCTGCAATTCATGCCGATGCTTCTGCTTTTGCTGATTCACCCGGTGTCCCCGGGACACATACCCACCCACTCTGATCAAAGTTCCAGCCTGGGTGAAGTGAACCCATCCAAAATTTTACCCTGGTTTCGCAGTGGTCACTCTGATCCTCACCTGCCCCTCAACTTCCAACGCACCCTCTCGGCACACACGAAGCAGATGTTATTAGCAGTTACCTGTTTCCGGTTTCTGTGAGTTTTTGAGATACCGTACTTGGCTTGCAGTGTTAAACAACCAAAAAGCACCATCCACTGTTAGTTGATAGCGTGCATTTTTTTTTTCCTTTCAGAACTGCGTGTAACAAGCTGTATTTACATAAAACCACCCCGTTCGCCTTTCAGAAATGTTTCACAAAGAAGAAGCTACAACTGTGGAGTTCGTCTTCTGTTTCGACACTGGTGGTCAGTGATCCTCCCTTTGTTGGGATTTGTCCGTTTGCTGATGGGTCTTTAAAGGTGTGCAATTTACATTACGCGCTTCAAAAAGGGGAAGAGAGAAAAGGAGTGCGGGTTAAGCCCCGTGTGTTGGATTTAGTTTTTACTGTGTAAATACTGAGAGGAGCCGTGTCCGTCCTTGTGGATGATGCCATTGGTGGTTGCTCCAAAGTTGGACAACACAATGCGTGCTTGTCTCTTGGCATTTCTTTCTCACTTATTTTCTCCTTACTATTTTTGCAGGCCATTGGAAACTCCTTTGGCTAAGCTGGTACAGCGGGACTCCCTTGAACCACCTTTCATTTGCATTTTTACTGTTGTTTCAAAGTTTAGTTAAAATAAATAACGAACAAAGAGATGATGTTTCCCAAATACACTCATCTAATTATCTCGTTGTAATGTTCCTCTTTGAACGGGTTGTGTAGTTTTTTTAGGCCCTGATCTGCTTCTTTGTTTCCTTAGAAAATGTTCTTGATATTTAATTACCTTCACTAATTCCTCAGTGCTTAGATTTTTACATGCTTTATTTTTGTATTCTGATAGAGCTCATCTCGCTCTTTTTTTTATGAGTGATTTTCCATTTTCTTGGAGTTACGCAGTATAGCACTTTGATTATGCAAAATCCTTTGCGCTCTATCACATTTATATTTTATTCCAGACGACATTGTTAAAATTCACAAAATTGGTCTAGATCCGTCCCTTATAGTAAAACTGGAAAAAGAACATATCACTTTGGCACGTTCAGAATATCTGCAACTCTAAATATTTTTTCCAAGCACAAAAAGTGTTTAAGAGCACTAGAGAGCTTCAGAGGCACAAAGACGAAAATACCTGATTCTTTCCATTCACACTACTGTTTGAAGTCATGAAATAAACCCAGACATACCATAAAGAGTAAAATAATGGGTTGGGAATTTGAAACATTTTCAACTTGACTCATCTAAGACGCTCGGCATTTGCAGGTGGCTTATTATGAATTTCTGTGTCATTGGTGGGTCTTGATTAAAACTAAAAAACAAAGGGGCACCTGGGTGGCTCCATCGGTTGAGCATCCAACTTCGGCTCAGGTCATGATCTCACATTCTGTGAGTTCGAGCCCCGCGTCGGGCTCTGTACTGACAGCTCGGATCCTGGAGCCTGCTTCGGATTCTGTGCCTCCCTCTCTCTCTGCTCCTCCCCCCTCTCACGCTCTGTCTCTCTCTCAAAAATAAATAAGGATTAAAAAAAATTTTTTTAAACCCAAAAAACCAAAAAGGTATAGTATCAAGGTTCTTCCTGGCCCAAACCCATTGTTGGCTATTGTACCGAGAGCCATTACAGGCATCTTTCCCAACGCTGTGTCTTTCCTTAGCTTCATAGTGGCTGTTCAGCAAGCTGCAGATTTAATCACATACGATCCATAAGAAATGTAAATGCTTTGAAGTTCATATGTCCACATAAGAGCTTTATGGCTTTTGGGCATGAGAAGAAATTGCATTTGTACTTGGCAGTAAGATGCGAGAGGATGGAACCCTTACGGAAACATATGGAGCTCACTGAGACCCACTCCGTGTTCTTGGTAAGTGGGCCAGGGATGTGGCAGACACTTCTGTGCTTCCAGCCGGGTTCTCTGTGTTTCCTGCACGAATCACCACTCGGCACCGCGGCTTCCAGTCGCAGAGTCCGTAGAGATTCTGAACGAGAGGTAATAACGCCGTATGAACAAATTGAGGGGGAAAAGGTGAAGCTAAAAATGGGATAACTCGGCTAGTAAGGCAGAAGAGGCAGCAAAAAAAAAAACTGACTTGAAAATTTACCGAGTACACATTGTCCAAAGTATGTCAAAATAATGTGCAGAGATCAACGTACAGATGCTTTTTCGTATTCCATTACTGAAAGAGAGTTGTAGTTTGCTTCGGAAAAGTTACTCTTAAGATAGTTAAAACTACTTTTTTTTTTTAAAGTGTATTTATTTGTTTCCAGAGAGAGGGATGAGGGAAAGAGAGAATCCCAAGCAGGCTCCGTGCTGTTAGGACTGAGCCGGATGCGGGGCTCGATCTCATGAACTGTGAGATCATGACCTGAGCCAAGATCAGGAGTCAGGTGCTTCACCCACTGGCGACCCAGGCTTCCCCAAACTACTTTTTAAAATACAAAATAGGGGCGCCTGGGTGGCGCAGTCGGTTAAGCGTCCGACTTCAGCCAGGTCACGATCTCGCGGTCCGTGAGTTCGAGCTCCGCGTCGGGCTCTGGGCTGATGGCTCAGAGCCTGGAGCCTGCTTCCGATTCTGTGTCTCCCTCTCTCTCTGCCCCTCCCCCGTTCATGCTCTGTCTCTCTCTGTCCCAAAAATAAATAAACATTCAAAAAAAAAATTAAAAAAAAATACAAAATAATTTTGCTTTTAAGATTTAACAAACATCCAAATACTCTTTAGATATCTGTTTTGTTTTGTTTTTTAACGTTTATTCTTGAAAGAGAGAGAGACAGACAGAGACAGAGCATGAATGGGGGAGGGGCAGAGCGACAGAGGGGGAGACACAGAATCCGAAGCGGGCTCCAGGCTCTGAGCTGTCAGCACGGACGCGGAGCTCCAACCCATGAACCGTGAGATCACGACCTGAGCCGAAGTCTGACGCTCAACCGACGGAGCCACCCGGGCACCCCTAAATATCCCTTTTAATCAAATTCTAATTTCTAATAAAGGGAAGTAATTCCAGCATGAGGCCCCATATTCCTAAACCAGATTATTTTTGTGTTTTAACCACATTCCTTGGACTTGGATTCTGGAGCCTGCTTGGAAACCCGTGTCCCCACCCTGGGCCGTCTGAGCTCAGTGCTGGGTGCAGACCCCACTCTCGTGGGCCAGGTCTTCATATTTGTTCCCCACCCTTCATCCAGTGACCTCGCTTTGATGGCTTGACCTTGGCCGGGGTCGTAGTATTTAGATCGCAGATATTGGCGAATGAATGATACAAGTCAGGGCTGTATTCCCTGAGTTAGGGTCGGTTTTTATGTCATTTGCCAGCCCACCTCTGGTTCTCGCTCTCAGGCAGGGCACTTGCTGCTTGAAATCTCTGTGGTGATCTGATCCCACGGAATAGTTTGCTTTCAGCTCTGAGTTGCCACCATCTCTGTGACACCAACTCCAGAGAATCCCGTGGGGTCTCCAAGCCCCCCCGTGCCGGGTTTGACTGGCCGAGGGGCTGGAGAAGGGCAGGCATGGGCTTTGGATGAGCTCTCTGGCCCTGTCTCCTCCCTGTCATTAGGGCCATGTTATTTCCAGCCAGATCCTCACCAGTGGCTGCTAGAAATAGCCACCCTGTGACCTGCAGAGCTCCAGTTGGGTGAGAAATGCCCAGAGGAATTGTCTCCTCTGCGGTCACACTTCCCAGTCAAAAGACCGGACTGAGAGCCACCTCCGTGAAGATTCTCCTTGCAGGAAAATTCCTGGTGCTCTTGACTTACACGACATTATAGCTTCCCCACATCTGCCCGCCTGCCAACCCAGCACAGAGTTTACGGAGGGCACCTTCCACCCCATTCCAGCAGCCATGGTCCTGGGGCAACACACAAAGTAAATGAGGGGACAGAGTATGCGGGAATAACATCTTTACGTAACGCTGACTTTTTTCCAACGATGAGATCAAACCGTGGCTTCAGAACAGTCACCTCCTTGGACTCATCTACACGTGATTATGGGGAAATTAGAGGGCGGACCACCCGAGTTGTTTATGGGCTATTTATAGAGTGTCGCTTTCACTTGGAACCAAATGCTTTTATCCCTTCACAACCCCACGTGTACGTACTTTTAAAACACTTAACTCTGTTCCGCTTTGTTTTGGGTTGGTTCAGTTCTGGTTTTGTCTTGGGGGAGGCGTGTGTTGATCGGGGAATGGGAGAAGGGGTTTCAGAAAGAGAAAATCACCCGGATTATGGATGTGAACTGCGCCAAAGTATGATTCTGCCAAAGCGACGTGCTTTCTTCAGTTGAAGGAGACGGTTTTGGAAGAGATGTGTCTGTTCCTCATCTGGGTGGAAGTCACTTATTTCCACTAATTTTCAACATTACTTTCCCATTTTTGTTTTTCGGCGCTATTTTTGACAGAAGATTGCCATACTTGAGTTGTCAACCACGTACGGAAGCTTTTAAGTCCTTTTAAATTTTCCAACGTAAGTCTTACAATTTGATAACTATTTTATTAAAATATGCCTTGATTTCTATCCCCCTGCCCCTTTGGGATCTCTTAGCTATATTTGTAAATGCACACATGATGAAACCTAATAATAAAATTCTGAGCACAGATTTCTCTCATGCAACATTCTTGAACCATGATTCCATTTTTTTATAATGCTGTGTTCTAATGGGCCAGATGACATTCCTGGCTTGTTATTTGTTGAGGCATCTTAACCTTGACCGGTCTTCAAGCCCTTCACAGTCAGGGCTAGTGAACACAGCCCCCTGCTGGAGGTTCCGGGTATCAGATCTCCAATGGAAACCGGAGGGTTCCTCCTGAGAGCTGGGATACCAGGAGGCCGGAATATAACCAATGCGGTGGGAAAGTGCATGCTTTTGACCAACAGCACGAGTCAATATAGTCTCAAGGGATCTCTTCCGTAGTGCTTCATTTCCTTTTGAAAGTTGGGGCAATAAAGGCAGAGACCCTGATCTGGTCTATTTAAATCACCGGCCGTTTATCGAAGTGGTATTTTATGAGAAATTAATCTCCGGGTTGTCGGTAGGTGTGCAGGAAGAAAAGTTGTCCTCCGGAAAGTCTCGCAAATTGTGGATTAAATATGACTCTTTGTTGCAGAACTTCTCAGAGCCTTTAATAGGAAAAGAGCACTTGAAACAACATAGATCGCTTTCCCTAAACGTATTTGGCTGTGGGTATTTATTCTGTGACACATGTATTAATATTTTTGAAGTATTTCATAGAGTGTCAGTGTAGGAAGTGCGTTGATATTCCTTTCTCATTTTTTTCTAAGAGTTTTGTTTGGAAGACTGTTTCACTGCAACTATATTCTAATTTTACTATAGTTCATAAAACTGAAGGCGATTACTTATCAATATTTTTGCTGGTTTTAAACGCTGGGGGGACACAGTACTTTGCACTCAAATAGTCAGTGATTTTTAAAATTCATCTCGAGCCTAGGTACTTTGTTCAGTGTTTGCGCTAGCCTTATCGATATCTCTGTTCAGACCTAGGTTCATTCATATTTTATAAAGATTATTTTTCCTTAGTTTATATGGACATGCTTTGTTTTCACCACGCGCATTGCTTGAAAATAAGGCTGAAGAATTGTTCTGATGTAGATTTACAGGCAAGTGAGATACTGATTCTGTGGGGAAAACAGTGAACAGACCTCATCCGGGTATTATGGGACCAAACCCTCTTCATAAAACCAAAGTACGTTTGAAAAGAAAGCTATCTTATTTCTACTGCAATCGCTTTCTCTTAAAATTTCCCGCTTTGAAACTTTTCTTCTGGGATCACATCCAGAAGATACCGTTTCGTAACTGTGACGGAGCAAGGGGAATGTGTGCTTGAAAACACATAAAACCGTACGAGCAAATTCACGTGTTGCAGGATTTGGAAGAGTTGCAAGGTTCCAACTGTTTAGATTACATTTTAATAAAGACGTGTTCCGGTCTAACCCGGACCCGAGTTCTCTGTAGCTGGCTACTCGTTATCATTTTACCTAAGGAACGTCGAACTCACCAAACAGTCCTCCGGCCAGAATCCAAGCGCTGTGCTATTCTCATTCGGTTCTAGAAGAGAACGCCCGAGTTTCTCCCCCAGGGAACGAGCGAGCTTCTACTGGCAAAGCTTCAGCTATGTTCTCAGGAGGACCGTGTCACATGGATTCTCTTCTGTTTAATTTAGGCCACTGCAAAATGTGGCACAAAACGATCAGGATTATTAGGGTCACGCAGTGCTTACTGGATTGTTTCCATTTGGTACATTCACTCTGTAAAGGTTCTTGGCTTTAGGAAAAGAGCTGCTTTACTCGGGAGGGGAAGAAAATTAATTCTCCAATCCTAAATCTTCTATCTTGGGGCTGCGTCTTGAGGCTGTTTGTAAATTCGACTTCAGCCCTGCTGATTCTGGGTCAGAAGACACCGGCCCCTGCCTCCTCCTCAGAATCTGGGGGCAGGGGAGGAACACGCAGGCTGTCCTTCTGTGCCCCGGAGGATTCCACGGGGAGCTTCCAGACGGTGGCTGTCGGGATGGCTCAGTCCCTCCACGTAACCTCTTCCAGGGCCTCGGAGCCTTGATCTTTAAAAGCTCTCCTTCTGTGTGTTTCTCCTTGAAGAAAATGTAATATACAAAATGCGATTGAAGTCAAATCCACAAACGCTTATTAGATAATTCCTTCTTATTGCTCTGAAAATGCATTTGACTCCTTTGAATAGTAATCTCTGGGCAGCCTAAACGTGATGGCTACTCAAGAGAATGGAAAGTTCTTCCGAGGCACTTGGGCCGCGTGCTCTGCTCTCTTGGGAATGAAAGGCAGCTATTGTCACCAGTCTTAGGACACCTGGCTCGTCTCCACTCCTTCCAAGTAGGGTCCAGACACAATAGGGAAGGAGCTGGAGACTCTTAGACATACTTCTACTCCACTCTTATCCGCTATCTTTGTGAAGGTTGAGTTTATCTAAGTGTTGCCTGCACTGGATTTTTGATTTTTGATTATTTTATTTTAGTTTATATTATTTTATTATTTATTTGTAAATGTTTATTTTTGAGAGAAAGAGAGTGGGGGAGGGGCAGAGAGAGAGAGAGGGAGAGAGAATCCCAAGCAGGCTCCGATCTGTCAGCACAGAGCCCGAGGTGGGGCTCGAACGCACGAACCATGAGATCATGACCTGAGCCGAAATCAAGAATGGGACGCCCGACCGACTGAGCCACCAAGGCGTCCCTTCTTTTTTCTTTTTTTTTTTTTTTTAAACAACGTTTGTTCTGAGGGGCGAAAGAATAACACAAATGAAAATTCCCTTTGCAGTAATCAAGCTTAACTCTTTTTACTTTTTTTTTTTTTTAAGTTTTTTCATGGTTATTTTGAGAGACAGAGAGAGAATACAAGCAGGGGAGGGACAGAGAGAGAGGGAAGAGAGAGCCTAAGCAGGCTCCACGCCATCAGCACAGAGCCCGACAAGGGGCTCGATCCCACCAACTGTGAGATCATGACCTGAGCCGAAATCAAGAGTTGGAGGCTCCACTGACTGAGCCCCCCAGGTGCCCCAACTCTTTTTAGTTTAACAGGAGGCGGACTCACACACCCGCACAGATACCTGAACTTTCTTTGGAGAGCCACAGGAAGGAGTCAACGCCCCTCCATGTTTCCCTTTAAAACCAGGGTCTCAGCTGCAGGGCAAGTCCACGGCGGCCACACCTGACCCCCCCACCCCCACCCCGTGGGACACCTCATTCTGGAAGACAAGGTCTCCCTACTCCGCGGGCCCCCCTTCTGTCCCAGCCCTACCCCAGACCCGCTTAGCACCAGCCCCTCAGCCGCTCTCCTGTTCCCTCCGAGTGAATCTGGGCTGGCTCGCCCTCCGTGCTGTGACGCACCCCTCCAACGTATCTTATCTCCCCGGCGCTCGGAGTCCTGGAGGTGCGGCGTTCTCAGTTTTCCGGCATCCTCTCCCAGTGGTGCGCTATTCTTAGCAAATGTTTAATAAATGCTTCCTGAATGAGTAAAAATGTCATTCCAACAGAATTTCTAGCCATGCACTCGGGAGATTTAGCCCTACGATCTGACTAACATGTTCAAAAACCCGTTTTTCTGTAAAAGAACAGATCTTACCAATGGCTCTTGTACTAATCCTTATGGGGGGAGGGGTGGTTATCAGCTTCTTTTAATACCAGAAAGATAATCCCTACAGCCTTAGCTTCATCGGGGCAATTATGCTGGTCCTTGGTTGTTCTGTTTTAGAGCTCTGTTTGCTAAATCCTCTGTGAATGCCAGGGACTGAACTGGAGCAAGGCCGGGTGCAAACCCTGGCTCACGCTCCCCGCCCCCCTTGGCTAGTATTGCCCTCAGCGTCCCTGGCGGCCAGGCCCGTGCCCCTATTTCCTCGGGGTGCAGCGTGTGACGGGCGAGTAAAGGGGCAGAGCGTGAACTCTCCTCATCCTACCCAGGAGCTCAGCGTCCAGCACACGAGCAACCATCTGCCTGCGACGCTGGTGTTCCTTGACTTTCCAGAGACCTAGACGGGACCCACTTCTGCCCCTCCCGCGTCCGTCATTAATTAGCCAGGGAACTTGCTATGGATCATGGCCCTGGTCTCCCCTTTCCCTCTCCCTGCAGGCCAGGCTTTGTCGGAGGCCACAGCCCCCTTGGATTTCCCGGACCTGCCCGAGATCAGGAAGCTGGTGATAGACGGTGAGTCGTTGAGGGCGAGGGGAGCTTGTGCCCTGGGTACTGAACTTACCGAGCCACCGGAAAATGACATCAGACTCTCTTGTAGGTGAGTTTCCGTTCTGGAGGCGTGCCCAACTTGCCCAAGTGTCCACCTTGGACGCCAGGCCGCTTGTCGTCCCTGGAGATGACGGAAGGCGGGAAAGGATGTACTTTCGTGGCCCTTGAGAAAACGTTAAAACGTTAGAGTCGGTGTTTCTCGTAAGTGCCAAGCGGTTGTTTTTAAAACTCAGGAGAAGGGTTAGGTTCACTTGCTTTGTAAAATTGTAACAGGTGCAGTGCGCGTGGCCTGTACGAGCAGACGCTGGAGGTCAGCACGCCAGGCATTACCTTCCTTAATCCTCAGAGAACTCTCCACGGGAAGCACTTCCATTGCCCCCATGTCAGCAATGAAGATATGGAGGTTTGGAGAACATGCCAGTTACGGATTTCTGTACAACGACCATCCCCAAAACTTCGTGGCTTCCAGCAGCCATCATGGATGGAGTCCGGGGTTCTCCGGTCCACCAGGCAGGATCACCTCCCGCGTTCGTCTAGGGCACGGGTGGGTGACGAGGGTGACCGAGCCTTGTCCACAGCTTCCAGCACGGTGGCAGGGGGGTGCCCAGGGCAGCAAGAGAGGGCATGTCTCAAGAAGCAAGAGCTTCTCAGGTCTCAGCTGTGTCACTCTGGTGATTGTCCCATCGGCCAAAGCCATCCCCTGGCCAAGCCCAGAATCAGTGGGAGAGGACACTAGCCAGGGAGGTGGAAAAATGGAGGCGTGAGCCAACGGGGGGACTGTGGCCGCCATAACCTAGCACAGAGAGGTTAAGTAACTGGACCGAAGTAACACAGCTCATGGGAGGAGGACCTGGGATTTGAACCCAGTCACCCCGTCATAACTGAGGCCTCGGGCCCAAGGAGACAGAGCTCAGACAGAGCAGGTTGACTCTGACAATTTAGGTCAGACCTCTGGTTACTTTACTCACTTCCTCTTGTCCTCGCCCTTAGAAATGGAAGTTAAAAGCTTCCTGGTGTGAAAAGCAAATCCACGGTCGGGATGTGCTAAAACGGTTCCGATCCTGGCTTTGTCACAGCTCGGCCTGGCCAGATCAGCCCCCAGAGCCGCGCGTCACCTGTTGGTTTGACTATTTAAGCGAGACTGACCCCCCACGCCCCCCACAGCTCAAATTTTAAAATGAAGTTTCCTTTCCGCATAAGCGCCCTGCAGCTCTCCCTCCTGGAGCCAGGATCTTGAGGCCCAAATGCAGAGCCTAAGTTTCTAAGCGTCCTTCTTCCCTGCCCTTAGGTTACCGGCACGTGTCCAGAGGCGCCCTCTCCGCTAACAACCTCGCCGGATTGATTCTGGCGTGGAAAATGGGCTCCTGTCAAGAGGGACGGGTCAGGAGGAGCCCTGGAGCTCATGCAAGGACCCCTCCGGTCACCTCTGCCCCCGAAGGGCAGGGTATGGAACCTGGGTCAGGTGCATTTCGGGCTCCTTTCTAAGGCGTGCGACAGGCATCTGCAAATGACACCCCGTGACCAGCTAGAGGCTGGAAATTAATATAAAGTCACCGCAGGTCCATTTGCTTCCCGGAGCCGCTTGCACGGGGCTGCAGACAGTCCTCGAGGGCTTGAGGCTAACACTTCCATGCGTTCGTCGTCTCTTCAGGCGTGGAGCAAGGTGGGCTCCGCTGGGAGATTCAGGGAGGAGCAGGTCTGGGCAGCCTTGGGGTCCGTGTCTATTTGGAGGGGTCCCCCCCTTTCAAACACCGCCCCCCCACTTGTGCTATAACCCGTTCCCTGGAAGGACGTGCCCGGAGCCTGCTCTGCATTGTCAGTCTGCGTGGACTCGTGTGGCCGCTCCCCCGGGGGGATTATCTCCGCCGGGATAAGCTCCGTGGGAGGCGTTTCATCACCCGCCCTCCAGCAGCCACTGCACCTGTAGCCCCGCACCGGGCCCTCAGGAGATGGGCCCCCAGACCCGCGGCCTGAGCGTGTGTCCCAGGGAAGCGGTGAGTGGGGACGGGCCTGGTGGCCCCCCTCGGTTTCTCCCCAAATTTGGGGACAGGCCTCGCCTCGCACCATAAGGAATTTGGAGACTCAGCCTCGAAACGTACTACAAACCCTTCCCTAAAATGTCACCATGGGAAGAATCTTGGCCTCTGAGTCAGGGTGGTGTGAGTTTACAGAAACGGATGTAATTCGGGAAGGGTTAATTCGGTCGGAACCAACCTCAGATGGCAGGCGCACGAAGTGTCATCCAGTAGGTCCAGGGCGAGTGGGGGGCGGGCGCACCACGGATCCCTTTGTGGGAGGGAGAACCGCGTTGGGTCATAAACGCAAGATTTTGCTGTGAGCAGAGCAACAGGGCTTCTTCAAGTCCTGGGCACCTACGGGAGGCTTCTGTCAGGCCAGGATGCCCAGCAGGATCTGGTGTCTGTGGGCTCTTCCTCCTCCCCTCCCCCCCCCACCCGCCGTCGCTGACATCGAGCCTCCGAGCCGCAGGCCAGGGCTCCACGTGGCGACAAGGTCACGGAAGCTCCCGTGCCAGCTGGGCCAGGAAACCAAGAGCGGGGCTGATGGAAACGTTGCTTAAGGTTTTCCAGAGCCATCAGCACATCAGGTGGAGCACAGGTGACCGAGCGGCCCGGGTGGGGGCGGTCAAGGGGTCCGAGCAAGACCCGGAGCTGAGCTTGGGCGCCCTGGGGTCAAGATCGTGCAGCTTCCGGAAGCCGCCAACTCCCCTGAAGGGTTTGCCACGGGAGCCCCAGTTTCTCCCCACCTGCAAAGCTGCCTTCACGCAGGGCTGAGGGTCAGGGACTGTCTCCTAGAAAGGGTGGCAGCCTCCTGAAGCCCCACAAGGACTTGCAGCACCCAGACCAGAGATTTGTGGTTTCTGTGGGTCGCCCGCCCGCCCTCGGAGACCTGGAAACAGCTCTGTGGTCGGGGGCGGGGGGGGGGGGTGCGGAGACGTGTCCACAGACCCTTCGCCAGAACCCTCGTTATCCCGCAGAGCATCGGGCCCGCTCACTGGCGTTGCTTTCCCCTGATTTCATCTTTGCAGGGAAACCAGGGGGTGAGAGAGGCCAGGGGGGCGGGTAATCAGCCGTCTCCCGACTTTGCTTCAAATTTGGAGGCAACGTCACAGCTGATCACGTAGAAGATGAGCGTTCTCAAAACTCGCTGCACAACAGTCCTACCTGAGTTATAGCGGACCATGCAAACTAGTACTAAGAGTGTCAGGCGAAGAAAATACCCAGGCTGCTTCTTGCCTGGGTGGGACACACCAGGGGCAGGGGTGGTGTCACGATGGCCAGCTCTTTGTTCCAGGTGAGAGCGTCAGAACCGGAAAGAAAACAGCTTGGGCTGTTTCCAGGCTCCGGGTTGAGCCCTCCAGGCTGGCAGGCAACGATTGCTTTGTCAACGAAGCAAATTTGATTCCAAAGTTGCCGAGACAGAGAAAATTCCAGGTCCTTTTATGCCACTTTTAATATAAGGGTACTTTAATAACTCTGACATCTCTTTATATCATTCGGAAATTTTAAGACTTCACTCCAAGCAAGGGCCACGAAAGCACATTAGGATGTTTCAAAAAAAAAAAAAAAAACAAAACCAAAAAACCCTCTTTAAAATTAACATGAGGGGCGCCTGGGTGGCTCAGTCGGTTAAGCGTCCAACTTCGGCTCAGGTCACGATCTCACGGTTCCTGAGTTTGAGCCCTGCATCGGGCTCTGTGCTGACCACGCAGATCCTGCTTGGATCCTCTGTCCCCCACGCTCTCTGCCCCTCCCCTGCTCGCATGCTCTCTCTCTCTCAAAAATAAATATCTTTTTAAAAGGATAAAATTAACATGAAATTCATGTGCACACCTGTGTGTATGGGTGTGCGTATATATTGCATGTGTGTGCACATGTTCACGTATATTCCTGTGCATATGTGAGCACCTGAGTGCATGTGTATTCCTGTGGGTGCACACGTGTGTGAGTGCACAGTGCATGTGTGTATATGTGTACACGTGTGTGCACACACATATTCATGTGTATATACGCACACACATGTACATTCGTGCGTGTGCACACGTGCGTGTGTGTTCACTACCAGGTATTGTAGGACTTTCGAACTAGCTGTTACTGGAAGGGAAAGGTTTGTGTTTTGTAAACACCACGGCAGCCATGGGTGGTTAATGTTTTTCGAACTGACGCTTCCCTTCAGAAATCTCAGTATGAACCCAGATCATTTTTTACAACTCACCTAAAAGCATCCAAATTATTTTCACTGGAAAGGGCAAGCAAGATTTTACAATACCCCCTTACCCTTGAAGGGTCCACCACAGGTCTGCAGACTGGGGGTGCTGAGTAGGGCTGGAGGGTCTCTTAAAGGGTGGACGAAGTGACATCTTTTTTTTTTTTTTTAACGTTTACTTATTTTTTGAGAGAGAGCATGAGCGGGGGAGGAGCAGAGAGAGAGGGAGACACAGAATCCGAAGCAAGCTCTGGGCTCTGAGCTGTCATCATAGAATCCCCTGTGGGTCTCGAACCCACGAACTGGGAGATCACGACCTGAGCCGAAGCCGAAGCCGGACGCTCAACCGACTGAGCCACCCAGGCGTCATCTTTTGAATCATGGATGCCCGGGGATTGGGGGGTGGGGGACGAGGTGACATCTCTGGGTGGCTTTACCAGGACATGCAATGGATCAGATACTAAGGTCGGGCGCTAAGAAATCAAGGTCATGCCATGTTGCATCTTTCTCAAACAGCTGGGCCCAGATAAGTGAAGCAGGGGGTGAGATCACCAAACAGATAAGGTGGCAATTCTTAACAGTCTCAAATCTTGTTACAGCAAGGGAGGGCGTGCTGAGATCCAGGCATTTGGAATAATTTCACCGGCGCTGAGATGTCTTCTGTCCGCCCTGCCCCGTACCCTCCCCCCTCCCTCCGTTCCCCTTCGCACACGTCCAAACACACAGCTCCTCGGAAGTCTTCCCGAATATGCCATTCTCCAGATCGGCTTTTGAATATGAATGCAGGGAGCACTCGTGATGTTTTTCCACCCTCGGAGCCGGTTGATTTATGGCCCGGATTACTGGAAACAGTAATTCTCCGCTCTTTATGATGTTTTGGTGGAAGGTGCCGTAGCCTGCGGTCAGAACAGTATGATTTCAACTAGGTTTTTACAAAAAGGTCTCTGCAGTGAGGGTGGCTGTGAATTGTACAGCTTCTGTAACAGAGCAGTTAATAAGACACCAGCACATTAATCATGTGACAGCTATTGGGTTTAGCAGGGAAAGGCAGTGGCTTTTGAAAACAGCAATTTAGGTTACTACTGTGTTGAAAGAGGTTGGCTGAATACCCTGTTTTTAACCCGTGGTTAACAGTTAAATGGTGCTGGTCGTTTTTCCGGACATCTGGAAATTCGCGTTTGATTCCGGACATCAAAATTCGCGTGTCTGGAATTTTCAGTCAGCGTGATGAACTAATCGACCTCTTCCGTTATCTCCCATCCTGGAGACCCAGAAATGTGTTGAGGAACAAGCCAGAAACCAGCTCTGGCAATTCCATAACCAGTTTCACAGCAAGGTAAGCAGCAAACCAAAGCCTTGTCTGCGAGTGAAACTGGTAACAGATCATAAGTGAGCTGAGGAAGTCTGGCCTGTCGAGAGGTTGGCACCGAAAAATGTATCAGAATTTCTGTGCTTTGAACCCATCAAGATGCATGGTGTAGAGCTCCAGAAATAAAATGAGAGGGACTTCGTGAATCTGTTGCTAGAAAACAACAGTTACCCGTGCCAATATCCTAAGAAACGAAAACATTACCTTTTGAAATGAAACAGCGATTAACGTTCTTATTTTTGTTTTTTTTTTTACTCGTTTATATTGCCTTTCTCTAATGAAATAAATGAAGTTGCGTCTATTGGGCAATTATAATCTACGAGAGGCCACGAAAGTACAGTGGGAATAAACCCTGCCTTTTGTTCTGAAGGAGCGTTATGTGTGATAATGAATCACTTAAAAGAAACCAGTCTGTTGGGGGTGTTAAAATCACGGCTGCTGACGCCAGACCTGCCCGCCTCCAAGTTGGGGTTCCAAGTCTCACTTTTAGCATTAGGCGAACTGGTATACAATCCCTTTGTGCCCTGGTTTCTTGGCTGTTAAAATGTGCACAATAGCAGACACCCATGCATGGCGTTGCTGTGAGGATTAAGGAATATTACGACGCGAGGAATTCATTGGAAACAAAAAGTGTAGATACCTTTCATCTAGTGGGCTCTCAGGAGGTAAAGTTTGGCGTATCTATATTACAGATTATCATCTGCTAATTAAAGATGCTGGCGTATTGTGGACTTAGGGGCAAAGGAAAACGTTCATGACATACTGTCAAGGGTGAAAAGGCTACAAAACAGCTTTTACGAACACATTGTGCATGTGCAAATCCTCAGCAGAGTGTAGTTTTTTAAAAGTACACAACAGTAAGTGTTTTTGTTGTCTATCAAGATGGCGAGAATTCACACATAGAATCAGCATCTGACGTTGGCCATGGCGTTAGAATTAGACACGGGCACATACCCTGCACAGTTGGCGAAAGAATATATTAGGGCATCTTTCCTGGAGAGCAACTGGAAATAGCTGTCCAATGCCTTAACACCTGACCTTTGGCCTATCAGGCACACTTCCCCGATTTTTTGCTAAGAAAATAATCACTGATACGTGGAAAGGTGCATTTATGCAATGGGATAGTCCACCCCAATATAAATGATACACACAGTGACATAGATGAATCTCAAAGTCCTAAAACTTGGCAAGAGGAACCAGGCGAAAGACTACGCCATCTATATAACTATAAAATATATTATAATGAAATACAATTATGTAAATGTAATAATTAACGTCATTAAAATGTATTATGATGAAGATAAAAGTATTTTATGTCATTATATAATATGACACTATTACAATTTAAAAACCACTATTTGTTTCATAAAGATCGAAAGCAGTCAAAACTAACCCAAAGTGCCAGAAGTCAGGACGGCAGTTCTCTTTGGAGAAGAAGTGATAGTGGAAACAGGTCAAGAGGAAGCTGTGGAATGTTCTTTCTCTTGATCTAAGTTGTGGACACAAAAGTAACATTGTTTGTACAAAACAAGGAAAATCTTAACTATTTGTTAACTGTGGTCCCCTTAAGTCAATTAAAAAAATTTTTTTTCATGTTTATTTATTTTTGAGAGAGAGAGAGAGAGAGAGAGACAGAGTGTGAGCAGGGGAGGGACAGAGAGTGAGAGGGAGACACAGAATCCGAAGCAGGCTCCAGGCTCCGAGCTGTCAGCACAGAGCCCGACGTGGGGCTGGAACCCACGGACCGTGAGATCATGACCTGAGCCGAAGTCGGACGCTTACCCGACTGGGCCCCCCGGGTGCTCCCACTGCACCCACACCAGCACCTGCCCCCACACTACATGGCTTGGCTGCCCTTCCCTCTTCCATGCACCTGTCTCTCAGGTGTCCTGATCTTCCGCTCCTCACTTAGAGGGTCTTCGTAGTGCCGTGAAACACGCTGTCCCTGCCTGACTGTCCCTTCCTTGTCCCTGAAGTTACTTCGTGGAGGTTTCTGGTCAAGAACCATTATTCTGGCTTATTGCCTGCTGTGCTTTTCCTCTGAGATACTTAGTGGCACGAATAATTTTATCTTTAGTTTGGCATTACCTTTTCTAAGTATTTATTTATTTGGAGACAAAGACAGCACGAGTGGGGGAGGAGCAGAGAGAGAGGGAGAGGGAGAGAGAGAGAGAGAGAATCCTAAGCGGGCTCTGCACTGTCAGCTCAGAGCCTAATGTGGGGCTTGAGCCCATGAAGCTGGAAGATGATGATCTGAGGTGAGATCAAGAGTCAGATGCTTAACCGACTGAGCCGCCCAGATGCCCCAGCGTTAACGTTGTAAATCCTTGCCTTCAGACCGGGTTTCGTAAGGCGGCCTTGCCTACAGCCAGACTCACGCCAGTTCCCTGGGTAAGTACATCGAACGCACAAAACTAAAACACGTATTTGAAAAAATAGGCAGCGGCTTGTTGAAATTGAAAACTAAACTTCGTAATGCAAAAGGATGAAATAAAACCACATCGCCTTTGAATAACAACAAAATAAATTATTGTTCAAATGATACTCTACAAGAATTTTTTATGACGTGGAAATTGGTTTGTGATATATTACTAAGTGAACAAGAGACTTACAGAGGGATGGGACAACACGAGTCTGTTTTTGTGAAAAATCGATGACGATATCTAGGGAGAGAGCCGTTCGGAAATAAGTATGCGCGAACACGCAAGGAGATAATGGATGCTTTTTAATTTTTTAAAGAAGTGCCGCTTATCTTTATTTCCGCAAACACGCATGGCTCTAGTAATGAAAGCACGACGAGTGCTATTTTTAATTAAAAATACTAAAGCTCACTAGTTTGTTATGTGTTTAAACAGCATGAAGCTCTCATCCATTCAGCAGGCTTGTGTTTTCACCATTCTGGGGCGACTAAGGTATGGCGGGTAATTTGGAACTCAGCACCGCGGTGGGTGGTGCCGAAGCTGCGCCCCTAAACCTCAGATGAGCCCCACGGCACCTTGCAGTCACCCTTCCTCTGGCTTCCACCAGCCTGAGACGTCCTCCTGTGCGTCAGCGATGTCCCCATCACTGGATGCCGCTGAAATTTGAAACATTGTGACCATGGGTCGCGGCCCACGAGTCTGGAACAGACCTGGAGACAGGGTCCCCTCTCTAAGGAATGAAAACAAAACTAAACAAAGCAGAAAACCTCAAGGCAACTTGGCTACACCATAGGTGACAACATCCCTCGTGACCTTGTAACGTGAGACCACGTAATCAGACTGCATGTTTGCGCGTGACCCTACACGGGAGACAAAGAAGTAGAAAATACGTGAAAAGAAAACTACGCCACGTGGCGTTCAGGGCTCAGGTCTTCGGGTCCGAACCCAGCGGAGCCCCGCGGACACGAATAAAGTGGCTTCCTGGAAGGAAACACCTGGGTGTCGCGACTCTCCGGGCGAGAATGCTGCCACTAGAGTTGAAAGCTCACGCCACCGCCTTCTGGTGCCCGGATGAGCCCGGCAGGTCCCAGGGCCCTGGGGCACGAGGCGCGACGGGCCGGTGACCCTGTGCAGTCTGGGTCTTCTGCCCCTTTCCAAAGGAGCGCGTCCCACAGCCTCACGCACGTCTAGTTCACTTACTCCTCGACGGAGAAGAAAGTTACCAGGGAGGACGCCGGGCAGATGGCAGCGAGGCACGCGAGGGGTGCTCGGGGGTGCTTTGGCGACACCCGTTCGGGGTCCCTGCAGCGACTTATTTCTGCTCGCAGTGGCAGTCTTCACCTGCAAGGGAGTTTTACGACGTCTGAACACCCAGCTGACAAATTGACGTTGAGAAATACGGAGCGTTTTTGTCACTTGGAACCAATTTTGTGCAGCTAAATCATTATAAGTAATTTTCTTAGGGCTGGCAAAGAGGAAATCGCATCCATTTCGCGGGCCTTCCTTGACGCCGCTCTCTCGCTCTTTTTCGGAGGCACTGCCATGATTCCGTCTTCTAATGATCTCAGAAGCCATCTCATTGTGGGGGCCTCCCCAAGCACAGCTCTTGGCTGCACGTTGCCATAGCTCACACATTCCAGGAGTCCTCATTAGCTGGGAAAGATGGGACGGTGTTTGTCTTCCACATTCCGGGCTCAGGGAGAAGGCTCTCTTTTCAGAAGCGAGAGAGCCTGGCATGTTTGCATTGCTGAAGCATCACCTCGGGCCATTCAATAAAATAAACAAGCGGCCCTGTAGCGAGGGTCAAGGCCGATCAGAAGGGGCCTCCGGGGCTGCGAGGGGGAGCCTGGCCAGTCTCCCCGTGCTTTGGTGTGGCCAGCCTGCGCCAGCCTCCTGGCTCCGAAAGGTGTTTAGGAGTTCTTGTTGACCGCTGACCCGCTTCTTACCCACTGGGAAGTGGATCCGAGGACGGGCTCAGGAAACGTCTGCTGGGTTCCCGGGAGTGCTGCTCCTGGAGACCAAGCGCTCCGGAGAGCCGAGCGAACCCAACACGGGCCCTTGTCCTTGTCTTCTGATCTCTAAAATGGGAAAATGTACTCCGCTGATCCGATATACTCATTTTCGGTACCTCCCCGGAGTTTCCTCAGAAAGCACATTGGACGTGTGCAGATTCGGTGGTCAGTATTTGGACTTTTCTTCTGGACCCAGGTCCGCTCTGTGACCCTTGGAGTATGGTTCAGGGACCCGTTTTGAAGCCACTTCCTGATGTGTTCGTAATCATGATGTCATCTGGCACAGAAAGGCCTTGTCTGTGTGTATCAATGGGGGGACTGTGATGTCTGCAGAAATTAGGGGTATGCGAGAGCGCTGGCATGAGGGCCACGGGAAGAGGGCACCTACCCTCTCCGCCAGCGACCGCACAGGCTGTCAGAGGGAAAGCATGATGGGACCACAGAGCTACAGGCCAACTCGGGAGCTCACAGATCCGCTTTAGGTAAGAATTGCTTACCGAAGCAGTAAAAGCTGGTGAGTGCACCACCAAAACCCAAATCACGTAGATGCACCCTATAGATGCAAAAATTCTGAATTCGAAATTGGCGATCAAAATCCAATAGTGTCCCCCAGATTACGTTTACTTAAATAGATGTTTTGTTTTTCGTTTTGTTTTGTTTTGTTTTTGTTTTTAGAAAGGTAGGAATGATTCACTGTCAGGATATCTCTTGACACAGTTCACTATATTACCCTCTTTAAGGAAAGAAATTATGATCCCATCAATACATTCTAAAAAGACATGTGCTAAAATGTAGCAGATATCCTTAATAAAATACACAAGCAAATCAATTAGGAGGAAATAATTTAAGTTTGAAAGAGGCAATTTGTAAAAAGCTAACAGCAGATATTCTAAATGGGGAAATGCTAAACGGATTTACACTAAGACTGTGAACAAGACAGGGATATTTACTATCATTATTATTATTTTGTATTTCTGATGTTTCTAGGAAATCTAATGAGAAAGGGACATTGTCTTTAAAATACTTGGGGGAAAAAAGAGATAACAGTATTCTTGCTGATGATATGGGTTCATATCTACAAAATCCAAGATACTCCAGCATGGAAAACTGGAACAATATTGAAACTTTTAAAATGGATCGCAGTACATTATGGGAACTTGACAAAGGAGTAAATTCAGTAAGAAAGAGAGAGAGAGAGAGAGGTATGGCCACAGAGGTACAGCTCTCTCTCTCTCTGTCTAGAATAAAATCATCTTGGGGGTGCCTGGGTGGCTCAGTTGGTTAAGCCTCTGGCTATTGATTTTGGCTCAGGTCATGATCTCATGGTTCGTGGGATCGATCCCCAAGTCAGGCTCTGCACTGACGGTGTGGAGCCTGCTTGGGATTTTCTCTCTCTTTCTCTCTCTCTGCCACTCCCCTACTCTCTCTCTCAAAATAAATAAACTTAAAAAAATAAAAATAAAATAAAATCATCTTTGATGTTGTCTCGCGCGATACACAAGATGCTACATGGATTATTGGTGACTTAGAGGTAAAAATTTAAAGGTGAAAATCATAAAACGAAACTAGGCTGGTGATATGTTAGACTTAATGGTGACAAGGTCTTCGTAAGCACGGTAGTAAATCAAATAAACATATCTGACGACTTAAAAATAAAATCATTTTCGTAAGGCAAAGATACCAAACACGGTCAACTGACGAATAAAAAAGGGAGGAAAAACATGGCGCTCCAAAAAAACCCCAAAACAACAAATACCCCCCCAAACCCACATTGCGCTCCAGGGGAATTAAAAGGTTAAGTTCAAAGGCAGATAAAGGATTAAAATTTACAAATGTGTAAAGAACACTTGCAAGTTGATAACGATGCAAATAATCCAAGAGAAAATGCACTAAAAATACCAACAGACTGCAGATCAGCAAATCTTGTAGCCTGTGGACCCATGACAGGATTCTCACCGTCTCTTGGAGTCAGAGAAATCCAAACCCAAGTACTTGCTCTCACATTATACCAACCAGATTGGGGTGGGAGGGGGAGGGGGCGGGGACAAACTGGCTGGGACGTGGGAAAACTGTACTCTCACAAACTTTTGGTGGAAATGTGAATTGTTTCATCCTACTTGGAAAGCAATCTGGAAACTTCTATTAACATTTAAACTACTCGTATGTTTTTTTGACAGAGCAGGGCCATGCATAGGAATCTACTCCACAGAAATAAAATATCAGACTCTAAGACTATCTTCATAAGAATGTTCCCTGCGTCACTCAATGCTCATACTTAACGAAACCAAACCCAAAACAAGTGCCAATTAATATGAAAATGGTTCAATAAAATATGGCACCTCTATGCAATGAACTGTTATGTAGTTACTGAAAATAATGAGATTGATTTTTAGCCAACAAGTTGAAGGAAATCTCACTGTGTACCATTAGGTGAGAAAACCAAGACTGAGAAGAGTTTAATAACACAAACTAATACAATTTTTTGAGGGAAAGGAAAGTGAGTTGAATTACCTATGCCCCCCACAACTTATCTCTAAGTCCCAACCTCCCATTCATTGGAATGTGGCCTTGGTTGGAAATAGCGTCTTTGCAGATGCGATAGGCTTAATGTTCTGGAGATGAGATTATCTTGAACTTAGAATGGGCCACAGATCCATTTTCTGGATGTCTTTATAAAAGGCAAGGACAGAGATACACAGAGGGAGAGTGCTCTTGCAAAGAAAAGTTGGAGGTAGACACTGGAGTATTACACCTGCAAACAAGGAACAGCCACCAGAAGCTAAGAGACAGGCATGGAATGAATTCCCCCCAGAGCCTCCAGAAGGATCCAACCCTATCAAATTCTTGATTTCAGACTTCTGCCCTCCTGAACTATGCAGAGAATACGTTTCTGTTTTAACCTACCCATTTTGTGGGGATTTCTTACTGCAGCCCTAGAACACTAATGCCGAAACAAGGATGAATACCTTACTATTATCTATGCATATATATATGTATATATATATATATGCCATAAAGATGGAAAAGGTATGGAAGGACACCCGCCAGGTTATTCGCATCAGATACCCACGTCTGGGGGTGGGACAGAGGATGCTGGGGGCGGAGAGGCGGGGGCCAAGGGAAGAGGAACATGGCACAAGGGCGTTCCTACTACAGAAACTGAGAATGGATCAGGAAAGATGCTGAGGCCCCAGGTGCAGACAGGATCCAGATCTGGGCAAACCGTGCTTTCGAAAGTTTGGTCCAGTCTACCCGCTCACCTACCGTTTGTGGGAGGGCATGCTGGAAATGTTGCATATCCGGGTATCTTGGAGCAAGTTAAAAAGTAACAGTACAGTCGTGGTGGGCGCCTGGGTGGCTCAGTAGGTTAAACATCTGACTCTGGATTTTGGCTCAGATTGTGGTCTCACAGTTCGTGGGATCGAGCCCTGCATCAGGCTCTGCGCTGACAGCTTGGAGCCTGCTTGAGATTCTCTCTCTCCCCTCCCTTGCTCACTCTAGCTCAAAAATAAATAAAAAAATAAATGTTTAAAAAAATCAATTCCGGGGTGCCTGGGTCGTTCAGCCAGTTAAGCATCGGACTTCCGCTCAGGTCATGACCTCGTGGTTCGTGAATTTGAGCCCCACATCGGGCTCGGTGCCGACAGCTCAGAGCCCGGAGCCTGCTTCGGATTCCGTGTCTCCCTCTCTTTCCGCCCCTCCCCATTTTGTGCTCTGTCCCTCTCTCTCCCTCAAAAATAAATAAGCATTAGAAAAAAATTTAAAAAAATCAATGCTCATGGGGGTGACAATGAGATATCCGAGGATAGGACCTGTTCCAAAGTACATACAGACATATGTATGTTTCGTAGTTTTTCTGAAATGACTACTGTTTAAAAATCTCTTATAAGCGAACTCATTCCATGGTATCATTTGCACAAAGTGTGATCTCTTCCAAGGTTCCTCACCTCTCAGCTAATCGTTTTAATCCTAACATTTCCTGACTTTTTCAGCATGAGGGAGACACTTGGAAACAACATTTACTTTAAATTTTTGTCTTACAAAACTGAAAATCCTTCGTCAGCTCCAAAAAGGTTTTTAGATGCCCAAATGATGGTAGCATTCTTCAAGCACCATTCGAGTAAAAAACAAAAACAAACACAAAAACAAAAACAGAAACAAAAAAAAACCCCGTATCAAAAATTTACTAAAAATTCAATAATACTTTTAAACACACATGTATTGGGGTCATCTCAACATTAGATTTTTTGCGAGTATACATCAGACTCTAGTTTCCAAGTGACAGGGACTGAATTTTCTCTGTCATTAGAAACAACCAATAAAACCAGACAAAACATAGGTAACACGAGTTTTGAAAACACCGGCCATTAGGCAACAAGGGACAGCAATCCTTGAGACACAGACACGAACGAGGTGAGCCCCAGGCTTGACCTTCAGCGACAGTGTAAATCGCCAAGCTGCAGCCTGAGGGAAATTGTTCACAAGGCTTATATCTGTTAAAAGATTTATACCTATAATTTATTAAAAACTCAAAGATAAGAGAAGCAGCCTAATTCTAAAAATGGGCAAAGATTCGCATGGAACTTCATCAAAGAAAATATGGAGAATAAACAACATGAAAAGATGGTCAACATCATCAGTTCCTCGGGAACAATTAAAACCACGAGATACGACTACGAGTCTAGTGAAAATGGCTAAAGTTAAAAAGACCAACTTTAGGGGCGCCTGGATGGCTCAGTCGGTTAAATGTCCAACTTCAGCTCAGGTCACGATCTTGCGGTTGTGAGCTCGAGCCCTGCATCAGGCTCTCTGCTGTCAGCACAAAGCCCGCTTCACATCCTCTGTCCCCCCTTCTCAGCCCCTCCCCTGCTTGTGCTCTCCCGCAAATAAATAATTTCTTTTTAAAAGACTCACTTTATCGGGTGTTGCTGAAAATGTCGAGGAGCTGGACCTCTCCGGTCAACTGGTAGGAAGACAAAATGATACAACTACTTTGGAAACCACTCGGCAGTTTCTTAAAAAGTTAAACACGCGTTTACCGTATCATCCAGCCATCTCAGTCCTGGGGATTTATCTGAGAGAAATAAAAACTTCTCTGCATACGAAGACTTGCACACAAACATTCACAGCAGATTTATTTGCAATTGCCCCAAACCGGAAACCGAGTTCTGGTAGAACCACACAATGGAATACTACTCAGCAGTAAAAAGGAATGAACTGTTAATACATGCCGTCCCGCGCAGACGAAGCGGCCCAGAATAATTGTGCCAAGCACAAGACGTCAACCAAAGGGACGTGATTCTATTTATATGCAAACTCATGTCTTGGGGGAGAAAAGAGACTAGATTCCTGGAGACAGACTGAGGAGACGGGAGGGGCGAGAGGAGAAATCTCGAAGGGTACAAGACACCCACTGATGAATGGATGAGCAAAATGCGTTGTGTCCAATACAACAGCTTTTGTTGAGTTTTAAAAAGGAAGGAAATTGGGGCGCCTGGGTGGCTCCGTCGGTTGAGCCTCCGACTTCAGCTCAGCTCAGGTCATGATCTCGCGGTTCGTGAGTTCGAGCCCCGCGTCGGGCTCTGTGCTGACAGCTCGGAGCCTGGAGCCTGCTTCGGATTCTGTGTCTCCCTCTCTCTCTGACCCGGTCTGTCTGTCTGTCTCAAAAATAAATAAACATTAAAAAAAAAAATTAAAAAAAATAAAAAGGAAGCAAACTCTGACACAGGCTACCACGTGGAGAAACCTCGGGGTCATTATCCTAACCGGAATAAGCTGGTCACCGAAGGACAAATATTGTAGGATTCCACGTCTTTTTTTTTTTTTTTTAAGTTTCTTTGTCCAGTTTGAGACTGAATGAGAGAGCGTGAGCAGAGGAGGGGCAGAGAGAGAGAGAGGGACAGTTAGCGAATCCCAAGCAGGCTCTGCACCATCAGCACGGAGCTGCATGTGGGGCTCAAACTCCGGAACCGTGAGATCATGACCTCAGCTGAAACCAAGAGCCGGGGGCTTCACTGACTGAGCCACCCGGGCGTCCCTGTATGATTCCACCTCTATGAGGTCCCCAGAGCAGTCAAATTCACAAAGACAGAAAGGAGAAGGGTGGGTGCCAGCAGCTGGGGGAGGGGGCCGAGGAGTGAGGGTTTAATGGGGTCAGATTTTCAGTCTGAGAAGCGGAAAACGTTCCAGGGATGGATGTTGGTGATGGCTGCACAACAAACACTTCACTTAATACCACTCGACTGTGCACTTAAAATATGGTTGACGTGGGGCACCTGGGGGGCTCAGTCGGTTAAGCGTCCGACTTCGGCTCAGGTCGTGATCTCACAGTTCGTGGGCTCGAGCCCCACGTTGGGCTCTGGGCTGTCAGTGCAGAGCTCACTTCGAATCCTCTGTCTTCCTCTGTCTCTGCCCCTCCCCTGTTCTCCCTCTCTCAAAAATAAATAAACATTAAAAAAAATGGTTAATACAGCAAATTGTATGCTATGTGTGTTTTTACCGCAATTTAAAAAATTGCATGAGGGAGCACCGAGGGGTGACCGCAGGACCGACTACGTACTTTGTGGGGCTCGAGGCAAAATGAAAATGTGGCGTCTCTTGCCAACTGCAGAGCACCACGCCGAGCTGTGGCCCTTCTGAGCGTGGGACCCTGTGCCAATGAGCAGGTCGCACACCCACGGGGCCTGCCGGTTGACGGCTAAGTTCACCGCCTTGACTGCGGGTATATACGTAAATTAAAACTTACCAAAACAGAAACTTGAAGTATGTACAGTTTGCTGCTTATCGATTACACCCCAATATAGTCGTTTAAATGGAAGTGACCAAAAGAATGTTTTTGAAAAGGAGCAGCACCAATGTAAGTAAGACAGCCTTTATTCACGCCGGAGACATTGCTGTTTGCAGATGTGCATGGAATCAACCATTTTTTGCTCCGTAGCCTGTCATCAACGGGTTGGAACACTTTGCTTGAATCTAAAAGGTACTTTGGGGGGCCCCTGGGTGGCTCAGTCGGTTGAGCGTCCGACTTTGGCTCAGGTCGTGATCTCATGGTCCGTGAGTTCGAGTCCCGCGCCGGGCTCTGTGCTGACAGCTCGGAGCCCAGAGCCCGCTTCGGATTCTGTGTCTCCCTCTCTCTCTCTGCCCCTTCCCCACTCATGCTCTCTCTCTCTCTCTGTCTCTCTCTGCCAAAAATAAATAAACATTAAAAAAACTGTTTTCAAGAAAGTAGTTTGGGAAGGGATTCTAGTTAACAATATGGGTTGGTTGGACCTGTGTTTGAATCATGTTCCCCTAACCTCTAACTCTGTGACCTTGAACTGGCCCAGATCCTCATGTCCTAAGTTGGCTCCACTGAGGTCCTTGGAAGTTTAAATGAGATAGTAATATAAAGGGTTCTCAGCACAGCACCTGGCCATTTGTGCTTAAAGCGTCATTTGTAGAAGAAATGTGTGAGCGCACCTTTCTCTCCTGGGTGCGTGACAGACGGCGTTTTCGACACACCCCCTAAATCTCAACGGTAGGTCCCGCTCTTCCGCGTGATGGAGTGTTGGAGTGTTTGCATCAGACCCTGCGTGTGCCACAGACCAGACGTGCCGTCTCAGAAATCTTACTTAGGTCCAGAGCCTCGGTTTCCTCACCTTTGCAACCGTAATAATAGTTAGAACAGAGCAGGTGCCGTTTGCATAGTAGTGATTATTCTTTTCCTTTTACCCAGTCGTCTGGGCTCAACCCTGCCCAACATAGCACATAATTTCATATTTAGCGTAATTTCCCAAGTAAACAACTACTGGTTCAGAGAATTAGATCTCCATTTTCCTGACCGGTCTCACATTTTTTTTCTAAATAATTAAGTCTATAGAGGAGATCAGACCAAGGTGGCTAAATAATACAGTACCCTATGTATTTGAATTTCAAAGGAAACAATACAGGACCTTGAAAATGAATGGGTGACTGTTGCATGATTGATGGTTAATCTATGGCCAAGTGTTTTTAGAGAAAGGACCGATCCTAAAATCTCTTGAAAATGCAAATAATTATTCTGAAGGATTTGCAGAAGTAAAAACAGGCAGCTACTCTATGGTTTTTTGGTTTTGGTTTTTTTTTTTTTTTTTTTTTTGTAATTTTCAGATGCTTTGTTTCGTACAGGTTCTCTAACTTTGACAAAAATTACTTTAAAAACTCACTCAAATGTTCTCTTTAACAGAGTAGGAGTTGCAAACGCTCTGATCATATTTTTTTTACCACTTTCATATTTAAAAATAATATGCCCTCTAAACATTTACATTCAAGATTTGTTTTTCCTCAGATGTGTAAGTAACACATAGTAATTTGCATCTCATGCATAAATCTTACTCTGTTGAATACGAAATTCAGGAAAGTTCCTTGTCTCTCTTCTCTGTTTCCGCCCCCCACCCCAACTCATTGGTAGTTTGGTTGACTAATATTTCCAAAAAGATAAGGAAGGGGCATTGGCAGTTAGCAAACAAATCTCTTGTTACTGCTTTCTTTCAGGGGCAGGGAACTCAGAGCTGAATACGTAGCTCAGTGTTTTACAATACTCATAAAAGTGTTTCCATCTTTAATATTCTCCCAGATGAGTGCACCGATGTGTCCTTTGTTAGCGCCATGTGGAGATGATGTGTATGTGGGGATTTCTCCAGGATGAATTTGACCCTTAGGGTCTTTGCGGAACCACGCCCGCATGCCTTCAATCAATTTCAATTCCAAGCGCTCCGGAAAGAAGGTGTTCATCCGGGGTGCGGCCCTGGTAGACTGAGGCCGCCCCCTGGCCTCTCCCGTTACCATCCCTTCGTCCCCAGGACATCGCATTTCAAGAAGCTTGTCTTGGCCTTGCGTTGATCATGTCTGGTTAAACTCTGAGGCTTGTTTTATAGTCTGAATTTCCTGCACCACTGGTTTCTTGTCTACTGATCGTTTGCCAGGTCTCAGCTCGGCAAAAGACGTCTCAGGAGAGCCTCACCCCCATTGCAAAAGGTGACTAAAATATTTCATTGCGTCATCTGCCCTTGGTACAATGAACTCTTTTCAGCAAATGTCTGGTAATGCTTTGAATACAAGAGGCTTCGTGAAAATAAATTGCCACGTTCTCTGCTTCTGTTGCTGCTGACGTGTACTCTTCCTTCTACCATTAGAAATTCCTCTTATTTAACCTTTAGGGTCTTCTTCGCGTGATATGTGCAAAATCCGGTTTTCTAAAATTATTTATTCGCTGTTCTTTTTCACTCGTTGTTCAAACCATTTACTAGGGAACCACTGACCCCTGTGCCAACCAGCCCTGCATGAGGAGGCGAGAAACACCGTGCAAGGTTCTGCTCTCAGGAGAACAGGCTCTTGAGAAGACAGGACTCACAGGCAGGAGACAGTCGGGTAACAAAGCCGGGCAGCGTAGAAAGAGATCAGAGACAGTGAGAGCTTTCAGACTCCGGAAAATGGAGCAGAGCGTGGGAAATACAGTCACGGGGGGCTAATAATTATTGTTACCCGGCGATATCAATAATAGAATCACATTAGTGGCAGTTATCACCGGCCAGTTACCCCGTGTCCGGTTCTGCACGTGGTTTATGCATCCCCTTGATGGGTGCCCTTGGCCACTTCGTGAAGTAGGCCTCGTCCTACCACGCGGACAAGAGTGTCTTCACGGGGAGGGCTGGGATCGAGCAGAATTTGGAAGAAGGAGAATGTGAAGGGCTGCTGGGGAGGAGGAAGGCATTTCCTGGGGAAAGCAGTGAATGCGTCAGGAGTCCCCGGCCCTGAGGTTCAGGGAGATGCGGCAGAGGAAGATGAGGCCAGCCTGCCACACGGAAGCACGGAATTTGGAGGTGATGGGAGAGGAGGTTCCTCAGGGAGGAGTGGAGTCGGGTCAAGTGAGGCCTCCCAGGGCGGGCTTAGGAAGGCGGACTTAGTCCTGCAAACACAGAGCTTCTGGGGAGGTATTTGGGTGGTCACGGCTGCGTCTCAGGGTACACGCAGCCATCAAAAGGTGTAATCACTGAACTGAAACATTATCCTCATCGTTGATTCGGTTTTTCTTGGGTTCCTGTCAGGGCCCGGGTATTTTGTAGAAGTCATAAGTGCAACTAAAATTTACCCTGGCCCGGCTTCCTGCCCGAGATCATTTTTATCAAAGCGCTGACCCTGGCAGCCTGTCCACCCTTCTGCAGGCACACGCACGGGCACACCCGTGTGCACACGCGTACACGTGCACTAACACGCACACGCCGTACTCAGAAAAAAGTAGCCACTGGCAGCCATGTTTGTCATCCGGAACCCCAGCCCCTTGCTGGGGGATCGAATCCGTGCCAGTGGGATTATCTCTCCTGGGGAATTCGGAATCTAGGAATTGGGTCGTGCTTCTACCCTGTGGTACGTTTTCTCTTACGATGAGATACTATATCCTCAGAGAGGCTGTGGGGGAGGGGAGCAGGGAGAGAAGAAAAGCTATGTATACCACACCTTATGGAATTACCGTTGTTAAAAGTAAAACGATTGGGCGGAAAACATGAATAGACGCTTCTCTAAAGAAGACATCCGGATGGCCAACAGGCACATGAAAAGATGCTCAACGTCGCTCCTCATCAGGGAAAGACACATCAAAACCACACTCAGATATCGCCTCACGCCAGTCAGAGTGGCCAAGATGAACAAATCAGGAGACTATAGACGCTGGAGAGGATGTGGAGAAACGGGAACCCTCTTGCACCGTTGGTGGGGATGCAAACTGGTGCAGCCGCTCTGGAAAACAGTGTGGAGGTTCCTCAAAAAACTAAAAATAGATCTACCCTGTGACCCAGCAATAGCACTGCTAGGAATTTATCCAAGGGATACAGGAGTACTGATGCACAGGGGCACTTGTACCCCAATGTTTATAGCAGCACTCTCAACAATAGCCAAATGATGGAAAGAGCCTAAATGTCCATCAACTGATGAATGGATAAAGAAATTGTGGCTTATATACACAATGGAATACTACTTGGCAATGAGAAAGAATGAAATATGGCCTTTTGTAGCAACGTGGATGGAACTGGAGAGTGTGATGCTAAGTGAAATAAGCCATACAGAGAAAGACAGATACCATATGGTTTCACTCTTATGTGAATCCTGAGAAACTTAACAGAAGACCATGGGGGAGGGGAAGGGGGAAAAAAGTTAGAGAGGGAGGGAGCCAAAATATAAGAGACTTAAAAACTGAGAACAAACTGAGGGTTGATGGGGGGTGGGAGGGAGGGGAGGGTGGGTGAGGGGTATCGAGGAGGGCACCTGTTGGGATGAGCACCGGGTGTTGTATGGAAACCAATGTGACAATAAATTTCATATTTAAAAAAAAAAGTAAAACGATTGAATATTGGCAGTTTTATACCATTCGCCTGCCATACGTACAGACACACGAGTGAAACATACCTGCCCTTAGAGCCTGGGAAATATTCCAGATCACTTCCGGGGAATTCCTCATGTGTCTTAAACCCATCTGAAGTGCCCTTCTCTTCACTTGCAACCGGAAGGTCCTTGACGAGACCAAATTTGCAGCTTCTGACGCCAAAAAGTTTGCTATCGAGAGGAGAAAAGAAGACTCGTGGTTTACAGCGTTCGATCCACTCTCTGGGCAAATTAGACAGCCGCGGGGGTGGGGAGTGCAGACGAAGCCGGGGACGTCTTACTGGGGGGCCACGGGGGTAGCTGTGGCACACTAGCCACCATGTTGCCGTGCTTTTCTTGCTGTGCAGACCCGCGCTCCTTAATTCAAGAACCTTCCTGGTGCAGCTCGCCCTCTTCAGGGCAGCCCCCCGGGGCCCACAAGGCTGCGCCAGCCATCTGTCACCTCCGCGAGGCTCCCACAGATGCGTCCTCCCTCTCAGAGAGGCTCCACAGGCCGCTGGCCTTCCCTGAGGGCACGTCCAGTCTTTCAGTCTACCATCGCACCCTGTCATACCCAACACATCGTGCCCTGTGATTATCTCAGCAATCTGCTTGTTATCTGCCCCGACAACATATTTAACATTAACAAATGTCTTTGGGTGACGAGTGACGAGGGATTCAAGCCAGCCACAGCCCTAGTCCCTGGTTCGCAGAGGAAATACTTTGTGGTGCGTATGTCCTTCGTATCGTACTTCAGAGTTGAGTGTTTACCTCCAGTGACTTCGAAAATCTCTAAATATTTAAGGAATGACAGTATAAGTTGGTAGATGCCAACTTGAAGATGCTGTCGCCTGTGTGATTCCTTTCTTCCCCCAGCTATGGTCCTTCAGTCTTGTAGTGTAACGACCCTACAAAATGCCTCTCATACCAGGACGGGGATAATAAAGGACATGGGCCTTTCTTCATACAAAACACTCATTCTAAGAAGTGTTTTCTTTTTGGGGAGACGATGGAGGTTCATACCATGCGGAGCAAGCCTTTGAAAGATTGTTTGATGAAGGCAAAGATAATGTAGAGAAACGCTATAAATCATTTTAACTGGAGTGTCGCCACATCGTGCTCTTGTAGGAAGAACCGAAAGAACTTGGGTGGTCAAGAAGACAACAGGGAACGATAATTTTAGGAGGAAGGAAGAGGTTGGGGCAGACGGGGGCAAGATGAGAAGTTTGTAGCAGTTTGGCTATGCTACGATCCAGTGTGAGTTTGCCTTTGCAAAAACTCAAAGGTGCACAGATCATCTAGAAAGACTCATTGTTAAGGCATGTGGTATTTTCCTCTGTAAATAGGTTAAGGAATGAGACAGGGGCAGAGATGTGGGATTTCCCTCCACTGGAATGTTGTCTTCATTTGGGAGAGGAAGCTATGTGAATCTATTACTGATTTATGTTTTCTTTTTTTTTTTTAACGTTTATTTATTTTTGAGACAGAGACAGACAGAGCATGAATGGGGGAGGGGCAGAGAGAGGGAGACACAGAATCTGAAACAGGCTCCAGGCTCTGAGCTGTCAGCACAGAGCCCGACGCGGGGCTCGAACTCACAGACTGCGAAATCATGACCTGAGCCGAAATCGGCCTCTTAACCGACTGAGCCACCCAGGCGCCCCTAATTTATGTTTTCAAACACACACATATAGGAGAAAAAGTCTAAAAGTAAATAAGACAATGTACTACATACTAATCCAATTAGTGGGAAGTTGGGTGATATTATCTTTGTAGCTTCTCAAAAATTATCTTTATCAAAGGGAATTCCTGATGTCAAGGAAGACTCTGCATTTGCTCTAATTCAGTTTCTGCGCCCAAACTCCGTGCCCTCCACACTTTTGGAGGAAGGAAGGAAGCTGGGAGCGAATAAAATCAAGTTGCGTCCACTCGAAAGAAGACTGTCTCTGCATGCATTGAATCAGGCATCACTGTAAATATTTATTCTGCTATGGCTTAAAGGAGTTCTGTGTTTACAGGAGAGAAAATGGTGTTGGTTGAGATAAGGACGCATTCTGCCTCTTTGGGGATGTTGCATCCTGGGGGAGCCTTGCCCTGAGACAGGATGCCAATTAGCAGGGGCCACTCTTCTTAGATCGACGCCACTCCGTTCCCAGGCAAATGGTCCAGGCTTCATTAGCTGGCCTGAGCTGAAGTGTCACACAAACCCAGACGTATCAGTTCGTGCTCTGTTCGGGCCCCGTTCGCAGAGCAGGCCTGGGAGGGGGCTGACTCTGGGCTGCCATGCTCCTTGGCCCTGACTAATTAGACTCAGGCAGACTGGAAGCACTCCTGCCTCTCCGCTTCCCAGCAGATTTTATGGTGAGTGAACTTGGCCTTGGGCCTGCCTGTGCATGCTTTAGAGACTCAAGAGCATCCGCTGAGCGACACTGCTTTTCTACGTCCATCATGGCCCAATGCCGCCAACACCTTTCTACCCGAGTCCGACCACTGCACAGGGTCCCTCCGTCCTCCACCGGGGCCTCGACCCCACGGCACAGCCCTGTTTTCCCTCTTGGACGGGGGCCAACTCCCTGCCGGATTTCTGCCCGCCCCATCCCTGGGGAGCCACATGCCTCTGCTCTTCTCTCTCTTGCTTGAATGGACTTTCCGGCACGACTTGGCTCAGGGTTTTGGGGTCCTGTTGTCTCCTCACTTAGCACCATCAGAAGCGGACCCTGTCCGTGACATGCTCTGTCTGGACTCCTTAGACATGAACGTTCTGCTACGTCCCGTGGGACTTGGTCTCTTGGACTCTCTGTCCACTCTCTTGTGTGGGTCCTCACCATCGTCCTCTTCCTCCCCAGCATATAACACGGCTGGACTCCATTCTCCACCTTGTCAGGAAGCAGTCATGACAAAGCCTATTCGCTGGTCCCAGTCATCACGGATGCTGTCATTCGAACTCAGCAGATAGACAGCAGAGTAAAAGTTACCCTTCTCTACCAGGAGAGTGCCCCAAACTGGAATATTACCAAGGGCTGGTGACTTTTACTGGGGTTTAGGGTCATGATGTAAGAGTAAGTCATTTAATTTTCTTGCTGAAACTAAAAATAATGCCTACCAGGGGGCACCTGCGTGGCTCAGTCGGTTAAACTTCTGACTCTTGATTTGGGCTCAAGTCACGATCTCACGGTTCGTGAGTTCAAGCCCTATGTCGGGCTCTGTGCTATCAGCACAGAACCTGCTTGGGGTTCTCTCTCTTTCTCTCTCTCTCTACCCCTCCCCTGCTCATGCATTCCCTCTCTCTAAATAAATAAAAATAAACTTCAAAAAAAATAATGCCTACTAAGAAGAAAGATAAATGTGTTTTTTTTGTTATTGACAGTAACCCTAGATGATTGGTTTTCTTAAAATGCACAGGGCGGTTACTATTGTAAATGGGGGGGGGGACTCTACATTTTATAGGGAATATTCATGTTTTCAGGGGAAGCTTTGACACATAATAATTTTTTATTGGAGGTAGCTCCTTGGGGGAAATCACCCTTATTTCTGAGTTAGAGTGTGTCATCATAATTAATACTCCAATTTTTTCCAAGGTTTCCAGAGATTTATTCTCATGACTCTTGTGAGTCTCTACGGTGTAAGACGAGGCCTTCCAGTTCTGAACAAGATGGCATTCACAGTTCCTTAGTAAGCCTTTGGGAGATTTAAACACTCCTAACCTCAGGAGACGATCCCTTTTGGAAGTGTTTGCAAACAATTCCCTCATTATTCCAGACAGGCGAGGTCTACGGTCCAGGTCTATCCCTTCCGAAGGACACGTTCTGAGACTTTCTTTGAACCGTGTTGGGTTGACCTGGCAAATCCCAACTGCAAGTCTGTAGACGGGCCCTCTGAAAGACAGAGTAGGAAAGGTCTTTGCTTAAATTACTCTCGATTTTGTTTCGTAAAGGATGCTTTTCTTAAATTGCAGGCCCTCGTGCGAATCACGAACTGGGAGCTGATACAAGTTCCCTTTTCTCCCTCCACCACTGCAACTCCCTCTGCTGATAACACCATGGCTCCGTGTTTTCCATGGTTGTATCTCCCGTTTCTATATGATTTACTTGCAACTCCTGCTCGTGAGTTGTTGCTGATTTCCCTCCAATTAGAGCCCCAAATTATAAGTGGATTTGGACAAGGTTCTAAATCTTCCGTAGACGAAGGATTCTGTGGGAGAATTTGGCTGGAAAGGAGAGGTGCAGATAGGTTGATGGTTTCATTGCTTACTGCTCACTTAGCCTCACAGCCAATGTTATCACTGTTTAAAATATTATTCATTAGTAGCAACTACCATTGAACCAAAGGGTCTGCTGTATACACTCTTAGCATGTTCATTTGATGCGGTTAGACATTTTTTCCCTAGAGGAGCCCGAATCCCATCATTGCCCTGTCTCTCTTACTGGGGAAGTTGGCAGATATCGGTGAACTCCGTCACCAGGCTCTCCCTGTGCTCACTGAGGGGTAGTAATTACATTTTTGTAGGGTAACGAGAGATAACCTGGGAGCGCGCAGGTTAATTATTTTTTTTTTTCCTGCTGTGTGCTAGAATAGCGCCAGTGTTTGAATAATGACAACCTTTTTATGTGGGAGGTCCTTCGAGGCTCAAAATTGGCAACAATAAAAGAACAGTAATATTCTTTTCAACAATAATGGTAGAGATAATTGTATAGAGAAGAGGTGCCATAAAAGGGTGGCCCGGTCACCACCATGACCTGGCCCCTTGCTGTCTCAGACTTTCCATTTTGGCGTTAATATCATGGTTTCATTTCATTCCCCTTCTTTACGATAATCTGAAGAATCTTGAGTGCCTAAAACCAAGCCTAGTGGGTTGTCAAGAAGCCAGAGCAATGACATTTTATTCTATTATTATAATTTGTTTTCAGGAGGCATAGTTTTAATTATTTGCATGAAGAATGTCATTATGTATTCATGCCAATACAATTCTGATAATTAATTTACATGATGGAAATTTCTTAGTGATTTTGATGTCAACGTTAATAGCAACATCTGATAGTTGGTCTGGGGATGTTGACATAAATTTAACTTTTAATATATTATTGCCAACACCACCAGCAGTATAAAATTACTTTGCAAGAAAAGGAAAAAAAAAACCCCCACGGGGGAAGAATTTCAATGAAAAAGAAAGCGAGCCTTCCCTAGGGTTTACGGGTCCAGAACAAAATATACGCACTCAGATGTGACGAATGATTTACTCGGACACGGACTGGGGAAAATGAACCTGTTGAAACGTGTAGCTTCCTATAAAAGGAGCTCACTGTGAAAATAGTGTATGCGCCGGAAGAAGTAGCTCTTACAGCCATTTTTTGTGTTTGTTTTCATAATTCTTTTTTCTTGCAAAACCTTTCAAAACTTTCGAACGCTTTGTGCGCTTCTTTTGTATTTTCATCTTTGTCCATTTGCATTTTACTTGAGAGATTTAAACAGGGAGAGTGATAGGCCGTTGTCCTTGTACAGAGTCAAAAACATCCTGTGTGTCCAGGGAAAAAAGCTCTATTTTCACCTATGGCAGGCAGTCAGTGAAACGACTGAGGCGCTAAACCCATTATAACAGAGTGGACTCTGTTAATGATGTGATCTTGTCAGGTAGCTGCCGAAAAGATGGTCTTCAGTTTCCGCCCTGGGAGGGGATGACAGTCCCATGGTGTTCGTTGTATGGCTGAGAGTTGGAAACAGCAAATGGGACCCCTCCCACTTATATGAATATTCATATAGATGCACATAAAAATACACACACGCACATATACATGCATGTGGATGTGTCCGTGCGTGTGTATTTTTGGTTTCAAAATACTGGAATTTTATAGGTCTGCTATTTTTTAAGTGGCAAACACCCTAAAATCCCAACTGGCCACATCTGTCCTCGTCTCATACAGCTGTTTTTCCAGGCTCACCCTTCACCTGCAAAGGACGACACCATCTTTCCCAACGTGGCACTGGTACCACGAGACACGTGCAGGACTATGTGGTAGACGCTGTCCCGCTGTCTTCTATTCATTCAAAGTCACTACCACGGCTCTTCGGTCCTTGACAGAAATTCGTTTTCAAAATACTTAGACCCTTGAATAAGGTGAGCGTGGGGAATTAATGAAAACATTCAAGGCCAGTTATAATTTTGATTTGCTTTCAGCTTGTGCAATGCTGTCCTATGGTGGTCCAAGCCAATGGAAAAAAACGTGGTGCTGCATTCTGTTCAGTAATTTAGCGATTTCCGGCCATTGTGGTTGAGAAAAAGGAGGAAGAGGGGAGTAGTCTACCCTCAGATAAGGTATTTTTGTCTGCCCAAGACTTCTCCACATCTTTGCCATCAACAACAGTGATGGTGTCACTCATTGTCCCCGAACTGACTGGTCTCAGCTATGTGTGTGTGAAGAGAGGTTTGCTAGGGTAGTAATTCATGTGGGGCAGGTACGAAACACAGACTATCCTGCATCTCTCCTTGGTGGGTAGGGTCTCACTGCTTCTCAAAAGCAGAAAGCGTTCACACCCACCATCTTTTTACCCTTCTCCCACTTTCACGTTTGGTAAAAAGCGAGGAGAAAGGGAAGAGTGGAGATAAAGTTGGAATACGCGGAAGTCATAGCGCAATAGTGATGTCTAGCCTGCACTACTGACCTAGCTCTCTCCACTTGATTTCGATAACTATTTTGAGAGTGCATATTTTGATTGGTTGGTTAAAAAAACCCTCCACAACCATGGAGAATTGAAACACGGCACTGAATGTTTCCGAACAAAAACTATGCACTATGTGATTTGTCAGAATTCACAAGAAAGTGTGCAATCACTTCCTATGGGCTTTGCCGTAATAGATTGATCTCGATGATTTAAAGTATATTCCTCTGGGAGTTGCACGCTACCTAATTCAAGGCAAAAAATTTATAATGGACACTTAACAACTTTTCAACACTGTCATGCTACGTTTTCACTCCTTCACTTTACTGGTTTCTAATTGCTTTGAAAAATATATTATGCTTATGACGATAACATACAGTTCTTTGTGGCATAAGAATTAGAAATATGTTTTGACTAAATTATGAATCACACAGTGCAAGTGACAGTGGACATTTTTTGTTTTGGATTTTCCCAAATATGCTATTTGAAATTGTTTACATATACTAGAATCTCTTGCATTTAAATAGCTCATTATGTAAATATTTAGGAAATAGGTGGATATTTATTTTCACGGAAACTTCCACTCAATCACCGAACTAAGATGATACCTTAATGTCAACTGCGACATCACATGTTCAGTAAAGAATACATAAATATCAGGGGCGCCTGGGTGGCGCAGTCGGTTAAGCGTCCGACTTCAGCCAGGTCACGATCTCGCGGTCCGTGAGTTCGAGCCCCGCGTCAGGCTCTGGGCTGATGGCTCAGAGCCTGGAGCCTGTTTCCGATTCTGTGTCTCCCTCTCTCTCTGCCCCTCCCCCGTTCATGCTCTGTCTCTCTCTGTCCCAAAAATAAATAAAACGTTGAAAAAAAATTTAAAAAAAAAAGAATACATAAATATCAAAACCTGAAATCGAATCACATTTAATTTTTGAAAGTAAAAAAAAAAAGTTCATATTCTGAATGTATATAATTAGCAGAACCTACTGGGCCAGAAGAATTACAGTGAGAGATTCCTAGGTAACCAGCCTTGGCTTCCCTATCTCCTGGCTAGGGAAGCTCGCATTTTCCATCTGGCAGAGGAACTTCAGGCAGCAGAAGAATTAAGCGTTGGGTTTACGGACTATGCAATGTGTTTGTGTCTCAGGGCATTTTAGTGCACTGAAGGTTGACCTCTTTGAGCTCCCGAAGGCCGGCAAGAGCCCTGGTGAACGGACGCCAATGGCTTGGTGTGCAGAAGGCTAATCAGGTGAGGGTGATCTCGCTTCCTCTCTGAGAGTTGCCTACTGTGTTGGATTTCTTTCCATACTCAGACTTGCTGTAGAAAGATATCAGCTTTGGAAGCCCAGCCAGGATCAGATGGGGTCTGGACCAAGGCATCAGAATTGCTGTGGGGAGATAAAAAGGTCATGTGTCAAGTGCTAGACTTAGAGCCAGGAAGCTGGAGTTCTCATCTGGTAATTAGCCCTGTAAGCTCACAACTCAGCCTCTGTGAACCCTGGTTCTCTAATCAATAGAACAAGGGGGAGAGCAGAGGCCTCCTGAGTTCTTTTGCATTCTAATATTCTCTGATTCTAAATCTTTTGGACAAACTGTAATTATATACCCTGCCCCCAAAATGACCACAGGGAGTGGTGAACATGGAAACGACCATTCTATATCAGCTCTAGAAAAGATATGTTGAAAAGGCATGGAAGGGAGGGTGAGGGACAGGATAAGTTTACCAGCGTGCGGAGAAGGGGGCATTTTGCTCTGGGGACTCACAAGCATTAATAGTTTACCAGAAAGGTAAACAGCTTGAGTGAGGTGACCTATGTAAAGTGGCTGCATAGCAAATGCTCCAAAATGGTGGCTGGTGGCTCTGGTTACCATTGCTTTCATGGAGAAGATATGGCAAGGGTTGTCCTTCCTACACACACACACACACACACACACACACACAATTTCCCCGAGTCTGGCTTCTCAGGTAGACGTTCCTGTTAAAAATTGGTATCTTCTACAGAAAACGTTCATGTCTGATTAAACAGGTATATTTGATATTATGTTTAATATCAAAACATTTAGCTTTGCGTTAACTCTCCCATGCTCTTGGCTGGCATATTCCAGTCGCCCTAAAACTTAAACATAGTGGAGAGCCAACAATCTGTGGTGGCTTATTTGTGGACCCACATCATGCAAGTGTCAGGAGAAAGATCGCTCTGAACTCCAGCTAGGAAGTAGGAGGAGCTCGCGCCTCAAAGGGTATGAACAGTGTACAACTAGCAGCACGGAATAACAGGATCAGAAGAATCTTCAGCTTCAAGGAAACAGAAAATGAAAGTTACTCTTTCGATTGGGGTTTGGACGATTCTGGAAAACTAGCCAGATCTCCAACTGTTATCGGTTAGGTGGGAATTGGTGCAAGGGTGGGACTGCATGTGTGAAAAGGAAGCATGGGCAATGATGCACAAGGGAAGCTTGTGCCAGAGCTTCCTCTCTGCGCCAGAGCGCTCCTCTCCGTTCTCCCCACGTCAACAGTTAACTGATGAGCCACATCTTCTTCAAACGCGAAGAGTCCATTGGAGAAAAAAGGAATTGTCTTAATTGTGCAAAAATGTGAACACATCCTTGGTTACTGCTTTCTGCCTTCCTCTTCTCTGGATCGGCCACTGGGTCCTTCGTGCCTTACGTCATGAGTTTCTTGGGAGCATAGTCTATGTCATTGGGCTGTCACAGTCGTTTTACTGAGAGGGTCTCTCAAAACCCTTGTAACCTCCTCTTTACCATAGCACGTCTTTACTCAGACCTCACCGTCTTCTACTATTCTGTTTATATTCGACGTATGAAATCACTTCATCCCTAGGTATCTCTTCATCCGTAGCGTCCTACTTTTCCAGTCCTACAGTCCTACTTTTCCATCTACGCTCACTAAAACCCATTCTCCTTTACTTCCTTCGAAACATAGGAACCCACCCCCATAAGTATCTTGTCTCTTTGCTCTGTCACATCCTTCTTCCTTGGCTGATCTCAGCCAATTCCTGTCACTCCAGCTTCTCCGACTCTATAGGAACGCCTGCTCTGTCCCTCTAGCTTCGCGTTTGCAACTAAGCCCCACATCTGTATTTACAGCTTCCTCCCGTGCTTGAGATGTAATACTATCACATCAAACTCTAAGGTGGCGTGGAAATGAACTTTGAGGAAAAGTTTGATGAACCTTCCAGCAAAAGAGTGTTGAAAACTTCAAAAGTGGCTAGATGTAGAAGATGGGGGAGAGGAAGTCCCAGAGATGACCTCGTGTGTGGAGTCTGACTGAGCTCTGGGTGCAACGTTCAGAAGCCTCGCCTGGGCGCCTGTCCTCTCTTCTTCTATGGGTGGTGTCTTTCTGGAAGACCCTATTCACCCCTCGAGTCCAGCCTCTATGCAGTGGACTAGTGGAACCCTCTTACAACCTAGCTCTCTCTGAGTTCTAGCGATACAGAAAGACCTGCTTCCTGGACATCTATGCTATCCTCTCCCGGCAGTGTTACATTCCTCACCCAATTTAATTCCTTCTTAGTACTTGTGGCTGTGGCTTCCAGATAATCATAACTTCCCAGCGTTGAAACCTGGTGTTCATCTTTTATTTTTTAATTTTCTATTTAATCATACCTTTTATGTGACATCATGGTGGACTTTTCAGGGGTTACCTCTGTAGGACTCATCACACCTGTTTCCCCTTTTCCATCTCAAAGGTCGCCCCCCTTGGCTTGAGGCTGTTTATGATGGATTGGATTTTCGCTCCGACTATTCCCTCTTCCTTGCGTGGCTCTATGGGAGAGGTAGACACCTCTATTCATGCTGCACTTGACCATGTGACTTGCTTCGCCAGTGGGAGTTCAATGGGTCTGACTTGACAGAGGCTTGTAGTGTGCTTACCCAACGGTGCTTGAGCTCTTGTGCATCTATGCCCTTGCCCCGAGGAGATGGGTCTGGGCTTGCCCGACGGTCCCGAGAGTGGGACATAAACCATCCGGAAGCCCAGATCAGCTGACCCCCAGCCAACCTGCCAGTGTGTGACCCAAGCGTAAACTTATTGTTGTGTTCTGTGGTCAATTTCGTGGTTGTTTCTTACCCAGCATTCTTGTGACCTCATTGCTTGGCACAGCCCTGCCTCCACGCTAACGGTCCGTGCTTGTAAGCCGTCTGCTGTCTATCTGAAGCCCGGCCTCTCCTTCACACTTTGCAGACTGCTGTTCCGAAAGCACATCTGTGGTCCGAGCCTCCTCTTGCTCAGCAAGGGTCGGAGGCTCCCCGTCACTTGCCATGCGACCCACCTCCATGGCTGGTCAGGGAAGGCCTTTTGTGATGTGGCTCAGCCTCCATTTCAGGGTTCAGCTTGCTCTTTTTTCTACCTGTGTGCTACAAACCAGTGCTGGCATGCCCGCTGTGCCCTCCGGGTTCGTGCTTTGGTCTCTCTTTCCTCACATCGCTTCCTTAGCTTGGGTTGTCTGTCCCCTGTTGTTTGTCACATTTTGAAATCTTTTGTTGTTTTTTTTTTTAATTTTTTTTAATGTTTATTTATTTTTGAGAGACAGAGAGAGAGACAGAGAGACAGAGTACGAGCAGGGAGGGGCAGGGGAGAGGGAGACACAGAATCCGAAGCAGGCTCCAGGCTCTGAGCTGTCAGCACAGAGCCCGACACGGGGCTCGAACCCACGAACCATGAGGTCGTGACCTGAGCGGAAGTTGCAGGCTTAACCAACTGAGCCACCCAGGCGCCCCCGCATTTTGAAATCTTAAATTTACCTTCAAGGTAAACCATTGATGCTGTCCCTCTGTAAGTCATTTGCTCTCCATTCACGGCCAAGTATGCCGTGGTTTTTATCTCCTCCCAACACCATTCAATCTTCCTCTTCTATTAACGACACTCACTTCTCTCGTATTCCTGTCTTCCTCCTGTTTCTCCATCACCCCCACTCACCCTCCCCACACATTCTTATAAGCTTGGTTGTAATGGTTTTTCTTTTGTATGTTTTCATTTCCTTTTGTTTTCATCTTTTCTGTGGCTTACATCTGTGCGTTACAAAGTAGAGTTTCCATTTTTATTTGCATGGCGTTGAAAAAAAAATACGTTCTATTTTCCCCAGTACCTAACAATATCACCTGCAGTACGAGAAGGGGATTTTAGTTTGTCTTCTGTTGTGGGGAAGGTACTGGACGTTGGAAGTGCATGGTTCTATGTCTGGGGCACTTCACCTCCGCAGGCAGCTGGGCAACCACCACACATCTGCGGGAAGCCCCAGGGATCCTCAGAGCTGGGCAGGGAGCGTGAGAGGACTTGGTGGGTGCAGAAAGGCAAGCCTTTGTCCCCTCTGCCGCGTCTCTCTGGGACTCGAGCTGCCGAGATGGGGACCAACGCTGACGCCAAGGAGGCGGGTGGCAGGCTCTATCATTAGAAACTCCCTCCTGATCAAATTGGATTCCTTAGAAATCCGCATCCGTTCATTTGGTTACTCATTTTTCATTGAGTGCTCTTTTGCTACTTTTAGTCTAGAGGCAAAGAGGCATTGTGATTTTAATCCAAATATTCTGATACCAGAAATCCCATGACACCTCTAAGCTCATAACAAGAGAGTAGGCCAGACCTACCCGCATTCCTTGGAACTTCTAAAGGAGAGAGTTTCATCCAGAGCTGGGAGTCATGGGTGCCTAACTAGGGATGCCACTGAAGGTAATGGTTTGAACAGTCAAGATTCCACCGGTTGCCCCCGGAAAACCCACACTGTTCTTTCCAGCTTCCAAAAACTGGGAAATGCCTGCTGTGTAAACGCGGTGAAGTCGTTCAGGCTGTTGGTATAGTCTGGAACATTTTCTCTGGATTGGTCACGTCAGTCAGTCAGTTACCTCTCTTTCTTACCAGAGATTAACCAACCATATTAGCAGACATATTATTTAGCTCCAGGACTGAAAATGGTCGCCGTGCTTTCGGAAACTGGCTGAGTCTCGGAAAATTGGAGCAAACGATTCGCTTCCTATGAGGAGACATCGAGGTCAGCTTGGCATCGGGGTGGTTGAAATCCTTGACTCTAACGTATCTGCAGACCTCGCCTCCTCACCTTACTCAGCACCGCTGAAGAAGTGCCATCCTGATCCCGGGTCCAGATTTCTTCTTCGCTGGAGAATGTTCCTTACATCCAGTGTCTGACTCAGAGGAGACATTCTGAAATGCAAAGACTGCTAACCAAATCACTGTGGCTGATTCTTATACTCCATGGAAAAAGACAGGCTTCTACATGAACAGTTTCATACCTGTTCACTGGTTATTCTGCCCACCATGTCGGTTTTGATGAGCGTGTAAAAAAAAAAAAAAAAATGCCTGCTTGTATCTGGTACACTTACCAGCCGCGCTCGATAGGAGAGAACGGTCAAGTGGTTGGCTCTGCGCGTTTCTACCTAGAAATGTTTGGTTTAATAAATTGTGTCTTTTTGAAATATATTGTGACTGTGAGTCACTGTCCTGTAAAACATATATACTCGTGCATGTGGGTAAATGTATTTACTTACCCACACGTGCACACGCATCACATACTTGGGAAGGCGTCAGTACGAAACTTTGTATTTTTATCGCCCTTATTTGTAAATAGGAAATGAAGTTGCAATCCTTGAAATTATAATGGCAAGCACACACAGACACAGTTGCTGGCACAGAATTCAATTAACAGATAGCAATCACCCTTGGGTGACTGTGTGAGGTAGAAATATACAGGCATGCTAATAAGTAATATCTTAAAGCCACGACGTTTATCAGCCAGCAGCCAGACGTGGGCACAAGTGTGGGCAGACAGCGTTGCTCTGGGATATTTAATACAAACCAGCTCTCTCCGTCTAAGGATTTGTGTTTAATCATTCAGCAACATTTTAAGACATCCCGGCTGGCAAGCTTTTCAAACGGAGCTGCTTCGGTCAGAAAATGCAAGGAGTTATTTTGCCCCCCACGGTCGAGAAGGATGGGAGGGGCGGGAATCGGGAATTCGGGAACCATCAGTCTGCATTTGTATTTTTAAATGTTTTTCCTTGTCGTTTTCTGACCTCTGAGCTACTTTGGTGGGCATCTGCGGGGCGAATCATAGCTTTTATCCAAGGAAACATACAGAAGGCGCTCATTAATACACAATAGCCAGATGACGGAGTCTCTGTAAAATACCATTTTCCCCAGCAGCAGCTTAGTATGACTTATAGCTATATTGTTTTTGGATTCTAGTTAAAGATGAACACAGGGGGCTCAGAAACTAGAGGCCGTTTTCTTTTATTTTTTCCTACCTACGGAGATATTTCTAAACTAGGTTAAAGACATTCTTCAAGTGCCTTTCAAGGCATTTTGCATTGTGTGCAAACAAAGGGCAAAGAAAGGTTATGATAAGGGGTGTAACCGGGAAGGCGTTTCTGAAAGAGACTGTGAATTTATCCTAAGAAGGAGGACATTCAAAGGAACGTATTTGACACAAAGAAAAACTGCCCTATGATGAAAGACCCCGGAAGCCGTGGTTTTACGATTTGCCAAAATTAAAATCTTCATCCCAGAGAAATGGTTCGACAGCAGTGAATCCACAGGCATCTGGGTCAGGCATCTTGCCTGGAGGTGTTCTGTCGTATTTGCTGCAAGCAGATGCCTGGGGGAATCTAGCTGCTCAGCAGATGGCTTTGCTGGGAGAGCATCTTTTACATTCGGTCCTTTGAGTCAATCAAACCTTCCACAGAGCACTTGGTTCTTCGAAGCAGAGAGGTAAAGGGGGAGAGAAAAGATGACAAGGAAAGGAGTCGTTTCGCCGCGGGTACGACGAAGGAAAGCTTGAGTAGATTCTACTTTAACCGGATTTTCCAAGCACTTAGGTTAGTACTTCGTATTTCTCCTTTATGGTTCAAGGTTTTATTTTTTCAGAGTGAAAATAAAGAGAAAAAAAAAAACAAGCTGAGATTGTTGTAGAGTTCAGACATCTGCTACTTGTGAAGCTATTGGGATTTTCAGCAAGCGGGCTTTAAAGAGTAGGATGAAGACACTATTAGTTGAAGACTGAAAGATTGTTGGGGTGCCTGGGTGGCTCGGTCGGTTAAGCAGCCGACTTCGGCTCAGGTCATGATCTCGCGGTTCGTGGGTTCGAGCCCCGCGTCGGGCTCTGTGCCGACAGCTCGGAGCCTGGAGCCTGCTTCCGATTCTGTGTCTCCCTCTCTCTCTGCCCCTCCTCACTCCTGCTCTGTCTCTCTGTCTTAAAAAGAAAGAAAAACATTTTAAAAAATTTAAAAAAAGACTGAAAGATTGTCTGCCGTTTCCACCCTTAGCTGACCAAGGGCCACGTTCTGAGAGTCAGGGGCGTCTGTGGCGTTGGGTGGCTACTTCCTCACTTGCGGGGCCGAAGTTGTTGTCCTGAGAAATTTTCCAGTCAGCAAAGTAACCTCAAAATTCTTCCTGAGAAAGAGTCTTCTCTGAAGGAAGTGGGTCATCTCCTTGGGGAGACCATCCATGCAGCACCAACACCGTATCCCGATTTCTGTGGTTTGCTCTTCTGTCAAGTCAATATGGTTTTATGCACCCAGAATTCATCTCACTGATGTCTGGAAGGATCTACTGTAGCCAAATCTGGAGACCGTGATGGTGCTTCATCCAAAATGATAACAGGATCTCTGAAACGTGCCATTTACAAGGTAACACAGAATAATGATGTCAGCAGAGTGACAAATTCCACTGGTGAACCTGGGGGTTTATGTATGAGATGGGTATTTAGAGATTTTACGGAAGATGACAAGATCCTTTCCCACTTCCCCGGGGCTCACAGGTTTTAGTCGTGTCAAGACGTGCACATTTCCCACTTCTTTTTGCAATGGAGCATTTACAAAACTCCTGTGATCCTTAAAAAAAAATAACCACTGACGTGGCTTCTAGGTACTTACAAAAGACGGGTCACGTTATAGAAAATGCCTAATAGCGACAAAATAAGTGATTATTTTTCACAGCGAAGAATTGGTCCCTGTTTTAGGGGGAATAATAGGCTTAGATTTAATATTGCATATAGTTGTGTAAGCTTAGTATAAAAATTATCTCCAAAGACTTCTCTTGGTGGTGTTAGGAAATTTTCGGCATGATTTTATCTGTGTCTATCTGTGCTTGGCTTGGACTGTTAACATGTAGCTCTAAGTGGATCAGTTCTGGAAGAGTGAATTCTAGTTTACCACACACACACACACACACACACACACACACCTGCACATACACATGAAATCCTGTAGTGGGTCAGATCAATAATGCATGTACCCTTATGTTCTGCCTAGAGAGTGGTCTTGGCATTCTTTTGAATGTGAAAAATACGGTTGGCTAAAATGAGATAAATGTCAAATTTCTGAAGTGTAATTAGTTATCTAGTCTAGAATATCTCAACGAGTACAATGATAAGGCTTGTGGGCATACAGAAAGAAAGCGGATGTAGCCCTGAACTTGAAGATTTTATAAGCTGGCTGATGTCACAGAGTGAACATCCGCGGTACAACGTCCGACATCTCAAGCCAATGCGTAATTGAGCGGTCACCTACTTGCGCCGCTCTCTCTCGGTCCTATGGGAAGTCGGAACGAGGGGCTCGGGATGAGTGGGACATATCCAGGCCAAGTGGGCAGCACGGACTTGAGGCGCTCATCGCATCCTCTCCTCCACCAGAAACTTATACGATGCATTTATGCAAGTGTTTCCTGACCTTTGAAAAACCATTTTAAAATTTCTAATTCTGAGGCTATCACGTCTGTCAAAGCAGTGCTCAACTTGACCCAAGTTGCCCTTTCAAGTTTCAAGGAGTGTCTGGCTAATTCTATTATGTTGGAGCAGAGATTGCTGGATGAATGAATAACTCGCCTCACCCATCTATTCCAGGCTTTTCTAGACTTCAGACATCTCCTCATGTTCTCGACGAGCCTAGGTGGAGTGAGGGCAAGTACAACTGTCCGGGTGAGGGAGATTCTACGCTAGACTTGGTGCAGTGAGACTTCCCACTGGGTTTGACCTGTGGCGTTCTTTTGCTTGAGACGTGTTGTTGGGCGGGAGAGGACGAAGGGACGTTCTCATTCGAGCTTTGTGAAGGCGAGGTGGTCGAGCATCGAGAAGGGGAAGAGGGGCTGGGGCATCCGCAGCCCCGTGATAACAGCAGTGTCGAGGTCCCTAGAAGAAGTGGACGGAGTCAGAGACAAGTGAGAAGCTGTGGGTGTGGTCCTGGCGAGAGGTGATGAGAGCCCACAGCAGGGGACCAGGGGAAGGGGACGCAGTTCCCGGCAGGAACCCTGTGAAAGTCAACTTCAATGGCCTCGGTAGCTGAGGGGAGGAGTGAGCAGAGGAGTTCCGGACAGGTGTGCTTAGGGAGGACGAAGAGAGCGGAGCCACAGACAGGGACTGGGGGTTCCCCCAGGACCAGGTCACCAGGGCTTTTCGAGATAGTCTTTTCAGTGGGGTGTCGAGGAGGAAGCAAACAGGCAGGAGGTGGGGGTGGGAGTTTTCTACCCCTTTTCAAAACTGTTCGGCCCTGAAAGAAAACAAAAGGGGAGAGCGGCAGGATCCCAAGAAAGCTTTCTCCTCTTTGTCCTGGTAAAATTAGGCTTACTTGGGGGCAGAGCGGAGCATCAGAGATAGGGGACACAGTGGAGTTGAAGGAGCGTACATAATGGGCGGAGAGAGGTCCCGGAGGACTGGCCGGGCTGGGAGTCGAGCCCTGGCCCGAGGGGGCAGCCCCCGTGCCCACTCTACTGACGCCTGAGCTGCCTGTCATTCAGCCTATCTGAGCCCCTGCTTCCTGGTCTGTGCATCGAGGTAGCAAGGCCCACTCACCAGAGCCACAATTCAAACGAAACCCAAAAGCGTGTGCGATACGCTTAGCGTGGTCGAAGAGCCGGTGCACCGCGGAAATCTCTGGGTAAAAATCTTCAAATCGCCTTGGCCACTTGAGGCACAGGACAGAGGGCAGGAGTCTGGATGTACCCTAAAGTGTGGTACCCACAAACGGACAGACAGCACGGAGAATGGAGAGAGAGCACAGCTTGCGCTCTGAGACAAAGTTCAAATCCGCCTGGGCCGGGCTGATGGAGAAGGAGACAGAGGGCTCCCATCAGAGAGCATGCTGGGGACGGGGGGAGGATGGGTAGAGTCATACTTCCACGGGGCACCTGAGACCTGCCCCACAGGTGGGGAGGGGGCCGTTCCGGGTGAACAGAGGTGTAGGGTGGGCTCAAGGAGTCCCTGCCTCGCTGCCCCCCGCAGCTTCTTGGCTCGTGTTCATCGGTGTTTGGTATCGACACTCAGAGATGCTGAAACCAGCATTAGGGATAAGAGGTCCTTGTGAAAAATCTGTGCAGAAAGACACTCTTGTCAGAGGGCCGAAAACACACAAATAACAAAACGAAAAAGCCTAGTTATTAGAGAAAGACATCACAGGCACTTGGACCACATGTGCTCACTCAAGGGTCTTGCCGTCCCGGGGACAGACGGCTTTCTTCGTCAGGTGTTTGTGAGGAGCGAGACACTGTAGGTGCCCATCAGTGGGCACTCGTTCTGTGCATTTTCAGTATTCTTTAATGTTTATTTATTTTTGAGAGAGACAGAGAGAGAGAGGGCCCAGGGAAGGGGCAAAGAGAGAGGGAGACAGAGAATCCCAAGCAGGCTCCAGGCTGTCTGCACAGAGCCCGACGCGGGGCTCGAACTCACAAACCGGGAGATCGTGACCGGAGCTGAAAACCAAGATTCCGATGCTTGACCGACTGAGCCACCCAGGCGCCCCGCCCTGTGCATTTAAAAAATACGGCATCTTGGGGCGCCTGGGTGGCGCAGTCGGTTAAGGGTCCGACTTCAGCCAGGTCACGATCTCGCGCTCCGTGAGTTCGAGCCCCGCGTCAGGCTCTGGGCTGATGGCTCGGAGCCTGGAGCCTGTTTCCGATTCTGTGTCTCCCTCTCTCTCTGCCCCTCCCCCGTTCATGCTCTGTCTCTCTCTGTCCCAAAAATAAATAAACGTTGAAAAAAAAATAAAAAATACGGCATCCTCTGTTCTCTGAGGCTGTCTCCTCTGGCAGTCATGTGCTGGTGGCCTTATAATTAAGTTGGACTCTCGAAAGAAACAGCCTCGCGGATTTCTTTGTTTTTAAAATGGGCTGGAAATTTCCCAAGGAGAACGTTCTCATTTCTTCAGTGTGTCACCGAGGTCAAACGCTCATCAAGAAAAGTTAGTCTCTTTTGAATAAAAAGCAACTTTGCTCCAGTTAAACCGTAGATTCCATCAATTACGCTCCCTTTCCTTTGAACATACGTTTTACGCTTGGAAAATGCCCCCTCCCTATTTCTGCTAAGAAAAACCCCTGTACCGCACAATGGAGAACGTGGTTTCCATCCGTAACACCCTTGTTTCCCAGCCGTCGCTGGACACAGAAGCCGGATCTGATTTGCACCTCTTTTCCCAGATTAATATTTATGTACGCATTTTGGCGGTAGGGGTGGGAGAGCAAATGCCAGCCTCCTGACCGTCAAACGGTTTCCAGTCGATCGGTGAAGAAAAGACCGTTGCAAGAACCCAAGTTCAAAACAGAACCAACAAGGCGATGCGTAAGAGGGCGCCAGCACCGTGAGGCAACTCTGCGTGTGCAGAGTCGGTCATTCCCGTGGTTCGTAGGATTGCGGGGTGGTGACTGGAGAAGGCAGTCTGTCTGGTCCTCATCTTGGGCAGGTCAAGTAGCTGACTCCACAGGGCAAACCTTTACCGTCCTTCCTGTCCAGCTCCGGATCTGGTTCTCAGGTCAGACTTCCCAGGCTTCCCCAGTTCACCTGTCCCTCTCCTGTGCCCTGACAGACACCCATCTTTGAAAAGCATTAATCACCTGGAACTGGCCATTAGCTGGCCTGTCGCCATGACTGGATTCTGTACGTGAGGACAAGGGTGGTCACCAGTCAAGGTATTCACGGTTCCCACTGAAAATGATGAATCTGGAACAGATTTGACCATCAGCTAACCGGAGAACCGATGAGCAGACATACGCGCTGCCAAGCTTGACTGTCAAGCCAAGGTCCAGTCACAAAACTTGCTCTGGTGGCTTCACCGTTTATGGTAGGTTCCTCCTCCCCCGTGCTGTCTACGGGAGAGGGTTGAGTCTTGAAGAGCTTCTCCAGCCTCAGGTGCCCAAAGGCTGCCCCTGGCTCCCTGAGCCCTGGAAAGGCAGCGAACCCTTGGCTGCTGCCGAAAGGGTAGAAACTTCCGGAAGCCACAATGCTCTCCCCGCTGCGTGGGCCAAGGGGATGGATCCCAGAATGAGAACTGGCTCCCGGGCAGTTGTGCGGCTATCAGCGGGGTCTCCTGCCTGATAAAGTCACCAGGGAGGCAGACGCCCCGAGCATCGCAGTACCTGCGGAGAGGGTTCGGAGCTCCTTGGACGTACTGCCCCTTGAAGACCAGCCCCAGACAGTCCACTGTCGGCTCTGATTCCCAAAGGAGACTGTGTTAGCGGATAGTTTGGGCGTGAGAGTGATGGCTTGCTCAATTCTATTCCAAGTCCGACAGGTGATTTTTTTATTTCTGGAAATCCCATGGCCACCTTCTTCTCTGTGGAGCCCTTTAAATGGGTCCGGCTTGCCCCAGCTCATTTCCCATCCCCCCGCCGGCTCAAGCCCAGTGGCGAGGGCAGGGTTGGTAAACACCCTTGTGGCCAATCAGGCCTCGAACTCACTCTTGAGCCCTTTGACCACAGGGCCTTTGCAGTTTGTCAGGAGTGAGGAGAATTCGTTGTGACCCAGGAGGCTGTACCCCGAGCCACACTTTGTCCTCTGCCCTGAGAATCACACTCACCGAGCACCCTTGGCCTCCCTGGAAATTGCCAGTCTTCTCTTTTTCCTTTTTAACCCAGTCTGGATAGCCAGCCCTTTGGCATCAAGGTATAAACTCACCCCTGCCTGAAATACGCTGACGTTGGATGTTTCCAGCACGTACGTTCTCTGTCAGCCTCACGCCGCTCGGAGCTGTGCGTCTTGCATTGCCCTCCTGGACTGGCAGGTGTTGGCGAGGCCGGGCAGGGTTTCTGCAGAGCCCCGTGTGCAATGCTCAGCCCTGCATTCATTACCTCTGGGCCCCTGCCTCGAGCGGGGACTGCCCACTTTGTTGTCACGCTTATGAAAATGCATGCAAGGCATACCTGGCTTGGAGCGCAGACCTCCAAGTGACGCTGCGTCCCGGGTTATAGACACATGGTCCCAGCATCCAGCCCTCCGCCACTTATCTGTACTCCACGCGGTTCCAAAGGCACCGAAGGCACCGTCTCGGAACACGGGTTGCGGCAGCGATGACGGACAGCATCCTTTCTCCGTAGCTTTCTCCAGAGCGGTATGACTAGTTGATGACAAACCTTTCTGTCATTGCATGCTTCCCGCTATTTCCGCCCCCCAGCTCGCTCACCACGTTCCTCTTCTTGTTGCTTTCCCGAGGTTTTTATTCTTGTATCGCGAGTCTCCAAATCACAGCTGCTCTAACTTTTGCTTGCTCGTTTGTTTCCTGTGCAAGGTGCTCGGTTGAGTGCTCAACAAGCATGATCAGTAGATTTAAGCCTCAAAACGCCCCTGTGACACGGGGAGTGGGTTCCGTTGGGTCCATTGTAAAAAATGAGAAACTGAGAATCAGAAAGGTTAAGGCACCTTCCTGGGGTCACCCAGAGAGAAAGAACAGGACGATAGTACTCTTCCTGCTGACCTTTTGTACCATGGCACGCCTGACCTTGGGAGTTGGTACCCGGCGGCGGGGGGGGGGGGGGAGGACCTTTGAGGGCAGGTGGTAAGAGTACCTGTTGGGGCCAGAGGAGCTCAAATCCATCTCGGTCAGGAGTTTCGGGACTCAGTGAGGGAGTGGGACAGAGCAAATGCCCCACCACCATGGGAGGGACGACAGGGAGCCACGATGCCAATTAAGTCCCACGGGTACTCTTCAGAGAGAGCTGCAGACATCTTTACAGAGTACGGCCTGCTTTCAACAGCCTCAGGGAGGGATTTTATAAAAGCCACAAACTCAACGGCTTGATGAGAAGGGCCTGTGGGCTCTCTGAGGGAGGACAAAGCCACCACCTTGTTTCTCTAGAGCTTTGCTTTATTTATTTTTTTGATTTGTTCAATGTTGATTCATTTTTGAGAGAGAGACACAGAGCAGGAGTGGTGGAGGGGCAGAGAGGGAGGGAGACACAGAATCCGAACCAGGCTCCAGGCCCCGAGCTGTCAGCACACAGCCGGACGCGGGGCTCGAACCCGTGAACCGGGAGATCGTGACCTGAGCCGAAGTCGGACGCTTAACTGATTGAGCCACCCAGGCACCCAGGGCCTTTGCTTTAAATGAGCAAATGGAAACTTGGGAGATGTCAATGCCAGTTTTCTAGGCTTTGTTAATATTGTTCGTAAGTCAAATACTCCGCCGCGGTTTGGGGGCTTAAGTAAAATTCTAAAATGTCCACTGCTTTTCAAAGCCCTTAATTAAATTGGACTTTCAAAAGAAATGGCCTTTTGTTGAATATCGCCGTCAGAGAAAAAGGGTTTCTACAATTTGCTTTTATCCTGTGGGAAAGATGTTAAGGATTCTTCATTGTTGAACAAGTTTAATTGAATGGACCCGGTTTTTAGTTACTGTGACAATGCTACGTAACAGTTGTATTATCTGGTAACAACATGCAATATATAATAATAAAAATGTAATACCAAAGGGCATCAAGCCTCCAAATATCTTTGTTTTAGACACTGGGAGGCAGGTTTCGTTATGTTCTCTTGGTGAATGATTTACGTAGCATAGTGGCTTCTTAATCATTGAAGACTTCTGGTTTCAATTACCAATAATGTAGATGCAGAAAATGATGTCTTCTTTTTTTTTTAATTTTTTTTAACATTTATTTATTTTTGAGACAGAGAGAGACAGAGCATGAACGGGGGAGGGGCAGAGAGAGAGGGAGACACAGAATCGGAAGCAGCCTCCAGGCTCTGGGCCATCAGCCCAGAGCCTGACGCGGGGCTCGAACTCATGGACCTCGAGATCGTGACCTGAGCTGAAGTCGGACACTCAACCGACTGAGCCACCCAGGCGCCCCAATGATGTCTTCTTAAAGTTGCTCGATTTTTTGGATCTTGACAGCTCGTTCGGCCTTCCTAACTTTTTTTGTTTGTGTGCTCTCTTCGGGGAGGGGAGGGTGCGGACACCCCATATTACTGTGATGATGTTACTGCCGTTGAATAATACAATATTGGGGGTCTCAAGGATACATCATCTGGAAATAAAAGTCAGGTTTTCATCGGACAAACGCGAACGCACCTTCCGGGTTACTTTGTCAATCGAAGCGGCCTCTGGGGCGGATGACCCATCCAGTTACGCCTTGCGTTTCCCACTAAAGTCACATTTCTGTGATTCACAGAATTTCTACATCATACAAGAAGTGGTGTGGCTTATTCGACCAGGCTGACACGAAGATTAGAGGCAAGAAGAGCGAAAGAAAACAGAAGGAGGTGGTTTTGTTGATTGTAGCTTTTTATTCTCGGTGGAAAAGGGGGCCGGCCTCACTCGGCCTTTTGTTTCAAATGTATTCATGCCATCTTCTCCTCTGGAAAAGTGGCTGCCCTCTGCCAGCTCTGTGGCTGTGGGTCTTTCCTCGGGAACATGCTGTGGTTTCCCAGTTCCTGTGTCTGTGAAATCACAGAACTCAGCTCCACAGGACCCTGAAAGGCGTCTTTGTAACAGCCTGTGAGATATTTAAGATGCTGAGAGGACCACATTACCAAAGAATGTCTTGAAAGAGAGGAAAATCAAATGACCAATAAAAAAGGAATCTTCACAAGTTCCTATTGTATCTTTTAAAAAGAGCACTGATGTATTTGGGTCCAACTCCTCAAGGCCCGCGGTTGCCAGACTCTGGCCCCCCCCCCCCTCGGCCCCCCGCCCCTCGCATGGGAGCCGGGCTGGAGTCTAAGTCCCAATTAATGAATCTGCTTCTAAGTTGAGGAAGGAGAAAGTAAACCACAGCTGTGAGTCTCAGGTCCCTGGGGACTTCTGTTTCAAACTCAGCCAGTGTGAAGTCTCTGGAATTATTTGATTTGGGGATGGGATAAAAAAAAAAATGATAATGTCTGATTTGTAGATTAGCCCTGGAGGGGGAAAATACTAATTTCAAAGATCACTCATATTCCTTTTTATCTAGTCTCTTCAAACCGTAATGAAATTAACCGAGGACCGAGTCCAGCTTGAGAAAACCTCAAAGGAGTTTGCACATTGAACTGGCAAATTAATCTGTGAACAGCCCACAGTTCAGCATTGATTTAGTCAATATTCAGTGAACAATAAAGGTTGAAAGCACATTTTTTAATTTGTCCACTTATTCATTGAAATATTTTCAATCAAGCCTACACCTTGAGATTTATTTCTCATTTCCAAATTCACGCCTTTTCAACCTAATTGCAATTTTTTTCCCCCTCTGACTAAAATCTGGAGGACGGGTGTAAACGTATTTACAAGTTAAACTTAGCAGGCTGATTTGGAAGGAGAATTAGAACGGGGCTCAGGAGATAAGAAATATGTTCAGTTCAGTGGAAGAGTTTATCATGGAATGTTCCCAAAGAGTTATGTAATTAATATAATGTGAGATGTTATACAATAAATAGAGATATAAGCTATTAAAATTATGCATGAAAATAGGATTCCAGAATCTGAAGATCACTACAAATTTTCTGCTCTTTGGGTGTATTAAATACGGGGCATAATTATCGCATATTATGTCATCCTAACATTCTTATGAGGCCAATGGGTATTATCAATTCTTCAATATACTCAATAAATGGGAAGGCCGTACAGAGGCTCAGTAGATAACATTTACTGTGTAGAATTAGAAATCAGTCTACTGGGCTCGAAAGCTGTCTCTACCACTTATCATCTGTGTGAACTTGGGCAAATAACTTAACCTCCTTGAGTCTCCATTTCTTATGTGCAAGGTAAAGCTGACAATAATATGCGATAGGGTAATTGTCAGGTAAGTGACTCTCTACCTGTAAATTGACTAGAATGGTACCTAGAATTTAGCAAGCACGACCTAAGGAATTGTAGGCACAGGAAATGGTCAGACCGAGTCACCTTATAGTCAGGGAGGAAGACGTGTAAACATTTAAAAATAACAGCATTACAACTTTCACAACAGAAGTCCAGACGCAACACAGCTGGGGAAACTTTTTTGGGAAGGTGCACGAAGACTTTACCGAGGGGGAGAGAAAGCCGGCCTGCGTGCACAGAGAGCATCCGTTGCTTTCCTGTTTTCACACGTTGCAAGACACGGGTGATACCGGCTCAGTAATGTTCAATAAAGAGTGATTGGCTGAGTGAATGAATGAATGAGCGAACGGAATCTCCTCCAGACAGGTACTAGGTCAAGCCAGATTCTGGGAGAACGCCTGTGATGATGGGTGAAGAAAACACATTTACCTCTGGTCCATTCTCAGTCAGATGTTTCGAGCTGAAGAAGATATTGGAGATAATTTCAACAGAAATTAAGCCTCCAAAAAAGCCTATGATCAAACAGTCCGTTGTTGGAAACGGGTCATTGTTCTCCGTACTACGTCGTGCTGTAAATGTGCATCATTTCTGTAAATTTCTCTACTGTCAATGCTTCCAACTGGAGACATACGACGCTACGGGTTAGGAGGTTTAAAAAGGGAAAGAAAAAAGAAAAAGCTGGGGCAGATGAAGGGCAGGATGCTCTAAAAAGCGGAAGCAGAAGGAAGCCGACAAAGAGATTTCCAGAGAGGGCGTCTTCAGGAGACCATTTTCCGAAACGAACACTAATCATGAATCACTCATAATGCCCTGCTTTCATGAGCAGATTTATCTTCTGTGTCCTGTTCTCAGAGCTGTATCTTGCGCTGACTTACATTCTGGGAAGGATAAAGGGGGCAAAAACCCTGCCTTCCGACCCTTAGGTTCTCATTCTAATGAGGGATGTCACTGCCCTCCCCAAGAGCAGAGCACAGGATTCCCTGCGGTACATTTTGAGGAGCCCTTGGAGTGCTGCTGGTGTATGTTGTGTTTCCTGGGTGAGAGGGGGCGGAAGAGAGGGTCCAGGACCCTTGCCCACTCACACAGCAGGGCGAGTTGTGCAAGGGAACTTGCCTTCAGGCTCTTGGCTTTTGTTTGGATGCTGCAAGAATTTCTGCTAAAAGGTTTCTTTCTTTCTTTTCTCTTCTCTTCTTTTTTTCCTTTCTTTCTTTCTTTGTCTTTTTTTTTTTTTAAATTGAAGTGTAATTGACACACGGTGTTCCTCGGTTAGTTTCGGGTTCTGTGGAAAGCTTTTCAATGGAACAGTCCAGACTGCCCTCTGGAGCGGTGGGTCCGGGACTGGTCACCCGCCCAGCAACAACCCCCAAAGCAAGGGGGGATCTGGAAGGATTGCCCACCTCACAGCGAGCCAATAAGAACATTCTAAGTCAGACCAAACGGATATGGCTTTCACCTCATACAGATGGTTGAAATCATGCAAGAGAAAAGACATTTTAACACTCTAAAGGCGGAGAAGGCCAATTAGAAAAAATAAGATACTGCCTTATGAATATATTTGCTATATTGTCATCATTTTCTCATGTCGCCGTGAAGCAAATAAAAACTTTGGCGAGGATCCGTCGTGGTTCCCAAAACAGTTTTTGTGTCTGATCTCCGGACCCAAAATTTAGATGCAAGAGGGCTCTTGTATTTTTCCTCAGGCTGTCAATGGCAGCTATTCACGGCCAACAGCAACTATTTAGGACCCAAGGACTCCGTCGTCCCCCCTTGCTCCCCACGGACAAACGAGCCTCTCTTCCTCCTTTTCCCATTTCCCTGGAAACACTTCTGTGTGTTCACATTACTGCTGAATCTCGGAAGCGGTGAGTCCTGCCCTCCTGCCGGCATGCTGGCTGGCCTTGGGTCTCAGCTGAGGCGGTCCAAGTCTCGGAGGGGGTCTGTAACAGCTCCCGGGACCCCCATCCGCACATGCTAAGCCGGTGCTGAATCTCAGCGACTTCCCGCAGCAGCTCCCACAGGGATCACACCAGCCAGTGGGACTGACTTTCCTCAGCAGGTTCGTGGCTGTGAGATTTGAGTTGCCATCTGCACGTGGCTTGGGAATGTGACGCGAGCCTACACTCAGATACATCCGGGCTGTCTGTTGTCTCCTCCTGACAGCCGTGAAAGTAGGAGATGACATCCCCCCTCTCGCTCTGGTTCCCAGACCACTATTTTGTTTTGTTTTTCCTAATTCTTTGTGATTTACTTTAATTGCGTCACCAACTTCTTCCCTTGGTTCCCTGATTTGAGGGATGCTGCCTTGGGACGAATGTGCCGTTGACAACGTGGAGTCATTCCCTGCGGAGGCCAGGATCCCCGAACGTCGCCTCCCACTGCAGGGCAATTCAGTTCCACGTGTGGCCCTTGCTGGCGCAGGTGGCCGTGACTGGAGGGGACGCCCCTGTGAGCGGCTTTGATGGTGACGCTGTCCCGTGCTCTTTAGCGTTAGCGATACAATTTAGGGCTCTTTTGTGTGGGTTTTGAAGAACCTACTCAAGAGCATTCTGGAAATGTGTACGTGAAGCCGCTGAAATACACTCATTAGTCAGCCTTTGATTCTCTGAGGCAGGCAGAGTGAAGAGGCCACCAAGGACTCCGTGGACAAACAAATGTCTCGCGTTATGGCAGGGCCTATTAATAAGGCGGCTGGTTAGTCCCACGTTCACCCTCGACTTGGTAAGGGACAGCTGGTGCTAAAAATGCGGTCCCAACCACGACAGTGACTGGCCTCGTTTCCATGGCCTCCAGCAGGTAGCTTGGCTCAGGTGGAGAAGAAGAAGGCAAGTGTAGCCAGCCACACGGAGAATGCCGGAACCTCTGTACTCGCAGGATATGTCTGGGTTCCCGAAAACAAAACCACGCCTCCTACTTGTGTGACGTATCTTGGGGCTTTCTTTCTTTCTTTCTTTCTTTCTTTCTTTCTTTCTTTCTTTCTTTCCTTTCTTCTTTCTTTCTTTCCTTTCTTCTTTCTTTCTTTCTTTCTTCCCCATAAGCATTTCTCAAGTCTTCGCCACTTACTGGGTCCTGGAGATGCAAAGATAAAAGATAGTAATCTTCAAGTCTAGTAAAAAGACAAGAACACAAAGGACACGATCTTGTAAGTACCTAAGAGAAATGAGCATGGGGGTAAGAGAGCGTAAAAGAGGGGCTCAAGGAGGTCTGAGTGACTGATATAAATGCCTGATATAAACTAGGCAGGGCGAGAATGTGCCAGGGAGGCGTGGCCCGGGAAGGGCTGGTGTCAGCATTTTTGGGTCTTAGGATTTCTCTTTCCAAAACCTCACTCTGATGTCTTGGGTTCCAAGAACAGCTTGAATATGGATTCCTAGACTTGAAAAGAACCTCGGGCACGTCCACCGCCACACTCTAGGGGCTAAAGCTGAAAGGACACACCCGCCTGTGTCTCTGGATGTCTCCTAAGAAACAACACTACGGTGTCCTGTGTGACAATCCAGTGACTTCCTTCCTTAAGCACAGGGAAAGTTTAGGGCAGAGCTAGTTCAACAGAGATCTCCTGGCCAAGCCTGTCCAGGTTTGACTTGCCCGGATGTTCTCCGAGAGGAAATGGGAACTGAACGATCCTTGGTGCCTTGGTATCCGCTGTCCCTACCATGGAAACCGCGACAGGGAACACTCCTCGCCTCATGCCCCGATCCCACCCTCCACGATGAAGACGCTTTCCACACGCGCTGGTCTGAAGAGGGTTCTGGGGTGTCAGCCTCCACGTGCGTTGTTTGCTTTTCTTCCTCTTTTTACCACATATGTTTGCGTCGTGTGGAATCCTGTTATCCGCGCACCCACTTCCTGCTCTGACACAGATCTAACTGCCTCCTGAAGCCACACGTCTCCCCGCAAGCCTCCCGGGTCATGGCCACCTCCTCCGTGACGCACTCCGCGGGGCCCGGAGGCGCATCTTTCCAAACCACTGTCTGTCTCTCTTCCATAAAACAGAGAAGAAAAACCAAGCAGAACAGCCCGCCAGGATGCTCCGAGCACATGAGACTATTCCAAATCCCACCCCTCCGTGTTGACATCATCTACCTGGGCAGAGTTCTGTGCCCACATCTCTCTCTCTCTCTCCACCAATGCACTGTTCATCACCCCTGGTGACTTTCACTTGGTAAAAGACCATCAAACACCCTGCTTCCTCTCACTTCTGCCATCCATATCTGGGACCATTTTCTTGTACTTATTAGCAGTAGCCACACTCCCTGCAAAATCTTTAATTAAAGTATCTCTGAGCCAAGGTCTTATCTTTCCGGCTCACTTCCTCTGGTACATCTACACCAACACGACTTCATCTAACCCGGGCCCTCTCACTCACCCTTCTCAATGTCCATCCCATCCCCACGCCTTCTCCCTACCAACCCCCCCCCCCCCCCCAGTTCAGACGGCGCGGTCCATCTCTGGGCGACACCTTGGAAACGTCCTCAGCCCTCTTGGCCCTCCACCCCTCCACTGTCCACCCCTCCACTGTCCTCTCCAAGTCAAAGCACCATTTCGGCCACATCCAACCCTGTCAGCTCTGCGCCCGTATCTGATGAGTGGACTGTGGCCTGGGAAAACATCTAATGACTCTTCCGGTGGTGGGGAGGTTGTCTCAGTACATCTCCCGGCTCCATCCACGCACCTCGTCTCCCAGACGCCCTCTCCACACCTGCCCTCTCTCTGCAAGCGTCTGATACCCCGCCGTGTCTCACGCTCAGCTGAGGACCTTGTTTGCAGTGAAAAAAACGGAGGTGATTCATACGCAGTAGCTAGTGTGTGCTTATATTACAAGTATACAATCCACACTCACAATATGACCAGTAATTCGGGACCGAATTCCAGGAGCTGTCATGGTTCGTCTCTTCTTCTCACCGTCACATTCACCCCAGAGATGCAGAGCAGTGAACACTCACGATTCTACCTCCAAAATACACGTTGGCATCCGCCCCCACCCCCACCCCCGCTGCACTGTGCCCCATCCGAGCGATGTCGTGCCTCATGGAGCCATTTGTCACCCCCTGACTTAATCAGAACGAGACCTGCCCACCATTAATCCGGTGCAAATGGAAGTTTACGCTTTCACGCAGAATTCCAGAGGCAGGCATCCTTCTGCCTTCCTGCCCTGCTCTCCTAAAGCCACCTCGCGGTCCAAGCTGCCTGCGCCGTTCCGCCGGCCGTCAAGGTCACATCACTGACCGCACCCAGGAGGAACCGTGGAAGGGCAAGCGGGACGCGTGCCCCACGCTCGTCTCCCTGTCCAGCAAATTCACGACGGCTTCCGAATCCACGACGGCTTCTGAATCTGATGCCTGAAACGAAGGCAGGGGAACGTGGCTGTCCGGGGGGGCCACACTGCCACCCGGAAACAGTGCTGAATTCCTTCACTAAGTAAGTAAAGGAGAAGAGAAAGGTGAGAGAGAGAGAGAGAGAGAAGAGAGCTGTACGATAGCAGTGCTCCACACAGCTTTATCTTGCCGCTTCTATTTTCGCACTTACCAGTTCATGCTTCATACAGCAGCCAGTGTGCTACCTTCAGTCGCAAAGGAGAATGTGCTGGACCCCTACTCAAATTACTAAGTTGCTTTCCAGCACACTTAAATAAAATCAAAGGTCCTTACCATGCCCTTCGCGGTTCCTTCCACTCTGGCCCCTCCTCGCTCACTCCTTCCTGGACATAATGTTTCCGAGACTTGGCAAACTCCTGTGAACCTCTGGTCTCCACCCTTGCTGAGTTTTCTCGCACACATTTCCACCGTTTTCCTCTCCTTCTCTGCAGCCATATTGCTGTTAATGCCTTACTTCCTCCGAGAGGACGACCACACTCCTACCCTCTGGCGATCCCCACCCTGGCCTCCACCTGTTCCTAACCCTGCCCTGCATCAGTGTCCCCAGCACTCCTCTTTGCTTGTTTCATTGTTGTCTGTCGTCCACACCAGCTCATTGGTTCCATAAAGACAGGGAACCCGTCTATCTTGTTCACCAGCGTGTCCCCATTTCCTACAACAGTGCCAGAGTGTAGTAGCCTCTTAAAAAACAAAAAAAAAAATTGCTGAATGCAAGAATTAATCAATTCTAGGGGCACCTGGATGGCTCAGTCAGTGTGTCCAACTTTTGATAGCTCAGGTCATGAGCTCCGTGTCAGGCTCGGTGCTAAGAATGCAGAGCCTGCTTGGGATTCCCTCTCCCTGCCCCTCCCCTGCTCATGCCCCCCCCCCTCTCTCTCTCTCTCTCTCTCTCTCAAAATAAATAAACCTTAAAACATATTTAAAAAGTAAAAAAGAATTCATCAATTCTAATACGAGGGGCTGGTTTTGTTTTATTTGTAAAATAGAAAAAGTAAGTTAGGAGAACATCTCTGTAATTTAAGAAAAGCTTCACAGATGCCCTTGCTAATGCCCTCATTTTATGTGATCGTCTTTACAATGTTTATACATACAGCAACTGAGTAAGCACCCAACTTCAGCTCAGTTAACGTCATTCCTTGCAGAAGTGAGGTTTACGGCGCTTACGGGTAGGAGGTTGCCCGTGAGTTTACTTGTACATATTGATTTTCTAGAAGGCATCAGAAACAATACCACTAGTCATTTGAAGCTTACGGTTATTGAATGCATATCAGTTGAACACGTCATGCATTTTAATTCTGAATTGTGCACGGCATTTTATTCGGATATGTAGCTAATTTTCACATGCGATACTTACTATGCATTTTACACTGGTACAAAGGACCTCTTCAACTTTAAAAACAATTGAAAGAAATCATGTTATGTAATGCAACTTTTAAAAAATACTTCAACTGAGTATGTAATCGCAATACACTATAACACAGACCAAAAAAAAAAAAAGAAAGAAAGAAAGAAAGAAAGAAAAGAAACCTCTTCAGCAAGAGGCATGCTCTTAAATTCCTTAGATTACCGAAATCTAACAAATTGGATAACCTGCAAGAATCCGAAAACAGGAATAACCATTCCGAGTCCCTAGTAAGTTTATGTAAAATCGTTGACCCTGATCCAAAGATAGACCTCTTTAACACAATCAATACAGGTGCAATCAGATAAGAACATTCTACTGTTTTATTAAAGTGCATCTAATTCAAAACTCAATAACCCTCACACATCCTTAATCAGGGAAGACATCCTGGGAGGTATTTACATGAGTGATCTTACAGCTGGGGCTTCTGGCTTGTTAGCAAGACTTTCTACTCCTAGATCTTTCAGGATCCTGTTTATCCTCTCCCTAGAAATTTTTTGCCACCTGCTTTCCTAGTTGTGGCTATTGTGAAGTATGTTAAAGCTGTCCTCCCGTCTCCCCCGAAAACGGAACAGAATTCTCCCGGGTGGACTTTGAGAAGCCGATTTCTATTCCTGGGGAGCTTGACGGGCCCAGGGGAGGTGTGCGGGCGCCGGCCCGGAGCTGCTAATACGACCCCCGCCCCGCTCCTGTGCTCCCAGCCCAGGCGCCTTGGGAGAATACGCCGAATTATGCAGCCAGCAGACGATGATCTTGTTTCCAGAAATAATCTGAGTCGAAACAATACGTTCTGGAACAAGGCAGAATGACCCCTAAGCGCAGGCGGGGACGGCGCTATTCCTTTTGCGGGGGCTCGACCCTGGGGGTGATCCACAGCGCGCCCGGCTGCAGCGCGCAAGGAATTGCGATTCGGCGCAGGCAAGGGGGGCCTCGCTCGTCCTCAGGACGCAGACTCGACGTCTGTTGAAAACGGAGGTCTAATCTTGCAGGGTAATATCATTTTACTCGAGACTTCTCTCCGCTCGGGCAGGCATTTGCCGATTCCTAGCTGCGGCCACCGGCGCTGGAGAGGCCGCGTGGGGGGTTCGAATCCCGCCACCGCGGGGAGCGCGCATCCCCCAGCCCAGAGCCCACAGTCCCCGCCTAGGGGGGGTGCTGCAATCAGCGGCTTTCTCTTTGCAAATAAAGGTCCACACGTTCGTGTTGGCAGGCCTCCATCAAGAGAGACTCCTGTGACCTTTTCCAGGGTAGAGACGAGTAATGTCAACATTTCCCCCCAAGGCACAGAGATCTCCTTTCTCCCCGTTTGTTTACTTGCTTGCTTCACTGGGAACACGCGTGCTCTGTCCCCGCACAGGAGGGAAAGCCCACAGGCCACAGGCACCCCGCGCTTGCTCAGAATCAGGCGTGGTGCTTGAGACTTTTTCAACGTCCACCCGCTTTTATGCCACACGTTCTTTTCCTGGGTTTTTATTTGCACACCTCCCCTCCCCAGGATGCTTAGGGTATGCACAAAGAGGGCTCGCAAACCTTCCTGAGGTTGGCAGTGAGGTCGGGGAGCCAGGGGAGAATTTATGATTCATTAAAGTTAACCAATCAGTTGGCTCATATATTTATATATTTAGGGGCAGCCACTTGTGACAGGAACTGTGCTTGAAGTTGCCCCGGGCCCAAAGGACCTTGCACAACCCCAGGGGGCACTATTCGTTTGCACTCCAACATAACTGGAGGTGAAAACGGCACCCACTGGAGTGGTGCAGTGAACTACCTGGGGTAGTCCAGAGAGGAGTAAAGAGTCCTCTACAGGAGCTCACATTGAGGAGAAATAAGAGGGTAGAATGAATAAGAATTAGGCAGGTGATGAAGAGGGAGGGAGAGATGGCAGACAGAGCCAACAGCGTTGCACGAAGGACAATTTAGAGCCTGGGAAGATCTCGGTCTCAGTGGCGAAACACTGGGGGGTGGGCACCACCGTAGAAGTCGCTGTCCCCAGTCCTGTTCAGACATACCCCACGGTACCCCAATATGGCACTGCCAGGGTGTGAAAGTTGCAACCGTGGTTCGGGGGGGATAGAGTGTTCCAACAAGATGAAAAACACTGTAGTCCTGAGAGGGGCCAGGCCACCAGAAGGACTCATTGCCATATGAACAGGGGATTCTGGGTACAGTAGAGTAGATCTCTCTCTCTCTCTCTCTCTCTCTCTCTGTCACACACACACACACACACAGGGTGGGGAGGAGACAAAGGCCCTGCTGTGCCTTGCTCTGCAAAGACCACGTGGATCACTGTTGGTGGGGGGTAGGTGGAGGGGTGGGGGGGGTAGGTGGAGGGTGGAGGGGGGTTGGGGGCGGTGAGTGGCCCATTCCTTGGCAGGTAAGCAGTGCCGATTTTCACAGCACTTCGGGGGGCGGGAGGAACCAGGGCCCCATCTCTGACCACCGTCCAGAATGTCTACCCGCAGGGTCCCTTCCCCCCCCACCCCGACCCTGTCTTTATTACCTGAATGCCTACCAACCCCCGTGGGCGGTGTATGCGGAGAACGCGAGCAGGGAGGGTACAGCGCACATCGGATTTGCTTCTGGAGGCCGTGAAAGGGCGGGAAGAGGTCAAGACCTGTAGAAGGGAGGCCCGCGGTGGCAGTCACCCCAGTGAGGGGCCCCGGGACCAGGGGTCTGGGAAGCAGGGAAGGGCTCCAGATGGGGAACGGGGGTGAAGGCCGGTGGCGGGCAAGGCGCCCTCTTCGGGTCTCTGGTTGGGTAAATGGGGGAAGGAGGACTTCAGAGGGGCGTCGGGAATATTTAGCAAAGACCAGGTTTGGGCGGTGCCGCTATAACGAGTGCAGGCTCGGACAGCTGATTCTGAGATGATGTGGGATTTTTTTTCTTTCTTCCTTTTTTTTAGCGTCGATAAGATTTGAGAGGCATCTGCGTTCAGAGATAGCAAGAGCAATTCCTTAAAAGTGGCTAATACCGTACAGGCACACTTGTGAACACCGCGCCTGTTCATCAGCTCGAGGGGTCTCCTGAGAACCCCAAATACGGAAGCCCTATTATCACTGCTATTTTAAAGATGAGGAAACTGAGGCACAGGTTTTTAAATAACTCGCCTACGGTGCCACAGCTAGAAAGCGGTAGAGCAGTCTGGCACCCGACATTAATAATGGCTATTGGTCGTGACGTTATAGCGGAAGTTGAATGTGTGGGAGCAAAAGGGATTCCTGAGAGCAAGGATCCGGAAGAGGAGGAGGAGGAAGAGGATGGACACTTGCAGAATACCCGTGTGCGTGGCTCCTTGTGAGGCTTTGAAGGAAAAGGGTTCACCTCCCGCGGTGTAGAAGAAGGAGAGGGGCTGGGAGAAAATGGAAAAGGGGATTCGTGTGGATTCAAGTGGGGGGGCTTGGGGGGAGGGGCGGGACCTCGTGGGAAGGGGGCGGGGCTTGCGGGACGAGGAGGCGGGCGCGGAAGAAGGAAGTCGTTGCGGAAGGAAGAGTGGGGGGTGTGTCTTTTCTGGCCTGAGGCGCCGCCCTCCTCCTGCTCTGTGCCCAAAGCCTCCTGTGATTAAGGATTAGGAATGATTGGACATTAGTGCCACGTCTGGCTGCCCCACCTGCTCCCCCAGTCCCGCCCCCTCCCTACCCCCCACCCCCCTTCTCAGAGCGTCTGCGGTCACCTGTTCACAGTGTGCCTAGGAGCCCGCATCAGGTTCCCTTTGGGCCCGGAGAGCAGGAAGGGCCACCGTGCAATGCGGCCGAGTTTTCCCCCAGCCTGAACATGACCTTCTCCATTCGTTATTTCATATTCACAGGCTACGTGCACGTCTCCATGGGGTGCAAAGGTGAAAATACCAGCGTCCTCCTCGGGGCGTTTGGAATCAAGTTTGGGAGCTTGCAATATCTGACTCCTAATGAGCCATAGAAATATCGTTGAATTATTTCTCCACACTGCTAATCATTAGGCTGAGGTGGACAAAACTATTACATGTGAAGATGTTTAAATTGTCTCCGTAAATTAAGATAAACACGCCCGGAATCCACAGGAGAGAGATGTGGCACAGGGCATTAAATGCCCAGAAATGCCAAGGGCATTCTAATTTTAGATTAAAGAACCCAGTGTCCCGCTCGGGTGGGGTTGGAATGTCCTCCATGGGAGCCAGCGGGCCCCAGCTTCCCCGACCTTCCCCCCCCCCCCCGCCCCACACCTGGGCCAAAGAGTTTGGGTCGGGTAAGACTTTGATATCAGGCAATCTCTCTTGTAACTCTTTAGAGGCTTTTTAAAAATTGCAATTGATTTCTTAGGACTAATAAAATCGATTTGTGACAATTGTGGCAAAAGTGATTTAATGACTCTCGTCTAACGAGCAAGGCTCCCTTCTCTGGAGGGAATGATTCCCGAATTCCTTTGGTCTCGCGGGCAGGGATGAGGCCGGGTGGGGCCCAACACTTGTTTGAAGAGCACATTGTCAGGGGGCTGACAGGGCTTACCTAGGGAAATGAGGAAGCACAGGTGCACAAATTTAGCTTTGTCCTGGGGGGAATGAAAATCTATTTTTAATCAGTGTTATCGCGTCGAAGTGCGGCAGGCATGCATGCTATGAGCAATGGCAGCTGGCTGAAGCCTGGCAGTTTGTCATCCCAGTCCTGGGTCTAAAAAAAAATAATAATAATAAATGAAACCCTCAGCTGAAAAAAAAACCTAGACAAAATAACAGTGGCTAACATTTTTAGTCCTCTCTACACCCAAGGAGGGGCTCAGACTCCCAACCCTGAGATCACGAGGCTCGCGCTCTTGGGGCGCCCGGGTGGCTCCCGCGGTTAAGTGTCCCGACCGTTGGTCTCCGCTCAGGTCATGATCTCACAGTTTCCATGAGTTCGTGCCCCGCTGTGGGCCCTGTGCGGACGGTGTGGAGCCTGCTTGGGATTCTTTCTCTCTCTGCCCCTCCCCCATTCACGCTGTCTCTGTCTCTCTCAAAATAAGTAAATGTTTAAAAACCTAAAAAATAAATAAATAAAGAGTCACATGTTCTTCGACGGGGCCAGCCAGGCACGTCTACAGTAGCTCACATTCATTGGGCGCTCACACGTCCGGTGTTGGGCGCTGCCCTTGAATTATTTCTTTTCTCCTACACCAGCCCTATGAAGGTTCTATAATTATCCATGAGGTAACTTAGAATCAGAAGGGAAAACAACCCCCCCTCCGCCCCCCACGTCCCCAGTTCTCAAGACTGTGGCGGGACTGTTCGAATACCTGCCCCAGCTTCCTGGTGTTCGAACTCCACTACTGTGCCCACTGCCCGCCCTGCCAGGCTGCCAGCATCGTAGACCCTCACGAAATCTTTGTGTTTACCAAACAGAACCGCAGACTGTCAACTCCACGAGCCACACCCTGTGGTGATCGGTCCCCACTGATTCCAGCTTCCAGCTACGAGCTGCCCCGTAATCAACGATCAATACTGGTTAAAGAAATGAATGCATGAATGACGGAATGAATGATGCATAAATGAAGGAAGTGAGCCTTACTCAATCTTTTGCTGAATCAGCCTGGGAGAAAAACTGGCTGGCAGGAGGGTCCGGGGATTCGGAAAGTAGACATTTTGGAGGAGGACCTCTATTTGGAGAAGATACTGTGTTTTAGCCGAGGATGCGCTCGCCTGCAGAGCTGATGCAGCAGGTAACTGCCAAGTAGTTGCTTCGTGGTAAGAGAGACCTTTCGTCTCCAGGGTCGACTTCATTGTGGGCAAACACTAACTTCGTAGCAACATTTTAATTGCGAGTGGGAAACGTGAGAAGTAAGGGAGATGACTCATGTTCAGAAATACCAAATAAAAGCTGTGCTGTCCGGTTAACAGTAGGTTTACGACCTCTTGTTAATATATACAACGGAGTCCCAAACCCTTAGACACTTCACTTCCCGGTTCTTCTTCTCCTTTCTGTCTCATGGGCTTGTTTTCACGGGCTTTACAATGAGCATGCGCCAAAGAACAGGGAGGCGGGACTGAAAGTCTCTGCATCATCTCAGGGAATGTACATTTGTTCCAATCAGACTATTTTGTGCCTGACCTGGGCCAAGGCGACTTCCGGGTAAGGCTGGAACCTCTGTAGTGCCCAGCCAATGAGGAACCAGGGGAGGGACTTACCTCTGTAGTTCTCAGCCAATGAGGAACCAGGGAGGGGCTTTCATGCTAGGAACTCAATTGTCTCAGTAGTGAGAGTACTTAAATTACAACGGAAAAAGAAGTGCTAAGTCAGGAACTATGTTAGTAATAAAATGAATAAGAAAAAAAAATGCTAAGTGCTCGGTAATATTTTATTAAGAAACTGTTTCTTGGATTGTATTGGACTTGCCATATTAAAATAGCCTTGCATTTTACTTTAAGGGGTTTTTGTTTTGTCTTTGTTTTGGGGGTTTTCTTATGGCCCATTTGAGTGCTGGTAAAACCAAAGCCAGGTCTGAACTATTTCCCTATCTTGTAGCTCCATCCCATAAATTATCCTCTCCTACTTTGAAGACCCTGATTCTGAAATTCCAGTTTCTGACTCATTACGGTGGTGGTGATGTGCTATTTACTGAGAAGAGTCCCTTTCTCTCCTCCTGGCAGGACGCCCCCATTTTTGGAGCGGTCAAACCCCTGTGCGTAAGAGCATGCGTTGTGACAGCGAATGTCTCATTAAAATCCTGCACATCTGCAAGAGAAGCGCCGGGATGCTTTCTGGGGAGGAGGTGAGGGCAGAACCTCATCGCACAGTTCTCACCCCTTTGTGCGATGGAGCCCAGCCTACTCCCGGGGGATGACCTTCGCTGAGATATTTCACTGCTCCACCTCCCTTGCCTCCAGGACCGAGTAGAGGCAAGGCGCAGAGCTGTTGGGGAAACAGCTGCAGAAAGGAGGGGCCCTGCTGGCTCCCGGGAGGGACTGAGAATTCCGTATCGGTCACACTTTGACATTTAGAGTGGCCAGCGCATGTCAGGGAGCTAACAGCGGGGTCTACAGAGAGCTCCCTTCCCCTTTGTGCAATTGAGGAAATACTCATCATAGCCTGTTGTCATGTGGCTGTTATACACAAGGCACCAGGAAGGACCATATGGGCAACAGGAGGGAACGAAGGGCACAGAACCCAAAAGAAGCAGAATTAAAAAAAAAAAGTTCAGGAAGACCTTAGTCTGTACCTGACAGCTAAGTACAGAAACACCTGTTATACCTGCAACGTGCTGGGTGTGTTTAAATGATGCCCGATCATTAAACGTGTTCTCTCGCTCCAAGAGGAACATGCATTTGATCATGATGAAACCACGTGAGATTTGCTGTATTTAATTTCTATGAGGACGATTGCAAAGCGGATTTATAAACTCGGAGCTTAGAGAATTTTCTTTTATTAGAGTAGTGTGAATCCCACATAAAAGTCATGTCTTCAAATATCGTTATGTTCTAGCGCATTATGCTATGTTAGTAAAATCAGACTGTAAGAATTTCCTGTAGCCAAGTGCTCAGGGTAATAATATTTTGAGAAGTAAATGAACTAACATTTGCTCAGTGCATTGTTGGTTGCAAGCACGTCATCTGTTCCTGACATCTTTTACCTCACTTAGTTCTCAAAGCTATGTTGTAAGTTAGAATTGTTTCTCTATTTTTCAAGCCAGGGAGAAAGAGGTAGAACTACTTCTCCAAGGTCATATGTACTAAATTAACTTTAAAAAGTATGTTTTAAACTTACATGTATAAGGTAGGTCCTTTCTCTGTAACTTTAAACACTTGTATACTTACCGTATGTCAAATACATCAGTAATTATTCGGGAAAGAAGGACAGAAATTTGGGATTCATTAAGCAAGAGTCCTCTTACGAACTGTGTTTTTATTCCTTTTACCAGCTTCTCCTAAGCCTTTTCTTATATATTCGACTCAGGAAATAGTGTTTAGGTATTTACCTTTTGCCCATGACTCGAATGTTCTTGCTTCCCTAATGTTTTAAGTTACAGATTTTTTTCTGATTTGCCCACCTCAATTTCGCCTGACAAATCTTGTCCCTCTTCTTCTTCAAAATTGGATTTAAAATTCACCGTCTTTGTTGAGCTTTCCCAGAGTAATTCTACTGTCGGATTTACATCCATAACATATCATAAATATCTGATATAGGATATTTAGAGGTGTTGGCTAAGGTTTACCTCAGAGCTATCTTTGTGTTGTGTTTAGTAGTTTAATTTATTTGTGTGTCCCCTAGATCACGAGGAGGAATATTCATGTTCACTTCTCTATTCTCAATGCCCAGTTAAGAGCCTAACAAACTCACTGAGTGTGTGCATATTTAAATGCCTCGAGTCACTATGGACATCAGGTTGGGTTACGTCCTCATCTTTGTAAGTGTTGGTAGCATCTTCTGCCTGGCGTTCAAACATCTTTGTCTCGTATTCTTTCCTACCTTTTCCGTTGTACTAATTTTGAGATTAATTACCTCGCCTTCACCATAGCTCTTTGTTAAATACTTTGCTGTCTACAGCATCGGGCTCCATACATGCACGACTGACAATTTCAGGGCTAGAAAAGGCAGTGGTTAGTGGGGGTTAGTGGTTAGCGGAAGGAAACGTGAAAACTTGTTAAGAGTAGGGCTGATTTCCAAAATCATCTAGTGTTTAACCAGAAGGAAAAGGTCTTCCTACGTTTCTCTTTTCAGTGCTAGAGGACTCTGTGTGCTGTGCGCCTCTGCGTGTGCACACGTTTGTGCACACGTGTGTGTATCTGAGTACTTGTGTGCGCGAGGGTGAGTATGTGCGTGCTTGTGCGTGTTTCACCCGTGTTGGACTCCTGACGTCTCCTGGCGTCTCCACATCTGGATTCCATTCTGCCTCTGTGTTTCTTTCAATACCTTTTTTAAAGTTTATTTATTTTGAGAGAGAGGGACAGAGAGAAAGGGAGACAGAATCCCCAGAAGGCTCCATGCTGTCAGCACAGAGTTTGAAGTCCTAAACCACGAGATCACGACTAGAGCTGAAATCAAAAGTTGGACGCTTGACTGACTGAGCCACCCAGGCACCCCTTTTGTTCTTTCAATATCTTAATTACTCACAAAATGAAGCAAAATAGCAAATATTTTAACAGCCTTACAGACATCACTGTTCAGTGTCGTGAATGAATGAATGAATGAAAATAAACACTTATATTTTGGAATGTATAAGAATGTAGGGGAATAAATGCTTATTTGGTCGCAAAGTAAAAACACTGCAAATCTTTCCCTGTTTCACATGCATAATTACTGGTTTCTTTTAATAAACTAGTGATCATATCATATTCTACAGCCAAATGGGGACTTCTAAAAGATTTTCACACTCATTGGTTATTAAAGTTTCCAAAGATCTAAATACTCGTAACATCCTGAGCCTGTGATTTTCAACAACAAGGCTTTAAATTCTTCTGACATTTAACGGAATTTTTTGTGGTGTTAGAACAGTGTTCTACACAAAATGCATTATAGAACGTTTGATTTCTCTCTGGGGAAAAAAACAAGGTAGCAATAATGAACTCTTGAGGAAGAGAACCCAGTTCAATTGGATTTTAAATATGCATGTTAAAAATAGATTGTGTATACATGTGATGCTGGATGGTCTTTAATCAACAGTGATTGTATTTCAAGCAAAGCGTGCCATTTCCATAGTGTACTTGGCACGCCCCTGCATCAGCCAGGATGTGTCCTGCTCAGGGACTGTGGCAGCTTCGGAATTGCTGTACTTGAACCACTTTTATACCGTTTGGAGTGAAAGGTCATGCCAAGTGTCATTGGAAAGATAACGTCCTACAGATTGTCAATAAAATCTGTGATATGATTTATTACTTGGAGTCAAGTGTTAATTGGATGGAAGCTGCCTTTGAATGGATAATCTTACTCTTTTCTTAATAGTGGCAGATAAAAATGGAGGTGTTGGTTGAAATAAAGGAAGTCCCTGATGCTAACATGGAAATCTGAGGTTCACTAATTGTTTCACATCTATCTATCTATCTACCTATCATCTATTATCTATCTATCTATTATCTATCTATCTATCTATCTATCTATCTATTATCTATCTACCAATCATCTATCTACCAATCATCTATTATTATCTATCTATCTATCTATCTATCATCTATTATCTAACTATCTATTATCTATCTACCAATCATCTATCTACCAATCATCTATTATCTATCTATCTATCTATCTATCATCTATTATCTATCTATCTATCTATCTATCTATCTATCTATTATCTATCTACCAATCATCTATCTACCAATCATCTATTATTATCTATCTATCTATCTATCTATCTATCTATCATCTATTATCTATCTATCTATCTATCTATTATCTATCTACCAATCATCTATCTACCAATCATCTATTATTATCTATCTATCTATCTATCATCTATTATCTATCTATCTATCTATCTATCTATTATCTATCTACCAATCATCTATTACTATCTATCTATCTATCTATCTATCTATCATCTATTATCTATCTATCTATCTACCAATCATCTATCTATCTATCATCTATCTATCAATCACCTATCTATCTGTTATCTATCTATCCATCATCTATTATCTATCTATCTATTATCTATTATCTATCTATTATCTATCTCTATCTATCATCTATTATTATCTATCTATCTATCTATCTATATCGATCTATCATCTCTCTTTCTCTATCATCTATCATCATTTAAAAAAATTCTTTGACATTTATTCATTTTCGAGAGACAGAGAGAGGCAGAGCATGAGTGGGGAAGGGGCAGAGAGAGAGGGAGACACAGAATCTGAAGCAGGCTCCAGGCCGTGAGCTGTCAGCACAGAGCCCGACGTGGGGCTCAAACCCACGAATGGTGAGATCATGACCCGAGCCCAAGTAGGACGCTCAACTGACTGAGCCACCCAGGCGCCCCTATCTATCATCATTTTACTTGCTTACTTAGAATTTGGTTGTCTAGCTGTCAACAATGGAAAAACGAAAAGATTTTGTTCAGAATGGGAACCAGTCTCCTTTTCTATCAGCCAGGCTCATTTATGAAGCCTTAGGGGGGTTTGATTCAGGCTCTCACAGGTGAAATTGACCCGAGAAGGAGCCTTAGCTTGTTTATCTATGAGATCGGGGAAAATATATTCTCACTGGGGTGTCTTATGAGATTAAGTGAGGTTATATGTAATTTGAAAGTTTGCAAATCACCAAATGCAAATTAAAATAGGGACAATGCTTACTAATGCCAGACAACCCTGACTGTACAAATTTGGAAGGGTGGGTGTAGTACTTCACTAAGCAGTGAGGAGTTCTTGGTGATTCCCAAAGAGTACCTCCTAGAAGTTCACTGCTACAGGTGGCCTTCTACTCGCTTCCCTCCCTCCCTCCCCCTCTCTCCCTCCTTCCCTCCCCCTCCCTCCTTCCTTCTCTCTTTCCCTCCCCAGGTACTCAGTTAACCCCACGTCAGAACAGAGTGGCTAATGCCCAGAGACAAGAAGAGCAGAAGGCTTGCTCAATTTTCTTCGCTTGAAATGTCTGCCACTGTTGGGGTAGAAATGACCTGGCCATTCTGGTGGCTGCACAGTCACTGTGGGGAGACTGAGCATACAATCATCTAGGTTAGGCTGTCACTTCCTTGTGTACAAGTTTGACAAAGAGGCAGTGGAGTGGACAAGATTCTGTGATCTGTTCTGTGCCTCAGTTGGCCCGAGCATTCAATATGGCAGACCTTTACTGTACTTATAATGATCTCCCCAGGGCATAGCCAGTATTTCAGGGTGTCCACATCTAGGGGGGGGTGGTGGTCTCAGCCGCATGACAAAGAATTGACTATATCCTACTTGCAATGTGAGCCTTTCTCCTGGGCCCAGATCTTCTCAAGAGCCCACATTTCCCCAGTCTACTTCCATAGCTACTTTTTCCTTGGGAATGCCTGGTATTACAACAGCAGAGATGTTCTGACAAGGCTCGACCTCAAAAGAGGAGTCAGGATCTCCTAGTAAGTTGATTCGTCCTCTCATTACTCCTCTCTGCACATAGACCTACATCATTCCAGCAATCCTGGAAATTATGGGCGCATTAGTCAGGATTCTCCAGAGAAACAGAACTAATAGGATCTAAGTATGCGTCTATCTATTTATCTATCTATCTGGAACCAAATTTATAACAACATATTTGATCATATCATTATGGAGACTCAGAGGTCCCACGACATGCTATCTGTAAGCTAGAGACCCAGGAAAGCGAGTACTGTGGTCTGAAGACCAGTGAGCTGGAGAACTGATGACCCAGATTCCAGGTTGAGTCTGAAGGCCAAGGAACCAAGAATGCTGAGGGTGGGTGGTTCACATACCAGCCCAGTAGCTGGGCAGAGAGCTAATTCACCCCTCCTTTGTCTTTCCATCCTCTTAACTCAGGAGACCAATTCAAATGTTAATTTCTTCCAGAAACATCCTCACACCTAGAAAAAAATGTTTCTGGGCATCTCTTAGCTTGGTCAAGCTGACACACAAAATTAACTAGCATAATGGTGTAGGGAGACCTTTCCCTAGTCTCCAAATGCATTCTTACACCCTCTTCCCAGAAAAAAAAAAAAACAATTTCCTGACCAAAAAGGCTTAGTTGTGTGTGTGTGCGTGTGTGTGTGTGTGTGTGTGTGTGTGTTTTAAGGAATAAGGAATGTACAGTTGACCCTTGGACATCACAGATCCACAGACCCACTTAGATGTGGATCTTTTACAGTACAATACTGTAAATGTATTTTCTCTTCCTTATGATTTTGTTGATAACAATTTCCTTTCTCTACCTGAATGCATATAATACAGATAGCATACAAAATATGTGTTAATCAATTGTTTATGTAATCGGTACGACTTCTGGTCAACACCAGGCTATTAGCAGTTGAGTTTATAGAGTAAGAAGTTATATGCAGATTTTCAACTGCTTGGGAGGTTAGCACCCCTACCGAATGTGTTGTTCAAGGGTCATATGTATTTCCATTTTCTTGCCAGCAGAACTACAAGAGAGAAGCAAATTTTCTTGCTTAATAATTTTAAAATTCTACTTTTCTGAGCACTGAGATGTATAGATATTTACTAAAAATAAGTCTATTTCCACAATGTTTTCTAATGTAAAAATATTTTGGGTGCACCTGGGTGGCTCAGTCGGTTGAGCGTCCGACTTCAGCTCAGGTCATGATCTCACAGTCCGTGAGTTCGAGTCCCGTGTCGGGCTCTGTGCTGACAGCTCAGAGTCTGGAGACTGCTTCGGATTCTGTGTCTCCCTCTCTCTCCGCCCCTCCCCTGCTCATGCTCTGTCTCCCTCTGTCTCAAAAATAAATAAAAACATTAAAAAAAAAATTAAAAATATCTTGTATCAAGCCTTTGGCCAGTGTGTGAGAATCCGAATGAGTAGCATACCATATTTGGTTTCTGGTGTTGTAAACAGCAAAATCTTAAAAATTAAATGAAATTTTAGAAATCTAAGATCCAAAAAATGAAGTCTTAATTAGAATACAGTTAGCATAGTGTTAAGTACAACACTATGAAAAGTGAGGCAGTTATATGATTAAATGTGACTTTGTCAACACATTTTTCATTGGTATTAATAACAGTTTTTATTAAGGATGATTGGCCTTAGATGCTAGTCAAACATGGGTTATGTTCAAGGATAGTCAATTATTACGATTTGTGGAGAGAATCTTCACCATTACTTATGCCCTCACACTTATCATCTTTACTGTTATTTGGGAAGAACAATGGGAAGTCTGGTGCAGTGTAGTGAGCGATTTTAAGGATACGTCTTCCTTTGTTAAGATGATGAGAATATTCTAGGTAAGATAAAATGCGCTAGGAGACCGGGTATACAATCTCGTTAGTATTTCTGTAGATGCAGGGATGGAGAAAGGTTAGCAATGTAACAATCTTTATATGTTATATTTATGTTAATGAAAATATGACTTGATATTACTTATGTGAAATCAAAATATACTTAGATTATTGGCTATAAAATCCAGGTGGCTTCTCGCATACTTAAGAAAATATTATGTACTCATAATGGGCTTGATCGTACTGGGTGGTATAAAAGTGATTGCGACACGGTATCTGCCATCTGGGGACTTAGAGCCTAGAAGGAGGGGAACGCAAGGCATGTGCACATCAGGGTGACACAAAGACACTGGAGCCCGGGCAGAAGGGACGTTCAATGTCAACGGGAGAAGAGACAGAGCAAGAAGGTTGTCAGGAGGAGTTGGTGTTTGATCTGGGCTTGGAAGCGTGGCTAGAATGGCACCAGGCAGAAATGGCGGAGGGCAACGGGGTGCGTAAGACAGTCAGAGCTAAGCCTGCAGTTTAGCTAGTGAACGTTTTAGGCTTCACAGGTCCGTGGCTTTGCTACAATTACTCAACTCAGGGGTTGTAGCGCAGAAGTGGCCACGGGTCACATGGGATGAGTGGCCGTGGCCGTTCCAGGAACATTTTATTTACAACCCTGAGATCAGACCCATGGACTCTAGTTTGCTAAGCCTTATTCTTGTTAATTACGACCTGGCACCAATTTGAATCTCACAAAGTAGCCTTCAGTTAGGGAGGCAGCATTGACTGTTAGAAAAGAATGGGGTTTGGGATCACGCATATGTGGATTTTAATTCCAGCTCCTATTCCAGTTGCCACCTCACAAGAAAATACATACAAAAAAAAAAAAAAAGAAAGAAAAGAAAAGAAATATGAGAATGTGTGCAAAGCACCGATCACTTTGCAGGCATTCAGATAATGTGAGATTCTTTCCCTTGATTCGGTGCCACAAAGTTCACTTCTTTAAAAAAGAAAAAAAAGACGACAACAACAACAAATGGCAAGCTAGTATTTACTTCTTTGGGGGGGAATATATAATAAGTCCTGTTTACAGAGTCCGTTTTCTGCATTCACAGTCACGTTCAAGTACTTTCGCATTCGTGTTAGTTTACAGATTTTATTTCTCTTGTGGTCCATTCGAAACATTTAATCCATCAGGTTGGTTTTGTTCACTGTCTTAATAATATTATCACGGTGGATAAAAAATAGCAGTGATAACAGTAATAGTTACTATGTATTATTTTTGCCAAGCACTGTGTTAATTCAGCATTACTTCAATAACTCCTCACAAATACCAACAATGTAAGCATTACTGTTTTTATTTAAAAGATGGGGTTGGGACACCTGGGGGGCTTAGTTGGTTGAGCCTCCGCCTCTTGATTTTGGCTCAGGTCATGACCCCAGAGTCTCTCAAATTAAAAGTTAAAAATGTACAGGGGCACCTGGGTGGCTCAGTCGGTTGAACGTCAGACTTCGGCTCAGGTCATGATCTCACGTTCGTGAGTTCGAGCCCCGAGTCGGGCTCTGTGCTGACAGCTCGGAGCCTGGAGCCTGCTTCCGATTCTGTGTCTCCCTCTCTCTCTGCCCCTCCCCTGCTCACACTCTGTCTGTCTCTCAATAATAAATACATGTAAAAAAAAATTTTTTTTAAGTTAAAAAAGTATGTATTTAAAAGATAAGGAAAATGAGGGTAAGGGAACCCCTTTCCGAAGTTAGGCCCCTAGTAAGTTATAGAACCACTTTCAAACCATTTTTTGCCGTAGTTCTTGAATTGTCCTCTCTTTGAATTCTTCTCTCCTCTGCACCCATAAAAATACTTTCAACTTCTGCTGAAATCTGTTCCTTTTTATGAAACCTTTCTGGAGTTCTCCAGTTCCCTTTAATCCATTCCTTCTCTGACATCTTGGATCATTGAGAATTGTTGTTCTGGGAGTCTTTCTTGGCTTGTGTCTTGAACAAAACGAGAATTTTGACCTCCTCAAGGTATATGACCAACCCGATCCTTCTTTTGTTTACGCCTGCTTTTTCGGGATCTTACTGGTCCTTGCTCATTCAGCAAATTCCTACGGAGCATTTACCAGGTGCCCTACGATATGGAGTTTCTGAAATTCTCTGAACAAGGAGAAACCAGGAGGGAAGAGCAGTTTCAAGTGAGAGTAAGGATAGGTTTCTTGGGCATCGGAAGGGGTATAAATTCAAGGTAAGAAAAGGTAAACCCAATCTTTTAGGGGCAGGCGGGGAAAGCGAGACTGATCTGGGAGAAATAAACTATTTCCTTCAGAGATCCACTCTGCGGGCTCCAGGGAACCAACACGAGTTGTCCTCAAGGGCCGGACTCTCCAAACTCTACGCGGGTCTGGTTTGGGGAGGTTGTACATGCTTGCTTCTCATGGTCTACGGTGAAATAGCGGCAAAAGCAAGAAAGAGCACTGACCGTGATGTGCAGCTGTGCTATGATGACTTACTACCAGCCATGAAAATTGTCAGAAGAGATTAAGTACAAGGCCAGGAAGGCCGAGCTGGATTTCCAAAGCCACGGTGGCCCGAGGGAAGGAATCTTCAGTCCCCGCCTGCTTGTGATGAGCGCTTTGTAATTATCCAGACTGTTCTGTGGAGAACACATATGATGCAAGCTCTTTTCACATGATCAAAGGTGCCGCCATTTTAGAGGTTTCCAGGTGTCCGAAAATATAGGATGCATTTGAGGCAGTCTTTCTGCATAATGTAATCAAGGAGACAGAGGAGTGCCTTGCATCATTAGACAACATTCAAGGGTGGCTGAAGACAGTCAAGCTGTTTTACTGCACGTAACTGTTCAGACGTGGGAAAGCCTTGGGAAGCCGTGTGTGGATTTAGTGAGTCACGGATTTTATTACCTGTCCGACAGGTTTTTTAAATACCACTTGCTTTCCTTTCATGTCAAACGCAAAACGAAATAAGTGGTTTTGAAAATTGTTGCTTGAAGAGACAAAGGGAAGAGTCATGATGTCAGCCTTTAAATTGGTCCAAAGAGATGCTGGCGGTAAACATGGCCCCTTCTGGAAGGGGCAGGGGAGCAACGAGATGAGATTTCAAGAGAAACAACCTTTCCGTGTAGGACAGGATGCGGATTCCAGGGAAAGCACCCGGTGGGCCAGGAAGTCACTGTCATTTGTTATCAGGCAGCCGAGCTCTGGACTTTAACCCCGCGGGTCTTTTAATGGCTTCCCAGGAGGACATCTTCTTGGTTGACCAAAAGCTAGAGGTAGCATGAATCTCTGGAGGCCTTATTTAATCTCCTTGTGTGATGCAGAGCAATCCATAGGCATCGCCAGGGAAACGAAGATATTCACAAGTTTCTATCAGACAGCTGCATTTCAGAGGAAACTAATTGGCATTTCTGAATAATGTTGGGGAAGAGAACAATCACTAGGAATGTGGTGAATTTGTCAAAGACTCCCAAAATATCAAGGCTTGCAGAAAGCTGAGATTTCATTTTTGGTATTGATTAAAAACTCTACCCAAGGCTTTCGAAAAAGGACAGGAAGTTCTGGGGGAAAAGTTCCAGTTTCCATCGAGAAGTGTTTTAGAATGCATTATTAACATGATGATGATAATCATAATTACGGTCGTGATAATGACAGCGAGCGAATTTGTGTATATTCTTGCTTTCCTCAAAATTGGGGATTGAAACCACGAGACAGGAAGCTGAGCTCCTCTCTGGTAGGAATATACCAAATAGATACGTCAGATAGAGTTGTTGCAAATTATAAGAGAAAGGAAAGGAGATACACATCATCCAAGCACTTACTGTGTCCTAGGCCCCAACAGAGGCTTAGCCTGTGTGACTGTTTATGATCTATTTATTGATTTTAATAAAGGCGTTGCCAGAGAGCCAGTTATTAGTTACAATGGACTTTCAAATTGCAATGTGCTTTTTACCTGTGTGGCTGTGAGTGAGGCAGTTGAATCCAATTCATTGTTCTTCTGAGAAGTAGGTCAGACTTGGCCACGGCCCCTCACGTGTGTGGCGGGAGAATGCACAGCCTTCTGGTCTACCTCCCTTGAGGCCACTATGCACGGGGCAGGACACAGACTACTCGGGGAGAAGACTCCCGGTGTTACGGTTCAAAAATGATCGCACCCCGAAAACGAATCGCCTTTTGATGAGTGTCGGTAGCTTTTGCTCCGAAAGAAAAGCCAAGGGGTGTTCGTAAACCGTGAACGGATAGAACTGTTTTTCAGAAATCCACTTTTGGCAAATTATCTCCTTGATCAGCAAGTGATCTTGACATCTTTCGTATCATTTTTATACAATCTCCCTGTACGCATAAAGCTGTTTGAGGAATTTAAGATGAAAATCAGGTGAGATCCTGAGCGGAATTTAGTAATGACGACCCAGAGACTCTGCAGTCCCTAGATAACAAGGAAATAATAGGAAAATGGAGGGTATGAAGGACTCTGAGGGATTTATCTCTCGTGTCCTGGAAGAGACTGTGATCCTTTGAAACATGTGGGAGTCAGGTCTTGCAGCAGGGCTCACGGGATGGCACAGAGCTGAGTGTGAGCCCCTCAGAGGTGAGGGGATTAGCGTCCCCCTCCTGTCAACACACAGCCAGGCTCACTTCACCCTGCAGAAAAACAACCTGTTTTTTTAATGAAACAAATTAGCCTTCTTCCCCCCGCAGAAGTACTGAGTTCTGAGCTCCCGTCTTGTAGAGTGGCTCTGGATGGAGCCAGAGGGGTGAGCGAGGCCCCTGCCTTCTTGTAGCCACCACGTGCCCAGACTGGCTTCGGTGCTGCTGCCCTCGGGGGCCCAGATGAGGCGAGGGAGGTTTTTATCAAGGGGCTGTGGGTCTAAGAAGGACGAAGGGAATCGACCCAGGCCTGAGGCAAGGCCTCCCTACTTCACATTGAGGAGAATGTGGGGGGAAACCCTGGAAGGGTGGCCTGGAGGGGTATGCCTGTGCCCGTGTGCGGGCAGAGATCCCCAAAGCAGTGGGAGAGTCTACACAAACACGTCCCAGGCCGGCCTCTTCCTCCAGGATGGATGGTTGAGATTCCAGGACACGGCTCCGGTGGCCTAGTAAGCTGGTAATTTCCCAGCTTGTCAGAACAGGTCCTGCTTGGAGGTGTTGTTGATGTCCTGTATGGGAACAGACTCATAATTTTTACCATTTAATGTAAAGTTTACTCCTCACTTGAGGCTAGCCATTTGGTTGGGACCCTATGGCCTATCACGGCTCTCTGAGAGTTGGTCTGCCAGATGTCAAGATGGCGTCCCCTCACTCTGCCTGGCACCATGACTGCAAGATGTTATGTGCATGACAGTACTTCGAGGGTTATCTGGTGAACACCAGGACCAGGGGCGTTAGAGTAGGGAGCACGAAGCAACTAATGCTCTTCCATTTTATTAGGAGAGAGCAAGGTACTCATCAAAGTGGAGCTATCTCAACAGGGGTGATTTCCTTCCTCTTCCTTCTTGTGCAAGAGCTGAGTCTATTTCATGACAAGCAAGGAATTAGAGCTAGAGTTTGGCAACGGACATGGAATGACATGGAATCCAGAGTAGGAAGATGAGTCATGGCTGAGGCTCAGATGTCTCTGGAGACCTTTCCAGCTATGGACTGGAGGTCACCCTCAGAACCACATAACCAGATCCAACTTACTAGCTTCTGTTTAGCTGAATGTAGTCACAGATGCTTTACTGGCTGCTCAGTCCACCTATGAGATGTCAGGAAGTGTTCCAGAAAGCGCACACTTAAGGGCTCATCCTGGGCACCTGTAAAACTACAGTGTCCTGCTTTCATCCCAGAGTCACTAGTCAGAATTTCTGGGTTCGGGGCTCTGGAATCCCAGTTTACGAGAAGAATCGACAATGACCCAGAACCAACAATGAATTTCTTAGAGAGCTGGTTCCTTACAAGTCTTGCTTTACCAGAGGGTGAGGTCAGAAGGTAGTTGCCTTTCCAGACATACCTTGTCTGCCCTTATACACCCACATCTCCGGTCAGATGCACACTTCTCCTTCATCCTGTCTCATTGGCCCATTTTGTATGCTTGGGTCCCTTCATGTCAACCTCCTTGACCAGGACATGGGCACTTTGTCTCACTCCTGCCCCCTTCCTCTTGGCATCCTGGGCCTTATGTCGTATATCTCTTTGTTGATACGGGGCCCGTTCCAAATGGACTGATCACCCAGAATCCCAATACTAACAGCTTTTTAACTACGAGGACTACCCGCCTCCAGACCTCTGGTTTTTCTTTCCTGTCAATAAGCCGTGGTGAGAACAACTACTCAAAGCAAGATTGAATTCCCTACTTCCCTTTTGAAAAATGGTTTTCAAACTTGACTGTGCATTTGAAACATTTGGGAGCTTTTAAATATTCTCAGGACTGGAATACTGCCTTGGTGGAGCTCATATTCTAGGTGGAGAGACAGAGAGTAAATTTTCAAAAATAACTTAGCATCATCTCAGGCAGTGACAAGTTGTAGGAAGAAATGAAAAGACAGTTTGGGAGGTACAGAGCCAGTGGGAGGTGCTCGGAAAATGCTTCTCTGAGGAAGTGATGTTGAGCAGAGGCCCCCACGAAGTGAAGGCACAAGTCAGGCAATATGTGAGGGAGAAGCCTTCCAAAGAGTGAACAGTACGGATACATGTCCTGGAAAGGAAGACACTTGGCATGTTCCATAAACGTGACAAGTAGAACTTAGTGGATCAGGAGAAAGGAGTAGGAAATTATGTCCAAGTGGGTACAAGGGGCCAATTCGCGGTGCGTCTCATAGGTCATGGGAAGGATTTGGATCAGGTTGTTCTGATGGTGGTAGAAAGCCACTGGAAGATCTACAGCATGGAAGAAATATGGTTAAATTTATTTAAAATTTTTTTTAACGTTTATTTGCTTTTGAGACCGAGAGAGACAGAGCATGAATGGGGGAGGGGCAGAGAGAGAGGGAGACACAGAATCGGAAACAGGCTCCAGGCTCGGAGCTGTCAGCACAGAGCACGATGCGGGGCTCAAACCCACGAACCGTGAGATCATGACCTGGGCTGAAGTCGGACGCTCAACCGACTGAGCCACCCAGGCGCCCCTGGTTCAATTTATTTTAAAGAGTATTTCTGGCCACCAGGTGAGGGAAAGTCTGCATGAAGCCGGAGTAAAAGTGACCCACAGAAGGGCTATGTCATATGACTGTGGGAAAATTCAACAAACTTAATGCTGGAAAAGAATATGTTAGGGCTGACACTGCCTGGAACTACATGATGTAAAATTCCGGAACAAGCAAAGAAGTTCCTTCCTGAACTAAATTCCGGTTTCCATGCTACCCCGGGCACCATTTTTCTTCCTGGTGTTAATTACAGAACTTAGCACGTGAGCATGATGAGAATCTGACAAGGCCGCAACAGATCAGCAACAAGGAGGCCCCTCTTTTGGGGTGTCAGAGAAAGTTATCCCTGTGTGCCATCAAGAGGGCAATATGCGAAAATTGCAATAATGCAATTTTTATTGCTTGTGCCGATGATGGGGATTTGAGACTAGGTTTCCATATGGGCATGTGCTATAATTTTGGCTCTACTCCATCTCCCTAACTGCATTTCCAGATTGGTGCTTCTCAAAGTGTGTTCTGTGGAACACCCCTATTCAAATTGTCTTCCAGGGCTTTTAAAAAATGCCCACATACTTCAGGAGTGACAGCTGAAAATGAAAAGCATTGAAAAGCTCCCTAAGTGACATTAAAGTTTGAGAAGCACTGGAAGTTGCCACAAGCCATTGTTCCCTTCGAGAACTTTATGTGTTTTGCATGTCCTCTCATGTTCTCATATCAAATATTTCACTTTCTTTCCAATATAGAAAAGAGCATATAGAAATAAAAGCCCTGACGAAGGGCTCAGAGCCTGTACTCCCACTCCTGCTTGTTAATTAACTCCCTTACAGGGGCGCCTGGGTGGCGCAGTCGGTTAAGCGTCCGACTTCAGCCAGGTCACGATCTCGCGGTCCGTGAGTTCGAGCCCCGCGTCAGGCTCTGGGCTGATGGCTCAGAGCCTGGAGCCTGTTTCCGATTCTGTGTCTCCCTCTCTCTCTGCCCCTCCCCCGTTCATGCTCTGTCTCTCTCTGTCCCAAAAATAAATAAACGTTGAAAAAAAAAATTAACTCCCTTACATGATATAAATATAAAGAGCTTTTATTTATAATAATCTATTATTGATTCCCACTTGAAGATTAGTTGCCTCCGTTATGCACAATATATTGTTATATAACATGCTGGTCTTTTAAGTTTTTTTATTTTGAGAGAGAGAGAGAGCGCGCGCACTCATGAGTGAGGGAGGGGCAGAGAGAGAGAGAGAGAGAGAATCCCAAGCAGATCCCACGCTTGGTGCAGAGCCTGATGTAGGGCTCAATCTCACCACTGTGAGATCATGCACTGAGCCTATATCAAGAGTCAGATGCTTAACTGACCCAGGTGCCCCTATAGTATGCTTATTATTATCCAGATAGACAGTATAGATGTGGGATGTAGGGGCACACAGGCATTTCAAATTCTGACTCTCCTGGTTATTTACTCTGTGATTGGAAGCAAATTATACAATTTTCTCCTAGTCTGGATTTGCTTATCTCAATAGAGAGCTAAAATCACTCAATTGATAATATTATAAACTTAAATTATTGTATGACAGCAAATATTACATCTCCTTCTTTCCTGGTAGGAGCCTCAAACCTGTTCTACAGACGAATTCCTTTTACTTGTATCGTTCACAAAAATGTGTCCTTGCATGGCTGAGATGGGGAGAAAGAAGTTGCCCAACGGCTAGGATATTGGATTTTGTTTCTAAAAATGCTTTAAGATATAAACTCACAAAGCACAAGAACTCAGACAATGAACTTTTTGTGCTAAAAGATGGCTTTAAGATTTAGAGTTACAGGGAACAGGATTCTCTTTTTAATACCCAGCACATGGTACACAATAAGTGATAAACTCTAAAACAATATTTAATGACCAAAGATAGTTAAAATAGGAAATCTGGGAGTTTCTCGGAATGTGAAGAGTGAAAAGATTCTACATCAGACCCAGTGAGAACGTACATCAGCTAAACATGTGACGTGAAGTCCTCGTCTGGTAGCTCTTAAATTTTAAATCCCAGAGACGAGTTTGTAGGTCAAAACCTCTCCATAGACTTTTGCAAAAACATTTTTTTTTTCTTTAAGAGCAAAACACTAGCTCAAGAACGAAGTTGACCTGCTGTAGGAAAAGCAATGTGGTCCCACAGGTAAACCAGGGTATTTTGTTCGGTTGGTTGTTTGTTTGTTTTTTTGCTTTTGTTTTTTAAAAAGCCGATCGCTCCTTGTAATGACTTCGGCAGAAGTGAACCATCTGGAACTTTACCCCTTTATATGATGAGGCCGGAGATTTCAGTGACCGTGAATGCATCAGGGAAGCAGCTGACTATTCCTCACGTGAGGACGGCGTCCCAACAGCCACCAGTCCTGACACAGTGCCATCACTAACAGTGCGGGAAGAAGGTGCCCCCTGTCCTGAGCTGGGCAGGTGGGAGTTTTCCCATGGGAATCTGAGGGATTCTTTCAGGACACAATTTTTTTTTGTAATTAAGGACACAAAATTTTTAAAAAGATTTCTTCCCAAGGGTTTTTCTATCAGTTATCCATAGCAACTCTCCTCACCTGATCCAGGGGACACTTTTCATGAAGCGATTGTAAAGGACGGTTGAAGACAGATAATCTCCAGAGAAAGGTCCGTGGTCTTTAAGAAATGTGGTCAAAAGAGCTCCACCATTATTAACAAATTTGCTAAGAAGCAAATTTCTGTAGGTAGGTCCAGGTAGATAAATTATGAAACCCAGTGAAAAACGAGGATGTAAGTCCTTTGTTCAAAAAGTGAGAGGAGAGCACCATGAAATTCTTCTCTTTAAACTATTTCATTACTCATAAATATAACAAGGGCAACAGTGATACATGAGTAACGGCATGAACTTACAAATTAAAAAATGGAACACTCTTGGTGTCATAATTTTATATAATATAGTAAATAATATTTATTAACATGACATTTTGATTGATCAGATGTTTTTTTTTAGCCCACGTTACTGGAAATTTATTTATTAGGTCATTGTAACTTCATTTTCAATGGAGATAATTGAAAGCGACATCAGTTGCTCATGGCAAATGCCAGATCGCAAAGAATTTTTCATGCTTTTTAAATCGGAAAGGAATCTTTCTGTGGTTGTGACTGTTACCATAACTTTGAAGAGGAATTCATTAGCCATGACAACACTGGAGAAAATTTCTGATAAATCACTTCAAAATATAAATTTTAGTATATGTAGAATTGCTGACTCCCATTGAACAATTTTTTTTTAAAAAAAAGATGAACTCCAATACAAATCAGTGTTGTGCAAATCTTAATTTAATTTTAAGTGTAAATGTATGCGACGTCATTTTAATAATTTCCCTGACATTTTCTGAAATTTGTAGGAGTTGTACAAGAAACTAAAAATGGCTTCATTATTTGTATACAGATTCAAACTGCTTGTTTATGCATTTCGTTACGATGGCTTCAGTTATAAGAAGGGGAAATCTGTCTTCTTAATAACTGGCTTATCTGAAACTTCCTATGAAAACGATATTCTTTTCCATAGGATGTAGTGCTCTTTAAATTAAATATCTATTTCTAAGCCTGTGAAGGCTTGCTTTGTAACGTGGCACTGACTTTCAAAACCATAGATTCTATTTTTTTCTTTTTTGAGAGAGAGACAGAGAGAATGCAAGCAGGGGAGAGGGGCAGAGGAAGAGACAGAGAATCTCAAGCAGGATTCATGCTCAGCACGGAGCCCAATGCAGGGCTTGATCCCCTGACCCTGGGGTCACGACCTGAGCCCAAATCAAGAAACTCAAATGACTGAGCCACCCAGGTGCCCCTCCCTGTCCCCCAGTAGATTCTAAAATTTTAAAAGAATGCTGTTAATTTCCTGATCTGCGTTATTTGAGATCCAAGTGTAGACTTCTGTTTTGTAACAACTTACTGACGAAATCTGCTGCCTGGGTGCTGGGAGGGCCTGTATGGGTTCTCAGGCCACAAAGCCTGTGGTTGTGCAGCATCTGCTGGAGAGACCAGCCCCCAGGAGAGGTGGACACCCAGCCTCCGTGCGCCCTGGGGCTGCCCCGTGCACAGCACCCCCTTCTCTGTTGGGTTTTGCAGAAACAGCAATCAGAGTGTGTTAACAATTTCTACTTCTAATAGCCTCAAAGAAGAGTTAAAAATTCAAGATGTTTGTGACCTAATCTGAGCACAGAAGCCTTCGAGATTTTAACTTGTCTTCCCCTGATAGTTCCTAGTTACCTTTCCTGTACTTTGAGAACAATGGTTTTCCACAGGTCAGCTTGGTAGTAGTTTCCAGATCATTCAATTTAGTTCTCATAGGAATGTCTTTCTCTGCGCATTCGTATGTTATTAATTTTCGTAATGTTTATTCGAGTGATTGCAATTACAAGTTCAACTAGTGTAATCAGGTTTGGGAGCAAACACCATGAACCCTTTGGAGTAAACAACTCAAGTGGGGAGAAGATAATAGGGCCATGAGCTTTCGCATACGCCACAGACACGAGTCAGATGCCTTCGGTGGAAATTGAGAGGTTTCTGGGGAGTTGGTTAAATATGTAATATATCTATATATATACGCATATAGATATATACATACATGTATATATATATCTCCAAGTGTGTTTTTATAAAGCCCTGTGCCCAATAGCATCCAAATAATTATTTTTATTTTAGTTAAAAGATGAAATTAGCCTGACTAAGGGCTCCTTACGGTCTCACTTTCTGAGATATGAATAGATGTACTTTCCTCTTCTGTTGGGCTCCAGACTTATTTCACTCTGCGTTGGTCAGGCCCAGCTTGCCACACGTTTACTGAAGCCTTCTGGATTCATCAGAAGGTTGAGTCCCAGTTCATCAAGTTCACCCCTCCATACCCACAGCCGCCTTGCAAGCTCTCACCCAGAAACACGAAGCCCAGGGTCCCTAATGGCCCGCACTGTGCCATGGGGCCCAGAGACCTCCCCAGGCGATAACCTCATACACTAACCTATCACAGCCCTCCCAGACTCTGTTGCCAATCCTCAGGGTTCCAGATTGCATACACATCAGTGCAGGATTGCAGCTTTTTTTAAAAAAATATTTATTTATTTTTGAAAGAGAGAGAGAGTTGCGGGGAGAGACAGAGAGACAGAGAATCCCAAGCAGGCTCCGTGCTGTCAGCGCAGAGCCTGAGGCAGGGCTCAGACTCACAAACCATGAGATCATGACCTGAGCCAAAATCAAGAGTTGGGCGCTTAATCGACCGAGCCACTCAGTGTGCCCCCCTCTTTATTTTTTTAGTGTTTACTTATTTATTTTTGAGAGAGAGAGAGTGCAGTTTTGAGTAAATAGGGTCAGGGCACCCTTTTTTTCTGTTTCAGTGATCATTGCACACATGGCTTTGAAAACAGTGGCCTTCCCCTTGAAGAAGGCCGACAAACCACAGCTCTGCGATCCGATGGCGTCACGTTCCTTTGAGCCCACGCGTCTTCCTTGTTTTTATGACAATGGCCCCACTGCTGCCTTTAACGCAGTCATTTAGGTGATTGTCAGCAAATGGACTCCGGCAAATACAAACAGAGCCATTTCTCCACTTCATTCAGGGTTTTATTTAAGAGTTGTGTTAGGACCGCATCCGGCAGAAATATCTAATCCGTGCGTTACAATATCAACCGTTTTAACTCCTACCCGTCATACTCTCATTCCCACTGGCCAAAACTTCTGTTCTCTTGGGAATGTGCCTGGTACCTTCCATTGATTTCTCCTTCTTCTGGAGGAGGACTCCCCTATTTCAAATGTCAGGTCCCATCTGCCACTGTTGGCCACCTTTGTGATTTTACAAGTGCCAGGAAATAGAGCATAAAAGCCAGGCGGGCTACGCTGACATGGAAAGCCCTTGGGCTCTCGCTTCGGCTGGGCTTGCACTAGCTGATGAGCCAAAAAAAGCTCCCTTTGCGAAATATTAACCGGAGTGTGCTGAGGACACTTCGCATGGTCACATGTGACGCGGTAAGGATGCCTGTAGATGGAAACCATGAACCCTTGAGCTCCATCAAGAGATGTGGCTAGAGCGTGGGGAACCCAATCTTGGCCCAAGGCCTGGGTCCCTGTCACGGTAACACTGTGAGCGAATGACCTAGAATAGGAGATTTTGTCAGACACACTTAATTTCCCCCAGGATAGCGGAGGGTTCAAAGTGGCACCCGGCCAGACTCCCGGGGCCCTCGGAGACTGGTGGACCGTGAGGCACCTGATGACACCAATACTTTGGGCTCTGTGGGTTGAAACTGTGACTCTCTCACTACATTTTCCTTTCCTCTCTCTCAGCTGCCTGGGAAGAGTGTCTGAAAGGCCGTGTTTTTCGATGTGTACCATCTGGATGTAAGAGACTGTATTGCCAACATCAGGGAAACTTGGTCCCTCTCCTTAGGAATGCCTGATAAGAATAACTAAGCACATGAAGGCAGGAATGAGGAAACAAAAGGATTTACGAGTTCTCAACAGGATACGTGCTTATTTTAATCCCAGGCTGTTACAAAAATGGTTTGAAGTGATTCACGTTATGACACAAATCATCGCACGGTTTTAAAAATAAACATAGATTAGGATGAAGGGAAAACATGAGTAGGGAAAAAAGCAAAACCAATGAATGCATGTATTAAGTCCCTTTCCAGTAATCAGTGGAGGATAGACGATTTGACTGAGTGTCCCGGGGTACAAAGAACAAAGAAACAGCTGCTTGAAACAGACAGCTTTTTTTCTGATACTAGGATGGTAAAGAAATTTATTTTGTTTTCATGTTTATTTATTTATTTTGAGAGGAGTGGGAGAGAGAGTGGGGAAGGGGAGGAGAGGGAGGGAGAGAGAGAGAGTCCCAAGCAGGCTCCACACTGTCAGCACAGCGGCCGACGCGGGGCTTGAACCACAAACAGTGAGATCGTGACCTGAGCTGAAATCAAGAGTTGGACGCTTAACCGACTGAGCCACGCAGGCGCGTTTAGGATGGTGATATTAAATTGTAGACCCTCTTCCAGAAGACTTTTGGAATTTATTGAAGCATGTCCTCAAAAACATCTGCACCGTAAATGCAAAAATAGCGTTCCAGTATTTCTTTTAAGACTCACTAATTCATGCCCATGGCATGACACCAAAGCACCATTTGATAAAAACAAGTCAACGATGAACTAACGCAATGCGGTTGAGATACTGATATGCTTGCTTGATCCAATAACAAAATTTAAAGCACCTTGAAGAATAAAGAGCCACTCAGCTCCAACAAGGACCAGAAATGCCATCACCTAACTAGCACCTTTTATAACAAGTTCTCAAGCAGACAGACTCAGCAATGCACACACACATAGGACGGTGTTTCTGGCTTAGGAGAACATTCTTCAGACAAGCAGTCAGTTGCACATGCTGTTTACTGTCCTATAAGTTAACTTGTAAGCATTCAAGAAGTTAACAAAACACAGTAAGAACAAAAAAAAGGAAAGATGCATGAATCATGAAATTTTCCTTTCCCCAAATCATGATGGTATTCTCTTTTCTTTTGCTTTGGAAACATTATTAACTTTTTTTTTAGCTTTTCTATTTAGACCATGATTTCTCTCAACTTATTTTTTTTGGATATCGTGTCAGGTACAGAGATGAAAATTTTTTCATATCTACTTAATGAATTTCTATTTATTGAAAAGCTCATCCCTAACGAATTGCAATGGAGTTTTTGTCATAAATGGAGTAACTGTGTGTGTTTGGGACTCTTTTGGACATTCTGGTCTCTTACAGTGGTCTATTACTATGGTCTATGAATCTGTCCTTGCCCAACGTCACACTGTATTGATATCAACGTAATATTATCCAGCTTTTCTCTTCATTAGCATCGGCTTGGCTATCCCAGTTCCTTCCTAGTTACATATACATTTTATCTATTTATTTACTTTTAATTTTTATAAGGTAGGCTCCATACCCAGCCCAACTCAGGGCTTGAACCCAAGACCCTGAGATCAAGGCCCGAGCTGACATCAAGAGTTGGACACTTACACAACTGAGTCACCCAGGCGCCCCTACGTATATGTCTTAAAATTAGCTTGCTAATGTCTACAAAATAAACCTTCTAGGATTTTGACTGATTGCACTGAATCTTTGGATCAGTATTGGGAGAATTGACTTTTTAACAATATTGATCTATCCAATTCATGAACATGGTAAGTCCCTCCACTTATTTAGGTAGTTTTGCATTTCTCTGTTACGTTTTTAAGTGTTCAGTGTAGACACTTCTTATTGTAATTATTTCATCGTTTACTCCTTTGCAGATGGTGTTTACAATTTTATTTTCCACATGTTTGCTGTTACTATACAGAAATAAAGTTGATACTTACATATGGACCTTCTATTCATCAGCATTGTTCCATATACTTGTTGCTTTTATTAAATTGTAGATTCTTTCTACAGGCATTAACAGGTCATTTGTGAAAAATTACAGGTCAATTTCTTTCCCAACTATGATAGTTTTTTTTTTTTTTTTTCCTGGCCGGGATGCAGTACAATGTTAAATGTAAGTGGTGATGGCGGACATCTTTTTCTCATTCTTGACTCTGGCAGAAGGTTTTCAATACTTAACCATTAAGTATAAAAGCTATGTGGTTTTCTTTGTAAATATTCTTTAGTAGATTAGAGAAGTTTCCTTCTATTCCCAGTTTGCTGACTTAAAAGAAATCTTAAATAAGTGTATACATTTGGCTAATTAAAATTAAGCACTTGCGTTGATTAAATACATCATCAACAGCTTAAAAAAAGACCAACAACAGGGGAAGATATTTACAATACAGATGTCTGACTAAAGGCTTATAAGAAAAGACAGATAATCCAACTAAAATAGGCAAAAACAGATCTTCCCATGGCCAAACTTAACAGATCTTCCAATGGTCAAAGCTGGTATAATGTGAGAAACAATTTTTTAAAAAGTCTTGGCTTATACTCTAAGAATAAAATAAACATCCGTGAGTCCATACTGCTATAAAAATATTAAGAATAAATAAATGAGAAGGGACAAATATTCCTTACCAAAAAATCACCAACAATGTTGGGTAGCTACTCGCTCTCCCCGGCATTGGACTGAATTCCTCTTCCCTTGGATGTGGCTTGGGCTTAGAGGCTTATCTCCAAAGACCAGAGAACGCAAAGGGGAGACCGTGACCGTAAAGTGGAGAACCTGTCAGATGCCACGTTAGCCAAGTGACGGAGGTCTGTCTACTTACAGGGCAACGTTGCATTGCTGTCCTTTGCTCTCAGCACTCTGACGTCGCAACGAGATGGACATTTCCTCCCAATGGTACTCTACTGAAAGACTTGCCTCAGAGATGTAGAGTTAGATCACGCAGCGTCTTTGAGACCACTGTAACGATCCCAAGTTTTATGCGAAAATCGACCGGAAGGCACTCAGGTTAAACCACGTTGTGAGTTTTGCAGGAGCACGAGAGGCCGAGAAGGAAGGAGGTCAGCGGGCCAGGTGCTCCGGGGCGCAGGAGCTATGAGCAGGGACAGTGCAGGGGAACGACACTGTAGGAGCCCCACGTGCAGAGAGGGCCTCCCACAGCTACCGGTTCCACACAAGAGGCCATGCCTCTTCTTTGTAACGACGGATGATAGGAAAAAAATAATGTTCGTATCAGCATCTACACTGAAATGTAAAAAATGACCCCAGTATATTTTCAAAATTATTATTTTTTAAATGCCAATTACCTATCAAAAGAAGTCACAGTATTCTAAGGGCAAGTTTTTTTTATTACTATAATATCCATTACCTAAGTAAGCAATGCTAATATAGAAAGTCATTTTCTCAGTACACACTCAGTAATGAAGTGACTTCTAGATGGGATTGCCTAGTTGATTTATTACTGCCACTAGGTGATGGGAAGACTTCCTCTGGAAGGCTTTTACCATCTATCAAGTTGTGTTGCCCTAAGGAAGGGTAATTACTTTTCCAGGGTTGATGTGATGTGTGAACCAATACAAGCCCCGGGGATATGAACAATGACCAATCTTTTACTCAAACAAAATTAAACTGTAACGCATTTGCTGTACGTAGAACAGGCATCGCAGAGTTTTGAGGGAGAGTTCTGGAAAGATCTTAATCTCCAGATTCCCAAATCTAACACGAGATCTACATCTGTCCTTCTATTCGTGTGGTAGCCGGGAACGAGGGCAACTCATTGGTCAAAGGATGGGCTTTTGCAATTCAGATAAAGTCATCCTGCAAAAATTATAAATCAGTGCATTGCATGACTTTCAAAGGGACTCATGAATAATCTTATGGGTACAAATTTATCTTTAAAATGTGTGAGGTCGTGTCAAGACTATAAAACTGCTTTTCTAATCATAAGGTTTCTATATCATTCTCTACCAATAAGGCCTGGGGATATTTAGCCTAAGAAATGGAGGCACAAGGTACCTGACTTGAAAGAGTCGAATGTCATCATGTGGAAGATGAGACAGGCTTATTCTGTAACTACCGCAGAGGGTAAAATAAAGAACAGTAGATAGTGATAAAGAGAAAGAAAATTTAGATTTATCATAGGAAGGCTAGCCCTGCTCACATTGCCCCCTTGCGGAATGACTTTGTTTTCTGCTTGTTTGCAAAACAATGAGTTTCTGATCACTGACAGCACACAATGGAGAAAACTGGGGTGGCCGTTGCAGAAAGGCTAGAGGTGATTCCCGCGAGAGGCGATTCTTGTGTGAGGCGATCCCCGTGGGAGCCGATGCCTGCGAGAGGTGCACTTTGGACTGGATTGCTTAGGAAATAACTGGAGACCTTAAACACCCGTATTGTCTCCAATACCACGTATTGTCTAATCTCCATCCTTATCCCATCGGCACCGAAGTCAGAAGTTATTAAGAATTGAGGTGGGGGGGCGAGGAGGTGAGGTCAACTGTAAAAGGAGTTACTAGTTGGTCTCCCTGGGCTCCCTCTGGCCTCTCTTCCCCCTCTCTGTGTGAGAACTGTCCCGTCTCTGTGTTTCCTCCCCAACCCCAATCCCCCCCTCCGCCCCATCTTTTGTCACACCAATTAGCTCGGGAATTGCTATGTGACCTGCACTGACCCTAATCAGCAGCTTTCCTGAGATGCTCCTCGTAGAACTGGAATGGGGAGCCCCCTTCCCTAGTGGTTTCCGGAGTTACTAGAGGCCACGCTCCTTTTTCGAAAGTGACAGCCCATCTGGAGAAAGAGAGAACATCTCGGTCCGTACTCCATGCTACCAAAGAGAAGTGTTTCTCACACCCACCTGGAGTTAGTTTCGGGGGAAAAATGAAGACTACTCTCTATCGAGAGGATAATGATGTGCCCCGAGGAAGAGCTATGGGGGCCAGGGCAGTTCTGGGTCCAGTACCTGGTAACCTGACAGTAAAGATTCAGTGGTTGCTTCTTTCCTCTACATGCAGATCAGTTCAGCCTTCTTTGAATCCAGTCTATTTATTGAGGCCCCATTAAGTGCCAGGAACCATGAGTGGTAGGAACTACACACAGGAGAATGACGCGAGCCCCTGCTATTAATTAACTTGCGGTTTGAGACAAAGGATGTCATGTAAGGAGGCGATCAAGAGCATTAAAATGCACATCAGGGTATGTACCACGCGCCAAGAGAGGCCACAGAGAGGAACCGAACCCTGCCCTGGAGATCACGGATTTTGCGAAGCATCGTGGTATAATCAGGGATGCCTTGTATTTACATGTGTTTCTTCGAGACGTGACTCAAATTAGTCCTGAAGGATCCGGAAGAGCTAGCCAGGTAAAGGGGTGGGGGGGGTGGGGGGGGAGGAAAGTGCTCCGTTAGCTTAGAGGTAACGTGACTAAAGAGTATTTAGGAGGCTTTAAGTTCCTCTCGTGCCCTGGTTTCGTCTCCCCTGTGGTTTGGGGGTTTCCCTAAGAACCCGTCGGTAGCTAACCATTTGCAGCCAGCTCAGCTATAATCCGCTGTCACTGTGCTGGAGCCCTGCTGTGTAGGGGTGAGGGGAGGTGAGTGGCGGAAGGGTTCTAAGATCTTAAGACTAAATCCAAGTCTTGTAAGTGTGCGCCTAGGTTGTGACCCTCACAAGCTTCTCGTCACTTTACTTACCCCTTGGGTGGTTCAGGAAGACTAAAAGGGGTTTAGAATTGGGAAATATCATCCTCCAGGTTGGATGAAGTTCCGGGAAAAGACTTGCACGCTGGACGGTCGGTCTTTGTGGAGGATGAGGCTCTAAGTGTCTACAGCAATGCTTGCATTTCCCAACCCCCTGCCGGAGGGGACCTGCTTGCTTCTCCACCTCAAGGACATGGCGGGCTTCCTGAAGACGAAGTCCATGAACGCACACCCTGCCACCAAGAGCTCACTCTTTAGAGCTTCTCCTTCTCCCACTACTCCATGCTCAGACTTCAGAAATTCACCAAAATTACAATTTCAGTGTTTCTACTAACTTAAGACACGGCCGTCTCTGCTTTGTGTCAGATCTTGTCTGTACATCTCTGGACTTGTCCACCTCTTCAGGTTTTGGGGTGGAAGATGGCTTTGTGAACTCACTTTTCTGACGTGTCCAAGAGAAGCCACTGATTTTCACTTTGTTCAGCTGACGACGTACAGGCTCTTTACGCACAAGAACCGAAACTGGAAATACCACGACGGAATCAAACTAGTAATCCGAGCAGAAAGACAACAGTGACCCTTCCAACGCTTGGAAACTGCGTACCACATTTCTAAATAATTCATTGATCAAAGAGGAAATCTCAAGGGGAAAAATACATTGACCTGAGAGGCACCTGGATGGCTCAGTCAGTTAAGCGTCTGGCTCTTGACTTTGGCTCAGGTCATGATCTCACGGTTCGTGAGTTCAAGCCCCACACAAGGCTCTGCGCTGACAGCTTAGAGCCTGCTTCAGATTCTCTCTCCCTCTCTCTCTCTCTCTCTCTCCCTCCCTCTCTCTCTGCCCCTCCCCTGCTTGTGTGCTCTGTCTCTCTCTTCTCAAAATAAATAAATAAACTTAAAAATACATTGACCTAATGAAACAAAATACAACATAAAAATTTGTGACACATAGCCCAAGTAGTGCTGAGAAGAAAGTTCACGGCAATGAACGTTTACCTCAGAAGAAAAGGTAAAATTGTAATTCAATAACCTACAATTCCACTCTAAGAACCTAAAATAAGGAGAAAAAAATAAACCCAATGCAATCAGAAGGAAAGAAATGTCATGGTAAGAGTGAAAAATCAATGAAATTGAAAACAGAAAATCAATGAAACAGAAAGCTATTCTTTGTAAATATCTATATAATTGACAAAGTTTTAGCAAGACTTACAAAGGAAAAATGAGAAGACACAACTTACCTATATCAGAAATAAAACAGTGGGTATCACTATCTTCTCTGAAGATATCAAAAGGATAATATTGGAATCCAATGCTCTATACATATAAGTTTGACAACTTAGATGATACAAACCAATTTCTTGAAAAAACACAAACTACCACAATGCACCCAATATGAAATAGATACTCTGAGTCGCCCTATAATTATTAAGAAAATTGAATTCATAATTGAAAAGCTCCCTAAAAAAGAGACTTGTACACTCAGCTGGAATCACTTGAGAATTCTGTCAAATGTTTATCGAAGAATTAAAGAATTACACACAATCTCTTCTAGAAAACTGACGAACAAAGAACAATTATCTATTAATTTTATGAACTCAGGATATTACACCAATACCAAAACCATATAAAACCAGTTAAAAAAAAATAGAAACCACAGAGCAATAATCCACATAAATGTAGATGTAGAATTTCTTGACAAAATATTAGCGAGTACATTTCAGGAATACATAAGAAGAATTATATACCAAAAAAGTAAGTGGGATTTACTCCCGGGATACAAGGCTGATTCAATATTTGAAACTCAGTCACCGTAAGCCACATTATTAACAGGATAAAGAAGAAAAATGGCATGATTATATCAGTTGATGTAAAAATAGCATTTGACAAAATTCAACGCTCATTCATGATAAAACAAAGAAACAACTCGCTGAAAACTACAAATAGAGGGAAATTTCCCATCTTGATAAAATAAATCTACAAAATACCTACCGCTAGCATTTTACTTAGTGATGAAAGGTCACTAAGTCATGAAAAAAGATAATGTCCCTCTGGTTTCTTTTTCAGAGGTTAGTTTTTTTTTTTTTTTATGCTTATTTATTTTTGACAGAGAGAGAGAGAGAAAGAGACAGTGTGGGTCGGGGAGGGGCAGAAAGAGTGAGGGAGACACAGAATCCAAAGCAGGCTCCAGGCTCTGAGCGGTCAGCAGAGAGCCCGACTCAGGACTCGAACTCACAGACCACAAGATCATGACCGAGCAAAAGTTGGACGCTCAACCGAGCCGCCCAGGCACCGCTTTCAGAGGCTAGCTTTATAAGCACTCCAGAAAGAGCCCTTCAAACATTCTGGAGATTCCCAGGAAAAGGGTTTTCTGCGTTTTTACCCAGACCTTTCCTCCAGCCATCTTGTCTCAGTGCCAGGCCATCGCCTTTGTTGCTTGCGTTGGTCACTTGGCTGGGTCGCCATGGTGGATCTGGCTGGTGAACTTTGCTGATGCTTCCAAATGAGGGGTTTCAAGACATCCCCGACCTAAACTCTGGTTGCTCCAGATTCTGGCCCCATTGGTGTTGCTTTATTCTCGTTCAGTGAGAGGACAGAACTCGTCTTTCTGCTAACTTGTGGCTGCGATGCTAAGACAGTCTTGCTTGCACCCCCAGAACTAGTTTCGGCCACTCCTGCCTCAGGTCCTGGCTTAATACCCCCACTAGCTGTCTACATTCACGGCAGAACACCCCCCTTCCTAGAGCACCTGCTCGTTTCCTGCCCTGCCATGGATAGACCATGGTCCTGGCGTCAGAATATCCATTATTTTTGACGACCAGACAGTGTTGCAGTTGAATGACGTTCACCCGTGGTCCCCTGGGATAATCTCAAAACCACCCACATTTGGTACATCCCAGAGATTTGGGATAGTCTGTTTGGTTTGTGGCCACACGAGCAACGTCCTTTTCAATCTAACTCGACGCAGACTTGGAGAGCACGCATCCGAAGCACCGACTCCTGGGATGAGAGAGACTTCACTTTGTCTTCATGGTTTTAAAAGTCATACTCCCTCCGTCTGCTTTCGTTTTAGTCTGAGCAATGACAACAAAAATTGAGTGAATCTAAACGGGTATTTAGACAATACCGTTGTGTGTGTGGAAGCTGGAAACGAGATTGTTTGAATCAGGGTCAGATCCTATTTAATACAAATCGCCTCATGAATTCTTGGCTTTAGAATTACAAGGAGCCTTGTTCAACGGCCCTGGATACGTCTATATGGTTATTGTTGAGTGCTGACAATAAAGCCGCATTTAATTATTTATTTATTGAATAACAGCTCCTGTTTTCTGGGATCCAGTTCTCCGACATTAAAAGACAATGGTGACATATTTATATTTCACTGGATTTAATTTGCTAGATTATTGGTCCCTCAGGAAATATTATAATTGTTATAATTATTATTTCCCAAATAATCGAATGCAAACATCGCAGGATTATTTAGTTGGAGGCATGGTGCTGAGAGTGATTATTTGGAGCAAATCTACTTGTAATACAATTTGCAACTGCATTATGCCACTTGCTCTAGAAAAACACGGGTAAGTTGATTTGCAAGTAAAATATCTCACGGTATTAATATCAGTGCCATTTTATGTGACTGGTAAAATCCCAGTGTTGTTTTAGAAACCACTCTTGAGTGCTAAAATTACTTATGTATTTTGCAAATTAATGGTGACGAAGAATTTTGGTCACCGGGTTTAAAGAACCTTAGACTTGTTAATGGCTGTGTCCTATAATCATTAATTTCTAGAAACAGTGCACACAACTTACAGCAACAGCATTCTTGCATATGGTGTATATTAGAATATATCCTCATTCTATGAATTTAAGTACGTTACCATGTTGTATGTTCCTGTTTTCATCTTTTTGACCTTTTTCTGTTCACATCTTTGAATTTGCAAAAGTGCAACTTTCATTGCTGTCTAGTTTACTCGAGTCACATTCACCCAACAGCACTTCCTGTAATTGAGGTTGGAAGGCTGACATATTCCACAAGCAACTTCTCACACATGTTCATGCTGTTGACTAGTTTACATCGGACAAAGTTTGTTTGTTTGTTTGTGTGTTTACAGATTAGAATCCAGGGTCTATTCTCCTGTGACATGAAGCTTTGTTTTACTAAATGCTCTGAACAAGACAAAATAGAACAAAACAAAACAAAACAAAAAACCAAAGGAAGACATCTGAATGGCTATTTCCGTTTGTATTTAATTTGTGCCCATTTGCTGAGATTCGTCTGTTATTTTGGATTTCTAAGTAAAGACAGAATCAAGTGGAAACCTATGAGAAAATGAGCTTAGTCTATGCCACTTTGTAATCTAAAATCAGAGAGCAGCATTATTATTTCGATATTGTTGACTTTTTTAAATGTTTGTGTTGAGAGAGAGAGAGAGAGGGAGAGAGAGAATCCCAAGCAGGCTCTGTGCTGTTAGTGCAGAGCCTGACGCGGGGCTCAAACCCACAAGCCGTGACATCATGACCTGAGCCAAAATCAAGAAGAGTCAAACACTTAACTGAGTAACCCAGGTGACCCAATATTGCTGACTTTTAAAAACACGGATATTGTGAGACACAAAAAGAGGACATAAATAGATTATGTAGGGTCTAAAAAAAAAAACGTTCTTGTATGAAGCGTCCAGCTTAGAAAAAAAATAGGTCGTTATCCATGCGTCGCTTATTTCTTCGATGTCCCTCCCTGATTCCACACCCTGACAAGAGGTTTTCTGTGTTTCTGAAATTTATGCTTGTTATTCTTTTTTCCTTTATAGTTTCACCTTCTCCGCATCTTTCCCTGAACAGTGGATTGTTTGAACGTGCCTGCTTTGAAGGGCATGTAGACGGACTCCTACTACGTGTATCCTTGTCTGGCTGATTTCTTAGCCTGATGCTCTAGGGATTCCTCCATCGCGATGGAGGTAGCTCTAGTTAATTTCTTAGTTAATTTATTTTCACTGCTTTGGAGTATTCTGCTGAAAAGATAGTTTGCAAGTGACTTGTCAGTTTCCTACTGATCGGTATCACAATTCTTTACTTTATCTTCTGTTACTCTGAACAGTGCTGCTGTGAGCTCGTGTATATGATGCCCACAGGGGCACATGAGCAATATTCTCTTGGGGGGGGGGTCTGTTTAGTCACGGGCACTTCTATTTCCAGCTTTTGAAGGTTAACGCCAGACCCTATGCCCAAGTGTTGGTACCAGTGTATGTTCCCGCCAGCACGCGGGTATTCCCATTCTCATACATCTTCTCCAGCACTTGATATTATCGGACTTCAATTTTTGCCAAGTTGGTGGTAGGGAAATAGATGTAAATTGCAGATTTAGGTTTAAAAAATTTTTTCTTAATGTTTATTTATTTATTTATTTATTTTTTTTTTTATATGAAGTTTATTGACAAATTGGTTTCCATACAACACCCAGTGCTCATCCCAAAAGGTGCCCTCCTCAATACCCATCACCCACCCGCCCCTCCCTCCCACCCCCCATCAACCCTCAGTTTGTTCTCAGTTTTTAACAGTCTCCTATGCTTTGGCTCTCTCCCACTCTAACCTCTTTTTTTTTTTTCTTCCCTCCCCTCCCCCATGGGTTCCTGTTAAGTTTCTCAGGATCCACATAAGAGTGAAAACATATGGTATCTGTCTTTCTCTGTATGGCTTATTTCACTTAGCATCACACTCTCCAGTTCCATCCACGTTGCTACAAAGGGCCATATTTCATTTTTTCTCATTGCCACATAGTATTCCATTGTGTATATATACCACAATTTCTTTATCCATTCATCAGTTGATGGACATTTAGGCTCTTTCCATAATTTGGCTATTGTTGAGAGTGCTGCTATGAACATTGGGGTACAAGTGCCCCTATGCATCAGTACTCCTGTATCCCTTGGATAGATTCCTAGCAGTGCTATTGCTGGGTCATAGGGTAGGTCTATTTTTAATTTTCTGAGGAACCTCCACACTGCTTTCCAGAGCGGCTGCACCAATTTGCATTCCCACCAACAGTGCAAGAGGGTTCCCGTTTCTCCACATCCTCTCCAGCATCTATAGTCTCCTGATTTGTTCATTTTGGCCACTCTGACTGGCGTGAGGTGATACCTGAGTGTGGTTTTGATTTGTATTTCCCTGATAAGGAGCGACGCTGAACATCTTTTCATGTGCCTGTTGGCCATCTGGATGTCTTCTTTAGAGAAGTGTCTATTCATGTTTTCTGCCCATTTCTTCACTGGGTTATTTGTTTTTCGGGTGTGGAGTTTGGTGAGCTCTTTATAGATTTTGGATACTAGCCCTTTGTCCGATATGTCATTTGCAAATATCTTTTCCCATTCCGTTGGTTGCCTTTTAGTTTTGTTGGTTGTTTCCTTTGCTGTGCAGAAGCTTTTTATCTTCATAAGGTCCCAGTAATTCACTTTTGCTTTTAATTCCCTTGCCTTTGGGGATGTGTCGAGTAAGAGATTGCTACGGCTGAGGTCAGAGAGGTCTTTTCCTGCTTTCTCCTCTAAGGTTCTGATGGTTTCCTGTCTCACATTTAGGTCCTTTATCCATTTTGAGTTTAATGTTTATTTATTTTTGAGAGAGAGAGAGAGATGGAGGGTGAGTGGGGGAGGGGCAGAGAGAGAGGGAGACACAGAATCTGAAACAGGCTTCAGGCTCCGAGCTGTCAGCACAGAGCCCGACAGGAGACTCGAACCCACAAACCGTGAGATCGTGATCTGAGCCAAAGTTGGACACAACTGACTGAGCCACCCAGGTGCCCCTAATTTGCAGATTTAGTTTCAATTGTCCTGATTAATACTGTGTTTGAGTCGCATTTCATAGGTTTTGTGGGCCACTCATGATTCTACCTCTGTGAATACTTACTCATGTTTTCTTTTGTTTCTTTTCGGCTGATCGTTCCACTGGATTGTTTGCACATTGGATTGATTAGTACATTAAAAATACTCTAGATACAAATCCTTTGTCCATTTTAAGTGTTGAAAACATCCTCTCTCAGTTTGTTGCATGCTGTTTCACTTTATGGTATCTTTCAATGAATAGAAGCTTTTCCCTTTCAATGTGGTCAGAACGATCGATCTTTTCTGCTTTTTTGAGACCTTGTTTAAGAAATCTTTTCCTAGCTTGAGATCAGAGAGTTCTCTAAGATTTTTTTTTTTTAAAGTTCAGTACAAACTTCATTCTTTTTTAATGTGAATAACCGTTACTGTAGACTTTATTCTTCCCACACTCACCCGCCCCGCTCTCAGTCCTAGACCCTTCCCGTGGCCGTGGGTGGTGGGTCTGTTTCTGAGTTCCTTATGTTTACCGCGGCTCTCTGCCCAGTTTAATTTCTCCTACTTTATAACACATCTTGATTGCTATTACTTTATTAAATATTTGTCACTTAATCACTTTACCTTATAGCAAGCCCTGGTGTCTAGTAAGGCAATTATTTCTACCTTGTTCTCCTCCAGAAAAGGCCATGGTGATCTTTGGCTGTTTGTTCTTTCCCCTAAATTCTTGAAATAACTTGTGAGATTTGTGAAACCCTCTGTTGGGAAATTTTTTGGAATTGCAATGAACTTATGATACATCAATTTATGTAGCACTGACACATGTTTAACGTGGAGTTTTTATTAAAAATTTGGCATCTCTCTCCTGTTATTTAGGTATTCTTTGATAACTCTTTTAAAATTCTTTATACATCTTTGTTAAGATAGTGTTTCCATAAAATGCTTGAAATGTTTAAGTTCATTCTCAGGTCCCTTTCTATTTAAAATGGTTCCTCTGCCCCCTCCCCTTCTTCTTCTTCTTTTTGTTTTTGAGAGAGAGAGAGAGAGAGAGAGAGAGTGAGTACAGGGGAAGGACAAGGGAAAGGGAGAGAGAGAATCTTCAGCAAGCTCCATGCCTAATGCAAAGCCCCACGTGAGGCTCAATCTCATAACCCTGAGATCATGACCTGAGCCAAAATCAAATGTTGGAGGCTTGACTGACTGAGTCACCCAGGCAACCCCAAATATTCTTATTAATTTTAACAGTTTACCTATAGATTTTGAGACTTCTTTAGATGATTATATTTTCTAAAAATACAGACAATTTGGTTTCTTGGATTGAGTTTTACCTTTCGTTGTGTGTTTTACTGTGCTTACTTATTTTGGTCTTGATCCTAAAGAAAACACTCATAATTAAATCCCAGATATCATGGAGCTTATATTTTAGCAAAGGTAGAGGTGAAGACAGAAAATAACCAATCAGCATAAAAAGTAACTAAATGACGTGGTGTTGTAGAGGAGGTAAGTGTCATGGGGGAAATGGTAATAAGAAAGCTGGGTCAGGTCTGGACAGTGTAGATGCTGTCATCAGGTTTAAGAAGCTCCTTTGGGGGGCACCTGGGTGGCTCAGTCGGTCAAGTATCGAGTCTCAATTTCAGCTCAGGTCATTACCTCACGGTGTGTGAGATCAAGTCCCGAGTCGGTTCTGCACTGACGGCTCGGGGCCTGCTTGGGATTCTTTCTCTCCCACTCACTCTCTCTCTCTCTCTCAAAACTGGATAAATAAACAAACAAAAAAGGAAAAACAAAAAAGAAAAAGAAAAAAGAAGCTCCTTTGGGTCCTCCTGCTAACACACAGACAGGGCATCCAGGTGCCAAAGATTGTTAAGCTCTTCAAACTCTTTTTTTTTTCTTTTAATTTTTTTTAACACTTATTTATTTTTGAGAGACAGAGAGAGACAGAGCATAAGCAGGGGAGGGGGAGAGAGAGAGGGGGGAGGAGACACAGAATCCAAAGCAGGGTCCAGGCTCTGAGCTGTTTGTTAGCACAGAGTCCGACACGGGGCTCGAATGCCCGAACTGCGAGACCATGACCTGAGCTGAAGTCGGACGCTCAGCTGACTGAGCCACCCAGCATCATTAAGTACTTGGTGCTTAGTAAGTACTTGGTGGTTACTACTAGAAAAATGTCAGTGCTTTGAGTTTTACGCTTTTTTAAATGTCAACTAGTTTTTTTCCCTGGATTTACATGTAGGGTATTTCATACCTGGTTGTACTCAGCTAGGATTTGGATCTCTTCTGCCAGTAGCCTGGTGCCCCACCGACCTGGGATGACTTTAAATTAAACCCCTTCTTTCCTTCCTTCCTTCCTTCCTTCCTTCCTTCCTTCCTTCCACATAAATACTGTGATTTTGGGCTGTAAATTGTGTGAAGGTACAAATTCTTCAGAGAGGTTCCCCACCCCACCCCACCCCCATCCCAGACAGAATCAAAACCGAGATCAATTTCCTTTCTGGGCAGTAGCTTTATTCCTTTAGGATCTCAGCTTTATGAGGAAAGGCATCTTATGAGATTCTTCACACTAAGCAGGCATAAGTTTTGTCTCTCGTTTCACATCAAAGAAGAGGTGCAAGGCCTCCAGGTTCCAGAAAATTCCCCATGAGAAGCCAACTTCACTTCTTCCACTTCTTGCTAATTTCCCAGGATTCTGCTTTCACTTTTATTTAGATGCTCTGCAGGTTCCTTTGTCCGTGCTAACTCGACAATGAGACACAACAGTACCATCTATCTATTATCTACCTTCCGGTATTTTAATTGTTTTAATAAAGAAGATCAAGGTCACTCAGGCTATCTAGTCTGCAAAAAATGGAAGTCCTACTGAACAATATAATAAAGTAATTTTAGAATATCATGGGAATTTTAAGAGGAATTTTTTTTAAGTTTATTTATTTATTTTGAGAGAGAGAGAGAGGGAGAATGCAGGGGAGGGGCAGAGAAAGGGAGGGAGAGAATCCCAACCAGACTTCACACTGTCCTTGCAGAACCCGATGCGGGGCATGATCCCACAAAATGTGAGCTCATGACCTGAGCTGAAATCAAGAGTCAGACACTCAATCAACTGAGCCATCCAGGTGCCTCTCAAAAAAAATTTAATATAAAATAACCATAACTTTGAATATTGATCTGAAATTTGCACTGAAGTGTGTGTTTCTAATACCCATAATACTTTTTTACTTAAAGTCTAGAAACTATCTATATTCTTTGTTATTATATTTTATATTCCTGATACATATCTTATATCTTTTTAAAATTATTTTCAGGAGCACCTGGGTGGCTCAGTCAGTTAAGCATCCGACTCTTGATTTTGACTGAGCTCATCATCTCACAGTTCATGGGTTTGAGCCCCGCGTCGGGCTCTGTGCTAACGATGTAGAGCTTGCTTGGCATTCTCTCTCCCCCTCTCTCCCTGCTCTCCCCCACCCCTCTCTTAAAAATGATTAAATCAACTTCAAAAAACTTAAAATTATTTTCAGAGGCTTACACTCTACAATCCAAGAAAGTTGTTCCATAATACTATCTCCTAAGAGGTAGAATTGCATGTGGGGGATAAAAATAGCTTTTATTTATGTTATTTCTCTATGGATTTTGTTCTATCATTGTAAATAGACTATGCTTTTTAAACATCCATGTAAACATTATAATTTTAAGCACTGACATTTTTCTAGTAGTAACCACCAAGTACTTAATGATGCTGCTTGGTAAGAAAGGAGAAGATTCTAAAAGCAATAGATACACTGAAGAAACCAGTGTAGGAAGTTGATCCGTTATACAAAAGAAACATTTTTCTCCGTGAAAGACAAAATGGAGTGTTTTTAATCTTTCTCTTCCTTCCTCCCTTCCTCCTTTCTTTGTCTTGGAAGAAGGAGATTCAGAAGGCAAATGCAATTCTATGGTAGAACTAAATCTATCAAAGCAAAGTGTTCCTTTAGCTTGTTTAGCACCAAGGATTCCTCTCTGAACCTCTCTGCGTTCTCTGCTGAAACACTTCCGGTAGACTCCCCATATGTAAAAATAAAGTTAAAATGAGGCTGAAATTGGAAGTAGAGGGAAAAGGAACCCAGAGTCCCTGTGTGTTTACCATACAGTGGGGTAGCACGTCTGTCGTTTCTGGTTTTGCTTTGCTTTGTTTTTACCACTTTCCTTTCCTTTAAAAAGGCACACTGAAGGAGGGCGAGCTACCCAAACGATGGTTCATATTGAAGAAAAGAGTGTAATTTTGTGATGTCTGCTGGTGTTTTGCAGCTTAAAGGATGACTACTCACAGAAGAGTCCTTCTTTAGCAGAAAAGACTTGGGATTTTGTTTGCAGAAAGGGGGAAGGACCACCCTTCTGTGCTCTGACTTCAGCAAGAATTGGAAATTCGGGTTTGGAGGGAGAGGATCAGGTCTGAGAAAGAGGGTCATAAGCCATGAAAAATTGCTCAAGGCCGGCAGTGTCTGAAGGTTTAAGAGAAGGCAGCTCTAAAAGGCTGGAAGTCCTGGAGGATGCCCCAAATCTAATGTGCTCAGGTATCTCCAGGATTTCTAGCCTTGTGGGTTCACCCTTGTTTTAAATATTTAAATGAGAGAAACAAAAAGTACCTATGATAGCTTTTCTGTTTTGATGTTTTTTCAGGAGAAATGGAAACTGAGAAGGCTATTACCTCGTGTCTCTTTACCCTATTTCAAAGTCTACATATAAGATTAAAGCCAAGCATTACCGAAATGTGGAGTACTTGATTGGAAGGTTTTGGAATGAAGTTCGGGATGACATGCCCGAAGCTTGATGAAGTATGTGTTCTCTTCGTATCAAATGGGGCGGCTGGCTTGAGAAATTCACCGAAAGCAAGTTTTGGTGCAGAGAATTGTCAACAGCTCTCGGAAGCGTGGCAGGAAGGCGGGCAGTGAGGCCCACACACTCACCCGTTCACTCCCTTGTTGCTGCGTGTGAATTCTTGATTTCCAGCTCACTGCTCCCTATTTGTTCACGGGCAGAGGTCAAGGCCGAGGGGAAAGCAGAGGTGTGGCCTGCCGTGCAGGTAGATGCATCAGCCTGAAGTTCACTCAGCCTGCCCTGGGGGGCGGAGAGCCAGACGAGGGGTTGGGTCGGGCAATTCCAAACCTCCGACGGTTACTTCCTAACACAGGTTAACTTCTCGCTAGACTGTGCAGGTAGGTCCTTTCTTTATTTATGTGATTTTGACAATTATGCTGATTTATAATTTATAAAAGGCCAAATTCATCCATAGTCTCCTAAATATTTCATGAGAGCAACATACCCTGTCAAGAAGAAATTTCTCCCCACGGCGTAACACTGCCCAATTAGGCATATTCCTTCATGACTCTGAGCTCCTCGGGGCAGAGTGTTATTAGCTAGACACAGTTTTATCTATCACACCGCTCTGTATATGTTTATGGTGCCAAATACATGTTAAATAATAATTATGGGGATTTTAATGTCTTCCTCAGAAGCGTCCTTCACGGGCCACTATGGGAGTTTCACGTTACTACCGTTCTGCGTCTTTTGGACTAGCCTAGGAATTGTCTAGGTAGATAATAACCCAAGTTTATGTTTTTGCTTATGCCAACAGAGATTTTCAAAATTACTAGAATGCCATCCATAAGGCTCAGTGGGCCCTTATTAATTTTTTTTAGGATGTTGCCAACACGATATGTGTTTCTTCTGCGTTGACACATACACATGTACACGTGTGCAATCACATCTACCCTTTATATAGACACTTGTGTGTACAATGTAATTTAATTATTTTAGGAAATTTAAGCACAAAGATATCACAAATTTATTTCAGAGCCCTACGCCAACTTGAGCAGCCAAATCACGAGTGGGTACCGATAATACACAGGCAAACAAAGTCGTAAATGAATAAATAAGGAAGAAGGGTTAGCTCTTCCTTGCCAACCAGGAATTGTGAGTCAGTGATGGAGCAGGAAAGTTAGTATTTTGTAAACATCGTAGAAAAAACTGCATCAGGCGAGAACCGTCAATGGATGGGAAATCTAGGGGGAGGTTTTGATAATGAGCACCCAAGTATCTGCCCGTAACCTTCTTCTTCCTTAAAAAAAAAAAATAGGGGCGCCTGGGTGGCTCAGTCGGTTAAGCGTCCGACTTCAGCTCAGGTCACGATCTCGCGGCCCGTGAGTTCGAGCCCCGAGTCGGGCTCTGGGCTGATGGCTCAGAGCCTGGAGCCTGCTTCGGATTCTGTGTCTCCCTCTCTCTCTGCCCCTCCCCCGTTCATGCTCTGTCTCTCTCTGTCTCAAAAATAAATAAAACGTTAAAAAAAATTAAAAAAAAAATAATGAGGTGGTGGCCAAAACCGGCAACACCTTGGTGGAGTGTTGACCATGAACATCACTGATGAGGGACAGATGGTCACCATATGCTTCTGGATGTGATACCCTGAGAAGGACACGATATCCCCTCGGTAGTGTTTCGGCCGATCATGCGTATCCCGAATCCAGCCGCGAGGAAACATCAAGCGTGGCGTAAAGAAAGTTCTGTTTAAAAAAGGGAGGGACTCTGCCTTTTTAAAAAATGTCAAGGTCATAACGAAAAGCTGAGGAAATGTTTGACGTGAAAGGGAGCTGAAGACCCAGGACAACTAAATGCAACATCTGACCCTTGCCTGGATCCTACCCTGGAGGGAACAGAAGTCACAGGGGACACCAGCAGGCCAATTGCAAAACTGGGATCCAGGTGGTAGTTTAGATAGAAGTGTTGTACCAGGGTTAATTTACTAAAGCGGATAACTAGCTGCCGGCGGAAAGCGAGAGGATTTCCCTATTACTGATCAGTAGACACGGGACGTTTTCAAGGTAAAAATAACACCCCGCGCAAAATGCGATCACTGCAAGTGCTTTCTTGTTTCGTAAACATGAATTACTACATATGATTCCTTTTCTTCATTATCAGGCATTCCAGTTCCGTTTATAAAATCTGAGCTAAGTAAACCAGTACCCACCTTCTGCGAAGTCTAGAAAATCTTTCCATGTGTAAAGTCCCGTGAGAAAAATAGCTTGTCCGAACACCCCTTTTCTAGAAGCGCTGCTGCTAAGGCTGTAAAATTACTTTAACATCAACAGATCCTTAAAAGACGTGTGTATTAGGCTCCCTTTTCTCCGTTCTTGGCCTTTCCTGGACGGGGGTGTGGAGGGGGGGGCTGTATCTCGGTCCAGGAAGAGCCCCGCGGACCCCAGCCCCAGCCCACACACGGTGTGAAGCGGGGTCATTTCCAGACCCAGAATTGGTACCAGCGGGTGCGCTCCCATCTTCGCTGCTTCCCTTCTGACACCGAGCGCCCTGGCCGAGGGTCCCCGGCTCTGACCTCCGGCCTTCTCTGATCTCGAGCATCCTGGGGGCTTCAGAGAGCGTGTGGGATGCAGGCCTTACATCACCGGGCAGGCCCGACCGCATGACGTCGCTCCCTGGCAGCTGGCCGGACCAGCGCTCGGCGGTTCCCACCACGCACCTGCCAGGCCGCGCGCGCGCAGACGGTCCCTGGGCAACCAGCTTCTTCCTGAGTGTTTTGGCCGGAAGACGGTGGACGCCAACACATCAGAAATTCCTTTCCTTTCTGTTCCTCCCCATCATCTCCCAAATCATCTCCCAATCACCTGCCAAACGATCGCCCGGCGGTTTGGTTGCGGCGGAGGGGGTGCGGGGGAACAGAGACCAGGGGGCTAGCGCACGTGATGCTTCTGCGTCCGGAAGGGAGGCCGCCGAGCGCGTCTGCAGGTGCCCGGTGCGCCGCGGACGGAGGTTCCGGCAGCCGGTGAGCAATTGGGCCGCGAATGTGGGCACCGCTCTTCATGGCGGGGCGGCAAGTGCCATGGGCCCCATGGAATTATTCAAGCTTATTCATTTCTTCCTTCTGGGTCAGTAACCCTTCACCGGCTGCGGGGGCTTGGTAGGTGAACTCCACAAGGCCTAGAAGTCTCTTTGGAATCGTTTGATTTGTCCCTGGAGGCAGGAAGGGATTGCCAACGAACTGCTTGTCTTAGTTATTGTTGAAACCAGCATTTTTTGAATGTGCTTTATTGAAAAAGCACTTTTTTCTGGAGCCTTTATTTTTCGAGATAGAGAAAGAGAGAGCGCGCGAGCGGAGGAGAGGCAGAGAGGGAGACACGGAATCGGAAGCAGGCTCCAGGCTCTGAGCTGTCAGCTCACAGAGCCCCACGCCGGGCTGGAACTCATGACCTGGGCTGAAGTCTGTGGCTTAACCCACTGAGCCACCCAGGCCCCTGATCTCATTTTAAAATAATTAGTTTAATTTGGCCAACTTACCACCAGGGAGTTGATATTTCCAGAAATGACATTGTGGTCCTGATGTCGTTGGAGTGAGCAAAAGTACAAAACGAGAGGGAAAAGTTTGTAAGACTGTAACTAAATTTGTATTTCACGGCACTGAGGGGGAAAAAATGTAATAGCTTTCTTTGGAAATTGTTATTAATTTCCTAAAAATTTTGGAAATCTGGGTGCTAAAAGTTCATCTGTCCCTAGAACACACTTTTGATCCAAGAAATTGGGCGAATATATCAATTTAAAAGAGTATCGAGGGAAAGTGTTCTTCTGTGTCAGTTTCTGAAAACCCATGTCTTAAAATTAGAAACATACCTCTCAGTTATGAATAGATTTTAATTTCACATCCTTGCTGCCTTTTAAAAATGAAGGTGTACTCATTAAAATGCAAAGGTGGAGAGCGACTCTGGGTTGACTTTAGACTTTTCGCTGGATGCGAATGAAGGTGTAAATTGTCCAGTTTTGTGTCATTCTTCCCTTAAAATTCATATCGGAGCAACTTCAAGTCAATTCTTGAGATCGTATTTGTTTAACTGTTGTTTAATTTTGCTTTACGCTTCTGTGTGAAAAATGAAATAATAAGCAATATTTAAGGACTTTTTTTTTTCTTGGAAAGAAATCTGAATGCCTTTCATTGGGCAAGAGTCTTGAACGTTCCGGCCCCAGTGCACAGGTCATGGTGCTTTCATTTCCACAAGAATGAGGTCTAAGATCACAGGTGCTTCTTTGGCAGAGTCTGTCTGAGTTTATCCTTGGAAACGCCTTTCTACACCCTTTCTCTCTGGTTCTCTTTCATTTCCATCCATTTAAAAGCAGTGTCAACAGGGTGCCCGGGTGGCTCAGTGGGTGAAGCATCCAACTCTTGAATTTCGGCTCAGGCCATGATCTCACGGTTTGTGAGTTGGAGCCCCGCATCAGACTCTGCGTTCACAGTGTGGAGCCTGCTTGGGATTCTCTCCTCTCCTCTCTCTGTGCCCCTCCCTGCTCTCTCTCTGTCAAAAAATAAATGAAAAATGTTAAAAAGAAAACATTTTTTAAGCAGCATCCTGTCTGAACTACATTCTGTGCTAGGAGCTGGGACGGAGAGGGGGAATACCACCAGCCCCTGCCTTCAAGGGGCTCACCATCCAGTAGGAGAGGAGAGACAGCCAACAGATGAACGGTTAAACCTGTTTCCAAAGCCTGAGTCACATGGGCTGGTTCAGGACTCCAGGCCCTTCGTCTTTGCTGAGAAAAGCTTTCAGTCTCCTGGGGACTCCCATCCTGGCCCTGCCTCATTAGCCCGGAGCTCCTACCAACTGAGTTAACCTGTTCCACCAGGTCCTGATCTGAATGAAATGTAGTGTATGAATGTTCTGAATATTATTATAACAGTTCCTCTGCATTACAGATCTTAGATGAGCCAGAGATAGTTCCTAAAATTTAAATCTCTAGGCTGTGAAAGACAGACTGCTCTCCTGAACCCGAAGGTATAGACTTCCAAGGGGCGATTGGTAACTTTGAGCCATGAGTAGAACTCAAGAAAATTTACTGAAACTTAACCGTGTACTGTCACGTACCATAACAACAAATCACCAAAATGTTGTTGTTTCTAAAGTTCTAATGGGAAAAGGCCTTTCAGTTAAATAGGGGCACCTGGGCGGCTCCTCGACTGAGCCGACTGAGTCGACTGAGCGTTCAACTTCGGCTCAGGTCATGATCTCACTGTTCATGGGTTCGAGCCCCGTGTCCGGCTCTGTGCTGACAGCTCAGGTGCTTCGGATTCTGCTTCTCTCTGCCCCTCCCCCGCCCATACTCTGTCTCTCTAAATAAATAAATAAATAAATAAATAAATAAAACATTTAAAAAAAAGCTTTCTCTTTGGAGTTGATCAGGGTACTGTTTGCCCTTCACCCTGCTTTTCCCAGTGGTAACATCTTGCATAATTATAGTACAATTTCACAACCAGGTTATATGCACGTGTGTGTGTGTGTGTGTGCATTTACTTCTATGCAATTTCATCACGTGCAGACCTGTGCAACCTGCAGTCAAGGCACAAAACTGTTCCAACATCGGAAGGCTCTCTCCCGCTACCCTGAACAGCCACGTTTACCTCTCCTCACTCCCATATCCTAACCCCTGCGATCAGTCACCTGTTTTCCATCTTGATACTTTGGTTATTTCACAAATGTCCTATGAATGGTGTCTTACACCATAGCATCTTCTGGGATTGTCTTTTTCTCACACAGCAGGATTCTGTGGAGAGGTTCATTCGAGACTCGGTTTATGAATAGTGCATCCCAATGTCTGGATGGACCATGGTGTGTTTCCCCATTGACCTGTCGAGGAACATCTGGGTCATTTCTAGTTTGGGGCTGCTATGAATACAAATGCCGTGTTCCGTTGGTATTTTTTACTAGTTTTTGTGTTTTAGCCATTCTGATAGGTATATGGTGATAGTTCATTTTAGTATTCATTTGCTTTTCCCTAATGACTTATGATAGTGAACATCTTTCATGTGCTTATTTGACATTTGCATTTCTTCTTCTGTTGAATGTCTGTCCATGTTTTTGGCTCATGTTCCCACTTGTGTATTTGTTTACTGTTGAGTTTTGAGAATTCTTTGGATAGTCTAGTAGTAGTCCTTTGTCAGATACGTGGTTTGTAATTAATATGTGTTTTGCTAGTCAGTAATGTGTCCTTTAATCTTCTTAACAAGGTCTTTTGCACATCAAAAGTTTTAATTGTGAACAGGTACAATTTATCATTTTTTCCTTCTGTGGCAGGTGCTTTTGGCATCGAGGCTGATAACTCTTCATCCAGCCTTAGGTCTTGAGAGTATTTTCATATTTTAAAATTTGTTGTAGTTTTCCATATTATATTTTAAGTTCATGAGTTATTTGAGTTATTTTTGAGTTAGTTTTTGTATAAAATGTGAGGTTGAAATTGAAATTATTATGTTTTGCCTACAGATGTCTAATTGCTTCAGTTACTGACAAAACTAGCCTTCCTCTGTTGCTTTTGTACTCTTGTAAAAAACAGGTGGGCGTATTTGTGTGACTCTGTTTCTGCGTTCTTTACCCTCTTTCATTAATCCCTGTGTCTATCTCCTTGCCTTGACTACTGTCCCTGGATCATAACTCTTCAAATCCAGTAGAATGATTCCTCCCACTGTATTTTTCTTTTATAAAATTTGTCTTTTTCTTTCCACAGAAATTTTAGAATTAGCATGTCTATATGCATAACAAAACTTGGTGGAAATGGAGGAAAACTGCATTAACCCGGTGGGTCAGTTCAGAGAGAACAGACATATGCATTCAATTGAGTCTTTCAATCCACGGACTTGAGCTACGTCTTCGCTCATTTGTGTCTTCTCGAGTTTCTTTCATGAGCATTTACGTTTTCATCATGTAGAACCTGTACACGCTTTTTAAGTTTATATCTATGTATTTCCTTTACTTTGTCGTAATCGTAAATTTTGTTGTGTTTTTAACTTTGGTATCTACATGTTTGTTGTTAGTATAGAAATGTGATCGATTTTGCAGGCTGATTGATTTTTCTTCGGGATTTTCTATGTAAACAGTCATGTCATCTGCAAATAAGTACAAATTAATGTTTTTTTATCTGTATGTCTTTGATTTGTCTTTCAAAGAACTTACCCTTTCGCCAGTGGTACCCATTCGCCCATGGTAAGAGCAAATACCTTGGTCTTACTCTTCACCATAAAGAGAGATTATTCTACCTTTGCCATTAGTGATATTTATTATGAATTTTTTTGTAAATGCTCTTTATCCAGCTAAGAGAGTTTCCCTCTGTCCTTGGTTTTCGGAGTTTTTAGCATGAAAAAAAATTGATAATAAATTTTCCTGATAGATTTTGTCAAATGCTTTTCTGTGTCCATTGGTATGATCGTATGATTTTTCTTCTTTATCCTACTGATAGGGTGAATTGCATTTATTGATTTTTGGATGTTGAACCCATCTTGCATACCTGGAATAAATGTTGCTCGGTCATTGTATAGAATTCTTTTTACAGGTTGCTGAATTGGATTTATTGAATCTGTATTTCTCATGCCCTTTTGTTTATTTGTTTGTTTGGGTAATTTTTAAAATCAAGCCAGGCTGGAAAATACTGGTCTAACAAGTATGTGATTACAGTCCTCATCTATCTTTTAAATTAGAACGAATTTATTTGTTAGAAATCATTGTCCGGCAGAAGATTATTCTGCCCTACGTCTTTCTTCTGTACAATATCTCTCACTGCCATCAGGCACCAGACTTATCCATGCAGCCAATGACCTGTGTCTAATAAATTCATAGAGGGGTTTCTGTCACTGCATTAGAGAGAATATTTTCCATTCTGGGGTATTCAGGACATGTTTTTGTGATTGGCTAGACTGATCAGTCAGAGGTCACAACAGAAAAATACGGATCGCTGGGAAATTCTACATTACGTATTTTTTGTTTCAGTTTTTACGTATTATATTTTTATTAAGTAATTTATTCACTCAAGAATTACTGATTTGTTGAATTTCAACAAAATGATACTGCTTTCCGTGAGGATTGCAAGGTTGAGTGAGGCATAGATCAGCCTTTCTTTATTATTTTCTTCATTTAGGTATTCCTACAATAGAAACATATTTGTGGCGCCTGGGTGGCTCAGTCAGTTAAGCATCCGACTCTTGATTTCGGCCCAGTTTGTGAGTTCAAGCCCCACATGGGGCTCTGTGCTGACGGAGTGAAGCCTGCTTTGGATTCTGTCTCTCCTTCTCTCTCTGTACCTGCCCCCTCTCAAAATAAATAAACAAAAACTTAAAAAAAAACAAACAAAAACCCATGTTTGAGCCCCTAGTGTGTCAGGACCTACAGTGGACCCAGCAAATAGAAAGGCTGCACTCTCATGGGACTTCCTGTGTAGAAGAGTGGGGGCGGGGCATGTGTGGTCATGGTGGGAGCTTACAGTGCAGTAGTTATGATATGGCATATAAATAACTACTCATCATACTAGGCAGAGGTATATGCATAACCCAAGGGGCAGTGCTTAGTGATTCGGAAGTTCGACAGAGGACAACATTACTTTTGGTTCAGAGTTGAACTTCACAGGGAAGGTATCTTTGGATCTAGCCCTTAAAGGATGAGGAGCAGAGAAGGCGTAGGCAATGGGAGGGCAGAGGAGGGCATTCCACTAAGAGGTGGCATGGCCAAGTGTGGAGAACGCTCGAGAAAAATGGGGAGATAGCATGATTAGGGTACTACCGTGATGAGCGTTGTGACATAGGTTAAGAAGTTAGAAAGTTTAGACCATCCTCTGGGTTTGGGGAGCCACTGGAGAAATTTAAGCAGGAGAATGACATGAGCAGACATGTTTTATAAAGACTGCTCCATTAGCAGTGAAGAAAGCAGACTGGTGAGGAGGGCAGTGCAGACACAGTGAGGAGCACAGTTAGGAGACTACTGCAATGGTCTTAGCGAGAACTGATGGGCCCCGACTAGGCAATGGCATTGAGTACAGTGGAAAGGGAAATAGTAGAGAAACGTTTGAGAGTGAAGACTCATTGCTTGTGTGGGCAACAGAATAAGAGATTGAGGCAGGTGAGCTCACTAAGGGTGACGGCTCTAAGGTTTCTTGTGGGAACACATGGGTAATTAGCGAAAGCATTATCCGGCTTTGTAAGTACCCAAAAAAGAATCGTTTTAGGAGAAAGCGAAAGCATTTGATTTTGAATATGCAAATTTGTGACCCCAAAGAGCAAAGAGATAAAATACGTGTGTCTATACATACCCACAAAATAAATCAAAAGGAATGAGACATGGATTAAGATTGTAAAGAAGTGAAAATTGTGGTTTGGAAAGATATGGGGAATATACGTATGTGTGGGTCTCATAAAACAAGGGCATTTGGTAAAATGAGGAATATGTTTATAGAGTCCCTTCCTATATAGGGAGAAAGAACAAAGGGAAATAAGACAAATCCCCTTTGTCGTCCCTGGTCTTGGGGTCTTTGCTTGATGTGAGCTGATGTCTAGATTGACATCTTCGCCAGGAACTGGCGGCCTCGAGGTAGCTGGCCAGGCAAGCGTGCAAAATATCTTTGGCGCACACCTCCGCCAGCATAAAAACAAGCAAATAAATAAAAACACAACTACCTCAACCGGTAAGTAAATGTGCATTTTTAAATGCTCACATTTAGCACCTCGTTTAGAAAGACTCTTTACTTAAAGTCTAAAACTTGTAGTTGTCTTGAGTTTCTTCTGCCTCTTTTTCTCACTTGACGTATTAATGTCTTTGCGCAAACCCCCTTGTGGCTGACCGGCCCCTGCCCTGAAACGAGCATCACCCCTCTTCCTGTTTCTGCAGGCCTTAACAAATGGTCTTGGAAATGCTCTCCTATTTGTTCGGCTATAGAATTGCTACTCTTTCGACAAAGCCTGGATTAAAAGTCTGGCCCTTGTGTGGATCCGAGTCTGAGGTCTCCACTTCAGGATTCCGACTTGAGCTCTTTGGCAGGTACCTCTGTAGCCCCGTTGGATCCGCTGTGTCAGATGCCCCTGACCAGGTGATGAGCCCCCGAGGGCCTCACGCACGTCCCGGCGGCCACTGCACCTGGGTCACTTAGCGGAGAAGTACCTGATCTTTTTCCTTTGTCCTTCATAGTGATGATCAGGTCTATGATAACCAGCCTTTTTCCTTTTTTTCCTTTTTGTCTCTCTCTCTCTCTCTCTCTCTCGCCTTCTTCTTCATTACAGTTTATTGCCATTGTTTTTTCTGGCTCTCCATCCTGAAAAGAGAGTTTTCAAGGGTTGGCGAGTGGTGTTTGTAACATCTTGGTTCCCAAATGTAAAGAAGGTGACACGCGCCTTCCTTAAACTCACGATAATCTTCCCTCTGTGAGATGGAGAAGACCAGGGAGGGAGGAAGAACACTGCCTTGCTCTAATTTTCGTCACGCAGAGCAACGTCTCACCGGAAAACAATAAACCAGGGCATTGCCTGTGGACGTTCCTCTGTCGGTGACACCACCGTATGGCAGGAGGTAGGGCACCTGCTGCTTACTGACAATTTTCGATAATGTCACAAGTGCAAACTGAGCGTCACCGTCCGCCCGTCTTTTGTCTGTTTGTCTTTACTTGCACGCAGTCTGCTCGGATCACAAGGAATCCTAGAAGCCGGAGACCACAGCTCCTGCGGAATCTCTCTGGTCTCGACCCCAGTTGGAAGCCGCCCATCACAGCGCGGAGTCGGGTAATGGTCTGAACTAATCAAGAGAACTCAGAAGGTGGGCGCAGCTCATTAATCTGCCTGCGCTCGCTTCTGCAGGTTCCGAGCCCTGGAGTGTTAGCTATTTTTGTGTATTCTTGAGTGAGTCAATGACGGCAGAAGATCAGCTCCTATGAGCTTACAGGGATTTGATATACAATGAGATGTTTTCGTGAGTGACAGCTTGACAGAAGCGTTCCCGGTATTCATTCCTGTCCTCTGAGAGGCAAGTGCCGGGAGAGAGCATCCCGCTTGCGGAAGATTTATAAGGGAGCGTCTGGGGTGGGCTGGGAGGGGATGGGAGGGGAGCACCAGCCGATGAGGCGGCTCGGGCCCCTGTCAGGGGACAGGAGGAAGCGCGCGTGGCTCCAGAAAAGGCATGAGGTGGCCGGTCGAGGCGGAAAGGTCCTCCACCTCATTCCTGGTTGTGCTCCCTTGTGGAGAGCACTCTCCCTTGTGGGAGAGCCCAGGGGCGCAAATCCGTGGCACAGTCACCACACAGATGGTGGTGTGTGACAGCCGGAGGCGACCCGTCGCCTGTGCCGTTGGCACTCTTGGAGGGGGACCCGGGTGGAGCACCTCAGGGCCTGGCCGTCCGTCCCCGAGCTGCACCGATCCGCTTCTCCTGCACATCCTGGGAGCGCGTCTCAGGGTCCTCCGGAGTGGCTCTTTCTGCAGGGACGCAGGAGAGGGGCTCCTGCGACAAACCGCCACCGGGCTGGGGACAGCACCTTGTCCTCCCTACCCCGAGAAAGCACTTCAGCCACCCTGGGGGGCTGTGTTCCTTTCCTGTGGCTGCTGCGATGGAGTATCACAACCCGGGGCCCCTAAAGCAGTTGAAATTCGGTCCGGTTCCTGAGGCCAGAGGCCCAAAACCAAGGGGCGAGCCGGGTCTTGCTCCTCTGAGGCCTTCAGAGGAGGATCCGTCCTGCCCCTCCCGGCTTCTGGAAGCCCAGGCGCCCCAGGGCTTGGAGCCGCCTCACTCCCACCTGTGCCGCCTCTGTCTTCGCAGGTCGCCGCCTCCCGTCTCCTCTCTCTTCTTATAAGGACACCAATCGCGTTGGATGAGGCCCACCCAGATGCGGTGTGACCTCATCTGAACTTGCTTACACCTGCAGAAACACTATTTCCAAATGAGATCACGCCCTCTGGTATCAGGGGTCAGGACCCTACCATACCTTTCTGGGGGACACCATTCAACCTGCAGCTGCGGCCTGGCTGGTGGGATGCCTCGCGGCCTCATTCCCGAGGGCTCTGAACCCTCGGTAGTCACCCCCTTCTCCGGCCAAGGACGTGCAAGGGCATGCGCCTGTGCACAGTCATAACTGGGTTCTCCCAGTTCTGCACACCCTGTCTATGCCCCGGTGCGGAAAAGCAGCCCCCCCACCCCCCGCCGATTGGGCAGGGGCACCTCCCTCGTCGGGGCAGGGATGCTACTTCTCCCCTCCGGTGCCTGGAGGTAAGAAGTTCGCCTGTCCAAGCAGCAGCCACAGCTCGTGGTGCGACGGAACCTCTTCTGTGACCTTCCCACCTGGCAGATTCCAGAATTGCGCGGCCGGAAGCCTGGACTCCTTCGATGGGCCATGGGAAGTGACACTAAATGGGTCTGTGCTTGCACTTCCGCTCCGTCCGCGTCGTCTTACCGCGGAAGACATCCCGCCATAGAGGGGGCCCTGAATCGTGCACACACCGTGTCCTGCTTTGCCGCCTCACCCGTGCAGAGCGTGGCCTCCAGGCTGACTCCACCCCTGCCCCCTCGGCAGGCTGTTCCAGGGCTGCAGGAAGTCGACTGCCTCCGGACGCCGTGGCTTGCGATCCAGCCGGCGGATTCCACGGCCGCGGGCCCACTCCCACACCCACTTTGAGGTGAGGCGGGTCCTGTGGCCGAGGGCAAGTCGGTGGATATTGGTGTGGCCGAGGCTTTATGGCCGAGAGAGGCAAACTCAAGCCCAAAGAGGCCCGGGAAGCTCACTCATACCCACTGCTTCTGCCTGGGTTGCTCCCAGATATATTATTTTAAGACAGGTTGTTGTTTTATTAGGTGGTGGGGGCAGCTTGTGTGGGACCTGAACACGGGAAGCTTTTGCAGGGAGGGGCCTCTGCAGCGTCTTCCTGCGTGGGATCAGGCTAAAGACGGCACGGAAACCCGCAAGCTTGGAGATTTCAGGGTCCGCAGAGCAAAAATGCTCAGGGCCATCCGCCCAGATGTTCCCATCCCACGACTCAGGATATTCTATCTTTTCTCCGCTGGGACATCTCCCTAGAATAATCAGACCTGACTTGTGTGAGTATTTAAACATCGATGGAACTCCCGACTCCAGCTAGGAAGTCCCGAGGCTGCTTTCCAGGCACATCGTCCCTTCTACTGCAGAGCATCTTAGTAAGCTACCAAACAGGCCTGCTGGCCCTTATACGGTGAGCCTTGAAGTGTTACCCCCCCCTCATTTACTCATACCCATCTCTGGGACATCATTGCCACTTCATAAGCGCCAGCCAGCTCTGCTGTCCTCATAACACTCTTCCCTCTGTATTCTTCAAATGTTTGAATCATCACATTATCAACGACATCCCCCCTGACCAGGGCATGTGGTCTGTAGATGGCCACCATTTTCACGACCTTCCTTTTGTGCGTGTCTGTCCCCAAATTGCCCTTTTTGATAAGGACCCCTACCGTATTGGATGGGGACTCACTTTAATGGCCTCATCTCAGCTTGATTACCTCTGTTGACCATCATCTGACCCATGCAGGATGGGTAAAGGGGAAGGGGATACGATCAGTTAGGGGTGCCCTCAGATGAGGGTAAGTTCTGAGGCTTCTCCAAGGGGACAGGAAGAGAAGGACCAGGAGGAAATCTTGGCCACACCATGGGTGGTTCCCTGAGCAGAGGTCATCCCCCATTGTCAGCAGATTCTACAAACCATCCCTTCCCTCTTGAGGGCTCGGTCTCCCTTGACTAATGTTTCCATTTCTAAAAAGGACTCTGAATCCAGTAGATTTGTGTCCCCCCCCCCCCCCACACACACACACATGGAAAACACAGTGTTTAAACCACAGCTGATTAATATGGGCGAAGTAGGTAGAAGAGAGAATTAGAAGCAGTCACCAAGAACTCAGGAATTGGATGCAGGCTCACACAGGTCAGGTGGTAGATACCAACGGGGAGGAACCCTGGGTGACCGAAGGGAAAAGGCAGATCGATGTCTGCGTGACAAATGGCCCAACCTGCTAGCTCTGGCTTTCATGGGACCAATTATTTGGGTTTTCCAGAAGCTGCCTTTACCAGATTGTTTGGTATCTGGTTTTTGATAGGATGAACATAAAGCATAGCCACGTAATGGTTTTTTTGGTTTTTTGTTTTTTGGTATTTGGTTTTTGGGGTTTTGTTGTTTGGTTTGCTTTGTTTTGTTTTGTTTTCAGGAGTTCAAGGTAACTGTATTCCCCAGGAGAGGAAAGCAGAGGAATGAATGCCTCTTTCTATTTGCCGTCAATGAATTTGAGTTGATTTGACACAAATGGCACTTTAGACTTTCTGATTGTGGCCCTGTGACTATAGGGGCCTCCAGAACCTTGGGCGTTCTCAAAAACACGTCAACTTGTTTTCTGCCCCCTCCCCACTCAAGTCCTTGCGAGACTTTTCCTCTCCTTTTTGTTTCTCTTTGAGAAGGCTCGACAAAGTTTGGGGAGCTTTCTGTAAACTGTAATTGGGTACATTTTCAAAAGCAAAACCTTATTTCTTGCGCACACTGTGTTTTTCTTCCTCGGCTGTCGCACGTCAGAAGCCAGATCCGTGTTTGAAGTCTGAACGCGGAGGCTCACACATCGGTGTCTCCCAGTCTCCCGCCGGCCTCACCAGTTTTCTTCCCGATTTTCTTCTGTGCTCTCCCACCCGACACCAACCCCTGTGGGGCCAGGCTGGCTCCGTTCCCCCTTCCACCCTTGCCCTCCCTTTCCAGCATTTTCTACTTTTTATGCAAAAACTGAAGCGTAGAAGCCCAGTGTTGCCATGGGAGTGGTATTGCTGTGCGCCTTGAATGGATTTGAGTTCTCAACTTTGGAGGGGAAAAAGAAAAAAAAGAATGGCCTCAAAGAAGCGGGAGGAGGGAGATGGCAGGAGAGAGAAAAGAGGGGGAAGAAAAAGGAAACCAGGGCATCGTCCTAAGAAGGGGAGAAAGCAGGAAAAAGCAGGGCAAAACCCCGAAAATACATTCGCGGTGACATCATTGCCTTTCCCACAGAGGCCATTGACTTGGGAGGCAGCGACCATTCACTGTCCTAAAGCCGGCTCGCCAGGGCCCCGGGAGCCATCTCTCTCTTCCTGAATGCCTTTTTTGTTGGGAAACAGTGGACTGTTTCTGAAGGCCTGCATAAATGACTGAGTAATTCAGTGCAGTTGCCAGGAAATCGGAGCCACTTGTGAGCTAACAATGGTGAACTTTATCTCCCGCCCCATGCTGGAAGGTGCAGCTGTAGGTCCGAATTCTAATAAGGGCTTTGCTCATGCCTCTGAGGTTATGGTAATATTTTATCCATCTTTTTTCATTGAGACCCAGTCATGGCCGCTATTGAGAACTGGAGGCAGGTCCTGAGGGGCGAGGGGGTCTTGGGGGGTGGGGGTCGGGGTGAGCGAGGGGAAGATGGGGGGTAAAACTAAGAGAAGGGAAGAAAGAAAATGGCTTCTGAAGGAGCTGGGTGGCTTTGCTTTTCAATATGAGATTCTACATTGATTTAGAGGCGGGAAGGGAAAATCTCACTCTGACCCATAAATCCCTGTGCCAGGAAGATTGCTTTAGGGAATTTTCCGGGTTTCAAACGCTGCCTCTCATCTCCTTCTTGGCAGAATGATCAGTAACCGAGGCCGATGATGTGCTCAGAATTAGCGTGAGGCTATTGGGTTTCCTTCCGCTTCCGTATTTGGGTTGGCGGATACCTATGTGCGTTGGTTAGTGACGCTGTATTCCAGACATTCGAATAACTTGCCTTAAAAAACAGGTTTTAGCTAAGTGAAAACTTGAAGCAATTGTTAACGCCCCACCTCGCGGGTTCTGAGGACACAGCCCAGCGAAGAGCGTCAAGGCCGCGTACCTGCCGGGAGACCCTCGAAGGACGATTTCGAGTGACCGGTTAAATGACAGCAGGTGCTTTAGTGTCAATGGCCTTAGTCAGTCTTCATAACCACCCCAAGAGAAGAGTAGCATTATCCTATTTTGAGTTAGGCATACACAACGCCTTTGTTATGGGGCTCCATTTCCCCCATCACTAAAGTCCTTTTCAGGTTTCTCATGATCTCAGCTTCTTGTTGGGAGAAACGTAAGGCTAAATGGGTAAAAAGAGAAGGGGGACAGGGGCGCCTGGGGGGCTCGGTCCGCTAAGCGTCCGGCTTCGGCTCAGGTCCTGATCTCACGGTTCATAGGTTCGAGCCCCGCGTCGGGCTCTGTGCTGACGGCTCGGAGTCTGGAGCCTGCTTCGGATGCTGTGTCTCCCTCTCTCCCTCTACCCCTCCTCCGCTCACGCTGTCTCTTTCACTCTCTCGAAAATCAATAAACATAAAAAATAAAGAAGCAGAAGACAGGTTGAGATGGCTTGGTGAAAGGAAAGAAAATATCACCCCTGAAGGGAAAAGCCAACACTAAACGCTAAAATGCTTATTACAGGTCAGGACGTGGGGCTCCCAGCACCTGCTCGAGGGAAGTGAGCAGCCCCCGAGACGGGCTCCTTTTGGAGAAGAGGCAGAACACACGAAGAAGGCACGGCGGCCGCCGGGAAGAGGGCAGCGAAGGACAGAAGGAAACCAGGTGGGGGTGAAGGAGTCTCACAAAAGGAACTAATGACAGACCCTCCACACCGTCCGTCTTCTCAGCACCACAGCCAGCACCGCCCATTAAGGAAACCGTGCAGAAGAGAAGAGACACACAAAAAAGTACGCTCTCGAATTGAAAATCGTTCCCATGAGATGAACAGGAATAGAAAATGCAGGTCGTATTCGTACAGAACTATCGTAGGAAAATTGACACTCTGAGTCAACACATAAAAGCTGATGAAAATTCTCTGGAAAAAAAAAATCAACCACGAGGCAGGAGGGCATTGTAACACAACAATTGAAACTGGATTAAATATACCCAAACACGCATTTGAAGATACAAGGAAACACCCTAGACCAAACCCTTAAAAATAGATGTGGGGCACACAACAAAAAGATACGACACAGGAGTTAACGGGACTCAGGAAAGCAACAGTAGAGAATGACACAATCGTGTAAGAAATGAAAGCTTAGTGACAAGAATAGAATAGATTTGACTCCAAATTTAAGAAAGGTCAATGAAGAAAATGTGAAGGAAAACAGCCAAGAGAATAAAGTTAAGATACAGTAGAAAAGAAGAAGAGTGACAGAGAAAATCACTGAACAGAGAAGTAAGAGGCAAGCTCGTGCGTGTTCGGTTTAATTTTTCGGCGTGGCTGAGCCGTACTGCCCAGTTACTTCATTAAACACCGATCCAGCTGTTGCTGCGAGGCTGGCATTTTTCAGATGCGCTTATCATCTACAATAAATTGACTTTAAGTGAAGGAGATGATTCTGAATAATGTGGGTGGGTCTCATCTAATCAGGTAAAGGCCCTAGGAGCAAAACTGAGGTTTCCTGGAAAAGGAGAAATGCTGCCTCAAGAATACAGCATCTGCTTCTGCCTGAGTTTTCAGCATATTGGTCTGTTCTACAAACTTTGGACTTTCCAACCCCCCAATTGCATGAGCCAATTCCTTAAAAGAAATCTATGTATATCCTATGGGTTCCACTGGTTCCACTGAATTTATATTATATCATAGATTACATATAAATATAAGTACATGCTCAATCCTAATTCTAAAATCTTTCTTAATTGGGAAACACTAGAGCCATTCTTATTAAGTTTAGGAACAAGGCAAGACGTTCCACTATATCTGTTACTATTTAGCACTGTTTTAGAAACTTGGGGCGATGTAATTAACCCAGAGAAAATAATCAAAAGTGAAAGAACTGAAAACAAACAAACCAACAAACAAAAAACCTCTCTTTGCGGGTGACAGGATAGCACATGTTAGTGTCCCTGGAAAATCCAAGAGTAACAATAAAACTAACTTAATCAAATCTTAGTAAATAAGGAGGACACACAATTAATAAATAGAAATTAATAACCTTTGGGGTGCCTGGATGGCTCAGTCAGTTGAGCATACGACTCTTGACCTCAGCTCGGGTCATGATCCCAGGGTCATGAGATAGAGCCTCCAGTAAGGCTATTCTCTGAGCACTGAGTATGGAACCTGCTTAGGTTCTCTCTCTCCCCCTCCCCCCTGCTCACACTCTCTGTCTTAAAAAAAAAAATGGTGGAGGGGAATAGAGGTAAACTTAAACATAATTGTTTAATCCTGTCTTGGGGATAAAAACTGTATAATACGCCAGACAGACCCAATGGGGATGTTTCAACACGGCCATCCTCCAATGACCCAGCCATACATGAGAAATCTAGCAAAATATAAAGGTGGTGTCTCAAGTCACTGGGAGCAAAGAAGGACTTTTTCATAAATGACATTGAAATAACTGGAGAGTCATAGAGAAAAAGATGAATTCAGGTCCACTTCCCACACATCTTCAAGAATAAACCCTAAATGAGTTAGAGATCTAAATGCAAAAATTAAATTGTATGAGATCTAAAAGAAAGAAAGGTAAGTTCTTCTATAGCCTGACTGTAAGAAAATGTTTTTAACAACAATGAAAAATCCAGATGCAATAAACGAAAATATTGATATGTTTGCCTACCTTACCCCCTCCCCCCCCAAAAAAACACCCCTCTTTCTGCGGCAGAAAGCATCATATATAAAGTCAAAAGACAAATGACCAACTGGGGAAAAATACACCTAATATATAAAGAACTTTGATATATTGAGGGAAAGGGATCAAAACTCGTACAGAAAAATGGATACTAGTCATTCACGAATAGAAAATTGACAAAAAAGATACTAAAATAATATTTATATGTCAAAGATGTTCAGTTATACTCTGAGTCAGAAAAATGTAAATTAATACCACTAAGATGCCATTTCTCAACCATCTATTTAGACAAAAGAGCTGAGCGGTTTACTCGATCTTGGTTTACTCGATCTTGGCAAGGCTGTCTGGAAACACACATTGCTGGTTGGGACGAATATGGTGTGTTTCCTATAGGGGGGAATTTGTCACTGTCTAACACAACTGAATATGCATTTATTCTTACCCAGAAATCTTGCTTCTAGAAATTTGCCTGAAGATACAGCTCCAACAATGCAAAAAAAAAAAAAATGTTTACAAATGAAAAAGGAAACTTTTCCGAGATTATTTTTTGTATAGTTTTGAGATTTCAGACATGTTAATATTCTATCAAAATTCGAAAAGAAAACAAACAAGAGTGGAAAGGCAATGGAACTGAAAGCAAGCTGAAACTCACGAATGCAACTGTGTTTGAAATGAATCACAAAACCACACTGAGCCGAGAGAAGAGACAGTCAGCTAATTTAGGAACAGAGTTGACCAGGAGCCTCAGTCTTGGGGCGGGGGCGGGGGTGGGGCGGGACGCTAAGGGCCAGCAAATCCTCAACTCTTTATTCAGCAGTTTGTTTTTCGTTGTGAATGTCTGAGTCAAGGCTGCAACTGTTTTAGACCTATTATGGTATCGACAGGTAAGTAAATAGATTGATCTTGGAAACCAGGTGCTTACTGTGAAAGAATGTATGTAGATATAGATAATAGATATAGTCATATAGGTCATAAAAATACATATAGAATGAAGATATGTGTATATTGTATATATAATATTCGTATATATGTATATTATATATATAATATAATATTCGTATATATGTATATACATATAACATTTATATATATGAATGAGTTAGGATTTGACTGGAATGAATTGGCTTGGAATTTGAAAAATTGGTATACAGTCATTTCTAAAATAAGAGGATGTAAATGTATGCATATGAGTCACATATGTGTATGTATATATGCACTGTACTTTGTGTTCATATACCCCCTCCCCACCCCGTTCTGTCCACCAACAGGGTGCGGAAACACAGGCACCTTAAAACAATGAGCTCACTCAGAATGCAACCCTTGGTTTCTGGTTCCATTCTGTTTTGAATGCAACCGAGGCTGGTCCTGGTGCTGGGTCAAGGAGGGTACACGAGGAACCTGGACTGTTTTGTTACCTCAGAAAATAAAGATTTAAAAAGTGATGGGTAACTTGTCAAAAGGACACAGCGTCCTGGGGCTCTCGCCGATCTACGTGCACGATTTGAGTAACACGGAATTTGAGGATAGCGTTGAATTATAAATATTAGAAAAGAAATAAAAATCCATTGAGACTAGGTTGATAATACATAAATGAGTCCACAGATATTTTCTTTTTCCAGGGCTTCCGCAAGGTGGAGACAAGACCGCTCATGAACCTACTGCGTTTGGGTGTCCTGCCGCTGAGGGGACAGGGTGGGCGCGGTTATATACTGGCAGTTTCCATCCTTTGAGGGTGTGCCTGCTGGGAATTACCGGCTTAGAAAATAGCGGATTCAAAATATCTGAGGATTTCAAGTGCGCACCGATACCCAAAGTGTGTGTCTGGCACATTTCAGTTTACATAGTGGATCTGCATGTTTTGTCTTCTTGGTTTTCCCAACTGCATTTCAAGGTGAGATCTTTATCTTCGTATTTCAGATGTGGGGGTGGAGGCTGAGAACCGATTCAAGGCCACCAGCCATCTCATGTGCAGGGAGCCAGAAAGAGACCCCAAAGGCTCTGCTTCAGACAAGATATTGATAGAATGGGAAACGGTGTGAATATACGCTTGTTATATTCTGCCACACAGCTTTATCATCGCTGGGGTCCCTCTTCACTTACCTCTTAGGATTTACTGATGAGAACACTGAGTTCTAAATTTGACCTCTCCCCCACATTCGCATTTGGCAAACGTGAGGACCGAAGGGAAGTGGCAGATTGCCTCCTTGCAAATCATCTACCAAACTGCTTGCCCAGGAGACCCCGACCTCAGGGTGGGGGCGGGGGAGTGGAGGGGTAGGTATGCATTGCTGTTTTTATGTGGAATTTTCTCTTCGCTCCTCATATGCGTTTGGGGATGGGCCTGGACAGCTTTATTTTCTGCCTTTTTGTCACCAGGCCTGGGACCACACTCCCGTCTGGACGCCGGGTTCTTGCATCCTGTGATGACCTCGCTACCAAAGGCACCCAGCAGAATTATAAATTCACTAAGGGGTGAAAATGACCTGAAGCCGCCGAGTTAGGTCTATTGCGGGATCAGAGAGTACAAGAAAGTGTTGCTGAGCGGCTCTTTCCGGGACCGGCATGATCCCCAAGAGTTGAGAGGTTCTGAGACAAACGTCATCTTCGCTCCCAGTGCAGAACTACAACTCTGTACGGCGGAAAATGGCGGAAGTAAGATAGCCGCGTTTGAGAGAAGTGTTTTCAGGACAACTGTGAATTAATCAATGAATATCCTCCTAAATGTCTCCTTTAATGACTGAGCCAGCTTGGGAAATCCATGTGATTGCGGGACTATCAGCGGGGTGGGTCTCCCAACTCACTATGGAATTTTAGAGAAGATTGTCAGTGTTTGAAACTAAAGACATGGTAACTTTGACGTCTCTTCAGAATAATAGAATTACCGGGCTCATTTCCCCTTTGGGACAATAGAAAGACCGTGAATGATGACCGTATGTAGGGGGCGAAGCCCTTTATTTTGCCCTCCGTCGACTACCTTGCAGCGCACATTCTATCTTGCCACGTGTTGACGTTTTCACGGGTGAGTTTGTAAGACCGCCATATGGGTGTTCACGGCACACGTTTTGGGAACCGGAGACGATACAGGCTTGCGGGCCGGCCCAAACGTTGTCAGACCTAAGGTCAAATCCTTGTCTCTGTCAGCTCTTTCTTCAGAATCTCTGCCTCTAACCTTCAGCTGACAGAGAGCTAAATGATTTTAATTTCCCAATCCCAGCCATGCACGTAGAATGATATCTGTGGCATTTCACACACTGTATGCTACACAACGACACCAGCACAAATCTCTTAAATCCCCCCAGAATATGCCGGTAGTTTCATTGTTGTCAATTTTGGTTGTAAGGCTAATGAAGATTACCGCATAGCCTTCTGGTCTTGGAGAATGTTTATACCATAGGAATATACTATGTCCATTAACTTTACATCAAGGGGGAAAGTTCTTCGGAAGAGAATGAGAAAGAAATCTGTAGCATGTGTAAACTCTGCCAAGAAGCACATCTTGTTTTGTGTTTCTTGTGGGAGGACTTTTTGAAGGGGAAAAAAATGTGAAATTCACTGGTGTGTGCCCAAGGGTAATACTACCCTAGATCTTGTTGTCTGTGCTCTGTCCATTTCCCCCCTGGATATCTTAGAGCTTCGCCTCCTGTTATCAATGTTCTTTCTTGATTCCTTTCTCCATCTGCTGTCAAGATTTCCCATCTTTCTGGCTTTCTTTATTTTTTTGAATAGCTTGGCAGATTTCTCTTTGTGCTGTTTATCTTTCTGCCTGGGAATCTAGTCAAAGAAACGGAGCTATTAAAAATATTCACGCTAGTCAGAAACACGGCTAGCATATTCAACTCTTTCTTCCTCAGAACATTTCATACACACTCACGCACACACACACACACACACACACACACACACATTCATTCTCTTAGCCTCTTTCAGATGATACTGGACATTAGTAGTGAAATGGGCAACAGATTTTTTTTTTGAAGAAGGAAGAACAGAATTGGATAAGAGACTTGGGATGTCATATAATGGAAATCTGGTCCTCAGGAGTTGATAGAGCCAGGGTCTATGAAGTGGAGTTAGAAGATGGGAAAGCATGAAACAGAGAAATAGAGAAAAGTCGCACATCATCCTGACTGATATAAATTTACACGAATATTCGTTATTTTATGTTTTTCCCGCAGTTGGGGTAAACTCAGAGCCTCAGTGGGGTTTTAGATCATCAGGAAATACATCCTCATCTGTTCTGAAAGTGGCATTGTCAGGGCACAAGGCCATGGAGAGACCGGAACTGAATCACTTGGCCATGGCCTCGGGGAGCCCAGGACAGGGTGACCCCATTGTGCATTGAGCTGGAGTTCATGATGTGCCATGACCCGATCTCAGTCACATGTCCATCCATTCACCAAATAAGATTACTCAGCAGCACTTCCTGATAGGCGGTTTGGAAAAGGTGACAGATTTTGGCTATTTACAAAGAAGCAAAGAGAGTGCTTGATAATTTATTGGCTACAGAAATGAGGGAGGAGGATGCTTTGACGATGGCTCTCTGGTCATCGCTTAGAAGAATGGGTGGATGACGATCCCACACATCGAACAGACAATGGCAGAGCAAGAGGCGAGAAGGAGTTTCACGTTGAGCTGGCCAAGGGTGAGATGCCAGTGAGAGTTTTAATGGAAAATTCCAGAAGGGGGTTAGATATTCTAAGCTGAAACGCTGCACAGAGAAATAGCAACTGTGAGCAAATAAATAGTGGTTAAAACCAAAAGAGTGCATACACCTCCAGAAGTGAGAACAGAAAAGACCGTGCCTCCTTGTCCCCAGAACGATGTGACAAATGGATGGTGACAAAAGTCCTGTGGATAGAGGCATGACCAGAAAAGTGGAGAGAAACCAGGCGAGTAGGGTGTTCAAGAAGACCAGGGAAGAAAAGGATTCTAAGAAACAGTTTCAGAGGGGGCCAAGGCCTCGATGCCTGGAAATGGTCCCTTTCGGAACTCAGGAGTCACTGGTGATCTTGTCACGGCCCCTGAAGTGGGCAGAGGGGAGGTGTGCGGGGGGGGGGCAGAAATCTGAGGGTCTGGGTTCAGGGAGGCTGGAAGTTGATACATGGTAGTAACTCTGACGTGGCCCACGCTGGCCAGTATCGAAACATCCAGTTCTGTTCTGCACGAGGGAGCCCTGTGGGGTCCCCTCCAATCCCATTTGCCAGAAATTCACCAGGCCGCTCTGCCAAGATGGGAGGGTCATTGTCCCGTTGCCAAAACAAGTTCCTGCAAGTGGGATTTTAACTTCTTTTGCAGATGTTCCATTTCCTTTATAAACATTCCGTTTCCACTTTGTTTGCATGTTGCTCTGTATCACTCTGCTCCACCTTGCTTTTGTTTTCTAGCCAAACTTAGCTTTACTCACCCAAACTACCATCTGGCCCGTTGCTGTCAGTGACTTCATTAAAAAGGAAAAAAAAAAAAACAAAAAAAACCTCTCAATGAATGCCACTCTGGAAGTCTAGGAACAATGGTGAATACCTTTGACTCACTCTTGACCCCTTTCCGCAGTCCTTCGGATCAGCTGTGAGCCGGCCTGTCGTTCGCGGGGAATCAGCAATGGCTCTGCAGCATCTAGCAGCAACTGTTTCCCTAAAATGCAGCCATTCACATGTCTGCCAAGCGTCTCTGTTGATGTGATTGGAGGAAAGGGAAACCCAGAAGCTCAGGCGTCTATTTCCTACCAACTTCTAAGCCTAAGCTCTGAGCTCCACGCTGGGTCCCATGGTTCTGCCCTTTCAACTCTAGAAATCTCTTGCTGGCAGGCTTCCTCCTGACTCTCCAGCACTTCCTGTTTCCCTCAACAGGAAGCACTGAGAGGAGTGTCCTCTGCCTCGTGGAGCTTCCACCGCCCTCCAGAATAAGGAAATGCTATTATGCATATCGGCTGGAGACCGAACAAAAGAAAACGAACCCGCCCAAGTAATAGTCATCTGGCGCGCGCGCGCGCACACACACACACACACACACACACGCACACACAGGGGACTTTGGGATTTCAGACACGCTCAGCTGTAGTGACAAAAACATAAAACCAGGGCCACTTGGACTCAAGTGGGTCTAATCTTCCAGAAGACGGTAGAATAATACAGTAAGATAGCGTAACGTGAGAAGGCAGAGCCGAGTGTGGGTCATGCTGTCGCGACTCGCCGAGCGCCTTTGGGCAAGCCGTGTAAACATTCCCCACTGCAGACGCCTCCTGTGCCAAATGGGGGTGACGTCTTAATGGTTGGTGAGGGGATGGAGTGAGATCGTTCACACTGACGGTTTAGCACCGTGGCTGACCCACAGAAAAATGCAAAGTACTGATTATGAGTTACCCTACTGTTCCTCTAGGAAATAATGATGCTTTAGGACTATGAAACATTCATCCCGAGTACGTGAAAGGTCATGTTATCTGAGGCAACGCTATATAGAAAACCATAGGGAGCAGAGTCCGCGTTGAACTATTGATCGACACAGTGCCCAGTACACTGGGGAAGTGGATCTTATCAATAAACAGTTTGATTCAACGGAGCATATTTTTAGTGCCTTCGGTGTAGAACAAGATGCCACTGAGCGGATTGAGGTAGAGCTTTCCCCCTCTCTCCACCGGTCCAAATATAAGAAACATCGGACTGTTTGTTTACAACAGAATCCTTGGGATTTTTATTTTATTTATTTATTTATTTTATTTTTATTTTTTTTTTCAACGTTTATTTTTTTTGGGACAGAGAGAGACAGAGCATGAACGGGGGAGGGGCAGAGAGAGAGGGAGACACAGAATCGGAAACAGGCTCCAGGCTCCGAGCCATCAGCCCAGAGCCTGACGCGGGGCTCGAACTCACGGACCGCGAGATCGTGACCTGGCTGAAGTCGGACGCTTAACTGACTGCGCCACCCAGGCGCCCCATCCTTGGGATTTTTAAACGGCCCTTCCGCTGGCATCTGGATGTGCAGCATGGTGTAGACAGAGCCCGTGAAATGAGCGAAAACTAGGCAAACTGCTTAGAACAGGGAGCGGCGTGTGTCCGTCCAGCGTCTGTGACCACAGCGCTGATGTCGACCCGAGGGGACAGGCATCAGGTCGCTTCAGATGCTGTGAGCTCCTCAGTCCACGTGAAGCTGCGGTGGCCAGAGGAGACTCCCCAAGGGAGCTCACACGAGTCACAAGCTGTTATCTTCAGCCACGTTCACACCCTCGAAAACACCGCAAGCAAAGACAGCTGATGTGAAACGAGAACTCTGATGTCACTGTGGAGGGTGAAGAAAAACATGTACACAAAGAACATAAATAACCAAGGGCTGGCCCGTGGATTCCTGCCCCCGAAAGCCCTTCAGAGCTGGTTGACATTTAATGCTAAGTATTCGTAACAAATGGAACTGTGACAATTCCCTAGCACTCTTGTTTCGCTTTCCTTCTTTCCCTCCCGTTTCCCCGTTCCCGTTTTTAAAGCTCGAAAGGATAGTCAGACGCCACGTACAGACTTGGGGGTCACAGGGTGATCTGCCTGAGTCAGAACCCAAGGGGCTTTGCAAGTGGCGCTCCCAGAGGCTACAAAGTGCTCTATTCAAATGGACCGTGAATGTAAAAAGAAAGCGACCCGTGGGTAAAAGAACAGAATGAGAGAGTAATATCTCTCAGTATCACGCTGAGACTCTCCAGGAAGGCTGGGAAACATCACGCAGATGAAAGGAAAGCAGGAAGGAGATTTTTGGCCGGAGCAGGTGCAAAACAATTAAGAGCGAGAAGGCTAAGAACCGGTCGCCCTTGAGCAGCTGAGGCCCGTGGGCCGCGCAGGCGGTGCGCCTGTCGGAAGTGCTGGGCCACCTGCGGAGCCCCCCCTTCCCCCCAATCCCTACTTCATCCTCCTCCCTCCCTCATTCCCCTGCCTCCATCCCCAGCCTAGGAAGCACGCTGGAGGGGGGAGGGGGGACGGGGAGCTCTCAGTGTCTTCGTTTATTCCCAGCCACCCAACTCTATTTTATCTATAATAAACATGTATTTTATTATCCTTTGGGGCAGCATAATGAATTCCTACTAGGTTGCCCTGTTACTTTAAAATAATTTGGGAGACGGGGCGCGCCTGGGTGGCTCAGTCGGTTAAGCGTTAGACTTCATCTCGGGTCACGATCTCAGTCTCGCAGTTTGTGAGATTGAGCCCCGCCTCAGGCTCTCTGCTGACAGCTCAGAGCCCGGAGCCCGCCTCGGATTCTGCAACTCCTGCTCCCTCTGCCCCTCCCCCACTTGCACTCTGTCTCTCTCAAAACTAAATAAGCATGAATTAAAAAAAATAAGTAAAAGAATTTGGGAGAATTTCAAGTGAAGTCATCAACTTAGAACATAAAGACGAGGCAATTTGATTAACTTTCCATCAGGGGGTGTGGGGGTCATATGAACGAAAGGCATGATTTTTTGTGGATTGGAGACTCCCCTTGTTATAGTCCCCTGTTGGCCGGGCAGGCAGGCCGCCCGCATCTGTATGTTTCTAGGAAACAAATGTTTCCATGTGTGCACTAATTTCATATGTTGATTCACACATGTATGTCTATCGTTTATATACACGTACATTCATAATCTGTGAATTTGTTTGGCGTATCTAAAAAGCAAGTCAGGTGAGCTCGAACTGGAAAATGAGATAGTAAATAAACAAATCCTAAATTCGTCCAAATTCCTTCCATCTCACTGGTGCCCCTGTCCTGCAGACCACCACCCTCTCGCACCGGCCCCGTGTCATAACCTTCCCCCACCTGCCCTCCTGCTAGCTGGTCCCCACATGGCGCTAGGGTAGTCTTGTAAAAAATGACAAATCATTACATCTCCTTGCCGAATCCCTCCCAGGAGAAGAAACCTATGCATTAAAGGAGACGTAAGTGAAATATCAGCCAGTTGCATGATAGAAACTTTATTTAAGTCCTGATCCAAACACACCGAAATAAAAATTATGCACACGTACAATTTTAAAACATGACGCCATATTTGCTAATATTTACTTGATACTCTTCAATGTTCAGATGTGATACATGCTGAATCATTTAGAGAGAAATGCGATGATCTCTGGAATTTGCATTAACATCCAGTCCGGATGGGGAGGCCTGAACAGGCCTTGGGAAAAGTGAGGATGGCCTGACTCGTTCATTGTTGAAGCTGGCTGATGCCTATATGAGATTCGTGGTCCTCTCTATACTTTGAGTTTAAAATCATCCGTATTCTTAAAACAAAAATTAGATAAGGAGAGCCCTTCCTGATTTACCGTGCACTTCGAATAAAACCCAAGGCCCCATGGTACTCGACCCAGTACCCATCAACTTCTCCTCATCTTCACGATCTCCCTGGGCCCCAGGGCCCACCATATTGGTTTTCTTTGACCCTTCAACACGTTCAGATCTTTCTTGTTCTGGGGCCTGTGCACTTGTCCTTCTATTGGCCTAGGATACGAATTCCCCAGCTCTTAAATTTTTTTTTTTTCAACGTTTATTTATTTTTGGGACAGAGAGAGACGGAGCATGAACGGGGGAGGGGCAGAGAGAGAGGGAGACACAGAATCGGAAACAGGCTCCGAGCCATCAGCCCAGAGCCTGATGCGGGGCTCGAACTCACGGACCGCGAGATCGTGACCTGGTTGAAGTCGGACGCTTAACCGACTGCGCCACCCAGGCGCCCCAGAATTCCCCAGCTCTTAACACAGCGGATCCTTCGCGTCACTCGGGGCTCCAGTCAAAGGTCACTTTGTTGTCCCTGGCCAGCCATGAGCACATGACCTTACAATCTGTCTCTCGTTGCCCTATTTAATTCCCTTTCTATGTTACTCTTACTTGTTTTCTTGTTCATTAAGGTCTTCCACCACCAGACTCGTGTCCCTCAGAATCTGGGTTCTTCTCCGACTTGTTCGCTCCTCTGCCCCATCTTAGAATAGAGGCTGGTGCATGGCAGGCATTCGACAAATATTTGTTGAATGAATAAATTAATGTTACGATCCCTGGTACAAAGCAAAATTTATTCCTGTGTGTGGAATAAATTTTTCTCTCTGTTCAAAATTAGATTGATAGGGACGGGGAAAAAAAAGTCAATTCTTTTCTTAGTCTCTCCCTCTCTTTCATTGAACATTATTATAAACAAATTATTAATAGACAAGAGAAGACAAAATGCACACACTCTCCCTGTAAGGACAGACTCCTATTTGTGGCAATGCCATCAAAAGGAGAGAAGTAGAGAATAATTCTTACGAAAAACAACAGCAAAAAGTCTCCACTCCTGTGGTTTCTGTGGGTTCTGGTTGGTCACTAAGACAAAATCCTCATATCCTGCTGGGTGGGCACACCTTCCATACCCAACCTGCCCTAGCTTCCTTTCCTACTTTTCTTCCTTCTTGAGTCTCCAAGCAGCTGGTATAACCAACATTCCAAAAACTCTAATCCAGTGGCCAATAAAATAATAACTTGTCAGGGACTATACCCTGAATAATGAAAATAGACTTTTTCCTTCCAAAGCCAAAGTCTGTCACTGTTTTTGTCCCTTGTTCTCCAGACTCCATAAGCCTCCAGTCCAGCCCCTGCCTGTCTCCTTACAACCCCCCCCCAACCCCGTGTTCCCTCTTAGTATAAATACAAGGCCATATCAAAAAAGTTTTCTTGATGTTCTACAAAATACCATTGAAAAAATAAGACATGTACGTGACCACAATGTAATATCTTGTCAGTCAAAAGCATAGGGCACATTTTGCCGAAGGGGACACTATCATGGAAGCCAGGGGGTTAAATTCATTTTTAATTTGCCCACAGATGGATGCACCCAGTTTTTCCTTTATCTGAGAAGCGTACGTCCATAGTACTGCAATAACAAATATTCAGGAAGCTGCATTCACTGTGAAATTTAACAAAGGGAATTAGCCACAGTATGTGAACAGTAACTTTAAATAGCAGAAGCAACAAAGAGCGCTGTGCCTGATAAAAGAAACTGGTAATTACAATATTAGTGCCCTTTCCACATTAAGTTTCTAAACTACATTAAAAGGTTGCTTACGATCCCACCCTTCCTTTCTCCCATCAAAATAGAGCAAAATAAAACATAAAAGAGACAGACAAATTGTTTTTCCGGATCATTTTTCACAAAATGGCACACAATTAATGTAAACGGTGTTTCCACACAGAATACAAGTCCCGATCGTAAAAATTCATTTTAAGATCTTTTTTAAAAAATGGAAAATATTTTTATAGAGACGGTGTCGCCAATGCCAGCCTCAAGGGAAGAAGAATAAGAATCGTCGTCTTTCTCAGCCTTCATCCGGGAGAAATGGACTGCAGCTTTCCTCTTTAATATTTAATCTAAACTTTATTAATTTTTTTTTTAAAAAATAAAAGATTCCGTGTCTAATTTATGCTCACCTCCAGGAGTTCACGAACGCACGGCTTGCGTGATATAAGGCCTGCATCAAAGGCTGTATTATCTCGAGCTCTCTTTATTATCGTTTTAGCTCAGCCATATTTTTCTTTTTAAGCTTGAAAAGGCATTGATCTGAAAATCTGAAACAAGCCCTCGCAGTGAAACGGTCTCACGGCAAGAACACTGCAGCAGGGAACGCTCCCAAGCAGCAGGGCGTCTGTTCTCCCGGGCCCCATAACCAGGAGCCTGGAGCCACCTTCTAGCGGACCAGAAGCGGGAAGGCTATCCCAAGGATGTCTTTCAAGCAACAGCTTTCAGACCAAGATGCCCCGAGTCTCTTATCGTTCCATTATGCTCCCTTCCGCTCACCTAATGAAATGGTTTCATTCCCGAGCTAACCATCTTAAGGAGGCCAAGAAGAGTCGTGTGAATATCCCAGGAAAGATGACCCGTCTAATAAGTGGGATGAAAATCAATACGCTTGAGCTACTTCGAAAATGAATCACTCAGGGCAGCCACGGCGCATCTTCAGTCTTTTGACGGCCTGTCAAGTGGACGATGAGGTAGACCCGTTCTCTCCGATTCTAGAAGGGTAGACCAAAGATCAACAGATGGAAATTGCGTGACGAGATGCCGTAACTCAACATAAGAACTTTTTTTCTTTTTTACAATTAGTTCTGTCCCCCCAAATTAAATAGATTTTCCTGCAAAGGAGGCAGCTCTTGGTCTCTGGCCGGGCTCCCAGGGCGTGGACTGATGGCATCGTCAGGGATGCTACGGAAAGGGTCCCGGCGCGGGGCACAGCCGGAGATCCGTCCACGAAAAGCCCCCCTTCCCGTCCACGGGAAAGACTGATCCCAGGGAAATACAGCCCAGCTAGTATTGTGACAAGGTTGACCACTGGAACGTGAGCACGATGGTGGCTGCCATTTCTGCACCAGAGCAGGTAGGAAGCCAGGAGCTCTTTCCCGCCTTTTCTTCCCCCATCTGCTGTCTGGGTTCTGAAGGCTCAAGATATTCACAGCGGGATAGTCACAGCGGGAAAGGAGCCCAGGGCCATGAAGTCGGCCCACAGACCAAGAGCACACTCTGGACCAATACTGGACCAGTATTAGGCCAGTGGAATTTGGGGACGCATTTGTTTTTTACAGCAGCCGACATGCCCACTCAGTTCTCCCGCACGTGTGTTGCTTCTGAGAAAAATCTGGATTATCTGCGGAACGCGTGGATTATATAGGAATTCTAGAAATTTCTTTTTTCGCACCAGGAGCGTCCCTACGACGAGCGGTTACGAGTCTCTTTTGTTTCAACTCGACAGGATCCCCTGTCCGGCCTGAGCCGTTTTAGCTAAACCTTCTCAAACAGTTAGGTGGAAGGTGTGTTTCAGCAGGCAAACCATCCAGGTTTCACCCGTGTTCCACGCTGTCGTCTTCAGGGGAGCGTTCTTGAGCGGTGCTGGGGACACTCAACCCGAAATTTCTTCTGCTGGTGAGAGCTTGAGGTCACGGGCAACGAAAGTGACCCTGGGCGGTAGTAAGTGACTGGGAGCCAGAAATCGGGACTGTTCTCGAACAAAGCCTCAGAACGTTGGCCGCCTTAGTCTTGGCAAAGCGCTCAGAGGCATGGTCTGGGAAACTGGATTTCTTCTGCGCACACATCATTCTTTTCCTTCCCCTTTAAAGGCTATTTGATTTCCATATAACTGCGAAGGCTGGAAGCACGCTTAGGACCAAAATAGCACCGATTGTGAAAGAGCGTAACCTTGGTTAAACATTCACCTCGTTTTACTGTGCTCTGTGGCCATTAAGTATGAATGCGGTGATGTTGTTTGGGTTGAAAATATGGGTCATCCTTTGGAGAGTAGGGCCCTGAGGCAACAAGAGGTTAATCCTTTGTCGGCGGCCATGTCAATCCACGGCAGAACCAGGTTCAGAAGCCGACGTGTTTATTTCCCTTGGCTGCACTCAGTTGGACACTGAGAATGTTATTACTAAAAGATCAAACCTTCATCTCAAGCCAAATTCCTACAGAGGGAGGGGAAGGGACGGACAGCCGGCTTGTTTTTCTGTTGTGTGCTTGGGCTAATCTATACATACGCAGAGACCCATATTTAGAAAGTGTCTGTGGGACTGTTGTATTGGGAGCATCGCATGCACCCGTACAGCGCTGTGAAGATACCGACAAGAGCCAGAATTTTCCACCCGCACCCCCCCCCCGGGTATTATCAGGGGCCGTAGCTCTCTTTGGTCTCCTAAATCTGCTAGGGAAGAAATCTGCCTGCTCCAGAAACTGATGCTGTCTGTCAAGGACACAAAGAGTTGGTGTCTTTCCCTTGGGGGGGCGGGGGTTTCTGTCACGCGGGCAGGCAGACGTCTAACTCCTTCGGGGCCACGATGGGTCAATACCGTCAATACGGTTTGGAGTTTACATTCGGCTTTTCTTTGACTAAAGGGATGAGCATAACGTATAATTGAAGCTTGGGAAACGGTGTCAGCACTTTTCTCTCAGAAAGCGTGAGTGGAGGCGGGTGGCCCGAGGCGCTGAACCATGTGACCTCTGAGCCCTTTCTGTGCAACTTTCTGGGCCGTTCAGCCTCCGCCCTGCACTGTGTGGACTGGAGGCGCGGCTGCTTTGGAGTGCTCTCCACTCCCCTTGGCTCAGGGCTGGGAAGTTCAGTCTTGAAGGAGCCCAGAGGCTCAGAGTCCCCAGCCCCGAGTGGCCCCGTTGTGGCCGAAGTCACCCACCGCTCCGTGGGCACCACTTTGGCCTGTCGCTCAGAGACATATGTCCACGTTCTTTGAGAGGGACCCTCGCGGGCCGGGCAGCCCGCCCCCTCCATGTGCCTGGCCTCCGTGGCCCTGTGCCCCAGCTGCCCGTTAGAGAAGGAGCCCAGATCCCCTCCAGGCACCCCCCCCCCGCCACCTCACTCCATCTGAAGATGACACGGAGTTGGCTGTGCTGCATGTGAACGTGCGAACGTGTGACCACAGCTGCCAGGCAGCTAATCATCTCTTCTCCGAGGCCTGGTGACCCTGGGAACGCGTGGACACACATGGTCCCGGCTCCCCCTAGTGGCCTGTGGGACCCCGTTCGGAGCTGTAGGCCTCCCTCAGCCAAGCATGTGCGGGACACCCCGGATCCAACTCCGTCCCCCGAGTCTCTTCCCACCCCCGGAGTCTGGCGCCCCTCGTACCCCACAGTACAGGCACCGGGGGGGGGGTCCCGGGAGCCCAGGTGCTTTGGAGAAAGTACCTTCTACGCCTGCCCGTAAGTTACATTTCCTGCCATGGTCTCTCGCTTTCCGGACCACAGCTGGGATTTCTCGGCTGTGATTTTCTCGGTGGGATGCTGGGAAGCAGAACCTTGTGCACCAGGATGGACCCCGGCACCCGTGCCCGGACATCCTTGGCGTCTTGGCTTGCATCTTAGACGGATGCCGTGAAAACTGTCCCAACGAATGTTAGCCCACACAGCGCCCCAGCAACCCTAAGAAACACTACCAGCATCAGTGAAACCAACCAAAAGACGGGTGCCACCCACCCCAGAACTAAACCAGGAATAGCAGGGCTCCTGAGCGACCTTCTTTCTGCTGCCAATTAAGAAGGACTTATTGGGGCAGCCGGGTGGGTGGCTCAGTCGGTTGAACATCCAGCTCTTAATCTCGGCTCGGGTCATGATCTCACGGTTCGTGGGTTTGAGCCCCGTTGTCAGGCTCTGTGCTGACAGGGCAGAGCCTGCTTGGGATTTTCTCTCTCTCCCTCTCTCTTCTGCCCCTCCCTTGTTCTCTTTCTCTTTCTCTCTAAATAAATAAATTAATTAAAAAAATTTTTTTAACGTTTATTTATTTTTCAGAGAAAGAGACGGAGCGTGAGGGGGAGAGGGAGAGAGAGAGGGAGGCACAGAATCGGAAGCGGGCTCCAGGCTCCGAGCTGTCAGCACAGAGCCCGACACGGAGCTCGAACTCACGAACCGTGAGATCGTGAGCTGAGCTGAAGTCGGACGCTCGACCGACCGAGCACCCAGGCGCCCCAATAAATAAGTTTTTTTAAAACAATTAATGAGTCACTGGACTGTCCCTCTGTGTCTCTACCTGCATTGTGAGCCTCCCTGAGAGACTCGGTAAGGATCAACTGAGATGATACTTGGAGACTGGGTAGGACAGTGTCCTTCGCTCAGTAAATCTCAGCCAAACGGCATCAGGAGAGCACCCACATCATACACCTCTGTGAGCTTCTGTCCCGACGCATTGATGCTTCAGGGTTCTGCGAAGGTCAAACTAATTTCATTGTAGATTTTAAGAAAAAGGCAGTGCTGTCTGCCGAGACCTTCCTCGACCGGTGCCCGCCTACAGAGTGTATTTATGGCCGATGTGGCCATTGGAAATAAGATGCTTTGGAGAATTGGATGCCTTCCGAGTGGAGTCATGGGATATTCTTTGTTTGTAGGCAGCTGGTTAAATTCTGACCTGAGTTATCTTGGGATGGCTTGTAAGTGGCCTGCGGGAGATGCATTTTGGGCTTGAGCCCGGTCCCTCCAGGACAGGTGTCCACCCGAGAATGTTGGCACTGGTTTAGGAAACTCTGGTGGGGAGACCAGGCCTCAGATCCATCAGTCCCAGGGCCCTAAAGATATCCCAGCCCCAGAAGGGCCTCGCGCGGTGGGCTCAGACAGAAAAGGAAACCAGCTCTGCGTTGTTAAAAGGCAAAACCAGGCATCGACGCTTCTAGAGCTTGGGCATCTTGACCAAGCCTTAAAATTGAATGCGTTGGCTGGGGGAGGGGGTCAGCGCTTTCCGTAGAAGCTGCGCTGTGGGGACACACTGAATCCAGCTGAACGAGCCCCTTGAATCATAGGTCTCTGGGTGACAGGGTCGTAGCGTTTCAGCTTTCCCGAGCCACCAGCTCAGGCCCGCCCGTACTGAGTGTCTTCCCTTCCCCTGGCCTGACCTCATGTTTGCTCCCACCTGCTCTATCTCTGCATGCCGAGATTACATATTTTTCCCATGGCATAAATAAACTCCGTTGCCGTTTTCAAGGTGACTAATTGTAAAGACTCGTGGGACGTGGAGGAAATTGTTACTAAGTTTATCTGCTGGGGGGGAAATGCATTTTGTCTCTTCCGCACGAAGTGAAATGGCACTGTTTCCTGCAGGGATCCTCGTGATTGCCCTTCACCTTCTTTAAAACAAAGAAATTCCCTGAAAGGCAGGAGATGTTTTCCAGTGACTTCTTACTTTTCCTTACCCCTATCTCTGGCCACGATAGGGACGCAAATGTATTTTAAATACCGCTAATGTGGGGGAGGGGCGGGGGTCCTGATGAACTCCAGGGTTTAGCCGGTGCCACTGGGACGGAGCTTCGGGAGGTAATAAAAGAAGGACCTCAACAAAGTCTTCAGAGTGACCTCTGTCCCCTAGGGGTAACAGACCAACGTGAACTTGGCCTCGCCTCCTGTCCCCTCGCCCCTGCGATCAGAGTATCTTCTGCCTGGCTGCATGGAGAAGGCCTGGGGAACACTTCCTCTGTCACCTCCCCTTTTGGGGGGGGGGTTCTTGTTACCCTGGTTGACATCGGGTTGGTGCAGGGCGGGGAGTGGGGGCCGGATCACGGCGGGGCCCCTCGGGCACTCTTGTCTCCCCGATGCCGATGCCGGGCCGCACAGCTGAAGCACCTTATGAAAATAGCATTAAAATGTGTAATGTACCATAAATAAGCGGCGAGAGACAGCCAGGAAGCTGTGCTAATCACCGCTTTGATGTCGTATGAATTACTGTATTTTTAAGGGCCTCATGTTTCTGACTGCTTGTTTTGACTCGGCCGCCACGGCCTTTGCGAAGGCTCCTGGACCCCCTTCCCACCTCTTGTCCCCTCCGTGCTGACAGCTGTCGGCCCCTGACTCACCGGAAAACGATTCTCCACCCTTCCCCTCCCTCCCAGCTCTTTCCTGGCGGGGCTCCCTGCAAACCTGGCCTCCCCTCCCCCGGGAGTGGGGGGGCAGGGGGCGGGGAGAGGGCACGGGCGGCCGTGGGGCGCCGGTCCAGGCTCTCCGGAGGCTCCCGTGTCACCGGCCCGCCGGTCCCCGCACCGGGCGGCCGTGTCCTATTTTTAATCTGGGGGAACCGGTGCCCTCTTAGTTGGCGGCGTCCGGAGGCGGGGGTGCCGGTGCAGCGGGCAGCTTGCGAGGGGAGAGCCCGCTGGCCGCGGGGGGGCCGTGCGGGACGAAGGCCCCGCGCTCGGGGTCGGGGACCCGGGGCAGGCCAGGCTCACGTGTCACCGACGGCCGAGAGCGAGTCTCCGGGTCCTGGGGTTTGGGAGCTCGATGCACTCGCTTGACCTCGTGATCACAGGGATGACACAGGGCGCAGGCAGACCCGGGGGCTGTCTCTGCCTTGTAACCACCCAGGTGGCCCCTTTCGGACCCGACGCGACTTCTCGCAGCCCCCACCCCCCTCCCCACGTGCGGGTTCCACCGAGGATCCAGCACCTTCCCCGCGCTGGGTCCGGGCCCAGGGGCGCCCTCTGGTGGCCGGAAGGGCTTGGCACAGACTTCTCTCTTCCTCATTCCCTCTTGGTCTGTCTCTCTCTCTCTCTCTCTCTCCAACACTATTAAGCATATTCTCAGCTTTTGTGCTTTCCTGTAATCCTTGGAGTGAAAAGTATTCGCCGCTGTTTGAAGATGTGCAGGGGAGACTTTTACCATCCCCAGGCAGGCCGGGCTCATCCCCTCAAACCCACACGTTGGAAACATTTCTCTCTCTCTCTCTCTCTCAATGTTTATTTTAGAGAGTGAGCAAGAGCACAAGCAGGGGAGGGACAGACATAGAGGGAGACAGAGGATCCGAAGCGGTCTCTGCAAGGACAGCAGAGATCCCACCGCGGGGCTCGAGCTCACAAATCACCAGATCGTGACCTGAGCCGAAGTCAGACGCTTAACCCACTGAGCCATCCAGGCGCCCCCCGGAAACATTTCTTTAAAGATTTCCCTGCCGAGGGGCGCCTGGGTGGCTCAGTCGGTTACACGGCCGACTTCCGCTCAGGTCACGATCTCACGGTCCGTGAGTTCGAGCCCCGCGTCGGGCTCTGTGCCCACAGCTCGGAGCCTGGAGCCTGCTTCGCATTCTGGGTCTCCCTCTCTCTCTGCCCCTCCCCTGTTTGCACTCTTGTCTGTCTCTCTCAAAAATGAATAAACATTAAAAAAAATCTTTAGAGATTTCCTTGCCTTCAGGATGCCGACCCCTTATCTTTACTTATTCCCGTGTCTCGAAATTAAACGAAATCTCTTAAAGCTGTTTTTTTTTGTTGTTTGTTTTTTTTGTCCTCCCTGCTTTGTTCAGATAGTGGTATGAGCTGCCCCGTGGATACGGTCCAGAGGCTGCTGTTCCCAAACCTCCCGGTCCCACCTGTGTGTGGAGGCATCAGGCTCCACTTGGCTAAACCGTGTGGTGCAGAGGATGTGGCCTCCAGGGACTGACTGCTGGGCCAGCACCTTCCTGCCTCTCTGTACTGGTCTCTGTGCGGGCGTCAGGCCCGGCTGCTGGTCTACGACCCCCTCCTGGCCGGTGAGGCCTCCCCGTCTTGGCCTGGTGGCGGTGGGGCCGGGGAGGTCTTTCTGCCTTCACTCATTGTAGACACTTCCTTTTCTAAATCCCTTGGTGTTCTCCATTCATGCTATGTCGTATCTTGTATTTTCTGGTCAACGACTCCGAACTACCTCCCCAAGATGATCTCTCGTGGGTAGACGCCAAGCTTTTACCCTTTCCCCTACTTTTTTCCTCCATGGTTAATAATAACGTCAACAACAGCGCTCTCAGTGAACAACTGCGGACTGGGGACCAACGTCATCTTTTGCCTCAGTTTACCTGATCCCCACTATGATTTTGCAGAATCCGTGTTGCTACTTTTATTCCCACCAAACCTCTGCAGTGAAGCGTGGAGAGCCTGCCCTTGGTCCCGGTTCTCCACGAGGAGGGTGGGGCTGGGGCTGCGATCCCAGCCACGGATTATGTGGTCTTTATGTGGTCTCGCTTGATCAGTCCCAGTGTCTTCGAAGCAAGGACCCTGCCATGGAAGTTCCTTCTTGTGGTCATAGTAACGCCCGTGATAAAGGGTTAGTTAAACTCCCTGTTTGCAAATGAGAGTATAGTAAAATATTTGGATAAGCAAAAATTTTTTTTAATTTAATTTTATTTTTTAAAGTTTATTTTGAGAGATAGTGAGCAGGGGAGGGGCAGAGAGAGACAGAGAGAGAGAATCCCAAGCAGGCTCCGCCCTGCCAGTGCAGAGTCCGATGCGGGGCTCAACCCCATGAGCTGTGAGATCAGAACCTGAGCCAAAATTAAGAGTCAGACGCTGAACCGAATGGGCCACCCGGGCACCCCTTACTTTATTGTTAAATATTATATACTATTGAATGTTGGAGAAGATATATAGCAAATGTAAAGCAAGATCTCTCTCTCTCTCTCTCTCTCTCTCTCTCTCTCTCTCTCTCTGATGTTGTCTTCTAGGATGTTGTAGCCTCCAAGCAGCAGAGAACCAACCAAACCGGCTTAAACAGGAAATCAATTGCTAACCCCCACTCGGAGGGTTTGGAAGGATGTTTACTCAGTCAGTGTCCCCAGCTCTAGTTAGTAAACACTTTGGGGCCTGCCTTCCTTCAAATAATGGTCTTATTCTCGAGCCGGTGGGAACCTAGGATTTCGCAGTTCTGAGACCCACTTTGGGGCAGGTGATGTTCGGAGCAGAACGGTCTTGCTTACAGAAGCTTCCCTGGAACAGCTGGAGGGAACTTTCTTAGGGCTCCCCATTCGGGCTTGCCTTTGTCCCAACATCTCACCTTGCGCATCCTGCAGTGGCCCGCCTGGTCCCGAGGCTGGTCCCCCGCCACAGCGGGGCCAAGCTCAGTGCAGGGACGAACATGCAAGGCAGGTGGAGAGATCCCTGAGGACCGTTGGGATTTCACGAGGAAGGACGAAGGGAGGGTGCCGTCCGCCGGTGAGATTCCCGGCCTCGAGTGGCAGACTTCGGTGTTTGAATTTTGTTTTGGTTCCTCGCTTGTGGGGATGAGTTTACACATTTTATCAATCAGTCTCTCACATCAGTGGGATGACCGGGGTGGGGGGGGGGGGAGGTGAGTCTCACGCCATGGCAGAAAACCCAGCTTACCTCAACTGCTCTCTGGATTTTCCGGTCTCCCAGCTGTATTTTTGGTGCCCTGCCTTCGTCATTAATTCACCATGTGCTTACTGAGCACGCAGCCCGCCTCTGGCCCTGCTCCAGGTGCTGGAGACCCAGCAGTGAGCGGGGCTTCGACGTTCCCTCTCTCCCAGAGCGCATGTCTTAGAGAGGGGAAAGGTCAGTAAGCAGATGAGCAGAAGGGATCGCTTTGAATGATAGGAAGTGCCACGTGGCAAACCAAGTGGGATGATGTGAGATGAAGGAACCGAGGAGAATGGGAAGAACAGGCAACATTCTCCGCAGGACTTGTCATAAAACACACACACACACACACACACACACACACACACACAATGGAGGGGCCTAGTTCAAAACTCATGAAAAATTTCAAGACAGCCGCTGTCCAGCATTAAGCCGAGCGCAGAGCCCTTCTAAGCCTGAGTCCCCCTTCCCCCGGCATCCACACGGGTCCTCTGCCCGCGATGTTGGCCCTGGGCAGGGGACTGCTTTGGCAATATGGTGGTCAAGGAACACTCCTTGCAGAGTGACATTGGGATGGGATTCTGATGAGCGCTGAATTCCAGCCATGATCCCGGGGGATAAACAGTCTGGCTTGTCACGGGTACAGCAGGAAAGGGGCAGCCCAGGGAGAGAGGCCCAGAGCCAGGCCAAAGGGCAGAAATACCACCTAAGCACATCAGCTGGTGTAGACCAACTTCAGAGGTTCACCATCCAAGTTTGTGTGGATTTCACTCTCTGTCAGCGGAAGGTTTGAAGAAGAGGCTGTCGTGACTGCATTTGTGCTCGGAAAAATTCACTCTGGTGTCCGGGCAGGAAGAAGAGAGATCAGTGAGGAGACACGATTCCGGTTACCCGGGGGGGGGGGGGGGTGGGGGGGTGGGGGGAAGATCCAGACTAAAATGAACATCACCGAGAATCCTTGTGTAGACGGGCCAAATAAATGTTTGTATCCACGGGATCGTATTTATTCTATTCATTCAAACGTAGATTGCATCCACCGGATGTTCGTGGACTTGGGCTACCTGCACTATTTATCACACTAAGGTTACGTATTCACCGTGTACGTGAACTACGATGTCACATGCTTATGTCTATTTAAAATCTGGAAACACCTCCAGTATTGCTGTATCAGCCCGATCTGATGCCTTGTGGGCTTTGGTCCAACTTCCACCCTGGCCGGCCCTGATCCGGAACGGTGGGCGGCCTGTGGTCCCTCCCACGCGTTCATGCCTGCCCCGCACCCTCCAGGAGGCTGCTTTGCCAGCCCTTTGGCCCAGGAAGACCTCCTCCAGGACTTTCTGCCCCTCTGTCGCTGAGGCTGTCACTGCAGCCTGAACTACGGCCACGGGCTTTCCCTCCAGGGCTCCAGGGTCTGCGTGCTTTCCCGGGGTCGTAGTGTCAGCTCTGGGGCGGCAGGGTCTGTGTGTGTGTTTGGGTGTCTGCAGAGACCCCCCGCCACCCCCTGGGGCCCCGCACACACTTGGCTGGACGCAAAGGACGAAAGAGTAGCGGTCAGTAGCAGGGCAGGGTGTGGGTCCTGACCCCCTGGCCCAGGATCAGAAGGTTCAGTTTCTGCAGCCGAGTCCGCTGTCGCTAAGCTCAGGTTTGCCGTCTGTATCGGGGGACGGGGGTGCTTCCCATGTCGCGCCCAAACGCAGGGCCTTACTTCCCACGGCTCTGGAGGCTTGGCCATCCGGATGTGGACATGGCTGGTTTCCCCAGTGTCCTCTCTCCTTGTAGATGGAGTCTTCTCCCCGGGCACGTCTGTGTCCTGATTGTCCTGATTGTCCTGACTGCCGCCTGTCGTGGGAGCACCAGCCTGACTGGGTTAGGACCCTCCTCCAAGATCCCATGTAACCCTATTCACTTCTTTATTTTTTTTTCTTAATTTTCAAGTTTATTTATTTATTTTGAGAAAGAGAGAGAGAGAGTGCGAGGAGGGGAGGGACAGAGAGAGAGGAAGAGAGGATCCCAAGCAGGGTCCGCACTGTCAGTCCAGAGCCCGATGCGGGGCTCAAACTCGTAAACTGTGAGATCATGACCTGAGTCGAAACCAACCGTCGGACGCTTAAGCGACTGAGCCACCCGGGCGCCCCAAACCCTAATCACTTCTTGAAGGACCCTGTCTTCATTGGGGGGGTGAGGACTTCAACGTGAACCTGAGGGCACACGGTTCAGCTCCCAGCACCCCTCATAGAATTCCTGCATGTGTCACTTGTGGCCACTCACATGAAGCTGTCTGTGCCCTCTGCGTGCCGGGAAGTTTCTCTGTGACATTCAAGCTAAGTGTGAGCCACAGAGGAAGTGGCACAGAGGGGGTCCGCCCTGGCTCCTGTCGGAAGTGCGCCCGACGGAGCTCAGGCAGCCAGTCACTACCTGCACCACTGTTTGCGTGGCCCTGAGTCCCCAGCTGATGTTGTGTTAGCCATTTCACGGGGGTATATCTTGTCCCCTCAGAGGATGCATTCTTGCTGGACGGGACAGCTCTTTTCCGTTTGCAGATCCCTCCGGCGGGTGTTATAATGAGGACACCTTTACTAGTCACAAATTGAATGAGATGGGATGAAAATCACTGGTGAAATTTGCTCATTATTTCCCTCTGCACCAGCTGCATGCGGGGTGGGAGGGGGCGTACAGGGAAAGGCGGACAGTACGAACCCCAGATCCCATTTGTCCCGCCTCCTTCAAAAGCTCCAGGGAAAGCATATGCAGCTTCTGGAACCCGTCGGAGCTGAGTCCCTCAAATCCGGTCTGCCCAGAGTGGCCCCTGCTCTCGTCAAGTGACACGACTTCTCTGAACCTCCATGTTCCCTTCTTTTTTATCTTATTTTATTTTATTTTATTATTTTATTTTTTATTGTCTTACTTTATGATTTTATTTTATTATTTTATCTTATTTTATTTTATTTTTTATTTTCTTACTTTATGATTTTATTTTATTATTTTATTATTTTATCTTATTTTATTTTATTTTATTTTATTTTATTTTATTTTATTTTATTTTATTTTATTTTTTTAAGTAGGCTCTATACCCAGCACGGAGCCCAACACAAGGCTTGAACTCACAACCCTGAGATCAAGACCTGAGCTGAGATCAAGAGTTCAGACGCTTAACCGACTGAGCTCCCCAGGTGCCCGGTGTCCTCCTCTTTAACCTTGAAATGCCCTTACGTCTTCTGCGCTGTTTGTTGGTAGTTTCGGAGACCCTTACTCTGACTACCTGCGACAATCCAGGGCAGTTGGGGGTGTAAGCGATCCTTTGGGGGGTCCCCCCACACACCTTTCCCACCCACATTATGGGCCTCTCGTAAGCGCCTACCTTACCGCCTAGTCCAATTAATACATTTTTGCGCCTTGAATACACCATGTAATTTGGGTCCACTATTATTCTGTCTTTAGATTCACTCTCAGTAAAGAGAATTCAAAACGGATGGCCTTCTTTAGCAATGGAGACATTCTTTAGTCAAAGGAGGCTATAGAGCCTCAATGTGCCAGGCGTGGGAGAACCCACAAACAAACAAAACCAGAAATCCCTGCCTTCATGGAGCTTAGATGGTGGGGGGTGTGGGGGGAGCGGTGTGGGAGGAACAGTAAACAAACAAAAAACCAGATGGTGGTAAGCGGTGGGCAGGGGGATAAAATGGTGGGATTTGGACGGGGCCGTTGCTATAGTAACTGGCTGGTCCCCGGGGGCCTCACCGAGGTGACTCCTGAGCAGAGATGGGAGGCGGTGGAAGGAGGGAGCTTCCAGGATATTTCGGGAGAGACTCCCAGGTGGCCAGAACAGGAGCCCAAGAGGCCAGAGGTGGGAAAAAGCACAAGATATCCCAGAGGTGGCCTGTGGCTGCTGGGGGTCGAGGGGGGGGAGCCGTGCAGGTGGAGTGGAGGCCCGAAGGGCTCCGGCAGCCACCTTGAGCGAGCACAGAAGGAACTAGAATGACCACAGCAGAGGAGGGAGGAGCCTGACCGGTGCCTGCAGTGACCGCAGGGAGGGCAGGCCGCAGGAGGCAGGGGGCCCAGGTGGAGATTGCAGGGTCAGAGCGGGAGGGCGGAGGACCTTCCTTTCTCTGTCCCCATGGGAGAGAAAGTCTGTCGGAACCAACTTTGCTTCAGCTTGGAGAGCTGGGTGTCGTGTCACCACGAGGCTCTCGCTGACGGTAACCTGGTACACCTGCTCCTACAGGTAAGATGATGCTCCCGTGTCTCCTCTTGAAGAGGGTCTCCTTGCCGAAAAGCATTAAACCTACAGCACTCTGCACGGGAGGGCTTAGCACCGCCCTCTTCGCACCAAAACCCCCGCGACAAGATCACTCTCAGCGACAGGTGCCAGATCTGTGCGTCCGGATCGGATTTAACGCGTGTGAATTGCTTCTGCTGCTGGCTGAGACCACACCTGTCCGTCTCCATCCGGAGACCGTCACAGGGCAATCGATTTCTTTTATTTGCAGGTACACACGTTTGCAGGCCACGGGGCAAATCATTCTCTGAGCCTTTTCCGTCTAAGCTTTTCACTTTAAAAGGCTGTTTGTATTTATCAGGATTGTGCCTGACCCGAAAACTTTATCTTCCAGGATTCCCATCCCCCCCCCTTTTTTTTTTAACCTGTTATTAGGTACTAAATATCTCTTCGGAATGAGAAAAGTTGAATTTAGAATGTGGTGGCAGGGCAATAGGTAAGAGAAGTGTGACATCCTCCAGTCTGGCCCAGCGAGAGAAACGCTTTGGAAACAATTTCGTTTGTCTCTCCGAGGCCAGGAAATAGGAACCGTACCCTCCAGATGCAGAGGAAAAAGCAGGGACCTTCTGACTCTCTTCTCCGTACATCTGTCTGCCACTTTTCTCTGTTTTCTCTTGTCGAATCCAGACCCATTTTTTTTTTTTATGCAAAAAGCCTGGAGGAACATTTCCTTCTGAAAGGAATCCTGAGATGTTGACGGTCCCTCCCAGGATATGCAGTGGTTTCCGTTCAAGCATCTGCACCCCTGCCCACCTGTCATTTCATCTTTACGTCTGCGGATAAACCCAACCATCCCCCCAAGGTGAGGACCACCCTTCACTCTTTTTCTGATCTGCTAAAGGTCCTTGTCTCAGGTCTTGCACGCAGGGAGCCCTCGGGGGATGTTTGGGGATTGTATTTGAACCTACCCTCCGAATCCAGGTCCCTAAAACTGGTGCTCAGTCCGCACGAGCCCAGAATCTCAACCCCTTGCCCCCCAGTGCCTACCGTGGGACTTTGCATGTGGTGGGTAATCTTTTAAATAAAAATCGTGTGATTGTAATCGTCTCGGCTCAAGAGTTACACCTCCGCTTGAGATGTCGGAAGACTTACTCCAGGGTCTCTACCTGGAAGTGCTAAAGTGGCCAAGAGCTCAATTTTCCTTTTAATCTGCATTTTTAAATTTTGAGAGCCTTTCGAGTCTCGGTATTTTGTGAGCTCTCACTTCGGGGCTTGTCTAGATCATGTGACGGGGTGTCCTACAGCCGATCCAGGTGCAGTGTTTTCTTAAAAACCCTCATTATTGGGGCGCCTGGGCGGCTCAGTCAGTTAAGCGTCCGACTTCGGCTCAGGTCGTGATCTCGCGGTTGGTGAGTTCGAGCCCCGCGCCGGGCTCTGTGCTGACAGCTCGGAGCCTGAAGCCCGCTTCGGATCCTCTCTCTCTGCCCCTCCCCTGCTTGCACTCTGTCTCTCTCTCAAAAATAAACATTCAAAAAATTTAAAACAAAAACGAAAACCAAAAACCCCCCCTCATTATTGATGAATTTAAAGTTACAATGGGCCGGGTGTCCACAAAAGATGAATTGTTAAGCAGGATTTGTGGAAAGCATCAAACTGTACGGATGGATACAATTCAGAAAAAGGAGAGTCGGTGACAAGCTATTTTGTGTTTGGCTGGCAGTTGAAAGGAGGGTTTAAAATCATGTAAAGTCCCCAAGTCACCCATTAATAGCCTATTTCGTGTCTTTGATTCCTGCAAAGTAAAGATATTATGCTTCAGAGTCTCCTAAAATTAAGGAGACATGGGTGAAACGTATCACATTTGATTTACACATACTTTAGTTTTTTCATGAAGTCTGGTTAAGCTTGGAGCTTTTCTGTTATTTTACTGTTTGCATTGGTGTCTGGAGAGATGTTTGCCTACGTTTTAGCCTGTGAGAATGTGTTGTGGTTTTTCCCCTCCCCACGCCAGAAAACAACCCAAATATCCTTGGTTTTCTACCCCAGAAATTCTTGGTTAGGTTCTCTTGCTCACAATTTATTGTATTCAAGAAGTATAAAAAGATGGGGGGGGGCAGTCCCTGGGGGTCTCTCCTGCCCAAGTGAACTCAGGCAGCTGGGGGTTCGGGAACTTGGGGAGACTTGTACCTACAGCCACTCCCTCCCCCACCCCAGTGGAAGGCCTGGTGGCTCCTCGTTCTTACCCGTTCAATCTCCTGGCCTCAAACTCTGCTTTCTTTTTCTCTGGGTTTCCAACTTCCCCGTGGAGAATTAGCCCTCCTCCCGGTTCTTTCTCGCCTCAAGCAACTCTGTCTTCTTTCTCCCATCGCGAGAAAAATCTCGAATGTATACAAAGCCCCAAGTCCATTTGCCAACATCATCCTTCCATCCATCCCAGAAGGACAATTTTTCTCAGAAAGTCCACTTCTTTTCCATGCTGGAAATTACAAGTTGTTTCCTGATCATGTATATGCTCATGTTATTGGAGCTCAGGGAATCTCAATCCTCAAAGATGCCATACATGTTGAATCATGAATCTTTTATTCCATCCCTAAGTTTTTATCAAATTCCCCTCCTCTGTGCAGAACTGCCCTCCTTCTGTGATCAATTTGAAAGACCAAACGGGGTTATTTCATATCACCTTTTAGATACTTGTTTTCTGAAAGGTAGAAGCAAAATTGATTTTGTTGACTTGGGCATAATTGTGTTGAGCTTTTGTCATGGGAAGACACCAACATTTAGGTGTGTTTCCATCTTGAAAAAAATGGAGTCACTGCTGAGTGCTTCTTTCTGTCGGTGAAAATTGATATCGAGCTTGGAAAACGATGCAAACTTTCTAAGGCACGTCTTAGCCTGTTGTACTGGGATTGTCTAAAACTCATATGCCTCCGTTATCAGACTGTAATTTTCTTGTGGATGGGACTTTTGGATTTCCCTTTACGTTCTCACACACTGGGCCATAGTAATCCTTCAATTATTTTTTTTAAATAAATAAAAGAATGATTTACCAGATATATTTGAGCAGAATCTAAATAAATGAATGAGTGAGTGAGTGAATGAATGAATGTATCTGGGATTTTTTTCAATTGATTTCGATGCCAAGCCAAGGTTTGGTTCCGGCCTGAGGCCATTTTCACTTCAAAGAGTGTCTACTTCAGTCCTCAGAATCCATTCTTTACATTTATGCGTGGAGGGAATTTCAAATAAAATAGAAGTGTCTGTAGAGGGGTTGAACACTCCTCATAAAGAGTGAGGAGAGATAGGAGCGGAAAAGGTTGTGGGAAGATGTGGGCCAAGCAGCTATAGAATCTGAGGTGGCAGAGAATCTTGGGGATGGCCAGAGAGCACAAGTGCATGGCATGGAGTTCAGAAGGCACAGGATTCCATAAGATGCTGTGATTTCTAGAACAATCCACTCCGGGTCATATAACATGATAACTGAAGTCTTGGATTATGAAGTTCATGGGTGGGATTGAAGGTAGAGGAGAGAATCTAGTAGATATTTCCAGGGCTTCTAAGAATACTAGAAACAAGGGTATCAGTTTTGGAAAATAAGAAATTACTATCAATTATGGCGAAAGTAGTGTGGTTTGCAAAGTGGAAAAATACATGATTAAAACATTAAAACAAGTAACCAAATGAGAAGTTGTCTGTTCCAATGTAGAATTGTATGTTTTTCACTAAATCAAAAATAAATCTCTCTCCTCACCCCTAACCCTCACGCCACTTAGCTGTTCCTAGGACGAGAATGATTCTGAGGGTTCTAAATTTTTAGGATCGTAGGGTGCTAATGATAGAGAGGAATTCGGAGAATATCTGCTCACTTCTCCTGGGAAACAGACGGAGGCGAAGGGTCTCTGCTTCGTTGGAGGTGGAGACAGGACTCAAGTCTGCGTCTCTTAATTGCTTTACCCAAGTCCCCGCCCACGTCTGTCGGTGAAACTGCTGCCCTTGGCCTGAAGTCGCCCCATAAAATGGTAAGTGATTTGAACTTTCCAATAACCTGTGGGATGTGTGCGTGTGTGAAACTGAGCTGAACAAAGGCAGAGGCTTGTTGTGTCCCCCTCCAATTCATATGTTGAAGCTCTAGCTCTGAGCTCAGAATGTGACTTCATTTGGAGACGGGGTCTCTATAGGGGGAAGCAAGTAAACATGAGGCCATTGCCATGGGCCAGAGACAGGGCCCTGGAACAGATCCCACAGCCTCAGAAGGCAACAACCCTGCAGACACCTTGCTTTTGGCCCCGCTGACCAGGCCAGTCTGTTCTCAAGCCACCCAGCCCCTGGGACTTTGAGACAGGAAGCAGTATGTTAACGGAATTCTCAGGTTTATTGGCCTCCCTGTCGGAAAACATTTGTTCAAGACCAGCATAAAGCTGATGTGAAAGTTTCCCTTCTTTTATCATGGTAAAACATACAGAACATAAAATTCACCATTTTATCCATTTGTTAACTGTATCATCAGTGGCACTGACTACGTTCTCCGTGTTGGGCAGCCAGCACCACGATCCGTGTTGGAAACGTTTTCATCATCGAAAACAAACTCTAACCATACAGCTTTCTCAATCCATCCGCTGGATTTATACAGGCTTTGTGGATCTATTTCTGTACCTTCCCGATGGCGCTTGTGAGAAGTAGGCTTGCATCTATCATAAATGCCATTATAGGGGCGCCGGGGTGGCTCGGTCGGTTAAGCACTTGACTTCGGCTCAGGTCACGATCTCGCGGTCCGTGGGGTCGAGCCCCGCGTCGGGCTCTGTGCTGATGGCTCGGAGCCTGGAACCCGCTTCGGATTCTGTGATCCCGCTCTCTCTGCCCTTTCCCTGCTCATGCTATCTCTTACTCTCTCTCAAAAAAAATGTATAAATATTAAAAAAAAAAATTAGCGCCATGATTGTCAGCTGGGCCACCAGAATGCATGGCACACACTGGAAGATGCTGTCTGTGAGTTCCTCCACCGGCTTCCTACGGGATCCCATGCTCTGCCCGCCCTCTGCCTGCCACGCTGCCCCCTTGCCTTCCCTCATTCAAACCTGCTTTGGCCACAGGGCCTCTCCCTCTGGTCGAATGGTCTCCCCAGATGGCACTCAGCTTGTGCCCCCAGTTCATTCTGCTCTGAACTCCCATGTCACCTTCTCAGAGACGCCTTCCTGACCACCCATCTCAAACGCACAGGCTAACGCAGGGAAGGGGCAAATGTAAGAGAAGACACACTGGGATCCTGGCTGTTCTCTATCTCAGGATGCCGTGGCCTTCTCTCCTTGTTCCAAGCGAGTTCTGGTTTGGAAGAGAGGGGTGGCTTCTGGGAGCTACCGGTGCCCTGTCCCCGCCCACAGACACGGCAGCTTACTCTGCCCCGCAGCCAGGAGTGCTCACTTGCTCGTGGTCACCAAGGGCACTCAGTCCAACGGAGAGGCAGGGGCTGCCGAGGACGGACGTGCGTGTTGCATACGTCACCTCTGCTCACACCCATGCCCCACTGCCCCTGAGACTTTATCGACAGATCACAAGTTCCAAGATAAAAAGATGGATTTTAGGCTGGTGATGGCATTGAAGGGAAGTGCAGGGCCCATCAGGCAGCCTGCATAGACCCCCCAGTGGCGGAGGATGACGGACACAAATCTATAGGTGCGTGCCCTCCTGGAGTTGCCCCAAATCGACAAACGCACCCCCCTCACCTTCTTGTTTTATCTTCGCGTCAACACATCACTCTTTGTTCAAGACCAGTTTCTCAGCCTTGCTTTTACGGCCAGCTTCCTCTCAGGTTCTGCAAGGTCTTGCCTGGATTTAACCCTGCTTCTCCTGGCATTTCCCCCTCTCCCCGGCATCACCTCCACATCTCTTAACTCGTTCAAGCCTTCCTCACCCAGCAATGACAGTGGTCCCCGCCGAGAAAGCCTGCCGTGTTCCCGTGTGTCTCCCCCGCCCCTGCAGCCAGGCTCCGGAATTCTTTCCCTCGCGCCCTCTCAGGAACTAGGTTACAAGACCAGGCTCAAGGTCATTGCTCTGTTTGTTTCAACGTCCATTCTCCACAGTCACCCTGCCTGAGTTCTGGCTCTCATTCTGCAGGTCATGATTCACGTGGGCACTGGTGAGTCAGGAGGGAAAGGTTCTCAACACAAAGTCACATATTCTTTTATCCCAAGGGTGTCACTTGATTTCTCAAAGCCCAAGGGGCTGCAGCAAATCCAGGGCACTGACTGGTTGTATTTACAGAACAAAGATGCAAGGAAAAGTAAAACAGTGACTGAACAGTTGGGTGTTTGGAGTTTAAGACAAGAAACCATTGAGATCGTGAGGGTGCGTGGTATCTGACGTGGGATCTTTAACCTGATATTTTCAACCTGTGAAAATATCACAGGGGATATTGTAACCCCTTGTAGCCACCCGCCTCTGAACTTGAACTTCCCAAAGACCTCCTGTCCCAGGGAAGGGGCGGCTCTTTGTGTCAGGGTCCAGGCTTACTCAGACTCTCCTGAGACTCCCGGTGGAATTGGAAGCTGTCCTTAGGGGAGACAGGAGTTACCTGAGGGCTCAGGAGGTTGCCGGTGGGGACTCCTGAGAAGGACCTCAGCTGTCACTGTCCAGCCAAGCTGAACGGAAATCAGGGTCAAACCCCAGGATGTCCGAGCCACGAGTCAGAGCCTCTGGAGGACCACTGGGTCCTGACTGGGGCTCCCTGAAAACAGTCTCTGAGCTCATCAGACCCTGTTGACACCCTCAGGGAATGGCCACAGGCAGGTTGGAAAGACCAGTGGGGCAGCTCCTGGCCTCCCGGGGACCTGAGTGCTGTCTGTCTTCTTCTCTGTTAGGTCGTGCAGACCCTCCTGTCTCCGACATCATTTCGGGAAGGAGACTAGGTAGGATACGACCTTGAAGGAGAGGGTGTGGTACCCAACTGGGCACAGATGGCCTTGTAGGGATGCCACGACCTCCTGGGACACACGGCACCAATGGAACCAAATGGCACCTTGAAACTCCCGCTTACCATTCAAACTTGTGCACGGCACCACCCTCGTCTTCTGCTTGCTGTGAGCGTGAGGTCTCTATCGACCACTGCTCGCACCTTCCCCACAGGTCACCCAGAAGACGGATTTCTCTCTGTGGGCTGAGCATATGCTGCGACTCTTCTCTCTTCACCGCGTGGACACTGTTCCAACAGCTCAGGCAACGCTTGTGCCCTTGATAAGAAGGTCTCTGGGCGAGTTGGTAGGGAAATCCTTTGCACTAGCACTGGGTGGGAGTAGACAGTTGGAAAATCCGCATCTCTATCTGGAAAAAAAACAAAACAAAACAATGGAATCATGCAAATTTTCTGGTTCAAAAAGTCCTTGTGTCCTGACCATATATTATGGGATCAGCTTTCTGCCTCAGTCTTAACTCTGACCAGGACTGCGTTTTAAACTCCACTGGGCTATTCCCATGGCCGGAGGTAATAGTTAGCAGTTGCTTTGTTTGAAAATACTTGATCCAGGGGCGCCTGGGTGGCTCAGTCGGTTGAGCATCCGACTTCGGCTCGGGTCATGATCTCGCGGTCCGTGAGTTCGAGCCCCGCGTCGGTCTCTGTGCTGGCAGCTTGGAGCCTGGAGCCTGTTTCCGATTCTGTGTCTCCCTCTCTCTGACCCTCCCCCGTTCATGCTCTGTCTCTCCCTCTCTCAAAAATAAATAAACGTTAAAAAAAATTAAAAAAAAAAAAAGAAAATACTTCAGCCAATTGCATTATACAAAACGCATAAAAGGAGATACTTTTTTTTCTAACATTCTTTATTTAAAATTTTATTATTATTATTATTATTATTATTATTATTAATTTTGCAATGTAACTGGTTGAGATTCTGAACTTTCTTCTGACTCCTGTTTAGATTTTAATCAGTATCCTAAGGGTTTCCGACTGTCAGTACGTGTTTAGATAGACACGGGCTTGTCTAGTTGGGTGTTTGTTTAGTTCATCCTGCCTATGATTCTTATTTCTTTGGATTCTTCCCTTCTCCACACAAATAATTACATTAGCAAAGAACTAGAAGCTTCTTCCTTTCAGGAGTCATTGCCAAATTATTTTCTATAAAAACGTCAATATGCCAGCCCTCTGTACTTCCCTTTAAAATTGAAAATAAAAAAAAAATAAAATAAAAAAAAAATTAAAAAAAAAAAAAAAAGGGCGCCTGGGTGGCGCAGTCGGTTAAGCGTCCGACTTCAGCCAGGTCACGATCTCACGGTCCGTGAGTTCGAGCCCCGCGTCAGGCTCTGGGCTGATGGCTCAGAGCCTGGAGCCTGTTTCCGATTCTGTGTCTCCCTCTCTCTCTGCCCCTCCCCCGTTCATGCTGTGTCTCTCTCTGTCCCAAAAATAAATAAACGTTGAAAAAAAAAATTAAAAAAAATAAAATTGAAAATAATGCAAATCCCAAACATAATTCTAGAAGGATGGGATGGTAAAGGAGGTATAACAAGAAAATGCTTTTAAAGCAACAGAGAGTTCACAGAGTTGTGTTTAAGATGGCCACATCGCTTCTTGTTCATCGCCATGAATTCTAAGAGAGTTACTTTATTCTGGATGGTTTACAGAGTTTTCTGTTAAACTTTAATTTTCACGGAACCAAAGGCCAAAGATCATTTCCGAGTCACACTTTAAATCACCTCCAGAGTATCTGCAACCCTTCAGTAAATGAACAAAGGAATTCCCTAAGGTAGGGAATGAGGTGTGGACAAGGCCATTGAAAGAGTCTTCCCTTATTTATCACAATCTGTGGCTTTGGGCCAAACTTTTGATCACCTTGGTTTCCTTATTCTGCCAAAACAATACGTTTTCATTTTGTGGGTTTCTTTGCCCCGGAAGGGATTCTGTGACTCTCAGTTCATGAGTACAAATCATTATATTTTAACATTTTGTTGTGATACGAAATACTAGCATGTAAGCCTTATTCAGCCAAGTAGTCTATTCTAATAGCTTGCTTTCTACATATTGATTCCATAGGATGTAGACATTTTTTGGTTTCTATATAGTGGGTCTAACCATTGAAGACACAGGGATTTCTAAACTGTACTTAGCATTTTATTTATTTTTTTGAAATGTTTATTTATTTTTGAAAGAGAGAGAGAAAGTAGAGGAGGAGGGTCAGAGAGAGAGGGAGACACAGAATCCGAAGCAGGATCCAGGCTCTGAGCCGTCAGTACAGAGCCCGACGCGGGGCCCAAACTCAGGAACCGCGAGATCATGACCTGAGCCGAAGTCGGACACTCAACCCAGACACCACCCAGGCGCCCCTGTGCTTAGCATTTTAGACACAGCACCTGAACAGTCTTTTGAGACCTCATGGGTGTGTGACATGTGCAATTGCACAGACCCTTCCCTCCATCCACGGCTCAGAAGAAAACCACACTTGCTTTAATGCTCTGTTGTTGCTCTCCAAAATTCTTAACAATGTTGTCTTTGCACTTGTATTTTGTCCATGAGCAGGGAAGGTGCACGCAACATGTGTGTCCACTGTGCCACACTGTCCCATTTGCATGTAGCACTTATAATGTGCCATTGGAATTCCCATGGCCCCACAATGTGTGGGAGTCCAGGAGACCCAAGGCAAGTACAAGGTATGTCTGTGACGTCTATGAATGTGGAAAAGTTCACTGACAGCCCCAGAGACCATGCATCCCTTTTGAACAAGGACTTGCTTCAAATGGAAAATGGTAGGGCCATTCTAAGAAAGAGAGCGGCCAAGGTCCCTATCACGTCCCTTCTAACTAGTGTTAATTTCCTGCATTAACCAAGCAGTGATACGGCAAATAATGACATAGAAGGAAAAAGAAAGATCGGGTAATCTATGGTTCCTTTCCCTTTCTGTTTTTCCTTCCTCACCAGTAAGCCAAATGCAGAGGGTGTTGGTAGAATCTGCACATAGCCAGGGGAGACTGGGTGGCTCAGTCGGTTGAGTGTCTGACTTTGGCTCAGGTCACAATCTCATGGCTCATGGGTTCGAGCCCCGTGTTGGACTCTGTGCTGACAGCTCGGAGCCTGGAGCCTGCTTCGGATTCTGTGTCTCCCTCTCTCTCTGCCCCTCCCCTGCTCTCCCTTGCTCTCTCTCTCTCTCTCTCAAAAATAAATAAACATTAAAGTTTTTTTTAATGTGCATATAGCAAGAAGTGAAATAAATACAGTTGGCTTGGTTTTGTGCAGCGTTTCTCGTTTTGTGCAAGGTCTCCACTGTTCTGATCAGAACAAAGTACATCGGCGTGTACACGCTGGGAAATACGAATGTGCATTTCAGTGATTCCGCCTACGAGTTAAAGAGCTTATACTTTCATTCAGACCTGGCACAGCTTGATATAAAGATGAGAGGCAAGCTTCGCGTTAGTAACTAAGACATACTTTAGGGTTACTTGTCGTATCAATAAAAACAAGTGAAAGAGATGCCACGGCCACTGCGGAGAGAGACCGCCGAGGAAAGGACAAGCGCTTACGTTTAGCACCTTTCATGGCACTTTTGAACCAGGGTCTCCTGTTCCACTTTGCTCCAAGCTAGGACAGGACACCTGAGCGACGACCCAACTCCTTCCAGTTGACTTGGTTCTTGGAGCCTTGGCCTTACCTATGGGGAAGTTTCCCATCTGAGGAAAGCTAAATTCAGGCTAGGTTATGAAGGTTACTACGAATGCTAAGAGAGCCAATTTTAGCATTCTGTTAGGTGGCTGGCACATGAAACAAGGATAAAGTACCTCCCCGCTCCCAAGCCACCTTAAACAAATGGATAATCTGGGCCACCGCAGTAGACTTACGGAAAAGTCTAGAAAAGTTCTGTTGTACCCCTAGGACCAGATTGCTGCTCCCAACCTCCTCCTACCTAGAATTTCTCAAGTTTCCATTGTCCATTACTCCCTTTCCAAAATGTGGGAGGGGGCGTGGAGAGGACCCTCCCTTATTTTGTTGTACTCGTTGCTTAGGTCATCGTCCCGTTCAGAAGTCCTTCATGCGCATGCACACTCACGCACGTGCACGCACGCACACTCCCACACCATGCCTTGCACTTCAGCATGACTGCCGCCATGTTGTCTCCCAACAAGCGCACCCCACACAGAAGTTGCACCCCACACCTGAAATCAATTATTCCCAGGATTTTTCCACAAAAACAGCTGACTGTGACTATCTGTTTGTTAGCTAGCACCAGTTAGCTGTTTTCTAGCTGATTACTAATGATACTGGCTTTGCTTTCTTCTGAAATACGGTACGGTCTTCTGACGTAGGAACATTAACTGACCTCCAACCGGAGAGACCCCTCCTCCGTTGTCCCGTCTTCTTAATTGAAAAGCACATTTTGAACGCAATAAAAGAAACGAGAGAAACGCTGCTTCGTATTCACTTAGTCTAACGTCAAGTGGATAGAAAGGGCCTTGTGCCGGCGGGGAAGTCGTTCTTACGTCTGCCGTTCGCACGCAGTAAGTGTTCTCAGAGAGAAAGGAACTCACTGACATCACAATCGGCCAGGGACAGCGGGGACACTTAGCTGTTGGTTATAAAATGTCTCAAGGTGGATGGGCTCCGTCCCACGTGCAGAGGCGAGGAAGCAAGACCGTCTCTTCTCCCCCCTCCACTGGCTGGTCTTGAACTTGCTGATGCCTCGGATCCATGGGGGGAACAATATCCCTCTTTATACCCTGAAAAAATACTTTCCAATGAACTGGATTCCATTCGTAATATGCATCTCAAATGTCCTTCCCTTCATGCCCCGGGAGGCTCCTCCTATCCATTTTGAGCTCCGGTGACAGCCATAATGCTTGTTGGCGGAACTGTTGTCTGGTCCAGCTTGGTCAGTTCTACACACGTTTACTCATGTTTACCCTCCCAGGTGCCCCAAGAAAAGGGTTGCTTTGTTGTGATGCAGATTTCTTTTTTCTTCCACTTTGGAATGAGTTTAGAATTCGTATTTATTTGCAAGTCAGGGCTTCTGGGGAGACCAGAGCCCCTGTTTAGTGCTGTGGTTGAAGATGTTTCTTCAGGCCACCTGAAGGGGGCTGGGTCATTTCCAAAGCAAGAAAGTAAGAGAGCTTTCTTTCTCTCTTTGCTTCTTTCTTTCTTTCTTTCTTTCTTTCTTTCTTTCTTTCATGTTTATCTACTTTGAGAAAGAAAGCATGCGCAAGTGGGAAAGTAGCAGAGAGAGAGGGAGAGAGAATCCCAAGCAGACTCTGTGCTGTCAGCACAGAGCCAGACACAGGGCTCCATCCCCTAAACCTTTAGATCGTGACCTGAGCCAAGATCAAGAGTTGGACGTTTAACCTACTGAGTCACCCAGCTGCCCCGAGAGCTTTCTTTTTGTTGAACAGAAGTTGGACACAGTAATCCAAGTTGGTACCATGGAAGAAATTTCAATCTCTCCAGGCGAAAGATAAGAAGAGACTGCCATCATTTGCCAGGACACTGCTTTCCACCATCCATTTTGACAAGAGGGTCTATTGTACCCTCTGTCCACCATTATTGTCTTCCTTTTTTTTTTTTTTTAATGTTTATTCATTTTTGAGAGACAGGAGAGACAGCAGGAGCGGGGAAGAGGCAGAAAGAGAGGGAGACACAGAATCCGAAGCAGGCTCCAGGCTCTGAGCCATCAGCACAGAGCCCGATGCGGGGCTGGAATTCACAGAACCGTGAGATTGTGACCTGAGCCGAAGTCGGACACTCAACCAACTGAGCCACCCAGGCTCCCCCATTATTGTCTTCTTGTGATACTCAGCCTTTCACCCTCTGATGAGTGGTCATAATGAGGAGAGATAACACGAGATGACACAGAGATGCTGTATTTCATACCTCGTTACCGGGAAAGATTGTCCATGATGTGGAAAAAACTAAAACGCAAGAGATTATCTACTTGATTTATGGAAACCATGATTACTGCGATTGAATCATTTGGCAGAATAACTATGCATTGTATTTGAGTGTCAACAAATAAATGCCCAAATTACTTGCTATTTGCTTAGTCCTTAATTGCAATTAATGCCAACACCTTCTTCCCATCTCCTTCTTACTTGCAGGACTATTTTTGTGGTGTCGTTAAGTATTGAAGGCATTGAAGATACGCTTTGTGTTAGGTTGTGGTGAGAGAAAAGAGTGTCTGAGTATCAGCACTGAAGAGAAACATGACTAATTTCTACCCAGGCATCCCTGATGATGTAGAGAAGGAGGAGGTGTTTGCCAACATTGCTGCTTTCAAAGGCAATTTAAGTACATGTGCTTGTGTTTCTGTGAACAAGAGGAGGGAAATGGATATTAAAGCTACTTTTTCATGCCTTGAGGAATGCTGTGACCACCCCAGTCTTCTGTCATTTTCTGTAATTTTTCAGCCACCTAACAACAAACTGGTACCAGGTGATGCCAGCGAGAAGCATCTCTGGCTTATTACAGTCTAATTTGCTCCGAGAATAAATTTCTCGTAAGGGGGAACACCAACACGTTTGACAATAAGAGTCATCAAAATTGGTTCAGACTACTAACATCTCCCAGGGGTCACCAAGAGTGAGTTTGGGTCCCGATGCAAAAGATGATTCAGGATTTGTGCTGGCGAGTGACCAGGTGAGGCCTGGCTCCATCAGTCATTTGTATGGCATTGGGATGCCCTTGAGACCTTTTTCCGGGAGGGAAAAGTAAAACAAAGTTTGGTACTTGGACTCTAATGAAAACCCTGTAGCATCAAGAAATGGGAAATACAACACCGTCGCTTTTGAAAAGAGATCCTCTGAGGGTTTCACGGCTACAAACGGACACCTTCTTACGCCCCTCACATGATACCGGCTTCTCTCTTTTCCTAGAACAAACCCTAGTGTAATATTTGTGTGTATTCTTCATATCCACATTTTCATGTTTTAATTAGGTATCTATTTAGTTACCAACGGCACACGGTATTTTTTTGTATATTTAAATATTCACAGAGCTTCATGCATTAAAGGTGTTAGTGAATCAGGAAACGAACATGCTTGCCGAATCTGTAGAAATAAGACAATACATTAATTTGTTACTTGGGTTTCGTGGCTCAAGCCATTAGCTATTTTTCCAGTGGCTGCAATGCGTAGACATCTATAATTCTTTTTTTTTTTAATTTTTAATGTTCGTTTATTTTTGAGACAGAGACACAGCATGAGTGGGAGAGGCGTAGAGAGAGAGAGAGAGAGACCCAGAATCCGAATGAGTCTCCAAGCACTGAGCTGTCAGCACAGAGCCCGAGGCGGGGCCCGAACCCACGGACTGTGAGTTCATGACCTAAACTGAAGTCGGATGCTCAACCGACTGAGCCACCCAGGCGCCCCGAGACATTTATAATTCTTAAAAGAAACTCTCTGGCTTTAGGTATATGCTGTCCAGGTGGTAGGTGTTAACCACCTGTGGCTATTGGCTAGTCCAAACTGAGATATTCTGTCCTCGGAAAATACACACTTATTTTAAAAGCTTAGTATAAAGAAATAATATAAAATGCATCCATATTTTCTATATTGGTTACATGTTGAGATGAAACCATTTTTGACACACTGGGTGAAATAAAACACACTATTACAGATAATTTTACTTTTTTGGTACTTTAAAAAAATGTTTATTTAATTTTGAGAGAGAGAGAGTGTGAGCAGAGAACCGGCAGAAAAAGAGAGACAGAGGATATGAAGCAGGCTCTGTGCCGTCAGCACAGAGCCCGATGTGGGGCTCGAACTCATGGACCATGAGGTCATGACCTGAGCCAAAGCCAGACGCCTAACTGACTGAGCCACCCAGGTGCCCCCTTTGTTGTACTTTGTAACATGGGCACTATAATTTTAGAGGTATGCTTGTGCCTCACCTTGTATTTCGAAGGAGCCCCGCTCCTTAAAACATCCCTAGAAAGGTGAGTCCTGCCTGTCTGTGTTCCTCCTAATGGACTTCTGGGTTTCTCCTCATCCCGGTGAAGGTCTGCTCCCCGAAAACTGGTTGTCACCGTGCTGCGAGTGCAGGGATTTCCCGATATTGCCAGTGGTCCAAAGCTTGGAAGGTCCATCCCAGAGAACGGTCCCATCCGCGATTGGCAGCCGTGGCCTGGCTGAACAACTCCGACTGTACAGCTTTATCCTGGCCCCGCGATTAGTGATTGTTTGCATCTATTAAAAAGCGAGCACGCTCTGGAAATTCAGGGGATTTCATTCCGGCGATATTTCGACTCACAATTACTACATTCTGTAGTTTTAATTAAAAGTCTCCTGCACTGGGGTGCATGTTCCCGGTCATGAGAGATTGCCTAAGCAGGGACAAAAGAAAGTTCTGGTTACTAATGGAATGTGCATAGCGTAACCAAGGTTTCTAATTATAGCACACTGAAAATTAGCCAGATTGCTGCATAGTATTTTCACTAATAATTGTCTTTATAGGTGTTCTTTTACGGAGACAGCTTCTTGTATGCAATTTCTTCAAGTCTGGGCAGTATCTTGGGGAAAAACCCGAACTCTGTCTATAGGTATTCTTCGATATTGAATTCATTCAGTCTTTACTTTTGACAAGTTGATATGTTCCTTCAAACACATTTTGCGTATTAGCCACATTGTAAACATGAGTCCGATTGGGTACTCCCAATTTGTTTACCACTCACAGATTCTTAGGACTTTATCTTTGAAGGTTTTTTTGTGTTTATTTAATTTTAGTTTAGCACAATTTAGTTTTTGTGCTTATTTAATAACTTTTTGAGAGCTTTATTCAATGTGATGTGTGTTCCTTTCCTAAAAGGCATACACTTTGGGCACTGAATTTCAAATTTTAAGGGGCGCCTGGATGGCTCAGTCGAGTAAGCATCTGACTTCCACTCGGGTCATGATCTTGTGGTTTGTGGGTTCCAGCCCCGCGTCGGGCTCTGTGCTGACAGCTCAGAGCCTGGAGCCTGCTTCGGATTCTGTGTCTCCCTCTCTCTCTGTTCCTCCCTCTCTCATGTTCTGTCTCTCTCTCCTTCAAAAATAAATAAAACCATTAAAAAAATTTTTTTAATAAAAAAAAGGTAAAAGCATAGCTAAGCACAAAAGGGTAATTTTTTCTTAAAATGAATTTGCAGTTGCTGACAATGACATTTAGAGATGATATTATTCTCTCTGTGGCCCAGTTTTATCACGAAAGTTCCAGATTACAAACAAAAGAAAAAAAATCAGGACTTGGAATTTCTGTTTCTGACTCAGAAGGGTGGCTTATAGCAAACCACAATACCCCCTGACAAGTAGAAAAAAATCAAAGAAAGCACTAACCCTCTGATTGAAGGTACAGCCATTTCTGCATCAGTCAGAACTTGAAAGGCTACCACCGAATGTCAGCCAGCATTTTATGCCTGTAGTTTTCCTCGAGGTGTTTGTCACCTGTAATGTCAGGCATGTGTCTGAGAATCTCGGCTGCTCCGGAAGAAGGTGACAAGTAGGAGACAAAGAAACCGGCAGAGGTTTTGATAATTTTGTGGTGCTTGAGAGAAAAACAGTAATAATAGCGATAGAAGGTTCCAAAACCCGAGTACGGGAAAAAGATCGGGGAACCGTGTCAGGCACTCGACCTGTCTATCCCTCGGCCAAAGCCACCCCTAGCAGGAACCAAAGATCTTGGAAGAATATTTCTAAAACCTGGGACAAAGTTTGGCACATTCTTCTGGTTCCCAGAAGACCGAGATTGGGAAGAAGATCTACCAGTGACGAGAAGCCACGGTCAGCATCCTTGATCTCACCAGCTTCCAGAAGGGTTGTGCTCTGAAACCAGAGGTGAGGAACCTCCGACACCAAAAGTGTCAGCCTATACGCACTCCGTGAGGTTTTCATTGGATCAAAGTGATTATCCCCCTACTCTCTCTGGCTGGAGGGAAGGGTCGGAGCCATGAGGAGGAAAATAAAATTATTTTCTATGACAAGGAGAGCCAAATATGACCAGCCACGCCAGGAAATAGGCCTAAATTATGAAAAATCAAGTAAACAAAAAATAAAAATAAAAAACGTAAAAAATGAAACGAACACAAGCACAGGTGATCCCTATTTTACAACTGGCAGGCAGTAACTTCAAAATAAACCACGAGTAGCTTTTTTCATAAACCTGAGGGGAAAAAAAAGATGAAGGAGATATATAAAAAATGCATACTATTTTACCCGGAAATATCCAGCTCACCAAAAAGCATACGGAATTTCAAGAAGTGAAAATAACTTGAAGGCAAGTTGTAAATAAGCGGATTTGATGCAAATTAAAGCAGGAGAGGCCAGGGATAGTGAGCCGAAGGACAGGTCCATAGAAAACGTGCATATTAATAAGGGAGCTAAATACAAAAAGGTCCACAGTATAGACAAGAGCACAAAAAAACTTATGCGATATAGAGAAAACTCTAACATCCATTTAATTGGAGTACCAAAAGCAGTGTGGAGAGGATGTGGAAAAGGCAATATTTAAAGTTACAATGGCTGAGAATTTTCTAAAGCTATTAAAGTTATAGATTCAAGACGCTGTATATAACCCAACCTGGATAATTATAAAGATTAATGAAAAACAAAGAGAAAGAGAGAGAGAGATTTTAAATGCACCCAAAGGAGAGAAAGGGTCATATTACCTTCAAAGAAGCAAAGATTAATAGTTGGCTTTTTGATCAGAAAAATGGAAGTGCTAAAAAAGGAATGAAAAAACATTTTTAAAGTACTTGAAGACAGCCTCTAACAACTTATAATTCTGTTTCCAAAATTGAAGTGAAATAATTTTTTAAACAAATAGTGGGAAAATCAAGAATCTTTAACAACATCATTAAAATACCAACAAGTGAAAATTGCCATAATTCTTGGGTAAAAATGGGACAACTATGAAACGTAAGAAGATAGCACATTTCAAGCTAAATACATCAGTGATTTCAATACATAAATGAACTAAGGACTCTAGCTTGTTATAGTGGGTAGGATAAACGAAATTCTCAATATCTTGTTTATAAGATAGAAAATCAAGATATGCAAACAAAAGGTTTCCAATCAAGTGTTTGTAAACAGCATAGCCTTTAAATCGAATCAAAATACAACTGGTTTAGCTATTCTAATATCAGAGAAGAACCCAGTAGAGAAAGCTGTGGCAGGAAGCAGGATTGCAAATCACAGTGGGATCAATCCATCAGGAAAAGGAATGCATTTTAAATCTCCACACTCCCCAAATTATAGCTTTAAAATACATACAGCAAAAATTGGTAGGAGCAAGAGGGAAGATAGATAAAGTCACAGTCACAATGGGAAGGTTTATCGTATCTCTTTCACAGCAGGTAGTACATGTGATAAAAAAAAAAAATCAGTAAGGATACGGGAGAACTGCTCAACATGTTAATAACTTGCAAATGGACATGTATACAATGCTAAGCCCCCAAATGGCAAAAAAATTTTCTGAAAAAGAGTTTTATCAAAACTGACTTAGGAGCACCTGGGTGGCTCAGTCAGTTCAGTGACTGACTCTTGATTTCGGCTCGGGTCATGAACTCACTGTCATGAGATCGAACCTCCGGTCAGGCTCTGCACTGAGCACAGAGCTTGGGATTCTCTCTCTCTCTCTCTCTCTCTCTCTCTCTCTCAAAATAAATAAACTTTAAAAATAACCGACTATGACTGGGTCATAAAGCATGGTTCAATACCACTAAGTATTGAAATCAAACAGAACATGTTCTCTGACCACAGTGGAATTAAGTTGGGAAACGACAGCAAAAAAAAATAAATAAATAAAATTATTAATTAAAATCTGAAATTAAACAATCAAATGCTATATCAGTGATGGGAAAAATGCACACTGGAAATCTGGAAGTATTTTGAAAGGAATGCTAAAGAAAATACTACATATAAAAACTTGTAGGACGCAGCTAGTGCTCCTGAGAGGGGTTTGTATGGATGTATCTTTAAAGTATATATCAGAAAAGAAAAAAGTCTGAATATTTACGATGTACGTATCCATCGTCAAAAATCAGAAAAGGTAGCAAGTTCTACCAAGTAAGATAGGAGAGAGTAATAAGAAGAATTAACAAAATGAAAAATATAAATACAATAGAGAATATCATCAAACCAAAAGCTGGTTCCTCTAAAAGACCAAAACAATGGACAGATCTCTGGTAAAAAAAAAAAAAATATATATATATATATGTATATGTATATAATATAAATATATATAGTGAATAAATATACAAATTACCAGTGTCGGGACTAAATTTGGTACAGCACTTTAGATAGTTCAAATTTTAAAAGATGCCAAGGGGATGTAATAAAGTTTGTCAGTAAACTTGAAAATTTAAATGAAATGAACACATTTCTAGGAAACATAACTCAGCCAGAGTGAATTAAGATGAATATATACTTTAAAATCTCCCAGAAAGAAGGGGCACCTGGGTGGCTCAGTCGGTTAAGTGTCTGACTTCGTCTCAGGTCATGATCTCCTGGTTTGTGGGTTCGAGCCCCACGTCGGGCTCTGTGCTGACAGCTCGGAGCCCGGAGCCTGCTTCGGATTCTGTGTCTCCCTCTCTCTCTGCCCCTCCCCCGTTCACACTCTGGCTCTCTCTCTCTCAAAAATAAATAAACATTAAAAAAGTAAAATAAAATAAGTCTCCCAGGAAGAAATCTCCCGGCTCAGTCATATTCTAAATTGCACTGGAGGTCCCAGACCTTGCAATAAGGTATAGAAACAAAACCAGAAATTATAAAAATGGAAAAGGTGAATTACTGAAATGAATAAATGAAATTAATAAAATCGCTCGGGACAAGGCCATGCTACGCAAAAATCACTTTTTGCATATACCATTGAAAAATTTTAAATGATATGATTTAAAGTTATTAAGATTCAAAAGATTAAGTGGCTGTATCTAAGGAAAGATACATAAGTGCTCTACGCAGAGAGTTACAAAATACTATTGGGAGAAATTAAGAAGAAATACAAGAATTAAGAAAAATGAAAGACAAGGGTGACAAACTATGCCACGTTCATGTCTGTGAAGATGCCACGCTGCTCTCAATTCCACAGATAGGTCTGTAGATTCTGCGTTTCTCCGTAACACGTACACGGCTCAGATGGGAGTCAATCCTAACTTCACCCAGAGGTGTGCCACCAGGAAGGCTGTAAGAGGACCAACATTTAAAAAGTTTTTTTCAATCTTTATTTATTTTTGAGAGAAAGAGAGAGGGCGACAGAGCAATTCCTCTGGATAGGAATGTTTAACACCCTTTCCCTTACACCGAAACAAACTTCGATCTCCAGGGAATTTTGTCTTAGCGTATTGGCTTGAGGCTTCTGTTTGATAATAAATATCATGCAAGCCGGAAGAATACTCACAGTCTCCAGTTAGTTATTATAAAAACCTTGTCTTTAACATAGCAGAACCTTCATTTTTGCATTGTCTAGAATAGGCACGGATAAAACCAACCCAATTTGAATGCAATTATCCAGGCTTAAGGTAAATGGCACAGCCTTCCATTACGGCATTTGAAACTGGACTTTGTTCTGCCAGAGGAGTGTTCAGTCTGAAACTGCAGAAGCCGGGAACCGATGAGATCCCGCTGTGGCCACGATCCACTGTTCAGCCTTCACGCTTAGCTGGTAGACTCTGTCTCTTCCATCCTGGCAGACTGACGAATGTTACAGAGACATTTTGACTATAATTTCAAGTGATACAAAATAATCGTGGGGCAATTTCAAATTGGATCTAGACGGAATTTGAAATTTTCTATACCGTTGCGTGTTTCTTTGGTGGGCTGGAGGAGAAGACGCATGGCAGTGCGGGTATGACTGAGGAAGTCCAAAGGAAGACAGAAGGGGACGTCCCTGCAGCAAAATGCGGGCAGAGCTGGTGTGTATTTTGAAGTCCAAAGAGAAAGGTCCCAGCTCCTCCAAATTGAAACAGTTGTTTTCCGATCGCTGAATATCTATCAACCGCTAAAATAAGGGTTCGTAACGCTATTCAGCTTTAGCCATTTTCTCTTCCTATCTGCAAATGGGGGGAAAGAGGAAAGAACAGGTTTCGTAGAAGCTTAAAACAACACAAAATCGATACCTCACTATTTTGTGGCTGGAATCAGACTACGAATCTTATCTTGGCCTAGATTTCATTTGACTGTACGTTATCATGGGATTAATAGAAGGAGAATCCTTCCGTCTCTTGGCACGGGATTACAGAATGCATCTTGCAGTAAAACGATAATAATAATATTTATACCAGCGAGTTTCCTGAGGGCTTACTATACGCAGGGGGAGAGTTTTACACGTGTTACTTTAATTCTTCCCCAAACTGGATGGGGCAATTCGCATCGTGGAGCGTGAGGGCAGTAGGTAACGTGACTAATAAGTGAGTTGTGCAGTTACGGATCAGAAGCAGGGAGTCGGGCTCACACCAGAGATTGTCGCAGACAGGGGTGGCCTCATTCAGACACCTTAGAAGTGAGTTCTGTGACGAGAGAGGCCCTGAGTTTTGCTATGGGGGCGATGCAGAGACAGACCTCAAAATCTTCCTTACAGGTAGAAGCTACCCCTGCCATCCTGTGTTCGGGCTTCACAGAAGGCTTCAGATAAGAAAAGCAATTTTATTTTAAGTCAAAGCTATTCTCTGACAGACGCTCCGAAAGCATATTAAAGTGTTATAAAACCAACTGCTCCTATTTGAGATTGGTATTTAAGGATATTTCGAAAAATGCCTCTGAATTATATTTTAAGTCTTGGTAATGATGGAGAATTAGTCATCGGAATCAAATTTAAACAATAAAGAATTAATTTTCTTTAGATACACAGATCCACATGGGAAGGCTGGCACGGGTTTATGCTGCCAAGGATCAAAACTCGTCATCTGGCGGTGCTCAGAGGAAGTGTAGACACCAGAGCGCGGAAGTAACTCCCCTGGTGTTTTTCCAAAGTTCCTGGTCCACAGGGTGATTTAAAGCTCTCAGAGTCCATTTGCATTAGCCTAGTCTGGCTTAAAAATAATAATAAATCGGGGTGCCTGGGTGGCTCAGTCGGCCGAACGTCTGACTTCAGTTCAGGTCATGATCTCACGCTTTGTGGGTTTGAGCCCCACATCCGGCTCTGCGTTGACAGCTCGGAGCCTGGAGCCTGCTTCGGATTCTCTGTCCGCCCCTCCCCTGCTTGCGCACTGCCTCGCTCTTAAAAATAAATGAGAATTTAAAAAAAAATAAAAAGACTTTACAAAATAATAACGAATCAAAAAACCCTGCAAGGGAAAGTTGGGGTGCCTTGAGGACACAGCGGTTCCTTCAATTGTTTCCAAGGGCTGTCTGGTGGCCGTTTGCTGGAGAAGTGGAGGGAAAGGACAGGGTGACCCTGAGGTCAGAGGACTGCGGGCCTGATGACCTTTTGCATTTCACGTGAGGTCTTCCAACCAAGACTTGATTCTCTTGGACCCCGCAGATGTAAGTCAATTACAATTTTCTTCAAAGCCTCGAATTTGCTTTCTTTTGGAAGCATTGCAAGGGTCGCTTTAGACCTTACCTGTGATCCCCAAATTTCTGTCATTTCTGTGTCTCAGCCTCTTCAAATCTGTCTCCGTTTTCCAGCACTAACACAATGTTTTGAGAAGCTATATCTCAACGTAAAATAACATGGCACATACATATATATGAATGAATAAATGAATATTTCTTTGTCTCCAAGTGTAAAATGTCAATACAGGTGCACAAAAAACATAGTCACCCTTAACGCCAATGGCCCTAACAGAGAAGAAAGTCACACAGCAGCTTTCGTCTGGAACCCTGGTAACTCCGTGACCTTGAATGCTGGACCGTTTTCTACGGTGCCCTTAACTTCAACCATCTTGCCTGGATCGTTCTTAATTGCTCAGTCGTTCGGAGGGAGCGTAGGACAAGGGAGCTCAATTCTTCGGAGGGAGCTTAGGAACTATTTATATTCTGCAGCCACATTCTAGAATAATTTTCAAACAATATACTTAAACTCACAAAACTAGTTTAATTGTAACTTTTTTTCAACATAACCGTTGTTAAAAATCACGAACGAGTACTTCCATTGAATTAGGAGTTGAATCATCTGTCTAAAGTCTCACAAAATGTTAAAAGACACTTTGAAATAACTTGTTCCAAGGGCATACAACTTTGACCTAAATATAAATGTATTGAGGAGAAGTGGCATGATCCGATATAAAATTTAGCGTAATTACAAATAAACAAATAACATAAATAACACAATAAGTAACGTAATACGTAAATAACATACCAGAGAATAAAATGCCAGATTTCATAAAGGGCATTAATGTTACTACATAACAACATTTTATGCTTTATTATATATTTCCCAGCAAAAGTGGTCCAAATTTATAATATGCTTCATGGGTGAGAATCTAGCACGAATGATTTAGTTTCCATAGACTTTCCTGTATTCTCATAATGTTTTTTAATTTCAGACGGTGTGCCCCTTGGCATTTGCTTCTGAAAAAGGAGGTTCTATCCTGTTCCTTCGAGGCTTTAAAAAATGTCACCGAGATACTGTCAGGGATTCCAGGTCCAAGAGTCACATGTTGGTCTCCCTCACATTACTTATCCCTTGAAAGCAATTTTCGCAACTGGGAGGCGCCTGTCTTAGAAACCTGCGTTCCCCCGCTCTTTCCCTTTTGCGTGATCCTACTTTGTTTCTGGTTTTCTGCTTCTGTGTGATATTTCTGCTGCGGATGGTTTCAAATGCTGTCTGGCAGCCGGTTGTCACGCAGCCTGTGACTCTACCTGTGAAGATATCTATGGAAACACGGGTGAAACCCCCGGTGGCGGTGAAACTGAGACACACGGCGCGCCGCGCAAACCTGGGAGGATTCCCACCCCGCAGAGGGTTGGCATCGCTGGCTGACAGGTGCACGCGAGTCAGGACATGCGCAGTTAGGGCAGATGGCGAGCGCGGAGCCTTTCTCCCAGGCTCACATCCAGCAGAAAAGGCTTATCGGCACCGACCAGCACCCTGAAAGGCTGACGGTCTAATAAGAGTAACTAGAGACTCTCATCGAATTATCTCAGGTCATGCTTATACCCATACTGCTGTAGAGAGGCCGATGCGGTTCCCATCTTGTGGATTGATCACGTCCTGAGGCTCAGAACGTTGCAGTGATTTTTTCCCCCGAGGTCCTAGAGGTTGCAGGTGATGGGAACTTGCACAGTCTGAGCTTCTCGCTAGTGTCACCGCTCCGCCTGCTATGTTCCCCTTCACCATGGTCCTCCGGAGGGCAGCTCTGTGCGGCCAGACTCCTTTCTCCGGGTAGAGGATTGGCACTCGGGAGTCTATGCAGATGCTGACTCCGCAGGAAGCCTCCCACCTTCCCGCTGTGTTTCCGGGTTTGCTGAGGGGATTTCTACCCCAGACGTGTGTGATCACTTGCTCATCACGCGTTGATACTGAGCCAGCCCGTCCTTTCGTCCCGTGACTTCTCCGACTTGCGTCCTCAGTGTTTGCATTTGTCCCTTGGTTATCTGGAGTTCGCCTTCGGCAGATTGTCCAGGAATGGCACAGTCATCGAATATTTCTGACTCCCTGCACATCTGAGGAAAAGCTGCCTGTCACCTTCTCACACGTATGGTAATGCGAGTCGCTTAAAATCCCCCTTGACCCCGGTACAGCGTGTCTTAACATCTCTTCTCGCATTTTGTCTTCTAAAGAAGTATGATGCCAGTTTTCTCCTTTTCTCTTTGGAGACAGGCTCATCTGTGGCTTGATTTCCCCCCCCCCTCCCCGGGTCTTTGTAACAATTTTTCTCTTCACCCTTGTAAATCATAAAATATGCCAGACTGGGAGGAAACACAGCTGTCTGTTCGGTTCAGACCGAGATCGAACACTTTCTCCATTTCCCTTGCCTTTTTTTTTCCAGCTCTGGAGCATTTTCTTCCACAATGTATACCATTATCGCTCTTGTCCAAGTTGCTCTGAATTCCTTGGGAAAACGTCAAATCCTTACGTGGTATCCCCTTTCTTTTTCTCCAGGAACATGAGCTGGCTTTTCCAAAGTCTGTGTTTCTCCCAACTCCCTTGTGTTTGGGCCGTAGTTCACATGTCTTATGCATCTGCTGCTTGGTCTCCAGTAAGATTTCCTCCTGTTTTGACATCTGCTTAGGCTTTGGGGGTGAATAAATAAACTTTTAGTTTTCAATCGCGTTGTGTTAATTTGAGCTCCCTCCGGAAGCAGATCCTGAGAAAGGACTGGTGACCAAGCAGAAGATTTGTGAGGTGAAGGCCGCCTGGTGAGTGGGGGGGCGGGGGGGGTAGGGAGAAGGGGAAGGGCAGGTGGCCCGTGGGCTGCCAGGCGAACCCACCTGCCGCCAGCACCCCCCCCGGTGTCACATGAGGGACGAGGGAGCTGGGTCAGCCGTCTTGAGACCCGATCCCAGGAGAGCTTAGTGCCCCGGCACTTTGGGCCGTCGTGGAGACCGACAAAGGGACTTCAGCATCAGACAGAGGCTCGTGCAGAGCGATGTCCATGCCGCTCGGGAGGTGTGTGCGTGCCAGGTGCACGGAAATGGTCAAATGGGGGGCATGACGCTCCTGTTGCAACCGTCCTGGGGAGAAAACCTCTCTATTTGGGCCCATAAAATATTTCTCTGGGAGTGCGCTCCCCTTACACAAGTTTATTATGAAAAAGGTCTAGAAACAATGAAATATGGTGATAACCATATTTAACTCGGAAAAGAATGGGATGCATTACTGATGTGACTAAGTTACCGTTTTACATTTTGTTAATATTTATTTATTTATTTATTTATTTATTTATTGAGAGCAAGTCAGGGAGGGGCAGAGAGAGAGGGAGAGAGAAATCCCAAGCAGGCTCTGTGCTGACAGTGGGGTGCAAACTCAAGAACTGTGAGATAGTCACCTGAGCCGAAACCAAGAGTCAGTTGCTTAACGGACTGAGTCACCCAGACGGCCTTTTACTCTTACTTTACTGTATTTCCCATTGAACACATTTTGCATTTTATCTATCACCTATCTATCTATCACCTATCTATTTATTTTGCATTTTAAAAAGCATCGCGTGCATAAGGAAAGTGCACCTACCAATGAATTTCCATGAATTAAACACACCCGGGTAACTAACATCGGGATGAGGAGACTGACCACTAACTGCATTCCAGAAACTTCTCTGTCCTGCCTTCTCGACTCTAGCTACCCTCCTTTGCCCAGGGCAACTAGCCCAATTCTTACTTTTATCAGAAGAGAGTAGTGGTGCCCAATTTATCACCTCCGGTAAATAGTTATACCGAACGCACTCTTTGGTGCCTGGTGTCTTTGTCTAACGCCACGTTTTGTGCATAAAGTTGCAGGCAGTTGAGTATTGTTTACTCCCCATCCTGCATAATGTTCCCTTAAGTGTACGTATCATCATTGCTTTACCATTCTGGGCTTAAATGCCAGAATTTAACGGGGTTGTTGCCAGCGTGGGGCTATTCTGAGAGGCATTGCTCGCCCCTTCCAGTTCACGACCTGCTGGTCGTGTGCATGGCTTTCAGCTGGGTCTAGACACCTGGGGGTAGACTTGCTGAGTGTCAGTGTGGTGGCAAGTCATGGTGCACGAACGTGCTACGGTTTCTCCACGGTGGCCTTTCCCACGTGTGCCGCCGACGGTCCCAGCCGCGCTACGTCCTTGCCAACACCGGCGTTTTCGTCTTTTTGTTATTAATTTTAACCACTCTGTGTGCACGTGGTGGTGTGGCGACGGGCATTGATCTGCACTTTCATGTTGACCGATGAAGCTGAAGACTGTTTGTTTGCTTATTGGTCACGCGGACATCCTCTTTTGTGAAGAGTTGGCTCGATTCGCTTACGCGTTTTTCTTTTATTTTTTCGATTCGCTTACGCATTTTTCTTTGGGACGCCTGTAATTTTATTTTTTAAAGACTGGTTTGCCGTATTTCTTTACATAGTGTGGATGCAAGTCCTCTGTCAGACTGTGATCTCGCCGTGCCTCTGCACTGTGTTCCTGGTGTCTCAAAAAAACAGACCTTCTGACTTTTAATGTAGGATGACTTACCATGTTTTTCCTGTATTGTTAGTACTTATTTGTGTGCTGTTTAAGGAATCTTTCCCTGGTTCAAGGTCACAAAACTTCTCTCTCTATTTTCCTCTGAAAGCTTTATTGTTTACCTTTGCCAATGAGATCTGAAATCTATCAAGAATGGATTTTTGTGTACGGCATTCAAATACATTTTGTCCCCCGTGTGGAGACAGCATTGACCCAGCACTATTTGTCGGGGCGACCATCGCTTCCTTGCTGCACTACTGAGGTGCCTTCGTCAGAAAGCAGACACCTGTGCCTGACGTCTGTTTCTAAACTCTAGCCTGTTCCGTTGGTCAATGTGTCTATCCCGACCGTTTTAATTGAGAAATCCCATTAAAAATGGATTTCTTTTTGTTGTCCCTCTGTTCATCACACATAAACTAGGTTGTGGGGGAAGAGGAATTTTCTGGAATCGAGAAGGAATGGGATACATTTTAGCAAATGTGTACAATTTTGGTTGCAGCGGGAAGTCAAAACCAGAACATCCAGGGCCTGTGTTTGCTACAGAGGCGGAGAAAAGGCGGTCAAATCAAAATCGAAAGATCTGGACTGATTTCCTAACCATATATCACTTTGGCCATTCTAAGAGCCCATAGAAGTTGTTTGTTTGTTTGCTTGCTTGTTTACAAACTGCTAAAAACGTCTTCCAAAATGTTCATCTTAACGACCCAGGTGGAGACATTGTCATCTGCTAAAACAAAACACAAAATGCAGACATTAAGGAAGAGAAATGTTGGAACTTTTTCTAAAAAGGTTAGAACATAGTACTCACTGAGAGGGCATACAGTTCTGCATCGTAAGGCTTTAAAATGGTATTTTAATAAATTGATTTATTTTTTTAATTTTTTTAAACGTTTATTTATTTTTGAGAGAGAGAGAGAGAGAGACAGAGTGTGAATGGGGGAGGGGCAGAGAGAGAGGGAGACACAGAATCCGAAGCGGGCTCCAGGCTTGAGTTGTCAGCACAGAGCCCGATGCGAGGCTCGAACTCATGGACCGTGAGATCATGACCTGAGCCGAAGTCGGATGCTAAACTGACTGAGCCACCCAGGCGCCCCTGAATTGATTTATTTTTATTTGGAAAAACTTAAAGCCATAGAATTCTTACTCCATAGCCCGCAGGCCTCCTGTTTAGATTTAATTAGGTGTGGTAGCTATGAGTATTTGTCAACCATAGTAATCGTTTGGCCAAACAGGGTAAGTTGTTAGAATCGTTATTTTTTATAGAAACATATACCGTGTTACTGAGCTCTCTCTGTCTCTGTCTCTGTCCTTCGCTATTTGTTTGTCTCCCTGGCTCTCTGTGTCGTGTGTGTGTGTGTGTGTGTGTGTGTGTGTGTGTGCGTGTGTACATATAACTGATATACATGTTGGGTGTTTTCAGTGCAGTTGGAAAATGTTCAAGGACTCTAAGAGAGCTCAGGAGAATCTTTGTATCCAAGCCGCAGATGCCAGGGAAGCTGAATGAGGTGTGCAGGGCCGAGCGGAAGAGGAAGCCTATAAATCTTGTTTTTAAATGAGGCGCAGCTCAGAATGAGGCACTTGTTTTCCTTAAGAAAATAGAGGCTGCCTGTGAACGCAGCCGCAGAGCTGGGGCCGCAACAACCGGGGAGCTGGGGAGGAACCGGGGCCCCTTGCCTGGGCAGAGACGGGGGGGGGGGTCTTAATCAGGGTCGTCAGCCCGTTCGGTAATCAGCGTAGCCGGGCGTCCCTTGATAAGGAGGACCTGGTGGCAAAAATGATTTTAGAAAATCTCACCCGGAGTGTTAATCAGCAGTGAGCAGACTTTCGGAATACCGTTTACGACCTGGAAATACCCACCTGCTCCTTCTCGTGAGAAATTTTGTACGCCTCTGTCCCTTGTTCCCTTGGACATAGGAGACAGGAAATCAAGAAAACCGGCCCCCTGCGCATTTCTGAGCCGTCTTTCCAGGGGCAGCTCAGTGCACCTGGTGGGGGCCCCGACGGACAGGTGGCTCACGGAGGTCACCCTCCAGGAAGGTGAAGGGTCCCCGGCCTCTATTCCCTAGGAAGGGGGGAAGCAGCCCAGTTCTCAGTGAAGGACAGAGACGACAGATCCAAGCTGGTCTGCAAAGCGTGAGGCCGTCCCATCATCCGGCCATGCCACTTTTCTCATTTTACGTGTTTAGGGAACGTGTAAACTCAACAGAGAGTTCAGAAGCATGACACTTACGGTGGCTTCACTTACAAGAGAAGTCTCTCCTCTCTTTTTTGTATTAGAAACAATAACTGCACTCACCCCTCGTGATTAGCACCCACCGCTTTCAGCCAAGGTGGCCTTCCCGACCCAAAGACGGGGGACCCCATTCAGGTGCCGCCCATCTCCCTGCGAGTCAAAAAGAAGCCAGTCTTGGTGGGCAGAGCCACAGAGCGATGGTCCACAGTGCGGTTGACGGGCCAGGCAGGCAATTTCTCTGGAGGAGTCAGATAATACCGTTAGGAAAGCGCTAAATTGAGAAAGCGGGCTTTGACCGAGAGGCGGTGGGCCTGAAAGAGAACTTCCTGACCGTGGCGTCCAATCTGGGCCCCGTGGACGGCGGACAAAGGGACTGTCTGCTCTCCCCCTACAGAGGCCCAAGGGCCCAGTGCCAAATTGCCCACCACAGTTTGCACGTTCCTGCCAAAGTCCTGTCCCCTGCATAATAGGGATGTTTGTCTTTGGGAAACACTTCGGTTCTGCTGCTGGGGTTTCCAGGGCATGAGAATTTCCAGTCCTGGAAAAGGAATAAAACACCCCGTCCTTTTCTCTGCGTGCAAAGTACGCTGGCTGCCCCCAGCGAAGGGCGGCTTTGTTTCCCGCTCAGAGACGGTCTTTGATCCAAGCCAATGGAACAAAAGCTGATGATCTCACCTTTAAATAGAGGGATCTCGGCAGAAATGTGGGCGCTGGCGGGGGGGGGGGGGGAGAGTGGGACGCAGCCCCAGGACGCCCCTCCGAGTGTTCCAGGGTGGCCCAGCCGGGAAGGAAGTCCTGACACTGGAGACATTCTCCGTGGCTACTCGTATTTATGGAAAAGAGGCTGCGATGAAACAACTGTGTGAATCCGCCCGGGAGGCGGAGGCCAAGTCCCCCTTTCCCACCTCGCAGTCCGCTGTGGGCGTCTGTGGATGTGGACAGATAGGTTGGCTCCGGGAGACTTTCCCTGTCTTCACGACCTGGAGCTCAGGGCCGCGCTCTCCAGTGCCAAGGAGCGGGCTGGACTGGTTCTGGGTCTCAGCAAGTCGGGTGCCAGGCCACCGGAAGGGAGGCCAACTGCCCCCTTGCAAGAGAGCCCCCTCCCCAGGGCCTCTGCTCTGTCGGCACGGAAGCCTTAGCTTCACTAACTTCAACCTTGGACTTCATTTCATCAGCGGAACATTGGAAAGAAAGCTTTCGTTTGTGATACTGGGAAGGTCGCTGCTGCGTGTTTCAGGTTTTCCATTTAGGAAATGGAAGGAGCCAACACCTCTCACTTGCAAAGATAGGAAAACCCATAAAAATCTGTTATAATGTCCGAATTCTAACTATAGACGTGTGTGTATGTGTGTATATGTGTGTATGTAAATACATAAACGCTCGGCTTCCAAGCTTTGAACAAGTGTAAATTTACTCTGTGTGTGTTCTAATAATTATTATCATTAACCATTTATTGACAAGCATATTTTAGGCACAGTGTTATCTCCCTTTAAATGCGTTGTCTGGGGGCACCTGGGTGGCTCAGTCAGTTAAGCATCTGACTGTGGCTCAGGTCGTGATCTCACGGTCCTTGAGTTCGAGCAACCGCTTGTCATGCATGGGCTACTGTTCCTTCATTAAAAAGGATCTGTTGAGGGTCTTCTGGGTGGCTCAGTTAAGCGGCCAACTTTCGCTCAGGTCACGGTCTCACAGTCTGTGAGTTCGAGCCCCGCGTCGGGCTCTGTGCTGACAGCTCGGAGCCCGGAGCCTGCTTCGGATTCTGTGTCTCCCTCCCTCTCTGCCCCTCCCCTGCTAGCACTCTGTCTCTCTCTCTCTCTGTGTCAAAAATAAATAAGCATAAAAAAAATAATAAACCCATTATCTCCTTTCATCAACCTAGCATTCCGAGGAGGCAGGCATACAATCCTCATTTTATAGGTAACAAAACGGAGGTCCTAGAAGTTTATCCATGTGTATGTAGTAAATGGGGGTCCTGAGATCCAAAGAGTAAGATTCCAAAACTTGCCCCCTTACTCCCCATGCTGTACTTACAGCGAAAATCCCGGCACCCAAGAATAAGACGCACGGGGGAAATGGAGGTCCATGATAGCAGGAACAATTTTTAAAGCCCATGATGGGTTTTTTTTTTGTTTTTTGTTTTTTGGGGTTTTTTTTTACTACTGATACTGCAACACAAAACAAGACACGTCTCTGGCTCGACACAAGACCACCGTCCCTGGACAATGACGCGTGACGCAGCGGGTCACGTGGTTCACCTGAACAAGCGGGAGGAGTGAGGATTTTTTTCTGTCCGAACGGCGCTTCGGAAACCTGGCTTGGGTCGTAAACTCCCTTCTTTAGAAATCCCAGGCTGTGTGCCCCGAACGCATGGATCCTTAATCAACGTGGAAGCATCGACTTTGAAGCATGGGTAGTTGGTAAGATGACTTAAAGACCGACAGGCAGGAGCAACCCTAAGCAGCTCTGCGAGGTCAGAGGAGGTCCATGTTGTGATGGTCCAGAAAACTATCAGGATGAGCTCAGCTCTTCTGACAACGTGTTGCAGTACACAGGGGAACACCCGTGTTGAGATTACGCAGTTTGGGGGCACTCTTTGCGTTCTCTTGCTTCACTGTGAACCGTTACACTTTTTATGACACTTTGTTTATTTTACCGACAAGGCGCTACCTTCAAATTACGTCTTGAATGAGATTTACTCAGTTCACGTCTCACTTTAAGAATGTCTCATGATCCTTGGGCGCCCGGGGGGCGCAGTCGGTTACGCGTCCGACTTCAGCCAGGTCACGATCTCGCGGTCCGTGAGTTCGAGCCCCGCGTCGGGCTCTGGGCTGATGGCTCGGAGCCTGGAGCCTGTTTCCGATTCTGTGTCTCCCTCTCTCTCTCTGCCCCTCCCCCGTTCATGCTCTGTCTCTCTCTGTCCCAAAAATAAATAAAAAACGTTGGAAAAAAAAATTAAAAAAAAAAAAAAAAAGAATGTCTCATGATCCAAGCTCATATTTCTAGTGTAGACGAATGGCCCAGGCCTTAATGGCAGGTTAGAAAAGACTCGGTTCATCCTGTCATCCAGAAATATCCTGTGTCAAAGTTATTTTTGATTTTATGTGTTTCTCGTTGCTGGGCGGTTTTGGAAAAGGACCTGGAAAGCATGAATGTGTGTGTGTGTACATTTTCCAAAGTAATAAAACTGATAAGGAGTCCCTGTTTAGCCCCGAGCCATAATTTAATATTTCAACATTGATTACTGACGGTATGTTTTCGGTGACACGTGGCCTACGTCACATGGGACAAAAGGGGGTGTTTCAGGTTCTTCTAGAAATTCTTGCAAACTCTGACTTGCACTGACTATCAAATTGGGTTGTCTGTAATTTCTGTTTTTTAAACTTTAAAATTTTTTTTAATGTTTATTTACTTTTAAGAGAGAGAAGGAGATGGAGCATGAGCAGAGGAGGGGCAGAGAGAGAGGGAGACACAGAATCCAAAGCAGGCTCCGGGCTCTGAGCTGTCAGCACAGACCCCGACTTGGGGCTTGAACCCATGAACCGTGAGATCATGACCTGAGCAGAAGTTGGTAGCTTAACCGACTGAGCCACCCAGGTGCCCCGGGTTGTCTGTAATTTCTATCCTGTTGTTTCCTTGCTAGTTTGTTACGGAGTCTCAAGAAGTCAAGGGGCACCTGGGTGGCTCAGTTGGTTGAGCGTCCTACTTCAGCTCAGGTCATGATCTCCTGGTTTGTGAGTTCAAGCCCCACATCGGGCTCCGTGCTGACCGCTCGGAGCCCAGAGCCTGCTTCAGATTCCGTGTCTCCCTCTCTCTGCTTCTCCCCAACTCACGCTGTCTTTCTCAAAAATAAAGAAGCTCTAAAAGAAAATTTAAAAAAAGAAGTCAAATACGTATGAAAGAAAGAAGCCTTTATTTACCATGAATTTGAGAGGAAATTATTTTCTTCTTTTCATCTGCAGATAAGCATTTGGTAGCATCTTTTGAAATTGCAAAGGGTGTCTTCTCAGTGGAAGGCCTTAAGCAGTTTCTGCAGGCTTCCCGTGAGCAGAGGGTTTTATCATTAGTTTTAATTGTCATCCTCTTATGCTCCTCTCTGGGGTTAGAGTTTACTATTTTCTACGAATATAATGTTCCAGCAGATAAAACCGAAAGGCAGTGTTTTGAAAAACGACAAGCGGAATTTTTAATCTGAAGGGATTAAAATAATCTGGGCTGGACAAGAAAGCTAAAACTGATAACTTCACACGGAGATTTTAACATTAGTATCAGTGGTGTCTTATTGTTTTATTATCTATCTCCCTTACAGAACAAAAACACGGTTACAAGTTCCTTAGGTTGATTCTGTTTACACTCAGCAGGTGTTAATAGTTTTATAGCTCAGGCTGCTTGCTCCAAGACTTGCCAAGAACAACGTGACCATTTTGAGTAAAAAGGATGTCGTTTTTAATTTTGTATATGAAATGTTCACAGTAGGACTTTTAGGCAAGCTCAGGAATGGCTCGTACGGAGGCAAAAGCTCATCCTCTGCCGTACAGGACCTCTAAGTCCCCCAAAGGTCAGAAGCGAATGGAACCCAGAAAAAATGTGCTGAATGTAAGCTGAGCTTAGGAATTGACTGTTTCCGAATGTAAACCTGGGTGAGGGCTTATCTTTTTAGTCACTCATTAGTTTCTTCATCCCACACCTGCTTGGGGATGCCCTTGGGGTGCCAAGTTCAGACGTCAGTGCTGGTACCCAGAGTTGGCCAACGTGCGACACGAGGGGCACGGCCCCCAGCGAGCCAACCCCCTCGAGGGCCTCCGACCCCAGGGCACAGTGACAGTCCAGCTGCACATTGGAAAGATCCACAGAAGGCCGCCCTCACTTTTACACCCATGACGACTTTGTTGTGGTTTCTCCCAACCATCTTCAGATTTAATGATGCTCTAGAAAGACTCACAGGGCTCGCTGGAACCTTTTCTACTTGTAGTCACATTTATTACAGGGAAAGGATGCCCTGAAATCAGCCAAAGGAAGGGACACGTGAGGCAGAGTCAGGGAAGCTTCAAATGCAAAGCTTCTTCTGTCCTCAGGATGCATGTCCCTTCGGGCACAGACATGTGACAGCAAGCATGAAAGAGTGTCACCAGGGAGATCACCTGAGCTTTGACGTCCAGGGATTTCAGCAGGGCTTCCTTATTTGGCCTGTTTGACTGGTTGATGGCTCCCCCACAAGGTTAAGTGCAATCTCCCAGCATCTCCCTTCTTTGGAGGTAGGCTGGGGGCGGGCCACCTCATTGGCATAAACCATCAGATGTGGTCCAACGGGCCCACCCGGAACGGCTGAGACCTTTTATCACTGGAGAAATTAAATGAGTTTAGAGATTCTTTCCAAAGAAGCAGGGCGGAAGTCCAGACCTCTTTCTGGGCCAAAGTCCTTAGCACACAGCTGGGGAGAAAGCAGTAAACACATCAGAATCCCAGCCCACGTATGGTTCTTACTCCGGAGAGGACACATACAGTGACTAAGTCAAATAAGGAAAAGGTACCGTATACCTGGGTGTATTAGGGGGAGAGAGGAAAAACAGATCGGGGAGAGGAGACAGAGAACGTAAAAGCAGTGATTGGCGACATTTCAGGTCTAGTGTCTGAGGCAGGCCTCAAAGAGAAGGTGTCGGAGCTAACACCTGGAGGGGGTGAGAGAGAGGGCCAGGTAGAAGTCGGGCATCAGAGGAAAAACATTGCGGGCGAAGGAAAGAGACTCCAACAGTGCTGAGTCAGAAGGATACCGAAGGCGTTCTACAAGAAGCATGGTGGAAATGAGCAGGCGCCACGGGAGACGAGGCCAATGGAGGAGTGGGGGTGTGTTGAAGCAGACACTGTGAGGGCTTATGTGCCAATGTCACTTGGCCTTTGGTCTCAGTGATAGGGACACCACCAGAGGGCTTCAGAAGTGACACACTCCAAACTGCACTGGGTCACGATCCCTTTGGAACTCTGTCAAAAATAGACCGATAGGAGGCACGGGGCCTCAGGGCCCGGGGACGTGGATATTGCAAACCCCAAGCGAGGGACTCTGAGAGCTTGGACGAAGGAGGAAGGAGTGGAGGGCTGAGAGTTGGCCTGAGTTTGAGGGTAGTTTGAATGTAAAACTGATGGGTAAGATGATGGGTATGAGAAAAAGTGGGGGAGCTCAGTTGGCTTTAGGGTTTGCAGCCCGAGAACCTGAAAGAAAGAGTTGCCACGGGCTGAGGTGCCACGGCTGGGGGGGACGCGGGTTGGAGGGGACGGCGAAGAGTTGTGTCGCACACTGGTTACGTTTGAAGGGAGCTGTAGGGCGGTGGGCCTCTGGAGCTCAGAAGACCGGGAAGAAGTTCACACTGAAGACATCACGTAGGGGGGTAATGCCACCTAGGAGGCACTGAAAGCCGCAAGACTGAAGAAGGTCAGCAAGGGACTTAGGGTGCGTACAAGAGAGCCCCCGGACTCCCACATTTCACGAGGGGAGAAATCAGGCTGATCTAGAAAAGGAGTCCAAGGAAACGCCACCAAATGGTAGGAGAGGAAGCAGACTGTTGCGGGCCTCCTGGAAGGTAGGTGAGGAAGTCATTTCAAGGGACGCTGGTGCCCTTGACAAAGCAATTTAGGTGAGGTGGGAGGGGCTAAATCTGCTTGGGGTGGGTATTGCTGAGAAGAGAAGTTGGAGACGGGAGACAGGCAACTCTGGTAGGTGGTCTGGCTGGAAGAAGGACAAAACAGTGCAGTAGCTGGGATACGTAGGAGTCGAGAGAGGCTCTTAGAGGCAGGAAAAATAATAGTATTTTATATATTTTAGACATTTTTGGGAAAAGTGCCATGTGACTTGCTGGAACAATGTCCTCACATTGGGGAGAGCGGATGAGACCCAGTGCCTAGGTCAAGGGGTTGCCCTTTGCTCGGAGTGAGGCGCTCTCCCATCCACCAGAACTGGGAAAGAGACAGAATATATGTGCACAGAAAATACAATCGACGGCAGGAGCACATGGTGTGTGCTCTGGGCCAGGCACTACTGACGTGCCTCACTACAGAAACTACCGGAAATAGTAGGCAATGTTATCGTCCCTGGTTTACAACCGAGAAGCTAGGCACAGACTGAGTCCATAATCCTCCACCCGGTGGAGGCAGTGCTGGGACAAGCAGTTTGAGGAGGGAGAACGAGGCACGAGATATTAACCCGGAAGAGGGGATGAATAGGGAATACAATTTTATCGCCAGCCAATGTCAAGGGCCCACCTGAGGTTAACGTGCGAGACTTTCACATGTCATTCCACATGGAGACGCATTTTTCTCCCGCTGTGTTCAGTTGCAGACGTACAGGGACGGTTGGGGACAAGCTGGGCTTAACCGTGGTTTTCACGTCACCTAGAGTGGAAGGGGATTGAGGGTGAATTCAAGGGAGTGATGGCAATGATTGCTTAAGGAATCAAGGCCACCAGAGAAAGGAAGGAGGCAAGGGAACGAAAGAGGAAAGACACAACTGGTGGACTGTAAGTCCTGCTTGGCAAAAAAAGGAACTCGCCACCTACTACGCCCTCTCATGTAGAGACCGATCTGGAAAACTAGGTGGTGGGGAGTGGAGGGCAGGATGCTTGAAATTCAGATTGTGGAATGCCTGCTGTTGCTGTCATGACAATATCTGGGACTTGGCGAAGGGAACGAGTTGGTGGAGCGTAGAAATGACAGCAGAGAAGAGGTCAAGGAATGGAGAGGATGAACTGTTGGAAGGTCGTCTTGATGAAGATCAAAGTCACCGGGAATTGCAGTAGGAGCAGCATCAGGAAAGTGGGCTGGAACCTGGGGCTTGCAGGCCACCTGACCTTTATCTGCTAAAGTACAAATCAGCCAGAAGGGAGAGAACTGTTGACCCAGGCCTGTGGGCCTCTTGGGACACAACAGTGCTCTGGGACTCAGCTCAGTACACTTCGACCATAGAAATAAATCACATCATGTGAGAATTTGCACTCATTGAACCTACAGTTGGCAAATAGATGTCTTTTTGCACCATTATATATTGGTAGAGTCTGTTGGGCCCTCATAAGAGCCTGAGGTCAAGTGTGATGTCAACAGGGCTGTGCTGTGATGCGTTAGCAATGTCTGTCATGGTCAGCTTTTCCTAATCTAACGCGAGGGCTTGTTTTGGGTTAATTAAGGGCCTGGATGACCTACAAAGAAATTGATGAGAAAGCTGATCCGGAGACATGGAGACAGTCGCCAAAGTCTCACTGTGGTGTCGTGGTCGAGTCAGGACGGAGATCTGTCCAGCGCTTCATGATTGTCACAGGATCAGGTGATCCCTGAGCCAAGTCCTGGGGGGTCAGTGAACAGAAGAAGTTATGGTAGAAATAACACCACGTATGAATCAGGAAAGCTGGACTCCCACCCACCCCCTACTCTGCTGCTCTCTTAGGTGTCTGGGATCCCACGGAATTTAAGTCTTCCCACCCGTGAAACGAGGCATTGGTGCTAGACCATCTCTATGATAATTTCCGGCTCTAAAAAGTCAAACTAAACCAAAACAAACATGCAAACTGTGAAATCAACTAAACACGGAGGCCGTTGGACTGCGGTGGCCCTGGTGCCCTGGTGGCCTGCCCTAAGCAAACCAAAATCAAAGCCGGTAAATGCCTCACGGTCACAACATCACAATAGGAAGGAGAGCCCGTCGTGACAAGAAGCAGCCAACCAGCCTTTAAGCTGCAGACAATCGACTCATTTCCTTCCTACCTTCTCTCGCAGTCCTTCTCCCCACGCTGCTGTCCAAGGGCTCCCAACCAATCCCACCGTGCGGCTGCCTCGCTCGAATCAATTTTTGCTCAAACTCGTAAAATGTTTAATACGCCTCAGTTTATCTTTAACAAAACAAACAGACCCACCGAACTCTCCATGACCGCCACGCCTCTTTTTTCTCTCTAATTCTCCATCGTTCATCTCGCAAAGGCAAAGGCAGATTTTCTTTTTTTTTTTTTTTCTCTCTCGCTCAGGCTTCCATTGCCTCTAGATTAATAAGATCATACTGCTCCGTTTTTGTCTTTTACCTTCTTGTATTTTTAGAACTCAAGATGATTATGGAGAGAGAGGTCCAGTAGCGGTGAGCAAAGGGAATGTCCTCTGACGGACTACAGTGTTTAAGGAACTTTTATTTTTCTATCTTGTTTAATCCCCTTGGCAAACTAGGTATTGCAGATATTACAATCGCCACCTTACAGACGAAGTCACAGGGACCCAGAGAGGTTGCGTGATAGTTAAGAATGCAGTGGCGGCAGGGCGCCTGGGGGGCTCAGTCGGTTAAGCATCCGACTTCGGCTCAGGTCATGATCTCTCGGTTCGGGAGCTCGAGCCCCGCGTTGGGCTCTGTGCTGACAGCTCGGAGCCTGGAGCCTGCTTCGGATTCTGTGTCTCCCCTGCTTGTGCTCTGTCTCTCCGTCTCTCAAAAATAAAATAAACATTACAAAGTTTTTAAAAAGAATGCAACGGTGGGAAACGACAGAGCACAGGGCAACTTTATACTCTGATCTCTGCCTGCAGTAGAAAACACTCTTCTACGCTGTGCCTCTTGGCCAAAACATAACGAGCCTGAAAGACCTGAGTTCCAAATTTGGTATGAGTGCTCTAGAAACCTGTTTTGTTTCCCCCCCGAAATTCCACTTTGGCCTTGGATTATGCAGAGAAGTGTTTTCCCATGACTGCACTGTATTTTGCCTGCTGAAATCCAAGAACTTGGAACGCCCATCACTGAGATACTCCTCCTCATATGAAAATGCCTATTGCCCTAATTATCACATTTGGGATTTTTCCAAGAGGTAGACTGTGAATGTTGCAAGCCATTGCAGGGAAAGCGTTTTCTGAGCAGACTCCTGGGGAGGGCAGTCATTAGCTCCTGCACCAGGCAAGGATCTTTTGAAGCTCTCCTGCAGGAAAGTTGAGAGCGATTCAATGAGCAAATGCAAATAGTATTTGCAGAAAACTACAGAATTCCTCTGGGGGGTGTTGGGCTATAACGAAACAACTTGGAATTTAAGCAAAGTAAATTGTGGAAAAAAAGGCTGTTTCTCACCCCGCACTTTGGTTTGCTACAGCAGGAGAGAGCTTTAAGTTCCCATTTCCTCCCCATTAAGAAAATAATTGAGGCTAATTTCATTCTTACACATAAACCACACGGCTCTTTAGCTCTCTCTTTGAGATCTTGGACGAAGGTAGCGGTAGGAGACTCTGAGGCAGTAAACAAGACTTTCTCTGACTGGTCTTGGGGGGGCAGCCCTCAGTAAAAGGCCCCTGAGATGGGACCCAAGAGCCAAGGAGGAAGATGGTAATGAGCTCAACCCTAACGCTGTGGCTTCAGAGAAAACTAATTGTAGGGATTGTTCCTGGATGCCACTGTCAAGGGTTGACCTCTGGTTTAAGCGTTCCTAATGTACATACTTGAACATACAGGCATTTTTACGGAGAGGAAGGCATCGTGACCTCTCAAGACCCACGGACGTTATTAGAAATGTGAGTTATGCGCACTTTTGTCCTTTCCATCGCTAACCCAGCAATATCACATCCAGACAGCAGAATTTCTTCAAATGACAGGAATACCATAGGTCTTTATTTACCTGGCTTCTAGGGGGATGTGATATTCACACCCGAAAACAACCATCCAGTCAACACTGCCCAGAGCAGGAACCGAGGCAGATTGTCTTGTGAGGACGTTCTGGAAACACCAGATCTATTTGGAAATCTAGTCCGTCCCTGGCTGGAAGCCTACGCTAGCCTCTGTGCTCCCCGATGGCTGAAAATATCCTTGCTGGAGATTTCATATTAACTGGCCAGTCAGTTAATAATCCCCAGTCTGTACTAATTTCCTTTTTTTTTTTTTTTCTGCCCTTGGATAATGCAAAGAAAGCATTGTAGGGCAACACCTGATACCTAGTAAACAGTTCACTGTTAACTACTGCTTTTTCATCTGCGGAATGTTTTTTGATCCCGCTGAGTTCTGTGGCCCATACTACTCGCGGGAGAAACAGAGGCAAGTCACATGGCCACCTTTGAAGAACCGCTACCTGTGCTTCTGTCTCAGCGTTTGGCACGATGTCTCACGTCCCGGACGATATGCAAACTGCATGAAGGGAAGATATGCCTTAACTGCCGTCGCTCCCTTCTGCACGCCAGGCTGAGATCTGTCTGCCAAGCCCCCGTTTCTGGTGCATCCTGGAGAAATCACCACCGCACCTGAATAACTTGATCATAGCTGATGTGGCTTATCCCAGGTTAGAATTCTTTCCTCCACCAACACAGGCTCTAGGGAAGCTGGGAGCAAACTACGGAACAAAAGACTCATCGACCCCTCTGCTGGGGCTTCTGAGTGGTTCCACTTTGTGGCCACTTCTGTTTCTTTTTCTATTCTCTCTGTCCCGAACCTGGTTTCCTGCTCCTTTGGAACACGTTCCCCAGTGAAAGCCAGCGCTGGACTTCTCAGTCCATACCGTTCGCACTCCTGTCTCACGCAGACTAACGGTTACCTGCCCCCCCTTCCCGAGTCCCTCTCTCGGACCCCCGGGGGACCGGGAGCACGTGCACTGAATCCGCACGTGCTCCCAGGTGACCCCAGAGCCGGGCCAGCTCCGTGCATGGCCTCTCGATGCTGATGCCCTGTGTGCAGCCCGCCCTGGGCCTCTGCCGGGAGCCCAGCCTTGGCTTTCCTTCCTGGTTGTCACTTGAATCGGGAGAATTGGCTTCTGGGCCTCACAACAAATCTGACTTTGCATTCTGTTTGGAGCCAGGCCAAATGACCAGCGCAGAGCGCAGGAGTGTGGAGGGGAGGCGACACTGGTCTCTTGCTTCCGGATGCCCTCTTTCTCACAAGTCGTGCTTCCGTAGTGAAAACCTCTTCCCCTGGGGTCCCCTGAGGAGGGGGGTGGTGATATGGAGTCACTCTGCTCTGGTGACATCTGATCATGACCCACGAGGGATCCCTGCTCTGGGAATTTCCCTGCAAGCCTGTTGGCTGGCAAAGTTCTGACTTGGGACCGGAAGACGTAAGTCACCTAACTTTCCAGCACCTAAGGCAGTGCCCGGGGGGTTTTTAGAAATGCGGAAAGTCAGGCCTTCACCCAGACAGACGGAGTTGGAATCTGCATGGTAACAAGGGTCTATGCGTGTTAAATGTGGCAAGCCTCGAGCCGTCTTTCACTAAGAGCTGGGTAAGACCCCAGCAACCTTCAAAACTTCCAGAATGTTCAAAAAAAAATTATGTTTATTTTTTGAGAGAGAGAGAGCCTGAGTGACGGAGGGACAGAGACAGGGGGAGACACAGAATCCGAAGCAGGCTCCAGGCTCCGAACTGTCAGCACAGAGCCCGACGCGGGGCTCGAACCCACGAGCCGTGAGACCATGACCTGAGCTGAAGTCGGATGTTTAACCGACTGAGCCTCCCCGGCCCCCCAAAACTTCCAGAATTATCTTCAAAGTGTCCACTTACCTTGTGTGTGTGTGCCACTACCCCCATTATCATCATAGACGTGTTGTGGACAACTGAAGTTTAAAGCAAATCCAATCCCACGGAGGGAAGGTCTGCGCCTAAATATAGTAAATATCAAGTACAAGTCTCATGAAACATTGGCATCTTCATAACTGCCCTGAGGAAATTCACTTCTAAAAGCCAGGGACGAGATCGAGTAGATCGATGCTCTGTCTCCACAAAGGGCTGACAGGAGGTTGTTGGCTGTTGGCCACGCGCTGCTTTCGGGGCTTGGTGGGACCCCCGGGGAAGGGGCGCTCAATAGTGCATCTCCTGACAGCATCTGAAGAGGCGATTTTGAGAAGAACCACAGGTCCTGTCCAACTGAGGGCCGGTGAGCGTCCTTGTGAGGCCGCTCTGGCTGACGGGAGGCCACCGGCTTCTGAGCAAAACCCAAACGGTTTGTGTTGTTGGATCCTGGAGGAAGATACCAACATGGGCTTTGCAGAAGAGGACACCAGAACGCAGACCCCCCTGGGTCCCGATGGACCCGCGAGCATCGGAAGGTCATTTAATTGTGTCATCGGAGCTGAGCGTCCCCGCTCCCGGGCCAGGCTGCATTGCTGACGGGACAGGAACACACTGGGAAGCCATTGCTGTGACTTGAGTCTCCCTCCAGAAGATGAAAACGTTGTGCATTGGTCCTTGGACGCACCACCGTCTGGAAGCTGGAGCCATTAACCCCAAGCCTCAGCCGATGAGGCCACATTGACCTTGTAACCAGGGAAGGAAATGCCCTTTGCTTACCTGATATTCCCCGCGGCTTCAAGCAAATAAGCCACTCTTCATGGTTGGTCTTAAACCTTCACCTAATGTTATCCTGATTTATATAGACGTTCTTGCATTTCCCCTTGGGGTGACTGTACTTTGTGCTGTGTGAAGTGATCCATATCTGTGCTGTTTCTAATCCATTTGTAAAACCATTTAGAAGCTGATTGGGGAGGAAAGGTGGTCTAGAAATGCCTGGTAATAATAAAGATTTTGAGGCTCATGAATGATGGAAGATAGCTAGGCATCACAGCACAGCAGACGCTGCCTGCACACACATGCTGTTTTCCTTTTTTCAACTGCTCTCCGACCGATGGATGTGTAAAAACGAAGGCTCCCTGTAAAAAGCTTGATGTCTGATTCGCCAGGACTAATGGGCGTAGGGAAACCAAACCGATCTGAAAGGGTCTTACAATTATGTTCCAATTATGTATTTGTAATACAATTAATTATGTATTAATTGTTTCTTAAAAAAATTTTTTTTAAGTTTCTTTATTTTTGATAGAGACAGAGCATGAGCGGGGAGGGGCAGAGAGGGAGACACCGAATCCGAAGCAGGCTCCAGACTCCGAGCTGTCAGCACAGAGCCCGACGCAGGGCTTGAACTCATGAATCGTGAGATCATGACCTGAGCCGGAGTCCGTGGATTAACCAACCCACTGAGCCACCCGGGCGCCCCTTAGTTGTTTCTTTTAAGTTAGTTTGTTGCTCTAACGCCCACGGATGTGAATTTGGAGTGTGTGTGCTAATTCCATGCTGAAAGTGACATACGGTTCTGTGTAGATGTTCAGAAATAAAAGCCCGTTGCACTCTCTGATCTTACAGAGTAAGACGACGTTATGGACATTTTGAAGGATTTTGCTTCATTTCTGAAACACCACCCTTCTCTGCTACCCCCCTTGCTTCCCTTGTCACCAGGGGTCAAGACCAAGCTGGAGTGCAGGCCTCGAAAGCAGATAGGAATGCCCTTCAGTGGGCTTTTGGGATCTCTGATAAGTTGCCAATGGTTAATTCTGTCCTTCCTCCTTTCCGGTACGATCCTGGAGCCCCTCTACCTATTGATTCCCTTCAAACATAACCCCACTCTGTTTGCCGGGTAGGGGCTTGGCAACACAGGAGGAATGGCCCTGGTGTGTGGGGTCACGCTGCTCAAGTCTCCAAGGAAGTGACGTGAAAGGAAGAGACACATTCCCGTGAGTGGGGGTGAAGCCAGTAGAGCTCAGCTCTGTCTGCCTCCAGCCCAGATCACGTGACTTTTATTCCTACAATCAGGTGGCCAGAAATATGCCTTGTTCAAGGCAATGAGTTTTGTTAAGTTATATTTTTACCAGGGTATTTTACATTTGTGTGTGTGACTGTTTCACAAAGTTTATAATCCGCCATAAGTATTTTTTTTTGCCAGCGTGCGTTCAACCAGATTGTATGCCGTTCTCGCTGTGACTTCACAGGAACCTTTTTGTTTTTGTAAATTAAAAAAAATATACGTATTCCTAAGGCTCTAGAGTACAAACACACGTACACAATACATATACATACGCGGTTAATTCTTAAGACGTTTTAGCCATACATAAAGCAGAATTCAGCGTTTATATTACATTATAGGCATTACTAAGTTTTCACGTAGTGAGTCTATACTCCCTTTTCAGGGAGACACAAGGAAAACAGAGAAAGCTGGCAGCCACAGGGAATACCTCTCTCCACCCTGCACCCTTGTTAAATTTCCGAGGCCCTCCCCTTCTTTCCAGCTTCAACAGGAAGCTGCTGAGGCTCGCTTTCCTTTCTATTCCAGCAACTAGACTCAGGTGCCTCAACGCCCTTATACAAAGAGCCGTGTCACCGGCTCTCAGGTTGAGTGAAGAAAATGAACACCCTCTCATTTCCTGGTCTGTCCTACCCATCCTGTCTACAACAGGGCTGACGGCACCATCATGTCTCTCAGAAGAAACGCAGATGCCCTACAGGGTTGGTGGGGTAAGAGGGGTACCCTCAAGAGGGCAAGGGACATCAAGTTTCCTGCCCACCCCTTGAAGGGCTTCAGGACAGGTGCCTCAGAAGGGGCCACTTTGGCGTGTGGATTATTCTGAGCTGAGGGCAATGGGGACCCTGGGGGCTCAAGAGACATTCTACCTCTTCCTTAACTACACAGAAGAATCTAAATTGGAGGTCTTTCCCAGGATAAGGGTTATTCACTGAGAGAAATTGTGTCCGAGTGTCCCAGCTGGATGGCAGGGAAACCATCTAATTACAAACCTCTTCTTATCACCCTGTGAAGTACATTCTTCCTTCTGACGTCCCAGACCCCTACCCCTTCTCCGGTTCAGGATGACACATCCACCTAATTTTGCCTGTCCCTGGAATTTTCACGTCTGTGTGGATTCCCCATACCCACGCCCTTAAATTTGATTTTCTCCTGTTAATCTGTCTCATGTCAACTTGATTCTTAGTCCAGTTAGAAGGACCTTGAAGTAGACAGGAGTTGAAGCTCCCAGACGCCCTTATGCTCAGGAAACTCACGCAGCAAGATTTCAGTGAGTTATTTCTTTTTTAAAGAGTTACTATTACTATCTTAAAAAGTTAATACCCGTTCACGGCGCGGGGGGCAGCGGGGAGAAGAAAGCACTACAAAAGATGTACAACGGAAAGTCACCCCATCACTCCCGATTATTTTCCCCAGAGGACAGTTGCTGTTTTTCATGCGTCCTTCCTGTGAAAGTCCGTGGCAGGCAAGCAGAGGTACCTATTAGTGTGGAGTGTAAGTGTGGGCACTTGCCCCCTTTTTTTTTTAAACCAAAAGGTAACAGATGATATACCTTTTCCTGAACCTCACTCTTTCCATTGAATAATATTGTCATTGTCTATGAATAATATATTCATAGATAGAATATCTGATTTTTTATTATTTTTTAAAAATCTTTATTCATTTTAGAGAGAAAGAGAGAGCGGGGGAGGGGCAGAGAGAGAGGGAGAGAGAGAATCCCTAGCAGGCTCCGCCCTGTCAGTGCAGAGCCTGATATGGGACTCAAACTCACGAACCATGAGATCATGACCCGAGCCTAAGTCAGACACTTAACTGAGCTACCCAGACGCCCCCAGACCTGTATTATTTTTGATGGCTTCATATTGTCCATGATTTATTTAACTACTTGTATCAGTCGATGTTTGATCAGGGAAATGGACACGCTGGGTGATCTAGAAGAATTAGACCTTCTACAGCCTGGGGGCTGGTTGAGCTGCCTGTATATCTATGGACCCCACAAATGGTACTTGGTCTGAAGTCATTAGAGTGGGTACTTGGTCATGAAGTGGGGGGCCAAGGGCAAACTAGAACCATGAGGGTAAAGTGAAGCCATGTGTCTCACCACCTCTATTGTTGACCATCCAGGGCACCTGCAGGGTAGCTGCTACCTTGTACCACAGAGCTGAACTTGCCCCTGGCCAAGATGCAGAGAACCCACAAGAAGAAATGCCGTGGGAGCTGCCCACCTTGCACGTTTCTCTTGGTGAGCCCTACCCAACCCAGAAACTTACAAGGGAGGGAATCAGCTTAGCTGGGTTCTGAGCTCAAAACTCTCCACTCGTCCCAAGCGGATGGAAACGGGGGGTGTTTCCTATGTTTTGGGTCTGCAAGCGATGCTGTAATGAATAGCTCTGGTCTTGCATCTTTGTTCACTTGTGTAAGCACAGCGAGAAAATCAATTTCTGAAAATGGAATTGCTGGCCCAGAGGATGTGTGCATTTTTTATTTTATTAGATATTGTTAAGTTTCACTCCAAAGAGGTTGTACCAATTTACATGCTTGTCAATGATGCATGAGAGTTCAGATTTCCTGACATCTTCGTCAATGGAATGTATTATCCTGCCTTTTGATCTTTTTCATTTTGATGGGTAAAAAAAAAATCTCATTGTGGTTTTAATTTGAATTTCTTTTTATTCGATGTGTGGCTGAACACCTTTTAAAAATGTTAAGCCCATTTTTATCTCCCCCCCTTACTGACTACATTTAACCATTTACCTATTGGATTCATTTTCTAGTTTTTTTACATTGACTTATAAGAGCTCATTGTATATTTAAAATCTTAATTAATATATATATGGCAAACATGTTCTCCAATGTCTTTAATCTTTTACATTTCATCTATTCATAAAATTGCTTTTATGATACTACACTTATCATATCTCTATTACATAAAATTTGAGCGTCTTACTTCTAGAAAGCATTGTTACCTCCTGTGTTTCACAAAAATTCTGAAAGACAGGCAATATGTTCCTATTCTACCAACGAGGTACCTGAGGTTGATAGACATCAAATAAACTGCATAGATCACATAGGAAGTGATTGAATCAATCTGGGTCCCCCAGGAAACATAGAGTCAAAGTTGGTCTCTAAGGAATGTTTAATAAAGGGACTATATTCGAAGGTGTGGAGAGAGTGTTAGGGAAACACAAGAGGTAGTATAGTTCCCCAGGGCTAGTAACAGGCAAAACCATGATCACCCCAGGAGAGAGAAGCGAAGGGAGATAGTGGGTTACTGGAAGCTGGAGAGGGGTGGTGATGTTGAGGAGAAATAGGTGCCCAAAGGGGACTGACCTCTTGGAGAAGAAACACAACCAGACCATGGGTGGCACTGCCACCCTGTGAGGAGCTGGGAGAATAAATACCCTGACCTCTTTCTCTTCTCTCCTAGTCAGTGATGCTCAGTGACTGAAATCCAGTGGAAGCCAAGGGCACAGATAGTATTTGGGATTCCACTGGCAAAGAATAATGTTAAAGTTCTCCTTGTGACAATCAAGGAAATAAAAATGACCTGGCCCTTCAGAGTTGGGTCAGAGGAAGAGATAAATGGAATTCATTAGACACACATAAAAATCTCTGAGTGGTGCTAGCCCATGTGAAGGAAAACAAAGAGTTCTGAGTGAAGATGAAATTAACTGACTGGGCACTAGAGTCAAGGGCATTGGTGCATTAGAGTCAGTGGGATGTGCCAATTTTTTTTTAAGTTTATTTATTTATTTTGAAAGAGAGAGAGAGAATGTTTATTTATTTTTTTAAGTTTATTTATTTTTAAGTTTATTTATTTATTTTGAAAGAGAGAGAGAGAATGTTCAGGGAAGGGGCAGAGAGAGAGAGAGAGAGAGGGAAACAGAGAATCCTAAGCAGGCTCTGCATTCTCAGCACAGAGCTTGACGCAGGACACAACCATGAGATCATGACCTGAGCCAAAACCAAGAGTAGGATGCTTAACTAACTGAGCCACTTAGATGTCCCTGGGATGTGCCAATTTTAATGGCAATGGGTATGTCACTACAATTGTAACATATTTCTCCCATCCAAATCAGTTCATTTGAGAGAATGAATTCTATCACCGAATTTCATTACACAGGAGAACCATAGAAAACTGGGCATTCAAATGTAAAGTCTGAAGCTTTTTCTAAGCAAGAAAAAATGAGGATGTCCTAAAGTAAACACCAGGATATGGGCATGATCTAGAAAAAAAGAAGGCTGAATGACACAATCCAGCCATACCAAACTAACTCTGATTTCTGAAAACTTCTCTCTAACTCTGAGATCTGTGTGCTGGATGAATTTGTGCAAGACGAACCACAAAACAGGGAGACATCTTAGGAGACTATTGAATTAATCCAGTGAGAGATAAAATCCTGAACGAGGAGCAACAGAGACAAAGTGAGATAGAGTCAAGGATCATTAGAAGCAAACAATGTCCAGAAGTTAAAACCGAGAGAAAAGGAAGAGTGACATCATCTGAAATGTTAGGCTTTCCTGATGAGAACACTGGCACATTAACAGAACCTGGGAATCCTGAGGATGTCCCCAAGAATTGAAGAGAAGAGAGATAATGAGTTCTGTTTATAGATAAACTGAGATAGCCGTGGATCATTTTGGTAGACGTATCCTTCAGGCAGTTGGGAAATATGTACCTATAGTTTTGGTTACTGAAGACAAAGATATACAAAGGCACGTTCTTTCCACACAGCTTATTGTTAAAATTCTAGTAGTGAGATAAGTGAGGTGAGGACTAAGGACGGAAACTTGGGGAAACGCATTCATTGGAGAAACACGTTAACATACCTCCCTAAATGGTAAGTGCTCAGCTAAGCATTAGAAAAATCTATTTTCTTAAACATGGGGCAAGTAAGAGTATCCAGCCCTGAGATTAAGGAAAAACCACAGAGGAACAGATACAACTATGGTATCACTGCATCAGCTGTACTGTGACATCTTTCAAAATATTGATCCATTTCATCTAAGTTATAAAATCCATGGGTATGGGGTGTCTGGGTGGCTCAATCAATTAAGCGTCCGACTTCGGCTTAGGTCATGATCTTGTGGTTCATGAGTTCAAGCCCTGGATTGGGCTCTGTGCTGACAACTCAGAGCCTGGAGCCTGCTTCAGATTCTGTGTCTCCCTCTCTCTGTACCCTTCTCTCTCTCTCTCTTTCTCTCTCTCCTTCTGTCTCCCTCTCTCTGTACCCTTCTCTCTCTCTCTCTCTTTCTCTCTCTCCTTCTGTCTCCTCTATCTGTCTCTCTCTCTCAAAAATAAATAGGCATTAAAAAAAATCCATGGGTATGGAGATGTTCTTATTATTTCTTCATTATCCTTTTAATGGTTATTGGGTCTGTACTGATGTCTCATCTTTCATTTCTGAGATTAGTAATTTGTGTCTTCTCTCTTTTTTCCTAAGTTAGCCTGGGTAGAAGTTTGTAATTTTATTGATCTTTTTCAAGAAACGCCTTTTGTTTTCATGATTTTCTTTTTTTCCTATTTTCAATTTCATTGATTTCCACTTCCATTTCCATAATAAAATTTTTATTATTTATTTTCTTTTGCTTACTTTAGTTTTAATTTGCTCTTCTTTTTCTGGTTTCCTAAGGCAGACACTTACATTTTTTACTTTAGATTTTTTTTTCTTTTCCAATATATGCATGCAATGCTATTAGTGTCCCTCTAAGCACTGTGTTTGCTGTATCCTACAAATTTTGACATGATGATTTTCATTTTCTTTTGCTTCAAATTAGTTCATTTCTCTTGAGTGCAGAGTGGTATCACATGCTGAATCTGGAGTCATGACATAGGTGTAAAGATTGGCTCTTTGATTTACTAACTCTATAGCTCTACGCACAACCACGATTATCACAACCAAACATCCCAAACCACTGTCCCACTAGTACTATGGCAAACTCCAGAGTGCTCGCTGTGTACCAGGCATTGTGTTATTGGCACTTCATACTTGCCTAATATATGTCTCACTCCATCTCTATACCTACTATAGATATAATTATTGTGCATTAAATGCAGAAACTTGCCCAGTGACATAGTTAGTAGGAGGTGAAATTAGGAATTGAATGTGTGTTTGGCTCTGAATCTTCAGATTCTTTTGCTGTTATTTGTTTGTTTTTCCTGGAAAGTAGGGGTAATAACTGTGCTCCCATTTTGCAAATTTCATGGCCAGACCTTCCACCTTTGGATCCCATCTCTTGTGTCTTCCCAAAAGATGTGTCTCTGGATCATCCTTATGTCCTTCGGTCTTTATAGCAAACAGCATTGAAGCTCCTTTGGTCACTACATCCCCTCAAACACCTCCTCTATCTATCTCTTCCTCCTCATGGTCAAAAATCTCAAAAGAGTTATCTATACTTCTTGTTTCCACTTCTTCTCTTCCCAATTTCTACCTATGCCAAGAATTTGGCTTTGTTTTCACCAAATCATTTGCCACAAATGATTTTTCTTGATTTCAGTGCTCAGTCTTCACTATTCATCTTATTTGACTTCCAAGTAGCTTGGAATGGGATATTCTTTCCTATTTGACACCTCCTTTTCCCTGACACTTTGGCCCAGTTGTTTCCTTCTTCCCCTTTTCTGACTTCTCACCTCTGACCATCTCAACTATGGTGCTGTTACTCAGGTCCTCATCTCTTCTCTATTTGTACCTATTTGCTGCATGATCCCGTATAGCTTCACAGTTTGAGTTCCCATCAGTGCCTGGGACTCTTAGGTCCACACACCCGCACTGTCTCTCGGGGCTTCTGACCAGACCAGCAGATTTCCAGGTGCCCGTGTCTACTTGAATGCCTCATAGGCATCCCAAATTCCGTCTGGCAAAAAAGAATTCATCATTTCTTTCCCAAGTCATTTCTCCCCTGGTGTCCTTTATATACAGATATAATGAGCATAGAAGAGAGTAACTTAAAACTCTGTTGTTGTTGCCTATTTTTTCCCTGATGGTAAATCAAGGAAAATACCAACCTCTAGGTTTGATCTGGCAATCATAATTTATGAATCAGGGAGCTGATGAAGCAACTAAAAATATTTACTGAGTTCAACCTTCAGGCTTCCAATAGTTCTTCCGAAGCTAATAAGTCATGATGAACTTCTCACTTGCAACTTAAAACTTTTTCTTTCTAGAATTTGACCTTCCCTTATATATACAGAAATAAGAAAATTTAGGGCAAAGCTCTCATGAAAACACAGCAGGATTACCTTAGATTTGGGAGACACATACTGACCCGTGTTGTTGACAATTATTTTCTAGGATACTCAACGGAGAATTTTTATTTGATGGCAAGTCATACATATGCATTCTGTGGTTTATGGAGCTGAGTATGAGAGACAATACTAACAAAAGGTGGTAAATGTTGAGATGACTCTCTCAGAATTTCATCATTTTTTTCTACATCAGGTGAATGTTTAGTATAATTGTCTTTTTTTGAAGAGAGATTAACTAATCATTTTCAGATATTTTTCATTCAAACCTCTTAGACTCTGATATCCTATTGTAACTGTGTTGGTATAGGGGTAGAATTTATCATCTTTCATTTAGAGTTAATAAAGTTGTTTGTGTGGGAGTAGCTCCAGATAAAATTGGAAAGAGAAGATTCTCTACGTTGAGCACACTTAGAAATATTGCCTGTTAGAAAACATATCAGAAATGTGTTCGGTGAAAGCTTGCTTTTTTTTTTCCATTTAAAAAATGAACACTGTAGGGCCAAGTACATTTTCTCAATGCATCCATTTGCCAGAGTGGTTGATTATATTGATTTTTTCCCCTACAAATTTCAATCAAAATAATATGTATTTTTAAAGCAGTGCTTCATAGCTCTGGCACTGTTCTGAGAATCCAGAATCTTCCTTTTATCTCTTTGACATGTGTCAGCTACAGCTATATTAAAACTACATTTTAATCTTTCTGAGTTCAATTCTCTTGACGAATTTCTCCTTCCTCCATGCCTGGAGTTCTGACTTCAAAGGAAGCTTTTCACACACAGGAGAGATAAATGCCAGGGGAATTGAAGTAAGGATTGGGTCAAATAACATTGGAACCCCTTTCTTCCTGCATTTTGAGATGTGAAATGTGAACCCAAACTAAATGGTAAAAGAAGCCCAGCTCCTATTCTGTTCTTTATAGGTTCTACGGGAAGAAATTGTGTCTCTTAAAAAGAAGAGTTCATAAACTGTCTGACCTCACTGTGAGATCCAATTTCTTCCAATATCCATCCTGTAAATGGAAAAATTTGCAGATTAAATATTGTAGACTGTCACAGACGGCTGGTACATGGCTTGGATGTTGCATGAAGAAGAACATTGGGGAATCTCAATGTTTAGGAAGCAGAGACGTTTTTAGTGTCCGGGGCTACTGGCCATCAGAGGGACGTGTAAAGGAGAATCCTATTAGTGCAAACAAATGACAGCATTTGGGGACCAGTCTCTGTTTTCCTCTGGTGCGTGGCCTTTGCTTGTGAGGTTAGAGCTTCCCTTTCAAGTGTGTCCTATACAGGCAGGACACACACAGTCACAGACATAGACGCAGACACTTGTCCGGGACAGAACGGATGTCCACACGCACGGAAAAAAATATAAAATAAGAAAGAAAAACACCCTGGAGGCATGTTTTTTTTTTTTTTTCCTGCTAACACGACACAGCGCTCAGCACATCAGGTCACCTCTTTGGACGGAGACGTCAGAAATCTCTGAAGCAGAGAGGTTCCCCTTTAAGGAAAAGGAATGTCACCCCGTCATAGGGGTTTACCACCCTGAAAACCAGTTTTGCGGATCTTGTAATTATAGAAGAGTGTCGAGCACTATCTAACCACAGGAGGAGCAGAGTCCCAAAAGGGCGGAGCACGGCCCCAGTGGGAGACGAGGAAATGTGGCAGAAGAGGAGCCAGAGGGGATGACCTCAAGGGGAGGCTTTCGGATGTCAGCACCGGTGACTGAAATTTTGGTCTCGCACTCCTGAGTCCTGCCAGTGAGGTTTCATGGCAGAAATGCCGTGCAGCTGTCCTGAAATGTGCAGCAAGGAAAGGATCCCAGGTTAGCGAGATCCGGGGGCCGTGTCCTTCCTGACACGGGCTCTGCACCCGGGGGGCCAAGGGCTCCTGCCAACAGCCTTGAGTCAAGGGGCAATCGTCATTGCAGCAGAAGGTGACACAGCCCATAAACTCACACCCTTCGCGTTCAAGTCCACTAATTACAGTAAGATATCAGGTCGTGATGAGGAGCTCTCAACAAAAACACAGTATGAGCAAAGCTTCCGTAGGCAGTTGAATTACCTTTTTTTTTTTTTTTTTTTCTTGTTGGTGAAATCCAAAACTCAAACTCCAAAATCGAATATCAAGCATGCTGTTTTCCAGAGCGGCTGCACCGGTTTGCATCCCCACCAACGGTGCAGAAGGGTCCCCTTTCTCCGCCTCCTCGTCAACATCTGTTAGCAGTGCTATCAACAATAGCCAAGTTGTGGAAACAGCCCAAATGTCCATCGACTGATGAATGGGTCAAGAAGTGGTGTGTGTGTGTGTGTGTGTGTGTGTGTGTGTACTACTTGGCCATGAAAATGAATGAAATCTTGCCATTTGCAACAACACGGATGGAACAGGAAGGTATTATGCTAAGCGAAATAAGTCAGTCAGAGGTAGACATACACCATATGACTTGACTCATGTGTGGAATGTGAGAAACTCAACAGACGCACACAGGGGAAGGGAAGGAAAAACAAAATAAAAACAGCGAGCGAGGTGAACCATCAGAGATTCTTTTTTTTTAAATTTTTTTTTCAACGTTTATTTATTTTTGGGATAGAGAGAGACAGAGCATGAACGGGGGAGGGGCAGAGAGAGAGGGAGGCACAGAATCGGAAACAGGCTCCAGGCTCTGAGCCATCAGCCCAGAGCCCGACGCGGGGCTCGAACTCACGGACCGCGAGATCGTGACCTGGCTGAAGTCGGACGCCCAACCGACTGCGCCACCCAGGCACCCCAAAACCATCAGAGATTCTTAAATACGGAGCACAAACTCGGGGTTCCTGGAGGAGGGGTGGGTGGGGTCACTCGTGCTTCTAATTCATCTCTATTGTCCAACAAATTAAAAGAAAGACATGTAACGTGTTCATCTCGTGCCTGATGTGCAATGTGTAAACAGGCAGGCTGTACGTTTGGGTGGCCTGGACTCAAATCCTGTTCTCGAAATTAAGAAACAGTTGTAAGCTCTCTGAGTTTATTCACTGGATAAAAGGGATAAGCTACCAACCTCACCTTCGCCCCCTCCCTGCCCCCATCCCCCCCACACACATATATACACAGGGGTCACAGATGCTTAGCAAATGGTCTGGAGACTATTAAGTGTTCAATAAATAAGAACTACTATCATTTTTATTCTCATGAGGACAATGTGGTTTATTACAAAAAAGGTGAATGTCCTTCATCTCACCAAAGTGCATGTAGGCTCCAGCCGGTGTTCTGTAGGACGAGGCGGAGGTTTTGGATACAGATCAGGTTTCGAAGGGAGACCTTGAGAGTACAGTGAGAGGGAGAAGGTGAGAGGGGATCTTTACTCCGCCTGACAGACGCCTTCGGTCCACGGCTCTCGGCGGGTGCCTCTTCCTCTGTGTTGTTCGTTCATTCATATTTTTTCGCTTAGAATTTCAGTTAAATTGGAGCCTTGAAGGCTGAACTCCCCCAGCTGCTTGTTTTGCTGCAGATGTTTGCAGGGAAACCGTGCGCACGTTCAACAGCTCAGGGCTGATGGCCGTGTGGGCCCCGCAGGGTGGCCGGAGGAAGGACGCGACGACACTTGGCACACCTCTGGTCTGTGCCACCATCAGATCAGCGTCCTTGGGTCGGGAAACAGGGCTGTTTTCTCTCGAAAGGCCCCATCCACATGATTACTCCTCTCGCTCGCACATTCGGGGGGCAAGCGTAAAGGATCCGAAGTGAAAAGCCTTCTCTGTTCCTCAGTCTCCTCGTGTACAAAGATAAGGAGGTCTCTGTGAAATGGAGAGGAAGAGGCAGGACAGTGAAGGAGGCGCTATAGAAGGAGCTAGAACGCGACGCTTGCCCGGAGAGACTGGCCCCTGGGATGCCACTTGGAAGGCAGGACAAGGCCTGCCCCGATCAGGACAAGACACGGGGGCATTTAATTTGGATGGAGGGGACGGGAAAGTCTGAAGTCCACGTTGCTGCCTGGGGGGCACAATGTGTCAACTAGACATGGTCTTAGGATTCTTGAGGATGTGATTTATTGGTTAACTACTCACGGTTTAAGCAGTAACTTCTCCAAGTGTGGTGCAAGTGCTCCTCGGGAATTTTGTTGGAATGCGTACTCCTGGACCCCATCCCGGCACCTGCCCAATGACGTCTTCACGGTATCGTGCCGCGTTTCCCAGCCGGCACTCCAGCAACGCAGCCCCTGGGCGCGCTGACCTTGGCCCGAGGCTCTTCCCCTCGTCAGCCGGCTGACACCTGCCCCTTGGTCCAGACTTGGCTCCTCAGTCTCCCGGCCGTGGATGCTTTCTTCTTAGTCGCTCTGACTCTAATTTCCTCTGAACTCTGTGGCCGCCTTGAACTTGGTTTGTGCTGTCATCAACTCACCTTCCAGTGATTGTCGTGACTCGCTTCCGTCTCCTTCGGGCCAGTCTTTCTCTCTTCTGCCTCACTGTGCACACCACCGCTCGTTTTAACGACATCCCTCCCCTCACGTCAGCTCGGCACCGATGACCTTTTATTGTTGATTTATAAACCTAAACACCTTAGCCTGGCACCTGACCCCCTGTGCACCCGACCTCGGTTTAGACTTCTCTACACCTTTATTCTGCACCGAACGAGGCTGGCAATTACTTTTTACGTCTCTCTCTTTCCCTCATGAGACAGCCACATTCTGTTCAATACTTACACTGCTTCTGACCCCAAGTTAGAATTCCACCCCCTCTTAGTGCGACAGACTCCTTGAATTTCCAAAGGGTAACACCGTGAACATCTCAGGCCCCTTCAGTCAAAGAAAACATGCCGCCTCTGTCACCACCTGTCCCCGTACGTGCCCTGGGACGAATCTTTGGGTGCTTATGTATCATAGAAGCCCTTCTCTGGCTGCGCTGTAGGCGGCCTTGAAAGCAGGGTGGTATGCTATGGTTGAATCTTCAACAAGGACTGGCTGAGTCACTCCTGGGTCATCACGGGGTCCCTTTGTTCCTGGGTCACCGTGAAGTCCCTTCGTTCCTGGGTCATCGCGGGGACCCTTCGTTGCCCTGAGCTCCTCTCCAGGAGAGCAACAGCTTCTCCCACAGTTATGCCGCTTTTCATCAATAAATAAAGCCTCCTGAGCCGATGTGCTTTCCTTTACTTGCTAGTTATGTGTCATAAACTCGAATCAAGAATATTCCCAGTTACGGTACTCTAGGTGAGTCTCAAAGGCGGTTTTTGGCGACCCTGAGGAAGTTCCTTTCAACTGTCCCTATGGCCTGCTATTTGCTTAGGGTCCACACATACAAAGAACCCTGTATGCCTGACCTGACTACCCGCTTGGGTGGAGTGCCCTGAGCATCATCATGGGCAAAGCCCATGGAAAGTTCCACAGGGGGGTACCCAGCAGGAGGGGGATGCGGCTTGTCCTCAAGGAGCTTAGACTTTGGATGGGGTGAGAAGAGGTTCATGTGAAGAGTCTCAGCAAGCCGGAGCCTATCGGGCCCAGCTTACCTCCCCATAACCCTCTCCTTCCCCAGGAAGGAGGAGCTGCTAATCTGGTCAGGCAGACTCTTAGATGCCAAGCGTACGAGTCCAAGAATGGGAGCGTCAGAGAGGTTTAGATCTCCTGTCTTTGAACTTCCTGCTCTGGCCCCATCTGGTAGACAAACCCTCAGAGGCCCGGATGGCTGGTCACCCACTCCTCATCTTTCCATCTACTTCATTGTCAAAAATGGGAGTCTGTTGTCTCTGAATCTCCCACTTGCCTCTGCCCTCTTTCTCCATACCGAAGCCCAGGGATTTTGAGATTGAGGCTCTGGGGGCCAGGTTGGAGAAGGCCATGTGGTCCTTGCAAACAAGGCCCACTGCCCTCACGAACGTTTTCAGCGGACCCACCTGGAGCTGGTGGAGTAAGTACTAACACAGTGACGTTTCCCTTGCATCGTACTGGCTTTTGCTTATAACCTCGTCGGCAATCTTGGGATATAAGTAATTATGGCAGAATTGGGGCATTTTCAGTTCTTGAAGGTTCTGGCTAGATTCACCAACCCTGTCATCTGACCCGTATTAGAAAATAGAGCTTCACGGGGCGCCTGGGTGCCTCAGTCGGTTGAACGTCCAACTCTTGATTTCAGCTCAGGTCATGACCTCACGGTTCGTAAGTTCGAGCCCCGCATCAGGCTCTGCTCTCCTCTCTCCTTCTACCTTCCCCACTAGTGTGGGCTCTCTCTCTCTTAAAATAAAGAAATAAACATTAAAAAGAAAAAAAAACAGAGCTTCATGAGGAAATTATAATGGAAAAGAATCAATCCCTTCTGTGTTGTACACATTTCACATTTTACAAAGCACTTCCACAGACAGAAGAATAAAAGAAAATCTAGGAGTATCTGATGTAGAGATGCCTATTTTTATTTTCAAATGGTATAAACATGATACACAACCCTTCCCTCCCCCCGTTTGAGGGCATTTGCTGAACGATAAAAACAAAAAGTCAAAAAACAGCTAACGGTTTCGGACGAGCTGGGACCCCAAGTGAAGTTTTGTTTTTTGTTTGTTTTTTAATACAGACTTGTGCCATCTCCTCCAAGTGGAAGCCTTAGATTACTTCTGTCCCAGTCTGTGTGCCGCAAGCACGCCGATACGTCAGACGGTTAAGTGTGACAGCTAAGGGTCACCGTTAAGGGTGTCAACCATTCCCCCCTTTGTTTATTCCCAATGCAGATGATTTTTAAACTTGCACATGATATAACTTTGGGGGCCAAGTGAAGCGTGTGCTGTCTTCCCTGTGACATGAGCCTTGTGTCCCTGGGGAGGGAGCTCCGGTAGCCGATGAAGATGTCGGTCAACAGCTGCATGCCTACCACTGTGCCATCGACCTTCCCAGACTGAAAGATTTCACTGTTTATCCACAGCAAAGACACTTAATTAATGACTAGGCCTAATCGGGCTGTCTTATTATTTACAGGGATACCAGCGTGGCTTAGCTCAACTGATGTGCAAACAAACCAGCCTTGAGGAAGCTTTAATTAATAATTCTGAGCCAGGCGTTCCGAAAGGCCCTGTCACCGAGCTCTCGGGTGATTTACAGCAGCTCCTTTGCCATGTTCTCATGTCCCCTGCATGCAAATGAGTGACCACCCCGGCAGATCTTCCTGTTTCAGAAGCACCGGGCCTTGTTTATTACAGAAACACTCTTATCTTTGCATAGCACTTAATGGAGACGGATGCCCGAATGGGAAAATTCCTGGTGGCTTCCTTGGATGCGTTGCCGTTCAACAGCATTTCCATAAATTTATTGAGAACCAACTGTGCTCTAATACAGAGGGGATTCATTCACTTTAGTAAATCCAAAATGAATGAACCTTAATATTGCCCATTTGGGGTTCACAATCTAGTTGGGAATCAAGTATTATAATACAAGGTCAATTATGCTCAGTATTAACCTGAAGTAGAAAGCTCACTGAGAGGAAGAGAAGAAGAGAGAAATTGCTGTTAGGGTGCCCTTAGGGTGAGAAGAGGGGCTAATGAGCACGCTGAAGGATAATAAGGAAGCCAGTTGGAGTTGTTCAAGAGGAAGACAATCCTGGGAACAACTCAGGGGATGAATCAGAAGGGTGGGAAGCTGGATGGAGGAGAATGAGCTAGGAGACATTTGCAATTGATTGGCTAGAGGATTCATTATCTGGGTATAAAATAGGGTGTAAGCACTGGCAACGGAACCAGGGGATTGTGTCTGAGAGATTTCCTGCAGGCAGAATCAGGACATTTGACGAGGGATTGGATGTGGAGGTGAAAGGGAGGGCAAGACCTTGACTAATTGGGAACGTGTGTCCTCACTATTACTCAAAATTGTTTTAATGTTTTTTTCTCCTGCAACTTTTTTTTTGAAAATATCGCGTTGCTGTCTTCTTGCATCTAGTAGGGCTGAAGGCGGTTTGATATCAAACGAGTGTCTGTCATTCTGTAAGCTTAGGTATGCTTGCAAGTACGTGTGCATTTTCTGTCCATCCATCTGTGCGTCATCTGTCATCTCCGTGTATCTGTCATTTTTATGTACTTATCGTCTATCTTTCTATTCACCTGCCTAATTCTCCTGTGGATAGCCTTGGATTTTTTTAGATCCTTTCTGCTCCTCAACTTCGCTGAGATTTCTAAATGTGAACCCTCCTTATCTATCCTGTTTGGAACTTAAGGAGTCTTGAAATCTGAAATTTCATTTCAAATTCTGGAGATGCTTCAATGACAATTCCTTCATGTGTTTTCTTCCCCCGTTTTTCTCTCCTTCTTGAGATCGTGTTATCTTGATGTGGCAGGTCTATCCCCGTGCCCCGCGTGCCTTCGCTTTTCTCCATGGCGTCTGCTCTGGTCTAGCCTACTGCATCCTGGGACAATTTTTGCATCTGGTTGTCCAGCGCTCCAGCTCATTCTCAGCTCTATCCATCTGCTGCTTTCCCCATCAACACCCTCTCTATCTAAATTATTGTCTTTCTTTCATACCGATTATTTTCCCACATGGTCTCTCATTTCTGCCTCATAATCCTATGCCTTTGAGGATAGGTATTGCCTTACTTTGACTTCTTGATGTATCTGTTCCATGAATTCTGCATCAGGTGGTGTTTGGCATTGGGTTCATTGTCTTTCCTTTAGGTTGGTTGCAAGACAAACTTTCACTTGAACGCTATTCCTCCGGATGGAATTTCAGCCCCAAGTTTCCCAACTAACCAATGCAAGGAGGCTTTACTTTAGGACTGGAGCACTATTGTGCTTAGACCCTACCCTTCCTCACTCCCCGGGCCTAGAAACACTCCTCAGACAGAGATAACCTTCTTTACGGAGTGCTTTTGGGGGTTGGTGTCAAAAGTAGTGACATCGGCTCTTCCCTTCACACATGATGAGAGAGGTACAGGAGGCAATGGAGACTCTTCAAGGACATATCATTTCTTGACAGTCCACCACTCTCTTATATTGTTGGCTTTGAACTTGGAGTTTCTTCTGAACTTGGTTAGATCCATGGGAACACTTCTTTTTTCTTTTTTTTTTTATGTTTATTTATTTTTGAGAGTGAGATAGAGCATGAACAGGGGAGGGGCAGAGAGAGAGGGAGACACAGAATCGGAAGCAGGCTCCAGGCTCCGAGCTGTCAGCACAGAGCCCGACACGGGGCTCGAACCCACGAGCCGTGAGATGGTGACCTGAGCCGAAGTCGGTCACTCAACGAACTGAGCCACCCAGAGGCCCCACCATGGGAAGACTTCTGTTTCTTTCTCAATTTGAGGTTGGCTACTTATACTGGCTAGATAGCACCCCAAATTTCTGGTCCATCATTGATATATGTATCTCTTCAAAATGTTTTCATGTTTTCTCTTTTAAAAAAATTCTGTGTCTTCAGGTGGACTTCTGGGTCTGAGACTTTTCAATCTATCTGATTGCATTATGCAATAGATATGATCTCTTTTAAAATACAAGTATGGGAGGGGCGCCTGGGTGGCTCAGTCAGGTGAGTATCCGACCGCAGGTCATATCATGATCTCACTGTTTGTCAGTTCGAGCCCCACATCGGATCTGTGCTGACAGCTCAGAGCCTGGAGCCTGCTTCGGATTCTGTGTCTCCCTCTCTCTCTGCCCCTCCTCTGTTCATACTCTCTCTCTTTCGCAAAAATAAACATTAAAAACTTTAAAAAAAAATACAAGTATGGGAAAAACTAAATGAAGCAGTTTGAGTCCTGTTGAATGTTGTTGAGCTGATGTCCACCCTGTGGAATATTCGCCAACATACTTCTGCTGGTGCAAGTTTGAAACTGACCATTGTCTGTATCAGTCACTACTTAGGTTATTACCCGACTCCCCACAAATCTGCTGATCCCTTTTACACTTGTTATTATTTGATGAGTGCAGCTTACTTTGAGAAGCTTTTCTTCAGATTTGTTATGATTTTAGCACTTAATTTCATCATTGGTTCTTAAAAAGTAATCATTAAGTTTAATTTCATGTCAAAATCTACAAAAAGAATTATGTAGCATCGGTTCACACTTTCTAGCAGTTAACGATTTTAAGGACACTTTGATAGTGACACAGAAGGCAGAGAGAAGAAGTCACCTTTCTTATTTTTAAGGTGATGCTGCTTAGGTTCTGGCAAACTCACACACCGGTATGAGAGGGGTATGCCTTCACAGCAGTTGACTCACGACTACCCAAGGAGCATTTCAGAATCACAGAAGTTATCGCTGTTTTGTTTTAAAAGTTTTTATTTATTTATTTTGAGAGAGAGAGAGAGCAAGTGCAAGCAGGGGAGGGGCAGAGACAGAGGGACAGAGAATCCCAAGCAGGCTCTGCACAGTGCAGAACCTGACTCGGGGCTCGAACTCATGAACCGTGAGATCGTGACCTGAGTCAAAGTCGGACGCTTAACCGACTGAGACACCCAGGTGCCCCAGCAGTTATAATTGTTTTTAATCCGTTTTGGAAAATATGGTCCCACGGCGCTGTTGCAAAATCTAATTTTTAAAAAATTTCTCAGAATGATTGCATCTAACTGTTTCTGAAATGTAAGGTAATTGGCACTAAGATGGTGTTTCAGCATGGTCTACCTTTGATTGCAAGTTATTGAAAATCCCCACCATCAACTCCGGGTTTGGAAATGATATGCTTTCACTCTTTGTGGGTTACAAGACACTTTAATACTTACTAGCTCACTCACTCGTCTTTGAGAAACTCCCTCTAGAGATACATTTTTCTTCTTTTAAGTTGTGGTTCACAAACTTTTCCCTTTGAAATCTGAAGCTCAAGGGTAGTTTCAGAAACTATAGCGTAAATGCACCTGAGTCATTTGCATGGAAACCAGATTCCTCTCTTCGCCACTGAACACTCCCCCTCCCTGTCTCCCCTATACTCCTGGATCCCGCAGTCCGTTCCTAAATGTGCCACGCTCTCTTTGCCCCAGGCATCGGTATGTCCGGTTCCTGTCGAGGGAAAGAATCTGTTCCCCCTTTCAAGGTGGGGCACGCTTCTACGCGTCTTCACTGCCACTTCCCCTGGGACCCCATCCCACCCCGTGCCCAGCAGACCAGGGGGTGCCGCACGTGATGGTCGATGCACCTTCCCGATAAGCCCTTCGCCCTGTTAGGAAACGCACTGTTCGTCTCTCTTACCCCTACGTTGCTGTGCCTGGCACATAGTAGGAGCTTAACTAATATATTTGCTGAGTCTGAGACTGCATTTTATCCAGGGAAACAGTATATGACATGCTTCCGATATCCAAGTTCACTGTGAAAACCTGAGGCTGTATCCTTATCTGTCCCTTCTTTATACCTCTTTCCGAGACAGTCGTATTCGTCTTGTTATTCAGTTTAGTAAGGCAGTAAAATTAACTGATTTTGAAGCCATACGTCCGATAGGTTAACGGCATAAGCTAAGGGGAGAGTGAATTCCAGGATTTGGTTATCGCATGAAGCCATTCCGCTTCAAAGTCACCCCCATATTGTAGACCTCCTCTCCACGATGCTGGCAGCCGCGCAAAGCGTGAACAGGTGCTTCTCCGTGAGACTGGCACCCACGACTTCTGTTCACGTCCCACGGGACGGAGGAAGTCTCACGGCCACGCCCACCTTCCGAGGCTCAGTTAAGGAACAGTTCCCAACACCGGTGAGCACCGGGCGACGGAGGTTGTCACAACCCCCCGCAGGCTGACAGCTCTGTCCTCATGCCGTCACTGCTAAGGCATAGCTTGCTGACAAAAGCCTTTAACTGTGACAAACAGAAGTTTCGCTATTCATACTTGCGCTAATAATTTAATAAATTGAGTGCATGCAGTTCAGCTGATTAAAACGCACAGTCCAAGTACCGACATGGATTCGAAGTTCTAAAATTTTGAACGTGGCGCACAAGTTGCATTTCACGGGCTTTCACAATCCCTTGCTGTTCCGTGGTAAGTGTGGACCGACGCCCCCCCCCCGTCCCTTAGTGCCTAGCTCCATGGATATGCGGTGCACTTGGATGCATTGTTGTTTAAAGACTGAAATAACAGAGGGAAAAGAAGGACTGGTGTGGGGCTATAGGCTTTCTAACAAAGACATAATTACAAGAACGTCACAAAAATTCACAGGAAAATATTTGGAAAAGCTGTGTTTCTGATTCCTGTAAAAACTGAGTTAGTTAACAGTGTAAGTTCATGCATCAGCGATCCTCAATGTGTTACGTTATACGAGATAAAGCTTTTGGATGTACTCTTTTTATTATTTCCATTTTTAAAAAGTCAAACTTTATTGTTTTACATTTTTTTAATGTTTATGTTTGAGAGAGAGACAGAGAGACAGAGCATGAGTGGTGGAGGGGCAGAGAGAGGGAGACACAGAATCCGAAGCAGGCTCCAGGCTCTGAGTTGTCAGCACAGAGCCCGATGCGGGGCTCGAGCCCACAAACCGTGAGATCATGACCTGAGCGGAGATCAGATGCTTAACCCACTGAGCCACCCAGACTCTCCCCAAATAGTCATACTTTCTTTAGGTGAAACACCTTTAAAACTCCTTAAGCACCTGTATGAAACTGATGGAATTGAAAATCATTGACCTTGGTCTCACCGGTAAGTTTAGAGGCGAGGCAACTCAGGCTTGCAAGGGCTCGGAAACACATCTGGGATATGAAGGTTTAGGGTCTGGTTGTCCTAGGTTTGGGCCCAGTGTTTCTCATGCACACACACACGTAGGCATGTACATATGCCTGCAGATGTGTGTGCCTCTGTGTGTGCGTGTATATATGTCTGCGTGAATGACTGTATTTTTGTGCACACATGTACACAAGTGTGTAGACATGTCCTTGTGTGCAGTATGAGTGTGTACATGTGCCTGCATTTGCATGTGTGTCTGGGTATGCATGCTTCTGTGTGTGTGCATGTGTCCCAGTGTTCTCCTGCCTATGTGTGTGCACATGTCCAATGTTTTCCTGCCTGTGTCTCTGTACGTGTCCCAGTGTTCTCCTGACTGTGTGTGTGCACGTGTCCAGTGTTCTCCTGCCTGTGTGTGTGTGCACGTGTCCAGTGTTCTCCTGCCTATGTGTGTGCACGTGTCCCAGTGTTCTCCTGACTATGTGTGTGTGAACATGTCCCAGTGTTCTCCTGCCTGTGTGTGTGTGCACGTGTCCAGTGTTCTCCTGCCTGTGTGCGTGTGCACATGTCCAGTATTCTCCTGCCTGTGTGTGTGCACGTGTCCCAGTGTTCTCCTGACTGTGTGTGTGTGAACATGTCCCAGTGTTCTCCTGCCTGTGTGTGTGTGCACGTGTCCAGTGTTCTCCTGCCTGTGTGTGTGTGCACGTGTCCAGTGTTCTCCTGCCTGTGTGTGTGCATGTGTCCAGTGTTCTCCTGCCTGTGTGTGTGCACGTGTCCAGTGTTCTCTTGCCTGTGTGTGTGCATGTGTCCCAGTGTTCTCCTGCCTATGTGTGTGCACATGTCCAATGTTTTCCTGCCTGTGTCTTTGTACGTGTCCCAGTGTTCTCCTGCCTGTGTGTGTGAACGTGTCCAGTGTTCTCCTGCCTGTGTGTGTGTGAATGTGTCCAGTGTTCTCCTGCCTGTGTCTCTGTACGTGTCCCAGTGTTCTCCTGCCTGTGTGTGTGTGAACATGTCCCAGTGTTCTCCTGCCTGTGTGTGTGTGCACGTGTCCAGTGTTCTCCTGCCTGTGTGTGTATGTGTCCCAGTGTTCTCCTGCCTGTGTGTGTGCATGTGTCCAGTGTTCTCGTGCCTGTGTGTGTGCACGTGTCCCAGTGTTCTCCTGCCTGTGTGTGTGCATGTGTCCAGTGTTCTCGTGCCTGTGTGTGTGCCCGTGTCCCAGTGTTCTCCTGCCTGTGTGTGTGCACATGTCCAGTGTTCTCCTGCCTGTGTGTGTGCACGTGTCCCAGTGTTCTCCTGACTGTGTGTGTGTGTACATGTCCCAGTGTTCTCCTGCCTGTGTGTGTGTGAATGTGTCCAGTGTTCTCCTGCCTGTGTGTGTGTACGTGTCCCAGTGTTCTCCTGACTGTGTGTGTGTACATGTCCCAGTGTTCTCCTGATTGTGTGTGTGTGAACATGTCCCAGTGTTCTCCTGCCTGTGTGTGTGTGCACATGTCCAGTGTTCTCCTGCCTGTGTGTGCACGTGTCCAGTGTTCTCGTGCCTGTGTGTGTGCCCGTGTCCCAGTGTTCTCCTGCCTGTGTGTGTGTGAACATGTCCCAGTGTTCTCGTGCCTGTGTGTGTGTGCACGTGTCCAGTGTTCTCCTGCCTGTGTGTGTGTATGTGTCCCAGTGTTCTCCTGCCTGTGTGTGTGCATGTGTCCAGTGTTCTCGTGCCTGTGTGTGTGCACATGTCCAGTGTTCTCGTGCCTGTGTGTGTGTGAACGTGTCCAGTGTTCTCCTGCCTGTGTGTGTGTACGTGTCCCAGTGTTCTCCTGACTGTGTGTGTGTGAACATGTCCCAGTGTTCTCGTGCCTGTGTGTGTGTGCACGTGTCCAGTGTTCTCCTGCCTGTGTGTGTGGATGTGTCCCAGTGTTCTCCTGCCTGTGTGTGTGCACGTGTCCAGTGTTCTCCTGCCTGTGTGTGTGCACATGTCCAGTGTTCTCGTGCCTGTGTGTGTGCACGTGTCCCAGTGTTCTCCTGCCTGTGTGTGTGTACGTGTCCCAGTGTTCTCCTGACTGTGTGTGTGTGAACGTGTCCAGTGTTCTCCTGCCTGTGTGTGTGTACGTGTCCCAGTGTTCTCCTGACTGTGTGTGTGTGAACATGTCCCAGTGTTCTCCTGCCTGTGTGTGTGCACGTGTCCCAGTGTTCTCCTGACTGTGTGTGTGAACATGTCCCAGTGTTCTGCCTGTGTGTGTGCACGTGTCCCAGTGTTCTCCTGCCTGTGTGTGTGCACATGTCCAGTGTTCTCGTGCCTGTGTGTGTGCACGTGTCCCAGTGTTCTCCTGCCTGTGTGTGTGCACGTGTCCCAGTGTTCTCCTGACTGTGTGTGTGAACATGTCCCAGTGTTCTGCCTGTGTGTGTGCACGTGTCCCAGTGTTCTCCTGCCTGTGTGTGTGCACATGTCCAGTGTTCTCGTGCCTGTGTGTGTGCACGTGTCCCAGTGTTCTCCTGACTGTGTGTGTGCGTACGTGTCCCAGTGTTCTCCTGACTGTGTGTGTGTGTACGTGTCCCAGTGTTCTCCTGACTGTGTGTGTGCGTACGTGTCCCAGTGTTCTCCTGACTGTGTGTGTGCACGTGTCCCAGTGTTCTCCTGCTTCTGTGTGTGTACGTGTCCCAGTGTTCTCCTGCCTGTGTGTGTGTGCACGTGTCCCAGTGTTTTCCTGCCTGTGTGTGTGCACGTGTCCACTATTTTCCTGCCTGTGTGTGTGCACATGTCCCAGCATTGTCATGCACGTGTGTGTGCACTCACATATGTATGCTTCTCTGTGAATGTGTGGATTTTGCTGCTTTTACAAAACCCATGTATATACACAAACACCTATTCCTTCTTACATATTTTTTATTTTGTTGAAATAGCAGTTTGACCTTCTCTTAATGACCAAAATAATCAGAAATTAAGTACATACTTCAGATATATTTCAAGGAAAAGCCTTTATGCTAAACTAGTTTGAAGACGTCTACGGATTTTTGCTAACGATGCGGATATTTGGGGTTATAGAACCATTTTCAATTTTCACATATTTGATCATGTATTACATCTATAAAGGTGCTCACTCAACAGGATTTTGCTTAAAGGGAATATTTATTATATTATTTTCAGCGCATTGAAAGAATGTAATTTTTACAACACAGAATGCATACTCAGGTAAAAAAATCTCGAAATGTACCAAAAAAAGGAACATCACCTATTTACCACCTTATGACAGCTGCCACTACTATCTCTGATATACGTTTTCACACGTCCTTTTGTGCCAATGTGCATGCATCCACGATTGTACACAAATCGTACTATATCCTGTAGGTTCCTTGGTCCTCTGTGCCTTCTTCTTGCGTCATTTCTCTGTGTTTCTTGGTCTCTTCATTCAGCTCCCTGCCCAGTGTGCCACGTGGCCACTTGTCTCTGCTCACACCCTCACGTGCAGGCGTGCAAACACATCCACGGTGAAGATCGGCGCCCCCACTGAAAGGTGACACATCACAACTCCTTCCCAGCGCGTCACGTTTCTCACTCAGATAATAACACTTTTAAAAAACTCCTCGGGTTAACTGAGAAGAGATTTCGTTGTATTCATTTTAAATCGCTGCGTAATATTTACATTTGCTTGCCATCGAGCACTTGCGTTATGTTTTGCAGCCTTCGAGGCCTCGATAGGGCCACGGATGGGGTTCCTTCCTTTGGTTTTCAAGTTAAATGAGCCCTCCTGCCTCCTCCTGCGCCCCCACACTTAATACGTGGTAGCATTTGTTTTATTGCAGTCTAAATACCGGTCAATTGAAAGAGAAGGTTACCAGGGGGACAGGTAGTCACCCTCATAAGCAGACGCGACAAACCTACCCGATTGTAGAGACAGCTGACCGGGAAAACGTTAGCAATGTCTAACATACTTCGCAGGAGACGACTCACAGCATTTTACGCAGACTTCGTATTTGTTCCATTTCAGCAATCTTACTACATAGTAAGATTAATAAATTTTTTAATGGGAAATTACATTTCCGGGGGAAGCATTAAAAGATGAAGAAAGTATATTTGTGACAGGTCATAAATGCTACATTAGTGCAAGAGAGCTCTCTCAATCTGGCTACTAGTGAGTTTACCCCTTATATAATAACTCCGGCAATAACTCTGAATCTCAGCCACACACTGGATCAATGGCAGTAAAACAGTAACCTCTCTTTTTAGCGCCTTTGCAAATTCAAGGCCGGAGGCTAATGCTTTTGTGAGCACATAACTCCACTTGTATTTTAACGACAGCAACGGAGATAGTACCTGGGATCTCTGGTTTCTACCAATTAACCATGTCCTGACTTTCAATCCCTCTGCCTCCCCAGCTTTTGGGGTAAGAGGGAAAGAGACAGCGGAGCTCTTTCTCATAAAGAACTCGAAGCAGCCCTCTTGTCACTCTTGGAGGATTGGTGTCATGGTGCTTTCATTCCCCGGTGCCATGGAGACCCAATGTTTGGGGACAAGGACAGCAACTGCAGCTGATTACAGTGTTCCTAAAGAAATGCTCAAGCCTTGCGACTCTTCCGGCAGGAATAAAAAGGAATTATTTTCCTCTTGTCTTGTCGCTGAAACTCAGCCACAGAAGCTGTATTTATAGACACAGGTGATTTCCTTCCCTCCTCGGCTGCCTTAGAGATGTGTGAGCGCTTCCCGAAATACACAACTTTCCCAGATACGTGAAATTAACTACGGACAAGACAAATGGCAAATGGAGTGATCGTCTACCAAACGATGAAACACTTGAAAGCAAATTGCACTTAGGGAGGAAGACGGCTTTCTTACGTTGGGAGTGGTTTCTCCCACTCCGAGAGAAGTCGGAAGTACTTTTCTCAAGGCATGTAGGTAGGCCTAAAGTAAAGTGAACTTCGAGAGAAATAACCGAACGGTGCCAAAGCAAGAAAGAGTCCTCGACCTCCCTTGTTAGCGCTGTGACTCCCTAGGTCCCTGTCTTCACTCCCACCCCCCTGGCCGAGTAGCTATGAAGGGTGGATTTGAGCTCCGAAACACAGCCGTATGGAAGTTTGGGAATTTCCCTTCAGAATTTCAGGATATCCTCCAAAACAAAAAATTTAAAACAAGGATCTAAGCGTAGCACTCATGTATACGGAATGGACGTAAGGGAAAAAGCAGGTCGGGATGGCAGAACTGTTTGGGGAATTGCATAGAGAATTAGCTAGGAATGTTCCTTCCACTCTGGGAGCTATTTACTTGACAGGCGTTAGGAGCCAGGAAACCACAAAGAAAGGACATTAGGTGATCATAATGGGGATGTCGAATCTCGTTTATTTGTCTTTTCTTCCTGCTACAGGATGGCTTCTGGGACTCAGACTGAGAGACTTAGGCCCCAACACGAGTCACTTAAAATCATTCTGCGCCCTTCCAGCTACATGTGGGTGAATTAATTTCTACATGCAATATTGTCTGAAAATGGAGAGTTTACTTAACATTAGTTTCTCATTAGTAATAAATCAGAATATGTTTGCTACCCTCCACGTTTGTTCTGTCTTAGGAAAAAAGAGATTTTCACTTGCATGAATCATTAGTCTTTGGGAGTGATTTTAAAAACAAAGCACTGAGGGGCGCCTGGGTGGCTCAGTTGGTTAAGCGTCCGACTTCGGCTCAGGTCATGATCTCGCTCGCGATCCATGAGTTCAAGCCCCGCATCGGGCTCTGTGCTGACAGCTGGGAGCCTGGAGCCTGCTTCGGATTCTGTGTCCCCCTCTCTCTGCCCCTCCCCTGCTCACGCTCTGTCTCTCTCTCAAAAATAAATAAACGTTAAAAAACATTTTTTAAAGAAAGCACTGAAAGGTAATGACAACAGCTGTTTTCTCTCACTGCCAAACCTGAAAATGATTTCTGAAAATCTAAAACCAAAATGCACATCTATTCAGCAGTGTAATGCTCATTGATTTCTTCGCACTATCTTTATCCCAGAGGTACTGGAGATAACTGTCCACGCTGTTTCTTGGAGACGCTGGAGAAGTCATTTTGCCTAAAGGGCTCCTAAGGATAATCCCTCTCCAACCACCTTTCCCAACACATCGCTTATTCAAAGAAAATCCAGGGGCGGGAAGTCAGTGTGGAGCTCAGCAGAGCACAGAAGGCCTTACTCAAGGGTGAGCCTGCAGTGTGGCCAGCCTAGTGGATCTTGGAAGAACCCTGGGGCCTCAAACATGTTAATCAAAGAATGTAGGAGTAAAACTGTTGAAACGGGAGACCCAAATTCCACTTCAAGTTAGCCGTAACGAGTCTGGGGATTTTTTTTTTTTTTTCCTGTGTAATTACTAGTTTTTCTTATGTATTTGCACTGCATCAGTCATTCTGAAAGTATAATGGATAAAACAAATGGATTTCATAGCCAAAGAACAGAAGTCACGTAAGCATATCCTCTTGGCTTAAACAAAATGGTAAAAATAACGCGAGGGCTTGGGGGTTGGCGGGGGTGGGGGGGTGATGAAATGTTAATCCATTCCAATCCATCGTGTAATGCATTCCAAAAAAACAACTCATCTACTTACCCATGTCCACATGGTTTATCTGTTAATACCTTGGTGTTTAAAGAAGAGTGTTACACAAGATGAAAAGAGAGGGGGTATAGATTACGCTTTCCTGCAGTGCTGAGAGGCTCTTTGGGGAGCTTTTACGGATATGGGCGTTCAGGCCAGGGAAGATCATGCGGTTGGATGGAACGAGGCATGAATTTGCAGTTCCGAAAGCCTGTGGTTTTCTCCAGCTTCCCATCTACTTGGCTAGGAGGTCTTGGGCAGCCCCAGATGGAATCAGAACTTGCACACGCTCGGACGCGGAACAGCACTCTCTCTGCATCACCACGTTTTGTACATTATAAAACATCCTATAAACGTAAGGGGAAACTCGGTCCTGCGGATAAAACTCCTTAGGAGAGACACGTGTACAGTTTCATTTTTGCATGGGAAATCTCCATGCCCATCTTGACGAACCCACTCGGGAAATTAGACAAAAGGAAAGTGTGGATTTCTGCACTCATCGATATTCTCAGTGCATGCAGACTCCACGGATTTCGAAACCCAACGGAGGAGTCAGAAAGAAAAAAGGCGAAATGTGTACACACGGTTTCACGGATTTCAATTCATTACACTGCTGACAGCGCTTAGAGGGGACCCGCTTCGACACATAACTGCTTCTGGCCTTGATGTAATGCATACGTAAGGCCAGCATTAAAACACCATTCAACTGACTTCTAGGCTTTGCTTCAATCCAAGACTTCAAGCATGTTTTCTATAGCTCCTATAACTTAGAGCCCCCCATTTCCATGAGGTAAGGGGTATCTCCTCCACATGTAGAGCCGGCACACGAGCTAGTGGGTTGGTCTGCTACCTGAGGGTCAGAGCAGGGTAAGAACAACACTTGCTGGCTGTTGTGACTGGGCAGGTCACCTGGGGGGGGGGGAGCACAGACGATAGCCAGCCGCTCTTCTCACTGTCGTTCTCACTAGAACGCTCTTGACCTCATTGCCGTGGGCTTTGCAGAGCAGATGCATTTACATGACCCTCCCAGAGCATAGCATATTAATGCTGCTATTAACGTCTGCCTATTTCAGTCCCAACATGCAAAGACAGAAATAAGACATCAGTTTGCTCATTTTCTTAAATTTGTCATACGTTGGGGGGCGGTGAGGGGGGGAGGTTGGAAAAAACTTGGGAGAGAAGATTTGGAAAGCTGACCGGGTCCTCGGGAAAGTCTTTGCTTCAACATTTGCCAAAAGCCTGGCAAATATCTCTCTTTGATGCCCTGTGCAGTTAGCTACATATTTTACATGTTTGAAGCATAGGTATATATATCAACATAATGACTAGAGATTATATAAAACATAAGGTGCCCTATTGCCTGTTAAGTGGGTAATTCTGCCTTGAAGTGCAGAGTGAAAAATCATGGGCTAATCTTCTGCTCTTTGTTCTGTGTCTTTCTGCCCAGGTAGAAATGAGAGGGATCCTGTGTCGTTGGCAGTAACAAGGCCGATGTAAATATATGTACATAATTAAGGCTAAATCCTGTATTAAAAAAACTCCAATTATTTTCATAGGCACATGTTTCAAATCTTCTACCCAAATGCCAAAAGAAAATCCAATTATCTGGGTATAATTGTTAGACATTATTTGATAAACATGAGAGTAATGTCTGTGACTGCATGATTAAGAAAAAATAAGCAATGTTTGTTTTCACCTGTTAAATTTTAGATTTTCAGCCAAGTGAATGCTTCTCCACTGCTTTCTAAAATGACTTTGGAGACGTTGTCATATATTTATGTTAAAAGACCCAAGAGATATGTCATTAGTATGGTCATGCATATATTCAGATTACATATTATGGAGTCAAATCTGCTTACCCCGAGTTAATTTAAATGAGTACGACAAGAACTTCTGGGAAAGATGTCAGCTAAATTATATGTTTACAAAGTCTTCTGGCTCTTCTCTTTAGCCCACAAAAATAATGTCCTCAGAAATTAATACAAAGAGCGGCGCCTGGGTGGCTCAGTCAGTTAAGCGTCTGACTTTGGCTCAGGTCATGATTTCGCAGTCTGTGAGTTCAAGCCCCATGATGGGCTCTGTGCTGACAGCTCGGAGCCTGGAGCTTGCTTCAAGGTCTGTGTCTCCCTCTCTCTCTGCCCCTTCCCCGCTCATGCCCCTCCCCCTCTCTCTCTGTCTCTAAGAATAATTAAACATTAAAATATTTTTGATTAAAGACAATATTAAATATTAGTTAAATAATATTAATATTAAAAATCTTAAAAATATTTTTGTTATATGTTTTAAGCTTTGTGTAAATACAAAGTTCTAAGCTAAAATCTGGATAAAATACACAACTTTTTCAGAAAATACAAATGATCAACATTGACCTAAAAGGAGATACAAAATCCAAATAAGTCAGAACATACCCAAGAAATTAAAAACATATCCCAGGAGCCTCGATGGCAGAAAAATCTGCCATGCTCTCAGATGGTTTCCCAAGTGATTTTTTTTTCAAATTTCCAAATAATAAATATCTCCTATATAAGCGTTTGCAGAGAGAAAATATCTCATTTGTTTTTGTAAATTCAACAAAATATCAAATTCAAAATCTTGACAAAATCAGTACCCAAGAGAAAAACATAGAGAATTTCACATAAAATATGAAATAAAAAATCCCTAATTAATATTTTAAAAAAGTTTTTAATGTTCATTTTTAAGAGAGAGTGACAGAGTGTGAGTGGGGGAGGGGCAAGAGAGGCAGACACAGAATCGGAAGCAGGCTCCAGGCCCCGAGCTGTCAGCACAGAGCCTGACACGGGGCTCGAACTCACAGTCTGCGAGATCATGACCTGAGCCAAAGTTGGATGCTCAACCAACTGAGCCACCCAGGTGCCCCAGCTAATTAATATTTTTTGAAGAAATTGGTCATAAATGATCGAATATGAGCTATTATAAGAAAGCCTGTCTCTTTCACTACCAGAATTCACATTTATAAAATTCACTTTAGAGGTCATATGCTCATTCTAATAAGCACAAGACAGTATTTGATGAAATCCTGTATTTACTCCGTGTTTTCATTCTTATTTATTTACTATTTATTTAAAATAAAAGAAATGTTTATTTATCTTTGAGAGCGAGACAAAGTGCAAGTGAGGGAGGGGCAGAGAGAGAGGGAGACACGGAATCCAAAGCAGCTCCAGGCTCTGAGCTGTCGGCACAGAGCCCGGCGTGGGGCTGGCTCCAACCCACGAACGGTGAGATCGTGACCTGAGCCGAAGTCTGATGCTTAACCGATGGAGCCACCCAGGCGCCCAGCTACTCCATGTTTTTAAAAAATACACTCCATGTTTTAAAACAGTCATCCTTTTCAGATGATAAAAGAAGGCGATGTTAGCATATGATAAAAAGTGCACATCTGAATTGAAAGCCAGCAGCACACAGAGTTTTAAAGCACTAGCAACATTCTCATTAAAGTCAAGAAAAAGGAAACTAACTAAGGCAATTAGAGAAAAATAAAACTAAGAGGCACAGATGCCAGAAACCATAGGCTTCTTTATCTTTACTTGTAGGTTACGTGATTGTGGAGCTGGAAAATAAGAAATCAACTGACAAACTACCAGAAAGGGGTAGAATTTCCATGAGCGAGGGGGTTAGAAAATTAATATTAAAAAGCCAACAGCTTTCCTGGATACATATTACCAGCAACAGAACATTAAGGAAGAAAATATACCCTTTACGACTGCAACTTAAAAAAAACCTGAGAAAGTAGGAATATTTTGAAATAAAATTATGTAATACCACTCTGATAACTGAGTTCTACTGTGAACATTCATATATATTATCCACATCAAAAGATCAGTTGATATTTTTTGTTACTTGGTGAAGCAATTCTCAATTTCATCTGGAAAATAAAATATAATAAAATCTGGCTGGTTCTGGGGCGCCTGGCTGGCTCAGTCGGTTAAGCTTCTGACTTTGGTTCAGGTCATGATCTCCCGGTTCGTGAGTTCAAGCCCCACATTAGGGGCTTCAGGTCCTCTGCCCGCCCCTCCCCCCAAAACAAATAAGTAAACTTTAAAATGTAATGTGGCCATTTCTAAAAAAGAAAAGTAATAGTGGGAATCTAGGTGTATATAAAATATATTTTGTGGTTATTTAAGACACACATATTATTTAAAACTGTGTGGTTCTCACACAGCTACTGATGTGAAAACCCTAGGTGGATTTTTAGACACAGTTTCACTGGTCTCCCTGTACAAAAGGAGCCTGGCTATACACATATTATTTCAAGTTATGGGAAAAGATACCCAAAAGAAAAATATAGAAAATTTTTATCGATTATTTGACAAATGGTATTGGTACAAAAGAGTAAATTTTATTTCTTGAAGCTAGAAGCCCACAGCATCATTATAATAAAATTATACCATGGGTGGTCAAATCTTTAGACTTAAAAACATAATAATAAAAAAAAGAAAAGAAAGGACAGAAAATGTGAATTAGGGAAAAACTTTAAAAAAACCTCACAGAAGTCTGAAACCGTAAAGTAAATAGAATGATACTTAAAATATGTGTAAATACTTGAAGTATTCTAATAGAAAATATACCATAAGCTAACAGAAAGACAACTATCGTAATAATATTTTGGACGTGTAACAAAGAATAATTGCCCCAATGAACAAAGAAGTTATACAAATTAATAACTAAAGAACCTGAGTTACAAATTAATATACAAATTAATAACTAAAGTAGTTACAAATTAATTAAAGTAGTATACAAATTAATTTAAAAAGTATTAATTAATTAATTTTAAAAGTATAAATAAATGAATTAAAGTAGCATACAAATTAATAACTAAAGAACTAAAGAACCTGATTGCAAAAGAAGACCTACAAACGGGTGAAAAATATCTTCTACTCTCATTCGGAATCGTTTAAAAAACAAGAAAGGAGATGATTTTGCTCATTCAATGGCTAAAAATTTACAACACTGACTGAACCAAATGTAACTCTTCAGAAGAATGTGTTTGTTTTTCTACTCTTGGAAGGAGCGGACATCACATGCCTTCCTGAAAAGATGCTGGGTAACATGCATGGAAATTGAAAGGTAACCTATCACTTGACCCCGAGGTCAAATTTCTGGTGACATTCCCCAAGGACAGCGCAGAGGTACATCAAAGTAGCCGGGCACAGTGGTGCAGTGTGGTTTACATCAACAAAACACTTACAGATTTTAGAAAATAAATGAGGGCGTACATGCCTCCTACGGAAAATGGAGCACAGTGTAACAATTAAAAATGATAATGTGGATACACAGTTCCTGCCTTAAAGGATGTCTCTGACATGTATTGAAAAGCAAAAGCAGATTCGAGAACAGCATGGGTAGGATGACTCCAATTTTGAACACTTGCTGTGTTACTCATTTACCACTAATGTATTCAACTAGCTCTCAGTGTGGAAGCTGTGAAAACAGGACACAGCGCTTTTCTCTGAACTCCGGGAATTCAGGTGCGTTTGACCTTCTTGGCACTCTTACTTTCTAGACTCCTTCCTTCTTGGCTTTTCTCCTCCTACTCTGTCTCTTCCTCCTTTCCTCCTCTGTCTTCTTTTCCTTCTTCTGCTATTAGTTTGTCTCAATTAGTTTGTGTCAAAGTGAGTACGGAAAAGAGCTGTATTCATTTTGGAAGAGGACTGAATCCGACCATGGTTTTTAAGAACGCCCAAGATTTTGAGATACTTTGAAAACACTTTACAAATTGTGCATGGAAACACACACACACAACGGCGGATCTGAAAACAGTATTTGGGAAAGTCCACCATTAGTCAGGACTTTTAAATCAATAAGAAACACACATTTAGAAGCCGCGCAGTGTTTGGGGATTTAATCTCCAAAGATAATCGCACTTTTGCCAACCCTCTTGGTGCAACGTGTCTCTTTAATGATGTTTTCAAATAGCCCCATCAAGCCTGGGTGAAATACTGTCACGGAGGGCAGTTAACGACATCCTATTAGTCTCACGACAGCAAGCTTTGTTATCATAAAGTTAAGACTGAGAATTTAAATTGAAAGCCCAGAAATTGGCCGTGAGGCTTGCAAATTTCAATTGGAGCCGGCTGGCTCCGATGCAAATTCCATTTGTGATTTTGCGAGTTTCATGACTCTTGCCTTTTGGGGAAAGGCTGGTCCGGCCTCTTCGTTTGGAAAGTCCTTTTGCAGTTTGCCTGTGGCCCAGCGCAGGGTGCGTCAGTGTCTTGGGGGCAGGGGGTCTGGCGAAGCTCTGGCAGCGGGGCTCCCCCCCAGGTGCTGACTGCAGGCGTCTAGAGTGGTTTATTCCAATTCGACGCCCCTCAATACCGGCTTCCGGTAACCTCCCGGTTTACAAGCCTGTTTCCGACTTCTTCGCTGTAAACCTCTGTGACGCTCTTCAGGAAATATTTAAAGGACTGAATCTTTAAGCGCAGGATGTTCTTAGAAGGAGGGCAGTAAGAGTTCATTCAGATCATATTTCCACGGGGCTTTGAAAATGTGTAGTGGCCATAAAGGGACAACACTTAGCTGAAATCTTGGGCCGAACTAATGAAAATTAGACAGCTGGAATAAAAGAAATTTGCGAGGCCCTACGTCTTGTCTTTATTCCCCTTCCAGGTGGTTTTTGTGGGGATTTGTATTGGTGGTGGGGACCCTTGGGTACATCTTTATAGAGCCTTTCCTTTGCCCCTTCTGAGTGGGAGCGTTCATGGCCAGGAGAGCAAAGATAGACCCTTTAAAGGAGTCGGGGCGAACAGCACGTTTTCAGGTGAATTTCAAGGTTTGAAACAATATTATTTGAATATGTAAATCACGGAAAGTAATAGAAATTACAGGGACTGGCTGATAAGCCTTCTGTGAGAGACGTCAAAATAGCCTCATCGTTGGTTCCTAAATTTGTGGGTCTGGTCCATGAGCAGGGCCATTTAAGTCTCCTATAAAACACGCGTGATGTGACACGCGTCCTTCGCCCGCCTTTGTTTCTGACACCAGTCCATTAAAAAATTACAAATCCTCATTAGGAGCTATTCGGGTATCTCACAAACGGTATTTCCAGTTAAAACAGCACGTTTTTGAGTTTATTTATTTTAGCCATTGACTCGTTGGCTTCTCACCAAATCTACTTTTGTGTTTTCATGAAAGTTTTAGGTTCTCGTGAAGAATTTATTCCCATCTTACAGAGGAGTGAAATTTGAAGGGGGGAGCGGGATTTTGTTTCCACGTAAGAAGACTATTTTTAGAAGGCCAGGTTATTGTCTTGGGTGGGAGTGAGGTGGCCTGCGATGTGGTGGGTTCCTTTTTTCGAGAGCAGGGATTCGAACAACACGGAGGGCTGGCATCGTAGGGACTCCAGTATTGGTTGTTTCCAGCGACGATTTCACGATTCGCTGGTGTGGTGGTTTCTGCCTCTGGGCATGGTCTTTGGTTGTTAGAGTCATTAGCCCCTGAGGGGAAAGCATCACGATGTGAGTAGAAACCCAATTTGTTCATACGTGCGAACTCACTTGCCCTCCCCTCCTTTCCCCCTCGCTCCCATCCTCTGTTATACTGGAAATATCCGCAGTGGCAGACGGCCTGATACGACTCCAGAGTCAAGAGGCTAAGACTGAACTTTCAGTGCTAGGGATTTATGCGTCAAAACCGCCTGGGTCCCCAAACGTGCTTTTATGACCCTTAAAAGGGAAGATCCAGTCCCCCCCCTCAGGCCGCGGACAGGCCAGTCTGTGGGGTTCGCCTCCAGGCAGGCTTCTGTGATACGCAGCGAGCCTCTGGGATGGGGAGTGACCTCTCCAGGTTGTTGCAGGGCCCACAAAGGGAATTTCAGCCCAACAAATGGTTTTTTTTTTTTTTTAAAGAGCCAGGTTGTACATGTTCATTGCATAATTATTCAGCGATCTTTCACGGTCTTGAGGAACGAAAACAGAAAACGACCTCCAAAGTGCCAGCAGCTGCATTCAAAGTATCTGTGCGGAGCCGGGTGTTAGAGGCGTCGCTCCCAAGGCCCAGACTGGCCAGGTCCGTACGGGATTCAAGGACACCAGCAGAGCAGAGACAGAAGAAGAAGGAGGGCCATCTGGTGTAGAAACCACCCAGCGACTTTGGTTTGGTTACCACCTCTTGGTTCACTCCCGTTTCGTCTGTTTTCTCGAAAAGGTTCTGGCTGTAGTCAGTTTTCACCTCCTGGGCTCCTGTCTATTATTCGACCAAAGTAGACCAACAATAATTAATTTCTACTAGGCTATTATTATGCTGACACTATAACTCCTTTTGCTAAACTGACCACCCCATCTATGTGTGGGATGGAAAAAGCAAGTATGTAGAAAAGGTGAAATTCACTTTCACCTCTACTTTTTCAAAGGCTTCCTTTCCTCTGGGAAGGCAATGGAAGTTGTAACTTAGTACAATGATCCCTGTAGGAAGGCTTTTCACAGGCCACCGCAGTCTCTGTTTGGAGCTGATTAATAACTTTTTTGTTTCCTTGTTTCTGGACATCACCTGCCCTGCACTCAAGGGCACCGCTATTTGTCAAGCGAGTTACTCTATACTTTATTTTCAAATAAAAATTACCATTTTTGAAGGTGCTTTCTTTAGAAATCATGTTCTGCTCAGGAGGAATGAGGGTAAATCAATATTTTTGTCACATGTGGCCAAGGGCATTTCCTTACGGCGGACCTCAAGGGGGAGATTCTGGGCTATTTCTGGACATTTTGTTTTTCTATTCTGACCATAAAGAAGTTTCCTGGTTTCAGAACACTCCTTTAACCACTGGGTTCAAAAGCTGCAAATGATTGTCTTTCCAGTTCATTCTTTTTTGCTTGCCTCCATTACTCGTTGGTCTGAGGTCCTATTTCTGTTTTGGTTATGATTGCAAATCAATTAAGAGGTTCTAGTGGTTGATGGAATCAAAGCAGAAACTGTTTAGAGTATCTTCTGGGTGAATCTTTATTGTTTCGCTGGTCCCACAGATGGAGACCCTCTTAAGGGTGTTAGATATCGTCTTATCTTTAGGGAGTTATAATCTAGCTGGAAAGACCAAATATAAACCTACAGAAGCAAAGTAGGAACACTAGATTTAAATGGGAATTTTCAAGAAAACACGAGAGGTCACATGCTGGTGTATGATTAGCATTTAACTGAACAGTGGAGCGTGATCTTTCAGAGGTATGTGCCACCCCAGTAATTGTTTGAGTGGATTTGATGGGTCATATATACTGGGTGGGCTATGTCTGCTTCCCCTCCAGCTACCTTCTTCACCTGGCCTCACCTCATGCACCCTCTCCAAATATCACATCCAGTCACTGAACTCTGCCCCCCAGAACAGAGCAGGGCCTGTTTGAGCATCGAGCTGTTTGAGCATCGAGCAGTGGATGTGTTCTGATAAGAAAGCATATGAGTCAGAAGGAGGATTCAGGAAGGACGACCCCGGGATCTTGTGCTCCGTTAAAAATGGTAAAGTTTGCAAATGTGGAGGGGACGCTTAAAGCTGTTGGAACAGAAGCACTCTGGAAGCCCACTGATTGGAAAGGGTAGGTTATCTGGGCAAGGACTTGGGAACGCAATGCCTCGACTCATTCTCCTTAATGATTTAGGAGTTGTCTGCCTGGAAGGGACGACTGACGTTGTAGGGATGAATTAGATCAGCAAGGAGGAGAACGTAAAGAGAAAAGAGAAGAGGCCCACGGCTTGGACAGGAGGAAGAGGAGGAGGAGGAGAGAAACCAGTGGAGGAGAAAGAGAAGGACATCTGTGTGTTCAAGGGCAAGGCACCGCTTGCGAAAGGGGAGATCAAATAGATTGCAAATTGGCAATGGTTTCACCCAAATGCTATAAAAATCGATACTTTTCATTAACAAAGTGCCTTGAAATTTAATTTGATCTTATTTGCAGACAGTATTACTTATAAAGGGATATTTATGCTCCCAAGTTCAGACGTAGAAACTAGCATTAATCAAAGATATTAGCTCATTTTAATTTTTCTTTGCTGCATTTATATTTGGGCCAGCAAGCCCATTTGGGGATATATCTATTTTATAAAAATCTATATATTGAGAGAATGAGAGAGAGAGAGAGAGAGATGTTGCACGGTACAAAGAAAAAAGAAAGAAAATCCTTTTTGGCAATTAAGTGGATGGTTGATTCCCTTAATATTCTAAGAGCAAACACAGCCATCGTTATGAATCACTATAGTTGATGAGTCTAATTCTTTTTAGTGCCATTAGAGCAGATGCTCACATTTCAATCCTCTGTAGACAGATCAATCTTCGTCATCCCTCATGTGTATCCCAGCAACTACACTGGAGTTTGGGCGGCTGCCCTGGTGTTGGGCAGCATTGTCATACCTTCCTTGGTGAACGAGCAAAGCACCTACCTGGGACACCGGAACCAAAAGGTCCAGAATTTCCCGTTCTTTGCAGAACGGACAGCGACCACGGTTGTCTGTGTACCTAGAGACTGGGTGGGAACAGCCTCTGCTCGGCTAATGCCGGCTTTCTGGAGTTTCCTGCCCGGAGGAGATAGTTGACATCTGATTTCTAGTCTCTCTGTCTACTGGATGAAAACAGAAATACCAGGAGTTCCAAGGAAAAAAGCCTTTCCACTGTAGGTCACGGAGAAGGGTGGTGTTTTGTGATCTGGAAGGAAAACACACACACACACACACACACACACACACACACACACACAGACACTTGGTTCCTGATGACACTACATGAAAGCCTGGAATAAAAAGTGGCAGAAACTGCCTCAGAAAAGAAGGTATTTCGGTGTTTGCCTTTCCGTGCAAAAACTGCTACTTCTAGCCTGATTCTTGAAGAATTCAAAGGATTCCAACTGCAGGACATCTTGGTATTCTTGTTTTCGTACCAGGATAGGTGCTCGACGAGGCATCGTGGCCGCTTCTGTCAGTTTCCGTGGCTGCCAGGAAAAGTGCGACAGACTGGGTGGCTTAAATAGAAGTTTATTCCCACAGTTCTTGCTGCCCGAAGTCCAAGAGCAAGGTGAGAGCTGGCCGGTCCCTTCTGAGGCTGGGAGGGAGAATCCGTCCCAGGCCTGCCTCTTACCTTCCGGGGTAAGGAGATCTTACCATCCCTGGAGATCTTTGGCATCCCTTGACTTGGGCTTCTCCACTCTGATGTCGGTCTTCTTCTGAACACGGCATTCTCCCTGCGTGCATGTCTGTGTCCGAATTTCCCCTTTTTATAAGGACAAAGTCCGCTCTACGTCCTGTGACCTCATCTTAGCTAGTTGTATCTGCGATGAGTCTGTCCACAAATAAGGCTACGTTCTGAGTTACTGAGGGTTCTGAATTTGTGGAGAAACACAATTCAGCCCACAGCACTTTGCCCCCCAAAGCTCACGTCTTCTCACGTGTCGAATGCATCACCCCCTCCCAACATCCCCGCTTGTTACAGAAGATGGCTGTGCCATATCTTCCATTGTGCTTACGTTTTGTAAGTTGACCTTGTCAGTTCTGCGCTAAAAGATGGAATCCACTTTAACACCTTGATCTGAGGCTGCTCTCAACCTGTTCCAATCAAGAAAGTGTGGTGGGAGAGATGTTTCATAGGTTCTGAGGCTGAGCCTTAGGAGATCTAGAATGTTCCACCTGTTCCCACCTTCTAGAATGTTCCTTACTGGAACCCAGCCCCCACGGCACCACGAAGCTCAAGCTGCCCCAGGGCATAGCCCTCCGGGAAGACTGCCACAGCCCCAGCCCCCAGCCCCCAGCCCCTTGAGGAACTGAAACCAGTGATCAATGTCAATTGCCAGCCATGTGAGGAAAGACATTCTGGAAACTTCAGTCATTCCAGCACTCCCTAGGACACCAGGGAAAGCAGAACTCTTTGGTCTCACAAAGAATGGCAATTCAATACATTGTTATAGTATAAGTAACTGCGTTTTGAAGTGTTTTGTCAAACGTCAGTAGAAGAATCGAAATAGATTCTAATATTAGTAACAAAAACCCAGAACAGATGGCATTGGTAGAAACCTACAGGGTCTTGAAAAGTTTGGTGCAGACTGAAAAGGCCATGAGAAGATATCCCCTGAAGCCTGGAAAAGTTGTGGCCTGTGCTCTGGGTTGCAGAACTTTTTGCAAACTGGTGTTTGCAGAAACATAGGAGGTAGAACATGAGAAGTCTGGGCAGAAGGTTGGAGGTAATGGCGGGCTCCGTTTAGCTCTCAGTGATAATGTGTGGGGAAAGAAGGATTTGGAAAGAAACTGGTTTTTAAGCAGAACTCAAGAGAAATATTCCAACTACAGTCTTGCTAGGTTGGAAAATAAAATTATTTGTCATTTTTTTAAATATATATTTATTTATTTATTTTAAGAGAAAGAGAGAGAGAGAACATGAGCAGGGTAGAGGCAGAGAGAGGTGGAGAGAGAGAATCCAAAGCAAACTCCACACTCTCAGTGCAGAGCCTGCTGGCAGGGGAGGGGGAAGTGGGGGGGGGTGGGCTCGATCTCATGCTCCGTGAGATCATGACCTGAACTGAAATCAAGAGTGGGACGCGTAACTGACCGAGCCACCCAGGTGCCCCAAGGTAATTGTTATTTCTAACTTGTCCAGCGGGCAAATGTTTCCCAAGATGAACAGTGACTCAGGCAAAGGTCAAAGACATGTGCTGCCAGGAACCCATGGCCTGCAGGTTAAAGGCAGGTCAAAGACGTGAACATGGAACCTGATGTTAAGATCTCAAAAAATTTTAAAAGGTGCTTATTTCTCCTCCGGGGCTGGACAAATTTCTCCTAAGAAACTTAAGGGCTTTTCCCCACAGCTCCCAACTCACAACCCACGATAGTGCTCAGTCTCAAAACAAATAAACAAACAGACAACCATGTGGGCTCAATGTTTGGCCAATGGATTGAGTTAATGACTTCATACACTGGAATCCCACTGAATAGTTTAGGAAGCTGTATCAGTTTGAGCCAAAGGGGACCAAATACAAACTGGAAAGAGGTGCCCTTTTCCCCTCGTATTCTGAGGGCAGTCAGAAGGCTACTCCGTTGCAAGCAGAGAACATTTCCTATAAAAGGAAGGGTCATTCAGAGGGTGAAACCCATGGTTCAAAGGCAGAAGCCAAATGCTGAGAAGAAATACTCCCCGTGAGACAATCGAGGCCCTTCTCAGTGAGCTAAGGGAATCTGAAGACGTGCGTCGGTGGATTTCAGAATCACTGTACGTACTATCCCTTTCCCTCTGATTTGGAATGTCTATTACTATGATTCTGTTCCAGCCTCCCTACGCGTTCTGTGCCTTCCCTCCGACTTGTCTTTGTAATCACGGGTCTCCCTACCTGGGGAGCCCTGTGGGAGAAGTCTTACTGACACCTGTCCAGACACAGATGACAGGATCGTGCTGTTTGCACCGGAGCCTGACGCTGTCACGGGGTGGCAGTTATGGGGTCCTGGGAGGTGTCAGTGTATTTTGCACGTCAGACTGCATAAATCATTTGTGGCCAGGGGAGGGAGTCTGCTGGCCGGTAGATGGCTGCAAATTCTTGCCCCTCCTCTGATCGAGAAGGAGGGTCGACTTTCCTCCCCTCGAATCTGTCCAGGCCGAGAGAACGCCCTGGAAAGATGCTGTGTAGCGTTCACAGCTGGGCCACCATCCGAAGCGTCTCCTGGAGCTCCTCCCAGAGCCCTCTGCTGGGATCCCGCAGCCAGCCTGCCCCCACCCCACCCACAAGGTGACACATGGGAAGCCCAGGGACTGCAGTTCTGTGATCCCAGCCAGAATCTCCCAGAGCAGCAGAAACATCAGGCTGGGCCCTGCCTGAGTCCTGATGCACAGAACTGTGAAGCCACAGGATTTACTCCTCAGCAGTGGATAAACCACCTGCTTAGAGGAGACAACACCCGGTGCGCTTTGCTCCGAGCTTGGTCATTGCCCCTCCCAGGTGATTAACTTTTCTGACACTTTCCGCACACTGAACCTGGTCAAAGGGCGCATTTTTAAGACACCCTTAATTAAAATAGAGGGAAATGCTTTAATGTAATTACACTTGGATGCTTTGGCCCCCGTGTATTGGACTATCCAAAACTGACCCATCTCCCCAATATTTTATCTTGGTTCTATTGAATCTGTAGTTGAACAAGATCCATGAATCTGACCATAGCATTTACCTATGAAGGTATTCGATGAAACCAGACAGGTGGCCAACAGGAAGTGATCTCAGGAAGGTGTGTCCAGAGTGCAGAAACCTGGCCGACACCGTAGAAGGGACGGCGGCCCTATAAGCTCACTAGCCTCCCATTTCTCTTGGTTTTTATTTATCATCCCGTGTTTTCATTCACAGAACACGGCCTTGAGCGCGTGCTACGGGCGGAAGTTTTGGAACGAACCACGAAGTATAAAGACAAAACGAGGAAGCATTTTAAACAGAGACAAGTGTAGAGCCCCGAACTCTGAAATTCCCAATTGTCTTCCCTCATTCGAAACCCATAAGCTGTAATCAGGAACCCCCTGACACATCAGGGTCCTATCCGAGTGTTTTGCTGATCGCAGACTTTCTTTCTCTTTGCGCGTTCCTTGATTTTCATCCAGGGAGCCGTGAGCGGTAGCCACAGTTATTACCAAAATTGATTTGGAGTCTGCACCGAAAGCCCGCTCCACTACCTCTCTGAGGAAGATGGAATATATATTTATCAAAATGTCCTGGCTGAATAAAAGATTAAGTAAAAGCTAGGAATAACAATATGGACGCATTGGAGATTTTAAGCGAGAAGATCATTCTTTCGGTTCACAATGTCCTCCGGCCGTCCCCATGTGTAGGGAGAGGCCCCCTCGCGGCGTCCAGTCGGCCGGCAAAGGGAGCAGGTGGCATAAGGAATAGACGGCCTGGAAGGTTGTGTGGAGAGGCAGGTACACCTGTAAGTCACAATGGCACGCTGTTGGAATTTCTACAGATAATCACCTTACACGGACTCGTGAAATGTCACACATAAAATAATAAACAGGACTCTGGATGTGGTTGTCCTTTCTGATCCAATAGAGCCATCGATGGAACCTCTCCTTCTTTCTGCAGGTTCTGTCAGATTCGGGTCTTTCTATCAGCCACTCCTCACTTCACGAAATCCTGCACAGACAAGCATTTCCCCCCTCTCCACCGTATTAATTAAATTACATAAAACTGGCAGTGTTTAAGTCCTGGCATCTGTATTGTCTCACTTAATTACACCCCTGGACTCTTTTCAAAATTCTTTCATTTGCTGCAGGGACATCTATCGGCGAAAGGGGAAGAAATCGGCTGCAAGCAAGCAGGTGCACTCCGGGGTTCCCCCCAGCCCCCGCCCACCCTCGTGGGACAAGCACTTTTCACTTGTCTGTAGTGTCGCACCAGGTCCTGAGGGGCTGGGGCCAAACAGGAGAGGGAGAATGCCAGCATGAGAGATACTCAGTAGGAATGAGGACGTTTCGGTGTTGAGCCTCATAAATAAAACACTTTTTGATATTCTTTCAACTTCTTTTAAATATGAGAATACCTGGAAATGGAATGCGGTTTCCCACGCCCAAATTTTATGATCCACGTACGCCAAGTAAGAGCTTCCTTAGAGCTTGGACATAGGAGAACCTTCAAGAAGTTTGCGAAGGTGCGTCCTGCTCAGAGGAGTGCAGGAAGCCCAGGGGAGCCAGGTGACCCCTGACTTGGTGGGGGGGCAGGGGGAAGACAGGGTGAGGCTGGGCAGACAGGACGCCTGCTCCAGCAATAAAGAGCTCCTGGCAGAAAAGGCGAAGATCACAAAAGCCCACAGATATTTTTTGACAAACGCTTGCCTTTGTTAAAAAACAAAACAAAACAAAAACTGATTATGTTCCAAGTTGAATTGGTTTCTTTTCCAGATCCACTTGTCTTATTGGCTTTTTTTGAATCCAGCCACCACCGAAGCCAGAAATCTGGGATCGCCTTTGGTCTCTCTTCCTACTCCTTACATCTGGCCCCTAATTCCGGCCTCCACTTCTCCCTGGTGTCGCTGCCACTGCTCTGGCTGACAAGTATGCTCAATGGGACTCTGTGTGTCCTCTAGATCAGGTCTCTTGGCTCTTTCTCCACATCCTGAACCTGCCGAGATGATCTTTCTAAAAGGCGAATTTTGCATGGTTGCTCCTCGGCGGCCCCAAATTGCCTCCACCATAACATCCAAACTGCTTAGCGTAGAAATTGAGCCCCTCCCTGATCCGGACCTCGATTCCCTCCTCAACCTCACTTCTCTCTCTATTAAATTGTTCACTGTCTTTGAACCACCGAAATGGGGTCTGTCGACTGAAGTTTTAAAAATGACGCTTATATTCTACTGAGAAAACAGTGCCAAATCTGTTGGACTCATTTTTTTAAAGAACAACACTAAAGAGAGAAAAATCATAGGTTTGATTGAGAAATAATCTTTTGCTAGTTATCATGGGAATGTGATTTTGTTTTTTTTTTTTTTTTACTAAAATGAACCCATTCAGCAATTCAGAAAATACTGCTGTTAATCAAAGAGCGAAAAAGTTTATCCATCTTTCTTTCATTTGTTCAGCAAATACTTAATAAATGCCAGAAATATAACACACAGCTGGTCAGGCACCGCCACACAAAAATGAGATACCGTTGCAGGCTTCCATGAGCTCAGTCTATTGTAAGAAAAGACAAATGAAAATATGTGATGGAGTGTGGCGAGCGCTAGAAGAAGGTACTGGGCTTACCCCACTTGATTAGTTAGGTCTCTTTCTGTTGCGGGTGGCAGAAAACTCAGACCAGTCTCGTTTGGGCCAAGTGGGAGGGGAAAGGAGAGGAAACTTGTTGTCATGCATAAAGGAAAATTTCAGGCATCGTTCGCATCCAGTTGTAGTCTGATGCAGGCACCTGCTAATGTTGCCAGGTCTCGTTATGTTTGTGTTGGCTTTCTCATGACTGGCCTTTCCATGTGGCCAGATGTAAGGGACCTCTACTCTTAATCCAAACACATTACTGAGAGAATAAAAAGTATTGTTTGATGAACATCCTCCTTCCGACCTTGGTGTTGGAGCAAGGAGTAAGCTTCAGTTGAAACAGGGCAGGCTGGAGGTAAGAGAAAAGTGGTTCCCCGAGGGATAATGACAGGAAGAAGGAGGAAGAGATATTACATAGGAAGAAAACAAGATATGCTTGTTCTAATGCTTTGGCTGGATCTTGAATGATGAGTAGGAGTTAACCCACAGAAGGGTTAATGAAAACTATTCCAGGCAAAGGTGGTAAAAAAGTAAAAACAGAACTATCAGAAACATAGTACCGTACCTTTAGGTACCTTTCACAATTATTTCAATATGGTAGGAAACGTGGGGGTATATGGCAGGTTAAAAGACCAGAGATGTTGAGTCCAATCATAATGAGCTGTGGAGCACTGAGATGTCGAGTTATCTTTTGGAAAAGTCTTAGCATGCCACAAACGTGAATACTTTAAAATTTCGGTAATATTTGGGGAAGATCGTGCACAGCCCTGCCCTGAAGAATTACGTCCTGTGGACCCACGTGCTCTGAGCCCAGTTGCGATCACTTTGCCTACCGTCAAATGGACATGAGAGGGGTTTCTGACCTGGAGACAAGCCGAGATAAAACTTGTCTCCCAAGGGGACCCCTACACAGGTAGTCATTTGTCGCACCTGTCAGATCAACATTCCAGAGGGAGAATCAACTGCTGAGTACCAGATGGAGGAGTAAGGAAAGAGGGAATAGTTAAGCTATCACAACGGCAGAAATTAGAGCCAGGAATAACAGTAGTGTAGTTACTAAGGCTGTGTCCTCTCTTGAGTCACCCTGCAATTCTTCCCATGGTATTCTGGTGTTCATGAGAATAGGTGCTTTGGTGTGACTTGCCTTTCCACTAGGCTGTGCAGACAATGTTCTTTTTTGTCATTTATCTTCACAATCGTCCCCTTAGAAGGCCCCTGTGTCTTGCTACCTGAAGGAACTTCCACAGTTTCAATGCCTGGCACATGTGAGTCCCTAGTCTTCACGTCAACATGAAAACACTGGAAAGATTCTAAAGCACAGTATTGAAAAGTACACGTTACCTTTGTGTTTTTTCAATATATTGAGCAGAGGGCATCCTAAAATGGGGGCAGGAGAGGGCAAACCAAATACTCAAAGTCTTCCACTTACAGAGGAAGTTTTTCTTTTTTTTTTTAATCTTTTTTTTAACGTTTATTATTGAGAGACAGAGGCACAGAGCGTGAGCAGGCAAGGGGTAGAGAGAGGGGGAGACACAGAATCCGAAGCAGGCTCCAGGCTTTGAGCCATCCGCACAGAGCCCGACGCGGGGCTCGAACTCATGAACCGCGAGATCACGACCTGAGCCTAAGTCGGTCGCCTAACCCACTGAGCCACCCAGGCACCCCCAGAGAAAGTTTTGCTGCTCTCATTAGAACTTATTTTTCAGGCTCCGCACTTGGTAAAATATTCATAGCCAAATGTTGCTCTTGAGATCATAGCTACCTGACCAGGACTTGCCATCTTGATAGCCGGTTTTGCTGCTGTGATGTTGACAATAGAATTGAGACAGGTCTAAGTAGGAAAATAAATATAGCAAAATAAATACACAAAAATAAATAAATCTTGCCTGAAAACGTCTGTAAATGAATATGGGCAAGTCATAACCTCTAAATGATTTTCGATTCTTATTTGTATTACGAAGTTATCTTTTTCAGTATATTTTCTGGATCTGAAGCTTTGACTATACAAAAGTTAACAATTCTGACATGAAATCCGTGGGTGAAAAAATTCTTGAAACTAATTGATATACATTCACTTTTGAGGATGCATCTTACTGAGAACCATGATTGTTGCGAGGTGAAACAAAAACAAAACAAAACAAAACAAAAAAACGGCTATCCATCACACCAAATAATTGTTCTTATAAAAATGTAATTTCAACACACAAAGCATCAAATACATTTTTCTTTCCTCATTCTATAAAAGAGGCACACAGAAACAGCCCATAAGAGACACCAAGGGTGAATTTTATAGATAATGGGGCGCATTCTGGGTTTCTAGTTGTACAGCTTCTCTCCAGGCAGGTTATTATGATTAGGTTGAAACATTTTCATTTATGTTTGTTATCTGGAAAAGATAATTAGATATTTCCACGGCAAAATAATTTACATTAATGGGCCGTAACTTTCAATATGTAGTTTTAAACTGCACATTGAAATAATATAATATCTGTCTCCCTTAATTTTACTGTAACTGTCTCCATGTGGTGGCTTTATTTTTCTTTTCTTCAAAAATACAGTTGGCTGAAACAACATACTGAATGTCTTTGGCTTATTAGTTTGAAATTTTGGAATCCATGACCTAGGAAGCTTGGTCAGGATTTTACTAAATTCTTAGCATGCAAAGTAGAAGTTGTTTTGAACTGGATAAACAAATAAATAAACAACAAACGTTGCAGTCCTCGATAAAGACAAGGATTACATAGGGGATGGGAGGTATTTGTCTCTGGGGCGGGAGGGTGGGGAGTTGAATAAGCCATAATGAAGGGTTTGTCCTTTCTTAGTCATTTCCACACATAACCCAAAATACATATTATCTGTTAGTTAGAGACAAAGTTTGCCTTATGTAATTATACACCTATGCTTATTCTCCCTCCCGCGTTTGGTCAACAATACTTTCTCTGGTGAATGATCAGTTGTTTGTTTGTTGTTTTAATTTTTTTAATATTAATTTATTTTTGAGAGAAAGAGCGTGAGCAGGGGAGGGGCAGAGAGAGAGGGAGACACAGAATCCGAAGCAGGCTCGAGGCTCTGAGCTGTCAGCACAGAGCCTGACGTGGGGCTCGAACTCACGAACCACAAGATCATGACCTGAGCCAAAGTCGGATGCTTAACCGACTGAGCCACCCAGGTGCTTCTTAATGATCAGTTTTTAATGGAATATTTTGTCTATTCATTCCTTCAACAACTTTATCGGTTGCAATTCATGGGCTGAGAAAGAAGAAAGCCCTAATGTATTCAGTTTAGGAAACTAACCATCTGCCTACGTCCCACCTATAGATGGGCTTTCCTGTGGTAGATGATTACCACCAATTTTGCAACTACAAAATTGATTCATTTACCAAGGTTTCTCAAATATAAACGGGATGCTGTCAGCTAGGGACCATCCACTTGGTCTGAACAATTCTTTAATTAGAGGTAGATTGTGAGTGTTGCTATCCTCAACTGATATCGGCAATGTTGGGCGTGACTAAACTATTAATTTTATGCTTTCTTTTGGTAACGCAGAAAATACCAAGAGATTCCAATTTTTCATGAGTTTAGATGGATAATGTGGGCAAGGGCCTTCAGAAATGTATATGAAAATATTTCAGGTTTTGGAGTTAGAAGCCATGACTTCTAGTCAGTTAGTTAGTTTAATAGAAGACATGCCCTTTTTGAGTTACTTAACTTCTCGGAGTTTCAGTAACCTTGTTGATAAATGTATGTGTTATGGGTGATATTCAATGAATATTATATGTCATTTTTTATACGTATATATAAATAAAGGTATACATGCTATAGAAATGCTTATATATTAACACAGAGAATGAAAAAAAATAATAGTGATAATAGATAATCCCCGTAAAAAGTCTTTAGAGGATGGTCAGAAGAAGATGCTAATCGCCCAAATCTGCAACTTTTCCCAGAGACACATCCTTTGTAGCTTCTTTCCTAATTATGATTTTTTTTTCCTGAGTAATATAAACGTTCCCTGAGCAAACTTGTTTATAGTACTAATTAGTCACATCTGGAATAAAGTATTTGCAAAGACAAGAATCAACACACTGCTCTCTGAATTACGAGGGTTTTTTTTTTTTTTTTGGTTTGTTTGTTTTTTTTTTGGAATTAGTAGATCTAAACAATGCAGTTTGATTCTATAGCAAATTACATCCATTTTATTAATGTGCACCCCTTAAAACAAGAGACACCGTCTCATATTCTGACCAGTATCCAAATAAACAATCCATGCTTTTTAATTTATTTTTACCACCCCAAAATTGGGACCTGCCGCGTCCCGCCCCACCATCTCCCAGGCCTCTCTGTTGAACGAACGGTCTCTTTGACGATGTGAACAGAAAATAACCGTGGAGACGATTTTGTTCCCAGAATATCCGTAGCATCCACATCCTAGACTGAGCTCGAATAATTCACTGAAGATTATTTGTCAAATAATTGTGGCTTTGGGCTCTCTCTCCCTCAGGCCGCTAGGACAGCAGCCACGACTGAAACACCCATATCAGATAAGGAGGCCCCCGAAAGATGTAGTCTGCTGATACTAAGTTCTGACAACCCCACCTTCACGCACATTTTCTTCACCACGTGCAAAGACCATGCTCAGGCGTAACTCCAAGGCCCTTTAACGAATTGGTCAAGTCCCATAGGACCATTCTTCAATTGAGAAGCCAATCCTGGCCCTCCCAATGCGGGAAGTGAGTTGAGTTCCATTGTTATTTATCAAAGCCGGCGTCACAATGCCGTTGAATGTCACTGGTACATTTTCCTCCCTTTGTATGAGTTTTGATAGCTTAATTCGAGAAGTGCGTGCTCTCTAACGTGACCTTGAACTAATAAGTACGTATTAGTGCGTTTACTGTGTGTTGCATATCAGGTGCTGCCCTAGGCACCAGGGATACATGGGCTGGTCTCTTGGAGCGGTGTTCTTATATGGGGAAACAGACAATAAAAAGGTAAAAAGTGACAGTATCGGGTGAAGAAAATGACATGAATGTGATAGAGATTGGTCACTTTGGGGTTAACTGGACTGAGGAACCCCCAGGCGAGGGAGCCCCAGTGGAGTGCTAGGGTCCCACGGGGGCAGACACACATACTCTGGGTAGTTCTAAAGAGAGGAACACTCACACGGACTGTTTCCACCAGGTGAGGAAGGGATCTCGGAAAGGAATGAGGTCTGGAAAGTCAGACCTGATCCAGGATCAAAACTTTGGATTTTGTAGAACCCAGAACACAGGTCTGCACATTGACTCGTATTTTTCACAAATTCTCACCTGTGTTTGCCTTGTGTAGACTTCTCGTTGTTGAGTTATTTTATGCCCAAAGACAGTAGTTCTCTCTGCACCACTGAACAATATTGCAAAAAATGAACATTCTTCAATAGTTCAGCCTCATCAAGAAATTGTAGCATATTAAAACCCTCTACATAAAGGAAAAAGTAATAAAAAAATTATACTAAATATAATGGTGGTAAATATCTGGATGGTCAATTAGCGAATGAATAACTTCCCGGTTAATTCATATGTAATTAACTTCAAAAGACCTATTCTGATTTTTAAGTATTGTTGGTCACTGATCACAGAAGCAATAAATAAATAAATAACAATTTGTACAATTACAGGATTGAGAATAGGAGGGTGGCTGGGGGTGGGTGGAGAAGCAGCAGTGAGATCAATAGAACAAAGGCTTACAAAGCTGAATTCACGAAAAGCATGAAACGATATTCAACGTTACAGGTGATCGCGAAGATGGAAACCAAACCACAGTGATGAGACATTCTGCACTCCTATTTGAAAACAAAACAACACAAAACAAAAACTCTGCAAGTAGCCGTTATTGTTGAAGACTGCGACGGGAGCTTTGACTCATTGCGTGTGGGCTTAGAAATCCGTGTAAGTACTTTGAAGAACAATGTGGCGTATTTAGTAAAGTCTAAGAAATGCCTACCCTATAATTGAGTCACTCCACACATAGGTAGATGGGAATGATCCTAGGGAGACACAAGCAAGAATGTTCACAGCTGCAACACTTTGGCAACAACACAAAATATTCACCCATAGGGGGTGGTGTAAAAAAAAATACTGTATTTATGCCATGGAACATGATACAACAGGGAAAGTCAACAAACCAGCACTGCATATATCAACGTAGATGACTCACAAACACAACATTGAATGAACAAACATAGTTGCCAAAGAATATATATTGTGTAATGCAAGTTATAGAAAGCTGTAAAAGATAGAAAACAATAATGTATATTGCTCAGGGGTATGTGTAAGTGGCATACTGCGTGAAAATTATAACCATATTTTAACTATAACCAAACCATGCTTTGCTACAGGAAAGAATAAAATTACAATTTCTGTTTTGGAAGATTGACTTCTACCGATTTGTCAATGCCTATCAAATGATCTTTGCATGTTCGTGTTCAACAGAGTAAAGCCAGATTCATCCATGTATCTTTGTTCAGAGTTGAACAAAGAATACTCCTTATTGACTTTAATTTCAAAGTTTCTTTCACGTGAAGTAAGGGATAGAACAAAATTCTCTGGATTAGTGAGTTTGGCAGAGATTCATAAAACCTCCATTATATCAAAATTTTTGGAAATGAAAATACGGGGTCTTTATTTCTTCAGGTTTGATTCTTGGAGCTTTTAAATGTCTCTGGAGAAAAGAAAAACAGCCAAACTCACTAAAAAACTTTAGCAGAAAATGTACTACAAGTTGCTATCATTTTTTTGTCCAAAACTCCAAACATGACCTTTTCTCCAAAAATCAGAGAAGATAATGAAATGAAAGCAAATGTTGCCATATTTTATTTACTGCTTTATAAAGAATGTCTGCTTCTTGTTGAAAACAATAAAGGTATTCAAGCATTGACTATTTAATTTTTTCTGGCCATTAAGACCACCAACTTTGGTCATCCCTTCTGGCGTTCTTCAAAGTTTAATTTTTTTTTACTATGTATGTCCATTTCATTACATCTTTTTGTGACCATAGTTAATTGCTTTCTCTGTAATTTCAGGGCACTGAAGCTTAAAAAACATCTAAAAAAAAAATTGTGTCTCACTGACTTTGTTCCAGAGCGATACTACTCAACTTCACTCAGTAATTCCATAATTTTCAATTACTTCATGTATTAACCAAAATTTATACTGACAAAACAAAAATATTACTCCTCACGATTTGCATGGTGTCATAGTTTTACATTTTATATGCAATGAAATCTAAAAGCAGCCTTAACTGGAGTAATTTGAATTGAATTTTTTCCCCCACAAGATCTGTGCTGTAATTTTCGATTCCAAATCCGCTGTTGAAATGCAGATACGTGTATTACCATAGGGTATGGAGACATGAACCCTGCCCAAAATGAGCTTATATGATCTCCAAACTTTGCAAACTCTCCTTCCAAATGGACGCAGGTAGCTTAGCTCTCTGGAATAACTATCACATAGAATGCAACTTACATTAAAGAGAAGTGATTTTAAAAATGCTACTTTAGTCCAACTTCATTCACCTCAGGTCATGATCTCATGGCTCATGAGTTCAAGCCCCGTGTCAGGCTCTGTGCCAACAGCTCAGAGCCTGGAGCCTGCTTCGGATTCTGTGTCTCCCTCTCTCTCTGCCCCTCCCCTGCCCACACTTTGTGTCTCTCTCTTCCTCAAAAATAAACATTAAATTTTTTTTTAAAATGTTCCTTTAAGGCTTACATGTGGAGATTAAAGGTTAACAGTAATAGAATTCAGACCAACGCATTTTTTAAGGGAACAAGTATTTTATCACTAAGATAGTTTAAAATTATACCCTTTTGGTGATTGTAAAAAGCAACCAAGGGCATGGGGGAAATGGGGGAAGGTGATCAAAGGTACAACCTTTGAGTTATAAGATGATAAGATCTGGGGATCTAATGTGCAGCATAATAACTAGAGTAAACAATGCTGTATTGTATCTTTGAAAGATGCTGAGAGATTAATTCTTAAAAGCCCTCACCACACACCCAGAAAGATAACCATCTTAGGTGATGGAGGTGTTAACTAATCTCATTGTGATAATCAAAATTTTTTTGAACCTGAACGTGGGAACAAGCTTTTCCATACCAGACATCCTAAAACACTTACTCTCCCTACTACACTCTACACTCAGTGGTTTAGTAAAATTGCTTTCGATTTTTAATAAACTTTTCAGCTTAAGTAACTATATTGGAAAGTTACAGGAACTATCACTGTATTTTCCACAATATTTTAAAAACCCAGTTGTGTGATTAAAGGGCAGGAGTGAAGAGAGAAAGGACTTAACTTATCAGCCATTATATTTGTGAGGAATTGAAAAGGCACAGGTTATTGAGCCAAAAATCACTCTGAAAAAGGCTCATAGTGCAGAATCCCTGACCTCGCCGAAGAGATCCTGATCTCTGATATGTGGGTGCAGCAAGAACCGAACCCTTTGACTGACAATCCCACCACCAACTCATCAGATGATATTGATGCGGGAGACCCTTGGGCCCAAACTGGAAAACTTTGTCAGGGGAATTAATATTTTGTATTGAATGTAACAGCCTAGGATCTTTGGACATTCCCTACTGGATCAAACTGACCCTGGGTTTATGAAGCAAAAACATTGTTTGTTGAAAACCATTTATTGAGCAAATAAATATTAGAATGAAATGATGTATGAGAAAATGTTTTATGCAACAAAATTTATAAGACTCTAGCCAAGCTAAATAAAGGAAAAGGAGAAAGGATGGATACTACTAGTGTCAGAAATTAGAGAGGAGACATCACTACAGATTCCATGGACATTGAAAGAACAATCAAGGAATATTATGAACAACTCTATGCCCACAAATCTGATAACCTAAGTGAAACGGACCAACTGCTTAAAAAACACAATCTGCCAAAACTCACACAAAGAGAAGTAGATGATATAAACAAGCCTATATTTATTAAAGAAAGCAAGTCAGAAATTAATAACTTCCCAAGACAGAAAGTAACTGGTTAGGTGAATTCACTGTGAATTCTACAAACACATAAGAAAAAAATAATACCAATTTTCTGTAATCTCAGAAAATGGAAGCGGAGGCAATATTTCTTAACTAATTCTACGAGGCCAGCATCATCCTAATACCCAAACCACATTACAAGAAAACACAATTACAAACCAATGTTTTTCATGAACATAGACGCAAAATCCTCAAAAAGATATTAACAACTTGGATTAAAAAATAATTATACACCATAACCAAGGAGGACTTATCCACAGTATGCAAAGCTTGTTCAACCACCAAATATCAAATGATGTAATCCATCCCATCAGTAGACTAAAAAATAAAAGTCACATGATCATACCAACAGACGGATCAATGGAACAGAATCGAGAGCCCAGAAATAGACCCTCATAAATAGTCAACTAATCTTTGATGAAGGAGTAAAGGCAATACAATGGAGCAAAGGTGGTCTTTTGCACATGCAAAAAAAAAAGAATTTAGACACAGGCCCCAACTCTTCACAACAAATTAACTCAAAATGGATCACAGACCCAAATGTAAAACCCAAACTAAACTCCTAGAAGAGAACATAGGAGAAAACCCAGATGATCTTGGGTGTGGCGATGCCTTCTTAGACCCAACACCAAAGACAAAGGCCATGAAAGAAATTATTGATAATCGGAACTTCATTAAAATTGAAAACTTCTACTCTGTGAAAGACAATCTCAAGATAATAAGAATACAGATCATAGACTGGGAGAAACTATTTGCAAAAGGCACATCTGATAAAGAACTGTTACCCAAAATATGCAAGGAAATACTAAAAGTCAGCAATAAGAAAGCAAACAACCTGATTTTAAAAACGGGCCAATGACCTTAACAGACACATCACCAAAGGAGATAGAAGGATGGCAAATAAGCCATGAAAAGATGCTCCATGGCGTATGTCATTTGGAAAATGCAAACGGAAACAACAAGGAAACACCCCGACTCACCTATCAGAATGACCAAAATCTGGAACGTTGACAGCACTAAATGCTGACAAGGAAACGAAGCGATAGAAACTCTCATTCATTGCCAGTGGGAATACAACGTGATACAGCCAGTTTGGAAGACAATTTGGTGGTTTCTTACGAAAGTAAATGTACCCTTATCATATGATCCGGCAATCGTGTTCCCTGGTACGTACCCGAAAGAAACTGAAAACTTATGCCTACACAAAAAACAGAACACGGATGCTTACGCAACTTTATTCATAATTTCCAAATCTTGAAAGCAACCAACATGTCTTTCAGTAGATGAATGAATGAATAAACTATGATACTTTCAGACACTGGGAGAGTATTTAGTGGGAAACAGAAATGACCTATCAAGTCATGAGAAGACATGGAAGAAGCCTCAATGCATATTACTAAGTGAAGGAAGCCGATTAGAAAAGGCTGCATAGTACTTGTTTTCACCTATATGGCATTCTGGAAAAAAAAATTACGGAGACAATAAAAAGATCAGTGGTTGTCAAGGTTGAGAGGAGGGAGGGATGCATAGGCGAAGCACAGACGATTGTTACGGCAATGAGAATACTCCGTATGGCACTATATATATTGATCGATATATGTCATTACACTTTTGTGCAAGTCCATAGAATGTACAATGTCAAGGGTGAAGCCTACGGGACAGTATGGATTTGGGGTGTGTAGGATGTGCCAATGCAGGTTTGCCCTTGGTAAAAAATGCACCACTCTGGTGAGTGATGTTGATAATGAGTGAGGCTGCGCATGTGTAGGCATAGGAGGTAGACGAGAAATCTCTTCATCTCAATTTTGTTGTAAACGTAAAACTGCTCGAAAAGATCAAGGTCTTCTAAAAAGAAAAGAAAAGAAAAGAAAAGAAAAGGAAAAGGAAAAGAAAAGAGAATGTTTCATAAACCATTCAGCATCATGCAGACATAAGACTACTGTTTTCACATTGAGGGTGGTGTTTGACAAAATATTTTGTGGGTCTGGGATAGAAGATTAAAGGTGGTGGCTGGGGGACAGGAGACTTGCTTCCCTAGTGCAATTCTTAAAGGAATGATTCCAATAAATGTGTTTATACCAAGTTGCTAATGGTGTGAGACAAATGTGTGCCTAATCCTGGTGTCTGAGACAGAGCCGAATTCTCTCCAGGTCCCCAAACAAGTTTTTTAAATCTGCAAAAATGGCCTCAGAAAGTGGGAAGGAGAAATGAGATTTAGTTTTGCTTGTAAATAAGAAATATCCTGAATCCAAACACATATGCTCTATGCTAAACTCTCCTCAGATTAGCATAATCAGAAAGTGGAATTTGTTAATTCCAGATCAAGGAAGGAGTTGTAGCCCATCTGTTTCTTTGCAGAATTTGAAGACCTATTGCAGTCTCAGCGAGCGCAGAACTCGGCGTTTATTGCCATTTTAATAATTTTGTCCTTCCTGGAGCACCTCTCACCCAAAAGTCTTTTCACTTCACTGCAGGCGGTGAGGGTCTCCATTACCCACTTTGCGGGGAGAGGGAGGCGTGTGGCACCTGTTTCCCATGCAATATTAAAGAACAGTTTGAAATCCAAAGCGGAGAAGAATATTGCATTCACATTCACAGTGTAGAGGAAATAAAGAACACGGTCGTCTCCAAAGATCCAGGACTAAAATTAATCCCTGACTCACAGAAACAGCAACTAGGGGACAGTTAACTGCGTCTTGAATCCAAGCAGCTTTGTTGTTGTTGTTGTTGTTGTTGTTGTTGTTGTTTTCCCGGCAGCTGTCTGCGGCTTCCAGGCTGGATGTCCATTTGGCAGTGACCCTGAAGGCCGAGCACCTGGCCCTGATTATCAGCAGCACCGGAGGACCTTCCTTCAAGGTCTCCTCTCCCACGAGCGAACAAGCTTCATCTGTGGTTCGTGCAGATGTGGGCCGGCAGGTCGGAGGTGCATGAAAATAATTGGCAAGTCAAAGGACACGGCAGCCCACGGATAAGGCCACCGCTCCCAGCCTGAGTGTCCATCCTGCCGTTACTTTAACAAGCCTCCTCTGCTCGACTTCAAGTTCCGATTAAATACCACTCTTGATGAATGAGCCAGGACAGTGCGGCACTGGGGACATCATTTATTTCAGATGGGAGTCAGAAGGGCATGTTTAAGGATATTATACAGGTCGCAGCACAACAAGGCCCACGGAAGAATACGAATGTCGGAAAGCCATTTGCCTTTTCAGTAGAAAATTCACACTCTTCTTCCATTAAAAGTGGGGGGTTTTTTTTGTTTCGTTTTTGTCTTGTTTTGTTTTGTTTTCCCAAATCTCTTTTCCCAACGCGTTCTGTAACTCATACATTTTGGAGTTCTGAATTACCAGCACCTGAAATCTTCTGGTCCATACTTTATTTACTTAGAATTGGCAGGAAATGAACTGTTTTACACGGACAGACTTTCGCACGTAGCCCACCCCACTAGCTTACTCCCGGGGGTGGTAATGTTAATTGAAAGATTGCACTTCATTTTTGCTTCCAAATAGCCTACGAAATATGGTTTAATAATTCCTTCATAATTCAGCGCTCTAACTCTGAGAATCACTGATTTTGCTTACCATACGGCAATGTAACACGGCCCTGACTCGAAGTGGCCTTTGAAAACTCGTGTCTGATTTTCAGAAGCTTTCTGGGCTCTATCCCCTGCCTGTTCCTGCTCAAAGCAATCCTCCCCTTGCTTCTGTTCTCCCCCTTTCAATTTTTAAGAGTACCGCATGACCAATTATTTTCAGAATGTGTTTAGAGTAAGAGGAAATAGCGGCCCTGTGTGAGCAAGGACGGACTTAATTGATCGTAAAACCCATGACTGCACGTGGTCTCTATATATTAACTGTAAATGCATAGTATCGAATGATAACTCCGAACGAGATTCATTTTTGAGCCAATAGTTGAGAATGCTGGTTCAGTGCCCCCCAAAGAAGCAAAATGGGGCTGCATAATATTGCCTCTCAGTTTTGGGGCTGAGAGGCAATGTTATATATATCATTATATATATTACTATGTGTATATATTATTATGTACATGTAGAGTGTATATGCACATGTAAAATGTATATGTATATGGAACAATATAATAAAATATATTTGTACATATGAATGTATATACATGTATATTTGTAATAATGTATATGATGATAATATATATACTCTGTATTAATGTTAGTCGTGCATAGGCCTTGTTCGACATCTATATTGAAAATAAATACTAAAATAAAATTTTCAATTTCAAAATGAAATACCTCTGGGAACGAAATGATCGATGTGGTACCTCCAGGCACCGTGGCATCGTCTGGAATGGGAAGTGGCTAGAAACTACTCAAATATCCCAAAGAAGGGACAGTCTGAAGGGGCAGGCGAACCATGGTTCGTCTTTGTAAGGGAACGGTCAACGGCTGTGAAAACAAATAAAAGCAGAAGTAAAAAACAAAAACAAGGTGAGTCTTTTTTGTACCCATATGGTATGGCTTCCGTGCTGGAGAAGGTAGGCTAACCCGTTGCAGGAACTGGGCCCGCAGTATATCAACACGATCAAGGTGCAGTATATCAACACGATCAAGGTGCAGTATATCAACACGATCAAGGTCTCTCTCACTCTCCTGGTTGGCAGCCAGCTCTCCTCCACAAGGTGATGCTGGGGCCTCAACTTGTAAAGGGCCATTTTTATAAGCTTTCCCTGAGATTACACAGAGACCACCACACTTTTCCCTTCCTTACGTGGCCCCACGACCCTCTAAAAGCTCAGATCGTCTGCATCCCGGCAATGGAATGGGAAAGAACATGGCAGACGCATATCTGCTTCTTAAACCTCCTGATCTGAAAGGGCGTGTGGCTTCTCGCACTCTGTCTCAAAGAGCTAGTCCCATGGCCATATCTAGATCCAACAGAGGCTGTGCAGTACAGCTCCTGGCTGGGCAGCTGCTTTGGGCCGTACCTGCTATTCTGGAAGGGGAGAGTATACTTTGCTGGACCCTTGGCCTCTCTGTGACCATCTCATTTGCATATCATTGCGTAAAGAAAGCAAGGTGCACAGGATTGTGTCACTATTTGTCTGAAGGGAAGGAGGAATACGCATTTGTATTTTCTCGTCACATGTATTGAAAAAGCTAGTAACCATGGTTACCTATGGAAGAGGTTCTGGGAATTAGCAATGCTAGATAAGGCAGAAGGGGAATTTCACTCTATACCTTTATATACTTCTGATATTCTAACAACGTGAATGGAATTACCTACTCAGAAAAAAATAAGCTGAAGAAGAAGAAAATGGTAGAACACCACTGATCTAGACAGAAGGAAAAGAAACATGACTTCTAGACGCACTGTAGACCCAGCTGGCTCAGGGCCCTCTCATCCTACAGGCAGCGTAGGAGTGGATGAGGCCATCTGGGAGCCCCCTGAGGAGCTGCAGTGTTGGAGACTGAGCAAAGTGTAGGCGAAAATGTACCAGAACTGATGTCATTATAGGAAACCGGCTTTTCTTTGCTCAAAGAAGAGGCAGATGTTTATAGAGTGAATATCTCACTTCACACAATCTGTGAAATATACATAAGCAAAGCAGGTGTATTTCATGGTCTTTCCTTCCCCCCCTTGCAACAAATATGTTTCTCACTGACCTCAGTGAGTTAGAAGTACCTTTATCACGGAGAATGGAACACTGATGTCACTTCACATGCAAATGTTCCCTACAGCCCCTGGATATGGATTTAGAAAGAGTAGGGTATCTCTAGGCAGGATTCAGAGGATAGCAGGGTGCAGATGCGTAGCTGAAGGAAGAGTAGTTAGTTGGCTGCCTACTGCCTACAAGGGAAGCTGTCCAAAGGATGTTTCATTCTCCTCTTCAAAATTTTTGCCTGTAGGACTCCCACGAGGATCGGGAATCCACTACAAGGAAGGTTATAAATGTGAAGGCTCCCTGAGACACGAACGTGAACTGCACAGACCATCAACTCACTACCTCCATGGTTTAATCAGTTACACAGTCCCAACTGCTAAATGAGTGAGTGCGGTATCCTGGGAGAAAGATGTAGGGGGGATCTGCAGAAGGGGCAGGGTCTCAGGAAGTTCACTCTGGACAGTTTGGGGACATGAGCTTTCAAACGGGACAGAGTGAACATACTTCCCTGTTTAGCTAAGAATTGATTCTGCTGTTGAGTCTCAAAGTGTAGTGTCCCAGCCACTCAGTGACATTCAATTATCCAAGCCAACAGAGAACTCTTTACCATAGTGACTTGTAAATAATGTACTCTTTCCCTAACAACCCAGTGTTCTCCATTAGATGGATTATAATTCCCTAAACGAACCAGCAAGAGAAAAGTGGTAGTATCATTCCTTAGGAAAGTTCCTTACTTTGCTTTCCTGGCGTGCACGCATACACTAAGATCTTGTATGAACACGACACAATTTGCTTCCGCAAGGGGTTCCCTAACTCATGGAGGAGACAAATACTGAAATTAATAGGTTCAATTGTAATAAATATTACAATTAAAAATATAGAGTTTTGGTTCCTAGATTTTTGGTTTCAGTAATCCATAACATTAAAAATGTAATAAAATAGAAAGCTGCCATTATTTACTTTGTCAAAAAAATCCTTAATAAAACTACCACTTAAAATCACCACCATTTCATAAAATAAAGGTTATTATAAAAAAAAACCTGAAAGCTTTGATCTCAAAAGAGAATAAAGAAAAAGATAAGTCCTTATATTTTAAAATTCAAATACAATTTTTACCTTAAAATTTCTTGACATTGTAATTTGTTTCTTGATACAAGTTTGTCGTTCTGTTTTCAATTTGGGGACCTGCATTCTACAGTACAATGTGAAATGGAGCTTGAATGTTCAAATTTTTTCCAGTAGTATATTTATCACAGTTATTTTGGAAAATTGATTCATGAAGGTATAATGATGGCAATTGAAGTAATATTCTTAATGCTAGTCACCGAATTCGGCACACAAATTCCAAGTGAGTTGATGCAAATCGCAGCCTTCATTCTCGTAGCGACTTTTCCCCTAAAAATCTAATATCTATTCATCAGGAAAAGTAGGAAAGAGACTTCAGATGCTTGCATTTGGATGGCCACGACACCTGGGGCTGTGTAAAATGTGGGCTATAATCACCAACATGAAGAATTCAGGACTTTTTCTAAAAGGAAGGTCACATATTGGTGAAAATGTCCTGGATCTACCCAGGTCTACTGCCTATCTTTTGGGAGCAAGTGGCATGAATATTCTTGACTGGGAATCTTAGGGATAAAAGTTGATTTCCTTGAAACTAGAATGAGTCTATCACAGGCAGCATATAGTTAGGTCTTGTTTTTTTGTTTGTTGTTTTGTTTTGTTTTATTTTGTTTTGTAAATCCACCCAGCCACTCCATGCCTTTTGATTGGAAAATTTAATCCATTTACACTTAGAGTAATTATTAATAGGTATGGACTTACTAATACCATCTTAATTGTTTTCTGGCTGTTTTGTAGCTTCTTTCCTCCTTTCTTCCTGTCTTGCTGCCTTCGTTTTTGAATTGATGTGTTTTGGGGGGTGGAGGGGTTGTGTTTGTTTGTTTGTTTGTTTGTTTGTAGCAGTGTGCTTTGATCCCTTTGTTTATCTTTCACGAATCTATTGCAGATTTTTGTTTTGTGGCTGCTGTGAGGCTTACCTAAACCACAATACAAATATAACAGTCTACTTTATAGTGATAACAACTGAACGTTAGTTGCACACAAAACTCCATCTTTTGGCTCCCCTCCTTTTATATTTTGGATATCACAATTTACCTCTTTTTATACTGTGTATTCGTAAACAGATTATTGTAGCTGTAGTTATTTTCTAATACTTTCTACCTTTAACTTTTATACTAGAGTTAAGTGGTTAACTCACCACCATATTACAGTATTAAAGTATTCTGAACTTGCTTATGTACTCACCTTTACCTTTGTGTTGTGTATTTTCATGTTACTAATGTTATTCCTTGTAGCTACTTTCTCCTAAGAAAGTTACAAAGTGACTAATGTTTTCATGTTGCTAATTAATTTCCTTTCATTTCAGCTTGAAGAACTCCTTTCAATATTTCTCTTCAGACGGGTTTAGTTGTGACAAATTTTTTCAGCTTTCGTTTTCTGGAAAACTCTATCTCTTCTTCATTTCTGGAGGATAACTGCTAGATAGAAAATTCTTGTTTGGTGCTTCTTTTTCCTTCAGTGCTTTAAATATATCTTCTCACTCTCTCCTGTCCTGTAGGGTTTCTGCTGATAAATCATATGGAGATTCCCTTAAAGTTACAAGCTTCTTAACTCTTGCAGCTTTTAAGATTCTTTGTTTGTCTTTGATTTTTGACAGTTTTATTGCCATGCATCTTGGAGCACATCTCTTTAAGTCGGGTTTCTTGGGTGACCTGTGAGCTTTTTGAACTTGGATAACCAAATCTGCCTCCCTATTTGCGTAGTTCTCAGCCATTATTTCTTTAAATACATTTTCTCCCTCTCTTCTCCTTCTGGAACTCTAATAATTCAACAATTGATTCTTTTGATGATATCCCATAAGTCATGTAGATGTTCCTCATTCTTTTTCACTTACTTTTTTTCTTTTTTCTCTTCTGACTGGACGATCTCAGAGTTTCTGGCTTCTAGCACACAGATTCTTTCTTCTGCTTGATCCAGTTTGTCCTTCATGTTCTTGATTTGCATATCTTTATTTCATTCATGGTATTCTTCAGCTCCAGAAGTTTTGTTTGGCTTCTTTTTATTATTCCTATCTCTTTGTTGAACTTCTCATTTTTTCCTGTATCATTTCCTTAATTTTGTTGAACTGTCCTTTGATAGGGTCCGTGACATGGTTAAGAAGACCCACATCCCTTCAATCCCTCCAAGAATCCTATCTGCTGCTTTCTCAGATTCCCCCCCCCCCGTATATGCAGCCCAAGATTCATTATTCTGCTGGTGGGGGCGGGGGGGGCGGGAATCAGCAAGAAGTTGGCCTCTTTGGCAGCCTCCCACACAACTCAGGTGCTCACACATATGGTCTCACTTTCCCCGAAGAGACCGCAGGCTGAAAAGATCTGTCCTCGCCCCGAAGCGTGCCACCTTGGGGGGAGATTGTTCCTCTTGCCCACCTCCAATGCATCCAAACTCATTTTTTAATTTTGCCCCATTGGGGTGTTGGAGTTTCTCCTCTGCAAGCCTGAACTTCCACAAAGGTTTTGTTGTCCACGAGTGATTGTCGAAAACAGTGTTCTCCAAGAACTCTTGCATAATCCCCCTTCTTGTGCAGGGTCAAAGTGAGAAAGCTCATTTGTCCCCTTCTGTCTTGTGTACCAGGTTTTGCTAATTTAGCCGGTGAGGTCCTCCTTTGGAGAGTCCTGGGGTGAAGCAAGTGTTTCTGAGTTGACTCTGACTGCACCAACTCTGTGATAGGGGTTGTTAAAACTCACACCCTAAGTCAGTAGGGATTGACAAATCTTCTAGAACAAATTCCACTAGTCTCTCACCTCTATGATTTCACTCTTCCGTAAGGGTCTAGTTCCTGGAAACATTTCTACTTGTCTACATCTCAGTCGTGCATGGATTTAGGATGTACCAGGAAAGGCTTCTCTAACCTTTGCCCCTTGAATAGCTACAAACAGAATCCTACACGTACTCTTTATTCTGGAGATTTTTGAGCTTTGTCATGCCTTCAAGACAACCTGATTTTTATATAAACGTATTAGTTCTCATTCCCATATAATATTGTATATATATATATATATATATATATATATATATATACATATATATATATATATATATGTAATATTCTTCTGTTTCTTTTACATCACGGGAAAATAGGTGAAGAATCCTGTCTAAGAGTAACCTCAAGGCTTGTTCTCCGGTGTCCATCTTATCACATCTTTTTTCAGGGAATCTCAAACTCTTTCATTCATTCATTCATTCATTCAAGAAGCATCTCTTGCACCAGGCGTTTTGCTAGCCACTGACCTTACAATGACATTCAATCCCTGATCCTAAAGAGAAAATTAGTGTTCTTTGGGAAGAGAGGAACGTGCAATCGTCAACTACGATACAAGTGACCTTGTAACAGCTATTAGAGATGTCTGACTCTGTGGTGATGCGAATGTACTAACGAACCCTCATTTTTAAAAAAAAGTCAAGTAAGTATACTAATTGTCGAGGCATCAAATCATTGTAACAATCCTGCCTCCCTTTCTTCAGTTTTCACTGGGGTATCAGGGTACTGGTACGATTAAATTTGACTGGATTCTTATGACCTTAGCTGAGAACTATCAGCAGAATCAGGAGGGGGCGGGTGTGAGAAAGAAAGGTGTTGATGATGCACACCCGGCCGTCCAAGTAGGGTGGAGGACCAAAACCCTCTGAGGTGCTGAACCCTACAACCTTCCCCCACCATCGCTGCCACCATTAATTTGGTTTCCGTGCACTTCAGGTTTGAAGGGTGTTGTCAGCATGCCTCCAAGAGGAAGTGATTACGTAGCCACACCCTGCGTTGTTTCTCCGGCTTCCGCTTCCTGCTGAATGTCTGAGGGGTTTGCCCCCAAAGAGCCACGATCTGCCCATTCCTGCCATTTATACATACCTACCTGGGTGGCCGTGTATACACACACATGAATAGGCACACACGTGCAGGAATACACACACATACCCCCAGGCATAACACACACGCACCCATCCACACACATGCACCCACACACATGTGTAGACATTTCTAGTCTCGCCCTTATCAACTCGGACAAGAAGCCGAGAGCGATTTTCTTTTTTCTTGCTGAAAAGGGTTCAAGTTCCTCCAACAGTCACAGCACGTTATGCCAAAAAGAACACAGAACAAAGCTGAGAAACCAGGCTCAGAAGAGCGTCAGCTACGAAACAAGGTGTGGCATCACGTGGCCTGCCATTATTAACCACCAGCGCGAGTGTGATGGGTTGGACAGTGGTCCCTCAGAATGTGACCTTATTGGGAACAAGGGTTTATGTAGATAATAAGGTAAAGATCTTGAGATGAGACCGTCCTGGACCAGGGTAGGCCCTAAATCCAGTGATCAGCGTCCATTAGAAGAGGCGGAAAAGGAGACACACAGAGAGACAGGGAGAAGTCCACGTGGAGATGTAGGCAGGGGCTGGGTTGACATTGTCTCTGATAAGCCAAAGACACCAAGGATTGCCAGCAGTCCCCAGACACTGCAGAAGGAAAGGGGGACCTTTCCCCAGAGCCCTGGGAGGAAATGTGGCCAACCGGCACCTTGATTTTGTGGTTCTTTCCTCTAGAATTGGGAGAGGACGAACTTCTGTTCTTTTAAGACACCGTGTTGGTGGTGATTTGGTACCACCGTCCCAGAAACCTGATACAAAAGGCTACCAGCATTTGCAACAAATATTCAGGGAAGACAAGCTTGGCCCAGTGTCAGTCCACCCACAAGGCTTTAGCACTTCAAGACTGTGCTTTGAGTAAGAGCAAAAGCTTTACCAAGCCTTCAGTAATAAGGACGTTGAAGCAGGAAGTGGACATGCATATATTCCCGGCGTGGGATGACAGGACAAGGCACCAAAAGCAGGTCCTCGGATCAGGCAGCGGGATCACCCAGAGCATGACTCAAATATCAACAGTAATGAGTGCCTTTCGTTCACTGGGAAGAATTAATAGGGGGTGAGTCATGGGGCGGTAAGAGAAAAAGGCAGGAAGTTTCTCGGGAGAAGTGGATGGGTTTAAATGAGTAAATTCAGGAGAACGGTGGAGGTCAACTGACCTTAAGAAGAAGGAAAATAGACGCCAGAGTGGGGCGCTTTGCTTATGTGTAACCAACGAAGGTTTAGCTCCGGAGGGCAGGGGGACCCGGCCCAATCAGGGTGCGGGTGTCTCCTTTCTGTGCTGTGTCCGTCCCTGTCCTGTGCCTCCTGCAACAAGACCTCCACTTGGCTGCACCTGCATTACGATGAGACCAGCATTCTTGTTAGGGCAGGAGACACATACCTAACTCAGTCCACCTTGTCCCTCGAGGGAAGTCTGGGGAGGAATTTGGTAGATGTTTGTGCCCCCAAAGAAGGATATCATGCAGAGGAAGAACACGTCTTGTATGTAAAGGTTAAGATGAGCCACCATGAGAGAGAGAGAGAGAGAGAGCGAGAGAGCGAGAGAGCGCTTCCCGTGACCGCCCATCTCTTGCATTGTTGCCGAATTCGTTTTGAGGTCTAAGCCAGGTGAGCAGCTGATCCTTTTTTCGTCCCCCTTCACTTGGACATTACAGCTAGGAAGGAGACGCCAGGGGTCTGAAATGCCCAGAGAGAAAAAAGCGAGGGAGATGTTCCTGGTACTTACGTGCGATCTTGTAACGCGACACTGGACACAGCCAGCTTCTTGGTTGCCGCCTCTCCTTGCCGCAGAGAACTGGAATCAGTCATCAGCTGTCATCAGTTCCGTCCTGGAGTCAGGCACGCACAGCCACTCCAGAGCCTTTATAAGCAGTTTATCAAAATGTGCAATAAACAGCGTGCTGTTCTTACTCATCCTCAGTGAATCATTTTGCCTTCTCCCTGAAGTCTGCGTAGACAACCATGACATAGATTGTGCTATGCTTCTCCTTGACCTGGATGAACACCATCGGACTTTTGACATAATAAGGTGTCGATGCTCCGCCTGGGCGGAACCAGGTAGGCGGCCACCCTTCGCAGAGCTCCATCCCGTGTCACGGGTGGCCACGCAGGTGACGTTTCGAACCCACGGGGTAGGGTGGTAGCCACGGCCTGGGCTGCGAGGTCAGATAGGCCTGCGTCCTGCTCTGATGGCACTTCTACGCCTGCTTACCATATCCTCCGGAAACCGCATTTCTGTCTCCTTATTTCTCAAGCTGGGACGGTACTTGGTGATGTTGCGTCCCTTCGGGTAAAATAATGCCCATGAAGCGCTTAGCAGGCACCCAACACAGGGCCGTCTCCTTAGGATCCCCTTCTCCTTAGGTCGGTGCTTTTCACCACAGTGAAAAAGTATGAAAGGCACCCCGGGAGCAAGGGAGAGCAAACCCCTTGCCCTTGTCCGCCCAGAGCAGGGAACCTACAGAATTATCCACTTTCAGCGGCAGATTCTTTCAGGCCTCCTGTCCTTACACTAAACATTCGTATGCATTTCGTAACCCCCTGCATCATAGCAGCTCTGTCCTGAGGATGGGGTTTCCCTGGAAGCCTTCCCCAGGGCAGGCTGGTTTCTCTCCCAATCCTCACCACGGTGCCTGGTGTCGAGGAAGATATCTGCTCGGTCATCGTCGCCAACTCCAGATCGTACCCCTTCCTCCCTCTATAGTCTGTGGTGTAGAACCTTCACCGGGAGCAGTCAGCCACAGAGCCCAGGTCACCCTCCATCATTCCTTAAAGATTTTGACTTCTGACTCATTGGTACTTTTTCCAGCATTCCTCATTATTATTACTGCTTCAAGGATCACATAAAGTAGTTGCTCTCAGATATCACGACTGAGACTCCCAGGCAACGATCAGTAAGCAATAAGTTATATCATAATCGAGTTATACACACACACACACACACACACACACACACACACACATTTCAGGAACAATCCTTACTCATATTAGGAGCAACGGACCCATGTATTTTCTTTTCTTGTATCGTATCATATCGTATAGTGTTCTGTTCTATTCTATTCTGTTCTACTCTATTCTATTCTTACTCTAGCCTCTCTTCTACTTAAAAACAGATTTGACAATATCTATCCAATTTACAACATAGCCCACTAGTGGTTATAACCTGAAATTGGAAAACACTCTCACAGAGGATACTTAAGATATTCTGGCCTCTCAGTTCAATGCCTTTCCCTTCCAAAGACCTTGTGTTCCTCTCCCGTGATCACACCTCATACCTCATGGTTATTTTGGGGAAGGAATAATTTCCTCCACCCTTCAAAGTCTTTTCAGCTGGACTAAGAATCAAGATACGAGACAGATCAACAAGAGAAAATAAAATTTAATGGCATACACGCAGGGAATCCATATAGACAGGAAATCCCAGAGACAGTGAGGCCACATGAGGCTTCTGGGAGCTAAGGAGAGGGATAGGGTCCGAGGCTGCAAAGGGGAGGAAGGCCATTAGCAGGAAGGTAAAAAAAGAGATGTTTGGAGAACAAAGGTTGCCCTGTTACGCACAGCAGTTTCTTAGCAAAAAAGAATATCTGTGAATAGCTCTCTTCTTGGTACAAGCAGGCAGTTGAGGTGGGCCAACTGAGGTGGGCAGTTGAGCTAAAGAGCTTTTCCTGAATCTGCTGGGTTCCGATTGCTCAAAACTCAAGAAAAGTTCATGCCGGGGTGCTTCACCTTGGGGTGACCTGCCCTTGGCCCCTATATTACCAATACCTGCACCTGTCTGTGGTCTTAACGACAGGCAGTGCATTCCCAGTAAAAATTCCTGTCTTGCCAGTTATGCCCTTGTATGACCCCGAGTCTAACAACTGGGGCTCTCTCCTTAATGTCTCAGGTTCCACAGTCCATCACTGTAACAAGTAGCTGTCTCAAATATACTCCCAAATACTTAAGACTCAGAATCTAGTCTGGCAAGACACCAGTCCTGATTAAATACAACCTTCCCTCACACTGAAACCCATGCATCCAAATGCAGCTGAGTAAAACACACGGCCGTGTTGACCGGTCTTATTTTATTTTATTTTTAAAAAAAATTTTTTTTTTCAACGTTTATTTATTTTTGGGACAGAGAGAGACAGAGCATGAACGGGGGAGGCACAGAGAGAGAGGGAGACACAGAATCGGAAGCAGGCTCCAGGCCCTGAGCCATCAGCCCAGAGCCCGACGCGGGGCTCGAACTCACGGACCGCGAGATCGTGACCTGGCTGAAGTCGGACGCCTAACCGACTGCGCCACCCAGGCGCCCCTGACCGGTCTTATTTTAAAGAATGCTTCTGAACAGTCTTCCTCCATTTCTGTGGGCCATTCAGTGCCCCCCTCTCCTCCTCGGGTCTCCTCCAACCTCCAATACTCCCTCAATCCCAGTGGACATCTTTGCTTCACTGAGAAAGCAGAGAACCGCCAGCTCCAATTTTCTTTCCACTTGGGTTCTGGCACTCCTCTCAACGTCGAAGGCCCCCGAGTCTCAAAGTTCAGATCCTTTTTGTGACTACGCCCCCCACCCCCCACCCCGGGGATTGCATTCCACCAATGGCTTTCATACAATAAATTCTATGTATTTATATTCTGATGACAGTCAAATTTATTTCTTGCCTTGATTTTATTTCCTGAAATTGACTCTTGTATTTAATTACCAACCCAACATATCTGCCAGGGTTCTTTTTTGTTAAGACATTGAGTGTTCTTTTTTTTATGTTTATTTATTTGTTTTGAGAGAGAGAGAGAGAGAGAGAGAGAGAGACAAAGGGAGGGGCAGAGAGGGAGAGAGAGAATCCCAGCAGGCTCCATGCCGTCAACACAGAGTTCAATGTGGGGCTCGATCTCACCAACTGTGAGATCATGACCTGAGTTGGAGGCTTAAGGGGCTGAGCCCCCCAGGCGCCCCTCTACTAGGGTTTTTAACAAACATCTTAAACATAGTATGTTACAAAAGCAATCCTCGCCTTGTTCTTCTTTCCGCATTCCTGCGACCCTCCAGTCTTTTCCATTTCTGTTCAATGGCCGGCCCATCCTCACTTTGGTCAAGGCCAAATCCTTACAGTCGCCTATGATCCCTCCATGTCTCCAGTGCCTAAAATGACAACTCACCCCAGTTGGCCAGGACTTCCTCATTTTAGTGCTGACGGTCCCAGATCCCTTGAGTCCCAGGAACACCAGATGGTTATTTACCATATTCACATCGTGCTCCTGGCTCTCTTGGCCTCCAGGTCACTCACCTTCTGAAGTATCATATATTTTCTCATTTATCTATTGTTCCCCCCTCAACCCCGACCTGCAACGAATGCTACTCCACGAGAACAGGGTATTTGTGGATTTAGTTCAATGCCGAATCCTCAGTGCCTGGAAAAGCACCTGGAACATAGCAGCTACTTTAAATACGTGCAGAACAAATATACCAGTTGGCCTGTCTACCGGAGTGTTTCAAATATCCATCAGGTAGAGTTAGTGTTCCGTACCTTATCTATCCCGTGACTTTTGACACCTTATGGACTTAACCAGAGCCTTAGGCGAAAGGGGCAAAAAACAACACTCTGTCTGGAGTTTCCTATTGCCTTATGACCTATAGAAGACTCTGGGAGAGAAATGAAAGGAGGCTCTTACCGCGATCCCAGAGCTCCAGTTTGGAGTTGAAGGCTCAGCCTATTCTGGGCCCATCCCCTCTGGTCCCCCATCCTCTGTCAGAAGCTCTTTTCACGTGTGTGTCTATGTCTGTTTCCTCTCTACTAGAATGTGAGGAACATGCTTCATGTTAGCCACCCTAGAACCGTCACGGAGCTTCGCAAACAGTATTTCTCGAAAGAAACACTCTAAATAATATTTTTGAAGAGGAAATCCCAACAGTAGAGCTTCCTAGGAAATTGCTGCCGGGAATTAAGGAGGCACAGAGCTGGTGCACACTGTTTTGAAGGCAGCATGTGGAGTCTGGCTGTTGAGGGGAGAGGGGAGCATTGGTCGCTGGGTCTGCCCAGTTAGAGCCCAATTGACTGCGTATCTCCTGCCTTCGGGCTTGCGCAAACGGATGTCTTCGGCCCAATTAGCCTTCGGGTTCCTTGGATTTGGTTTTGTAGGTGTTTGGACCCGTAATCTACAGTAGGAATAACGCATAATTAGTGAAGCAACAATGAGTCACTCTCTACAGAGGTGGATCGCAGCTTCCCACCAGCAGACAAGTTCTTCAAGAGAAAAAAACTACACGCTTTGTCTATTAAGATTCCTCTTGGTGCCTAACAAGGAAACCAGGAGAAAAATCAAGGGAAATAATTCCTCAGCATGTGACCTATGTACTGGGTATCCTGGAAAGACAAAAGAGTCTATTCCTACAGCTACACTGTACGTTTTATGATAAAAGAACATCAGAGTTTGCAGTTCATTTTGTAGGCAGAAGGAAAAAGAGTACACAGTAAGTTTTACTCTTTCTACAACTTCCAGAAGATTGCTGGCAAGAGATAAAGTGAACCCAGAACGGGCTACGACTTATCTGTCAGCTAATTATAGGCAAATAGAATATTTTTCTAATATATAATGCTTCTATCATTTGTCCTGGAATCAATCAGTCAAGTCATTTCATAACTATTTTAAATGAGAATTATAATGTGGAAAGAAACCGTGAAGAATATAGCCTTGTATGAAAACTGAGTTGCTGTCCTCTGGGAGTTTATAAGCAAGGGAGCGAGAAGATATGAATGCAAGTAACTCTAGCAGAAGGCGGAAAATCGAACAATTAATATTTACTCCAGGTCTCAGGAGAGTGTTTGCTGTTTTCTTTTGTTTTGGGGAGGGTTCTTTTTTTCACTGAGCCTTTACTTTAAGAATTTAGTGCTTGGGGCTCCTGGGTGGCTCAGTCGGTTAAGCGTCCGACTTCCACTCAGGTCATGATCTCATGGTTCTTGGGTTCAAGCCCCACGTCAGGCTCTGTGCTGACAGCTCAGAACCTGGAACCTGCTTCAGATTCTGTGTCTCCCTCTCTCTCTGCCCCTCCCCTGCTCATGCTCTGTCTCTGTCTCTCTCTCAAAAATAAATAAACATTAAAAGAAAAAAAAAAAGAACTTAGTGCAAACTGGTAACAAAACAAACCAACCCAAGAACCCAAAAACACCTGAGGGGAAAGTACATTTTAAAAATGTATTTAGAATACTATAGTGGCACCTGGGTGGCTCAGTCAGTTAAGCATCCAACTTCGGCTCAGGTCATGATCTCTCGGTTCGTGGGTTCGAGCCCCACGTCGCGCTCTGTGCTGACAGCTTGGAGCCCGGAGTCTGCTTCTGATTCTGTGTCTGCCTTTCTCTCTGCCCCTCCCCTGCTTGCACTCTGTCTCTCTGTCTCCCAAAAATAAATAAACATTAAAAAAAGTTAAATTCTATAAAATGTTTAAAACTTGTTACAATATTATCTACCGATGTGGGCATATCTATTTAATCTTGGTTTTTTTAATCCTATATATTCAGTCACTAACTCAACAATGAGTATTAAGAATGATATATGCATCCTGTTCTATGTGGGGTACTTGGGCATAAAATACATCTATGGTCAAGAATCTCTCCGTGTAGCAGGAAGTGATGCACAGATACTGTTGAATAAGCACAAGTTATTTAAAATAGAGAGGTTAGGGGGATACATGAGGAGAGATAAAACATTTAAGGGCATCTCTCCAGAGGAGGGAAGGCTTGAGCTGAGTCTTACAGAACAACCCATATACCATGTAATATTTGCTGAATGATTTCTATGTGCCAGGCAGAGTTAGAGGCCTTCCACTCATTAGAATTCTTTGAATTAAGTGCAATTATCCACAATCTGAAGGGCCGAAGGCTTAGGAAGGTTAACCGGCATGCCCAGGTTATAAGTGGTGAAACTGGGAATCGAGACCTGATTAGACAGATCCTAAATGCAGTTCTCTTCACAGGGCTAAACGCTCCCGAGGCGGCTCAGCCCCTGGTCATGAAGGATACGATCCCAGACCCAGAAGTGGGCACAGGTACTGACACAGACACGGGCAGGCTGGGACGCCCTACAGAAGAGGCATTTCGGCTGCGGAGCACAACCAGCCCACAGAGGTGTAGACGAGGGACTGGGGATGGCTGGTGTTGAGGTCCAAGGACCAGATTGAAGGACACGTATGACATCGGGCTGAGGAGTTTGGTCTTCCTTTATCTTGACAGTGATGGCTGGATACTGGAAGGTGTAGACTGACAACATACTTAGACTTGCATTTTTACAGAGAGAGGTCACCCTGGCAGTGTGCCCCATGGACGGCTTCCCATTAGGGCCAAGGAGCCCTGAGCAGAGGACCGCCTGGGACCCCGGGGGGCTTAGACTTCAGAGCTATGGGTACCCAGTTCAATTTCACATGGAATCTACGGGGACCCACAAAGGTATTTAGACACTTCCTTCATTTTACAGATAAAAACAAGCCAAGCCGTTGACGATGATATAGAGTCCAGAAGTTGAAGATTTTATTTTTTGTTTCATTAAAGTTAATTTATGTATTTTGAGAGAGAAAGAGAGAGATCTCATGCAAGGGTAGGAGGGGCAGATAGAAAGGGAGAGAATCCCACGCAGGCTCTGTGCTATCAGTGTGCAGCCCAACACGGGGCTCGAACCCACGGACCGTGAGGTCATGACCTGATCTGCAATCTAGAGTCGGTCGGGTGCTTAACTGACTGAAGCACCCAGGCGCCCCGAAGAGTGTAGAGTGTACAGATTTTCTGGCTTCAATGAGTTTGAATTATTTAATTGTTCTGCTGATCCCATGGCCCTGCTCAGGCCCTAGGAGCTGAGAGGGGGGCTGAGAAACGTGCCCTCGCACGCATCGTTCTGCACCATTCATTCTCCCCGCTGCTGTTTTCCCATTTGGGGGGCATGGGGTCTCAGTAAGCAAGTAAGATTTTCTAACAAGGTTGTTGAGCTATGCAATAATAAGTAAATTTTTCATTTTTACCCCATTAAACTTTTATAATAAAGTGTTTCATTTGTCTTTGTCACCGACAGGTGTTATCTCGTTCCCATTTTAAATTTCTTTTCTTGATCAGATATTCAGGGCACACTGTGTTGTATCTGGTGCAGCACAAAATGCCGTTTCCAGAAAGGGCTGTGTCGGGGGCTTACTCTGGGGAGGGCGCGGTGCCATGGGGGAGAGAGCTCAGGGTCACAGGCCCCAGGACTGGGACCTCTGGGTCTGCAGGGAAATGCTTCACAGGTCAGGGTACCCACCACATCTCTCTCACACTGTTTTTAACCTGTGAAAAACATGCCTTACGGCACTTTTTTTTCAATTTTTGAGCATTAAGTGAGCCGAGAGGGAGCGAAGGTATATATAATAAGATTAGCTTACCGGGTTTTTTTTTTAAAACAAATGTTAGGAAATAGTATGTTCTGGTTATGAAGCAAACCATCTTTGGGTGTAATCAGCTTGTAAAGTGGATCTATCTATCTATCTATCTATCGCTTCTTGTTGAGAGATTCTAGAAAAAGTGTGCAAAATTCAACAGCAAACTGAAAAATAGCCATTAGCGTTGAGCAGACAATTTTCACAAATGTGGACTCTTCTGTCTTGGTTAAGATACTGGGTTACCAGAGCTGGCTCTGTTTTCTTCCTTGTAAAGCCCCACACTGTTCGCATTCTCTCTTTCCATAGTGGAAAGCACTCATTAGTGGACAGATGCACTTCTTCTCTGGATATTTAATGGATGCCAACCGTTTAATGCGTCCAGTGCTAAGAGATTATCATGCATATGCAAGCATAATGCCCACCAAGGTTGGTAGATAATAAATGTGGGCAAATTAGCTCAATCCTATTCCCCAACACTCTCACAAATCGATTTTTAGATGCTAGATGCTGTGTTATCAATATCATACAAATGGCGCCCCCCCCACACACACCTTTAAATGACACCACAGTAACATTATCTTAATGGGCGATGCTGCTTTCACTTCTGGGTCTGCCCTCAGGGATGCTATTACTCTCCATTATTATGCTAAAGACCGTCATTGTCACCTCCATCAGCAGTATAATCCACAGCCCTTCCCCTACCTGGAAAGACACCCCGCTCGCCTAAATTATGCTGCTGCTCTCGAACTCACAGGCCAGTGTCGGGTTTTGGAAGAAGCGCGAAACAGCCGTTCTACCAGACGGATGATCTTTAGTTGTAGGGTTTATCCATTTGCAGGACCGGGAAAACATCTGGGCAGTGGCAGTGAACAGGAGCTCTCGTTTCTTTGATCTGGTGCCCAAAAAATACTCCTTCTAGAATCTGGGGGAGTTGTCATAAATTCCAAACACCTGAGAATTTGGGCCAAATTCAGTTCCGTAAGTGATGGCCTCCTTGCAAACTGGAAATCAAAATTTGTACCGTGTTGTGCTTTTCTTTTTTTTTTTTTTTAATTTTTTTTTTCAACGTTTTATTTTATTTTTGGGACAGAGAGAGACAGAGCATGAACGGGGGAGGGGCAGAGAGAGAGGGAGACACAGAATCGGAAACAGGCTCCAGGCTCTGAGCCATCAGCCCAGAGCCCGACGCGGGGCTCGAACTCACGGACCGCGAGATCGTGACCCGGCTGAAGTCGGACGCTTAACCGACTGCGCCACCCAGGCGCCCCTGTGTTGTGCTTTTCAAATTAAGACAGAAAATGAAACCAATCGCCTGCTCTCAGATGCAAATGCAGAAAAGAGCAAAATCTCCTTTGTCAATGTCTTCTGCTTCCAAGGAAACAGTTTGATTGGACAGACAGTTTCTGCCCCCTCTTAAAATCGTTCTTGCTGATGCGATCATGGTCCCTGGCTCTGATGGCTGAAAGTGGGGGCTTCTGGGCAGCTCTCCTGGGAGCTGAAGGCTGAGGCATGGTCCCTCCTGTGAGCAGTTTGCTCTCTCACCTGTCCCACACCGTGTCCCTTGATCTTGGGTTTATTAAAGCGAATACTGGATGTTCAGAAACTAAGAAGGATGGAGGGGCGCCTGGGTGGCTCAGTCGGTTGAGCGTCCGACTTCGGCTCAGGTCATGATCTCGTGGTTCATGAGTTCGAGCCCCGCGTCGGGCTCTGGACTGACGGCTCAGAGCCTGGAGCCTGCTTCGGATTCTGTGTCTCCCTCTCTCTCTGCCCCTCCCCTGCTCATGCTCTGTCTCTCTCTGTCTCAAAAATAAATAAAAACATTTTTAAAAAAAAAGTTAAAAAGAAAAGAAACTAAGAAGGATGGAGAACTCCACCTCAAACAGTCGGTATTATTCGGATCTGCTAGAACACTGATTCCTTTCACAAAATCTAGCCCTGCTAAGTAAGAAGGTGATCTGGAGATGCATCCAATCCCAGGGTCTGGGAACTGACCCTGGTCTTCTCCGCAGCGATATCTATAGATAATTATTGGGGGAGAGGGTCCTGCATAGAGGAGGCAGCATTTTTTAAGCGATGAGCTGAGATTTTAGAACAAGGTGATTTCTTTCGAGAGTTTGAAATGGAGCATTCTTGGGCAAGTGCCCCCTCCTACGTACTGACGTTACGTTAGCAATCGGTGCCTGACACGTGCTTGGAGATAGAAGCGCGGATTTTTTTTTTAAAGCCCCATTTCCTTTGGACGACACATTGCCATTTTAAATTTCTCTGCGCGCGTGTTGTGAAAACACGATGCGTGTGCGCGTGTTGGAGGAGATTCCACGCAGCACAGAACTAACCCTGGAGAGCAATGATGCTGTCCTCGCGCGGAAGTGCTGATCCTCAGTGATCGCCAAAATTCTGTAGCTATTCCTTCGTCACGTCGCCCGGTTCTCCCTACACCTCTGTTCTCTTCAAATGCCGAATGTCAGCATCCTCAATTCACCGGAACGGAGGCCAGTCTCATCGCAACTCGGTGAATCGTCTACACGGAAAAACAGAACGACACAAACAAGCAGGCAGCCCAAGCAGCTCGGACTGCAGGGATGAACCACAGCAAACGCTCCTCGACCCGTAAAAGCCGGGGGCTGGACAGCACTGCAGAAACAGAAGGACAGGAGAGGGTAGAAGACATTCAATCCGTTGACCTCTGGGACCACCCATATGTGATGCTCTCAGATCTAGTTACCTGGCGAGCATGTCTGGAAGATGCCACGCAGAAGACGGACGGGAGCTGAGTGTGCCGTGCAGGGTGGGCGAGGAGTTTGGTTTCTTCTCTCTGGAGTCTGGCAGAGCCCTAGGGGCAGGGGGAACGTTACAGCGACCTCTGAGGGAAGACAGAGCAAGGAGAGAAGTCATCCGGAGACACGTGCCGTCTGCCCCAGTTCTGTTGCCCCCTCATTGCTGTTCAGTTTTGTTTCCTTGGATAAATACATTGGGACACATCGCAGGTGGGTGTCACTGGCCTCTTCGCGCCCATCTACTTCCCGCCAGTCATGTCGCAAGGTCTTAACGCATTAAGATCCTAATCCTTGTCCAAGCAGCGAGAGATGTTTTTTGCAAAGGTCGTTGATATTCTGGAAAGGAACCCAAGTTCCCGTAGCTATCTCCGAGTACTTAACTTATTATCCGGCTGTGTCTCAGGGGAAGTGAAAAATGTTTGTTCCATTTGGGATTTTGATGACAACAAAGTATCTTTATGGCCTCAGTCATTCTTGTGTATTAAAGATATAATTTAAAAACTCCATGGAAGTAACAAATATTGGAGCCTGAACACAACTTGAAGGCACATTGGGAAAATAATTTTAAGTGGCCACAGATTGTCGGGTGGAAAGAAGAGGGGCCATCAGTGGATCTATCCTGACATAGGCTTGACTTCTCCCCAGCGACGCCACAGTTGTATAAACTCGGTTCAGTATCTAAAGATTCTCACACACAGTTTTACCGCTTAGAATGGATTTGACCAGAAACAAACAAACAAAAAAAAACAGTACAATTCTAAACATCTTAGCGTATAAAATAAGACTGTCACATGGAAAGGCCCTTGTAAGCAGAGTCCCCTTCTAGGATCAATGTCACAGGTTACCGTAGGCAAGGGCATGCAGGTAACACCTGTTTAACAGCACACTCTGAAAAGAAAGAGAATGTGGACATATGGATCTATTCGCCTGTGGACATTTATTGTAAATTTTACTTGTAGCAAAGATGTGTAGCAAGCAATTTCCAAATGACGTACAATACCCTATTGTAAATTTCACAAAGGAAACTGGATCTCACAGACTGCCATTGACTTTGTAAAGCGTTTCCCTATTCAACCTGTGGTTGCAATTGACGACCAAGTGCCGTCATAACGTGAATACTGGTTAGGATTTTCATTTACATTACAGAGCAAGGTGAACGTGACAGAACAAAAATGTGTGACGAACTTTACTCGTTCATCACTAATATAAAAGACTACCTCTCTCACTTGGAAAAGAGTTTTGACCACCAGAACAACATTCCCTGAACTTTCTGTGACACTTGTCATGTCACAGCTACTGACCCAAAGTACTTTTAAGTTCAATCGGCTCTGTTGCGTCTTCCCACCCGTCCTTGTGGCTAGACAACCAACAAAACGGCAAGTCAAGCCCCGACTTGCAGCATCTGATTTCTGTGCCATGAGAGCTGATGTCAACCTGCCAATGTGATTATTGGATTACTACACGGAGATTAATCACGCAGAGATTATGCAGAGATTAATTATTAATAAGTTTCTATTAAACAACAGTCTTACAAAATTCCTGAAAATTCCACAGCCACTCTCGAACTCTTTGTAAGCTGTTTTCCTCCTTGAATACCAAGATTATTGGTTTCCCAACTCCAAACGTTATAGGGAATGGAGACCTTGTTTCCTTTTGTCCTAACCCAGTAACCAATTTAAGATAAAGTTATGTCTTCTCTGAGATTTGGTGCTTCCAACTTACTTTCTACCACCCATACCTGTGACAGTTATGATGCATTTGCTGCAGCTTTATGTTAAGGGTGAGCGGATGAAAGTTACTGAGGTGAAATCCAAAGAAGCACCTTGTGATATTCCTTTCAAGTTATTAATTTCTTCAAAACAATGCTGATAAAGGATAGCGAAAGACGTTTGTAAAAATACACAGACTTTACGAACATACACAACCACGTTTTTTGCTCTGATGAGAAAAAAATCAACGTGAATGTTCACAATTACATTGGGCTGGTCTCGATACGGGAAGAAGTAATTTATCACATGGGGGCATTTGTATATGCCTCTTCGCATAAGAAGTAAATGTCCAGTGGAAGTGGAAGGCCAGATGTCCTAAAGAACACGTCAGAAAATGACAGGGAGGCAGACGTACCAGGGAGATCAACGACCACAGTGGAGAGGACACATTCTTCCTGCCATTGGAAACTAAGCGTCTGATTTCGTTGAGACTTGAATAAGACATCTGAGACCGTTTGGTCTTTAGGAGATCACTAAAGGTTGCTGATAGAGCAGGATGGGACCTTAACCACGTCATCTCATTTTTTTAAAATACTTGTTTTTGAGAGAGAGCACGCCAGCAGGGGACAGAGGATCTGAAGCGGGCACCGTGCTGACAGGAGTGAGCCTGACGCGAGGCGTGAACTCACGAACCTGAAGATCGTGACCTGAGCCGAACCGACTGAGCCACCCAGGCGCCCCATGTCATTGTTAAATGCACTTGGGCTTTGAAGAGTGAGATTCCCATTAAAATCGTTGAGCGATATTTACATTTGCATTGGCAGGGGCACCAAAAAAATCACGGATAGTCTCCCAAAGATATTAAGACAAAAACATTCCTTTTTGCCTACCACATTTACATGTTTGCCTCTCCTAGACCAGCCAGAGCAATTACATCAGATTTCTTTCAGTGACATTTACATAAAAACCAAACAAATGGAGACAGAGAAGAAACTGCATAGCAGACAGAATTATTTTAGCCTTACAAATAGGAGTATCAGCATATTTTCAAGTCTTGACTAAATCTCAGCGTCTAAGAACCAGGAGTGATGTGGAAGGGTCATTTATTCCTGTTTCTTGGCCGTTGGATACAACTCTGTCTCCGGGTTGTTAATCCTCAATGGGTTAACAGGTGAATCACATAACCTGAATAGTTCAAGCAAAAGATCTGTTGGAGAGAAAGGCGACAGGAAGTAGCAATAAGGAGGGACCCCCTTGGTCTCCAAGAGGGCTGCTGCTTTCAAATATACTGTAACGTCAACACATGAGGAAATGATTTCCACCGAAAAGGCAATTTATTTCTTGACCTTTCCCGAAGGAGAGGCGCGCCATGTTGGGGGAGCCCCAAAGGAAGGCTTCTCTGTCAGGCACGAGGCAGAGAAGGGTGAGAGTTCTGAGCAAAAGCCTTTATTGTGGTTTCTTGAGAAGGAAGGGGTGAGGAAAGGGAAGCAGGCTTAGGATTGACTAGTTTGAATAATTTCAGCGGCGTCTGGGGGCAAAGGAGCTGTCTGGAGTTGTCTGGGGTGATTGCAGAAGGGCCCCGTGGGCGAAAACGGATGGAGGAGGTGACTGGGATGTGGGCTCTGGATTGATCAGTTTGTATTTGAAAAGCACCCCCAGGAGGAGGACTTCTTGAAAGGTGGGTCCTCAAGGAGGGAGGAGGTCAAGGCAAAGGGACCCGGGGCCTCTCTCAGATGCGTGGAGTCACGTGACGGTATCATCGGGGATGTTTCCGAAGCTAGAAACATGGTTACCACAGTCACCGATGCTCAAAAGGTTTTCCATAAAAACCTCACCTTCTGCTGAATGCTTGTAACATTTAGTCTGTCCATCAGTCAATGTGGGTGAGAATTGAACATTTACCTTGCGTGAGATTAGAAGAGAATTCATGCAGTCGCAGCTTGTACAACGCTCTAAGAGCCTTATGGTAAAAAGTGCAGAACAGATTCAGTGTTTAAAATAGCAACAACAAGCAACCAGCGTAGATGCATGGCAGAGGTTAATTCCATAAGCCAAAAAGCTAATGTTTTGAGTGAAAAGGGGGGAAAAATCATACATTTGTACTTGCAGTTGTAAACAAGCAGGCATGCTGGGTAGGTAGCCCGAAGCCAGCTGAATTAGAAAAATCCTTTCTGAGATTTCCCTTTCCATTATTTATAGGTAGAGAAGATTCATTGTTTGCAAATCAACAGGGGCAGCTCTTTTTCTATGTCCATTGACACGGGAAAATCTTTTCGTGGAGGATTTATTTGAAGTCCTGTAGTGATCCCATTCCCCCCCCACCCCGTACCTGGATGTGTTGAATGTAAGAGAGTCAAATAATATAAAACACTCTACTTGGTACTAAATCAACGTTGAAAGGAGTCCACTCTTCTGGACAGGGTGAGTAAGGCCAGAAAAGGGAAAGAAGGAATTTTCCAGAATACCTAGGAGAGCTAATTAGTGGAAAAATTATTTAGGCAGTAATTTAAAATAGTGTGTTTCTTTTTTTTTTTTTAATTTTTTTTTAACGTTTATTCATTTTCGAGACACAGAGAGACAGAGCATGAACGGGAGAGGGTCAGAGAGAGGGAGACACAGAATCGGAAACAGGCTCCAGGCTCTGAGCGGTCAGCACAGAGTCCAACGCGGGGCTCGAACTCACGGACCGTGAGATCGTGACCTGAGCCGAGGTCGGCCACTTAACCGACTGAGCCACCCAGGCGCCCCTAAAATAGTGTGTTTCTATTGTTGTTTTGTTTTTGCTAAAATCAAACGTAAGTATTTCCAAGAACGTGCTTATTCATCTTTGACATGGGATGTCTGCTGAGGTGAAGCTGATTTTATTTTATTTTATTTTATTTTATTTTATTTTATTTTATTTTTTTAGTTTATTTCATTTATTTAGAGAGAAAGCAAGCGTGAGCAGGGGAGGGACAGAGAGAGAGGGAGAGAGAGAGAGAGAGGATCCCAAGCACTGACAGTGGTCAGCCCGACGCCTGGCTCGAACCCACGAATCATGAGATCATGACCTGAGCTGAAATTAAGAGTCAGACACTGAACCGCTTAACCTACTGAACCACGCAGGCGCCCTGAGGAGGCGGACTTTCAGAGGAGAATGTAGGAGGTCAGAATTCTAGAATTCAAAGTCCATCCAACTCTTATGGCGGGAAGCACCTTTGCCGTTGATCCCTCAAAGACTGCAATTTCTCTAGGGACCTCACGGCCTAGGGAACACATGAAACACGTTGGTTCTGTCCCAGAAGGCATTCCTTATTTAGGGGGTTGCTGCTGATTTGCTGACGCAGCAATTCTCACTCCTCGGAAAATCTCCTCTAATTACTCTTGAAGATGGCCAAATTCAATTTTGAGACCATGAAATTATTTTCCCGATCCATAACCAAAATAAGTCTCAATGCTTCAGGAAAATCCATAGAAGAATTTCTAAGGATTGTACCGAGTTGTGATGATTCCCCGCCCCCCCCCGCCCCCCCCTGGTTTGATGTCTTTTGCTTGAAAGGGTCAGGAACATATCTGGCCTGACGTGAACCAACGTAGACCAGAAAGTGGAGGGGCCTCAGGACAAAATCAGGGAATCCCAGGCGACCACAGTTCACCTTGGCCTCCTGGAGCGCATCGCCTTGATTCTTTTCTCTGTGTCTACTGAGAAACTGACTTATGTGATCCACGTAGGAAAATTTAAAAAATGGCCAATGCAGCTCCAACATGGGTCTGTCGCTGGTCGGTCTCCCCGGGAGGCCCCGGACCAACCGTCAACCCACTTTCAAAGCCTCGGGAGGAAGGGCCTCAGACATCTAAACATCCAACCGTGGGGAGAGCCACAGACTGGGGAGCCGGGGCAAAGGGCTGTCACTGTCCAGTGCTGTTAGTGGAGAGCGCCAAAGCCCGGGAGGGGGTGCTGGGCAGTCGCCAGCACAGCCTCGGGGCTGTGCTACAGGGGCTCGCCTTTGGGGCCAGATCAAGTGTGCCAAACACAAAGCGTGCGCTGTTGGAAGCAAGTAGTCTCAGAACCTTCTTTCATTTTGTGACCTTCCCACCTCCCCCTCCCCCGGTGCACTTTGCGAAAATGCATCGTGTTCACCTAGTTCCTCCTCCAGGGACCTGGATGTTTTAAAAACCACCTCAGATATGACAATAACAATAATCTCTTTGGTTGCCTCTTTTCCTAACATGACTGGACCCACATTATGTCTTTGGAAATGGGGATTTGTGCCATTTCCCTGCCCAATTTCCCCTCTGTTCCCTGCTCTTGCAGGGTATGTAGGGCCCAGGTTCTGGGTTCTCACCCTTCAATTCCCGTCTCTGACCATTCATTCACATGCCACACGTGAGCACCCTTTCAAACAATGGTGTTCTTTTTTTTTTTTTTTACATTTATTTATTTTTGAGAGAGAGAGAGAGAGAGAGAGAGCACAAGTGGGGGAAGGGCAGAGAGAGAAGGAGACACAGAATCCGAAGCAGGCTCCAGGCTCCGAGCTGTTAGCACAGAGCCCGACACGGGGCTCGAACCCACAAACCGCGAGATCCTGACCTGAGCCGAAGTCGGACGCTCAACCGACTGACTGAGCCACCCAGGCGCCCCTCAAACACTGGTGTTCCTGAGGTAGGCGTGCACACTCCATTTGTCGGAATCGCTTACCACTAAAATACCTCCAAACCCGCCCTTGCCCACCTGATCTTTCCTAGCTACTAGGGGGCACCTCTTTTGAGGATGTTTAATTCTCATTTTCCAGGTATTTCATTACCGTTTCAAAGCATATCAGGAAGATGGATTTCTCTGGGGGAAGTTTCTGGAGAGAATTCTCATGCCCGTGTTGAGTGTTAAGGCACTATTAGAAGGCTCTGCCCTTACTCAGTGAGAACCTCCTTCTCCTTCAGGGACTGTCGGTGAATGTAAATAAACTTTTGAATGCATAATTTGCTGGGCCACTAATTGGTCATTTGATGTAAGACTTCACAGGCTAGGTTGGAGCATGTTCAATAAACTCCAAGCTACAGGGGGAAATCCCTGTCTCCTTTAACAGAAGTACACCAGCTGGAAGAAAACAGGTGGAGAAAAAAAGAAAAAAGAACTTGATCCCCAGGCATTTTACCCACCTAGACATGAACAAAAGAAAAGACAGATTCACATTTTTCGTGCAGTAACTGCCCATTAAAACATGTGGACGCGTCTGTATCCTGGAATCTGACCCAAGCATATCATAGTCTCCTCTTTGAGAGGAGACTCACACACACACACACACACACACACACACACACACACACATTACTATAACCATCATGATTACTGCCGAAGTACAGCCATCACGTGATAATGTGGTTTTAAAATACCAGAGTGGATTTAATGCTTTCAAAAACATCTTTCCACGCTCAAGCTGATATTGTCACTAACTGCCATCCTCCTCCCCCCTTAGAACAATAAACTTGGAACTCAGATGTGACGATTACAAGAGGTGATCAAAAATAGTGCCTTTTATAATATCTTCTGGGTTGCTTCTCTCTCCATCTCTATTCTAGGTTTTAACTCGTGAACGATTGCAATTCTCATTCCTATGATCTCCTGCCTGCCCTTGCACGTTTACTCCACTCATTGCCTCTAAGTGATTCCCCTTGAAGAGGTACCATAAGAATTAACTTTTTTTCCATTCTCCTTCCCAATTTCACTCGCCAGATTGCCCGCCCGCCCGTGTTGTCTAAAGCCACTCACGTCATTCTGAATTTTTTGGTACCTTCTTTCAAATTCGGAGTCTTCCCCTGCCTTCTTCCCCCAACTCCTGCCTCTTTTGACTGTATTTCCTCGATGGGCACATACACTTTTATCTCTCCAAACTTTCATTATTTTCTGTATTTGAAAGCAGCCCTTTGACTAGGATTTCTGTTGCCAGCGCCTCGATTGGCCATGACTTCCCCTCTGTAGAGTCATCTTGTCTCATTCATCAAGAATGTTCTCAAAGACCACCTGGACAGGCAGCTCTGTAAGGCGAGAGAACACACGCGTGTGTTACTCAAGCTTCTCTCGGGGCACTTAGCCATTGTTCTTTATCAAGACGGAAACTGGATGGAGTTTGGCACCAGTAGAAAATAAAAATAAAATTTTCAGTGCCAAAATACTCAGAATGAACATGGTAATCAACAAAGGCAGGGTAATGAGCTTTTTTTTTTTTTTTTTAGGATGATTGGATTTTTATACACAGGCTAAGGATTTGTCATTCGTGTATACCTTTTGAGTTCCTTTTCCAGTGGTGAAATTGAAGTTATACTGATTCATTCACCCTCTCTCATCCATCGTGCCCAGCCCCTGGAACCAATGGAGGGTGTTGATCAGATGGCTGGCCGGAGTTCCTAGGGCGGTATGTGGCTATGGCACAAAGCAACGTTAATTGCATAACAGGAGGAGCAAATCCATGGCCTTGGGTCCCGACAGCACAACATGTTTGCAGACTCACAGAGCTAACCTGCTGGTAACTATGAAACAGGTATCTTGACTACAAAGTCCATCATAGCACTAGAATTTATGTGCCTCGAGGAGTAGGGATTTTGCTGTAAGTACTGCCTAATCATTGCGGGAACCCTATAAATATTAAACAGTAAGCACACAGCTCAACGATATTGCTGTCTGCAACTTATTTTGCATGCATAATTAGAATAAATGACAAATACATGTCAGTCTGTTCGGAGAGGGTGCGCATGAACAAAATTAATTGTTTAGTTTAAAATCTGAAGCGGAACTTGGGTCGTTTAATAGTAAAATGGCATTATGAATCATTCTACCCATCAATATATATAAATCTGGGTATTAAAAGCAGGTCAAAATAGTTCTTACTTAATAAAACATGACACATTGTCATGATGCTATTAATTATTGCTCTGTAGAATATTTTACTGTGTGTCTATGAATATTAAATTTCTTTCTGTTGCTCAAGAATTTTGAGCCTTTCATGTTTCCTGTTAAAGTGGCCTTCTACCAACTGTTTCGCCTTGATTTAAATCATTATTGATTCCTTTCCAAACAGTACACGGCAACCTCCAAAGCGAATGAGTATTTGGAGGCTTCCAAGTGACTTCAGGGGAATGGAGACCGGATATCCTGGTGGACATTTCTTATTCTAAGCCCTTAGCAATTTCATGTGTGTTTGAAGAGAGGAATAGAGCGAAAAAACAGATATGGGCTAGGGATTTTGTTCTATGATTTATCAATTGTGTGACCTTGGCCAAGCAAATTAGCCCCTTTGCGTATGTTTCTTCCTCTTAAAAAAACAGGAAAACATTTGCTTTTCCTGCTTCAAATATAAGGACAAATGAGATAAATTATGTAAGAGTGCTTTGAAAGAGGCTCTGGAAACATATGGTATTTGTCCTTTGTATAGTAACACATCCCAGAAGGGAAACCCTAGGGTGTGTTGATCTCTGTTAATGCCTAGCGTCTTCTGTTTGAATATGTCCTGTCCATAAGTGGTTCTCGAGTTTGCTCTAGGAGAGGTGCTTGAAAGTTAAATAGATTTGTGGGCAGTAAGACTTAGCTAGGTGTGTGCTGACGGATAGAGCTCTTGTTGTAGAATTAGAGAAAACTTATTTCCTAGAGGAACAGAGAACTGAAAGCGTCTTAACAGAGTACCATGGCGGGAGGGAATGGGAAAAAAATAGGTAACAACAGAGAGGGAGGGAGGCAAACCACAAGAGACTCTTAAATACAGAGAACAAACTGAGGGTGGATGGGGGGTGGGGGGAGGGAAAATGGGTGATGGGCATTGAGGAGGGCACCTGTTGGAATGAGCACTGGGTGTTGTGTGTAGGCGATGAACCATGGGAATCGATCCCCAAAATCACTGTATATATACCCTGTATGTTAGCCAATGACATAGTGACAATAAATTGTTATAAAATAAAATAAAATAAAATAAAATAAAATAAAATAAAAAAGACACTGTTAAAACCCATTATGATGTGATCTTCCTAAAGCAGCCAAAGTCCGTGGCTGATGGTGATGTAACAATTCTACTGTAGATAAGATCACACTGTTATTGAAAATTGTATTTTTCAAGGAGAATCGCGCTGAGATGTATCGAAAACAGATTCTTCTTTGCTCTGTTACTAAAAGTCTGCTCTATGGGGTCTATTATTTTTTTAAATCAATGGATTCAAGAAGCAGAGATTTAACAAACAATTACTTAGTACCTATCTATGCCATGCAGTGAGGAACAAGACAGGATCTTGGCCATCTGGAACTTTATTGCATTCCTAGCTCACCGACCAGGTGTTCTCGATGATGGTTTCTAATCTGGTAAGATAAAGGGAAGATTCTGGAAAGCCTTCATAACAGTCCTTTTTTTTTTTTTTTTTTGTAACTGCAAGAAAGACAGGGTCCGCTTGTTACTCTGCTACATGTCAGTGTCACCTTGTTTTTTGAGGTTCAAATTAAATAAACGTTAAAACATTTTTTTTAAGTTTGTTCAAATGTCCATTCCTCAAATATGAGACATCTCAATGAGCTCTCAGGATTTCTGGGGATTCTTGTCTAGAATTTATATGGTTCCTAGGCACTTCTGTTTTTGAGTTATTTCTCCTGAATTGATTCTGTAGTTCGGTAATTTCTGCCAGCATATGATGTCTGTTTTCCACGTGTTACCTTTCATGGAGTGCGCAAATTCTTTTACAGCTTTCTGAGGACTACAGTGGGTGTCCGAGCTACGTTGTACTGAATTTCCATGACACAAGAGCATTACAACTTAACACTGAATTAGTACAAGTAATAAAACTTTGGAAGAAAATCTAAGCGACCCTGGATTCGGTGATGAGGGTTTACACATAACAACAACAGAATAATCCACGAAAGAAAAAGAAATTGATAATTCAGATTTTACTAAAGGTAAAAACTTCTGTTTTGAGGAAGAGCCTGTTAAGAGAATGAAGGACAAGTTGCAGACGGAAAGAAAACGTTTCCAAAACACGCATTTGATGAAGGACGCAGGCTGGAAATACACAAAGAACACTTCAAACTCAACTACGAGAAAATAAGCAACTCAATTAAGATATAGGTGGAAGATCTAAAGAGACATCTCTCCAAAAAACATATACCATTAACATCTAACTTTCGGGGTTACAAAAAACCACACAAGATACATATAGTAACTTGGCAAAAATAGTATATAAAGCCAAAATAAAGTGCTGAACAAAACATTGGGAAGAGAAGTAGAAATAATGATGACTTCTAGATTTGAAAAATAAAATTATAGAAAAGGAGTTCATAAAATCCAAAGCACCAGAGGAAAATTGAATGGGAAAAAAACAAAAGTCCAAAGGGATGATGAGAGATACATGAAAACTTGAAAGAGGTAGAATAAATGGAAAGCATAAAGACATAGGGTAGAAATAAGACAAAATATACATGTTATTGTGGTACAAATTAACTGTTGTCACATAGATCGTTCTAGCCTCCTTCCCCTTCCTATCTGTAAATTTCCACTCCGACCCTGAGAAATCTGACTCCCACCGTCCACCAGCCATTGGCCTAATCGTTACATCAAGGTGTGCATTCCTAGGACCAGAATTGCTACCTGGTGGGAAACACCTTGATCCACTGGTGTGTGGTGTTGACATATAATTTATTTTAATTAATTTATTCGTATACACTTGACTGATTTCCAAAGTTATCTAGGTCACTACCTTTCTCCTCATCCCCTCTAGTGAGGTTGTTTCAAAAACTTGTAATACAGTAAAGTTCCTTCATCATGTTTTGATCCCCCTCGTGGTATCCCATAATCTGACACGTGTCTGTGGGCACCAAAAGCCTGGAGCTGCTTTAAAGTGTAATCTCAACTATAAACTGTTATTGTCAGATTTTCTTATAACTGAGGTCTCTTTTCCCATTTGCTTATTTTGAGTGTCTCACTAGAATTGTGTCAAGTGTATGGCCTATGTCTGGCCTATGTCTGCGTGACATCTTCATTTAGATGTTTCGTGAATAGCTCATCTCGAACACAATGCATTTAAATTTAATCCAATTTTCCACTTCTGACACGTGTTTCCTCCCTTCTCCACATCACTGCCAGTTGACTTTCATCGCCCCTCGTCGCAAGTGCTTCAAACATGGGGATTTCTAAACTTCTGGAGAAATAAACTGCCAAGCATGCTCAGAGTATGCTGTCAACCCATGGTCCAACCCACTAGACTAGGCCTTTGGAATTATAGGAGCCACTGTACTCCCTCTAAGAAGGATAAAACGAATACATTAAATAAACAAGTAAAGTTATTTATATCCGCCAGGGAAAAAATTGCGACAGAATCTCTTATAAAAACTGTCATTAAATCCAGTTTAAATCTTAAGTTTCATCTTATTTGACCTATGAACAATATTAACAAATATAACACTTTACAATTCCCTCCTCCTGGATTTTTTTTTTTATTGGCTTGCAGGACGTCAAGGTCAAGTTCAGCTGCTTTTCCTTTAATCCTGCTGATTGCTCCTTCTAGCCTCCTCTGCTAACGTTCCTTTTCTCCTGATCTCCAAAAGGTGAGATACTCATAGACCCAATTGTTCCACGTAATCTCTTCTCACATCTTTGATGATCTCATCCAACCCTATTGCTTCGCACTGCATCCGTATGAGATGGGATGACACTCAAATTCTAGTCTCCAGTCTACACCTCTCCCTCGAACTACATTTTCTTGTGCTTTACCTGTTCAACATGTCACCTGTATATCAAATAGGCATCACACACTTCACGTGTCCAAAACTGAGCTCATGACATTCTGCCCCAAACCTGTTTTTCCGACGGGCTTCTCCATTTTAGTCACTGGTGAATATATCTTCCCAGTGGTTGAATCCAAAAAGCAGAGGGTCATTCTGTACCTCTTGCTCTCACACAGCCCATGTCCATCTGTCCTCGAATTCTGCTTGCTCGCCTTCAGACATATCTGGACTCCGACATCTCTCACCTTCTTTACTGCCACCGCTCTTGTCTGTCACCTCCATCCTATGTTGTTGCAATAACCCTCTTCCATGCTTGCTCCTGTTCAGAGTCCTAAATACACAGGAGTCAGAGCGATGTTGGCAAAGCAAGCCAGAGCCCATCCCGGCTTAAAACCAGCCAGTCGGGGGCGCCTGGGTGGCTCACTGGTTAAGTGACCAACTCTTAATTTTGACTCAGATCGTGATCTCGCGGTTTGTTAGTTTGAGATCTGGGCTGACAGCCTGGAACCTATTGGGATTCCCTCTCTGTGCTGTCTCTATCTCTCTAGAAAGAAAGAAAGAAACAAACAAACAAATAAACAAACATTCACGAAAAACAAAAACCAGGGGTGCCTTGGTGACTCAGTCGATTAAGCGTCTGACCCTTGATTTCAGCTCAGGTCATGATCTCACAGTTTGTGAGTTCGAGCCCTGCATCAGGCTCTGTGCTGACAGCCCAGAGCCTGCTTGGGATTCTGTCTCTGCCCCTCTCCCCATGCATGCTTGCTTTCTCTCTCTCTCTCTCTCTCTCAAAATAAATAAATAATAAAGTTTAAAAAAAAAACTTTTGGCCTATGCTTTCTATCCAGATATCTGCTTGACTCACTCAAGCATCAACTTGTTCCCCCCAAATTCACATTTTCTGTGGAGCCTTCTACAGCTACCCCACATAAAATGTCACACTACCAAACATTTGCTATCCCCAACACTTACTTTATTTTAGCACATGGCACTACTCACTGTCCACCATATACTCTACCTTATATTATTTATTGTCCACCTTTCCCACCTGAATTTAAGTCGTTCAAGTTTTTTATTAACCATATTATTCTGAATTCAAGAACATGTCATAATACATAGACAGTACTCTCTAGGTACTTGGTAAATCAGTGAAATACACGATAGATAGTTTTGATTCCCACAGCAAATTTATTAGATAACTATTGTGCTCTATGATTATTTGAGGCAGCCAGTTTCAGACGTGGTGTCGTTGCTTGCTTACTGTAGTGAGTAACACAACTGGAGCTCAGTCTCAGGCTTTTATAACTTTGGAAGTTATAGCCTTCCTTCAGATTATTTTTCCTGGTAGAGACCTAAGATAATGTCTTAAACCTACTGGGTAGTCAGTAAATTCCTGTCGATGGTAAAATTTTAGGTATTTGTACTTCTCAGATTTTTGGGCTTAATCTCAGGAGTTTTAGGCTTGGTTTGTATTCTGTTTATTTCACTTAAATATTTTTGTCTTCTCCAAGAAGGAGATGGAAGTGTGTTAGTTGACTTCCACTCCAAATTCTGTGTTATTTTTCCAACTTAAAAAAAAAAAAAAAAGTGCGGACTTAATCCTTCCCTTGTTTCATTCTTTGAATTTAGCACCGAGAAATCAATAAAATATATTTTTTGAATGCTTTGACCTTGGTCTGGGCACTGTAAACTAATTTTATATTTCTGATTTTCCTCCAACTCCTGGGAACCCACTTCTGCAAAAAAGAGCCAAATCGCCATGCTTTCTTCTGTGTCACCAGTGTTGGATTGCTTTATCAAAAAATTGCATTTCTCAGCGAACTCTTTCTTTCCTTCTACTTACTAAATGTCCTTGTCTTCCCCCATCCCAGGTTTCTGTGAGGGGATGTTCATACAACTATCGTGCACCGAGAAGCCAAGAAGCTAAGGCCCATGATTGATGAGGGCCGCTGCCATACATAAACCTGAAAATTTGCTCCTGTGACGAGATAAGGACAGACAAGAGACTCGATCAAAGTCAGCGGCTGCTAGATGTTAAAGCATGCATTTTGGTCCCAATTTTAAGGATGCTAACTGGCTTTAGCACAAAGGATGTCTCATATGCCCTCCCAGGGCAGGTGATGCACCATGGATGGAGGGTCACATTTTAGGTGAGAGTGAGAGATATGTCTGATTGCTATGAAAACATCACCCTTGGTAATGGCATCGTAAGACTCTTTCATCAAAATGAGGTGTTTGGTGTTTGCCACCCACACACTCAACTGGAGTCCAGACATCTATTGATGAGGGTACTGTGACCACGGAGGGCTGCAGCCGTCAAGACAGATCGTCCCTGGGCAAAATGCACCACTCGTTCACTGCTGGAGGAAGAATGGCTATAGAAAGTCATTCTGTTGTTTGATTCATGAGTCCTGGGGATAAAACAAAGCTTTAGTTGGACCGTCATGCATTAATCCCTAGCAGGCTCGCAAAATTAAAAGGGATTTCTTTTTTCAATTCTGAGATGTGCTAACTGGTCAACTCTTTCAGGGAGAAAAGCTGGCCTTGGATCATTATGTCACACGAATAACATAGGTTTCTATTAAATGTTAAAAATTCAAACAAACAAATAAAAAGGCTTTCAACAAACGTTCCCATAGCTAACAAAAATATTAATTTGTGATCTGAATCAGGAAAAAAAATCTCCATTCTTTATCCTTCGCATACCTTCAAAGTGAGGGTTTAAAAAATCCAGAAAGTCATTCAAAGGTGAACCTTATTTCACTCTATGAAGAGACGCCTCTTTTAAAAACAGTTTTGTTCGTAGGTACCTTGAAGTTCTTTATGAGTACAAATTATTCTCCTTTATCACTTGAGTGAAGAGAGAGAGAGGAGAGACAATACCAGCCCATGTTTATGAAGTGTCTTCTTTAGACAGGACTGGGTGTACTTTCCCACTGGGCATTGTGCCCAGCTCATTGTAACTAGTTATTCATGGTTTGGTTTTTTTTTCTTCTCTAAATTGCAGCTTTTATTCCAGTCCCTTCAGAGATAATGGGACCACAAATCCTATTATCAGAACGATACTGCTTTTCATGTAACTTTGGGAGGATTTCTGGGGTATAAGTCATGCATGTTCCGATTCTCTAGTCTGCAGAATCAGACCATCCTAGATACCCATGTTCCAGATCTCTCTATCTTTTACAGACACCTGCACTTTGCTTCTGAATGTCAACTCTCATGTCATAACATAGTGAAAGAAATTTCGGATTCTTCTTCCATGCTGCCTCTACGCTTTCTTGAAAATGCAGCTCGGGTAATTTTCCTTCCCTTGTGAGGAATATTTCGAAATGTTGAAGAAAATAACAGGTGATGTGAGTTGACACATCAACGCAATGGAGAGAAGAGAGAACGTTAAAAATAAACTCTGGCTGGGGCGCCTGGGTGGCTCAGTGGGTTAAGCGTCCGACTTCGGCTCAGGTCACGATCTCGCGGTCCGTGAGTTCGAGCCCCACGTCGGGCTCTGGGCTGGTGGCTCAGAGCCTGGAGCCTGCTTCCGATTCTGTGTCTCCCTCTCTCTGCCCCTCCCCCGTTCATGCTCTGTCTCTCTCTGTCTCAAAAATAAATAAAAAACATTAAAAAAAATAAAAAAAAATAAACTCTGGGATGCTTTTAAAAAAATAAATCAGAGAACGTCCCATCTGGGAGTGGTTGCACCAAGTTACTCGACCATCCTGGGTCTCAGATTCATGCTCTAGGAACTCAGATCAATAACATTTACCCTAACTGCATTACGCAGTTATTAATAACAATGGCCATGATCTATTGGCTATAGGGAAATCTAGAAAAATGAAATTCAGTGACCACACTGAGCAGACAGAAAATCGATTCTTGGGCTGGACGATTAATATTAAGCTTGTTCTCATCACTTCCCTCTTTTGCAGCACGGTTAGAGAAGGATCCTTCCCCATAACGTTCTTTTTTGTTCAAGAAGATGAAGGGGGTTTTCAGCGGTTAGGTTCCTGTGCCATCCACGTGCTATGACTTGTTGTTGCAGCTTGTTTTGACTTCTTTGGACCACAAATAATGAACTGACTTGTTACTTACTTAGTGACAAATGAACCGGTGGCTTTATCAAGTGGCAAACCACTGTGCCTGACAAATTTACATGAAGAGACACGGTGACAGGAGCCAGTAAGATTCAGTCCCCCAACGTAGATCCCCTGTAACAGAAACAGCATGACGTGAGGCAGCTGTTACAACGTATGTGAAGGACAATTACTCTGGGGGAAAGTGGAGGTACAAATGTCTGCTGACTCTTGCTGACTCTGTTTAAACACACACTGATTGAACTGGAAAGTGAAGAATGGGCAAGACGGCGGAGTCCCCGAGGAGGAGGCAGGACGCTGGGCGGGTGGGTGACTGGCTCCCCAGGAACATACCAGGCTTCTTTGCCTTGGGAACGTCTTAGGATGTTAGGTGCCCTGGGGCCTCTTAAAATTAGGGGTCAAATGCGATGTTGAATCAACTTAGGAAGGATGTGGAGAGATCTGTTTTCAGCTATTAGTATGTCTGTGTAGCTTATATATGGAGAAGCGAGAGGAGCTAAAGCACCGACGATGTATTTAGAGAGGGACTTCATGCCTCCCTCTCCCATCATTAATCTCTCCCTCACACTCAGTCTCTTGTCGCTGGTGGGCCCTCTTCGAGTCACTCTGTTCTATCTCGTGTGGTCTTCTACTTTCAACCCGACTGCCAGTGGAGCGATCCCTACCCCTTCTGCATTTTCACAATGACCTTCGATAAGTACCCCAGCCTCACTGCTGGCCTCTTTCTCCTCTGATTTCTTCGTACGCACCTTTGTTAGGTGAATTCTACCCTACTATATTATTTTTATGAGAACATCACTCATTTTCGTCACAAACCTGCCCCTAGACCCTCAATAGATCTCCGCTTGTGTAAAGAATCTACCGTCCAGATTCTTTAATTTGATATTTATTGTCCTTAGTGAACTGGGCCCCGTCTACCCAGCTAAGCCTTCCTTCTCATTCCCCCCCATGAACTGCAGGGCCCGCAAAGTGGGGCCGTTCTGGTTTTGGTTCATAATGTGACAAATTTGGATGGGTGGTCCAAGTGTGGACGGGTGGTCCTTTCATGTGTGGAGAGCCTCTGTAACAGCTTGTTTTTGCCTTACGGGAAACTGAGGAAAAGATCACGTCCATCCTTATATTCATGCTGAACATTCTGACTTCAGGGCTTGGCCTCAATGCCTCCTTCTCCCTGTCTCCTTAACCACTGCACTTCCCCTGCCAGAAATGGAATCAGCACTCCTTCCTCCAAATCCCCACTGCGATTTGTACAGTTTGGGGTGTTTAGAGATTTGTTTGCAGCTATTCGCGTATCCGTGTAGCTTATATGCGAAGAAGCAAATGAATTGTGACCTTGCATTTTCTAATTATACATGCAGGCCATATTTCCTCTCTCGGTGAATAAGCTCTTTATGGTCAGGGTCTATCTCCGCTATATTTTTGTGCTCCTCTTTCAGCTTGTGTCATATAATTGACACGGGGCAAATATTTGTTGGATGAGAACACTGCCATCTTGTTTGTCCATGTTCTGAGTTGGGAATGCCAAGGCGCACGGGTATGCGCTGTTCATTTTCCAAAAGATCTGCGCTTTTCAACTCTGACCTGACACAGAACTTGAGATGATGACATTATAAAATATTCATGCAGTGGTGTTATCATATCTCAGCCCCAGAACTTCCCTAAATGGCTTAGCTGACTTAATGGATTACTTTCGTTTTAAGGATCATTTAAATATAATCTTCCTCCCCTCAAATTATTTCCATCACTGTGAGCTTTTGCTGACCTACTTTTGAACCAGTGGAGAAAACCTTCCCAGAGCCAACGTTTGTAATTACAGGCTAGATAGTGTAGTGTCGTAGTAGCGATGGGCTAGGAGATGCCATTTTCCTCACCAAATCTAAATTAAAGAAGAGAATTCAGATTAGTTCACACAGCATCTCTTCAGGTTCAAAGGGATCCTCCCAAATTGCACACTTCTTTTTGCCCAAATTCTGAGCCAAGCAATCAGGCAGTGGGGAGAACAGAATATTGCCGTTATTACTACCGAATCTGATCATGGAGAAAGTGATTTACGCTTGTAGACACGTGGTATCCTTATGTGAGAATCCCCAACTCGGATAGACTGACTTACCCAGTCACAGGAAGTGAGGGCTTGGGCGGATTATCTACCCACAGGATTAGAGCTCGGACTCTAAACATAGGGCACTCGGGACCCCACAATAGCACGTGTTCTCTGTGGGTGGCAGCCACACTCAGAAAGAGAGAGAGAAGTGACTGGCTAAGCCACCTTGTCTCTTTGCAAATGGGGCAATCAGAGGGAGTCACTCTTCTCTTATTGGCTGAAGCTGGAGGGAAGAATTGGGCTGACCAGTGACCACAAGTGTTACAGGTAGCTGGCCATCAACATAGGAACGACAGGATTGGGGAACAACTCTCTCTCTGGCCTCCCATTTGCTCTCTACACGATCGTGTTATACAGTGGAAAGAATGACAGTGTTTTGGCGTTTCTTACTATTTTTTTAAAGCAAGACAAACATTTGATTCTCCATTCCACAATTCCTGACTGTGTGACTTTAACAAGTTAATAAACATCTTGAAGTCTTACATTCATCAAGTGTGAAACGGGAATAAAATAACAATAATAAGAATGAGAAAAGATCATATTATGAAAGCACTTTTTAAACAATGAAATCTGCACAGACATCAGTTAGAAATTAATACAAAATGTATGCCTGTTCTCATGTCAATTTCTGTAGTCATATGTAAGATATTAAAAGATTGTTATGGACTATTTCTAGTTCTTTTGAGATTATTTGAAATAAAAGCTAGATACTCCTTATTCCTTATTTAATGAGACAGAAAACATAAAACCAAACATATTAATCAGAACAACTGTGAGTGAATATATTACTCTATGGAAAAATAAAGACTCTCAGATTACAAGAAAACAGAGTTCAACAGTATGATGCTTTCAAGAGATAAACTCTTGGAAATGGACTGGAAAATATGGACCTGGGACATACAGTAAAAAAAAAAAGATAAAATTCAGCAAAAAGAGAATTATGTATATAATATTTAAAGTTGTAATTCACAAACTAGATATAACAACGGAAAGTTTTTACCTATAAAAACTCGTAACATTCATAGGATACTATGAGTCAAAGTAGTGGACAAAACTATTTTGTACTATTGTAAAAAGAACTTGAGAAACAAAAATAACAGTCTAAAATTTATGTGCACATGGCCAAAGACGGTGATATATCAGAAAATACATACTGTTTCTTTTTCCCACATGTCTATTCAACGACACAATGATACTCTTGTAATCTGACAAAAACTTGCATATAGGTGCTTATAGCAGTTTTATTCAGAATTTTTAAATCTTGGAAGCAACCAAAATATCTGTTAAATGAATAAATAAATAAAGTGTGGTACGTCCATACAATAAAAGATTATCCAGTGCTTTAAAAGGTAGGGAGGTGGCTATCAAGCCGTGAAAAGACATGGAGGGACTTTAATTCATAATGTTAAGTGAAAGAAACCAATCTTAAAAATCTACTTACTATATGATTCAACTATGTGACATTCTGGAAAAGGCAAAAATATGGAGACAGCAGAAAGCTCAGTGGCTTCTGGGGGTTGTAGGGTGGGTCAGGAGGAATCAATGAATAGGAAAATCACAAAGAATTTTTAGGGCAATGAAAATACGTATAGTACCATAATAACAGATAGATCTCATTACATATTTACCCAAATCCCTGGGGTGTACAACATTGAAAGTGAACTGTAATGTAAACTATGGACTTTGGGTGATGATGTGTCAATGTGGTGTCACCAATTGTAACCAATGTACCAGTCTGATGGGGGATATTGATAATGGAATGTTGTGGGGACAGGGATATATGGGAAATCTCTATACCTTCCTCTCAATTGTTCTGGGAACGGAAAACTGCACTAAAAAAATTAAAATCTGATTTTAAAAACATCAGTCTATGCAATTCCCTCTATTAGGAGAATCATAGGAGATTCTCAATATGTGCCCAGAAGCTGTTTGATAAGATTCAGCACCCGTTCATGATTACAACACAATAAACCTTTTAGCACCTTGGGAATAAAAGAAACTTTCTTCAACCTGATAAAGGATACCTAATCTACCAAAAACAACCAGGACGAAAAACCAGACAAACAAAAACGCCCTACAAGAAACATCATACTTAATGGTAAAAACGTCGAATACTTTCCCCTAAGATCAGGAACAAGAGAAGGGCACGAAACTGTATCATTTTTGTTCAAACCATATCAGAGGGGTCCTAGACAGTATAACGAAGCAACAAAAATAAAAGTCCTACAGATTGAAAAGAAAGAGTAAAACTCTTCCTGTTTGTAGACAGCATGATCGTGTGTATCCTAAGGAATTCACCAAAAACCTTCTAGAAAAAATAACTGATTTAACAAGGCTGAAGGATATAAAGTGAGTATATCAAAATCAGTTATACCTCTGCTATTTACAGTAATATCAAAACACATAAAATACTTAGAGACGACTGCGACAAAACATGTTACAGGTAAGACTTACCGTACAGGGAAAACTACCACACATTGCTGCTGAGACTAAGGAAGTTCTAATGAAATGAAAAGATACACCACGATCATGGGTTGGAAGACTAAATATTTTTGTGATGTCAATTCTTCCCAAACTGATCTGAAGATTCTCAATCAAAATGCCATCTGGCTTGCTCACAGAAATGGATTCTAAAATAAAAAGGGATTCTAAAATGCATATGAAGATGCGAAAGATCTAGAATTGCTAAAGAAATTTCAAAAAAGAACTAAGTTGTAGGACTCACACTACCTCATTGTAAGACTTACTATAAAAGTACAATAATTCAGGCAGTGCAGTGTTGGTCGGTGTAGGGAGGGACAGATAGATCCATAGAAAGAATAGAATCTCAATTGATTTTCCACAAAGTTGCCAGGGTCATTCAATGACGAAAAGATAGTCTTCTCAGTAATGGAGCCTGAACAACTGTAAGTCCATAAACCTTCATACTTTTCTCTTAGTTTACATAAAAATTACTCAAAGTGGATCACAGACCTAAATGGAAAGGCTAAAACTATGTAGCTGATAGAAGACATCACAGGAGAAAAATCTTTATGATTTAGAATCCAGGTATACCACAGTAAAAGGAAAAGTCAAGACAGTGAACTTCATAAAAATTAAAAACTTGTTCTTCCAGAAACATGGTTAAGAAAACAAAAAAAAGCAAGGCATAGACAGAAGAAAATATTCTCAATATGCATGGGTAACAAAGGGTCATGGAAGGCATGAAAATAACTATTGTAACCAGATGATGAGACAAAGAGCCCGATGAGGAAATGGATTGAAGATCTAAATAGATGCCTCACAGAAGAACGTAAGCTGTATGACTCCATTTATATGAAATTCTAGAACAAGCCATCTCAGATCAGTGGTTTCTTGGTTGCAACGACGAGGGGTTTGAGGTTTCTTTGTTTTTCTTTGTTGGCCCTGTATTATGGGCTAGATTGTGTCCCTCAAAAGAATATGTTGACATTCTACCCTCAGTGTCTCGAAATGTGACTGTATTTAGAGATAGAGTCTTGACAGAGGTAATTCCATTCAAATGGGGTCACGAGGATGGGCTTTTATCCGATGTGACCGCTGTCTTCCCAGGAAGAGGAAATTTGAACACAGATGCTTATAGAGAAAAACGATGTGAAGACACAGGGAGAAGATGGCCATCCACAAGCCAAGGTGAGAGGCCTCAGAAGGAACCGACCCTTCTGACTCCTCCACCTTGGACTTCCAGTGTCCAGAAGTGGGAGAAAATAAATCTCTATATTTAAGCCACACAGCCCATGAGACTTTGTTAAAGCAGCCTATCCGTATAGCTAAATTCAATAAAAATATAAACATCCTTCCTTAAATAAGCAGAACTATTTTGTGTTTTCTTGTCAATCTGATTCTTCAGTTTCTTCCCCAAATGCCTCTGAAGTAGAAGGAACGCACACTAAGAAACACACACATTCTCACTTTTACAAATCAGTGAACCTGGCTTTATCTTGAGTTACTATTTTTAGTGTCACTGCTCATGTCACATGATGATAGCAATTTGAAACATGTCTCTGAAATATGCAAGCCTCTTGAATGAAGAAATCTGCAATCTCTATTTAGCATTCTCAGAATGTCTTTGTCTCTGGTCTAGTCTAGCTGACACGCCTGGGTCAATAACAGCACATTATTTAGTGTCCCCTTGGCATTAAAGAGACGACTCTGGGCCAATCCCTAGTACCGCTGATCTGTCACTGACCATGGAAAACGATGATGTGTCAGTAGACTCAGCTTACCCTGGGATGTAGAATCAGTTTTACTGCTTTTCCCAGCCAGTGGGCTTTTGTTGGAAAACAAACCATCCCAAAACTTAGTGGTTTAAGCAGATATGCATTATCTTAGCTCGCGGTTCTGGGCTGGACTCAGTTGAGTGATTTTTCCAGGCTGGGCTGACCTCCTTTGTGAATGTAAGGTCAACTGCCAGGTGGGTTGTGAGCTGGCTGGTGGAGGTGATGGGCAGCCGGGACAGCTGGCCTTGCATCCTTGACAGGTAGCAGGGCCCATCCATGTGGTAGTTTCCGGCTTCCAGGAAAGGAAGTGAAAGAACAAATCTCGGGAGCAAATGTCAGAGCCAGTACAATCCACCAAGATTTAAGGGGTAGGAAAAGACGCCATTTCTTGAAGGGGGGAGAGGGGAGGGGTGCTGCAGGAGTCACATTACAAATGGCATGAACACAGGAAGATGACGTACTCTGGCTATTTTTAGCAATCTCCTACAGAGGGTAGAAAATACTCATCATCTGAACTGCAAAGGGGGTTTCTTGCCTTTTTTTGAATTCACAAAAGTAGGTTTTGTTGTTGTTGTTGTCGTCTGTGTTTTCGTTTTGTTTTAAAAATGAAACGATGGGGGCGCCTGGGTGGCGCAGTCGGTTAAGCGTCGGACTTCAACCAGGTCACGATCTCGCGGGCCGTGAGCTCAAGCCCCGCATCAGGCTCTGGGCTGATGGCTCAGAGCCTGGAGCCTGTTTCCGATTCTGTGTCTCCCTCTCTCTCTGCCCCTCCCCTGTTCATGCTCTGTCTCTCTCTGTCCCAAAAATGAATAAACGTTGAAAAAAAATTTTTTTAAATGAAACGATGGTTCAAATTCCACAAAGAGTCACAACGCTCCTTCTCGACAGTCACTTAGCTCAAAGCCTGGCTTATGGCTAAGTGTTCTCGCTCCTGTTTTTCAGGTGATCAGGTCTGTAGTTCTAACTCTTTAAGTTAGCAATAATAGCAACTAATGTTGATTTGGGGCTACGTGCCAGGCACTGAGCTAAGCATTTTGCCACACTAGCTCATTTAAAATGGCCACTGGCCAGAGCGCTGCCGGGAGACTCTGCCAGGCCAGCTCTACCACAACCTTCTCACCATTAGCGGGATTCCCCCCACTGCGCCCAGCCATATAGGTGAGCTGTCTTGGGTGACAACACCGAGGATAGCCATTGAGCATAGCTGCCTCTCCCAAACTGACCCTATTTAAATTGTCAGTTGCCCCTGGATGAGATATCAGAAACTCATTAGAAAATAGTCCCTGTCTTTCCTGGTGCTTGCTTTATATAATTGATACAGCTGATTTTTAGCGCATTGAGTAGAGCTATAAGTTCAGTTGCTTCATTTTTCTCCTCTTCCTTCGTCCATGGCAGAATGATATGCTCAGAAAGCAGTGAGAATAACACCTTAGCTACTCTCTATTGATTAGTAACTCAATTTTCTATTTGAGGCGAATCACCATGGTTAGACATGTAGGGTAGCGGGAATAATTACAGGAAGACCTACGGATTGCCCACTTATAAAAGGAGATGCTGATGTATACACTAGGATGCTACATTTGAGTAGCTGCAAAACTGTAGGCAACATCTTGGCACTTCTTCAGTCACGGGTAACTCAAGTAGCTGCACATGGGGGGTTGGTGGAAACGCACTAGGCCAAAAAATTTGAACGATCCTCACGCTGGCTGCACGTTTTTATGTGTCACTGTAGCAGCATGATTGGCTACATCCAATTGTCTGCATATTCAGCACCCATTTAAAACATTTACTAGTCTAAGGGTGGCAGCGAGGTGAGAAGATCAACTCAAACACTGAATGACCATTCACCAACCGTCGTGCCGTGCTTCGGCTATAGAATTCCTTAACTATTCTGATAAGGCTTGGTGACACAGGCTTTGGTCTCAGCAGCGTTAAGAGCCTTACACCCAATTGTTCATAACAAGCTGTGTTTGAATAACACTCATTAGTATACAAGAGTGTCACATTTAGTACCCACTTTTATCCCCATGACAACCACATGAGATTGACGGCTATCAACTCCCATTTTAGCCATAAGGAAACTAAGCTTAGCTAGGCTAGGTGACTTTCTGCCATGCCACGATGAACAGGTAGCAGGATGTATGGTGGCCAGAGCATAGAAACTGGATTCATTCTACTGGCATTGAACTTGGGATTTTCCACTTCCACATTGAGTGAGTTATTTAATCTCTCTGTGCCCCGGTTTCTTCATCTGTGAAACAGGAAGAATATTAGCCCCTTTCTCACAAGGCCATTTTCAGGATTCAGTGTGTTACCTTATCGAAAGCCCCGAAAACATAGAGCATAGTTAACTCAACAAAAATGTTAGCTATCCTAACAATTCTCCGTTCTTTCATCTGCCATGATAATTTTCTGCTCTTTCTTGAACCAGGTCTTATGAAATCTTTTGGGGGAGCACAGAAGCACATTTGCTCACAACAGTAGCTAATGGTGGTCTGCCATTAAACAATACATCAGTGTTTTCTCAACAAGAAAATGGTTAAAAACAAGATATATAGTAAGCTGGGGGCACGGAGTTATCTTTCGTTTGACCATAATATTGTACAAGTAATTAATTGCCAACATCTAAACATTCAAAGACTTCACATAAAACATACACGTGTCTTGCTTTGCGTAAAAAACTACAAGAGCCAGCAACGCAAAGCCACATGTGCCTGAGCAGAATTACAGTTTCCCATCTCCCTTTCACGAGGACACGGTTTTCCACTCTGGCCTCCCCGCCATTTTGTCACTTCTGGTTCACTTCACCCACACTGATGTTATCTGCTTGGCCCCTGGGGCAGTCTGAATTTGTAACTTTTTCTTTAGAAAACAGAATGGTTAGCAGCAACATTTTGATGATGAAAATTTGGCAAAAAGAGCAAACCCTTGTGAAGCCTAGACCATGGTCTTCAGCAAGGATTGAGGCCCTCGAACCTTAGACTTTTAGACTCCTAAGCAATCCTTTGTTTGGTTTCTATAGAACCAAATTCATTTTTGAATTTCTGACCTGCTCTCGCCGTGGTCCTCATCCATGTTTCTTCTTGCAATTGTAATGACAGAGAACAATGTTTTGGAGATAGAATCATACGTAAAATTGCAACTCCGTGTACTTTTGGTCCCCTGAGATCTCCTTCATAGGCACCCCTGCCAAGTTATCAGAGACATCTGTTCTTAGCCTCTGCACCCACGATCCATATGGTAAAGAACTTAGCGCTTTATTGCCGTTCAGCTCATGACCTCAAGTGACAAAGCCTGTCCCTGCTTCTGAAATATAAACCCCATAAAAACTCAATTGCTACTTGTATTACTATTGTTTTTGTTTTGAGACAGACCATGAGAGAGAGAGTGTGTGTGTGTGAGTAGGGGAGGGGCAGAGGGAGAGTGAGAGAGAATCCCAAGTGGGCTCCACACTTAGCGTGGAGCCCTACCAGGGGCTTGATCTCACAACCGTGAGATCGTGACCTAATATGAAATCAAGAGTCATTTGCTTAACCAGCTGAGCCACCCAGATGCCCTTGTTTTTGTTTTTAAACAAGGACTTTTTTTTAATAAAGAAGTTAGATATCTGACAGGTAATTGGCATGATGACCAACGATGTGTGCAAGATAGAAATGATTTCAGCAGAGGCCCTTGGCTTTCCTTTTACTTAAGTTTCCCCTCTTTACTGATGTTACCTAAATAGAAATCTGGGAAGCATCTTCTAAGTGCTTACAAGTGAGTCTACTATGGGCAGAGGAACTCACTGACTGACGATCATACGAGAAAATCTTTGCATTAAATTCTTACTCAAGAGAAGAAATTTCTAGTATCCCGACTTTCTGATAACCTACTGGATGTGACGTGTACACATGGATATATCACCTTCACCTACACTTGACTCTTTTTGGCATTAAAAACTGTGTCTACCATCCCTGAAAGAATTCTGGCATCTGTGAATTATAGAATGGATCAACCACGCTCCTAGTCACCAAGAATCGTCCTAAATTTGTGCCTCTGATCTCCGGTACATGGCTGATCCTATAGGTTTCGTCTCTAAAATCTATATTCTCTTTATGCCAGATACTCCCAATCCTAGTTCAGAATCTCTTCTCTCTCGCATGAATTGTGATATGCCAGCCTGTCTTTCTGCTTCGGATATCTTTGCCCTTCAATCCATCAAGCTTATCTGCCAGAGATCCCTTTCTGAAATGCAGACAATAATCACTCGATAGAAAAAACCTTCTTGTTACCTCTGACATAAAACCAAATTGTAGAATGACAGCCAGGGGGAGGGGCGCCTGGGTGGCTCAGTCAGTTAAGCAGCGACTCTTGGTTTTGTCTCAGGTCACGATCTCACAGTGGGATGGGCCCCTCGCATCCGGCTCTGCGTTGACAGCCTGAAGCCTGCTCAGGACTCTCGGTCCCCCTCTCTCTCTGCCCTCCCTCACTCATGCACACACACTCTCTCTCAAAACGAGTACATAAACATTAAATTAAAAAAAGAATGCCAGTCAAGCGTTCTTAGATCTGATCTTTTTGTCGTTGTTGTTCAGCATCATGTTCTTTCTTTAATCTATTCATCATTTAACAAATGTTAACTAGACTTATTGTGGTGAACGTTTCGCAATACAAAATCGTTGAGTTGCACACCTGGAACTAATATAATGTCAATTATATGTTCTATGTCAATTATATCTCAATTTTAAAAGTGTTTATTGACCATGCGCTCCATGTCAGGCACTGCTCTAGAAAGCTGGGATAAATCCGTGAACAAAACAGGCAACAATCCCCATTGTCATGGCGTCTGTAGGTTGAAAACTATGGCTATGCACCCCCTGCTTTGTAAGTAAAGTCTTATGTGAACACGAACAGCGAGTATTTTCTTGTTGGCTAACTTGCTGTCCCACAACAGCTGCAGAGTTGAGTAGTTGAAGTACAGACCACTTGCCCTGGAGAGGCTAAAATATGGTTCTTTACAGGAAAAGTTTGCTCAGTCTGTTCTCAGTGCGTATGCACAGGCTAAGCGTTATTCATGCGGCCTTCTCCCTGGGTTCAAATTTCCTCACCCCAGAAGCCCTACTTTCCCCTCTCTCTTTCATATTTTCTCTCCATTATAAAGCCATTCGTTGTCTTGTCAACTCAAAACTGCCCTCTTTGTTCCAATACCACATTGTTCTTCTATTGTCTTTTTTTATTATTATTATTAATCTTGAGATACCAGAAATTATTCACCTGTCTGCTTCCCTTCTAGACATGGGGTTCAGGGATCACAGGCCATATCCTTACTCACTTTACCTACACTCTCTACCTCCAGGAGACTAGCAAATAATCTGGAAATCAAGTACCCCAAATTTCCCAGGGAGAACCAGAAATTTTTCTGGTGGAAATTAACCTAATTATTAGTGTTATAATTTTACACACTTTAGCGCACTGAGATATAGAAATTGTACCTCAATGTGACTCTGGGATGCCCGAGCCTGAGACACTGACCGCTGATTTCTTCTCAGTCAGATGCCACAGTGGCTTGGAAATTCTGCAAAGCCCTCAGCGTCGTGGCACTGACTGTTGGATTCTCTAACCCCACGGGGCGACCAAGGGACCCCTTTGTGTTCCCACTGGGACAGATGTACTACTGTCACTTTTGACTATTTTTAAGTTTATTTTTAGTATTTTCTAATCAGTTGACTCAGCAATGAGCCCATGTATCCCTTCACGCCTTACGTGATCATTGCACGACCCAAGATTCCTGAAGAGGAAAATAACACTGGTCCAACGAGCGTGGCAGACAATGCGTTCTTGATCACAGCACCTTTCTGTCTCGAAGAAAGTTACGTTTTTATTTGGTAAAAGGGTAGGTCCTCGCTTGCTTTAATGACTCTGTAAGCTCAGAAAAGCTTCCTTGAAAGTATAAGTTATAGGATTTATGGCGGGCAAAGTGAACCCCAAAGAAGCCGTTTAACTGTGGTTCCTTCCGCCCCAAAATAAAGGAAATTTGAAGGCTATCAACGCAGCTTTGCAAACGGTTTTCAAATAACGTTTGATTCACAGAGGCCCTGGGAGCAATCAAAAACGTGGCCTGGCTTTGTTACCGCTCAGGGCTCTGCCCTGACCCCATCTGGCCATGCCCTTTCTCTCGGCTGCCTCCGCAGCTTTGTGCTGTGACAACACAGACACCTGGCCGCAACGGATAGACACAAGAGTTCCCACAGAGGCAACGGTCCATGGCAGCCTTCAGAAGATCTGCAGCAGGATTTCTCTGTGTTTTCTGGAAAGCTTGTACGTTTCTTACAAGCAATTACGCTGACTCTACAGTGCTCCAAACTGCCTCTTAAACCAGCAGAAACAACCAAACCAAGAGCTATCATCTGATAATTCTGGCTACAGAGATATAGATTTCCGTGGAAACGAATCAAGCAAGTAACACAATTGAGGAGCTAAATGGTGTGTTTAGTGGAGTTGCCAAATTGCTGTCTTCTAGGAGTGGAACACAGTGACGGGGGTTGATTCTCCTATGCAGCAATGACTTGTTTAAAACATTTGCTAAGCTAGTTATCTTCTGTACATAGATACACCGTGTACGTATTAAAGGGAAGGCACTCGTGTTCTCATAGAATTTTAACTACTAACATTTATCACTTAACAGCTTTTATTGCAAATGTTAACAGGAGGAAAAAAAAAGATTTTATTTAACTTATTACCTAGCAGGTTATATGGGCCTCAGTCCTGTTGCCACAGGATGTAGGTTAGGACCTCACTGGCAGTGTGATTATTACAAGCAATCCCGCCGTAACGTTGTAATGGCCGCCAACCGTTTTGCTAATATGTTTCTTTCTTGTTTATTTCCTAACTTAACTGAATTTCTTATGGTATGGTAACATTTTGGGTTTGTTTTTTTGTTTTTGTTTTTTCATCTTTATATCCTAATCTGAGTCTTTGTACAGTATACCTTTCTTTTCCATGTTGGCCTTATTAGGGGTAGAATTGTGTCCCCCGCTAAAAAAGGATATGTTGAAATCCTAACCCCTGGGATCTTGGAATGGGCCCTCATTGGGAAATAAGGCCGTCGCCAGTGTAATTAGTTGAGCTGAGGTCATCCTAGAGCAGTGTGGGCTCTTATTTCAACATGATTGGTGTCCTATCAAAAGAAGGCTGTTTGAAGAGACGGAGACAAAGGGAAAGGCCACGTGATGATGACGGATTGGAGCAAATATCCGTTGGCCAAGGAATACCAACGATCACCAGCCAACCACCAGAAACTGGAGGAGGCAGGGACAGTTTCCCCTACAGATGTCAGAGGGAGCCCAGCTCTACCAACATCGGGATTTCAGGCTTCTGGCCCCCAGAACTTTGGGAAAATATATTCATGTTGCTTTTAAGCCATCTTGTTTGTGGTGCTTTGTTATGAAGTCCTAGGAAACCAATACAGGTCCCCAGGCACGGAATTGCTGTTCTGTTCAGTCCTGTCTTCCACTGACCTCCACTCCCGCCCTGTGCTCTACCCCTGGAGACTGACCCAAACTACTACAGTCAACACACTTGACTGCCGTCTGACTTCCAGATGGGTTTGGCTGTTGGGGAAACCCATGCAGGAGATCGGAGAGAGGGAAGGTTGAGGAACTTGTTACCCAAGTTCCCTCCCCGTGAGGATGTTTGGGTTTGCTTTGTCTCTTGACTCAGAACCATGAACACAGAAAGTGGTTCATGAACCTCTTTTTCAGTTCTCCAAAGATGGCGCAGAACTGGTGCTATTCAAGGTGCACAAGAGAGGATTAATTCATTACAGGTGATGAAAGCCAGAACTTGAAAGGCCTAATTTTCTCAGTGCTCAAACTCTTCTCAAAATGGTCCTCTCTGCACTAATTTCCCATTTTCCAGTGACTGCCCCTCCTTTAGGCTTAGGGGTCTGCTGTTCCACTGCTATTAGCCCCACACTATAGCACTAACCATTGTGATGCCCAGTACCCCACTCACATCCTTGCTAATAGACTCGTCAATAAATCTTTTATTTACACTAACTTGAGTTAGGATAGCTCCATTTGCTGTTGAGACCTTTACTGTCGCATTTTCTACGTACTGGATACATGATTAAAACACGCCCACTGTCTTCGGCTTCCTCTTGTGGCATTTCTCTCCTCTCTGTAGCTACCTGCCAAATTTGGCAACTCTTGCTTGAGAGGGAGTTTCAGGGAACTTTCACTGAAGTCTAGTCTGGGAAGAGATCTGAACAAAGCCAGAGATAATGTAACACTGATAAGTAACACTGGTGAGAAAGGGGCTACCAGTTGCTAACACTAGACAAAGGAAGAGCAGTGGCCATACCAGGACCTGATGGACAAATCCCACCCGAGGAAGTAAAGGTGAGCCTGTGATGGTATTGAGGTGTTGACCGAGTACATAAGGGTAGAAAGGAGCAGAGTCTACACTGGCTGAGAAAACCAGGAAATGAGTTGCCAGACAAGGAAATGTAGGCTCTCCACTCTGTGTCTATATCGTGTGTATATGACTTGTTTTTCTCTCCTAATTCCTCAGGGAAAAATAGAGGGAACTTCTGACACTTTGTGTTATTTCAAGATTAGTCCAATCCCCATTCGCCCTGGGAAATGTTCTTTTATAGCCCCCTCTCGTGTTGAGAATTAACCTCATTTCCCACGCCATGAGCCATCTTATCTATTGAAAGTTAGTAGCAGGTATGCTATCATTATGGTGGATTTACTTACAGTGGTTTCTTGGAATTAGTACAAATACATTCTAAGACCGATATCCTGAGCAGAGATATTGGGGTCAAAGTGACCTGGTGACGTTGTCTGATGACCATGTTTTGTTCATTAGGTCTAAGTGTGCCCCAGTCACTCATTCATCGTACTTCATCAACACATGGTTGGAGGCATCTTTACTCATCTCTGTCTCATGCCTTACATTGGCGGCTGCTTCTTTCTGGAATGCTCTACCTGCCCTATATCTTTTGGCCTCGCTCCCTCACACTGTCCAAGACTTTACTCCAATGTCATGTTCTCAATAAGGCCCATCCATACCACACTAACTTAAAATCCCAATCCTCTCCTTTATCTAAGCCTAGGCACTCTGGCATCCCCTTCATCTACCCTACTTTTCATTTTTGTCTCATGGATATGAGTACCTTGTATCATATTATTTCATTTTTGTATGTACTACCTTTATGAACTTTTGCATGTCTTTCTCCAGTAGAATGCAAGCATCATAAGGACAGAGATCCTGATTATTTTGTTCACCGGTGTGTTCTAAATGCCCCCAAATAGTAACTCCATGCTAGAGATGGGGTGATAAAGGAGAGGAAGCATCTTCCATTCTCCCTAGCTCTCTCTTAATAAAGAGGGAGAACCATGGTCCCAGCAGGATGTTAGATGCACAAGTACTGTCCTGGAGGGAGAAAGGACATCTTATTGGGGGCCAGGCAGTCATAGAGGCTGAAGCATTTCCATTGGGGAAGCATGGGTGAGGAAGGAGATGGCAGACGACACAAGGGGCTAAGTTCCTCGAACCTTGCCAGTCAGGCTTACAGCCACTGAAATCTGGATCTCCAACTAAATGTTATCTCCCCTATTCTTTTGGACTGGTAAAGTCCATTCTGGTTGCAGACTTATTTACATGTATATAATTTATTTTATGCAGACACGGTGATGTTTTAGAATTCAAACACTGTGCTTTGCTTATCACTTTAGCCTAACGCTAAGCAGTGAGGACAGTATATTGCCAAGATAGACCTTCATTATTTAAGCTCAATTTATATTCGGAGGCATTCTAAAGATATTTTGAAGGCTAAACATGTTCTGACTTCAATTAAAGAGTCAGCTAAGTGAATATACCAATTGTTATCTCACAAAATTGATTCCAACAGTAGTGGGTAGGTCTTCAACATTGATGGGAAAAAAAAAAAAAACGTAACCAATTTTTAAGGTATGATTCTCAGAAGGTTACGCATAAGAAACAATAAGAGAGGAGGAATTCTTAGTATTTTAACAACAACTATTATAACATGTCACAATATGACCATCTTTTTAAATTAGAACTGAAATATCAATCTATGCTTGATCAAGAAGCGATGGCTTGCTAATGGGTCAAAGTGACTTGTGATAAATCACGATAATTGAAATAAAGAATTATTGAAATTACAGTGCACCATAGAGGATATCTGTGGAGGTGGTTCCAAGGTTTAGGAAACAAGTTAATGAGATTCTCAGTTAATATTGAAGCAAAAAATCTTGGAACCTCTGAAAGAGAGCCCTGAAGAGTTCAAAGAACTTCTAACATTCAGAACTTCTGAAGAAAAAGGAGTCGTAAGAACAGAGAGTTCCAATGTAAAAACATATGCATGCTTCAGAAATAGAAGCTGAAAACATTAGCCGATGTTAATAATGAAAGGAAAAGTGAGTAAGGAATTATTATTTGTACGATGTGGTTTCGTGCCAGGTACAGTAAAAATTATTTTACTTGTACTTTTTCTTCATAAGCTAGTTCATCGAGATCTCTATTCTACTAAGGAAGGAGGCCGAAAAATATTTATATGCTTCTTTATTCAAGAATGCCAGAGAAGGAAAGAAGAAGTTAAAGTCTAAAAAGCATGACCAGCCCTTCTGTCACTGTATTGAAACGGTGACTCATTTTATCTTTGAGCTTCTGTTTTACACATGGAGTTTTATGGGACGATAAACGTGCAGGTAAGCAGAGGAGTCATGCCCGGTGGCGTGTGTGTGGGCTGAGTGGTTGACCTCATCACCCAGCATGTAAACACAAGTGTGGGACGATCTGAGGCATGACGAGTGTATGGTCAGTGGGGAAGGGGAAGGACCCGGGCCCAGATTGGCAGATTGGCAGTTATAGCCACTGCAACAAGGACAGTTACAGTCTCAAGACAGAGAGGAGGGGTTCCACACAGGGACAACACCGGGACCCATAATGGGACACAGGTTCGCCATTCATCACAAGAGTCCATCCCTGAGGCACATGTACTAATTCTCTGGGCTGAGTGTCAGGAAGGGAACTGCCAGTGCCCAGGCAGTATGCCCTAAAACCTTGGATCGCGGGTAACTTGTTCTGCGAGTGTTCCGCAAGGCACGCAAACATCTCTAATAAATTTTAACTTGATCAATGAGTGATGCCTTGCAATACGAGTAGTACATGACGCCGGTTGTCACGTGATCACAACTGAGCCAATGGTTCGGCGAACTGGGAAATCGCTGTGATATACGGCGCTTTGGATTACAAGCGTGTTTCCGGAACGAATTACATGGGCAAGCCAAGGCTTTACCCTACTTTTGTTAGTAAACTCTCACAAAACAAAAACGTACACATGGTACTATGCCACTGAAAGTTGTGGAATGAGGATATCCTGATATTCTCTCCTTCATTAAAGCAAAGTGGTATTTTTCAAAAGAGTAGCCGGAATCACATTTTCAGAAAGCTGGAAATTAACCAAAGGTTTGCAGAAATGCGGGGAGTATTTATTCAAGAAAAATAGCTAAATTTTGGTAAGAATAATTGGTTTTGTGGCAATTTTAAGGTGCCCTAGTCCTATTTTCCACTCTCCATTTCCATGGCAATTTTGAAAAATAATAACCCACTTTAGTGGTGAAAATAGACTGACAATCCCCAGAAGGAGTAGAACGAGGTTCCTTAAAAGCTTTATTACCAGGAAATTGTCATGATCTGATCATCCCTGAAGACTCTACTTATAAGACAGTATGTATTTGACTTGACTCATAGCTCTTCCGGTGACAGAATTTCTGTCACTTATCTCTAAAGACAATGTCAGGAAAAACAACAACAACAACAACAACAACACGTGGTTGATTGACTTCATGGGTGCCTGGGGTGGTGAATAGTTGTGGCAAACAAACGAATAAAAAAAGCTTTCAAGGAAAAATTAGAAATTGTGATGTCCACAGGGGCTTTGATAAGCTCTGAAATAATTCTGGGAATCTAGAAGGCCATGTGCTTGCCAACAGCTTTGCTCAGGTACAGAGCAGTATACATGCTAAGGAAAGTCTTGAGAAGGTTCCAAGCTCCCACATCTGGTTGATCTTGAGGTTGCACAAGCAGGAAGCAAAGGCTCAAACAAAGGTGTCAAATTCCGGTCTAAGCATAGAAGACACGCCCAACACCCACCCAGTCCCACTTGGTAAATAATAGGACACTTACTGCTTATAAGCATTTAAGGGAATCGCTGTCCAACCATTAACTGACCTTTAAGCTAACTGAGCAGAGACGTCAGTGGCCACACATGACAAAGAATGCAGACTTAGAAAATTCGTTCATAAAACAAAAAAATAAGAAGATAATAACACCTATAACAAAGGCCAAAGCAAAAATCTTTGGGGAGATGAGGGGATTTGATTTTTCAGAGCTGTCACATTAGGTCATTTATACGATTCAGTTTCCAGTAAAAAATTAGGAGGCACGCAAAGAAACAGGAAAGTATGGACCATCACACGTAAGAAAGGAAACAATCGGTAGAAACTGTGAGGAAGCCTGTAAGTTGGACATATTAGACACAGATTTTTGTCAGCTACTTGAAATATGCTCAAGATACTAAAGTTAACCATGTCTAAAGAAATAAAGGAAAGGGTGAGAATGATGTTGCCCCAAATAGAAGATGCAAGTAAAAATAGGGAAAATACTTCCAAAGGGAGCTGAATGGAGATTCTGCAGTTGAAAGTAATGATAACTGAGATAGAGAAACTTCACAGTAGGTTATGGTAGACAGAAGAAAGAATCGACGAGCTTCATGATAGCTCCATGGAAGTTATCCAGTCTGAGGAACAGAAAGAAAAAGAAGTGAAGAAAAATGACCAAGGTCTAGCGACCTGTGGGGCACAATCCAACATATTGCATAACAGGAGTCCCAGAAGGAAATGAAAGAGAGAACAGGCCAAAACAATATCTGAGATATGATAGCAAAAATTTTCCAAATTTGACCCCCCAAAATATTAATCTACATGTCCAAGTAGTTCTGTAAACTCCAAGTAGAATATTCTACATTTAGACATTTCATAATTTAACCTTTGAACGACAGAAACAGACAAAGCAGTGAGAAATGACTCATCACCTACTAAGGATGACCCATCAGTAACAATTGATCACCCATCACAAGCCGTGGAGGCCAGAACATTGAAATGACATATGTAAATAAACACAAAGAAAAAATGTGAAACGAGTTCTGTATTCATCATAATTATTGAAAAATGGAGAAGAAATAAAGAGCAGAATGCACGGCTAGGACACATGTCTGAGAAGACACAAAAAGACATGATTCAGGCAGATATGAAAGGATACCAGAAACCAGCACAAATCTACACGAAAAAACAAAGAGCACCAGCGAATCTTACTACTACATAAATAAATATAAGTGACGGTAAAAATATATTGTATGCTTGTAATATGTTTATTTCCCCTTTTTGATAAAAAAAAAAACAACTATAGAAAGCAATAGTTCCAAATATATGTTGATGGTGATTTGATCTAAAAAGATGTAATTCATATGAAAATAACCACCCAAAGGAGCACGGAAGGAATAGTGCTATATAAAAGCATAAATTTCATATACTGTTGGAATTAAAGCTGGTATTAATCTCAACTCAACTCTCTCTCTCTTTTTTTTTATGTTTATTTGTTTATTTGAGAGAGAGAGAGCGTGCTCATGTGAGCGGGTAGGGACAAAGAGAGAGGGTGGGTGGCGGGAGGGAGAGAACCCCAAGCAGGGTCCACATTGTCAACGTGCTGCGAGATGTGGGAGTTGAGCCCATGAGCCATGACACCATGACCTGAGCCCAAATCAAAAGTTGGATGCTTATCTGAATGAGCCACGCAGGTGCCCCACAACTCAATTGCCTTAAGGGATGAAGTTAATCATAATCCCCAGAAAAACAACTAGCAGAATACCTCAAAAAACATAGTGAAATAACAAGGAATTTGGAATGGTATAATATAATATATATAACAGAATGATGCAATAAGGAAGGAAAATAGAGAAAAAAGAAACGAGATTTATAGAAAACATACGGCAAGGGGCGCCTGGGTGGCTCAGTTGGTTCAGCGCCCAATTTTAGCTCAGGTCACGATTTCATGGTTCATGGGTTCGAGCCCTGCGTTGGGTTCTGTGCTGACAGCTCAGAGCCCACTTCGGATCCTCTGTTCCCCTCTCTCTCTCTCTGCCCCTCCCCTGCTTGCACTCCCTCTCTCTCTATCTCAAACTCTCAAAAATGAATAAACATTAAAAATTTTTAAAAAGGCAAAATGGCTGATATAAAAATCTACTTTATTAATAATTATAATAAGTGTAAATCAATTAAGGAATTAAATACTTCAATGAAAGGTAAATATTGAGAGAATGCACAAACACACACACAAAATAAGGCATGATCCACCTATGCTGTCTGGTAACTATGCTTTAGAATCAGACAAAACATCATCAGGATGGTTATATGATCACAGACAATAAGTATTAATAAAGATATGAATAAACGGAACCCTCCTAAATTGCTGGTGGGAATGTAAAATAGTGCAGCCTCTTTGGAAAGCAGTTTGGAAGTTCCTCAAAAGTTAAATACAGAGTTACTAAAAACGCAGAATCAGACCCACAAATACAGAAAACGAAGTGAGGGTTGCCAGGGGGAAGGGGCATGGTGGCGGGATATGGGCAAAATGGGTAGAGAGAAGTGAGAACTATAGGCTTCCGGTTATGGAATGGATAAGTCATGGGAATCAAATACGCACCATAGGGAAAATAGCCAATGGTATTGTAATAGCATTGCATGGTGACAGACAATAACCACACTCGTGGCAAATAAGGTATAAGGTAGGGAAATTGTCGAATCAATTACTATGTCGTACACCTGTAACATCGTGTGTCAAATATGCTCAGATTTTATATATATTCTCTCTCTCTCTATATATATATATGTTTATATATATACACATATATAAATATATACTATATATTTTCTCTCTCTCTCTCTATATATATATATACACGCACACACATATATATCAGAGATAATATATTATCTATATAATTCCACTCTTAGGTATACATGCAAAAGAAGAGTAAACCTGTTCATACCAAAACTTGTACATGGACATTTATGGCAGTATTATTTTCAGTAGACAAAAAAATAGAAACATTCCAAGTGTCCAGTAATTCACGAGTGGATAAACAAAATGTGGTATCTCAAAGCAATGGAATATGACCAGTCATAAAAACAATGAAATATCGATACATGCCACCACATGGATAGACCTTGAAGACATTATGCTAACTGAATGAAGCCGCACACGCAAGTCCTCATGTTATAATCTCCCATTCAAATAAACATCCAGAAGAGGTAAATCCACAGAGACGAGTGCAGATTTGCAGTCCCCAGGGACTAGGGGGTGGGGGTGGGGGGAAAGGGAAGAGAACTTGATAAGAAACCACTGCAATGAGACAGTGCCATGTTCTAGAATGGCACAGCGGCGAGGGTTGCGAACCTTGAAAGTAAACTAAAAACCACTGAATGGTACACTTTAAAAGGATGAATCTTATGGTCTATGAATTTCATCCCCATAAAAAAAGGAAAAATTATGTACATGGACTTTTCAACAAAGTATATCAAGACGCTATTAGAATTCAAGGACTTGGAATCCCGATTTCGACAATTGGTACAACATTGGAAAGCACATATTCACAGGCTTAGAAACATAACTTAAAGATTGTTGCGTGAAAGGGGAAAATAGCACTTTCATATGAAATTCTGGATGAACCAGTTATTAACAAGGAAGGCAATGCTAAAATTAACATTTTGTTGTAGATGAAGATATAGCAAAAGAAGACCAAAAAAGGCATTTTGAATAATTCACCACTCATGAAGTCACAATTATAACACATGTTACATGAAACGTCTCCGGAAATACCACAATTCCATTGAATAAATTCTGTTCCACGTTAAATTTAGACTTATCTGAGGCTGATTTGTACGAAGAATTAACATTTTCGAAAATTGTTCTGAGAATCACGAACTCTAGCTGAATTAAAATTTATATGTTGAACTAACGTATCAGAAATACATCCCAATGTGGTCATAGCCTGTGAAATATTCTTAACAGGCCCCGGAACAGCTACATCAGCAGAAAGATCTTTCTCAAAATTTAAAATATTTGATGATTATTTATAGGTTGGCATTTGCCAAAAGCTATTTTGTTGCTTTCAATTAAGTGTGAAAAACTTCTTCACACAGATTTTCAGCAAGTGAGAGTCAAGGCTCAGAATAGACTCACCTGTGCAGCATTAAGAAGGTGGTTTCCAAATTTGTACTTGAATAACATAGTTTAAAAAGGTGGGGAAAAAAAGGGGAGCCAGGGGCCTTTAGGAAAATCAGCTCTATCCTGCATCCACTGTATTTCATCAATACCAATTACCCGTCAGATACCTAATTTCTGTAAAGGCCTTGTAAAATGATAGTGATAAAAGTAGCAATGGGCTGGCATTTTCATGACGTTGCCGCAAGTATAAATCTTGAGGACCTAATAAATGTATTTGCAGGAAAGGAAGTCAGAAAAATCTTATGGTCAATTAAGGTATCACCTGCATAAAGTACGCTTGTGTTCTATAAAGTTATGACACATTTTTTTTTGGCCATTTGTACGCATGTATCACTATTAGTCTATGTGTTTTGTAAGCAATACTATATTTTTGAAAGAAAAGTCCTTCACACGTTCAATTGCTCTTTGAACAATTGTTCTCTGCTCTTTGAACAAGGGAGCCCAGATTTTTATCTTGCCCTGGGTCCTGGAAATTTTACAGCTGGTCCTGGGCATGAAGCATATAATTTAGAAGCTGGCCTTAAAATGACATGGTACCACCTTTTAATTTAAAAGATCAGGGGTGCCTGGGTGGCTCAGTCGGTTAAACGTCCGACTTCGGCTCAGGTCATGATCTTCGGTTTGTGGGTTCGAATCTCGCATTGGGCTCTGTGCTGACAGGTCGGAGCCTGGAGCCTCCTTCGGATTCTGTGTCTCGCTCTCTCTCTGCCCCCTCCCTTGCTGGTGCTCTGCCTCTATCAAAAATGAATAAAGGTTGAACAAATTAAAAAACCCTATTTAAAAAAATTTTTTTAATAGGAAATTTATTGTCCAATTGGTTTCCATACAACCCCCCGTGCTCATCCCAACAGGTCTTATTTTTGAAGAACTAAAAATGCCACAAATGTCTCAGCTGACTTGATACTCAAAGACTTGACCCAGTGTGGTTTTTGGAGGAAAGACTATCATCCACGTTCTCGGCCCTAGCTGCAGATGCTATAAAGGATGTTTCTTGGTGCTGGGAGGTGGAACCAGCCAAGGGCCAGATGCTTGCACCTAGGTACCATTGCCACCTTGGACGTGCACATATGCTCCCTCTGGTTGTCACACAGCCAGAGAGGCACTGCCGGCATGTGGTGATGAGGGCCAGGAGGGCTAACAGTCCCGGAGTGCTCAGAACGGGGCTCCCCCGGTGCCTCACAGCGCATACCTGCCCCTCGGTGGCCCGCGTGGGGCAAACCTTATTCAGAAGACGCGTTACACACACTTGTTTCACTCCCGATAGTATGAGAAGTAGGCTGAACGGATGTTGGCAGAGCAAAGGACAGCACAGGCAGAATCTTACAGAACTATCTAATGCTACCAGGGTGGCATAGACTTCTACGATGATGACATTCCCTACTCGTAAACACTTCCTTTAGAATTACGCAGATTGTTCCAATCTTCAAATAGACGAACGGAGAAAACAAATTGAAAAGCAACCATGAAAAAAATCAGGAGTCTTTTCTCCCAGGATGGGAAACGACTCTACATTGCGGAGCTTACCATCAATTCGCAATTTATTATAAAGACTTCTTCCTTTGCTCTTCTCTTCAATAAGATGCATCTTATGGTGAGGCTTTTTTTTTTTCTTTCAATAAATTCAATGCATTTGGAAAAATACCCAGATGGTTTAATTTCTTCAGGGAAGTCTATGTATCCAAGATAACATTCACAGCTGCCAGAAAATGTATTTCTCTATTGTGGCTACCACCTGATGTTCGTAACATAAAACTGGAGCAAAAAATAGAAAGGCAAAGAATAAAAACTTGAAAAGAAGTACAGAAAAGCTAAAATTATCGCTATGTTCTCTGAGAAAAAAAGTAGAATAATCTAGCTTTAAGACAGAAGTACATCATTAGGGCCAAATCAATGCAACAGAATAAGTTCTGAATCCAATAGACCGAAGAGAGGGTAATCACGCATTTACATTTCAAGAAGTACTGTCTGAAGCTCTGTGTTTCGGTCTTAAATAGCACTGAGTACTGTCTCACCAGCCAGTGGAGTTGAAAGATCTTTGAAAGCTCAGTGTACGTCAAAGTAATTTATATTAAATTCTAACTTAAAGTTCCAATGGGCACGATAATTATTCAAAGGTCTTCATTTTCTAGTTAGCCAACAACATTATTGAGCACTCACTGTGTGCTTTGCATGGAACTTGAGATGAAGGAGGACAGAAAAAGCACAGTAGCTCTAAGCTACCATTGCTGTATCTGCTTGGTTCAAATATCTCTGTGGCTGTGCTGGAGTATTTTTCTGGACTGCAAATACTTCTTCTTTACACATATCTGAATTCTTTCCATCATTCATTGGGCAACGCAAGAATCCAGCCCCGTAGATAAGTATTTGTGTCCAGAAGTGACCTCTTTATTTTCTGAACCAATATTATCTTTCTATGTATATAATGTCTCATCTATCTATCTATCTATCATCTTCTGTCATCTTGTATCTGTCTGCCTATATGTGTTTCATCTACCTTTTATTGCCAACGAGCTAGATGCAAATGTCTTTGTTCAATGCTTTATAGCAAACACGAATGCAATTCGTAGTCCGTGCCGGGAAATATTCTCGGGACATTTAGTACAGGCATATCTTGGACAAATTGTGAATTCATTTCCAGACCACTCAATAAAGCGAATATCACAATAAAACACGTCTAATGAATTTTGTGGTTTCCCAATACATATGAAGGTGGTGTTTCTACGTAGTCCACTAAGAGTTTAATAGCCTTATGCCCTAAAAAAAAAAAAACAATGTACCTACCTTAATTTAAATACACTTGGTTGCGAAAAAATGCTAACTATCATTTGAACTTCCAGCGCATCATAATCCCTGACCACTGATCACTGTAACAAATGTAGTAATAATGGAAAAATTTGAAATACTCGTGAGCATTACAAAAATGTGACACAGAGCCAAAAAGCGAAAAATAGTTTTTGAACAAATGCTTTACGCAGGGTTGCTACAAACCTTTAGTTTGTAAACAACAACATTGGTGACGTCCAATAAAACAAGGCATGTCCCCGGGCACCCGTGTGGTGTGGTTGGTTAAGCGTCCAGCTCTTGATTTCAGCTCAGGTCATGATGTCATGCTTTGTGGGATCGAGCCTCACGTGGGGCTCTGCACTGACAGTGTGGAGCCTACTTGGGATTCTCTCTCTCCCTCTCTCTCTCTGCTCCCCCTGCCCCACTTGTGCACTCTCTCTCTATCTCTCCTTCCAAATAAAGAAGGAAATAAACTTAAAAAATAGTACTTCAAACCTCGTTAAGAGAAAAAGAAACAAGGTATGTCTGCATTCAAAAAACCATCAGGTTAACAATATTGCTACTGATCTACATTCTACTTATTAACCGGAGGCACAGAGACATAAAGGAACTTGTCCAAAGTCATTTAGTTGGTAGACAGTAGAGACAGAGCTTAAACCCAGCCTCCGGGAGTCAGGGTCCAAGCTCTTAAGCAGTATGCTGTGTTGTTTTTATACTATCTTCTTTCATTGCTACGACAATCCTGTGAAGAAAGTACAGTATTTATTCAAAGGGGGGAAAATGAGGCTCAGGGTCACGTGTACTAACAAATTAACCTGCCTATGTTTCGTAGACACTGACAGAAAACATGAGACTCCTATTCTGACGATACTGTAGCCAGAACATCAGTCTATTTTATTTGTGTGCCAGTATATCTGCCTCTATTCTAACAGATTGCAGCCCCAATTCTAACAGATTGAAACGAAGAGAGACAGGTGACTTTTTCACATGCAGTAGGTAGCATTATAGGAGGAGACCTTGAGCTTAGAGAACTGAAATCTTTTATAATGGGAGTGGGGGAGGGAGGAGCATGTTATTCGCCCCAGAGGAAGACATTATCTCTAGCTTTCAAGGATGTTGGCTCTACGAACATCCTTGAAAAGAAGGTCCAGAACACAGAAAAGGGTGTCTCTTCTTATAAGATGTGCAGAAATGTAAGAGATCCATACAGAATTTATTCTCAACAGAAGTCACTCAGCTAGTGAATAGAGGAGTTCAAATTTGAACCTGGATCACCTGACTCCTGTATTTCTCTCCAATGATTTAAAACCACTGGCCCATGTTTTCCAGAGATGAATTCTGCCATGAGAAGAGAGAATCTAAAACACAGTATAAGTGGTATAAAATTTACAGGCATAATGAATGACTGAATGAATAAATCTACTTTGTTTATTTGCTTACAAATGAATTCATCCCACTTCATGAGCTCCTTACTCCATATAGTAGTTGCAAAACACAAAAAGTCAAGGTAACTCACTTCCACTCTTAAAACTGGGCTCTTTTGGCTGCATGACCAAATTCAGGATTGTTTTCTTTCTACTGTTTGTCACTCCTCCTTGGTTGGTTTTACGTAAGTTTCCAGCGAATTCTAACTTAAAGTTTTTATTTGGAAGAGCCAGGCTTTGCTGAGATAGAAAAAAATGTGGGTTTGAAGAAGAAAATCCTACTGACACTAGCCATGGCTAGTTGGAGGGAGGAGGTAGGAGGCTAGACTGACAGTGCTGGTCAACTGAAATAAGTCTTACATCTGCGAAGGTACGCTCTTCTCCGACGGCCATCTTCTTTCGTTACTGATCTCCTTGCACCGAAGCTCATTCCAACTGTCCTTATGGGCATCAGAAGCTGGCAGCCACTGAAATCTTGCTCACCCTTCCTTGGCAAGACCAGGAAGCTGCTGCTGCTGTCCGTGGTCTCGGCCTGTCATCCAAGACTTATTTCAGTTGACCAACACTGTCAATCTAGCCTGCTACCGATCCTGGCTTACGTGACATGTCCTACTTCTACAAGACTTGTAGTCTTTTCGTACACATGCTCACGAGAGCTGGAAATCCGTTAAGCTATCTGTGTTTCTGTTAGTGTATGTATAACACTCTCCCTCCAACTTGCTTTGTAGTTGGGACCTAGAATGTGAAGAAGTGGACCATCGTTCTGGAATCCACACAGTGCCCAGATCTTAGGCATGGCCTCTCCCATCCTTCTCTTTCTGTTTCTGGTGAAACCCTTATTTCTCTTTTGGTAAGATGATTGTTACAGTTGTTTCTTACTTAATGGTTTGTCCTATAAAGGTTCTGTGCAGTTTTGTAAGGATTTTCTTCTTCAAACCCACATTTTTTTCTATCTCAGCAAAGCTTGGCTTTTCCAAATAAAAACTTTAATTTAGCATTATTTATTTGTCATTTATTATTCCTTCCTTCCTTCCTTTCTTCCTTTATGTATCTAATTATTTGCTATAGACTTACCAAAAGCATATTCAACACTTCAATCATCTTCTTTGCTCAACGTTTTATCTGCTAATGAGGTGCTAAGAAAGGAGTAAATAGTGTAAAAGGAAGGAAAAAATTAATACTGTTAACCTTATGCAATATTTAAAAATGCAAATTAAAGAACAAACATTAAATATAAAAATTTGAAGAAGGCATAAAATAAAACATTCAACATAATCACCTACGAATGCATAGCAACCAAATCTTCTCCAGTCCAGAAAAGCTCTCTCTTCGTTGCAAACATACTTTTGTTTTTATTTATCCTGTACATGTATGCACCAGAGGAGTTCTCCACCTTCTATGATTTAAAAAGCTAAATAAGAAAACTATTTTAACCTTCAAATCCTACTTCAACAACTATCCAAGGGGAAAGAGAATGATTCTCTTGAGGTCTCCCGCACCACAGCTTTCCAACCCGTGTTGAGAGGTGGAGAAGTGCGCCATGAGTAATTATAGATATGCCTGAGATACTGATCTCTTCAACCTTTTGATAGCCAGAAACAGAGTGGATTACTGGAACTCTCAGACTAATCACCTCTGGCAGTGTCCTCATTTTTTTGTTTATACCAAAATGCCCTATAAATACTATTTTCTGCATGTACCATAATGTCAGAAGGTTGGGAAAGACTTCTTTATACCAGGTCTTACTAATATCGCATGATATAATTGTGTAGTTATATTTTTAATAAAAATATTTATTTATTTTATGGAAGAAACTATACCACATTCAAGTTTTTATGACCAGAATGCTGCACAAATGTAGCTAGTAACTAAAAATGGGAACAAGGCAAAATGTATAAAAGATATAATGGAGAAGAATCCATGATGGCAGGGACCCATGATGAAGAAGTAAACAGTGTCTGAGAGATCTAACAACAGTTCAGGTTGGAGACTGGGAAAGGGATGCTTAAAACAGAAGTGGATAACAAATTACTGGGATTCAGGCTTGAGAGATGGATGTTTTGGGTTAGAAGAAAGCTACAAGAAACTTGTTACAGACTGGTAGCCATTTTGGAAAGCGTTCCAGGAAACCAGAGTAAGAAAATACCATTATACTTCATCTTCAAGAGTATATTAATTATCTGACAGAGAGCAGTGAGAGAACAGACTCATTATTCTCCTTGGCATTTCCAAGAGATCAATGACACTGGATGGTACAGTTGAAGAAGCATGAAGGCCAAGTAAAGGTATTGCTGAAGAAATGTTACCTAATCCCGGAAAACAGCTAAAAGGAAATAGGGATTCAATTTTAAAACAAGGAGAAAATGAGAGAGACATCAATGGACCTTCTGAGTAGAAAGTTAATTAAAATGACTCCACTTTGGTCAGGGGCAAATATGGATGATAACTATTACACTTTTCTGGCTGGGTCTCACGATAGTGTTTAGCTCTTATGTCTTCTTCCGGTTTGACATGATAGAGGCATGTAAGAACCAGGAGATTTTTTTTTTATGAGTATAGGTTATACCCAATAGTGTTAAAACACACTGTTAAAATATATGGTGACTGACCCACTGATACTAGAAGAAACAAGGCTCTAGCTAAATCACCAAGACCATCTAGTAGTTACAGAGAGAACTATATTAAAACTGTAAAGTTCATTTGAATGAGCTACCATGGCATATCACAGCAAGACAACGTGTCTACACACATTTTGGGGAATTGGACAAAAAGGCCAAAAATATTTATTTTAGGAGAGGAAACTAAAGTATAAATTTTCTCAGTGACTCACACTGGAGACTTTTTTTTTTTTTTTTTTTATAGTTCTTTAAAAAGAGTTCCAAGTCATGCTGGTTCCAAACTCACTATTGAATGTGGATTTTTGGTGTCTCAGGGTCAATACTTGCTATGTCAGTGTTCATTCAGCTGTGTCAGTACCGAAGTCATTTACAAGAGCGAAGAATCTTTTTTTTGATATGTTAAATATTCTTGTTTTGAAATCAAATATGAGACTAGAGGCTAAGTAGCTATCCTGAAATCATAATGCAAGAGAGACCACTTGTTCCTGAAAAGATATAGCCTCATTTTTGTAGTTTGTGTTATACAATGACTCATCTTTTATTCCAGTTAATCATGGCACAAAGTTATTCAAAAGAATTGCAGATCAACGTGAATAGTATTATAAATTCGGGCAGAAGTTCAGAGGTTTCTACAAGAGATATCTATAATTATTGCTTAGACTGTCAGAAGCACAATAAAGGAAACTACAGCTCTGAATAGCAGACATAAAATTCATATTAGCCTTATGGAATAGACACAGATTAAGTTCCAAAATTCAATTAATTCAAGGTTAAAGCTACGTCCGCATTTGAGGAAACGGTGAAGTAAGGCTCGTCATTATTTTAAACATTATTGAGCACTCTCCTGAACTGTTACAATGCTACACTCAGTATCGTACACGATAGCTTTTGAAATGTTCGGAGGGGTGATCATTGTGAAACTTTTATTCGTTTTAAAAAATCAGCATGTTGTATACAAAATATTGAGTCATTTGAGAATGCGCAGAGAAGACAATGAAAAATCCCTTCAAATCCCCCCACCGGGGGGAAAAAGAAAAAACACACCACCATTAATTCTATGGCATGAGCATTTCAATGGCTGTATACTATTCCATTTTATGTCTGTACTGCACTTCCCTTAACCCGATTCCCTGCTGACGGAATAACTACATGTAAAGTCTTCACTATTGTGGAAGTGGTCATGGAGCTCCTTCTGTTAATGTCAGTTCCCACTTGTGATATCTTCTCCATAAGATGCCCTAGAATTGTGATTGCTGAACATTTTCCGTCCTGTTACGTGCTTTGGGTTTTCTTACCAGAAAGATGATAGCAATATACACCCTCTTCACTACAACACGAGCACACACATTTCCATTAAAATCTTGACAATACCTGTTTGTCAATTTTTAATCTTTTCAACATACCAGGGGAGGGGGGAAAGCATGTAATTGTATTGTGCTTTAATTTTGTTTTTCATTTTTAAACTTGGATGTGTCTTCAAATATTGCGGTAGCCCGTTTCTTAACAAGCTACCTTTAGCTGAAGTTCTTAGCTGGACGCCATGCTCACTTATGATCATTACCATGCAACTCTAGCACCGATTAATTCATTTAACACATATTTCTCAAGCAACTGGTAGGGGGCAAATGCAGTACGTATACGAGGGAATCATTGTAAAGCAGGAGAAAGCCCCGGTCCCTGTCCCCCAGGGTCATGAAAGAGGCATGAGGAATAAAAACCACAATAATCACTTGGTTCACAAACGATTGACAAAGGGATTGTAGGTACCGATGTGATAGGAAGAAAATAGAGATAGTGTGATTGAGAGGGAATGTCATAAAATCTGCTTTGAGGACATGACATTTCAGGTGAAACCATGAATCGTGTAAAAAATGCAGCCATTGAAGATCTGGGGTGAGACCACGCCACGTAGAGGGAGGGCAGAACTTCACAAGCCAGAGTAAATATGAATTTTATTCTTGTAATGGGAAAAGTATAGTTTGTCTTGTTTGTTTGTCTGTTTTTAATTTTTTTTTAAGGTTTATTAATTTTTGAGACAGAAAGAAACAGAGCATGAACGGGGGAGGGTCAGAGAGAAGGAGACACAGAATCTGAAACGGGCTCCAGGCTCTGAGCTGTCAGCACAGAGCCCGACGCAGGTCTCGAACTCACAGACTGTGAGACCATGACCTGAGCTGAAGTTGGATGCCACCCAGGCGCCCCTGTCTGTTTGTTTTTACGTGGGGGGCAGGGCACTCATCTGTCTCATGTTGTCAATTGACACTCTCATTGTTGCCCACTGCAGAGCCCTGGATGGTTCTATTCTCCAGCTCTACCTAAGCAATAATGCTTTAGCAATGGGCAGGATAGAACAGAGATTACACCTATCTGGGTCTGTGTGATGCAAATGAGTGTTCTGGGCGTTCAAGCCTAAAGCAGTAATGATCTTTGTTGTCCACTAAATGAGTGGGGTGTGTGATAGGATGTTAAAATGGAAATATGTTTGCCTCGGTTTTGGCAAACAAAGGAAAGAAAGAAACAAAGCTACAAGGTGGGACTCCACTCCAACACGATCCAACATGAGGAATAGGTCAGTTACGGAGACTTGGGCAAAGGGGAAGCCCACCGGTCTTTTCTTATTTTAAACTTTGGGCTCTAAGTTACCATAAGTGGATATTTACCAAGTCGGAGAAAGCAGAAAAGAAGAGTCTTGTTACACAGACTTTATTTCCTTCTTTCCTTCTTCCATAAACTGTTGCACTATAGAAGCTGTTCATAGACCCTATTGAGAATTAGAAAATAAGGATGAGCAAACATGACAAAATAAAATATATTTCCACTGTACAGAGATTACCACTGTTAATCCATTAATATATATTATATACGTGCATACTTTTTCTTCTTTATTTTTATGCAATGTTTAGCTGACGTGAGATCACACTGCGTATTGTATTTTGTATCTCCCTTCAGTCACTCTCTAACTTTCCATTTCAGTAAGTTTTATCTCACTTAAAACCCACACCATGTTCAAAAATCCAATGATCTCAAAAAAGGCCCTTTATATCTGCTTTGTTCGAACACTGTCCACCTGGAGCTCCCATTTCATTGAGGTGTTAAATCTGTGTCCACAGCTCCCTACCTTTTTTTCAGTTACCGACTTATTAAAAAGAGTGGGCCTTCTGTATGATCCGGCAAAAATTGTTGGGTGAGTTATCTGAGTGCTGTGAGATGATCCCTCCCTTCCTGTGATGCAGGGAAAAGCAGTGATTTCCCCTTTCCTCTCTCATCTCAACTCTGGGGAAGGGACCTTGAACGGGGCCAGTATTTCCTAGAGTTTGTGGACACAAGGAAACGATATCTGAATCATGCTTCGGAAAACTCCAAGGCAAGACACTGACCTGTAACTGTAAAGTGAAGATGACACAACAAGGGTGATGGGCACTTCTACCAATGGCGGGTCCAAGGATCCAGCTTGTCTACTGCTAATCGCAGACCCTAAGGAGGAGAATAGCAGGCAGCCAGACACCCAGGGAGAGTCCGCCAGAGGAAATTCAGTGTTCACACCACGCGAAGTGCAGGTGAATATTTCCAGTAGAAAATTTCTAAGAAGGAGCCGGCTTTAAGCGTTCGGTTACAATACATCACGATACAATCAGGTAAAGGTGCGTGTTTGCGCGTGTGTGTGTGTGTGTGTGTGTGCGCGCGCGTGCGTTTTACCTCTCCTTTCCACCCGCATCCCGGAAGAACCAACTGCAGCCTAGCAAGCAAAAGGCAAGATAAGCCAACGTGTGGGGGAGGGAACCAGGCTGACAAGGGCAAGAAAGAAGCTTTGGTGAGTAATGACATCTGGAGTTTTTGTTATTATGGTTTTATTACGGAAATGATACACCTGTTGTGACTTCAATTTGGAGAACTATTGGTTATCGAGGAGTGAACAGGAATGCAAATGGACCTATGACACCATCAAGAAGGTTGAAAAGGACGAGCGAGAATAATTTAAAAATTACTTTGTGGCTGTTCCTTATCATGTCCCACTTGTTCAAAGCACTAATTATAGGCAAATAGTTGCTTCATTCTCGTGGAAAACATTGTGAGAAAATAGGACGTGTTTCTTTAGCATGCCTTTCGTTTTATACGTATATGTCCCCTTGCGGGAAATGTGTCCTTTGCCAGTGAGCTTCTTTTTTTTTTTTTTTTCAACGTTTATTTATTTTTGGGACAGAGAGAGACAGAGCATGAACGGGCGAGGGGCAGAGAGAGAGGGAGACACAGAATCGGAAACAGGCTCCAGGCTCTGAGCCATCAGCCCAGAGCCCGACGCGGGGCTCGAACTCACACACTGCGAGATCGTGACCTGGCTGAAGTCGGACGCTTAACCGACTGCGCCACCCAGGCGCCCCTGCCAGTGAGCTTCTTAACTGAAACTATTAATTTTTATTGTCAACATGCAAGCTGATATTTGCATAGCCTCGATAGTTTATAAGGTACTTTCATGTTCATTACATTTATTAGCACATTTCTACTGACTGCATCTTTTCCAATATTCCTGAGTTACATCTCCATTATAGCGGAATTGTCCGTGTTTTCAACATATCTCATTATGTTGCCTTTCTAGCACCATGATTGCATACATAGCGTTTCCAAAATTAGAATGAAGTCATGTTCAGGGGGGGAAAAAAGAGCCCATCAGATACTGGAATGTTTCACGTATGTAGTTAGAAAGCAGTCTATCCCATAGGATGAGTGTCATTTGGTCATTACTCAGAGGAGAAAAAATATGAGAATAATGAAGGACAAATGAAGAAAAAAGTGAAACAATCGAATGTCAAAAAGCCACATAGACCGTCAGGCATTTCATTAGAGAAATAATCAGCTTCCTTGATTCAGCTTAGCACATTGCATGACCAATGCCCTTAAAAGGAAGAGAAATGAAATGAAAAGACAAGGAAAACTGACAGATGGCAGATTTCCATAGAAAATATAGAATATTCATAGAACAGGAGTTCTCATTAGACATGTAAAAGTTATGACAAGGTAAGAATTCTGTAAGAAGTAAAGCAACACTCAGTCCTTGTCTCCTTCTCTTTCGCGGAGATAAATGACGGCACAGTCCGTTGTCAGTGTTAGCGGCAGTTTAAGAAAAGGATTCCCTTCTCTCTCTTGACAATGATACTGAGTAGAGTGTGAAGAGTGTGGAGGAACAGTAGAGGGTCAGAATGTTAGATATTTCAGAAGAGGGAGTGTCACGTTTTCATCGCAAAGAAAGAAATTCACTTCACAGAAGTGGCATTTCTTGAGCAACTCAATTGGGAGGAGCATAAGGCAAGAGCTATTGAAAAACACCACGTCTCTATTTAAAGACAGTCTGTTTAGAAAGCTAATAGATACGACCAAGGTGTCTAACTGGATGCTTTTGAAAAATGTCGCTATTCGCTCTCTGCCCGGAGAGTGGGGGTGCTTCAACTTACAATGGCTTGTTTGAAGGGGTCACGAGTAAGAGGGCATTCCAGAGGTCTGGTGCCTATTCAAGCTGGGACATCACATAAGTACTAGGCTCTTCCTCAGTATAAAAGACATGCCTTATCATTGGCCAGAAATTCTGGCCCTCGTAACCTCAACCCTTTGTCCCAGGACTCCAAGCGATAAAAAAGCTCACCTATAAAGCTCTCACTGATGAAGAATTCAGCGTTAATTTCTGTGTAGGTAATTAACCTAGGGGAATACGCTCACAGCTCTTATCACTGCTGCACGTACATTATGACAGAACACTTGATCAACGACAGAACTGATTCAGAAACTTAAAAGTATTGACATTGCATTTGGTGTCTATCAGTGTGTGCCATTCAGCTAGACAACGAGGCAAAAGATTGCAAAACAATGCTCCATGGTCTCTTAAAATCTATACAAAGCTAATAGCTACAAAAAAAAAAAATCCGGGTTCCCTTTAACTTTTGTTTCTAAATTTCAAATAATGATTTAATTCTCTCATCATGAAAACACTTTTCTACACAAAATGAAAAATCTCAGAAATACATTGGGAAGGAATTAACGTTTCATTTCCGGCCTCATCCACACAATAGAGAAACTGTGAAAAACTGGGAAATTATTATCTATTTTTCAGCGTTGAAAAGACAACCCTTCATTAAATCTCTACACAGTGAAAAGATGTCTATGACAGATCGTTTGCAAAAAAAATTCCGGGATCTAGTACTTGCCCAGCATGAAGGGAGATCTCTTACCTTCCCTTGAAACTAGGTTAGACTTTGTGACTGCATCGAACAGTGGAAAACTTTAGAACTGACGTGGCAAGACTTCTGGGGCTAGGTTGTACAAATTCTATACATTTCAGTCTCCTAGAATGCTTGCTTTTGGAATCCAGACACCATGTTTGAAAGGCCCCAGGAATCCTTGATGGGACTCAGGTGAAATATAGAAACAAATTAAATGCCCCCACGTTGGTATTTAGAGCATATATGCGGATGGGTATGTAGATAAAGATAGAAGATAGATTAGATAGATAGATAGATAGCTGATAGATAGAGTGAATTGAAATAACATAAAATGGAAACCAGGCTTGAAAATCCCTCAAGCAAACAAAACCATTGAAGGCAGGTAAGCAAAGCTAAATTTAGCTTATTTCGTGAATAACAGCACAACTTAATTTAGGCTCTTTCTTATAAATGTTTCTGATAATCACAGAAGAAACTTAAGCCATCTTTCTAAAATAGTATGAGATAATTGCTTTTAGCCAACTCACTGCCATCTCTTAACTCACATGGTAACAACCAGTCATTGTAAAGTCTGGGCGACCTCCTGATTTTTACTTAAGCCATCCCGGAACGCCATGCCACTGAGCATCTTATCAGTTTTGGGTCTGAAAGCGTCCAGAGCTATTCTTGGACACAAAAATTTCCTACTAATTACTATTTGACTGGCCTGTTGATTTTAATATTGCTATTTGTGGCTGTTGACGATAGATACAGATATGTCATGTAGCTATCTCCATGTATAAAAGTTCAAATTCTGCAAAGAAAAAAATTGGTTTCAAAAACCAAATGCTTTTCTCTTCTGGCCCTTAACTATTTTAACTTTAATGCAAAAGCTTTGCCGCATACATTGAAATATTTGTGGTGAGAAGTCTTTTTAATGATATTCTAACTTTATTTAACATAAAATAATGTATTTTTTCCTTACAATATCTATTTCCTGGTCTACTGCCTGACCTTAAGTACACATACACCTGCACTCTCCTACCAAACCCTAAATCTGCCTCTATGTAAAATGCAAGTTACTATTAAATATAAAAACGCTCTATCTCTATCTATCTACATAATCTCTCTCTCGGTATGTCAATACCATAAAATGCAACAACATATAGTGATTTCATATAATGAGGAGGTTATGTATTTATTTCAAGAAAACAGTGGCTGTGTGTTATATATATTTAAGTTGAAAAAAAACAGGCTATAAAACAAGATATATAATACATTCTTGTTTTTGTGATAGATACATAGATAGATATATAGATGTTAGATAGATAGAGATGTACCTAGATATACAAGTATTTGGTCAATGAATATAAATGTCTAAAAGAAGACACTTCAAAATATCAACAGTGATGGCATCTAAGTGGTAATATTAATATTTTCATATTTCACGTACCTGTATATTCTCATTTTTCTTCCAATTAGCATGTATTATTTACAAATAAATGATAAAGCGGGGCACCTGGGTGCCTCAGTCATTTGAGCGTCTGACTGGCTCAGGTCATGTTCTCACCGGTCGTGAGTTCAAGTCCAACATCAGGTTCCCTGCTGTCAGGGTGGAGCCTGCTTTGGACCCTCTGTCACCCCCTCTCTCTGTACTTCCCCTGCTCACTCTCTCTCTCTCTCTCTCAAAAATAAATAAACATGAAAAAATAAGGTATAAAGTTATACAACCCAAACTTCATTTCAAATGCTTTAGGCATTTTATTTGTGATTCTTTTGCCTAATTGTGTGTATATGATGCTTAGGAGTCAAGGTGCCACTGTTTTGATGCGCCTGGATTTTGGCAATGCCCTTTTTTTTTTTTCAACGTTTATTTATTTTTGGGACAGAGAGAGACAGAGCATGAACGGGGGAGGGGCAGAGAGAGAGGGAGACACAGAATCGGAAACAGGCTCCAGGCTCTGAGCCATCAGTCCAGAGCCCGACGCGGGGCTCGAACTCCCGGAGCGCGAGATCGTGACCTGGCTGAAGTCGGACGCTTAACCGACTGCGCCACCCAGGCGCCCCGGCAATGCCCTTTAAAAATGTGTTGCGCTAGGGCCGCCTGGGTGGCGCAGTCGGTTAAGCGTCCCACTTCAGCCAGGTCACGATCTCGAGGTCCGCGAGGTCGAGCCCCGCGTCGGGCTCTGGGCTGATGGCTCAGAGCCTGGAGCCTGTTTCCGATTCTGTGTCTCCCTCTCTCTCTGCCCCTCCCCCGTTCATGCTCTGTCTCTCTCTGTCCCAAAAATAAATAAACGTTGAAAAAAAAAAATTAAAAAAAAAAATAAATAAATAAAAATGTGTTGCGCTAAAAGAAAGAAAGAAAGAATGAAGAAAGAAGGAAAGAAAGAAAGAAAGAAAAAGAGTGCTGCTTTCAAATGCCCGCAAATGCTTTTTGCATTTGGCAGGGTGGGGGATATGGAAACCTCTACTTTACTAAACTGAAAAAGAACTATAGACTACTTCCTGCCTTGGAAAATGTTCCCCTCCTGCCCTTACTCAGAAGATATTTATTCTTGTTTCCCCTGTGATGTTATCAGTGATCTCTCAATGGCAGCTGCTATAGGTCAGTCTATAAACTTCTGACTTTATGGGGACTTACAAAAAAAAAAAACATACCATGCTTGGTTACAGGGTTGTTATATAACCACTAAGTTTATTGATTTTGACGTATAGATATGTGATTTATGTATTTTCTCAAGTAGATACTTTTCAGTATTTTATAAAGAAAATCACAGGAGGAATACAAAATAAACTGTGCAAAGCCTTCTTCTCCTTTTGCTCTGACTATCATCTAATATCGAAAGACTTTTCATTAATATTTCCCAACCCAAAGTGGAAAATAAAACATCTGTTCTACCTTTCCCCTCAATGTCTTCTTCTCTTTCTGCACCCAAAAGTTGTACAAATAGGAAAAACATACTTTTTCCCTAAAAAAATCTCCATGGTTGACGCCATTTTAAAGAACAGATTTCTAAAGGGTATGTATGGATTTAATTAAATGGATTCTGGAACAAAATGGAACAACTTTCTGTTTTGTTGGACTTACGGGGACTGTAGAAAGTCAAACAGCTGCTGTCTCAGAAAGCCAGTGGGTCCTACGTTCTCACTGTATGCACTTTCTATAACTTTCTAGAAGTCCTTTATGGATAAGAGCACAACAACTACCCATTAGCTACTAGAAAACATTATTTGCACCCACATGGACAAGACACACTAAACCAATACAGAGTGCAAGGGTTTTTGTTTTGTTCTGTTTTGTTTTTGTTTTGTTTGAGAGCGAGAGAGAAAGCATGCAGGGGCAGGGGAGGGGCAGAGAGAGGGGGAGAGGGAATCTTAAGCAGGTTCCACGCCCAGAGCGGAGCCTGGCTCAGGGCTCCATCTCACGGACTGTGAGATCATGAACTAAGCCCAAATCAAGAGTCAGATGCTCATCTGACTGAGCCACCTAGGTGCCCCCAGCATGCAAATTTTTAACGTTTATTTATTTTGGGACAGAGAGAGACAGAGCATGAACTGGGGAGGGGCAGAGAGAGAGGGAGACACAGAATCGGAAACAGGCTCCAGGCTCTGAGCCATCAGCCCAGAGCCCGACGCGGGGCTCGAACTCCCGGACCGCGAGATCGTGACCTGGCTGAAGTCGGACCCTTAACCGACTGCGCCACCCAGGCGCCCCCAGCATGCAAATTTTTAAATGGACAAGCTTTAACTGGAAAATTTTCTTATTCCCCGAAAGATCTCTATGATTAAAACTCACAATGCAAGTCCTACTTGGTTTGCATTTTGTTAACATTCTATTGTTCAGCTTAGCAAAACCATAAAACTGAGGGTATTTTATGTAAAATGTATACACACATTTTCTTCTATATGTTTAGTGAAAAATTATTAACGGAATTCACAGTGTTTAAAAATTATTGGTGCAATATTTAAATTTTGTAATGGATCTTCCAAGAATATTCGGGGCTTCTGGCCAAGACATAATAATTTAAAGAGGAAAAGAAATACTTTATTTTCTGGGAAACTTTTATAACTTAGATCTGACTGTTTTTAATGAGGGATTGGTGAATCATTGGTTTAGACCAGGGTGTCCTCTGATGTGGCTATTGGAAGAAGACACCGTCCTTTTCCTGATGGTGCCTTTACTGTGTTTCTGCTGTTATTTACCTCTGCTTTTATTTTCTAGAATGCAGAAATGCCACATTTTTCTTGACAGTTTGCCCAAAGAAGGATATAAGATTTGGCTAATTAAGGCATGCCTTGAACTAAAATCAAAATTTCTTAGTCCTTTAAGTGCTACTAAATGTGAGCTAAAAACTGCTTTTCTACCAGGGCATAACTATATTTCAAATTCTACTGAACTATTTTCATCTCTCTGTGTAATTGTGGGGTCTCTGAATAAGAAATCTGTTTCGAGGAATTTCTAAACTTTGCTTCACAGTGGAGCCCTGAGAACTTTTTTCTTTAAAGACAGGTTCCCGAATGTATCCAAGATTTATTCAGTTAGTATCTCTAGACCCAGAATCATTGCAATCATGGCTGAATCTAAGAAAAGAAAGAAAGAAAGGAAGGAAGGAAGGAAGGAAGGAAGGAAGAAAGAAAAGGAAGGAAAGAAGGAAGAAAGGAGGAAAGAAAGAAAGAAAGAAAGAAAGAAAGAAAGAAAGAAAGAAAATTGCCAAAACTAAAATAAATTATTTTCTAAAATTTATATGGGGCCTTTGGTACTTGAAGCGTCAGGAGCAGTAAGAAGTAACTGCTCTATTTTTATTTCTCATTGTTTCATTAACACTTCTTCATGTCACACACAGTATTTATTTTGAGATCAAATATTAAATATTTAAAGAAAATTAACTGAGGCAAGCAAAATGTATCTCTTATGGGTTAGACTATACTCCTAAGTATTTTATAAAGTTTCTGTTAGGAAATCACTATTTTATTAATTTCTTTAAACATAAATATAAAGAATTTTCTTCTGGCAATATGGTAAAGAAAACATACTGGTTTGTAACATGTAAACATACTGGATAAAATAAAGAAACCAATTTCAAATTTAGATCAGAGCTGAGGATAAGCAGAAACAACAAATTCCAGAATGAAATTGAAGAAAAAACAACCTCAAAAGGAAGGTCAGAGGTATAGAATAGAATTTTGAGTGAAGAAAATAGCAAACATGTGAATAAGTATAAACCAATAGCTATTTTGTAAAACAATTAGAATGCTGTGTGTGTGTGTGTGTGTGTGTGTGTGTGTGTGTCAGAGAGAGAGAGAGAGAGAGAGAGAGAGAGATCCAGGAACCACCATTTAAAATTTCAGGCTAAAGTCACAGAGGAACATGAATACCAAAATCTTCTAAATATTTTAGCAAATAAAAACCAATACTGTATTTTAAAAATAATATATTTTGACCAGGTGGAGAGTATTTCAGGAAGAATAGGTAAATTTAACACTAGAAAACAAATTCATAAAATATATCACATTGATGCAGAAAAAGCATTAGATAGATTTGAATAGCCATTAATAATTAAAAGAAAATAAGCAAAAACTCCTGGAATAGAAGAGAAATTTTATCCCTATGACAAAGAGTACATAAAACTATATTGCAGCTACATCTCACTTAATGGTGAAATATTAAACACGTTCCCATAGAATCAGGAACATAACTGGTTTTCTGCTATTACTACATCTATCCAACGTGGGCATTGGGCTCCCAGTCAGCTCGATAAACAAGGAAAAGAAATCAAGGGTATAAGGTTTGGAAAGAAAGAGGCAGTTACTGTGACTATTTGCATCGACACTGTAAAATAGAAATATAATGGAGGCCACATATGTAATTTTAAATTTTTTAGTAGCCACACTTTTTAAATTTTGTGATAGTTACACACAGAAATGAGGCAGAAATAGATCAGAAACACTTCATCTGTGGAAGCTTGCCGCCTATCAGAGGTATTATTGTAGTTCAGTACAGAGAGGGAAGATAATCACTTAATAATCCTAGAAAGTTAGGAGTGCCTGGGTGGCTCAGTCGGTTGGGCGTCCAGCTTCGGCTCAGGTCACGATCTCGGGGTCCGTGAGTTCGAGCCCTACTTCAGGCTCTGTGCTGACTTCTCAGTACCTGGAGCCTGCTTCGGATTCTGTGGCTCCCTCTCTCGCTGCCCCTCCCCGCCCCCTCTCTCAAAAATAAATATTAAAAAGTTTTTTTTTAATAATGCTGGAAAATTAGTTACCTGTATGGGAAAAAATGAAATTATGTTCTTACCTTATGTCATAAGCAAAAATCAGTTCCATATATGTCAACAAGGAAAGATAATCCCGCTATATCAGGGGATACATGTGCACTGAAAGATACCATGAAGAGAGAGAGGCAAGCCACAAGCTAGTAGAAAATATTTATCAAGTGATCATTGAAAATAATTAATATCCAGAATATTAAAAGGAATTTTTATGAATCGGGGAGGGGGGAGCGCAAATCACCCAGTTGAGAAAAGGCAAATAATTTGTAGGTCTCATAGGAGAAAAACAAAGAGTAAAAATATGGATACTTGTTCAACCTTTTTAGCAACCAGAGAAATGCAAATTTAAACCACAAGATGATAGCTTTTCACACTGACCATATTGGCAAGCTCCCCCTACTTCCCATTTCCCCTTTTCTCTTCCAGAAGTGTCTTGCTAATTTTGACCATTTGTTCAGCTTATTAAATTACACAAAATCCTCCACTGAAGTTTTTATTGGAACAATGGATCAAGTTGGGGAGAACTGGGTTTTTTATGATAGCTCTGTGCGCAATGAAATGGAACGTCTCTCTATTTAATTAGGCGTTTTTAAGTGAATTTCAACTGAATATTAAAATTTGCTTGAAAACAAAAGACTTGCATTAAAAAACTGTTTCAAGTTACCTTAAAATTTTTATAGCTGTTGTGAATGGTACATGGCTGATTATTAATTTTTCTATCGTACTACCGGAGACTAATCTGAATGTCTCTTTTCCGGGAATTATGAATACGGCAAGAGCCAGCTGCGTGTGTGACAGTTCCCCAGTCTCTATTTGCTCATGCTAGAAGCCCGGTCCTTTCTAAATACCCTCAGGAGGCTTCCACAGATCTCCTTAGCTTCAGTGTTTTGGGGGTCCTAAGTTGAGGACCTACCTGTTCAAATGGGTGTCTATGTCAGGAGAGAAGTGAGTGCCTCATATCTGGCGGGAGAAGCTACCTGTGGCTGTTGGCATTTCAACCCCTCTGCCCCCTACTGGCATCACTCATATCTGTGTATTGACCGTGGCCGCCAACCATAGGCTAACTCTCTTCTGGAACAGTTTTCCATGAGCTTCTGTCCAGCAAACATCCGCCATCCGTGCTGTCCACGAGAGGCCGCTCTCCTGCCATGGTTCCTGCCTTCTGATTGATGATGTTTCTTCCCTCTCCGGACAATAAAAGAAAACCCCCCAAAACCTGTCTTTACATGTCCCGATCTGCCAAACGTGGTGCAGTTCTTTCCCATAGGGCTTCTGGGCTCCTTGCAGACCAGGAGATGTCTGGAAACCCAATGTGAATGTCCCAAAAAGTTTCTGTCGGTTACAAAAGCCCGGGGACAGTCTCTGTCCGTGTGGAGCTGTCCAGCTCAGGCACCGCCCGCGTCCGCATGCTGGCCTCTCTCGCATCAGCCGCCTCCGAAGCCGGCTTCAGGTTTTCACGGCCAAGCAGTGGAGCGTTGAAACGGTGGATCATTCCCCTGGGGCTTCGTTTTTGGCAGCCGCTGAAATGGAAACGACGCTGCACTGATGTTTCCCAAGTTGAGTGGCACCGACCACAAATGTCCGATGAGATGCTAACAAATGCTCTGAAAGGGGAAAGGAATTTCGGAGTTAAATTCGTTTGGAAACCACCACAGACCCTTAGAGAATGATCATGCATAGTAGCACATTAAAATCTGTGAAGTCCTTTTGTGAAAAAAAAAATTATTATTTTGGGGCCCCTGGGTGGCTCTTTGGGTTGAGCACGGGACTTCAGCTCAGGTCATGACCTCGAGGTTTGTGAGTTTGAGCCTCACGTCGGGCTTTGGGCTGACAGCTCAGAGCTGGAGCCTGCTTCGGATTCTGTGTCTCCCTCTCTCTCTGCCCCTCCCCTCCTCTCTCTCTCTCTCTCTCTCTCTCTCTCTGTCTGTCTCTCTCAAAAATAAACGCTTAAATTTTTTTAATTCATTTTTTTTTTAGCCGGAACTTCCCAAACTTACTGGATCACAGATCCTACTTTTGTAATAATTCCTAATCAGTCTTCCTTAACATTTTTTAGGACTCTAGCATTCTGCTTATCTCAGTTTGAGAGACACGGGAATATTCCTTTCTCATGGTCCCTTTTCTAAGCCCCTACTTGCAAAATCAAAAGCGTTATTTTTGTTGCTGTTGTTTCATGATTATTTACATGGGTACACATATCCTGACATGAACTTTAAAGCTGCCATTTATAAATTCAGGAAACACCACACATTGTGCATTTCCAAATGGTAAGTAACATATATAACTTCTACCATATTATTGCCGGACGAAATCAACAGGCACATTGAATGACCAGTCCACATGGAGTGCCCTCCACTTGGCTTCATGTTGTATTTTCAGAGTGTGAGTCAGGATCTAAACCGGGTTGACATGTTATACCTGGTTGGGAAAATCCCTTAAGGTTTCGGTTTGTTCGTTTGTTTTGTTTTTTAATGTTTTCTTTCGTTGTTTTTTTTATTTTAAGAAATCGTGGTTTGTGTTGTTAGAGAAACCAAATTATGCGTCCTGTTGACTTGACCTATTGCTTCCTTGTGGCATTTTTCAAAATATATTTCAAATACGCAGGCAAGACTACCTCAGAGATAGTTCCTATTATAGCTCATGGAGTCCGTGGTTGATCCACTCTGAGATTATTAGTCTGAGGCGAGGTCAGTTTGACTTACCCATATTAGAGTTCCTCTACTGGCTTTAGCTGATTGTTTTCATATTCAATGAAGTATCCGCTCAGGGACATTTTGCCATTCGAAATTGCGTCGTGGCCACTTTCTAAAACCATTACTCCTTCTGTGTTTACTCCCTGTCATTTTTCCATAAAAGAGAAATTTGTCCTTATATACAATTTGGTCATCCAGAAAACAAGTTTGCACTGTTTATACTTCACACGGAAAAGAACAGGTTAAATGCTTAGCTCTTTCCTTTGATCAATGTTCTTTTTGAATAAGAAGCTACTGCCCTCACAATCGGCAACGGGGGGCACTTTTAATGTTCATATTGTGTCAGCTTTGGACACTGGGAGTCAGAGTCTCTGTGTTTTCTCCCTCGGTTCTTTGACATGAGTCCATTAATCATTCATTGCTTCCTTGTTTCTGAAAGAATACGACGTCCAGTCTTATCTTGCACTTTCCTCTGACAAGGAATCAGACATTCCTTTGAACATGCCTCATTCCTTCTAATGGAAAATGTCATCGAGAGACACTGATCTCTAAGGGTTAAGAAGTGTTTATTGGATTGTCATTACGTTTATGCCTTTGAGCACGCGTTTTAACTGCCAACAATTCATGATGAGTTCACATTAGCCTATACGTCTCTAACAACCCTGCTTACTTCCTTGATTTTATATTACGTGGGAAACCTTTGTTTTTCCTGATATTAGCAAAGTGCGTATTTGTTTTCTCATAAAATTATAATCTCAAAATAACAATACCGCTATTACTACAAAATTAACACTACTGATTGACATACATTGAATTTCTTTACCCCTCAACAGGTCAGTGTGTATTTTATTAAGAGCAAAAACATTTTTATATGACTATAATTTCATTATCAAAAATTTTAACTGGGTCTTTATCAAGTTGTGAGCTCACATTAGAATTTTCCCAGTACCCTTTTAGGGCTATTTTTCTTAATGGATGCATAAAAAAACTCTTGATAAAATTGAACCCTCATTCTTGGTAAAAATTCTCAACAAATTAGGCAAAGCTAGAATCCCTTCCACCTGATAAACGTCATCTATGAAAAACTGATTGTTAACACTGCACTTAATGGTGACTCATTAAATACTTTCCCTTAAAGAGGCTCGGACAAAATATCAAATGATATATGCACAAAACTATTTAGTACAGTATTTTTGTTGGTATAACAAAAGGCAGGGAAAAAAATCAAACAATTGTTTCTAGAGAGGAGACCGATGAAGTAAACAGCAGTGAGCACAGAGGGGGTACTCAGCAGGTATAAAAGATAATAAGAAAAATCTCTATATGGTGTCCAGTGTCTGGCCACTTCTAGTCACCTTCTTATTCTTCCAAATAAACTATTTTTTTTTGGTCCAGGTTTTATAATTGATACCTTGCTGGAATATTGGTTCAACCAGAAGATAGAAGGCGGAAGCTCAGGCTACTGCCAGTATATCTTTGGGATAAATTCCCGAGATTGTTGTGTCAAAAGGCAAAGGCATAGGTAATTTTGACAGATACGTTTTTAGTTTCCATACCTATCTTCGATGCTTTGATGAATATTTGTCTCCCATAAACTGGAAGCTCCATACGAAGAAAGACTTTGCTTATTTTTCCTCAACACTCTCCTCCCAGTATCTGGTACAAAATGGGCACGGAGTAAATATTTGCTATGGAGGTGTTATGAAAGAGTGAAGGGTTTTTGGTTGTGGTTGTTGTAGAAAGTATAAAAAAAGAGTTGCCATAATTTTGTATCCAGCTTATCACAAATAATTTTATACCATCAATAGAGAAGTCATAGATTTATGTTTTACGTCTCAGTCTATGATTAACTTCCATTTTTAATTTTGTGCAAGCTGTATGGTAAAGGCTGAGTTCTCTTATTTTATTTTATTTTATTTTATTTTATTTTATTATTTATTTTATTTTTTCAAACCATGTCCTTTCATGGTAGCATCAGCTGTTGGAAAGATTCTCTTTTCCTCATTTATGTGTTCAGCACACTAGAATTTCTGGAAGAAGAGAAACCAATTTTAATGACCTTGGGTAATACAGATATTTTTAAAGCAAGATACAGAAAGAAAAAAACTGACCTCATTGAATGTAGTCAAAATTTTGCTCTTCAAAAGACATTGACAGCAGAAATAAAACTGCAAACCCCAGACTGGGAGGAAATATTTGCAAAACACATATCTGAGAGGGAACTTGTATCCAGAACTGATAAAGAAAGAATTTGAAAGGTATTAGTAATGCATCAATGTTGGTTGTTTTTTTCTGTTTTCTGTCTGTTTGTTTGCTTATATTTGAGCAGGTTGTATAAGTAATAAACATTAGGGGAAACTGAGTGAGGGGTATATAGGGACTGTCCGTATTATCTTTGCAACTTTTCTGTAAATCTAAAATTGTTCCAAAAGAAGAAGTTATTTAAAAAGAGACATGAGCAATACAATGAAGTTTATGAAATGTGGAAGTCCAATAAAGAACCTGTGTCAGCAGCTCCAAGGAAGTAGAGGGCAGGGATTTGAGTTGGACCAGAAAGCCAAATTAGAGAAAGGCTAAAAGAATGAAATGATAAAAAGTAAGCTAAGGGGTGCCTGGGTGGCTCAGTTAGTTAAGCATCCGGCTCTTGACCTCAGCTCAGGTCACGATCTCACCGGTTGTGAGATCAAGCCGCATGTCAGGTTCTGTGCTGACAGTGTGGAGTCTGCTTGGGATTCTCTCTCTTCCTCCCCCTCTGCCCCTCCCCTGCTCATTTTCTGTCTCTGTCTCTGTCTCTCTCAAATGATAAATAAAAGCAGCAATCTTAAAAAAAAAGTAAGCTAATTGCTTCGCGAACTCACTTGACATCCTTTTTTCTCCATTGAAAATTTGCCAATTTCAGGGGCGCCTGGGTGGCGCAGTCGGTTAAGCGTCCGACTTCAGCCAGGTCACGATCTCACGGTCCGTGAGTTCGAGCCCCGCGTCGGGCTCTGTGCTGACGGCTCAGAGCCTGGAGCCCGTTTCAGATTCTGTGTCTCCCTCTCTCTCTCTGACCCTCTCCCGTTCATGCTCTGTCTCTCTCTGTCTCAAAAGTAAATAAACGTTAAAAATTTAAAAAAAAAAAAAAGAAAATTTGCCAATTTCAAAGATTATTCAATGTGACGCTGACAAAATTTTCTGTAGACCATTGACTTTTAAATGAGGTCATACTTGTACTCTGTGATTTCTGATTACAGGAGCCATTACTGTGTCATTTAGAGACATAGTTATATTTATCATAGTATTTTCAATGGAGTTATATTCAGTTATATTCTTTTTTTGGAGAAAACATCCTTACAGTTAGCCAATCAGAAAAAAAGATTGGTAGAATTTTGAACAGATACTTCATAAAAGAACATACGCGGTGGACATGGCAGCCCACAAGAAGTTTCTTGACATCACTGATCTTTATGTAAATACAAATTAAAATAAGTAGATATAATTGCATGCCCACTAAAATGGCTAAAACTAGAAGACCATACCAAGTGTTAAAAAATCTGTAGAGCATTTAATATCCTCATATATTGCTAGCAAAGATAAAAATGGCTAGAGCCATTTTGAGATAGTTTGGCAGTTTCTAGAACAGTTAAGCATCTACCTATCATGCAACCCAACAACTTGACCCTGACTGTTTACCCAAGAGCACTGAAAACATATGTCCACAAAGATTTGCACAAGACTGTTCATCCCACCTTTATTCATAACAGCCCCAAATAGAAACAGCACAAATATCCATACACAGGTAAATGGATAAACAATTTTGGTATGTCCACACCATGAAGTAAGTACTCAGCAATACAAAAGAGCCAAGTGCTGATTCCTGCAAGAACCTAGATGAAACTGAAATAATTAGGCTCAGTGAAAGAATCTAGGCTCATAAAAATAATGCGTTCTGTATGATTCCATTGATATCACCCTCTAGAAAATGCAAACCCATCTGTAGGACAGATAATGGATCAGTGGTTATGCGGGTATGGAGCAAGGAGGATTAGTCGGGAAGGGTTACACAGCGGCAAGAGAAAATTGTTGGTGGTGATGACAGTGTTAATTATTTTAATCGTGATGGCTTCCCAGATGTATACATGTGTCAAAACTCATCAGATTGTTCACTTAAATCTGTGCCAGTTATATTTATTATGTAGAGCTATAAAAGAGAGGGAAGTCATAAAAAAGAAAGTCATGGCCAAGCACAGCCTCTCTTACCCACCACAACGGCTTGATACTCTCCCATGGGGGCTCTCAGGAGGTGGCTGGTGCTACACTGAAGGTGAGACCAGTGGTAACAGCAATTTTGCCACATTTGTGTAAGTTATCATTTTTCTTGTATACATAGTCAAATTCTAAGAAAGTCGCAGTAAAATGTATGTGTCTTTTATATTTTTGAAAACAATTCCTCTTATTTTCTTAAGTTTATTTCTTTATTTTGAGAGGGGAGAGAGAGAGCCGAGAGGGGGTGGGCAAACAGAGAGAGAGAGAGAGAGAGAATCCCAAGCAGGCTCTGGGCTGTCAGCGCAGAGCCTGATGTGGGCCTCGGGCCCATGAACCGTGAGATCACGATCCGAGCTGAAACCAAGAGTTGGATGCTGAAACAACAGAGCCACCCTGGTGCCCCAAAATGATTCCTCTCATTAAAAAACCCCCAAATTCCTTAACTGTAAGATGTTGTGGCAAGACGTCAGTTCCTTCCTTACCGTCTAATTTCTCCAATCGTAAGTCAGACTCCCCGCCCACCTGTTCAACTGCTAATAGGTTTCTCCAGACGCTGCTGTGATTAAAAAATTAACACGAGCCACACTTCGGGAGGCGGAGCAGGAGAGCTAATGTGAGGAAATCTTCTCTCCCGTGTGTTTCTCTGATGCATACTTTGAGGAAAAGATTTTGGTCCTTCGGAAATGTGAATTTCACATGTCCCCCCTCCTACTCAACCAGCGTCAAAGTTATCGCTAAAATGCTCAAGAACAAGGAAATAGGTGCTGTAGCTGAGATTCACTGTGGTATCTGAACAGGAGAAAGGGGAGCAAATAGCAGGATGGCTTTGCAGGAAAAAACAAATGAGCGGGAGGTTTAAAAAGTGTGGATGATGCAACAAGGCAGTAACAGAAAGGATATAAACAGAACCAATCACGCGCGCGTTAGGAGAAGAGATTCTAAATGTTGGATCTGAAGTGAAAACTAGGATCTTGTACTAGATTGAACAGAGAGTAATGGAAAGAAAAGAGATACATTTGGTCCAGTCAACGAAATGAGAAGTGTTACCGGCAGTGTGGGGGGCGGGGAGATGCTGATGTGTTATTTCCCAGACGTGGTATTTTCAGGTGGGCCATTTTCCAGGTATCTTAGACGTGTGAGGTTCTCTGTAAATCTCGACCATTCAGCCAGATGGATATTCCTTTACAAAAAAGGGGTCAATACTTAGAGATTTCAATAGATTTCCCAAGTTCAAAGGATTGTTAAATATCCGAATCAAGATCCAAACTCAACATTTTATTGTATAATTATATAACATCCTTATTTATAAATCTTATAGTTGGTGGACACGAGTTATTTTCCACTGTTCTGTTATTCCGGCTGTGTTGCTATGAACACATAGATCCACCGGGGGTGGGACACCTACCATACCAACAGAATGGATGATAATAAGCGAATGCCACTTTTGTAAATATCGCAAAACAGTGATTCATAGCAGTTACTGTATTTCCATCTCCGCCATCGGTGCATGAGGGTTTTCGTTGTTCCACATCCTAGAAATGCCTGATGTTTTCTCTTTCTGTTTAACAATCCTCTTCTTTTTAAATTGCTATCTCCTGCACTTTTATTTTTCTCATCCTCGTGACTCATAAGGCCTCTTCTAGTGGCTATTTGAGACTCAATTTTATGAGGTGTATTTAAATATTCTGCATATTTTTTGCTATTGGGTTGGCTAACATTTTCTTATGGAGGGATAGGAGTCTTTATATATTCTGGGTACAATTCCTTGTTGGATGTATGTGCTGTGGATTTCTTCTCACACTTTGTGTCTTATTTTACTCTCTTATGGAAGTCTTTTGATGAGCAGTCATTCTTAATTTTAATATAGTCTCTTTTTCAATTTTCCCATTTTGTGCTAGGAATGTTTGTTCCTATTTAAGAAACATTTGACTGGGGCGTTTGGGTGGCTCAGTCGGTCGAGCATGCAACTCTTAATTTCAGATCAGGTCATGATCCCAGGGTCATGGGCTCGAGCCCTGAGTCAGGCGTGGAACCTTCTTGGGACTCTCTGTCTTCCCCTCTCTCTCTGCCTTCTCCCCTCTTGTACTCTCTCTCTGTCTGTCAAAAAAAAAAGGCTCTCCCTCATGCTCATATAACTATAGTCCCATTCTAGGTGAATAGTATAGAGCTTTAACACTGTTCCTTTCCCCATTTAATGCCTATTTATTTTTGAGACAGACAGAGACAAAGCACGAGCAGGGGAGGGGCAGAGAGAGAGGGAGACACAGAAGCTGAAACAGGCTCCAGGCTCTGAGCTGTCAGCACAGAGCTGGACATGGGCCTTGAACCCGCGACCTGTGAGATCGTGACCTGAGCCAAAGCCGGATGCTTAACCCCGGTGCCCCCCTTCTCACATTTAAATGTACAACCACTCTGGAGTTAATTTGAGTGGGTAATGTGAGGTAGACGTTGAGATTCACTTTCCCCCTATGGCTGCGCAAGTGTTCCAGAAAACTTACTGAAAAGCCGTGCCTTCTATACCTCACTCTAGTTTAACCTCTGTCAAAATTCAAGAATATGAGTTGTTTCTGGATTTCCTCTTACCTCGGTCTATGTATCTACCTATCCATCTACCCCTGTGTCAATAAGAACCTGCCCCATGATACCAGATACCTTGTTCTGCTTCAAGGTACCATGTTTTCTTTCCTGCTTCGAGTTGATCTGGTAGGTCGTTGAAGCCATGCATTTTGTAGAGGTTTTGGAATCAGGGAAGAGAAGTCTCCTAAGTCTAACCTCATGTAGACTCTGTTTCTCTGACAGCTCTCTAGCATTTTTTTCCTTTCAAAGTTGTTCTTATCCGGCCTTCTGGGACTTCGCGTGTTAGTTGCACAGACCGATATTCAACCAAAGACTCAATGGAGCCATTTCATAGATTTCTGGACATCCTCCCATGTGTAATCCTTTCCTTTCTGAAATTTGCCTCTTGCATTCTAGATTCCTCGGTCTCTTCAAACTCCTGTGTCTGTGTCTTCACATTTATAAGCTTGTCAGGCCCTGTTTGGCGTCCCTTTCCTTCTGCTGCGGTTTGGAAATTGTTTTGCTGCAGGAAGCCTGAGTTACGGTAGGACTTGCCACATTTGTTTCCTTTCTCTCAGGGATCACCATCAGAGTTACCTATTTTGTAATGTCCTTTGATAGTGGTGTCTCATTTTGCCCAGTTTCTGGGTGTTAATGACGAGAGGTAAATTCTAGATCATCTTACCGTCTCGGAGCCAAACGTAGAATTCTAAATGTATTTATTTTGAGCAGGCACGACCCACGTATATTTAGCATCTGTTGTCTGAGCTGATGTATCTGAAGACTATTTCATGTTCTTGGAAGTACGCTAACAGCCAACAGAAAATCACTCACGTCTGTAGCTTTAGTAAATTTGTTCCAAAGCATAGTGGGTTGGACATGGAAAATGGCAGGAGTTCGATGCTTACATTTTCCAAGCACCGATATGAATAAGGTCTTTCTTGGTGACTGTACAACTGACAACAACTTATGTATCAATTTTTAGTTGCTCTGCCAGTCAAAGACAATTTTCCGTATTTTAAAAAAAGTTTCCGAAGCAACTGGCATCTCTCAATGCAGAGCAACAAATCCGGTAGATGAAGGTGTAGCTATGAAGCCCAGAAAGTGTTCTTCTTGGAAATAAAACCAGTAGGGGTGCCTGGGGGGCTCAGTCGGTTGAGCCTCCAACTTCGACTCAGGTCATGATCTCGCACGTCGTGTGTTCGAGCCCCGCGTCGGGCTCTGTGCTGAGAGCTCAGAGACTAGTGTCTGCTTCGGATTCTGGGTCGCCCTCTCTCTCTCTGCCCTCCCCTGCTCATGTTCTGTCGCTATCTCTCTCTCAAAAATAAGTAAACATTTAAAAAAATTGAATAAAAGAATAAAACCAATGAATCTAATAGAAATACAACCCAACTCTACGATGCATATATTCCATTTTAGAATCAACTCATCTGAATTGGATTTCACTAGAATATTGGAATTGACCTGTGTTTTCCTTGTCTGTACTTGGTAAATTCTTGCATTTATGACAAATCAAAAAGTAATCTTTGAGATATTGGCTCATTGTCACTCTATTAGATGAGCATTTTATACATCCTTAAATGCAAAGACTCAACATCAAAAAAAAAATTATTTTTTGAACTCAATTGCTGCCACTTTTTTCAATGAACATGATCATTATTATAAAGAGATCTATAACTCTGAACACATTATAACTATACCTATGAAAGGTTTTCCTTTTGAAAGAGATCCCTTTAAATGTGTAGGCCCTAGGGGTGCCTGGGTGGCTTAGTCAGTTGAGCATCTGACTCTTGATTTCAGCTCAGGTAGTGATTCCAGGGTCATGGGATCAAGACCCACAATGGCTCTGCACTGAGCTTGGAGACTACTAAAGATTCTCTCTCTCTCTCCCTCTGCCCCTCTCCCCCATTCTTACTCTCTCTCTCCTCTCTCTCTAAAATAAAAAAAAAAAACATGTGTCAGTTCTCGTTTATTTCACATGTGAATACTAATGTAAAAGGTATTGTTTGAAGGTACAGGTATGTGGTAAGAACAGTGTATGTTGAAAAAAAACCGAAGAAGCTTCATGTTCATGTTTTCTCCCAAGCGATAGGAACGTTTAGCCACATCGCAACCTGGATTTTAAGAGAAATCCACACTTTTTAATAACGTTGCTAAAGAGCTTAGCTAAAGAATGACTGGCATGCAACCGGTCCCCTAAATATATATAGTGCATATGTGGTGCTTCTATGTGGCAGGAACATGGCACTCTTTCAAAGAGATCACAACATGGGGCATAGACTTATTTTCTTCTCTCTCCAGAGTAAAGATGAAGACTTCTTCTAGATTATTGAGACTTTGCTATTTTGCTCTGACTTTTTTCTCCGATCAGCAACGTGTCTACATACAGTATTAGAGAAATTATAATAAGCACTTAATTAGACCACTGTCAGAGGATTAAAGTATTCAAGCAATGGGAACCGACGCGTTTTTAGTATCTTTTAGATTTCTATAATCATTTGGGAAATTTTACTTGTCAACTGTTAAATAACTAATTGTAGAGAAAATAATCATCCTGAGACTGTTACGTAAAAAAGAGAGATTTGGCTAAATTATGCGACGCGTATGCAGACCTTATCCCTATTTCTCATATTTTCCTCACTTATAGTCTCACTGTTTATTGACCGTACATGTCGCAATAAAACGCTAAGCCTGATTCTGAAGATACACACGCAGACATACACACATAGGTACTTATAAGCTGGTGGAAGTCAATAGCACACGGGGGTATCTTATGCAACATACGCATTTAACATAGAGGCTTACAGCTCAAAATGTGCACTGTGCAAACATTAATACAGCCTGCCATTTGCCAAGGGAAATACTTTTGTGAGGCTCATTAATTTAATTGGTCCCTGTCATCTAGTTAAAAAGGAGAAAAGAAGACAGCATTTTCTGACAAAACCAAAGATGGTTAAAAGTCCTATTAGGTTGTGCAGCACTTGAGAAATGTGCAAGTTAGGAAGGAAATTGAATTGAGGAAATTGAATTCAGCACTTTAAACCACCTGCCTCCCCCACACCCCCATCGCTCATATGGTGAATCATAAAATTTCTAACTAGAACTGAGCTGAGACTCTTAAATATTAAGAGCTTGTACTAATTAATCTCTCCCTTTAATTGCATGTAAATGCATTTTATCTCTTGAGGCCTTATTGGAGTTTGTATCAATTCGGCTGTAATGTTCCCCTAACGAGGCTCCACACTCCTGGCCCAAGAATCAATGTGGACACGTCTCTGCCTCCCCCACCTGAGCTTTTTGCAAATTCGAAGGTCTCCTCCTCCATTCACCGTCTGTTCTCAATTGGACATTGTGCTCCTCCCCACTTTGGCATGGAAGAAACAGAGAAAGCCTAATTAGCCTGCTTTTCCCTCTACTCCTGCCCCACCACTCATTAATGGCAGATGCACTTGGGGAACAGTCATTTGAGTACATCAAGGAAAGCTGTCCCGGAATTGGCCTCTGGGGGAGAAAACCTACAATAGATGTTCTGGGCAAAATTTGCCACCCTGTTTGCAGGACACGAAAATCCTTTCAAAGGAGTCCAGGACTCCTAGAGGCCTCGCAACCTGCCAGGGACTCACATCCACCTTCCCTGCCCTGGAGTGTTTTTTTTTGGAAGCCCATTCCAACCTGTTTTCTGAATCATGACCTTCCTTGTTTTTTGTTTTTGTTTTTGTTTTTGTTTTATCAGCATGACAATCACTACTTCCTAGAAAAGGAGTCAGCAAACTACAGCCATGGCCCAATCCTGACATCATCTACTTTGTAGAGCCCAAAAGCTAAGAATGGTTTTTACATTTGTAAACGGTTGAAAGAATAAACCCCCCAAATAACAATTCACTACACGCAAAAATGATGTAAAGTTCAAAATTCAATGTCCATAAATAAAGCTCTACTGAAACACAGCCATGCTGATTTGTTGATGTATTTTTTGTGGCTCCTTTTATGTTGTAATGGCAGGGTCGAGTAATTACAACAGGGACTCTGTGGCCCACTGGTACCTGAAAGCACTCCTTCCAGGTTCTTTTCAGAAAGTTTTCCAAACCTTGTCCTGGAATATTATTAGAACACAGAAATGGGGATTTGAGAGCAGGTTATTTTGGGCAAGTCCCTTAGGACGTAGGAAGTATGGTATGAAGAACTGAAATTTCTCCCATGGACCCATCAGGATTAAAATGGGTGAAATAATGAGCCTGCACAAAAAGCTACAATTCCAAATCTTCCTAATAGAAAGAAGTGCCTCGACTCTAATGTAGTCAACCTATACCTGCTTCTCTCGCTTTAACCTCATTGGGTGGGTAGCTAATGTTTTAAAGGCAAAAACATTGATTGGGCACCTCACATGTGTGTCTTACTGTCGTGATACATTATTAAACTTTGAGTGTTTGGATTTCTTTATCCATAAAATCAAGCCTTTGAGACAAATGGTGCTTTTGATTTTCTTCTCGTCCCCAAATTGGAATTTTATGGTGGCACTGGTTGTACCAGAACACCAGACTTCAAAGTTTAAAGTTTTGAACCAGTTGTTGAATTCATGTCGCAAACATTTGGCAAAGAAGAGTTTTGTCTCAGTTAAGCATTTCATACTGTGAGAATTTTGTTTTATCTCTAAAATGCCTCTTCTGTCCCAAAGCACCTGGCACAGTTCAACAGAAAACATTAGTCTCCGGGAAAATCCATCCCCTGGAGATTCAGCTTAGCTTAGACCAGATCTTCACAAGCCTGCTCTTGAAGTATGTTGTATCTCTCTCAATGATGATTTCTTCTGTAGAGTGTAAGAAATGCCGCTGAACTTGTCCACATACACAATCTGCTCCCTAATTCTATTAAGCTGAAGTTTGCATTGTATTTTCCAAATGAATGAAGATCTGTAGCGAAATTAGATTTTGTTGTTGTTGTCGTTAGTCGCCTTCTTAAGGAAATATTGGCAACTCCCCTGGGTCACTAAAGCAGTTTTCGGTGGATTGCAAATGCTTTATCCCCTAAGTGAAAATGCATGCTGTTTCATTGAGACACTCAAGCTATACTCTATTCCAAGCTACCTGTGGATTTTTTAAATGTGGTAAATAACTGCTGTACTTGAAAGGATGGTATTGAGTCCTCTTTTCATAGATTGTCATCTGCACGTTGCTCCTTTGCTTCGTTTCGGGGGCCCTGTTGAAAACATAACTTGCAAGGTTATCAGGGGCTTTGGCTCTGCAAATGGTCTGTCTACTGTAAATTACACTTTCCTAGAGACTAGCTGTGCCCTATTTTTGCTCTTGTTTGCAATCAAATGTTCCCCTCTTCCTTTGTTGATTAGCTGTAGATGTAGGAGCTTGTCTGGAATTATTCAAATGGATTTTCCTTCTTGTTATAAACCCCCCTCAGTGGTAGGGAAGCTCAATCCAACATCAAAGACTAACTGTTGCCCCTTTAAGGATGTGCTTTTTATGCTTCGTGTAGTCACACTTCTCTGCAGGTGTCACTGCACCTGCACCTTAACTGTTCTGAATACTTGGGTGACTGGTATATTTTAAAAGTTCTCTCTAGGAAAAGCAATTGCACACCAGCTTGGATAACCTCTCCAGCGATATTACAATTCTAGCAACCAGGGAGAGTTTAGCTTTTTCGACTCAGTTAGTAAAAGGGAAGTTTTTCTTTTCTTACTCTATCCAAATGTCATCTAAAGATTGGGCAACGTCATGGTTTTTATAACATGAGTTGAACAGCTCCGAATAGACATTCTTTATTCATGTGAATGTCAAATGTGGAATAAATGTTGATTGTTTCCATGCTTTTCTGTGAGGAAAGGCGATGCGTGATAGCCACTGAAAGGAAGTGGAAAAACAACACAACATTTCTCTCTCCCTCCCAACAACTGAAAGAGAACGGTTTGAATGGCCACACATCTGCGTGGCGCCGTTGTTACGTTTGCGGAAATATTCTTAGAGTATTTCTGTCACATCCTTAAAAAAATGCTTTCTTGGTCATAAATAAATAAATCAAACATGGGTGGAATTGATGAAGAATTCTTGCTTCCTCATCTGTTGCATAAATTTAAGGTTTTAAAAATTTGACGTGGAGAATCCAGGGTTCCCTATGCCACTTGGAATCGAAATGGCATGATAAAAAGCCTGGTCAAAGAGACAAGTATTCCAGTACTTTACATAGTAAAAGTACTTCAACTAAAATCTACTTGCTGACCCTCACTCCTCTCCTCAAATTCACCGTGTGGGTGGTTATAGATTTGGAATGAAAAATTAATGTGAACATAGTGGATGAAACTGACTTGACACTGTCCCTGAAATCCTAACATCCAATCAGACCAGGGTCAGGTATTCTATGTATCCAAGAAAATCACTTAAAATTTTCCAGAAAGATCTAGAATTTTCTCCAGATTACTGCCTCGAGAGAGTTTCCAGAACATGACACCGGGAGGGAACTGAGACAGAACCAAATCGATTCCATACATTGAGGAGACACAGCTGAAAGTCCAGAGAGATCAAGAAGACAAGAGTTTTTAAGTCAGAGTAGCAGAGAGAAAAGGGCTATAACAAGACGAAACCGCTAAGATCTTCAAAAGACATCCCCTTAGTATTCAGCAAAGTGCTAATCCACATGTGTATGCAAACTGTGCTCAAGGTCCGAGACACAGCCATCCTAGCAGACAGAAGGAATAGTATTCAGCACTCACACAGGGCTGGGAATAGTGCCTGTTCTACCAGCCATGGAAACTCACCATGCATGGGGACTGAGTAGAGAACTAAGGTCTTGTGGGCCTTGCGCTAGTGGAAGGAAATCACGAGCTCTAGACTAAACTTTGTTCTGATCCCCCCCCCCAACAAGTCTTAAAAGCAAGATCTGAAAGAAGCAAAAAATTCTCAGAATTATATTCCATATGTGTATAAAGTTAGGTAGAGACACGACAGATATTAGAAAACTAGAATTGAAGTTATAGAAATAAAACCTACGACGTGTGAGAAGAAAGACACACTGGGTGAGTTTAACAGCAGATTGGGCATTGTGAAAGAAAGAAATATTACATTTGAGTCATAGGAATAGAAATTATCCAAAGTGACACAGAGAGAAAAATAGGTTTTTAAAAAATGTATACAGCATTAGTGAGCTGTGGGACAACTTTGACCAGAATATATAGGTGTAATTTGACTCTCAAAAAAAGAAAAAAAAAAAGGAACAGAAAAAACATTTGAAGAATTAACAATGAAAAAAAATCCAAATTCGATAAAAAATATGAAACCACAGATCCAAGAAACTAAACAAAACCCAAGTGGAAAAATGTAAACGCTAAACTAAGATACATAATCAAAATTCAAAAAAAAAAATTCATATCTTAAAAGCAGCCAAAGGAAAATGACATGTCACATACAGAGGAATAGTAGAACAAAGGTAAGGGTGACAGCAGATTTCCTTCCAGAAACAATGCAAGGCAGAAGACAGTAGAGCAACATCTTTTAAAAAATGAAAGAAAACCTGTGGAGCTAACACTAGTAGCCCATGAAAATACCTTTCAAAATTCAGAGTGAAAAAAATTTTTAGACATACCAAAGGTAAAAAAAAATTCCTCATCGGGACAACCACATTACAAGACATGTTAAACGTAGCCCTTCAGGCAGAATTAAAATGATCCCACACAGAAATACAGATCTGCAGAACGTAATCGGAAACACCTAAAATATCAATTATATGAGCAACTATACACATTTCCTTTCTATCATTTAAATTACTTAAAAATACAATTGACAATTTAAATAAAAATAGCAACAGTGTATGGACATATGTAAGTAAAATATATAAGTAAAATATATGTAAAAAATATATGCAGGCTGAGAAGGGACAAATGAAAATATATTGTTGTAAGTCTTCATGGTATATGGAATATAGTACAATATCACTGAAAGTAGAATACAATATTTTAATATTATACATTAAATTTTGACGTTACAATTAAATTAAGAAATAAAGAGCTATAGCTAAAAAGCCAACAACAGGAATAATGTAGGATCATAAAAACAACCATTTAGTAAGAAATAAGATGGGGGGAAAATCAAAATGAAATAAAAAACAAATGTGACAGAGAAAACAAAGAGAGCAGGAGGATACGCATGAGCCCCACCATATCCATAATCACATCAAATGTAAATGGTCTAAATACCCTATGAAAGGCAGAGATTACAGGATTCTATAAAAAAGTAATCGCCGGGGCGCCTGGGTGGCGCAGTCGGTTAAGCGTCCGACTTCAGCCAGGTCACGATCTCGCGGTCCGTGAGTTCGAGCCCCGCGTCAGGCTCTGGGCTGATGGCTCGGAGCCTGGAGCCTGTTTCCGATTCTGTGTCTCCCTCTCTCTCTGCCCCTCCCCCGTTCATGCTCTGTCTCTCTCTGTCCCAAAAATAAATAAAAACGTTGAAAAACAAAATTTAAAAAAGTAATCGCCAAGGATAGTCTGGTTACAATACTTTGAAATTAAGGGCACAACCAATTCAAATGTAAAATGGGGGGGAAATATACATCCTACTGATACTATCACTTATCCAATAAAAGCTTGAGAGGTGACATTAGCATCAGAAAAGTAGATTTAAGAACAGAATACTACCAATGATAAAAAAAGTCATTTCATAATGAGAAAGGAGTCAAGGCAATACTAATTCTAAAGACTTGTGCGTCTGATGACAGGGTTTCAAAATGCACAAAGAACAATATGATAAAACTGCACGAAAACCTTCAAATCAACTATTGTATTCAGAAGCTTCACTACACCTTGATAGAACACAGAGACAGAAAATCAGAAACACAGAAGAACTGAACAATGCTGTCAACCTAATTGATATTTCTAGAACCCCACTCAACGACAGTAGAAGAGCATTTTTTTCAGCACCTATTGACCAAGATAGATGGTAATTCTGAGCCCTAATGAGAAGAAAAGCTAGTAAAAACAAGATGAAAGGGGCCAGCCAGATGTCGGAGGCTGGATACTCCCTTTGCATACTTTTGACTTCTGGAATCTTGCTTGTCTCCTGTGTCCACCAACTGCCCAGACAGACCACTGATAAGTGCCCTGTCCCCTTTTTCTTTTGGCTCCCAACCCCCTACCACCTCAGCCATAAAAGGAGGCCCATGCCAAGGTTCAGGGCTCAGCCTTTGGAGGTGACTCCACTGGGCTGGCACCAGTGAACAATTAAAACAGTCTTCCGAAGTGCGTGTGGCTTGTCTCTTTCTGGGTGCCGAGTATTTGCTGTAACAATAAAATAATTACCAATACATTTAAAAGGATTTAAATAATACAGAAAATTTTCTGTGAACGTGAAGGAATTAAATGAAAAATTGATAACAGAAAGATCTTTAGAAAATATTTAGAAACTAAAAATCATACTTCGAAATGATCCACGGGGCGCCTGGGTGCCTCAGTTGGTTAGGCATCTGACTTTGGCTCAGGTCATGACGATCTCACCGTTCGGTCCGTGAATTCGAGCCCTGCGCCGGGCTCTGTGCTAACAGCTCGAAGCCTGGAGCCTGTTTGGGATTCCGTGTCTCCCGCTCTGCCTGTCCCCCACTCATGCTCTCTCTGTCTCTCAAAAACAAATAAACATTAAAAAAAATTTTTGTAAATAAATGACCCATGATCAAAGGAGAAATAAAAAAAGTAATTAAAAAATGTTTTGCGTTGAATGAAAATAAAAACATAGTATATAACATGTGTGACATTTCATTAAAGCGGGGCTTATGCTAAAAGTTATAGCACTACATTTCCGTATTAGAAAAGAAAGAAAAGTGTCAAATCGATAATCTCAGCTTTGACTTTCATAAACTACAAAAAAGGGCAGATCATAACATAAAGAGAGGAAAGGACATAATAAAGATAAGAACAACAACACATAAAATATAAAACAGGAAAACAATAGAGAAAATCAATGAACCCAAAGGTGGCTCTTTGAGGAAATCAATAAAATTGATAAACTTCTAGCTAGAGAGATCAGGAAGGAAAAAGACAGAGGATGTAAGTTGCCAATATTAGGAATGTAAGAGGTCATATCAACAGATTCTGCAACTACCAGAAGAACAATAAGAAAGTGTTATAAACACTTTAGGCCAATAAATTTGAAAATTGGGAAGAACTGGGCACATTCCCTAGAGTCTATGCATTACCCAGCCTCACTCACAAGGAAGTAGATGATTCAAGTAGCTGTACATCTATTAAAGAAATTTGTAGTTAAAAATCCTTCTCACAAGAGAACTCTTTATGGCCTGTTTTTCTTTGGTCTTTTGCTAAGTCGCCTTTTCACCGTAATGATTTTTTTTCATACTCGGTCACATTAAAATCCATGGATCTCGCTTATATTTTTGAAGGATGCTCTACCCGTGTGCAGTTTTGCAACACCATGCAATGGTCATTTGGAAACGATTGGTTTGCTGAAGTCGTACCGATCTTGTATGAGTTGCCAAATTTTATTCTCCAGCACAAAAGAGCTCAGATGCGTTCGCATCACCAACGATCGCACCAGAAAAAGTCTTAAATATTGGGAAACCGTGGAGCTCCCAAGGTTGGCATCTTTTTTCCCGAATTTGGGTTTTCGCATGAAAGCTTGAATTGCATCATGAGCAACAAATGCTGTCAGTTGTTTTCCCATCTGTAACAGATTCACTTTTCTCATTTTTTTGACAAAATGCCTGTCAAGCACTCCTGTCTGAATAACCATAGTTGGTCAATCAGTCTTCCACATAAAAATGATGTTAAATGAAAAGAGCATGTGGCTCACTTTGCCAATGAAATGATGAGGTCAGGCAGCCTTCCTACCCCAACACACGCCTGAAAGTGCTCTCTGCAGTTTCTCTGTTTCATCAAGCACAATACTCAGGAGGACTTGTATTTAGTAGTTACAATTTAATAAGATTAATAACTTTTGCTGCTCCAGCACAGATACTCTTATGTGAAATCGGCTTCTTTTCCCACTACAATTGCCACGAAAAAATACAGTGACTATGGGTTCCCTTTGGGGGCACTGTCTTGATTCATGCAAAACCGCTCAAAGTTTGACCCCCCACCATTGCTTTCGCACCATTATTGCAAATATCAACAGGACAAGAAGGCAACTAGCCTCTCAACATGTTCCTAAAACCATGTTTGACTTTGTGTACCATTGGGACGTCTTCTGGGAACCCCAGGACTCCGTGAACCTCTTGGAGAAATGCTGGCTTGGGCAAAGCTGTGGAAGAAGTAAAGCAAATTGTTTTCGGTGGTTGCCTCGAGGTGTTGGCATGAGTAGTAAAAAGGAATCAACCTATTGATCTTTCTCTTTCTGGGTTGAGTGATTTCAATTACTATATTGCTTTTATCAATTATTTTTAAAACTCAATAATGGGAGATAATGAGTAAAATAATTATCATCACAATGATCTCCAGCAATTTGGTCCAGGCCAAAAATATAATTATATCGCAACCATTCTGAGTTCTGCCTTAAAGTAACCTCTATATTTTAAATCAATCAATCCTGAGAAAAATGCGAAGATTATGCTTGCAAAATATGTATTTTGAACTTTGGATAAACGCTTCATTGACTCATATCACATAAAATGTAACAAATGACCAAATTCAGCTTGTTGGCAAAATCGAAACATAATTTGAATCTATATAGTCATCAGGATGTAAGTTAATATACAGGTGAAATCTTAATTTAATCCTTTAGAAAGTCACATATTTAAAATTGCTTGCTCCATAGATAAGTTAATGACTTTCAACAAAGCATGCAATAAGGTGAAAAAATGTAAATCCCCTTGGAGTGCCAAATATATGTCATTATTCAACAGCCAGTTCCATTTAGAATGATTTCCCTGAGTAGTTGAATTGAATGATTTAATCAGCATGCTATTTCCTATTTTCTCATTTATGCACATTAAACTGAGGGTATAATCGCCCACATTATATGGAAACCCTTTCATGTCCTGAGCGGGTCAACGGTATTATTTTGAGCTTATTTGGCTGAAAGAACCCGGTTTCTATCTGTTCGACGTAAACTGATTAAATTCTAATTGCATTTACCATATTCCTTATAGATTTTGTTCAGCGTAATTAAACCAATTAAACTTAAACACACTTATTCACAGAAGGTGCCAAGAAAAAAAAAAAGAAGGAAGGAAAACTATATGTTTCACTCACTTGATAGCATCTTGAGCCTTTTAGGACGAGATTAGACATCATTGCAATTAATTGAGTGTAATTAAAAAGTAAAGAGATTCTGGTACTGTGGTCACTCATTGACTGGTGTGATACCAAGTGCTGAAGCCCTGTTGACCGAAAAGCAATTAACAGGGTATTTTTATGTCATTTATCTCAACAGATACTCATCGGAATTACAGTTCCAAGAACCACGTTTTGGATGCACTGGGTGTTCAAATGCTAATTGAAGATTCTAGTAACATTACGAAGATGTGCAATGGAAAACAGTTTTTTTTTTAAATCAATCTCTGCTGTGCAGGGGTTGACAAACTTTTTTTTAAAGGGCCATACAGTCCCCGGTGCAAGGGTCCAACTGTCATAGTGTAGACGCTACCATAGGTGATCCGCCAAAGGTAGTGTTCCCCTCAAACTTCACTTACAAAAACAGCCAGATGTCCCACGGTTTACCCAACAGTCTGTCCTCAAAACGTAACCTCTTAGAGTAGCGACTACTATGGACTGCATTCTTACCAAGAAACATGTCTAGCCACCAAAAAAAAAAAAAAGGCAAAACAAAACAAAACAAAAAACAGGTTTACTCTTTATACTGACGATGTGTGGTATGTGGGCATCACTGATAGTCCTTGAGGTATAAAAGCAATCAAAGATTGGATTTATTTGAAAACCCCAATAATATAAAAATCGCTATTCTACTTGGGTCTACCTTTGTGTTTCTCTATACTAAACAGTTTCATTCAAAATACGAGGCAGAAGTGAAAGAATAGTGGATTGTTTTTCCTAATTTTAGAAATCCATATAAATCAAGGGTCAGTCAGGGCGCCTGGGTGGCTGACTCAGTTGGTTGAGCGGCCAGCTTTGGCTCAGGTCACAATCTCCCCGTTTGTGGGTTCGAGCCCTGGGTTGGGCTCTGTGCTGGCAGCTCAGAGCACGGAGCCTGCTTCGGATTCTGTGTCTCCCTCTCTCTCTGCCCCTCCCTCGCTCATGCTCTGTCTCTCTCTCTCTTTCTCTCTATCAAAAATAAATAAACTTAAAAAAAAATCAAGTGTCAATCAAGACCATTCGAAAGGTCTCTGATTATAAGTCAGTGCTCTCTTTGCTCATTAGTTTTTGAGCATTTAGTGAAATGCACACAAATAAATCATTTATGTCATCTTTCTTTCATTTTATTTTTATTTTTGTCTTTAGTTTGAAGGCTTGATGTGAGAAGCTCCTGTGGGGTCACTGTAAACTGGCAAAAAAGACACTATTTTATGACTACGGTTTAAGAGCTGGGAACTAGAAGTTACGCTGGGGAAAGCATTCCCCATGTTAATAGTTCAAAACCCTTCCAGACCTGTTTTGGAATCTGGGAGAAAATTGTCCAAGCACCACTCCCGTCTCCATTGACCTTCCAGCCTCCACACTGAAGAAAAGCTGTTCTAATTCAGATTGGAAGACCTTTGACTTCCTCTACTGCAAGTCATTTGCACATCATTGATATGATAATGTCTCCTGTGCTGGTGGCCTCGTAGCCCCGAGTCTTGAACTCTTCGCATCAAACTTTGGAATCACTTTCTTCTTATCCGTGAATTGCGGTTTCTAGGGCAATGGAGTTTTTTCAAACTTGAGAGGGGTAACGTTAACTCTTGATACCGATATTGTTCCAATTGTTTTCTCAGTAGAGGAAACCTGGCTTTCAGGCTCGGAGCTAGGGGGATACCCTTCTGTGTTTGGAGAAGACCCCCGTTGCATCAGATCGCAGAAAAACCAAAACAAACATGATTTGCACATCAAACGAAGTAAAAGTAAAACACTCTCCAGCTTTCTCCTCTGCCCCTTCCTCCAGGGAACACAATAGTACTCACCAAGCACCCATGCCCTCACCCTACAAGTCATTAAAAATGTAATGACTTAGCTTCTATAGTTATTATTCCCTGAAAAGACGAAAAAAGGCATGCCGACAAGAATAAGGGTGTATTGAGCTCTGAGGACATAAGTGCACTTACTAGCTGTGTAAACATCTCCATTTGTTAGCGTAGATGAACAAAGTAATTGTAGATGCCTTGAGTCTTTTGTGCTTGTTCACACAATTTACTAATTCACATCACAGGTCATCCAGAAGGGGTCGTTCAGCTATGGGCATAATTGTCCAGGTTCAGTCGTTAATATAATCAGGAGTAATGTAAATTTGAGCAATTTGCCAAACCATAATTAGCAGGGCACAAACACTATACAGGGGAAAACCACAATTCTCTTCAATCAGTAGTCCAGTCCTCGTTAGAGTAAGCTGCTAGGAAGCATCTCCCACGGGGTGGAGGGCTCTAAACAGATCATATCCTCTAGTCCCAAGTGGCCCCCACTTCTCAGAGCAGACCCTGAAGCTGACAGAGGTTGAATCTTGTCCTTGTTCACATAGCTGGCTAGCGGGAAATTCAGAATCTGTACTTGGGTCCGTCTGAGCCCCAGCATCGTGTCATGTTACATACACCTAGATTTAAGTTTGAAGTAGAGTCTACAGTTCAGATATCTAGAGGTATCCTTTCCGGGACTGTTTCCATGGATACTCTTCCTGGGGGGGGGGGGGAAGAGAAGAGGGAAGGTGAAGGGAAGGGCCCCTTCCTCCCTAGCAGTGCTCCTTCTATCTTCTCTCTCTGGGTTTTCCCAGCCTCTCCTTCCACAAGCCATGGCCAAGCCCACTGCCTGTATCATCTATCACCCACTGCACCAAGTTCACAGGTGAGGAGCACCATTGTATGTTATAAAGTGTTCTTAATGGAGACCCCCCTTACCTCGTCCTTTCCCTTAACATGGTAGACACAGGGGCAGCTGGGTGGCTCAGTCGGTTGAGCGCCAGACTTTGGCTCAGGTCATGACCTCACGGTTCGTGGGTTCGAGTCTCTCGTTGGGCTCTGTGCTGACAGCTAGAGCCTGGAGCCTGCTTCAGATTCTCTCTCTCTCTCTCTCTCTCTCTCTCTCTCTCTCTCTCTGTCCCTTCTTGGCTCATACTCTCTCTCTCTCAAAAATAAATAAACATTAAAAAAATTAAAAAAGAAAAAACAACATGGTAGACCCAGAGCCACTTTGTAACATGGGACTCAGCCCATCAACCCCTCTTTCCTCATGGCAAGTCTTCTGCTGAGGGGGTGCAACCAGTAAAAGCTAAACTGGACTCCACTTTTGGACCCTGCAATTGCACCTGAGGGAGTTCTTTCTTTCTTTCTTTCTTTCTTTCTTTCTTTCTTTCTTTCTTTCTTTCTTTCAGTTTAGCACGTTTTTATCTATTTTTAAGGCCTAATTACACTGTCTTAACTTTCATTTATTTTTTACTTTTTAATTTTATTTCGATCCAGGTTAGTTTACATATAGTGTAATAACGATTTCAAGAATAGAATTTAGTGTTTCATCACTTACATATAACACCCAGTGCTCATCCCAACAAGTGCCCTCCTTAATTCCCATCACCCATGTAGCCCATTACCCACCCAACACCCCACCAGCAACCCTCAGTTTGTTCTCTGTATTTAAGAGTCTCTTATGGCTTGTCTTCCTCTGTTTTTAATCTTTCCTTCCCTTCCTCTATGTTCATCTGCTGTGTTTCTTAAATTCCACATATAAGTGAAATCATAGGCTATTTCTCTTTCTCTTCCTGACTCATTTTGCTTAGCATACATAATACACTCTACTTCCATCCACGTTCTTGCAAATGGCAAGAATCCATTCTTTTTGATGGTTGAGTAATATTCCATAGCATATATATACCAGATTTTCTTTATCCATTCATCAGTTGATGGGACATTTGGGCTCTTTTCATAATTTGGCTATTGTTGATAATGCTGCTATAAACATTGGGGTGCATATGCCCCTTCGAATCAGCATTTTTGTATCCTTTGGGTAAATATCTAGTAGTGCAATTGCTATGTTGTAGGGGAGTTTTTTTCTGTGACTCTGTTGGAATAAGCAAACTTCGGGGCTGCAAATGGCCACAAAGATTGGGGAATGGTGGCAGGAGATGGACCACTTACCCAGAGCATGGAGTAGGGGAGGGGGAAGGACACTGAAGCCTTGAGGTCCTCGTGCCAGGTGTTCCCCAACAGTTTGCTGCCTTCTTCCTTGGTTTCTGAAAGAAACACAGCATAGTGTCACAATAAAATCCCTGTGTGGGCTTAAATAAACTTCAACAGGTTTCTATTTGTTTCAACAAAGGTGTTCTAGTTAATATGCTAACCAGTGTACAAAATGTCCCAACTGAAAAAACCACACAGTGGACTCCAACTTCTGCAAAGTCATTCACATTGACCCCAAACTGTTCACCAACTCTTGGTCAGCCTCCTCACCCATCTTCTTCCAGGATTCTTCCACAGCTTCACTACTCCCCTCAAGAATTCTTGAGACAGCCAAGCAAAGTCTGGGAAATATTTTTCTAATGTTTAGGAACTTATGAGAATTCTGATTCATGTGCATTCCTGGCAAGAATTATGTTTCTGAGATACAGTAACACCAATATAGTTTTTCCTATAATAAGATTCCCAAAATGATGTTTATACAAGTCTAGCTACTCCGTTAGAGTAAATAATGATCTAGAATTTGCATGTAAATGTTTATTCAATAAATCACCTTTGGTGATGGATATTTTCAATGCTGCTATTATTGTTTCTAATGGAAAATTTAAACACTTCTCTTTTGTATTGTTTTCTAGAGTTTATGAATCCTCTGAAAGAATGTTTTGTTGATTATTTCACTATGGCTTATCGTCTTTTATTCTTGAACAAATAAATCGAATTTTATCTGCATTAGTCAGCTCTGTCTTAGAAATATTTAAATGAGCAATGGCACATAACTCAATGAACCAAGCTATAACTGATGATTCTCCAATCTGGAGAAAACATGCAAGTGTATAACAAAATGTGAGGGACAGGAAGAAGTGTGTCAGGTGACAGAATAAGGAGAAAGGTCTGAAAACATTCAGTTTTGGAGTGTCACAGCTCATTAATTTATCAGGTATGTTCTGTGATCCAGAAACTATTTTCGGTGCTGAGAAGACACATTATTAACTGATCAAGGGCTTGCAGTCTCTGTGAGAAGGCTCAACATGGAGGACAAGCTGGTCTTATAAGCTCCCGAAATTTGCCATTTGCCACTTCTGCAGCCACCACTGGGAGATAAACTCTACTCTCACCTCCTCGTGTTCTCTTTTTTGTCATCATTTTATCAAGTAAGGTGTTTTCCAGCTAAAAGAAACAGGGATTTTCTTAAAACAATCCATTTCTCCTCCACTATTGGCTTATTTTTATAGGTGTTTGAAAATCTACTGTCGCCTTTGTTGTTTTAATGCTTGTGGTAGCGTCACAACATCAAAGTTGCGATAACCACAGTCTGTGCTCAAATAGTCATAAATAGCTACACTGGGCATGTAAACACTTTACAACAGCAGAGTTACTATTTTCCCTCTTGTCTTTTTTGTTCCTGTCTTAACTTTACTATCATTCATTTTATTGACCAACAATGCATTGCTACCTGTTTCATGTTGGATAGTCCGTAACTTTTCATAGCTATTCAAGATAAGGAGAGTCTTTTATATATACCTTCACTTAATTATTTCTGGGAATCATAACTTGTTTTCTTCTAGATCAAATTTATGTTGGCATTATATTCCTTCTGCCTCAATAATTTCTTTAATATGTCTTGTAATGAAGGTTTAATTTATGAACTCTCTCTGGTTTTACTTGCCTGGAAAAGCCTTTACTTGTCCTTTACTTTTGAAAAGCAACTGGCTGGGTATAGAATCCTGGATTGACAAGCTTTTTTTTTTTTTTTAAGCACATTAAAGATACCATTCCATTTTTTCCCCTGCAATTTATGATGAAAGTTTGACTTAATTCTTATCTTTAGTCCTCTGTCAGGTGTTTTTCACTTTGCAAACAACAATTTGAATATGAAGTCCTTGAATTTCTTTTTCTCGAGATTATCTGACTTGATGTTTTCTAAATTTCTTATAATTGTGGTTTTATATTTTCATTATATTTGGGAAATTCTCAGCTATTGTCTTTTCAAATACCTTTTCTGGCCCAGTCAATATTTCCTCTGTGTCTGGGATTGCAACTAACATAAATTACACCCTTTAATATTGCTCCAGTTTACAGATGCTCTGCTGACCTACCCAACCAGACACACATACATATTCTTTCTTTTTCCATTTGACTTTCAATTTGGGTAATTTCTCTTGAATATCATGCTTATGTTCTGGATAATTTTTCATAGGGTTTTACCTCAGTGTTCCTCCCCAACCAGAGCTCTAGGTTTTACCTTTGCACTTATACCTCAGAGAGGGTCTAGATCCTTGTTCCTTCCCCTCCTTCAGCAATAGAAATTCCCAGTTGCTTGGTGCTTGGTAGCCTTGGCAATGGGGCAGGGGGATTCTGTTTTCCTGGTTCACTCTCTATCTTAGGTCCCATGTCCTTGGGTTTCTAGGGTACAGTTTTGTAAGTGATCCTGCTCTTCCCCAGTGATGGGAGATCTCTAATTGCTTGGGCCCAGGATGATTTTCTGTACCTCCTCAGGAGTAAAAGACATTTCCTTCTATCCTTCCACTGGTTATATGAGTCTTCTTGAATGTGCACGCTGAGGTTGATGGTACTTGCTGCCTTTCTCCCAGAAGCAGAAGCTTTTGTTTCCTAGGTGAGAAGTTTCTGAGGGGTATTTCATGTCTCTCCTGCAGTAGCACTTGCATCATTGTCTTAGTCAGCTTGGGCTGCCATAACAAATTACCGTAGACTGGGGCTTAAACAAGAGACATTTATGTCCCATGGCTCTGGAGGCTGGGAAGTTCATGATCAAGCAACTGGAAGATCTGGTATCTGGTGCGGACATTCCTGGTTTACAGATTGCCCTCTTCTCATTGTACCCTCACATGGCAGAGAGAGGAAGAAACTTTCTCACCTCTCTCACTCTCTTTTTTAAAATTTAAATTCAAGTTAGTTAACATAGAGTATAGTCTTGGCTTCAGGAGTAGAACCCAGTGATTCGTCTTTTACATATGATACCAGTGCTCGGGGCATTAATCCCATTGATGAAGACTTCACCCTTATGACCTAATTGTTACTTCCCAGAGGTATTTCAACACACGAATTTTGCACAAACTTACAGTGCATAACAACCATCCTCTAGAGCTGCAAAAACACGGGTTCTTCTCTTTGTCACACAGATCCCACTCTTTCTCAAGGTTGCATGGTGGTCCATAGAGAAAAGCCTACAACTGAATATCAACTTCCCTTGGATCTAAGCTCAAAAGTGTTCTGGGCTCTCACTGGATCCCACTCTTACTCTTTAAGCAATTTGACCAGCATTTTAGCTGAGTTATAATTATCTGCCTGTTTAGGGGATTGCATTCCACCTGCTTCCCCAGATTTTTACACGACTCCCATTTCACCTTGGAAGTACCTCTTCCCTTACATGTTGGAGACTGTCTTGTGAGATCAGCTTTATGATAAGTTGAAGAAAATTTGTGATTCTGTAGCCTCCTCCTTTTTGTTGGTGTGGATGCAACGTTCTTTCTTCCTTTTTGCATTTGAGGCGAAATCTAGGAATCTACTTGATTTATAATATTCAGAAGTGGCTGTTCACAGTCTTTAGTCTAGAAGTACATTTTGGCTAGATATCTTGTAGAAAGTGGTGTGCTTTCACCTGTCACTGAGTGTTGGTTTGGGGTGTTGGCTTTCCAGAATGATTGGCTTTCCATTTTAAGTGCCTTGAACACTTGACTGGATGACACTTTTTCTCTATTTTTAAAGTCTAAAAAACTTTACAGGTATATGCTAGTATACAATTATTCTAGTAAATACTAGTGACTACATTGTATCCTCTATTCTACTATACTATATAGGTATATATTGGATACATTGCAGGATCAGTCCTAGACGAGTACAATAAAGTGAATATCACAATTAAGCGAGTCCGATGAATTTTGTTGTTTCCCAGTGCATATATGAGTTATGTTTACACTATGCTGTAGCCTAATCAGTGTGCAATCAGCACTTTGTCTAAAAAATGTACATATCCTTTAACCATCATCTGAGCTTTCAGTGAGTTATAATCACTGATCACAGATCACTATAATAAATATAATAAAAAAGTTTGAAATACTGTGAGCATTACTAAAATGTGACACAGAGATACAAAATGAGCCAATGCTGTTGGGAAAATGCCACCAATTGACTTGTTCAACATGAGGTTGCCACAAACCCTCACTTTGTAAAAAAAAAAAAAAACCACAATGTCTATAAAGTGCAATAAAGCAAAGCACAATAAAACAAGATATGCCTAATATAATATAATATAATATAATATAATATAATATATAATAGAGTATAGTTTGCATGCATGTGTATATAGTATACAATACATATATATATATATACAGTATATAATACATAAATAGTATATAATATAGTACTCTATAGAATTTGTGGTCATGTTTTTTCTGGTACATTGATGTGCCCTGTTAATATTGGCATATATTTATTCCGTTTCCTTGTCTTGGTTTTCCTCTGTGACTGCATATCTCTTGTAGCTATGTTCTCACGAATTCCTTTGATCTCTTCTACTGTTTCCATTCTAATTTTTACTCCACAGCCCCTTCCAGAAAAGTTTGTTGACTCCACACCTACAGGAAAAATTTATTCCTCTTTTTAAACACGTTTTCTTTTTTTTTTTTTTTAATTTTTTTCAACGTTTATTTATTTTTGGGACAGAGAGAGACAGAGCATGAACGGGGCAGGGGCAGAGAGAGAGGGAGACACAGAATCGGAAACAGGCTCCAGGCTCCGAGCCGTCAGCCCAGAGCCCGACGCGGGGCTCGAACTCACGGACCGCGAGATCGTGACCTGGGTGAAGTCGGACGCTTCACCGACTGCGCCACCCAGGCGCCCCTTAAACACGTTTTCTTATACTTTGTATGGATGTTAGGCTTAACCCTTTTCTTTTTTTAATTTTAAGATAAATAAGAGGTAGATATTAGTAAACCATTCTTCAGGACCAGTTTGGCCTCGTAGATTTTGTAGTTCAAGGGCTCTCCCCTTCACTGTTATAGAGATGAATTGTTGTTTCTAAAAAGGTGGAGACGTCGTGTATCATCGCCTACCTCTCAGAACCTGTCCTGTGTGGTTCTTGTCTCGCCGGCCACTGTCCCTAAGTGGTCCCTGCCCTCCAAGGTGACCTGCCAGAAGCCGTGCATGCAGCTATGTCTTGAGCTATCACCTGTGAGGTTGCGAACATTCTCACTGCCTTTCCTCCTATGCTCCCCAAGTCCGTATCCTTTGCTCAATCTGAGCCCGACTCAAAGCAGCTCAACGCGAAGGCAGTTCTCTTCATTTGAGGCTGTACATTTTCTAGAAACGTCTGCCACCTTCTAATGCTACGTCCCCTTTCCGCTTCCCATTCTTCTTCTCTGGCCCAATATCCTAGGTTTTGCTTATGGTCCGACAATCTTTGCTCCTTTAATGGCGCTTTCATATCATTGGTAATGTCTATTCTCTCTGTTCCCTAATTTGACTCCACATGCCTTTTCTGGTTTGCTCTTGTCACTTTCCTTGTCTTACGTGGTTTTCCTATGAAAAGGCAGGAAAATTCTGAAATAAGTCCTCTCAAGTTGTTCCTGCTAAAAGCTGCTAATATTTTCCTAATTGTTTTGATAGTTACTGAATTAAGAGTTGTATATGATGATTGATGGCTCAGTGACTCTCAGAACTGATATCATCAAGCAAACTTTTAATTAATATTCTCTCCTGGACCTTATGGTATAAAATATGCTGATTACTAAACAGACTGCATTTATGAAATAATTGTTCATTGTCAAAGAGACATTTATAATTTCCAATTAAAGTTGCTAATTAGCATGAACATCATGAGTTTCTCTTACTGAATTGATACAGTACTAGACAAAACAAAAAAGAAGAAATTTTAATTAGTCTGTGCAATCTTAATGCTGATAAATTTACATTCTCTTTTTGGCTCTTTAAAAGACTGAAAACATATTTAAGACACCAATTACAATCAACATGGAAGGATTTTAAGGGGTCCAGGCACCCACTGTGAGCCACGGAGAAATAACCTTTGAACTTCTTTTCTTTTTTAAATGGATTTATAATTGCTTTGTAGTTCATTTAAAAACTTTTATCCAACTGTATATAAAACAAATACAACTGCCTGAATTTCTATATGGTGATTTTATGATTATGAAGTTAAAATGGTGAATATGGATGTTTAAATATCTTGTGGATTAAATAAAACTTTGGACAGCCTGCTAGTTAGGGTTTCCATGCTACCAGAAATGTCCAGCCTTCTGGAAACTAGCAGTTTGCTTTTCCTTTGGCAACATTTCTCTTGAATGTGTGGAAACTATGATTCTGTAATTGAGTTTTGTGTTTGTAATTTATTATCCAATAATTAAAATGTACATTGATGTACAAAAAAACCAACAAAATGAAACAGATATAGCCACTATCCACATCAAGTAATCAAATATTACCAATACAGTTGAGAACACTATGTACTTTTCCAGAGTTGAGTCTTTCTCCTTTATTTGGATGAACCAGTACCCTAAATTTAGATCTTATTATTTCTTTTTATTTCTTTTATTTTATTTTATTTATTTGTCTTTACTGTGTGTGTGTGTGTGTATATATATATACACACCACACGTATAATATTGAGGAATATGAAATCTTGAGAAATCTTGTGGAATATGAACCACTATTTTTAATGTGTCAATTGTATGCAAATGAAGCATGGATATTCCTTTTGAGTCTTGATTTTTTTTAATGTTTATTTATTTATTTTGGGAGAGAGAGAGAGAATGCACACAAGCAGGGGATTGATAGAGAGAGAGAGAGAGAGAGAGAATCCCAAGCAGTCTCCATACTGTCAGCTCAGGGTCCCATATGGGTTTTGGTCCCATAAATCATGAGATCATGACCTAAGCCAAAACCAAGAGTTGGACATCAACTGAGCTGCCCAGAGGCTCCTTGAATGTTGATTTTCTATCAATAACTAGAAATATGAGATTCATTCTTTTTAAAAACCAAACAGCATTTGTTTCTTAATTTTCAAGTCATATACTAACCTAGTTTATGAAAAGATCAAAATGTCATCTTCCACTCACCTCTTGTGTCATTTGTACTTGTATTTGTGTAGTTTCCTCTCATCTGCCGTTACAAACAATGCTACTATGAACATTCTTGCCAATATACCCTTGAATTCATTTAGTTGTCTGTCTACCTCTTATTGGAATCTTTTTAAAAAAAATCCTTTACCTAGTTTGGATAGTATCTGTTGCCTCTTTTCTGTGTTGTAAATATCGTTTTCCAGTTTAGGTCTTAGTTGTGTATTTTCCTGAGGTGTTTCTTGGTGAATATATGTTGTTTATCTTGACGTAGTCAAACTCTTCACCCTTATTGTTTACGTTCTGTGCATTTCTTATCTTGTTAAGGTGCCACTTCCCTACTTGGATGTCATAAAGATATAGTTCCGTAGTTTTGTTTTCAAGCTAATTTTTACCCTCATGTTGTTAATATACATGGGATTAATTTTTATGTACACTTTAATGCATCAATACATTTTTATTTCCTTCCATACTAATAATAGTGACACCAATATCACTTGTGAACTAGTCCAATCTTTCATCATGGATTTGTAACATATGTATTTCTTCCATCCACGCATCAACTTTTCTGGGTTCTTAATTTTGTTCTACTGTTCTGTTTGCCTGTATCTGTGCCAATACCACAGTGTTATACTTTCTACCGTTTTACGTTAAACCTCGACATTTGGTACTTAAGTCAATAAGACTGCATCTTTTACCATTAAGTATAATGCTAGCTATAGATTTCTTATAGAAGCCTTTCATTAGTATGGAGATGTTACCTCTATTCCTAGTTTGCTGAGACTTTGTCACGAATGGTTGTAGAATTCTGTCAAAGCTTTTATTGATTCCATTAAGATTGTTTATTTTTAAAATTCTTGTTTACTCTGTTATAGTGTATTACAATTACCAGATTTTTTTTTTCAACTCTGGTGGGACTTGAAACAACTGTTTTTTAATATTGAAATACTCTTTCAATCTTGGGATAGATTCAAGATTGATTGAAGGCCCCATAAAATGCATAAGAAGTATTTACTTCTTTTTGTTAATTTTTTGGAAGAGTTTTTGTGTAGAATTGGTATTATTCCTTAAGTATTCAGTAGAATATTTCGGTGAAGTAATTTTTCCAGGGTCGTCGTCAGAAAGATTTTAACTAAGAAGTCAATTTCTGTACAAGATAGAAAGTGTTCTATTCCTTTTCTGAGTGTGGTTTGGCGATGTGCCTTTTTCAAGGAATCTATCCATTTAATCAAAGTTATCAAATTCATTGGCAAAAATATGTCCGTAACAGCTTTCTATTTTCCTTTTAACTTCTATAGTACATGTAGTATGCCCATTCCTTCACCCATTTCTCAATTACTGAGAAAAAACTACATTCTTCAACTATAATTGTGGATTTCTTGTTTCTCCCTTTAATTCCACCAGGTTTTGCTTGAATCTTAATATTTATTGAATTCATAGTCAGGATTGTTATGTCTACTTGATGGATTCTCTCTATATCATTATGGGATGTCCCTTTTCATCACTGGTTCTGACGTTTATCTTGTCTGATACTAACAGAGCCTCTCACATTTTCTTTGGCTTAAGATTTGGACGGTACACTTGTTTCTGTTTTATTACTTTTAATTTACATATGTCTTTCTATTTTAAGTGGATTTCTTATAGAAAAATATAGTTGGATGTTGCTTCTATATCCTAAGTATTGTGTTGCCTTTTAATTGGAGACTTTAGACTTTTTATATTAATATAGCACTTAATAATGGCTGGAAATTTAAATCATCATCTTGTTATTTATTTTCTACATATTCTAATTTGAACATTACATTGAAATATTAATATTTCGAATTAATTGAGTATATTTCTATGGTTCATTTTTATCTAAACTGCTGGTTTATTCATATACTGTTTTGCTTCATTAATGTCTTTTGGATGTTGATCTCTCTGGTTTACAATATACATCTTTAACTTACAACAGTCTATATACACAGAGTAATATAGCTTTTCATAGAAATCATTTCCTTTTCCATTTCCTTAGTTTTATTTTTCAGTCATACATCTCATTTCTAAATTTCATAATTCTGCAATGCCTTGCTGCTATTAATTTTCTAGAATACTCCTTTTTCTTTTAAAGAGATTATGAATAGGAAAAAAATGTCTTTCATGTTTATCCACATGTATTATTTCCGCAGCTCTTTATTTCTTTCTATTTTTTCAAATGTCTCTCTGGTACCATATTTTCTCTTTCTGAAGAACTACATTCAATTTTTTTCATAGTTTAGATCTGCTGACAATGATATTACTCAAGGTCGGGATTTCTGAAAAAGTCTTGCCCTCACTTTTGTGATGTTTTCATAAAATATGGTAAAAAAATTGTACATTTTCAGGCTTTTCATTCAAAACTGTAAAATGTGTAGCTCTTTTCTCTTCTGATTTGCATACCTTTTAGTGACAAGTCTGCTATTATTTTCTCATTGTTCCTCTGTGTCTACAATTTTTTTCTTCTTGTATCTCTGGATGTCTTCAAAATTTCTCTGATCATCTTTAATTTCTAGTAGTTTACTTTAAAAAAAATTTTAATGTTTTTATTTATTTTTGAGACAGAGAGAGACAGAGCATGAGCAGGGGAGGGGCAGAGAAAGAGGGAGACACAGAATCTGAAGCAGGCTCCAATTGAATATTAACTTTCCTTGGATCTATAGCTGAAGAGTGTTCTAGACTCTCACGGGATCCCACTCTTACTCTTTTTTTTTTAATTTTTTTTTTTAACATTTATTCATTTGTGAGAGACAGAGAGCACAAGCAGGGTAGGGGCAGAGAGAGAGGGAGACACAGAATCCGAAACAGGCCCCAGGCTCGGAGCTGTCAGCACAGAGCCCGATGCGGGGCTCGAACCCATGCACTGTGAGATCATGACCTGAGCTGAAGTCGGACGCTCGACTGACTGAGCCCCCCAGGCGCCCGTCTAGTAGTTTACTTTTGATAAGCTTAATATATATTTTTTAAATCCTGCTAGGTTTCTTTGAGAGTTTTGGTTTTGTGCTTTGTTTCCTTTCATTAATTTTGTAACTTTCTTGGCCTTTGTATTCTCAAATATCTCTTCTCTCGTTCTGTCCCTCTTCCTGTTTTGAAATTCCAACTAAATGCACATTAGACCTTTGGACAGAGATCACAGGTTGTTTATCTTCTCTCTTCTATCTCTCTCTGTTTCAATTTGGAAAATGTCTATTGACCTGTCCTTAACTTGATCATTTTTTCCTCTGCTGTGTCTAGCTTTTTGGCGTGCCTGTCAAAGGAATTTTTTTTTACCTCTGGCATTATTTTTTACCATATTTGACACCTTGTAGAGCTCCTCTCTCTCAATGCTCTCTCAAAGTCTCCACCCTCTCCCAAAGTCCCCATCTGTTCATGAATATTTTTCTGCAAAAGACCACTGTTGCTTATTACTCAGTGCAAGGCTTCTGATGAGGAAGCTTTGTGTTGTTTGTTTATGTTTTGGTCTTTTTTGTTTTTATGGAGGCCTGTGTCCGTCTTTGGTCGTTGTCAGTCCTTGAGCTGTGAGCTTTCGAAGAAGGGCTTTCTCCGGGCGCCTGAGTGGCTCAGTGGGTTAAGCGTCTGACTCTTGATTTTGGCTCAGGTCATGATGTCACAATTCACGAATTCAAGCCCTGCATCAGGCTCTGTGTTGACAGCGTGGAGCCTGCTTGGGATTCTCTCTCTCTCTCTCTCTCTCTCTCTCTCTCTCCTTCTCTTTCTGCCCCTCCCCCACTCGTGCTCTGTCTCTCTCTCAAAAATAAACATTACTAAATAAATAAATAAATAAATAGGGCTTTCTCACCATCCCACTTTCTGCTTACTGGGTCGTGACACTCTGCTTTGTGTCCGTGGGGCTTCTCAGCACAAGTGAGTTTCTGTCCCTCTGCAATGGCAGCCCAACTCTGCTCTGTGTCAATGCAGAACGGCCTCCATGTGTGGGTTTGCTTTACTTGCCTTGGAGGCAGGTAGATTTTACTTTGGGTAAGAGCAGGGAGGAGGCACACAGGGTTCCTGTCCTCCCCCAACAGGTGCTGACCTTCTCCCTGAGACTGAGGCTGGAGCCTCCCTCCCCCCCGCCACCCCCCACTCCCACCCGGCTCGCCCAGCACCAGCTTGCATTTGCTTCCTATGAGAGAGACGTTCACCTGGGCGCCTTTTCATGCCTGTCCTCGGCGGTGGCTGGTCGCCATCCCTATGTATACACACTAGAGGGCAGATCGCTGGTCTTCAAGTAGCCAGCGGTGGCTGGCAAGTAATCGCCACCGTCTTCGGTGTCAGGAATCCCCACGGATTCCGAACTGTCGCACAGGCACACACACTGCTTTTAAAACTTGTGCAAGTGGAAGAATGTTTTCTGGGTTGGTAAGGAAACACCAGCGTTTGCTTCCTCTCGTGGTCCACCAGAGACAAAACAATTCACATGTCCCTCTGCCCTCCGAGGACTTCGCACGTACTGGAGTTTAGTTCACCTGATTGCGTTGGGACTCGCGCTCTCCGATGGGCTAAAAAAAGTTATAAATTTATGGCTGATCCGGCTGCCACTCATCGTTTGCATAAAGCAGCAGTGTTGGTGCTGTTCTCTGCATCCTCAGTGAAAGCGGAACTCGTGCGACATCACCTTCCGAGAGATAAGGACAAGGATGCCTAAATGGCAACTAGTCTAAGGAAATTGTCTCATATTAACAGTGATGGCTTTTGACACACTTCCCCTTTTTAGTCTCTTCCGAGTAAGTCTGGCATAAGAATCGTTCTGTCAGACACGCCTCAAGTTAAACTCTGTTTGAGTTGGAGATTATCAATTTTTTCAAAGTCCTTTAGATTTTGTCATTTCAGACTTGGGATTCTGAAGTTTTTAAACGTGTTCCCTTGACCTTTCTCCTGTTCTTGTTTTGTTTGTTTGTTTGTTTGTTTAAATATTAATGCATCACTCACATCATGAGATCATGAGATCTTCTCATTGTTACACTGAATTAAACCCTGGTGCTCTATAGCATGGGTATCCTGTGTCAATGCTACAACCTCTCATGAAAGCAAAACTCAGAGTAAATACAGAGACATTAATACATTACGTTCCATCTAAGCCTCCTCGTGGATTCTGAAGAGTCATGGGCATCAGATCCAATGACAATATGTAAAAAAGATAGAAATAGAAATAAAAACAAAAATAACAATGCTGGTTTCTGAAAGATTCTTCAAAAATCCGTGGCATTTCTAAATAGAAAGATTTAGTTGGAAACTTAAAATTAAAAAGCACACACACAAAATTCCCATATATGTTAAAATACGAGTAAACGGGGGCATCTGGGTGGCTCAGTTGGTTAAACAACTGACTTTCGACTTCAGCTCAGGTCACGATCTCATGGTTTGTGAGATCGAGACCTGCGCTGGGCTCCGTGTGCTGACCTCATGGAGCCTGCTTGGGATTCTCTTCCTCCCTCTCTCTCTGCCCCTCCCTCCCTCATGCTGCTCTCTCTCTCTCCTTCTTTCTCTGTCTCTCTCTTTCTCTCTCTCCAAACAAATGAATAAGCTTTTAAAAAATAGAAATATAGGGGCAGCTGGGTGGTTCGGTTGGTTAAGCATCTGACTTCGGCTCAGGTCATGATCTCACAGTCTATGAGTTCAAGCCCCGTGTAGGGCTCTGTGCTGACAGCTTGGAGCCTAGCTCCTGCTTCAGATTCTGTGTCTCTCTCTCTCTCTCTCTGCCCCTCTCCTGCTCGTGCTCTTTCTCTGTGTCTCAAAAATAAACATACAAAAAAATTAAAAAAACATCAAAAATAAAACCATAAAAAGAGGAAATGAAATGAACTGATTTTAGGTTCAAAGGAACATTCTCTTGAATGACATCAAAGATACGTGGGGTTTTATGATGGAATTTATAACAATTAACATAAGAACAAATTTTCAAAACACATTTACCATTAGATGTGCCATTTCTTTTTTTCCTTCTTTATTTTGAAGTAATTTTAACTTACGCAAAAATTGTGAGACTGACGCAAAGAAGTTTCTTGTCCTGAGCCATTCTAGAGTATGTTGCCAGACATGCAAATACTTTCACGTGTGTGTTTCTCACAAATAACAACATACTCCTATATGAGACACACAACCTACACACAACCATGAGACGAAGACATTGGCAATGACGCTTCACTACACGCTAATCCGCAGACCTCATTCAGGTTTTAACCAGTTGTCCCAGCAATGTCCTTGCAAAGAACCCAACCTAGGGTCAGCCCTCGCTTTGGGTTTTCATCCTTCCCTGGTTTCCTTCAGCCGGGAACATCTCCTCAGTCTTCCCTTGACCCGCATGACCACGTCTGATGGTAACCACGTCTGATGGTGACGTCTGTAGAATGCCCCTCATCTGGGTTTGTCTGACCTGTCTTCACAGAAGCGTGTCCTTCAAGGTGAGCATTTTGTCAGGAACGTGGCAGAAATGATTCTGTGCTGTTCTGGTTGCATCCGACTAGGTGGTGCACCATTTCATTGGGTGCCTTGCTTGTGGTGTCCATATTGGTTACGTGATCTACTTACGACGGCCTCTGCCGGCTGTTCTAGCACAAGGAATCTCAGATCTGGGCACGAGGCGGGCTCCCGGCTTCTGAATGCCACCGCCCACAGCCCCTCGCATTTCCATTGCTTTTCGTTCTTTCCTGAAGATTCACGTTTCCGTGGGGCGAAAGCCGTCCTCATCATTGGAGAAGGGGCTGGAAAGCCCCAGAGATGCGGGTTGGCTCTCAGGCGGCCTTGCGGGTGCAGCCTCTGGTGCTCGGTGGCCGCTGAGCGGGCTCAACTCTGTTGGGCACAAGAAGCAGAGTGCAGGTGTCTGGGCGCAGGCGGCGAGGCTCTGAGCCCGTCACCTGAGTCGGACAGCCGTGCAGGGACCGCAGCCAGCCAGCGACTGCAGCCGACCCTCCAGGTTCGCCATTTCTTCATCAGAAGGAACACTGTGATCGGAACTTGCTAGGCCAACTCGTGTTTTGTCCTGATTTTGAAAGAGGAGGTGATGATCTTCAAAAACTGGCATGCTGCCCTTAGGATACTAACTTTGAAAGCATTCATGCTGAACTCGGTGTCAGCTAAAGGGTATTTGTAAACACACAATTCTTTAAATACTATCCTCCTCGTTCTGTTCCTTTGGCACGCCATTAGAAACAGAATTTATAAGAGCATTAACTAGTACTTTAAAATAACGCATGGAGATCCAGGCACGTGACTTGAATTTTCAGCAGTTGAGCTCATTTTTTTCAGCTTGTTAATTTAACTTCTGCTGTCCTAAGTGCTTTCCTTTACCTTCTACATGTGTTTACAAACTTATAAAAGGAAAGATAACCCTGGGTTGGGGGACATAGCTTGGAAGAGTTTATGTTTATAAAGCCAATCATTTAGTTGTTTCAGCTTTCGAAAATTGTTACGTACTTTTACTGTTAGGGGTCTGCGGATGTGAGAAACAATGAGGATGGCTTAGTTAAAACTATCCGTAGGGGCGCCTGGGTGGCTCAAAGTGTCCGACTCCCGCTCAGGTCATGATCTCATGGTTCCTGGGTTCCAGCCCCGCGTCGGGCTCTGTGCACAGCAGAGCCTGCTTCGGACCCTCTGTTCCCCTTTCGCTCTGTCACTACCCCGCTCATGCTCTCTCTCTTTCTCTCTCTCAAAAATAGATACACTTTAGGGGCGACTGGGTGGCTCAGTCGGTTAAGCGTCCGACTTCAGCTCAGGTCACTATCTCGCGGTCCGCGAGTTCGAGCCCTGCATCGGGCTCTGGGCTGATGGCTCAGAGCCTGGAGCCTGTTTCTGATTCTGTGTCTCTCTCTCTCTCTGCCCCTCCCCCATTCATGCTCTGTCTCTCTCTGTCTCAAAAATAAATAAACGTTAAAAAAAAAGTTAAAAAAAATAGATACACTTTAAACAAAATTTTTAAAACTATCTGTAAATACCGCACACTTAAAGCAAAATAATTGGGATTTAATTTCCTTTGTATATCTGCATGGAAACACTTGATTTCTGGAAGCAGTCTTTGCTCTTTTATACGGTAAAGTAAATTTTTGTGAAATAGGTGCATTAAAGTAGGTTAATGAATTCAACATTATATGACATTTAATGAAACATAAAGGTATCACAATAATTTCTCATGGGGTCAGGGTGACTTCTAACAACTATTTATACAATGATGGGCAAATCACATGACCTCGTATTATTTTGGTGATGCGGGTCTCTTATAAAAAGATTTGGCTCACGGAGTTAAGGAAAACATGTAAACTGATGTTTGGCTTTCATAACATGTACTTTATTTTAATTGCGTGTATATAGAAACATGAATACTGATCAGTTCCTGGTCTGACATCTGATGTATGCCCCTAACCTAAGTGAGCGTTTGCATCTATATGAAGGACCTACAATAGGAGAAATGACCTGCCCTTGAGCATCAGAAGACATTTTCCTGACCCCTCTTCCTTCACAGACGTGCTGTTATTTTAAAGCCCTTGGTTTGATTTTTTTTTTTTTTGCTTTTTAAATTCATTAGCTTTGACCTTACTCCTTAGATCTCATATAAGGCTATCCTTTGCCTATCAGCTATTAGCAAAGCAAATTTTTTTCCCTTAAAAAAAGTTTATATTAAGTTGTATTTAAGTTTACAAACGATTACAAAAAATCATAGTGGTTTTTCATATGCCGTGGGCCACAGAGTCATGTCCCAGTTCTGCACCTTCTTCAGTATTTGGTGTTGGGAAGGTTTTTATATGTGTGTGTATATATATAAAATGAAAATAAGATACCACTAAACATGTACTAGAATTATAAGTAACTATAAATACCATAATACATTATTATGTATAAATGTACTATTACATATGATAAACACATTATATGTAATATATTATATGTAAAGGTACATATTTATTATATGTAATAGTATGTTTAAACATAACATATATAATTATAATATATATTAATATATAAATATTATATATATATTTAAATCTATAATTTATATATGTAAAGAAGTTATATATAAATATATGTAATTATATATAATTATGCTTAATTATACTATTATAATTATACATATTTCTAATAGATGTTTAGTGGTATCTTATTCTCATTTTAATTTGTATTTCTTTAGTGTTAATGATATAGATTATGTTTTTATATGATTATCATCAATATACCTTTTGCAGTGAATTATCTACTTAGGTTTTCAAGTGGGTTTTTTTTTCTATTTTTGAGTTTTGTGAGCGTTCTTTATATATTTTAGATACAAGTCTTCTGTCAGAAATGTGATTTGCAAATATGTTTTCTCAGTCAGAGGCTTGCCTGTTCGTTTTCTTAATGGTCGCTTTTACAAGACCGACAAAACCTTTTTATTTTGATAAAGAACAATTAATATTTTTTTAAATGTGATTTGTGCTTATGGAGTCATGTTTAAAATCTCTTTCTGTTACATAAGGTCTCCAAGTATATTCCTGTGGTTCTTCTGGAAGTTTTGTAGTTTCAGGTTTTGGATTATTTTCTCCTTTAAACTGTATCATCCTTTAAATGGCTGTCTGAACTTTGCTTATGTAAATTAAACACTGTTGAAGCACAGGAAACAAATGAAAGGGCACATTTTCTTACATGTGGACAACAATCTAAATTTGAAGAACACTTAAAAATGATTTTAGTCTGATAATAAAAAAAGATACTTTTATTATCCTTTTTTATTATTAAAAGAAACTGCGGTTGTGTTGAACCGTGCTGTGGGTCCTATGATGCTAATCATCGTCTGACCTAAATAAGCAGTTTTGCTGTGCAGACCTCGGGCAGCTGTTGTGTTCACTGTATCGGATTGAAATACTTACGAGAAACGGATCAAAATCCTGGTTTCTACAACTGTGTATAAATGATTCTACCTTGGCAAATGAAACGAGGAAGTATTTCCAAACTGTGTGACAATGTTCGTTCAAAGGCAGGGAGACCCAGGCCTCAGAGCCAGTCTGTAGAAGGAAAGATACCACCTGCTTACTGCAAAAAAGGCTTGAGAAACGATGGACCACCCTCCCATTTTCTCAGAAGGAATCCAGGCTCTAATGAGAAAATTTGGATGGTTCACCCTTTATCATCGCTTCCCTATCTAGCTTTTTCTGTATCTTTTGGGCAAGGAACAATTGCAAGAAGATAATAGCTTTCAGACAGTTTGAAAGGCTTTCGTTAACTAGCTTAGCCTTCCTCATTTAGAACTCAGAGGATGTCACTGCAACTTGTACCCACATGTCATTGCAAAACAGATCGATTGGAAGACACTCTACCTGTTGTAGTATAAAGGTCTAATCATTCTTTTCATTCCTTTTGAACTACCAATATCACGACAACATCGTAATCGAGGAGCCTTCTAATACCATCTCGGAGGTCTTGATTTTCTTCTTTGCCATCACATGGTTACGCCGGAGAAGAGTCATCTTCCGGATGCCACACCCAGAGGAGACTTTTCCCAAGATCGTGAACAAATTGCTGGAAGGGAGGGGCGCCTGGGTGGCTCAGTCGGTTGAGCGTCCGACTTCGGCTCAGGTCATGATCTCACAGTCTGTGAGTTCGAGCCCCGCATCGGGCTCTGTGCTGATGGCTCAGAGTCTGGAGCCTGCTTCCGACTCTGTGTCTCCCTCTCTCTCTGCCCCTTCCCTGCTCATGCTCTGTCTCTCTCTGTCTCAAAAATAAATAAAAGCATTAAGAAAAAAAATTTTAAAAAAATTGCTGGAAGGGAATAGCAGTGCTTAAGCTGTGCCATTCAAGGTCTCCCTCTGCTTCATTCGTGAATGCCAGAAGAATGGATGATGAAGAGATGGGACCAAAGAGATATTCAGATCTACTTCTCCCTCTTTTACGAAACAGGGGACGCAGGCTTCAGGAGTGACCTATGTTTTCTGAAGTCAATCAGCTAAGCCTGTACACGCGTATCTCAAATCACTGTCCGGTGTCGTATCATCTCGAGATACAGATCTTTTGGTATCACCTTCTACGATTCCCAACAGATTACACATTGTTGGCACGACTCCTCATACGTGGACCCAGGAGATACAAATATGCGAAAAGTGCAACGGGGTATCAATAGAGACTGGACCTTCAGATTTTTCGAGCTCCAAAATTGCCAGTTGGAAACTCTTCAGCGGTTTCCACCTCTTGGCCACGGACTGGCATTTTTCTTTGAGGAAGATAGCTCCTTCTTCTGGGAAGATGGAACTGAGTGGTCCTTTTCGCCGTGAACATTTAAGGCTATTTGAAACTTGTCAGGGACCTGGGGCTTATGAACTGTCAGTGCCTAAACAGCCCCCCAGCACCATGTTTCAATTTCCTCTCATATATTTACCTGAGAACAATCGACCTGGTGGGAGCAGAGTCAATGGACACTCATCTTGCCCTGGTGGTTAAAATGCCCTGGGACTTGTCTAAGGGCGGGTAGCTGCGATCGTGGCCATGTGACAGAGAAGGAGTACCCGGGAGCCTGGAGAAAAGACGCCATAAGGGATAGAGGACACCGGATCCATGATGTCTTCTTAACGCCGGGAGGAGGTCCAGGAGAGAGACCCCTGACTCTGCACACTTGTGGCCCTGCTGATGCCGACCCACAACTCTGTATGTGCATGTGGCATGACCTGCGTGCCAGCCTATTGAAAGTGCCCCTGCAGCACTGCGGCTGGGGAGCTGACTGCGTCCATGAACGCGATTCCCGCTGGACGTGAACTTGAAAGGAAAGTGCTCTCCCCCTGAGCTGGGTGAGCCCACAGCATTGCCGAGGTGGCAGCTGAAGAGCAGGAAGTATGGTCATCAAGAGGCGGTGACCGGCCAGACCCCGTGTGGGGAAGATGCCACACCGAAGAACGCGGAGGGGGCCGGCCAGGGGGTCCGCAGAGCTCAGCCGTTGTGGGAGCCGACCCTATTTCCTACTTCCTTCGCCGATGTCCGCGGTACTCAAAACTGATGTTGGGAACAAGTCTAAGTAATCCCTGGGATTTAGGGGAGGAGGAGTCTGGGGGAGATAATGGACTTCCAGGTTATTTAGAAGATTGGAACTATTACCCTAATCGTTTCCATCTTGATGGGAAGGCTGTTCTGGTATCTTTCCACCTTGGATGGTTGAAGCCTGGGATGTGTGTGACCCAAGACAATGAAACGTCCCACGAGATAGCTTTTCTTGTGGCATCTTCGCCACAGATGAGTGATAGCCAGGCAAACACGCTGCCCCCAACGTGCAGGAAAGATCTTTGCCTCGGCACAGACGGCTGTGGAAACTGGCAGTTTGGAAACAGATTGGAAACGAGTGGCTTTTGAGCCCCCATCTCACGTAGCTGTTGTCACACGTGCTTGGGGTAAACGAGCGTGGGAGAGACAGCAACCCCACCGCGGGGAAGACTGTAGGAATGTTCACACCCGCCCCTCTGGGCATTCCACACTTCTCACCCCACTGTCTGGGGTGAGTGTTTCACCGAGATCCGGAATCATGGTAGTGTGGTCAGGGCTGAGTCTCCATGACCCAAGATCTCTGAATGACTTGACTGAGCCAGACCTCCTTGTTTGGTCCTGCGAGAATAGGAACGTGAGGTGACAGCAGCCGAGGTGTTTGAAGCACTTGTTTTCAAGTTCCTCCAGGTGGTAACACTCTCAGAGTGGAGACGGCGTTGTGGCTGAGATAGACAGGACCACAGGGAAATGGCAAGTAGGTGATTGGGTGTGGTTGGGGGTTGGGAACAGGAGGAAGGAGGGAGATTGTGATTTCAAGTAAGGGGGTGGTCAGGGTGGGTCCCATGAGAGGCCCGTTTTGTGTAAAACTGTGTCTCTTCTAGGGTTTAAATAGAACTGGCTTTTTTTTTTTTTTTAATTTTTTTTTTTCCAACGTTTATTTATTTTGGGACAGAGAGAGACAGAGCATGAACGGGGGAGGGGCAGAGAGAGAGGGAGACACAGAATCGGAAACAGGCTCCAGGCTCTGAGCCATCAGCCCAGAGCCCGACGCGGGGCTCGAACTCACGGACCGCGAGATCGTGACCTGGCTGAAGTCGGACGCTTAACCGACTGCGCCACCCAGGCGCCCCAGAACTGGCTTTTAAGTTTATTTATTTTTTGAGAAAGAGAGAGTGTGGGTGGGGGAGGAGCAAAGAGAGAAGGAGAGAGAGAATCCCAACAGGACGCTGCACTGTCAGCACAGAGCCCGACGTGGGGCTCAATCTCACCAACGGCGAGGTCGTCACCTGAGCCAAAATCAGGAGTCACGTGCTTAACCGCCTGAGCCACCCAGGTGCCTCTAAATAGAATTTTTGTTACCTCCACCCCACCCCCAATTTTTGATTAATAGCATCTCATTTAATATACTAAACAGTCTATTTCTTTTCTCGTATTTGGCTCTTCTTTCTGTCCAGGTCAAATGTATCCTGGACATCTTCCAAGTGTCCCGCATGTATTAGGCACCGGGGATGGCGGACAAGACAGACAAAAATCCTGTGGTCCCAGTTCAGCGTCAGAAGCCGGCACAGCTGTCCTCCGATGGGCCAGCTGGGTCCTGGTCCCAACCTCTGTTGACTTGGGCAGGTGTCTTGCCATGTGTTTGGATCTCCTACGAAGGGGCCCTGAATTCATGAACCGATCTGGGGTTTCCTCACCGTCCTCCCAGTGCAGTCCCAGGATGCCAGGCCCATTTCTTGGGGGTCCGTGCATCTACACCTTTCCATCCCCTTTCAGATTTCTTTCTCCCAACCCTGGGACGCTGTGCCCTTGACTTGTGCGTGTGTCCAGTGAGGGGCGGGGGAGTGCCCACCCTTGGCAGCTTTGCCCTGAACTGTCCCGCCTGACTCCTAGAACTGAGGCCTGTGGCCCCACATCTGATGTGGGCACAGGTGTGACCGGTCACTGTGCTGTTCTCTGCACTTCCTCTGTGTCTCTGTCCTTTCCGGAGGAAAGGACACAGCCCTCCCCAGCTCTGATTTACAAATTGCAGGACAAGTATCACTTGTCCTGCTCTCCGGCTTTAGCGGGCTTCAGACTCACTGCATTAAATAGCATCCAATCACATAGAAAACATCCTTCTCTTTTGCATCCTCTGGGAATCCTGATTCTACCAAAGAGAAAAGTGTCCTCTTGGTGCCCTTAATTCACAGAATCACCCGGGGAACGCACACGATTATTCTTCTCTAGCCCTCGCCCAGCGCCGGGGCACCGATTCAGCCTTTTGCTGGGAGTAGAAATTAGAAAGACTTTAATAGTTTCTGTTTTAATTTGGTGTATTGTATGCTGAACTTGTGCTTAGAGCAACATGGGCTGTGCCTTCTACTTCAGTTTGTCGTGTAAAATTTCCTTTAGAAATGATTTTCCATCAGATAAATGAATTCATTTAGGAAAAAAAAAATTTTCCATCTGTAGGAGTCCAGGTTGTTTACTGCAATGGGAAAAGATCATGCGTGTGTGGGGGGGGGGGGGGATGACTACAGCTTTAGGAAATACTGTCCTAACCACCTGTCTGGGAAAGGGCACGTGACACAAGCAAATTCGGAAGACCACCTTGGTTAATATTTCCAAATGCCATCTGTCCGCCAGAAGGAACCTAGATTTTCGGTCTTCGGAGAAGACGTTTTAAGCTGTTAAGACTTTCAAGAAATCTCTTCTTACCATTCAAAACCACTTTTAGCTGGGGTGCCTGGATGGCTCAGTCGGTCAAGCATCCGACATTGGCTCAGGTCATGATCTGGAAGTTCATGAGTTCGAGCCCCACATCGGGCTCTGGGCTGACAGCTCGGAGTGGGGAGCCTGCTTCGGATTCTGTGTCTCCTTCTGTCTCTGCTCCCCCCCCCCACTCACACTCTGTCTCTCTCTCTCAAAAATTAATAAAAAAATTTTAAAAATTAAAAACAAAAAACCACTTTCACTAATCTTTGTCCAGCTCCTACAGAGTTAGGCTCACAGGTTGTTCCAAATCTTCTACATTGGCTGCAGACGCGCCCTGTAGCCCACTGGTAGTCCCTTGCCCACCACGGGCAGAACAGAGGTGGCCAAAGTGGGCCGCCCCTACGTTCCACTGCTCTGACCGAGGGCGGCGACATGAGGCTAACATCTTCCACCAACCTGAAGTCCTGGTTCTTTCTCATCTCTCCTCCCAGGGTTCGATTCCGGGCTTGCTGGGACATTGGCTCATTACTTGTTCTCTCCTTAGATCTCCATCCTTCTTCCCGGCTGTTCTCCATCAGTCCATGCTTAACCCCCAAGGGCAGCCATGTTAGTGGAGGCTTCCTGTGACGCACATACCCTCAGGATAGCCACCTGCTTCCCTCCATTTCGCCTCAGCCTAACTTCTTGGAAGATTGGTCTGGAGCCACTGTGTCCCCTTCCCCGAATCCTCGCCCCTCTCCCTGAAACTGCTTGTGCTGAGGCTGCCTGCCATCTCCTGACTGCCCGTTGAATGGACGTTTTCATGGTTCCCTTCTTGATCTCACTGACTTCCTCCTTCTCCGACCCTGCTTCCCCTTCCTCTCCTGCTTGGGCCATGCAAGGCTCTGCTCTTCCTTGCTTCTAGCATTCTCTTCCCGTCTCATTCATGGACTCCTTCAGCTGGGAATGTATTTCTCACTAGAGGGTTTATGGTCTTTCCCTCTGTGTCGCCCTTCACCGGCCCTCCCGTGGCTGAGGTGGTTATTTTCTCTTAGGGTAATCAGTTTTAAATCAGTATCTATGCCAAACGTCTGAGTTTCAGATCACACATCCAAACGCCTGCGGGCCACACCCACTGAAATATACGTGTAAGCATGTAGGACTCAGTATATTTAAAACGGGCAAATCTGCCTTTTTACCAGATTCCTCTAACCTCTTCCTTATTGACTTGATCACATTAATATCCTCGATATCCCATCAATAAACAGGAAGATGACCGTTTGCCTTCACACGTACTCTGCACCATTCCTATTCAATCAGATATAATATTCTGTGATCGTTTGTCTCTCCGATTCATTCTCCTTTCCTGGTGCCTCGTGTCAAACTCCCCAGTTCGGTCTCAAATTATCATTCTCGTAACTATATGAATAATGTCCCGATCTGTGCTCTTCTCTTCTTCCCTTCTCCGTACATACCCTTCATGTACAACCAAATGAAAACATGATCGCAGGTTCCTCTGCTTTTTATTTGCCATGAGCATCAGTGACTTGCATGGTAAACTCTAAGCCCACATATGACAAAGAAGATGCCGTGACTTACGTTGGCCTTCTGTCGCGGCCACACCCTTTGAAACTCCCTTGCTCGCCTGTATGCCCCACCAACACCAAGTTGATTCGTGATCCTGCCTCCCTCATTTTACCGCCCTGCCCTGAGCCCCTGGCCCATCACCATTTCCTTGGTCTGCCTTGATCACCCTTTCTTCTTCTTAAAGCATGAATTTGGCTGTTACCTCATTGAAGACGTCTTCCCAGATGCCACCATCACACCCCCAGCTGGTGAGAGTCTTAATCTTTGTGATCCCATTGGACCTTGGACCCGGTTTGGTTTAATCAGAAAATATTCCCACATGGTGCTGAAATGATCTGTTTATTTTCCTGTTTCCTCTTTAGGCTGAGCACTCCCTAGGGAAGATACTCATTCATCCTGAGTCCTCAGTAAGGGGCTTTATACATAGGAGACACTCAATAACAGTTTCTTCTTTATAGACGTTCTCTCGTACAATCATAGCATTTGAAAACAATGAGGCATTGTTACACAATTAGCGATGGTAAGAATGATTAATTCCAATCCACGAGAAGATATACGGGCAGAAGGAGAAGTCAATGGGTAAAACACTGGAAAGTAACTACATAAACTTTATTTACACCCACACTGGAAGCCAGAAAACATGTACAATTTATTTTAAATTGCACACGAATAGTTTCTATTCGTAGGCAGAATACAGGTTGAAATAAGAGGCTACTGGGGCACCAGGGTGGCTCAGTTGGTTAAGCGTGTGACTTCAGCTCAGGTCATGATCTCACTATTCGTGGGTTCGAGCCCCGCATCGGGCTCTGTGCTGACAGCTCAGAGCCTGGAGCCTGCTTCAGATTCTGTGTCTTTCTCTCTCTCTGCCCCTCCTCTGCACGCTGTTTCTCTCTCAAAAATAGATAAACATTAAAAAGATTTTTTTAAATAAAAATCGCTTAAAATAGGAGGCTACTGTCCGTCTAAAAATAGATGCAATATTGAAAATGAGTAGCATTCACAATAAAGTTTAGTCTGAAGGAGACAACTAAACAAAACAAAGAAAAACGACAGACAAAACCGCATGTAAAGAACTTGACTTTTGATAGGCAATCTTCTGTGAGCTGAAGATTGAGTCACTGAAAATACCAGAATATATTTGGAAAATGTTCCTTCTCTGCTATTAGCTGTGTGACAGGAAAATCTTCCTAAATTATCTGAGTCTATTTTATCTTAAATAATGTGAGGATTAAAAATATCTCCCTCACAGAAAAGTTTCAAGACACACAGAGGAATATACATATCACGTACTGGCAGAGAACTTCACCCAAAATTAGTCCTCACTGCAGTTTCATGATGGAATTGCAGAGTGAAAAGAAAAATCAGAAAGTCCACACCTTTTAAATAAATCTGCCATAAAATCTTTGCATCTTTACAGAGGGCAGCAAACACTGTCTCCATAGAGAAAAAAGCAAAAGCAACCAATGTGCATACTAATGGGCCTGGCTGTGTTGCAATAAAACTTTATTTGCAAATGCGGGCCGGGGGCCAGATTTGGACCGCAGGCCATAGGTTTTGCAAGCCCCCAATTCAGTAGATTAGAAGGTACAAATATGAGTTAGACATTTTGAAAGATAAATTTTTCCATTCCTTTTTTTGGGGGGGTTTAATAAAACCTAGGATCCTGTTTGCAGTTTTGTTCAAACTGGTTACCTCATGTATTTTGAAAATAAAGTTGCATGCTTTGTTAGTATATTTCTGGAGAGAATTGTAAATTTAAGATACACCTATGAAGATCAGTTGTCTTTTGTTCCAAAGGAAGGAGCTACATAAATTCATTCAAAATGAGTGAAAATATAGGTCATATAGGTTAGGAAAATAGAATTCTGGTGCTGACTGATAATCACTTTTTTTTTTTTCCTCTAGGAAACTAGTGGCGAGAAAGTAAAAGAAAGATAAGCAAATTTCCAGGAATTTCATGGCTTGGAAAGGTAAATTTTTCATCTTGATCAATTGTCTCAACATTTAATAAGAAACCTTCCAGTGCACCTCCCAGCTATCAACTTCATTCTACATCACCTAAAGTCCTAAGACTGTTCTGTTTTTTCCTGTTTGTTTTGCTACCATAAGGAGAGAAAACAATAATAGTTAAAAAAATTGATCACCCTCCTTTTTTTAAGAGAGAGAGAGAGCATGAGCAGGGGGAGGCAGAGGGAGAGAGAGAGACAATCATCACGGGACTCAATCCGAAGACCCTGGGATCCTAACTGGCGTCGAAATCGAGTCGGAGGCTCAACCGACTGAACCACCCAGGTGCCCCTAAGAAATTTAATTTTTAAATGTACTACCTACTACTTGTATGTATCGTTTTTCATTTAACGTATCTTTTGTTTTCCTTTTATTCCAAGAAAATATCGCTTACCTGCCAAACTCTGGAATTGGAGTCCCATGCCTCTAAAACTATTTTACCCATCATTGTGTGAGAAGACACGTCATTCTTCCAGATCAACAGCAGCCCATAAGGGCTCTTTTGTACGAGAAGCCTTTTCATAACGCCTCTTGGAACAATTCTCGTACATTTCCTTCATACGGTTTCCTTTTCCTAACTCTACTTTTCCAAGAAAACGCTATCTACATTCTTTTTCCATCTAAACATCTGGAGGCACTATACATATTGTGCACCATGAAGGACCTTTCAATTAGAATCTGTCACTATGGGGCACCTGGGTGGCTCAGTTGGTTGGGCGACCGACTTCGTCTCGGGTCATGGTCTCACAGTTGGTGAGTTCGAGCCTTGCGTCAGGCTCAGTGCTGACAGCTCAGAGCCTGGAGCCTGCTTCAGATTCTGTGTGTCCCCCTCTCTCTACCCCTCCCCTGCTCACACTCTGTGTCTCTCTGTCTCTCAGTAATAAATAAATGTTGAAAAATTTTAAAAACAAAAAAAGAATTTGTCACTATGGGTCCCCTGAAATCTGTCCTATTAAAAATGTCTTCTTTCTCAGAGTGAGAGTCGCAGGCTGATGGAGCACATCCAACACGCATTTGGTTCCTCTTTGAGCCTAGACATTTAGGTCATCTCTTTTTTCCAACGTCTAGAGTTTTTTGTCCTGACCTCTTGACAATAACTATATTCACACTTCCTCCGGTATATGCTGTGGCATCTTTTTCCTTGAAATTTCAAGACCTGGGACAAAGATTAATATATTAAAGAAATCCACATGAGAAAAGGAGGTCAGGAAATACCACATCACTCATATCACCAAATATAAAAATAGTTGATGTTCTGTCTGAGGGGATGGGACACACAGGGAAACACTGGACAATCGTCAGTGTCTTTCTCTGATGAAGACACCAAACTCGTCCTTCTAATAGTTTTTGCTTTTTTTTTTGTTTGTTTGTTTGTTTTTGTTTGTTTTTGCTTTTAACGAAGTTGAAGGTGTTTGCTCTCTTTACTGTTCTGGTTTAGCCTAAGGAATGGGGCAAAGAAGACTTGTTCCCATAAATAACACTCTTTAGTGAAAAATTTCCATAGGTTTTAATACTTTCCTGTTGTGTCCCCTTTTAGTGTGTGTGTGTGGGGGGGTAATTGTTTTTCAAAGCATAGAGTTGTTCGTTGAATTTTCACAAAGTAAATCAACCTAGAATACAGTTTTACAAGCATAAGTAACATTTTTGCTTTTTTTTCGTATTTCTTCTCCCCTGTGTGTTTCTCGTCTTTGATTTCCCTTTCACTGACTTCTCTAATCAAACTAACAAGTAACATCGTAAATATTTGTCTGTCCCTAACGTTTCTGAATGTTTTCCCTGTTGTTTTTCCTGGTTCAAGCAAGATACAAATACTGGAAGTGACAGAGAGTAGCTGTCATGATGATCATTATTCCACTTAACTCTTTAACAAGGTCTTGATGAAGGAAAAAAAAAAATGAAACCACACGCAACTTTTAGTGTTATATTCCCTAGTTAGCTGGCCACACACTGCTCAACGATGAAATAGAAAATGACTTTACAAGACCCTGGGACATTTAACTCTTGGAAATCCTAGGGACCGAATAAGAGGACGTAAGACTGAGTGAACAGTTCAATGTCTCTGAGACAACGAGCAAAAAACACATTTGCTGATGAAGATACAAATAGGTTAGTTTGCTTACGTTGGTAAAATGCTTACTCTCAGAGGAAAGATGAATTTCGGAAAGCTTCCCCACTTCTTTTCATACTACTCTGAGCTTAACACATGGAGAATATTACTCTAGATGTGAGAAATTGTGCACATTTTTATAGGGGAGCCACAAGTGTGATTCATCAAAAAAAATTTTTTTAATGTTTATTCATTTTTGAGAGACAGAGAGAGACAGAGCACAAGCAGGGGAGGAGCAGACAGACAGGGACACACAGACTCGGAAACAGGCTCCAAGCTCTGAGCCGTCAGCACAGAGCCCGACGCGGGGCTCGAAGCGTGAAATCCTGACCTGAGCCCGAGTCGGACGCTCAACCGCCTGAGTCCTCCAGACGCCCCCGATTCATTCTGATTATAGACTTACTAAACCCAGATGTAAGCACTTGGATTGTGTTTTAGGAAATATCTGAATTGATTTTACGTTGCTACTTTTAAGGTAAAATCTCAGACATTAGCAGAACATTTGAATCCACAGTTAATGTCGTAAAATATACAGGTATTACCATCAAATTGGGAAAACACGTAACGAAGATACGCTATCATACACCTGTTATTTTACATGAAAAGCTGACATCTTCATAATGTGAAAAAAAGCCCCACACTCATCCGGAAAATGCATTGCCCAGTTTACAGACAGTGTGCCTAACACAGTGCTTGGCAAAGAGCAAGCCCTTACTCGATACTCGTGGACTGAAGGCACAGCATGCTTTGCGGGTTTATATGGGCAACCCCATCCCCCAAAAAACCAACGTCAGCTAACAATTCCGTCCCCCAAGCTCAGCAGATGTAACTCATCCTTTGTGACAGCTGGCATCTACGAGGAAACCCAAGGGCATCTCTGAAATGCAGGAGGAGTGCCAGAACACCATCCAAGGCAAAGACTAGCAAGCCCTTGGTGTTCACTTTCCAGAAGGTGCCATCCTATAGCTGAAGCCGCATCGCTCTGCCGGTGTTAATTTTCCAGATCTCTAGTCTTTCAGAGTATAGCTGATCAAATATAAATACATTTCTATAACTAGATTGCTTGGAACTTGCTCGAGATTGACCTGTGACCTTCATTTATGAAAAATGGATATGCTTGATTGCTCCGCACTGACACCGAGCATGTTCAATTAATGCTTACATTATAAAGAATGTGCAAACAACACAAACGGAAATTAAATCCTTTTCACTATCTGTCTGCGTCTGAGCATTCATAAATTGAAATAAGTGTGAAAGAGCTGTCCTCAATCAATTTCAGCTCCGGTCCCTGACCTGATTATGCTATGCGTATCAATATACATTTCCTTAATTAAATGTGGTTCAGTGAGCATTAATGGTATTAAAAAGAGAGAGAGAGAGAGAGAATGGGGCCTCATATCGCTACCCATCATGTTGTTGGGGAAAACAACAGAGAGACTGATGAAAAGGAACGTTGAGGGAAGAAAGAGCCACTGGGTGCATTATCATAATTATCTCCTACACCGAGTGACTTCAAAGGGAGATGCTGAGAGCGGCCCTTGTTTTCCCGAGCAATCTCCTGTAAGGTCGAAGGATGACAGGCAGAGGCAGCACATGATTTTGAAAAATTTCGTCCTGTCCTCGGTGTGTTCGCAATTCACTCACTGCTTATTCAGACACGGCTGCAAACATCTTCCAACCTTTCCTGACACCCCATTTAAGCCATACAGGAAAGTTCCTTCATGAGACTCAGCTCTCCTCCTAAAGAAAAGAAAAAAGAAATTCTCTCGCTGGGTTTCGATGCGCGTCCCTCCTCTGGTTGCTACGACATTCCCTCTTTCCTGTCCTCTTTGTCCTCTGCAGGGCCAGTAGAACGTCTTCCACCACAGACCCCGTTGGTCTGTGAGGCCGTCGCCTGCAGGAGATCCGTGCTTTCCCCGGTGGCTTTGCCTCTCCAGACTGCTGAGAGCAGGGACCCTGCACTGAGAGTTGCTTTCTTCCTGCGATGGGCTGGGAAGGATGCTCATCGGGGATCGCTTCTCTCTCACTTGACTTTGGAGCTTAGATCAAGTTGTGACAGGAAGAGTCACAGATGGACTCGGAAGGGGATAGGAGGAGACGCGCAGAATATAACTTCCCGGGCTGGGTCATAGGCGTTGCACAAAATATATTACTGCAGAACCCACCGATAGAGCTGCTTGTGGATTGCGTTGCCTTTGATAATTGCGTGCCATAAAGAGCCGCTCTGTGTCACCAGGTAAGTCTTGGAGAGCAGGCAGGACTCACAGAAAAGTGTGAACTGATTACATGTTAAAGCACCGGCGTCAGAAAACGAGCCAGACTGGGAATACAAGTTGGGTACCACACACATGCTTCTCCTAAGCCCTGGGGGCGAAGTCCTGAGGTAGAGGATTAGATCCTAATGAAACTTTAAATGTACATCAGGAATCTGCTGGCCTTGGTTGGTTCTGAATGTGTCCGGACCGAAAAGATACTTGGGCGGGGTTGGGGTGGGGGGAAGCAAAGCACCAGCTTACTGGCATCTTTTAAGAAGAAACGCCTCATGCTACCAGAAGGTCCGGAATTGGGCACTTTCTTTCCCTTAGAGAATCGGAATTACAGAAAACCCAGATTTTTGGTGAATCGAACGACCGACTTCAATAAGTTTCAGTTGGCCCTGGCACACACGGGCATGAAGCCAGGCGGCCTTCCCTTGGCTTGAGGGTTTCGCCACCTACCTTAGGGAGGGACTTTACCCCACTGATGGCTCCTGCCTGTAGACCCTCACATGTGTGCAAGTCCCGTCAAACTTAAAAATAAATAAATACGGAAACCAAAACCAACACATGTCGAAAAGGACAAGAAAAGGAGGAAGAAGGAAAGAAAACGATGTGAGTTTGTCTGACGCTGTGTTAGTTGTCTCTAGCCCTCTCTCCTATCCACAGCCAAGCTTCCCAAGACATTTGTCTATGGTGGTTCGCTCCCGCTAATTTTCTCCTCCGTGCCCCCGATTCCACCCAAAATGTCCTCACCAAATCACCAATGACAAAGGACGGCTTTGTCCTTGCTGTTAAACACAAAGGACAGTTTTCAGTCCTGGATTGGTCCTCAGCAGCCTCTGGTACTCCCAGTCTCCCTCTAGTCTCCGCAGCTCCCACGACGCCTCGTTGGCCTGGTCGGTGTCACCCATCTTAGGCCATGCCTTCCATTTTCCCCGCAGACTTCTGGCCCTGGGTGGGCATCTAAACCTTGGTGTTAAGATAGCCGTGCTCTCGCTTATTGTCCCTGCCTCGTCTCATCCTGGTCCGGGATTTCAGTGACCAATTTTAGGCTGATGATTCTTGAATCTTTGTTAACAACCCCGATCTCTTTTCCGAGATCCCGACTCACTTGTCAGAATCCTTACTGAGTGTCGGATATTGGCTACCTCGGGGGTACCCCAACACGTACATGTCAGAGAATGAACGTAGAATCCTTCCCTGAAAAAAACGACTCTGTCTCCCCGTGATGGCAATAATCTTCAACTCAGTTTTTGCAAACCAGACAGCTGGGACTCAGTTTTGACTTCTTTGGTTCTCAACTGGCCGTCCACTCATCCCCAAGCTCTATGATTGTACTCCCCGTATTTGTCTGCTCTTCTGTATCCCCAAGGCCAATGTTATTTCCCATTCCCATTACTGCAGACGCCTCCTTTTTCATTTTTCTGTATGCAGCCTTGTCCAATTTCTACTGGCTGCAATCAGTTACGCCTCTAAATGCTCATGTGTTTCTGTCACTTCAGGCTTCCTCGTGGGTCCTACCCTCCAGTCCCATCGCTAGCCACTTGCCCCCGCCTTCTACTTTCCGACCGTCAGTAATAATTCTCTCACATTTGGGCCTTCGGATGCTGCCTGACAGATAGTCTTCCCATAAATTGCCAAGTTTATTCCTGCTCATTCTTCAGAATTTTGTTCCAATAACATTTTTTCCCTAAGAAAATCTTAACATCACTCAATCCCCGCCCCAAACTACCCTAGTAGCCCTTCCTATATATACTGCTATGATTCATTGAATATTTCCTATGTTTCATTATAAACGTTTTCTTAATTGCCTATCAACTCTTATTATAAAAGGAAGCAAGATCTGTGATTATTAACAGGCAGAAAATGGTTAGAGTGGAGGAGAGCATCCACTCAAAGGAAGAGATGTGTAAATATATTATCTGGATGTATGTTTACAGCATGGGAAATAGTTTTAATAATTTACTATGATATCCAGTTAAGTAAAAAAAAAATAGACTTTAATATACCATGCATACTGTGGTCCAGTTAGTAGTAAATACATTTCCTTCAAAAACAGAAAGGAAAGTAGAACTGATATGGGAAACAGAGGCAAAAAGAAATGTAGATAAAATTAAATTTCCTTATAACCTGCAGCCCATTAGCAAATACTTGAGACTGAGGAAGTATAACATTTCCCTAAGAACTCCCTCCAATTTTAAAGTTTCTGCTTTGCTAGAGGGAAAAACAACCTTAGCTTGACAATAGCTAGGTGTCTAGGATGCTGTGAGCCTTCCTTAGCATATGAAAGTCCTTTTGGAAACTTCCCCTGGACTTTACCTCCCCCAACCCCGAAGTATATAATCAGTCACCCCTCAGGACCCCAGTCACTTCTCTCTGCCCAGGGTTCCTGTTCCCGTGCTTTAATAAAACTATCTTTTTGCACGGAAGATGTCTCAAGAATTATTTCTTGGCTGTCCGCTCCGAACCCCAACATTTCCACATGAGACTTTCCTGAATGGTGGAGAGAGGACCTATACTTTATTTTCCTCCATAAAAACAATAAGAACACTGGCAACCGACTAAACTAACATTTTTAGAACTCTGGGAATTGGTTAAAACTTTGCAACAAGATGAGGAATGTGTATTCAAGAAAACAGTGCTGAACTTTTGTAAGAACAGCAGTCTGTAGCATGTTATCTTGAGCTCTTCCCGACACTCGCTCTACTATCATGCTGGGGAGACTTGAGAACCAGCAGCCCAGAAACCACTGAGGGCACAGATGGGGTGTGAAGCTCCAGAAAAAGTCCTATCTACACCACATTTTTTACAATTTGATGTATCTCAGAGTTTCTTGGAAAAACCTCTATTGTTACTTGAATTGAGTCGGAGTTCTCCTTCTCCTTCTCCTTCTCCTTCTCCTTCTCCTTCTCCTTCTCCTTCTCCTTCTCCTTCTTCTCCTTTTCCTTCTTCTCCTTCTCCTTCTTCTTCTCCTTCTTCTTCTCCTTATCCTCCTCCTCCTTCCTCTTCTCCTTCTTCTCCTTCTCCTTCTCCTTCTCCTTCTCCTTCTTCTCCTCCTTCTTCTCCTTTTCCTTCTTCTCCTTCTCCTTCTTCTTCTCCTTCTTCTTCTCCTTATCCTCCTCCTCCTTCCTCTTCTCCTTCTTCTTCTTCTCCTTCTCCTTCTCCTTCTTCTCCTCCTTCTTCTCCTTTTCCTTCTTCTCCTTCTCCTTCTTCTTCTCCTTCTTCTTCTCCTTATCCTCCTCCTCCTTCCTCTTCTCCTTCTTCTTCTTCTTCTCCTTCTCCTTCTCCTTCTCCTTCTTCTTCTTTCCAGGAAAAGCCTCATCCAGAGACCTTTGGAGAAAACAATCAGTAGCAATTATTTACCATTGCAGTGGCCTGAGGCCGCAAAAGCAGCTAGGGCAAATAAGAGCTTGGCAAAAAAATTAAAAGAAAGATCTATGGATTGAGAGGTCCACAGAGAGCTTTGAAAAGGCGTGACAGGGGCGCCTGGGTGGCGCAGTCGGTTAAGCGTCCGACTTCAGCCAGGTCACGATCTCGCGGTCCGTGAGTTCGAGCCCCGCGTCAGGCTCTGGGCTGATGGCTCGGAGCCTGGAGCCTGTTTCCGATTCTGTGTCTCCCTCTCTCTCTGCCCCTCCCCCGTTCACGCTCTGTCTCTCTCTGTCCCAAAAATAAATAAACGTTGAAAAAAAAAATTTTTAAATAAAAAAAAGAAAAGGCGTGACTATTGGTATTGATAAACAGTGGTGTTACAGGATACGATATATATTCACAAAAAAAAAATCAATTGTATTTCTGTGCATTAGCAATGAACAACATGAAAGTAAAATTAGCAAAACAATTCAATCCATAATAACATTGAAAAGAATTAAATGCCTGGATAAATTAAAGCAAAAAAGTTCATCCTTGTGCACTGAAGACTACAAAACATGGTTGAAAGGAATTAAAGACAACCTAAATACACAAAATGGATGTCCATGGATCAGAAGACATACTACTGTTAAATGACAATTTTCACCTAACTTTATCTACTAGTCAGTAGAGTTCCTACTGAAATCCCAGGCTGTTTTCATTTTCAGAAATTGACAAACTAATCCTACATAGAAATGCAGACTCTAGGGGCGCCTGGGTGGCGCAGTCGGTTAAGCGTCCGACTTCAGCCAGGTCACGATCTCGCGGTCCGCGAGTTCGAGCCCCGCGTCGGGCTCTGGGCTGATGGCTCGGAGCCTGGAGCCTGTTTCCGATTCTGTGTCTCCCTCTCTCTCTGCCCCTCCCCCGTTCATGCTCTGTCTCTCTCTGTCCCAAAAATAAATAAACGTTGAAAAAAAAAATTAAAAAAAAAAAAAAAAGAAATGCAGACTAGAATAGACAAAACAAACTCACAAAACACAAAGTTAGGGGCGCCCGGGTGGCTCAGTTGGTTAAACGTCTGACTTTTTATCTCGGCTCAGGTCACGATCTCATGGTTTGTGAGTTGGAGCCCTACATTAGGCTCTGTGGTGTTGGTGTGGACAGAGCCTGCTTGGAATTCTGTCTCTCCTCTCTGCCCCTCCCGTCTTGTGCATTCTCTCACTCTCTCTCTCTCTCTTTCTCTCTCTCTCTCTCAAAATAAAAGAAAACATCACAAATTTTGTTGGAAGACTCCCAATTCTTAACAACAAAACTTACTCTATAAGGAATCTCTGGTTATAGTACAAATATACTATAAATATACACTACAAATAAGTACACTAAGCTACTAGTAGAACCCACATCTTGGTTCCTTGACCAATGTAGTAGGCAACATTTAGAAAGAAGTGTCAAGTGGGCACCTCTAGAGTTTCTCTACCTATAAAAACAATAAATCAGGGGTGTCTGGGTGGCTTAATTGGTTAAGTGTCCAGCTCTCGATTTTGGCTCAGGTCATGATCTCATGGTTCATAAAATCGAGCCCCACTTCGGGCTCCACGCTGACAACACAGAGCCTGCTTGGGATTCTCTCTATCCGCCCCCCCCCACCTTTGCCCTCCTCCTGTTTGGCTTGCGTGCTCTCTCTCTCTCTCAAAATAAATAAATAAAATTTAAAATCAATCAATAAAAAACAATTTTCTTGACCTATCAAAATATGTCTAATTTACAAAGCGTTTTGCTTAAACTATAGTGGATTATGCCGCCATCAATGGAGATTCCTGAATATTTATTAGTGACTATTTTTGAGTAGTAGAATTAAAGTAAGATTCTTTTATATTTTTAATCTTAATTTTCTAATTTATTTTATCATTAATGTAGGCTCCTCATGTAAAACAGATAGTAACGTTTTAAATGGGCTTTGATTACCTGGATTGTCAAATCAGTCATATTTTCCTGGGTTCTGCTCCCATTGTTGAGCGGACATGAACTCTAGAGGTGATCCTGTTCATCCCCTCTCTTACAGAGAAAAATAACAAGGAAGATTTCAAGCTCTGTTATGGCAGTCGTGGTCAGTGGATTGAGTTGGGGCCCAAGGTTATCTTGTATTTATTAGATAGTTGATTAGGGCCTGGTACTATCTCTGGGATTGATGTTCTGGTCTTTGATTTCTTCTTCTGAATCTTCTTTCCCTTTCCATGGTAGTGACTGGGTAGTCTCCTCAACCTGCTTTCTATCCATGGTGATGTGGGGTCTTTTATGTGGTTAGAGCCAGACAGTAGAAGGCAGCTGGTTAGCCTCCTCTCTCTCTCTCTCTTCAGAAAGTCTCAGGACTTTTCCAAATGGTACGTTACCACGTCTGGGTTGCCCGTTGCTGGGTGGTTTCAGAAAAGTCAGACTACCTACCATTGGATTCAAGGCACCAAAATGAGAATTCTGAACATCGTGGTAGGTGTTACATCACCTTTTCTGACATAGCCTCAGGAATCGTACATCATCATTTCTGCCACCTTCTACCAGTTTAAGTAAGTCATAAGCCCAGATGCAAAGAAAGCACATTGGCCCCACCTATCGGAGGAGGGTTATGGTAACGTTATTGAACAGCCTATCTTTGGAAAAGACAATGTGCCACACAGAGCGACATCACAATAGTGATTAGGTTTTTTGTATATGGTCCAACAAGCACCATTTCTGGTGGCTAAGAAGCTACCTTTGGGGAGCCTGGAAATGATGCTCACAGTTAAATTGAATTCGGCGGATGTGCAACTGTTACTTTTAGTGAAATGCTGATGTGGCTGGCTCTTCAGTGTACAATACAATTTCCACTTCCATATTTGAGAGTGCAAACCCTCTGAACTGGGACCACTTGTAAAAAGTTAAGGACATTTTTGCGAATGAGCCAAGTCAAATTGCTGAAAAAAAATGTTAGAATCCTTAAAAGCAAGGTTAAGGATGATGAATTCCAGAAGCTTTAGAGGTGGAGGAACATGGAAGCATATCTTGTCAGGTAATTTGCCTAAATTATAATTTAATAACTGATCCTGTCCCAGGAAATGATAGTCAATACTATAGCATATCAGTTGTCGTCATCTATGATTTAGAATGTCATAACCTCATTTGGAGAATCCTTGGAGGTAAAGAAAACGGTGAACTTAAAAATATTGACAGGTAAAAAGCTGTAGGAAATCTTTAAACACAGAAAATTCTTTTTTTTAATAAAAAAAATTTTTTAGTGTTTATTTTTGAGAGAGAGAGAGAGATAGAGCATGAGTGGGGGAAATACAGAGAGAGAGAGGGAGACACACTCCAAAGCAGGCTCCAGGCTCTGAGCTGTCGGCACAGAGCCTGACACAGGGCTTGAACTCAAGAACCACGAGATCATGACCTGAGCCAAAGTTGGACGCTTAACCAACTGAACCACCCAGGTGCCTATAAGTACAGAAAATTCTTAAGAAACTCACCAAATGAGATTAAGGACATAGGAACTGTAATGGGTCAGACTATAGGTTGTAGGGAACATAAGTGGTGTGTGAATAATAGCGATATTATTGCTTTACTGCAAACTCAAATTCTTTTAATTTACTAATGAAACATTTGTTAGATGATGAATTAGTACATATTCTAACATATTGTTATTTTTGTTATTTTGGGGTCACAAGTAAACTGTCATCGTAACGGGAAGTACCAGTAATTGATTTTCAAATATTTGCATCATGATCATTCTCCAAAGGTACGGAACAAGGTTCATACTGATGAAACAATTCAGGTTTGACCTTTCAGACTGGGATTTGGGAGTTGGTGCTCCTGGGATCTTGCAGCAGCCCAAGGATATACACAGTTTGCTCAATTTGGAACCACCTTATATTGTGCTGAAGGAATTATCAGCCTATAATGAAATGTAAATGAATTCCACATTCTTTGAAGTTCAAATAAAGTTCAGTGAGACAAGTCTTCTCAGTACTTGTTATACTGGAATAAAGTCCATTCCCTAGGAGAGCTTCATAAATTTTCTGTTTCTTTTCCATTATATACGAGAAATGACACTCTTAGTCTCTCCCATGTGATCATGGGTTTAAGACACATTTCCCAAAATAAACTAAGATGACAAACAAAATCAATAATCCAATAAGGCTGGAGAAGTGCCATGGTATTCTGGTTCCTTTTCCCGCCCGTTTCCTCTTTGGTTTCTATCATCATTCAAGGTGGTTCCTTTAGGTTGTGAAATCCCATCGGCTGATAGACTGGTTAATTCCTCTCTAGTCTTCTTCCTTGCATGCCTTTTGCACTCTGCTTGAGAGCAGATCACAGCATCCCAGCTGAATTTCAAGGCTGTATCTAGCCCTTGCCTTCCCACTCATATGCATAGCACTGATGCTGGTGGGAAATGAGGCAGAGAAAACACTTTACATACAAACCTGTCCAGTAGAAACCAGTTGGAAGGCAAAGAAAATCATGCAGTCTGTAGCTATTAAAATGACCTTTCCTCAAAGATCAAAGGCTTTAAAAATTTTTATTATTCTTTTCCCTTCCTTCTATCACGGTATCTACCTCTGCACCGAAAAACTACAGACGTCTTCAGAAAATCCACTCAGAGTTGTCTTAGAGATATATTCTGGTCCTACTTAATTTTGATGACATCATTATCTCCGGTGATTTTCAGTTATTTTAGACCTATGGCTTCTTTCCTCTGAAGAACATGGCATATCAGGTCCTGGATACTTTGTATAGGCTATAAAAACTACATGTGCCTATGAACCTAATGCTTTAATTTAAGTATTATATGTCAACATTGTGATTTTAAGACTATAAAGGTACTGAGCACATACCTGCTCTCACAAACATCGTGCTCAGACCTTCGCTTCTAAAGCGAAAAGGGAATTTGGAAAAATTTAATGGAGCTCCAATGAAAGAAGTGTTACCCATTTTAAAAGAAGAGTACAAAATCAGCGTCTTTCTAGACGGATTCTGAATTTTGTGAATGTACCTAAATGGCAGTCTCTTATGGTGTGAGCACATTTCCCCAATGCCTTTCCTAACGGAAACAGACATACAGACAGTCACTCTTTAGACTTTCATTTGACTTCTCAGAAAATGCATATTTGAGTCTGCTTACCTTTGGTTTGCATTTAACGTTTTGCTTTTGAAATGTGAGCAGGTCATTGAATAAAACACGTGATCTGCTGTCTTGCTGTCTCACCTGCACTTATAATCCGGTTTAGATGCTTTTGTGTGTGTGTGCTTTAATATCACGTCTAATACTGTTTCTGTATGACTCAAGGTTCTCTAGAGAAACAGAACCAAGATGATAGAGAACCTATTGGTTGAGAGAGAGAGAGAGAGAGAGAGAGAGAGAGAAAGAGAGAGGGAGAGAGAGAAAGCAATTTGTTATGAGGGGTTGGGTGAGAAGTCCCACTATCTGTAGTTTGCAAGTTGGAGGTCCGGGGAAATGGGTGGTGTAGTTCTAGACCAAGCCCAAAGGACTGACACCAAGGGAGCCAAGGTATAAAGTTCTAGGCTGAGTCCAAAGGCACCAATGTCCCAGGGCAGAAGATTGATGTTTCAGTTGAAGCAGAGACAAAAAGTTGCCATTTCTCTCCCCCACTCTCCCTCCCTTTAAACCCAGGCCCTTAGTGGATTGAATGATGCCCACCCACTTGGGGAGGGTGATCTTGACTTCATCTACCAATTTAATGCTAACCTCTTCCTGAAACACCCTCATAGACACCCCCAGAAATTATATTTGCCAGCCATCTGGGCATCCCTCAACTCAGCTTAGTAAATCATAGTACCCGTTGTCTCTCTACTGTGCATAACACAGGAATAGGCAAACTCTAGACACTGAAAAGCACCCAGATGGGACCCATGTAATCCACCTTTCATTTCTCCTATTGCTCGGAGAACAATGATAGCACATTCTGGACATAAAACCATAAAAGACATTTGGGTGAGTCAGCAGTCAGTCAGTCACTGAAATGAGTGTGTTTACAAAAAGTATTTTTCTCGAGGCAATCTGTTTTTTTCTCTTATATTCTTTCCCGAATTAAAATATTTTGCTTATGTATCTATCAAGGTGGCTGTCTGTTCTCCAAATCTCTCTCTTCCTGTCCATCAATCATATGCTCTAATAATTGGCCCAATAATGACTTTTTTTTTTTGCTCAAGGGCATACAATAACTCACTTCTGTCCCTAATAATAGTATAAAAACATGCAGCCTGACTTTGAGATGTTACGCTATGTGTATCTCTGAACTTTAACTTTGTATTATCCATTTATTTTAACGTAGCATTTACTTATCCTGCATTTTGAGCATGATTATATCCTGTGAGCAAGTTACCAATCCAGTTAGTGTACATAGGAGCTTACATTCAATAGATGATAGAGATGTGCAAATAAATACTTGTAACGTAGTGAAACGGGCACTCTCATGGAGGAAAACTTACATGGGAGCAGTGAGAAAGAGAAAGCCTAAGTGAGTTATGGAAAGCTTCCCAGAGGATACACATTAGTTGAGCTGTTAACAATGAGTAGGAGTTTACCAAAAATATAAGGAGCAAAATGTATTGAAGAAGGAAAACAAAGAGTGAACAAAATATGGAGGCATTAATTTTTATGCCAAGTTCAGGGAATGATCCACAGCATGGTATAGATTAGAGTGTATCCAGGGAAGGAATGGTTAGAAAGAAGTCTGTAGAAGAAAATAACAACTAAATAGTGAAGAATCTCATGCTGGGAACAATCAAGTATATTTAAGTTGGGGGATTTCATGGAAAGATTTGTATTTGACAAAATAAAACAGTGAGTAACATAGAAGATTGGCTAGAAAAAAGCAATAACTAAAAGCAGACATTCTTTTTTTAACGTTTATTTATTTTTGAGAGAGAGAGAGAGAGAGAGAGAGAGAAGGGGAAGGGCCAAGAGAGAGGAAGAAAGAATCCCAAGCAGGTTCCATGCTGTCAGCGCAGAGCCCAATGTGGGGCTCGAACCCATGTACTGTGAGATCATGACCTGAGCCGAAACCAAGAGTTGGACGCTTAACCAACTGAGCCACCCAGGCGCCCCCTAAAAGCAGACATTCTAGTTAAGAGTGATGGAAATCATCCAGGTAAGGTGTGAGACTGTTAACAAACTGAAGTTGCTAATTGATTAGAGAAGAAGGAAATATTCTGAGATAATTCCACAATAGTTTTATAGGACCTGATGGTTACTCAAACGTGACAGCTGAGAAGAAGATAGAATGATTGGTGCTGGCACTCACCTTTCGGGATTGGGCAACGGGGCTAAAGATAATGCCAGTATACAGGATGAATGCCACAGGTAAAAAAATTGGCTTGGGGTTGAAAGACAATAAAATAATTTATTTTTTTGCAGTATTTTGTGTTTGGCATGTCTTTGTTTCTATTAGATAGTTCATTCAGCAAGAAGTTGAAATGATGGGTTAACGCTCTCACACCCAAAGGTAGAGATTTGAGAGAATGACAATGTTGCCAGTGGACGCAGAAGGAGGGAATAATATTTCAGAAGAAGTGATGGAGAATTAGAAAAAGAAAAGAGCCATAATTGTCCAATCTTGGAAGCAACCAAGATTTCCTTCAGTAGGCGAATGGATAAATGCACTGTAGTCTTCCTGATCTGGCTATGGACATCGTTCTCGGTGTCGTCGTTGTGGAGATTTTGTTTAAAATTGTTGAGACAGATAAGATCACTCAGTGAAAAGATGCATAGAGGACAGCTAAGTTGTCCTATGACTGACTTCAGAAGAACTCTAACATTAGAGGTCAGATGAAGAAGAAGAACCCAGAAAAGAAAGATAAGAGGGAATAGCCAATGGGATAAAAGGACAATAGGGAGACTAGACCATCATGAAAGCCCAAAGCTAAAAGGACTTCGGTGAGGCAACGGTTAACTAAATTTAAGACGCTGATTTGTTGAAATAATGAACAGAGAAAGTACCCGTTTTATTTGATAATATAAAGGACAAATGATGACCTTCACAAAGGCAATCATGATGAAAATTTAAACCTTCTGCATAGCTAACTACATCCATTAACATGGCTTGAATATTCCACTCCCTACAACAACATAGCTTTACTATTCCAGGAAGTTTTTCCCAGGAAGATCAAAGATGCAAATAATCCCAGTTGTTATTCTGTAAATTTCTTGAATGACCCATGAATTTTTCAAGAAAACAATGGGATGAATTGTATCTTAGCATTCTTTGGACTCCCTACCCTCGAACCTTGCTTAGTTGGGCTCACCATTCTCTTATATCATGATGCTCACTTGGCCCAATATACCCTCCACGTTAAAAGATCCATCCACCCCACACTGTAAAGTGTCGGTGAACATCCCAGCATTGACGGTCACCCTCTGAGACGCTAGTAAGGCTGTGCAGACCATTTTCTTCTCAACCACTGTTAGAAAGAGACAGAGCTTGATTTAATCAGCAGGCTGCTTTGGTAACATTTCGGGTACCCAGCATTTGACAATGATAAACATAACAGGAAGAAAAAACCTATATGGACGGACTGCAGAATAATGCATACAAAAAAGTCTATTCAAACATTTTGAAAAGGAGGTAGGCATGTTGACAGATGTAAGGTCAAAAAAGACATATTTTTTAAGTTTATTTATTTTGAGAGAGACAGAGAGAGAGCAAGTGGGGGAGGGGCAGAGAGCGGAAGAGAGAGAATCCCAAGCAGGCTCAGCCTTGTCAGAACAAAGCCTGACGCGGGGCTCGAACTCATGAACCAGGAGATCATGACCTGGGCTGAGATCAAGAGTCAGACGCTTAGCCAACTGAGTCACCCAGGCGCCCCCAGAAGACATTGTTTTATTTAATTTTATAAGATGGAAACACCAAAGCATATATGTATACTGCAAGGAATAATGTTGAGAAGAGATAGAAATTGAAGCGCAGGACAGGCAGGTGAAAGGGACAGAATCTGGGGCCCACGCACAGAGACAAGCTTCAGTGAGGGAAGAAAGACTTCCTTCCTTCTTCCAAAAACAGGGTGACAGATACAGATAAATTATAGAACACCTCCCACTGGTGGGTTACGATTGGTTTCAAAGGCGTCATTATCACCCAAGGTCCACAGTTTATTTTAGGGTTCACTCTAGGTGTTGTACCTTCACTCTAGGTGGGTTTGGACAAATGCAGATAACACATATCCACCATTATCATATCGTCTTCTGCGCTTGCCCTTTCACCCCTCCAGCCCCCACCACCCCTGACAACCACTGATCTTTCCACAGTCTCTGCCGTGTCATTTTTTTCCAGAAAGTCATAGAGATGGAATGATATCGTATGTAGCCTTTTCAGACGGGCTGCTTTTACTTACCCCTGATTAACTGAGAAGCGGATAAAAAAGAATAATCTTTTTTCCATCTTGAGAGCTTTCAAATCAATTATTAGCAATACACCCATAAGTTCGGTTTTAATGAGGACTCCCTTAAAAAATCTTCCCGTGTGTGTTTATGTTGGTTATGATGCCAACATTCCCCCTCCCACCCAGGTAATGATCTATACCTTCCACTGATGGTCAGGAATGGTTCATCTCTGAGACCTACCAGGGGAATACCGGACAACAAATACTTTAGGAACACGCGTTTATATGTTCCATGGACTGCTTCAGTCGGAAGCTCCAGCTATAAAGTGGAATTTAACCTACATTTGTCCAAAACTGAGTATTGATGGAGGTACTCTTTTCATGGTACACTTTGATTCCTTCTTCCGTATGCAGTGCTTATTTTCAGGAAAAATAATACTCAGTGAAACAATAACCTTCTTTTTGCTTTAGCTAGCCCTTGTTCCAGATATTCTGCAATTTAAGTCAAGGACTTCAAGACTACAGGGCAATGTTGATGTTTCCTTCATTCATCAGATGTGGAGCAGACACCCTGACTTAAAGCAATGATTCGAAGACCATGACAAATTTAGATTTTTCGGCCATCCTTTCTGACATCGTTTTTCTATGATTTACTGTCAATTAGATGAGTCATTTCCATCTGCATCACACCCCTTCCCTTTAGAACTTTCTATAAAGGGTTTGACGCTTCCTAGATGTGTTACACAAACCATCTTCTATTAGCGAGGCCTCTTCTGGTGTGCGTCTAAGCTGTGAGGCTACGGTCGTTTGAATTCTACACTTGAAATATTTGGTTTGGTTGGAACCGATTGTGAGTGGCTGATAAATATGCCAAATCTCCCCTTCCCTTCTGCGTATTTTAAAAACTCTACTCCAAAACTACAATCTTGGACACCTTTGGCTCGTAGTCCTTCAGGAAGTCCCATGTGAATTCTCTGCCGTGTCTTCTATAAAAAACAACTTTGGCATTATACACACATATATGCCATCCGTCAGCCAAAGCTACACAGTCAAGAAACTTGTGTAAGATGCAGATCTAAAGACAATTAACACGTCCCCATAGAATGTCGACTAGCAGAGAAGAAATTATTAGAATGATATCATCTTAACATCACAGTGCCTAGGAAAAATAAGAGGAAATAGAATTTTTAGTTATTTAGTACCATAAATATTAATTACAGCCAACTCTGTACTTAGCTGTGGAAAGAATATTGCCAACGTTTATGAATACACCGCCTGAGGTTTTCGTGTGTGTTTTACCCTCTTGTGCATAAGATCTAGTTCAGTGAGATTTTAACATTCCATAAATTAAGACTATGTGCATAACATTTCAAGTATAATATTAGGCAGGGTATTTATTTGGTTCTAGTGTGGTACAATTAAGACTCGTGGATACAGTAATTTTCATCACTTTCACAGCGAGACTTCCATTAACTTAGGAAAACTGAGATCTGCCAAACATTCTGATTGTTAACATGGAACAGAAGGTTCAAAATGATTGTATCCATCCTATCGAGTTTCCAACTTTTATTCTTCCTTTTATTCTTGGTATGGTCGCTGCTGAACTTCTTGCAAACTTTGCGGGGCTTCTCTTGATAGCATGTGCTGTTTTGAGTTCACAGTGTTGGTTTGAGGAGTCCTTAAAATTCTTTTTGTTTTTAAGTTTATTTATTTTGAGAGAGACAGAGACAGAGAGAGCAGGGGAGGGGCAGAGAGAGAGGAGGAGAGAAAATCCCAACCAGGTTCTGAACTGTCAATGCTGAGCCTGACGTAGGGCTTGATCTCACGAACCGTGAGATCATGACCTGAGCCAAAATCAACAGTCATACGCCTAACTGACTGAGCCTCCCAGGTGCCTTTTTTCTTTTTTAAGTTGGTTTGGGGAGTTCTGGTGAACTTATTTTTTTTAATGTTTACGACAATTCATAAAGCCCCAGTCAGATTTGTATGAGGTATTTGTTTCACATATACCAGAAGAAAACAAAATGACCTCACTCTCTGACATTATGCACGGAAAGGATAAATCCAAAAAACAGGAACTTGTAGGAATGTCAACATCAAGAAGTGACTTAACATGTGGGTACCTCATTCAAGGTTTTACGATGGTTTTCTCTAAAGTCTTTTGCCGCCAGTGATGGTAATTTTGTTGTTATCTTTTGCTGAGATTTAAACTTAGGTCTCAATTATATATTACAAAGGACAGGTAGCTTTGCCTATCAAAACATGAACACACGTTTTAAGCTCCTATTTTGTACTAAGTTCTGTAGAACTTAAAAGAGTCAGTCATTAATATTAGGAAGGGGGTAAAAAGATATGGTGGAAACCAGTATGGAGGTTCTTCAAAAAGTTAAAAATAGAACTAACCTATGACCCAGAAATTGCACTACTGGGTATATATCCAAGGGATACAGGGCACATGCACATCAATGTTTATAGCAGCACTATCAACAATAGCCAAAGTATGGAAAGAGCCCAAATGTCCATCTACAGATGAATGGATAAAGAAGATGTGATATACACACTCACACACACACACACACACACACACACACACAATGGAGTAATACTCAGCAATCAAAAAGAATGAAAAAAAATCTAGCCATTTGCAACAACATGGATGAAACTAGAGGGTATTATGCTAAGCAAAATAAGCCAGTCAGAGAAAGACAAATATCATATGACTTCACTCATATGAGGAATGTAAGATACTAAACAGATGAACTTAAGGGAAAGGAAGAAAACATAATATAAAAAACAGGGAGGGGGACAAAACATAAGGGACCCTTCAATACAGAGAACAAACTGAGGGTTGCTGGAGGGGTTATGGGTGGGATGGGCTAAATGGGGAAGGGGCATTAAGGAAGGCACTTGTAGGGATGCGCCCTGGGTGTTATACGTAGAGGATGAATCACTGAATCTACTCCTGAAGTCATTATTGCACTATGTGCTAACTAACTTGGATGTAAATTAAAAACAAAAAGAAAGACAACTTCCTCAAAAAGAAGAGGCAGTCATTAAAATTACAAAGTGGGTAATAAGATATGGTGCAAGTTAATCAAAGTATCGGATGAGGACATGTCTTGTAAAAGAAATACGTCCTGTTTGCTGCCTGAAGTCAGAGGCAGAACAGACCACATTGACCGGAGAATTCGAAAAAATGGTGTCCCACGGCAGTCGGCATGTGAGCCAGCCTAGTGTGTCGGGTGAGATCTGATTCAAGGGGAAGGTCGGGAGAAGTCCTTCCGCTGGTGGAAAGGCATGAACGTGGGGGTTCGAGAGGAAAGCAGGTCTGAATAGGCCCGAGGCTTCCTTCTTTCTGGACCTAGTGGGATGTCAGTTTGGAAATGGAAGAGGAAGAAACCCGGAATTCTTGTTTACGAAGATTTGCCCTTCCCCTCTGGGTGGCTGGGGCAACCCTGAAGGTTTTGGACGGACAGGAGGAACATGATGAAATTTGAGTTCGAGAAAAATAACACCAGCATTGGTACGGAGGACAGCATGGGACAACCTGGATCATTGGGAGACATGAGTTAAAGATTTGACAACAAGCAGGAAAAAGAGCGAAGGCACAGAGGGCTTAAACGCAGTGTGGGGACTGATCTACCGGCCAGCGGTGCAGGAGAGAACGGTTGGCATCCGAAAGTCGTGCCCTCGGGGGGCTTGGAGAGAGGTGATGACAGCGAGTTTGCCATCAGTAAAGAGCACCTCCAAGCGGGGGGCACAGAGGAAACGTGTCATTTGCTTGTCAATTCATTCCTGAGATGAGAGCAAGGCACTTCCGTGGAAGGGGCCATGCGGTGTAAGTAAGGTCCGCGTGTAGCGGATGCAACTTCTGCACCTCCTGAAAAATTTCTGCTCAGTTCACAGCACGGTGCACATAATGACTCAACCCCCTGTTTCCTGCCGATTAGCCAGTGGGTCAAATCTGACACTGTCACCATTCCTAATCAGTTACCTTTAAGTCTCATATCTGAAAGCCGCAGGCTTGCTCTCCCTTCTCTTCAAGGATAATTTAGAGGCATAAAAAGCTGGGCCGACCTCAGCGCCAGACATCCCTTAGAATAAACATGGCGCGTCAAATCTCTAGGCATCTCTTCTGTTCACCCAGTGGAAAGAAACCATCAAACTGTGCACCCCATTGCCATTCCAGCTCTTGCCATTTCAGCTCAATTTACAAGGAGGAAGACGAATTTACATGAGAGCTGTCAGGAAAAAAAAAATCAAAATCAAACTTTCAGCTAAGTGCTCGTCCGGTCTCTAAGGAGGACCTTTGCTTGCCCTTACGGCCCTTCGGTCACATTAGGAAGTCATCTTTTTGACCCGTTCATTGTTTTATGGGAAAATGAGAAAAAGCGTTCCACTTTTTCCCCTCTCTGTGTCTCCATCCATTTTTTTTTAACGTTTATTTATTTTGAGAGAGAGAGAGAGCGCACAAGCAGGGGAGGTGCAGGGCAGGGGAGAGGGGGGAGAATCCCAAGCAGCCTCTGCCCTGTCATCACAGAGCCCAATAACGCGGGGCTCGATCTCATGAACCATGAGATCATGACCTGAGCCGAAATCAAGTGTCGGATGCTTAACTGACTGAGTCACCCAGGCGCCCCTCCATCCAACTTTCACTGTTTCTTTTCCATCAACAACTTAGGTGGAAGGATATTCTATTCCTGTCTCCCTCACACTTGGCAGTTAAGACCATAAGACCTGCCCGCCCCCTCCCTTAATGAGCAGGGTTCCAGCAGATTCCAGCTTCACATCAGCCACTTGCGAGATGTACTATCCTCAACAAGATCTCGTGAAATCTCTGTTTTATTCCTCACCTGCCAAGTGTGAACTTTAATTTTTCGTTAGTCACAAGATTTCCACCACGACTCCTTTGTTTTTAAAGATTCTCTACTCTTGGTAAGACCCATCTCTGGCCTTCTGTAGCCTTGCAGAGCAAATTACACACTTATGCAAATTAATGGAGCTATAACTCACGATTCTCAGTCTTCAATGGGAACTCAACTCTGCTTAGCAAACTTTCTGTTTCGATTATTTTGTGCTCCCACACGTTTCAAGGACTCCCTTGCACCATATCGTCAAGCCGCAAAGCTTAAACTCAACGCTACCAAACATGCCCAGACCAGAGACAAGGTCCTCATATTTCTACCCCCAAATCGACACCCCCCAAGTGCATCTATAGCAAGCTGTCCCTTTCTGCCATTTACTACATGGAACATCCCTCCTCCCAGGAAAGATCAAAACATTCACCTGTACCCTCTCTTTACCTCCCCAACTTCTTGTCACCTTTAATTAGCCCCTGTATTTCTGACATCATCAGTTTCTAATCTCTGTGGGACCATCACTGTCATCATGCTAAAATGTTACCATATACCCCAGCTTGAATAAAATTGTTCCTGGGGCACCTAGGTGGCTCAGTTGGCTAGGCAGCCAACTCTTGATTTCAGCTCAGGTCATGATCTCACGGCTGTGAGACTGACCCCGCTCGGCGAGGAACCTGCTTGGGATTCTCCCTCTTCCTCTTTCTCTGCCCCTACCCGCCCCCTCAAAAAAACGTAAACAAACATTTAAAATATTTTTCCTTCTGCCCCAATCCATGTGGGACTCGCACCCATTTTTCTGTTTACTTTAACAGCCAAACATCCACCCATAGTTTCTTGTACAGACTTCGTCCGCTCAACCGTCACTCCCCCATCCCAAACCACACACACAGCACACGCACATGCACACATATGCACCACGCATGCGCACGCATAGACATGCGCACACACACACGTGCACACACTAAACGCATGCGTACGTTTGCCAGGCTCACCACATCATCCATGGGACCAAATCCAGTGGGTGCTTTCGGACTGGCTTTCCTCTGTCCTCCCCACAGGACTCAGCGAAGCTGTCCTTGTCCCCGGCCACCCTAACTCTTACCTTGGTGCTCATGAAATCACAGCCTCTGTTTTTCCTCTTACCTCTCTCGGTGCTCTCTTCCTTGGCTGTCGATTCCTACTCCTGTACAGGAATCTTTTACAGGATGGTCTTTCTTCGAGTTTAATCATGGATTCTTTCCTCTGTTCTCCTTAGGCTTCATCTCTTGGTGGTTCCATTGGCCCAGAGGACTTTCCGTTATCGTTTACATGTTGATTACTCCAGATCTGTGTATTCAGTGGTCTACTCAACATCTCCCCCGAGGAGGTGGCCCCTGCCAGAAATCTACCCAAGCCACTCAGTAGTATGTGTCTTCCCCCATCTCCAGACCCCGTGGTGTTCCTTTTTGACACGTAGCGGAAGTCTTACAAATATGCCGTTTGGGCGATTTGGTTTGTTTTTCTTGTTTTTGTTGCTGTTGTTTGTTTATGTGGGTCTGCATCACTACACAAAAGCGACTCAAGTGGCCAAGGACCGTTGCTTTGACTAAAAATGATGCATAGCCCGTGCCCAGAAGATTGGGCAACACCCACCAGACATTCAGTAAATATTGATGTGTCCCGTGGGTGTCACCAAAGAGAGACTTCCCTTCAGGTAAACTCCATGTGCCCTAGCCTTCTAGTACTTGGGTGAGATGTGTGTGTGTGTCCTATTACAGAGTTCCCATACGGTCCCTATAGAGAACTGCAGTGAAAATAATTGGAAAAGAATCAGTATCGGGGTCAATCAATCCAGGGCAGAAACAGCTTCTAATCTTCTATCAGCTGTACCCTGAGGAGGTCCCCCCAAAGGCAGGCCACAGTCCTCCAGGCAGTTCCCAGCCCCCCTGGACACCCAGCCCCACCCGTTTTCCCCTGTTCCAGCTACTTTCCAGAATGGGTGTGAGATCATTTGGAAATCTGAATCTGCTCCAGTGTATAAGAGTGCCTACCAGTCTTTCCCAAGTCTCCGTGTTTATCACGACAAATTACTCCTGACCCAGTTCACAGCAGATCCACGCACACCGATATTCTGTGTCAGAGGCCAAAACGGTCTTTTGAAATGCCCGGCAGAGTTATCAAGATCTTAACTTGCGAATATTCACTTAAAAGTCTGCATCCTTGGCTCAGCAATTACGAGCAAGCCGGGAGGAGTTGTGACAATTGTGATCTACCTCTTAAGCTGCTTCGGTCACAGTCACTGCAGGGGGGAAAACGACCCTCTGCTTCTTATTCTTCCTTCAGTCTTTATTTTTCCCTGGGTACAGCCAAGTGTCATTGAAACAGCCCCACTTTTAATGGAAGAAATCCTATTTTTAGGTAATTTAGTAATGAGTGCGGCATTAGACTGAACTTTCTCAGAAATTCTTTGGCCGGCTTAACTGGCCCACGGTAATAAGAGCGGTCAGGAGCCCCGCTCTCCCCGAGTTTATGAATTAACCCTCTCTTGCCCGGCACGTTCCGTGTAGAACCAGCGTTTTACCCGAACTGGACAAAATGTAGGAGAGGTGAGAAAGTTACGTCATTATTAATAAAACAAGAGTAACCAAATTAGCCTGCCTTACCCCTTATTAAGGTTCATCTGCCAACCTTCTCCCAGGCTCATTTCCGCGGTCACAGCCAACGCCGGCTTCCTCCAGGTCGCTTTCTTTCCCCGCGAGGGCCACGGCGGAGGGGAGAAGGCAGAGGACGAGAGGGTGTGCGCGCGGGCCACTGCGGAGTCTCCGGGCTGCACTATTTTGTAACGAAAAGCGACTTTCCATTCGAAGCAGACCTCCTTATCCTCACGATCCGTTCCCTCCCTTTGGAACCTGCCACAGGCTTGGCAGGGGCAATCAAACCGGCTAAACGTTCCTGCAGCCGGAGGGGGGGGGGTGCTCCGAGGCCCCTTCTCTGCGAGGCCCCACGAGGCCGCGGTGCTGGGCGCCCGGGCCTAGCCGGGCACGTGCGCCCACGGGAGCCACACAGGGTCTCGGTCATCGTGGATGGGCCCCTGCCTGCAGCTTGTGCCCACGCGCGAAGGAGCCCCCCCAGCTCAGCTCCTCCAGCGGAGAATTAGCCTAACACGCTCCGTGCTTCTAGCAATTGCTCCCTTGCCCGATGCGAGCGGATTACCAGGCAAGGCAGAAGCGTCTACCCTGACAGGGCAAGGGAGGTAACAAAGGGAGGACTGCAGGGGGAGAGGAAGCAGAAATTACGTTTGGAGACTTTCCGGAGATAACGCCTTTAAAAGTGAGCGCGCAGGGGCGCCTGGGTGGCTCCGTCGGGTGAGAGTTCCTGAACTGGCAGCTCGTAAGTTCGAGCCCCACCTAGGGCGCTGTGCCTGGAACCCGCTTGGAATTCTGTGTCTCCCTCTCTCTCTCTCTCTCTGCCCCTCCCCCGCTCATGCTCGCTCTCTCTCTCTCTCTCTCTCAAAAATAAAGAAACATTAAGAAATAAGTAAACGTGTTCTCATTGCTTTATGGATTGCATTTTTTTATGGATTGCATTTTTATCGTGCTCGATCAGAGGAAGTGTTGGGTTTCCCTCTGGTCACTACAGTCCCAGCGGGGCACCTAATTCAGCCCCGGAACCGGGGTCTGCGTGAGCCGTTCATCACTCGTCCATCTCTGACGGCCTCCAAGCCTTCCGCCTGCGAGGGTCAGCTCACACGCGGAAAGGCAGGCAAAGCCCAGGCTGCTCGCCCACTGGGGGCTCCGATGGCGGAGGGGGGCATCCCCCTGCCTCCAGGCGGGGGCAGAGGTCTGCGCCCGGAGGGGGCAAACCCCTTCTCCCCCTCGGTAGTTGCCTCCTACAGGTGCTGAGTATTTCCCACGAGTGTGGGCGGGGGTGGGTTCACACGCATTGCAGCAAAGGGCCAGCCCTGAGTCAGGGGTCACGGGCACTGCAGCCGCCCCGTGTTGCCCCCTGCCTGCAAGGTGGGGCTCCCGCCGGCCCTAAGACTGTCTCAGTCTTGCCCAAACTGAACCCCCAGATCCCCACAGGGCTAAACTCTCCTCCCCGCTGCCCCCTTCGCCCATCCACAGCCTGGCCCGTCGCGCTGCTTTACCGAAAAGGCAAAGTCTTCTCTCTTGGCAGGTGCACAGGGGCGCCTGGGTGGCTCAGTTGGTTAAGAGTCCATGATCTGATGCATATTATTTTTCTTCTTCTGCATTTTATTAACTGCAAGTTATAGGAAAAGACCTTAACATTACATCACTGACTGTAAACAAATGTAAATTCACTAAAGAAAATTATAGAAAATAAAGATGACAAGGAATGAGAAGATCAAGGGTCCCACAATCCCATCACCCACCCTTAACCTTTCTTAATATTTTGATGTGTTAGCTCCCAGCCAGATAAATTGTTTGCAACCTGTATGCATCATTATTTTAGAAAGCACACACCATAATATATGCACGGTTTTATTTGGATTTTTCACTTCATATTATGCTGAACACTTGTCGATGTTATTACTTTTCAAAAATAAAAATATCAACTTTTTAATACTTTGTTCGATGGAAACAATGTAATTTTAAAATACTCTCATTATTTGACTCTGTTTTCCTCAAAGCTTTTGCTAACATCCTAATGCTATTGTGAATATTTTAAAACTCTAATTTACAAAAAGTAGAACCGTTGTCTCCTTACAGAATAATCTTCCGTAATGTCGTATCAGGGTACTGACTAAGCTCGTGTGTTTAAGACCCCAAAATGCCCAGCCTCAACAGACACGCACGTTTATTTCTCAGGTGGGAGTGCAGAACCTGGGGCTCTGAGGTGATGGGGCACATCTGTCCCCCCAGGCTTCCTTCCCTGTGTCCACACTGACTGCTGCATTTGTCAATCACGCCGCATGGAAAGGGGGAAGGGAGGACACAGGTCTTCCTTTCTTAAGAATGTGTCTGGTGACTCTCAAATGGCGTTTCCACGTCCACGTTCCCCCATCCAGCCAGCAAGCACAGCGTCCTTGGAGGCTGCAGATGCAGTCTCCGGGTGTGCCCTGTTCCAACTGGGGCCTCCTGGGGTGGTCGAGTAGGAAAAAGGAGAAGAGAGAACCGATCCGCGGACAAGTAGCAGACCCTCATGTGCCAGGGAGACCACAGCCGAGCAGAGCACAATTTTCTGATCCTTGACGCATATTTCCAACCTATACTCCCCCAATACTGCACATTTCCCTGGACCCTTACTATTTCATTTTACATATTCATTAAGAAGTAGGACTGACCTAGTTCATATTTACCTGTATCTCTTCTTTTTTAAAAAAACGTTTATTTATTTTTGAGGGAGAGAAAAGGGGGGGTGGGGGGCACGGTGGCGGGGACGGTGCAGAGAGTCTCAAGCAGGCTTCCTGCTGTCAGCCTTGAGCCCCAGGCAGGGCTTGAACTCAGAAACAGTGAGATCAAGGCTTGAGCTGAAATCAAGAATTGGAGGCTTAACCAGCTGAGCCACCCAGGCGACCCAAACTGTATTTCTTCTTGTGTTGTGTCATTTGTTTGTTTTCCCATGTGCGTTTTCCTTAGTCCCGTGTAATTTCCATATACGTATTAAGGAATTGACCATTTCCTGAAAATACTTTTCAGTTATTTGTGTTTTAAGTTGGCAAATGCATTTTAACGTTCAGAATAATAAAACTATATATCATATATATATCATATATATCATTTATATATATTTAAATATATATCATATATATGATTTATATTTATATTTATATATATTTATACATAATATATCATATATATGATTTATTTATATATATATTTATTTATATATATATGATTTGTATTTATACTTATATATATTTATATATAATATATCATATTTATATATGATATATATGATATATATTAAAATTTGTATTATGTATTCATTTTTAAATATATTATTCCATTATCCTTATTATTAGCTATATATCTAATTATTATTAGATTATTAATATGTCTTATTATTGGATGTATATAGATAGATATATTAGATGCATATTATATATTACATATATTAACCTTATATATTATATATTCATTTTTTAAATATATTATTCCATAATTTTTATTATTCGAAAGCCTTCCATTCTCCAATCCAAATTACCTATAACTTCCGTTTTAGATGTTTTGACAAAATACTTCCCCTTGTTTTACTGATTGAGAATCACCTTAATGACAATAATCCAAATACCCTAAATTTGAGCTCGAGGAATAGACAGTGGTTGACTACCAGCCGACTAAATTTCTCAGAGGTTTGTTGTATTGTTAGTTTCTTTCCTTTACTGCTGTATCCATAGCTAAGAAAATAATAAAACTATAGGGGGAATTAGGTATAGAATACATACACACAAAAAATGTCTATTATCCTAAATAAGTATGTCTCAAGGCGTGTGCTAAGATCTTTGTAATAAAAGAGGATTTGGGGTTCAGAAAATATTTGGAAAAAATTATAGGTCTTCTCTTCTTAGGGAGATATGAACAAAGCATATTAGCATATTATAGACCCTAAAAAATCTTGTTAAATCTTTATTTAGAAATCTAAAGCATTTTTGACTGAGATTATACATATATAATAATATACATATATACATATACATATAATATACCTGTTTGGGTGTGAATGCAAAAATCTACAAATACAGTAATTTTTCTCAGAAATTATTCAAAAAAAAATTAATGTTTATTTGTTTTTGACAGAGAGAGACAGAACACGAGTGGAGAAGGGGCAGAGAGAGACGTTAGACACACAGTCTGAAGCAGGACTCCAGGCTCTAGCCATCAGCACAGAGCCCGACACGGGGCTCACGCTCACAGACCGCAAGATCATGACCTGAGCCAAAGTCGGGCACTTAACCGACTGAGCCACCCAGGCACCCCAACTTGGAAATTACTTTAGGAAAAAGTTTCCCTAGGGACTTTTCTTTGATTGAACAAAAGGGAATTTCTAGATAACCATTGCAAATATATTTGAATGCCTTTCTTAATGTGGACCACTGCACAGTTTCACACTAATGAACAAGACGTAGTGTCCTTTCAACTATTTGCTGTTCACTATTTTAAAATGTACTCCCCTCCGGTTTAAGTCAGCTAAAGCCAGCCTGTCTTACTGCACTGTTGTAAGCTCCTTCTGTCTACTTCCATCAGCCCTATGCTAACGTAAGCTGTCAGTGACTTTCATCTGAGCGGCTTCAATATCACCCCAATGGAATTTACAAATTCCAGTCCATTCCCAACATCCATATGGGTACTTTTCCTTAAAGTATAGGTTTCTTTGTGTAATTTGTTTTCTTAAAAATCTTTTACAGCACCCCACTGCTTTTGGAAAGAAGTATAAGCTTCTGGACACAGTGTGAAGCATTCATCTAATACCAATGGTGACTTAACTTCCTCTTTCCTTTATCCACTGGGTTGCTACGTGACCTATGCTTTTTCGGCCAAGATTTCTGTTACCTGTGAGAAGCAGGTAAGTTGTTTTCTGATAAAATGCAGATTTTTGAATTGTCTCACCTACCTGGACGTAGGTCGTAGGTCCACTTTTGAAAAACTACTCAGCCTCAGTGATGCCAAAGTTTATCGCATCTAAACAAATCCCAGAATTTTCCACGTGCTCTCCCATGCCAGGCCTCCCTCGTGGCTCTTGCCTCTGCTTGGATCCCCTCCGCGTTCTCCCAATGAACTTAATACTTAGACTCCAGTATTTCTTCCAATGTTATGAATTAATCATTAGTTAGCAATAACTATAAATATATTCTGTTTTTGACTACAAAAAAGAAATGTGAACATTATGGGATATTTATGCTTCTGCCTTTGAATGTGCTGAAGAAAAATGACAGTTATAGGTCAACATTTATGTTATTTGTCCACGAGAACGCTGAGGTTTGTTGCCTCTCCATTTTTTTTTTCCCTGAAGTTGTGCAAAATCTCATCTCTAAAGCATAAAAACTTGTAAAAGATGAAGAGTGGAGGAAAAGCTTGTAAAGGAACAACCAGCGGGGGAAAAAAAATAATTCAACACGGGTCTGCATTATTATCTGTTTGGAAAATGTTCTTGCCAGTCTTGTTTGTGTGTTTGTTCCTGTGGTAGAATTTATCAACATAGAATATAATTGCTTTTGACTTAAAGAGCCCACACGGTCCACGGGTCCGCAAGAGTCCTATTTTCCTTGCGAATGTGTAAGCGGAGTAAGTGTGTGTCTTCTGTTTAGTTAACAAGATATAGTCAGTGTCTCACACAATGCCATGCACACGGCGAATGCTCAACAAATGAACGAATGGAGAGATAATCCTGTATTTTAGGGCGGAAATGAAGTCCACAGGGCTAACCCATACACTCCGTATCATCTTCTATGTTACATCTTCTACGTAACTCGTAATGCTTCACCATTCTGCAATACAGGAACTATAGTTATCTTCCCCATTGTCCAGCCGAGTGAATTGAGTCGCTGGAAGAAAAGAAAACTTGTCTGAAGTACAGCCAGGAAGTATCTGGAGCTGGTAGTCACATCTGGACAGCGACACCAGTCCGTGCTCTGGATGTCTGCTGCTTCCCAGGGCTCACAAAGGCCACAGAGCTCCTCAGATTACATTTGGGTTAAAGTTTAAGATCCAAGGTCAGGCAACGGTCTACCTCTCCGGAGTGTTTCTCTGCGCGCACATATCATCACTGTTAGCTCACGCTTTCCCCACGCTATCGGCAGAAATTCGCTCCCCTGATTTCTTATATCTTTAGCCCAGCCTCGCTTTTGAGCAAGCTGACCAAACCTGGCAAGACTGTACTGGCTCCAAAAACACACTTGGTAGGATGTGAACCCATTTTGCACTTTGAAAACAACTATCTGATGCGCCTGAGTAGCGTTGGGAGCTACGTGTCTCCAGAACTGTAGTCTCCTGTCCCATCCACCTTTATTTCTGTTCTGTGTATTACTGTGCCTGGTCTCCCGACTGGTATCTGCTGGTTAACCACAAACTAGGAGGCCTGCCCTGAATCGTCCACTTGACCATGGCTCCAACACTCTGCTTCTGATGGTTCTCCTTGTGTTTAGGTTTTGCTTCCGACAGATGTATCGCTTATGATCACCATGCCACATTTCTTCTGCTTGGAGATAACTGTTCCGTGAAAAGGATCGGATATCTTGAGGATCAAATTCTGTAACAAATCAAGAAGAGTTTGTCAATTCCATGTGGGAGGTGATATTGTACTTGTGAATAACTGCCCCGGGGGTTAATACTCCAGCTAGCCCTGTAGATGTGAGTCGTGTCTACCTGTTTCTAACTTTATCTTCCTCGTCACTGATCTTTATTGCTTAGGACTCGGGATCCTTGAGGCTTCCTGAGAGTTCTGTGAGGTGGGGAGTGCAGATAACATTAATTCCTTAGAGAGAAGTGGAACTCAGACAGCTTAAGATGCTTTTCCAGGGGAAGACATTGACCTGAATTGACTTTTCTGCATCCATACCTTTCCACTGCCTTATACAGATGATAGGGCTAAACTAAGGAAAACTAGATCCCCAGTGGCAAGAGTTCTATACAATTAATGTGTGATTAAAATAAATAGTAAGATGGGAACTGGAACCATTAATTCTTACGTATCAAGAGCCTCGACCTGTGCTGTACAATTGAACTTTTTGTGGGGCGTAAATATTATATTCAATAAAGTAGTCACTATTTCCATGTGGCTAGTACAACTGAGAAACTGGATTTTTTAAAAGTTTTTATTAAAATTCTAGTGTAGTTAGCAAACGGTGTAATATTAGTTTCAAGTGTATAATATAGTGATTCAACCTTTTCATACAACACCCTGGGCTCATCACGACAAGTGCACTCCTTAATCCCCACCACCTATTTACCCATTCCCCATCCACCTCCCCTCTGGTAACCATCTGTGTGTTCTTTATGGTTAAGAGTCTGTATTTTGGTTTGCCTCTCTTTTTCTTTTTTCCTTTGCTCCTTTGTTTTGTTTCCTAAATTTCACATACGATTAAAATCATATGGTAGTTGTCTTTCTCTGACTGACGTATTTCACTCACGATAATACTCTCTAGTTCTATCCACGTCGTTGCAAATGGCAAGATTTCATTCTTTTTTATGGCTGAGTACTATTCCATTGTTTATATGGGCCACATCGTCTTCATCCAGTCAAGAGCCACATGGGCTGTTTCTTAATTTGGCTATTGTAGATAATGTACTATAAACATCAAGGTGCATATATCCCTTTGAATTAGTATGTTTGTATTCTTTGGGCAGATACTTGATAGTATGATTGTTAGATTCTCGGGTAGTTCTGTTTTGAATTTTTTGAGGAACCTCTGTGCTGTTCTCCAGAGTGGCTGCATGAGTTTACATTCCCACCAACAGTGCAAGAGGGTTCCCCTTTCTCCACATCCTCGCCAACGTTTGTTGCTTCTTCTCTTGTTGGTTTTAGCCATTCTGACAGGTGCAAGGTGATATCTCCTTGTTGCTTTGATTTGTATTTCCTTGATTGGTGATGTTGAGCATCTTTTCATGCGTCTATTGACCATTTGCATGTCTTCTTTGGAAAAATGTCTATCATGTCTTGTGCCAATTTTTTAATTGGATTATTTTGGGGGGATGTTGAGTTTTATAAGCCCTTTATATATTTTGAATACTAATTCTTTACTGACTATGTCATTTGCAAATATCTTCTCCCATCCAGGAGGTTGCCTTTTAGTTTTGTTGATTGGAGAAACCGTGTGGAGAAACTGAATCTTAAAATTTATTTCAATTTAACTAATTTAAATTTAGATAATGCAGGTAGATATTGGCTACCATATTGGACAGTACAGTTCTAGTTTCTTAAGATTAAGAAAATGTAGTTGATAATAACCCCCCCCAATCGGTCATAATACTCAAGAAAATACAGAACAATGTACTTGAAGCAAGGGACATTGGATTATTATTAAAAATAAACTTGAGAGGCGCCTGGGTGGCTCAGTCAATTAAACGTCCAATTTCGGCTCAGGTCACGATCTCACAGCTTGTGGGTTCGAGCCCCGCGTCGGGCTCTGCGCTGACAGCTCAGAGCCTGGAGCCTCTTCAGATTCTGTGTCTTTCTCTCTCTCTCTGCCCCTCCCCCGCTCACACTCTGTCTCTCTCTGTCTCTCAAAAATAAATAAACATTACAAAAATTAAAAAAAATAAGTAAACTTGACCTCAAAGTATAAAATTGTGTATATGCAACACTTTCTGGGAACACGCGCAGTTATTCCTGCGGTGTTACGAACAGTACCAATACGACATGATGTCAACCCTCCAGGCTGGTAAGATCTATCGCTCTTGGTTACTCTACTTGCAAAGTATCAGAGAATGATTCAACCTGACATGGCGCAAGAGGAGAAAAAAAAGTCAAATACCGACTACAAATATCACATTCTATTGCACGTCCTTTACTTTGTGGCAGGGCTAGTTTTCAACAACAGTAGAATCTAGGGCAGCTTCCAGGCATGTCATACATTATCTGATGGCACAATGGAGAGTCTATGGAGAGAGGAGGACACTGTCTCCTCAGGGACCGTGTTTCAGCTTTAATTCCTTGAGTGGCTTCCATACCCAGCCCATGGGTGTTCTCTGCTTGCCAACTCTATTCCTGGCTTCAGCCGTGACTGTGACACTAATTTTCCTAGAAAGGCAACTGACTGACAATCTCCAGGGAACCCTAGGAATGACTACTTGAGACCCAGACTCAATTTGAAGGAATAGAGCAAGAGTTTGGAGCAAGAGGTAAAGCAAGGATGAAACCAGTTAAGAGGTTTATCACCTAGCAAATAACACCTCCTGGGCAGTGTTAGAGAAAGCTCTTTAAATTTCATAGCAGAATTAAAACCAAAGGAAGATGTCCTGTCTGTATTTATCTAAAATGCATACAACTGAATACAGATGAATCTCAGCTCCTTCCAGGCTATGTCATTAGAAAATTTTAGTATCTTTGGAATGTTTCATAACAAGTGAAGGAAACTACCCACATTTTTCAGGAGGCAGGCAAGAAGAAACACTGTTATTATTTGTAATATAAAATTCACTATGGAAATCCCACAATAACTATTATAAGATTCAGTGTTTGGGGCATGAATCATTTATATGACTTACACAGTTCCCTACTGTGGCTGATGTGGTTTATCTTAATTTTACTAAAACATTCAGCATCATGCCTTATAATGTTCTATATAGCAAATTGAAATATGCCAAATGTTATATATGTATAATGTTCTATACACCAAGTTGAAATATGTGTGTCTACACACACACGCACACACACACACACACACACACACGTACACACACACAGTTATGTACCTATGTTCTACGTATCTAACATCTATCTATCTATCTATCTATCTATCATCTATCTACGTGTAGCGAAAATAGCTGGTTGAAAAACTATATCCTAACAGTGTAGATTTTTAACTTAGAGGGAACAATTTTGATTGCCTTCAAAACAACAACTGGAAAGTTGTTTTAAAAGTAATATTGAATGATGGGAACAAAAGGCTTCTTCAAAGACCAATGCAAGCTTACCAAGGAACCAAATACCATGTGTGAAGAGTGCCACCCCCCCTTTCTTGGTACTCTGCAGCCCATACCAGGATTATGGCGTTCAGCCCACGTCCAGAGGGAGGGGCTAAGATCAGGGAGGCTCTAGAAATGAAGGCTTTGGAGTAGTAGTTTCCGTCTCCTGAACAGACTGCAAGCGTGGAAGAGTTGTAGAGAAATACCAATGGCTGAAATAGTCATGGATGAGGGGAAATCCAGTTCAGAAAGTTTGCCAAAATTCCATCTTCTAATCCAAATCGCTTTGCTAAATAGCAATTCGATTTGAGAGCAAGACTTTGAAGTGGAATGTTTAATTTTAATGCAAGAAGTAAATTTTAGTGATCTATTCAACATCCTTTGAGGTACCCAGGATAGAGTTGAGATTTTAGGTGGCTTTTGTTTTATTTCAATCTCTTCCGTATTTATCCTACTCCTCAAACAGCTTTGCAGTATAGATTCTACTATCTTTTTGTTTACAGCTCTGTGGGTTACCTAAGATTACCAAAGAAATAGAGTTGTGGTTTTTTTGCCCATAAAGATTTCCAGCTGATACTCCACTGTTCCTTGAAAAAGATTACACTGATCCATTGAATTAGCTTGACACTTTGTTCAAAATTCTGTTTAAGGTGAGTGGATAAATAAGGTGTGGTACATTCTGACAATGGAATATTACTCAGCGCTACCGTAAAAGGATCAGTGGCTACCAGTTGGTGGGGGGTGGGTGTGGGTGAGTGGAAGGAACAACAGGCAGAGCACAGATAATTTTTAGAGCAGTGAAAATACTCTATGCTACCCTAATGATGAATGTATATTATGCATTTATCCAAACTCATAAACTGCACATCAATTAGAGCAAAACCTAAACTGTGGACTTTGGATGATAATGATGTCTCGATGTAGGTTCATCAATTGTAACAAATGTATCATTCTGGGGGGGGGGAGATGTTGATAATGGGGGAGGCAGTCTGGGGATAGGAGTATATATGGGAAATCTCTACGCATTTCTCTCAATTTGTCCGTGAACTTAAAAGTACTCTAGGGGTGCCTGGGTGGCTTGGTTGGTTAAGCATATGACTCTTGATTTCCGCTCAGGTCATGGTCTCATAGTTTGTGGGTTCCAGCCCCACATCAGTCTCCATGTTGGCAGTGTGGAGCTTGCTTGGGATACTCTCTCTCCCCCTCTCTCTCTGCCCCTCCCATGCTCGCTCTCTCTTTCTCTCTCAATAAATAAATAAATAACTTTAAAAAAAAAGTACTCGGGGCGCCTGGGTGGCGCAGTCGGTTAAGCGTCCGACTTCAGCCAGGTCACGATCTCGCGGTCCGTGAGTTCGAGCCCCGCGTCAGGCTCTGGGCTGATGGCTCGGAGCCTGGAGCCCGTTTCCGATTCTGTGTCTCCCTCTCTCTCTGCCCCTCCCCCGTTCATGCTCTGTCTCTCTCTGTCCCAAAAATAAATAAACGTTGAAAAAAAAAATTAAAAAAAAAAAAGTACTCTAGAAAAGTTTTCAGCTGACCAATTGGTCAACTCAAGTTTTCTATTGACCATGTATATACATGGATATATTACTAGATTATTCTTTTTCATAACCTTGAAAAAGGTCCTGATTACAGAAGTTTTATAGTACATCTAAAATTCCAGCAGTATAAATTGTTCAATTTTGTTAGTTTTTTTTTAATGCTTTATATATTCTAGATTATTTTCCTTTCCAAATAACTTTTAGAAAGGTTTTGAAAATTTCCACGAGTTATGGCGTTGTGATTGGGATTGCACTAAATAAAAAAAAATTAATACTTTTAAAATATTAAGATTTCTGGATCCTGAACGTGGTATATATTTACATTTATTCTGGACTTTTACATTTCTCCCAGCAGGTAGGTTCAATTGTCAGTGTATAGACATGCCATTTATAACATTATTAAAAATTTCCCTGAATATTTTATGTTTTGGTGGCTGTTTTAAATGGTATTTTTACATTTTTATTTTTTAAGTGTTTACTGCTAATTTATACAAATACCTTCGATTGTTGAATTATTCCTTAAATCTAGAAATTCAATGTAGGTTCATCTATTTACTTATTCTAATAATAAAGATCTAATAAGCTATTTACTTATTCTAATAATCTTTTTTGTAGATCGTGAACATTTCTTACATGCAAGATTACATCATCTGTAAATAAAGGCATTTTTCTTCTTTACGATTATGAAATCGTATTCCTAGGATTTCTGGAGCGCTGTTGAATAGAAGTGATGAAAGTCATCCTATCTTATTCCTGATGGGTGGCATTCAGACTATATAATGTCAAGTGTAGGGAGTTTTGTTTGTTTGCTTCGTGGTTTATTGGCAGCAACCTTTTTCCAGGTTATAAATGTCCTTCCTGCTCTAGTTTACTATAATTTTAAAATATGAATAGATGTTGAATTAATCATTTTTTTTCTCCAAAATTTGAGATGATTCCATGATTTTTCTTTTATTGAGTTAGTATAGTAAATTATATTGATTTCTTTTTTTGTATGTTTATTTATTTATTTTGAGGAGGGGAGGGGCAGAGAGAGAGGGGGAGAGAATCCCAAGCAGGCTCAGCACTGTCAGAACGGAACCCAGTGCCAGACTTGATCATGACCTGACCCAGAATCAAGAGTCAGATGCTCAACCGACTGATCCCCCTAGGAGCCCCTATGTTGATTTCCGAATGTTAATCTACCATTGCATTTCTTGGTCCAACTGAACTTGGTCATGGTATATCACCATTTGAATATATAGCTGAAAGCAACTTGCTTATATCTGATTAAGGATTTTAATGTCTATATTTATGAAAATACAGGTCTGTAGTTTTCCTTTTATGGTGTCTCTGTATATTAGTTTTAGAGAAAATACTTCTGTTTTAGAGTAACTTAGTAAATTTTAGAGTAATACTGATGTTAAAAATTGGTGTGGTAAGTCCTGTATTTTCTCAAATGTTTTTTTGTAGGATTGGTTTTATTTTCTCTTTAAATATTCGATAGAAATCCCGGTGAAGCCATACAGCCTGTAGTTTTCTCTATAGAAAGGTTTTTGATTTTCACTTTAATGTTTTTAATAAATGTAAAGATATTTAATTAATTTTTTTTAATGTTTATTCATTTGTTGAGAGAGAGAGACAGAACATGAGCAGGGGAGGGGCAGAGAGAGAGGGAGACACAGAATCCCAAGCAGGCTCCAGGCTCTGAGCTGTTAGCACAGAGCCCCATGTGGGCCTCAAACTCATGAACTGTGAGATCGTGATTCGAGCTGAAGTCGTATGCTTAACCGACAGAGCCATCCAGGCGCCCCTAAACTGTCAGCCTGATGCAGGGCTCGAACTCAGGGACCACAAGATCATGACCTGAGAGGAAGTTGGACGCCAAATGGACTGAACCACCCAGCTGCCCCTCTTGTCATTTCTTTTTGACTCATGGATTATTTGGAAGGGTTGCTATTTTTAAATACAATTTTGAAATATTTGAGGATTTTTAAGATGTGTTTATGTTGTTGGTAACCTAGTTCAATTCTGTTGTGATCAATTCTGTTCTGAGAATATTTTTTGGTAAAATGTCAATACTGTCAGATGTCTTGATGTGTGTTTTATTGCATAGTATATGGTCTACTTTGATGAATGGTTCACATGCCCTTAAAAAATGGCTACACTGATATATATATATATATATATATATATATATATATATATATATATAAAATTTGGGAAATTTTATGTATATAAATTAAGTCAGGTTTGTTGATAATTTTCTCTACACATTGTATATATTTCCAGATTTCTTCACCTACTTGTTTTATTAACTATGAACACAGGTTGAAAGCCTCAAATTCATTGTGAATTTCCTTCTCTCTCTTATCAATTCCATTAGATTTTGGTTCATGTATTGTGAAACATTTTGTTAGGTTTATATACTTTAGGGTTATATATATCTTTTTATATTTATATATCTTTGATATAAGTAAAAGACACATCTTTTATATAAATGACCACCTTATAACTGGAAACAATCTCTGTTCCTAACAATATTCTTTGTTCAGAAGTCTACTTAGTTTGATACTAATACAGACATTTTAGCCACCATATAATTATAATTTCCATGATCTGTCTTTTTGAAGTTACATATATTATTCCTTTTTTAAATGCTCGGTTTAATGAGTATTCGCAAATGTTTTCCATCGTATTATCCCAAACACCCAGATTGGGCTCTACTCAAAAAGTGCCCTGATGGCTGCTTGTATTAGTCTCCTACTGCTGTTGTGACAAATTACCATAAACTTAGTGACTTCAGATGACCCACATTTATTCTCTTACAGTCCTGGAGGTAGGAAGTCAGAAATGAGTCTTTAGAGGCTAAAATCAAAGGGTCAGCAGACACTGCTTCTCTAGGAGAGAATACCTTCCTTACTTCCTCAAGCTTCTAGAGACTTCTGGCATCTCTTTGCTCCTTGGCTCGTGGCTACATCACTCTAGTCTGCTTCCCTCATTACACTGCCCTTTCCCTCTGACCTTGGCTCCTTTTGCATCCCTCTTAAAAGCACCCTTGTGATTAGTCGGAGCCCATCCTGATGATTCTGGGTTATCTCCCCAACTAAAGATCTTTAACTGAATCTCATTAGCAAAGTCATTTTTGCTCCAAAAGGTATCATTCACAGTTGTGGGAATTAGGAAGTGGTTGTATCTGGTGACCATTATTCACCCTACCACACCACGTGAAGGCCACCTCCTCCCTGTCCAACACCCACCTCCTGACAACCACAGATCTGACTTGTGTTCTCTAGCTTGGTTCTTCTGAATGTCACGTAAGTGAAATCGCACACTTTGTAGTTTTTCGGGGTCTGTAAAAGCCTATAGAGACTCATTCTTTTTTTGTGTCTATGTTTCATGAACTTGTTGCTTTTTAATGCTGTTTTATTCCATTGTGTGGATATGCCATGGTTTGTTTCTTCATAGATTGATGGACATTTGTGTTGTGTTCAGCAATTATGAATGTAGCTTCTATAAACACTTGTGTGCAGGTTTTTTTCTGTGGACAAGTATTTCTATTTCTCTTGGCTAAAGAGCTAAGAATAAGAATACTGGTTACATGTTTTCCAAATGCAATGCCATTTTGCATTTCCATGAGAAATACACAAGAATTCTAGTCATTTTGCAACCTTACCATCACTAGGTATTATACCAGAGGTAAACTTGGTTTGTTTTTTATTTTTTTAAATGTAATTTAGCCCTTTGAATGAGTAGTAATAACTCATTGTGATTTCTGACTTCTATTTCCTTAAGAACTAATTGTTTTTTTTTTTTAACTTTTTTTTAATGTTTGATTACTTTTGACAGGAAGAGAGAGAGAGACTGACAGAGCACAAGTGGGGGGGAGGCAGAGAGAGAGAGGGAGACACAGAATCCAAAGTGGGCTCCAAGCTCTGAGCTCTCAACACAGAGCCCATGGGGCTGGAACCCACGAACTGCAAGATCATGACCTGAGCCAAAGTCAGATGCTTAGCCGACTGAGCCTCCAAGGCGCCCCTCTTTAAGGACTAATTATGCTGAACACATTTTTATGTGTCCAATTCTGTTCTTTATAGAAGTGTCTCTGCAAATAATATAAAGGATATTCTCACTGGGTGAAGAATTACTGGTTGCTAGTTTTATCCTTTAAGTGTTTTAAAGATTTAACCACACTGGTCTGACTGCAGTCTTAGATGTACAATGTGCCAGATTCTTTCATTATTTTTGCTTTTTGTTCCTCTGTCAGGTTTCCTTTTCTCTGGGTGCATTTATGATTATTTTTTCCTTTACCTTCAGTTTCCAAAGTTCGGTTACGATGCCTAGATTTTTCTTTGTTTAACATTTCCTCCATAAGGATTGGCTTGGGGATTTCTGATACTCTTGGATTTATGGTTTGCTGTGTTTCATCAATTTTAGAAAATTCTCTCTATTATCTGTTCATTTATCACACATACTTTATTCCACCCTTCTTTTATGTGAAGGGGTGTAATTATACATATTTTAGACTCTTTGTTATTTTCTCAAAATTCCTTGATGTTGCTACATTCCTTTCGCCCTCCTCCTTCTCCTCTTCCTCCTCCTCCCCCTTCTCCTTCTTCTTTTAAATTTCACCTTATCTTTCTTTGTTTTCACTTTGGGGAATACTTATTGACCTGTCTTTGAATTGACTGAATCCATATTTAGCGGTATCTAGTCTGCTACTAAGTTGACAGGTGGGGCTGGGCGCCTGGGTGGCTCAGTCGATTAAGCATCTGACTTTGGTTCAGGTCATGATCTCACAGTTTGTGAGTTCAAGCCCTGTGTCAGGCTCTGTGCTGACAGCTCAGAGCCTGGAGCCTGGAGCCTGCTTCTCTCTCTGCCCCTCCCCCGCTCATGATCTGTCTCTCTCTCTCTCTCTCTCTCTCTCAGAAATGAATAAAAGTTAAAAAAAATAAGTTGATAGAACAATCTGTCATCTCTGATATTGTTTCATTAAGTATTTTATGTATGACTTTTCCGTTTTATTTATATCTTTTTAAAAATCTCTTTTTTGGGGTGCCTGGGTGGCTCAGTCGGTTAAGCATCCAACTTCAGCTCAGGTCACGATCTCGCAGTCCGTGAGTTCGAGCCCCGTGTGGGGCTCTGGACTGATGGCTCAGAGTCTGGACCCTGCTTCGGATTCTGTGTCTCCCTCTCTCTCTGCCCCTCCCCCGTTCAGGTTCTGTCTCAAAAATAAATAAACGTTAAAAAATAAAAATAAAAAAATAAAAATAAAAATCTCTTTTTCATGAATGTTCACTTTTTCTACTAGGTTTTTGTTATTATTATAATTAATGTTTATTTATTTTTGAGAGACAGAGAGACAGAGCATGACTAGGTCAGGAGCGGGAGAGAGAGGGAGACACAGAATCCGAAGCAGGCTCCAGGCTCTGAGCGGTCAGCACAGAGCCCGATGTGGGGCTGGAACTTACAGACTGTGAGATTGTGACCTGAGCGGAAGTTGGACGCTTAACCTACTGAGCCAGCCAGGTGCCCCTCTACTAGGTTATTTAAAAAAAAAACTTAATCAGGGGCGCCTGGGTGGCGCAGTCGGTTGAGCGTCCGGCTTCAGCCAGGTCACGATCTCGCGGCCCGGGAGTTCGAGCCCCGAGTCGGGCTCTGGGCTGATGGCTCAGAACCTGGAGCCTGTTTCCGATTCTGTGTCTCCCTCTCTCTCTGCCCCTCCCCCGTTCATGCTCTGTCTCTCTCTGTCCCAAAAATAAATAAACATTGAAAAAAAAAACAAAAAAAAAAAAACAAAAAAAAAAACCCAAAACTTAATCATAAAAATGTTCTCTGCCTGATGGTTCCAACATCTTTTTTTTTTTTTTTTAATAATTTCTGGGTCTTGTACTATGGATGTTTTTATCCTTTGACAATGGTTTATCCTTTGAAAGTGTTTATTTTTATTTCCTTTCTCCCTCTTTGTGCTATAAAACACATTGCATGTAATAACTGAAGCAACTAAATATAAACAATACCAAGTTATCATTTATTTTCTCAGTTTGAACAATGCAGTGCGAGTAGAATTGATAATCTTCTAGGAAAAAGTGGTTCCCCAATACTTTTTGTCAGCTTACCGATGTTCAAAGACAGCATCTATACCAATTCCATGCAGCCAAAGATGTAGCAACAAATAGCTTATAACCTAAACTCTAGGGGTGTTGAAGTTTCTCCTTCACCAGGGATTATTTGAAACATATATAACACTTTCCTACGTAATATGCTAAATTATAGGCACCTGATATGATGCGATATCCAAAGGCTTCACCTTTGTTCCCAGGTATTTCTATTAATGCCTTTTACATAGAATTATGAAATACTCTCTCATATTTCTGTGTGCACAAAATTTATTCAGCCTACTTGACTGTAATCTCTTTTGTGTCAGGATAATGTTCTATTCAATTTTCTTTTCCCCCAACCACACTGCTTACTAAGGGGTCTAACACACAGGACAAATTTGATTTGAATTAGCTAGATTGCATTAGTTTTATTTAAAAATTAATACTGTTCTGAGCAAACCAGCTCCAACACTTTTCCTAAGTTGTTGTGTTTATCATGTTTTGCACATTTCTTAGCTAATATATCATGCATTCTCTTCTGGGAGCAGCTGGCATGCTATCTGGAATAGGTGTAGTGCATTGATTCTTGACGACCGGGAATCACCAGCTGGAAAAGCAGATAACTGGGTAAGAAATGACAACAGCAGATAAAGTTCTGCTCTGTTCCAAAGGAGACCCTCAAAGACACCCCAAATTCATACTTTTCCTTTGTTAATTTAGCCAGATTCTGGAGTATTTTAAAGGGGGGCCTAGAAATTCTTTCTACAACTAATGAAATAATTGAGAATTTATCTTTTTGTATCTCAGTGCTCCAATTGCTAAAAAATACCTGCGGTAGAGAGATGAATAATGATTAAATAATACTTGCTGATTTAAGATCAACTTACAGAATATAACATCTTTCCAAATCAGTAAGGTAAGACTTACGAACTGGATTCTGATGTTACAGAGAATAACCAGAACACGGATGGTAAGAAAAAGTCCCAGCCGTCATCCTGAAGGACCACAGAGGGTGAAGTTGGCCTGGCAAGCTTTGAGTTTGATGAGATTAAATATTATTTTTGGTAAGCTTTGCTAACCTTACTTCCGGGAAGAGTTGGGTTTATACAGAGTGTACTTTAGTAAATCCAACATCTTAGGTTGCTATAAAAACAGAACATTCTGAATTTAAAGATAATGAATCTGAATCTCTCCTATAAATGTATTTTTGAATAAGTTTATCTATTTGAATACATAATCCTGTATCTTTGCTCAACAATCACAGTGCCTTGGTAAAGAAAATTACATTCAATCTGGCACTACAGAAACCCATCTGCCAAAAAAAAAAAAAAATGAGAGAGAGAGAAAGAGAAAATTAATGATTAGTTGTGTGCAACACAATCATAGAATAATATAATTGCAGGGATCATCCAATCCAATACCCTGAATTTACACACGCAATAATCAAAGCCTAAGCTCACAAAGAGAATTTAATGATGGGGCTCAGAACTTGAGACCTCTACACTTCAGATCAGATGTCTTTTCTTTCGAATCATCTTGGAAAACCAGCCGAAGCTGATATTCACGTAACCCTCCTGTGATGATTGCACTAAAAACCAGGAGTAGGAATATGTGTGGCTTTGCAGTTTGATGTATTGACACCGTTGTAGGCTTAAAGCTACTAAAGTTGAATTTAAAGATTTTCACTACTGATACTACATGGGACTAAAGGGGACTGAAGCCCCGACGTCAGGAGTAAAGGAAGGACGTCTGAAGGAAATGCACGGCCAAATGCGTGGTAATTATCTCTAGAGAGAATGTAATCATTCTACGTGAACAGACACTAATATATGTCCAAAAGGGGTTTTGAAGTGAAACAAAAAAGCAAAAACTGTGTTCTACCAACCCTCCCTCCAAAAGCAGCAACGATGCAGAACAGGTTGCAGTACAATAGTTAATCATGTTTATGCACAAAATGTTGAATGGATTAGATCACACGAAGTTCAGAAAGAAAGACACGAAATATTTGCTTGTCGTTACCACGGTGAACCAGGATTAATGGGACTGAAGACAGTGTGTGTGTGTGTGTGTGTGTGTGTGTGTGTGTGTGTGTTTCTACTTCGCATGTCTGGTTTCTTTTAATAGTATAAATGCCCATACACTACTTTTCTAATAATGTTTTATTCTAAAATGGTGCTGCAATGGAAATATGTCATCTAAAGTAGTCAATTCAGTGAATCACTAAGGATATTTATCTGTATACATCCATTTCAAACATTATCCAAAGATTTTTTTTAATGTTTTTATTTATTTTTGAGAGACAGAGCATGAGCAGGGGAGGGGCAGGGAGAGAGGGAGACACAGAATCCAAAGCAGGCTCCAGGCACTGAGCTGTCAGCACAGAGCCCGATGCGGGGCTCGAACCCACAAACTGTGAGATCATGACCTGAGGCGAAGTTGGATGCTTAACCGACTGAGCCGCCCAGGCGCCCCTCAAACATTATCTGAATGGCACAAAGTATGTCAGAGAGATCAGAGAAAGTGATAGGCTTCTAATAAGAAGCTAGATACCAATGGTTACCCCAAAAGGAGCACAGGTTCAAAGAACCTGTTTCGGAATGAAACAAAATTGCCATCCTGAGTAACTGGCAACTATCTTCAAAATCTTCCAGGTTAAACGAATGGTTCTGTGTGATTGCTTGTCTTTGAAAACGTCGTTAAACAGTGTGTCCTGAAAAACTGCAAATTCCCTCAAATGTATGTGACTAAATGGCTCAGGAGGCATCGTGTTCTTTGTAGGTATATTGTAGAAACCCTAACTTAAACACACTTCTCTGATGTCCCTGCTGACAAACGCGTGGTCTGAATGTCTCCCTGGGTCTCAAGTAGGCACTGAATTGTGACATGTGGGTAAACTTACTATCTTAGCTGAAAATGTTAATGTCTTCTTCTTATCCGGTTCTTCTCAAAATATAACTTACAACCACACTGTAGATTTTAAGGACTTCCAGAGGCATTGACTTCAACAGGTCTAGTCTAATTATTAACAGCAGCAGTAACTGTTATTAGTTCTAATAGACTTTCTCTTCAGTTAGATACGGCATCCCCAGGAACTGAGTGTGAAAACACTAGACCAGGAATCAACTGATCTAAATTCCGTTTCCATCCTGGTCCTTATGAAATGTGTGGGCTTGGACGTTTCTCTGTCCTAGTGATTGCTTTTTCAGAAACCATAAGAAACCTGAAATTAAATAAATTTCGCTTTCTACTTCTATTTCCCACGCAACCATTACTGAATTCCATGCGTTCAAAGATCGTTTTCGAAAAATTAAGCTACATGATTGTGGAAGTAATTTTATGTTATTAAGATGGAATCTAATGAAGTCACTTATCTGAATCCAGTCTTTGCCCAAATATCTGTTGCCGAGTGACTTTTTAGATAGTAAAAGTCTGTAATAGGTTAATTTAAATGAGAAAGCCAATCTCTTCCTTCCCCATACAAAAAGCCCTACTATTTTTTCTAATATGAATAAAATTCTCTAACATCTATATAAATTGCTAATCAAAAAGTTTCTCTTAAAAAATAAAATAGAAAAAGTAATAGCTACCCGATGGATATTTGTAACCCTCCTTTTTCTTATTTTTGGAACAATGATAAGACACCCAGCTTAAAGAACTATTTGAGAGTAAATTCTTTGCTGTATAATGCTAAAAATCGCTCAACATTTTCGCTGCCCCCTTCAAGAAAACCAGCCTTACAAGACTGTTTGCTTTTGCTGGAGGGGTTGTGTGTGTGTGTGTGTTGAGGGGGGGGGATGGGCTAAATGGGGGAGGGGCATTGAGGAAGACACTTGTTGGGATGAACCCTGGGTCTTATACATAGGGGATGAATCACTGGGATCTAACCTGAAATCATTATTGCACTACGTGCTAACTAACTTGGATGTAAATTAAAGAAGAGTAAATTAAATGAATGAATGAATGAATTAATAAAAAAAAGCAAGACTGTTTGCTTTTTGTCCTTTGCTTTTGCGAAATTTGGAAGTCAGGAAAAAAATGGAGATCCAGCTAGTTCTGCACTCTATAAACTGTCGCAATACCCCTTTTTTTTCAAAATCGATTGGTAACTTCATTTTCTTCAGGTCAAATATTTTCTATAAATCTGTCATAAAAAGAGTGTCATCTGCCCCGGGGTCCCGCAGCAGCCAGCCACACCGCCAACGACGACCACGACGGCCAGAAGTCATCGGTGAATCGCTGCTGCCACAGGTGGCAATGATGAAGTGGACGTGGGAATGCCTGAGACGGACAGATCGAGAAAGTTTCCACTGAAACGTCTTGCCCATCATCTCCATCTAGACACACTAGTCTGTTCTGTTTATTTATTTATTTTTTAATGTTTATTTATTTTTGAGAGAGACAGAGACACAGAGCACGAGCGGGGAAGGGGCAGAGAGAGAGGGAGACGCAGGATCCGAAGCGGGCTCCGGGCTCCGAGCCGTCAGTATAGGGCCCGGCCCGGGGCTTGAACCCACAAGCCGTGAGATCATGACCTGAGCCGAAAGCGGGCGATTAACTGATTAAGCCACCCAGGTGCCCCAAGACTATTTCACTATTTTAAAAAGATATTTTATCTTACTAGTGTGAAGAGGACGTTATTGATCACGCACGTCACGGCTAAACATTGGGAGAAAAGCTTATTTTTATCAAAACAAAAGCAGAGACGTGATTGTGATTCACTGTTTATCTTCCCAGCAAGGCTTTCCCACACCTGAAAGTTCCCCTGATCTGTGTATGCACATGTATCATCGTGGCTTTTCAATCCCCAGTAGTGAATTCTGAGGGAAAATGTACATTAGTACAGTGAAATGCAGATTATGAGTTCAAACAGTGCAGGAATCTTCGACTAGATGCTCTGTTAACATGCCCTCTAGCGCCGGGACGCTGACAATGAATCGGGTTCTCCTAGTTCACCTGTGTCTTTGTAATGATACTTAAAATGGAAACTGTCAACATAATTAGAACAGAATTTACTCGACGTCCCACGGATTACCTACATTTTAATAAACCGTTAAGCTAGAGATAGAAACATACGTACGTGCGTATGAAATTGGAATCATGTACGCAATCAGAACGTGTGACCAAGGAGGCAGTTGAAAAGAGGGCCACGTTTTCAAAATGGGACAGGCAGTATGACTGATGGAGAGCTACGCCTGTCACGATTCTACGAGACAGACTGGCAGTCTCTTAACCAGGAGGGACCACGAGAAGACAATGGAAGTTGACCTCAGCCATGTCACCCGTGTGCTGTTTGTTCTCTTAAGCGTCATGGGGACATCACTCTTGCACTATTCCTGTCCCAGGAACCCACACCCCCACTTTAGAGGTAATTAATTCTGGAATTTCAGTCTGCAAATTATGGCGTCTTCACTACCATTTACATAGCTGAAGTTATTTGTTCTTATTTAAGGAGGAATATAATGTAGAGATTAACAGAAAAGATATGAATCTCAGTCCACGGCTGACACTGGCGTGCTTTCTGGGTAAATGCATCAACTCATTCTGTTTCAAGGGTCCCGACTGTAAAATGGGCTTTCCACCTACCTTCAGATCAAATGAGATACTGATCGTGTATAAAGGGTTTTGCACAAATCCTGGCTCACAGAAAGCACTGGATAAGCAGCAGCTCTAGTAAGGGCTGTTATATTCTATGATAAGGAGGTCTGCCCATGATGTCACCGGAGCCCCATACATTTCAAGATGGAGTGATGCATCTGGCCGTTCATGTGGCCACTTTTCCCTCTCCCTGTGAGAGGCGATGCTTTATAGAAAGCCCAGACTCCTGAGGCAGAGACAACTTCAAAGTATCTTCCCAGCATGCCATAGCTGCTTGCGATATCACATCGTGAAAAATGATTTTGCTTTTTTTTTCTTAAATGTACGCACCGAAGATAAGGTGCATAGGTTAGTAGATTAATAGGCCTATTTGAAGTGGACGCAGGATATTAAGATCACACAGGTGAAAAGATGAGTTTTTTTATTGTGTAGAAAATATGAGAAAACTCAGAAAAAGGAAGGCCAGCTTTGCACAAAATTTTAAAGGGGCTCTGAAATAGTGCTTTTGCAGTCTAGGGACACGCACAAGAAGATACGCATTGCAAACCATTTGTACTTTGCTGATTACTCAGATAATGTGATCTGTCTTAACGTGTTATGACAATACTCGATCGTATTTTCAACGTAGCATCGCCATGCATATTTGCGTGGACTCAGAAACCACACGGGTCCTATTGAGAACAAGGACTTAAAATGCAAGTAGGACACCAACTTGCCCAGAGCTTACTCTCAGGACAAATTCAGCGCTGAGTTGGTACAGTGGAGTGGAGGCCAACACCACCACTCCCAGCATCTCGGTGCCTCCGAGCAAGGACCGGACTTGCGAACAACGCGTGGTTGTAGCGTGTTTACAACAGTTGCTGCCAAAGCCGGAAATCTCAAACCATTTCCGGAGCAGGTGGTGATGGTGCATTGCCGACTGAGCGGGGCGTGTGAGAGGGCGTCCTGAGGAAAGAGGCAGGGCCGTGGGAAGGGGTGGGGGGGCTCTCCGAGGTGACAGATGGGGATATGTGCTTGCTTTCCCACCAGCGCCACTAGACCCTTCTATTCCCACGGATTTAGGCCAGCAATTTGAAATACTAAGCACATTCCAGGAATCCGTGTGCAAACGCTCAGCCCTCCATTTCCGAAGGAAGCCCAGCTGCCATGCTGTTTCTCAGGAGGGTCTGTCCTATCACACGTGCGGAAACATTTCCACCTGGAAAAAGTCATAACTGATTGCACATCGACGATTTCAGCTACTTACTGTTTCATTAACGTATCATGTTAAGGCCATCTGTAACTTAGTTGTAAACTGATTAGGAAAAATATTCATGCTACGCACTTGTGTTTGTGTGTGTTAAAAAACGTGAACAATTTAGGGGAGAATTCTTCCTAAGGCAATTCCCTTGCTTAAATTAGGCCATAAAATCAGATTACTTGATAGCAATGCAATAACCCTGCGTCAGAGGAGGCAGTTAGCCCCTAACAGGACGCCTGGAGGCCAGCAAAGAGGATGTTGGGGGAGGCGGGTGCTGGCGGCACTCCAAAGCAAAACCACACCAAAGGGATCAAACCAGATAGGCCCAAGATGGCTGACAAAGTAGGCCAAAGTTCACATTACTCCCTCATCATACTAGGTTAGCATCCTAAAGTCTCCCCCTAGGGGTGCCATGATAGGAACCCCCTGACCTAAGGAAGAAAAAGGGTCAAGCAAAACCACACCAAAGGGATCAAACCAGATAGGCCCAAGATGGCTGACAAAGTAGGCCAAAGTTCACATTACTCCCTCATTATACTAGGTTCGCCTCCTAAAGCCTCCCCCTATCGGTGCCAGGATAGGAACCCTCTGACCTACAGAAGAAAAAGGGCATAGCCCTGCCTCCATGGAATCCCTGGCTCAAGTAAGGAACATTCCGCCCCTTTGTTAACAACCGTCAGTCAAAGTTAGAAACCCCAACCCCAGTGGGCGCAGCTCTCCGTGGAGTTCACCTCCTCTCGCATCTTCTGAGTGCACTCTCCCTTCGCAATAAAGCACCTTCTGGTCTACTTTACTCTGACTTGTCCTTGATTCTTTATTGCGGTGAAGTCAAGAACTTGGCACTTGCAGGTGGTTGAGATCTCAGATTTTAAAATATGTGCCTGTCATAACAAGAGAAGATTTTAAAAAGATTAAAACATTTTTATGTAATATATTACAAAATAATAGCCATATAGATATTTCTACTCCTTTATCTGTATCCTTACAACTATTTGTATAACTAAGTTTCTCAATTATAACATTCATGTCTTCTGTATTTGTCTTCTTCCCTTGTGTGGTCTGCTAATTTCTGAAAGATCTGTGCTCTAAATTTATATCGTGACTAAAAAATTTGTTTTATACTTGATGTCTATCAGTTTTTGTTTTACGTTGATCAAATCTGTGCTTCACATACATAAAATTTGTGACTGTTAAATAAATAATCTTGAAGAATTGCTCCTTTCAGCAAAGTAAATTTCCCTCATCTTGAAACAATTTTCCCTTTGAATTATATTTTATTGTTTTTTACTGTTGTTAATCTGATAGCATTTTCCTACAGTCTTTTTACATTCCTTTACTTACAGATTTTTGTGTCACTGAGCTGGTGTGCTTCATTTGAGAAGATTTTCTGGGAATCTGTCTTTAACAAATGACTTTAATCTATGCACGTTTGTTGTTATTACTTACATTTTTGTAGTTATTCCTGCCGTATGTTTTCACGTGTTCTATTTATCATGCTTTGTGGTTGTTTACTTTTCTTCCCATATCTGATATTTGTTGGATCATTTGTTGGATATTTGTGGTCAAGCTTCCTATGGTCTAAATTTTCGCTAAATATTTATGATTTTACAATTTACTTGAATTTTTTTGGTGGTTACTCCAAAAACTTTAGCATTTGCTAAAAATTTTGAATTTCTAGCATTATCTAGAGTTAATCAATAGATATTACTTACCATATTTTCACTTTTTTAGGGCCTTTCTTACCTCTTCTAAGATGATCCACATGGTCAAGATTATAATTTATTAATTTTAACTTTCAACTTTTAGATATTTTTAAATTAATTTATTTAAATTCAAATTAATGGTTTCAGGAGCAGAACCCACTGATTCATTTTTCACATATAACACCCAGAGCTCATCCCAACAAGTGCCTCCTTAATGCCCATTAAGTTTTAGATTTAATAATTTGTTTTATTCTTTTCCTCCCCATCACTGGTGCTTCCTTTATTCTTCCTGGTTCATTTATTTTCTCCAGAGATATTTTCTTAAAGAATCAATGGAAAGCAAAATTTCTTTATTCTTACATGTCCGAAAATGTTGTATCACTATCCCAATTGAATGAGAGTTCGACATAGATAAGATCCCAGATGCAGTGTTATTTTCTTGTACATTTAAAGATATTTCTCTACTCTATATTTATATCCATTCTCAAGAACAAGAAGTCTGATGGCAGTCTGACTTATTGATAGGTAATCTCTAATTTTATCTTTGGGGATTTTAAAGTATTTAAAAAGTCCCAGCTGCTTAAAAGTTTTTAATATGGTGTGTCCAGGTATGTTACCCTGTAAATGTATGTGTGTGTGCATGTGTGGGCACGTGTGTGTTTGTGTGTTCATGCACACGTGTGTGCACGTGTTTGTGCACGTGCATGTGTGGGCGTGCACATGCGTGTATGTGTGTGCATATGTGGGTTGCACGTGCCTGTGTGTGCACATGTGTGTGCACGTGTGGGTGTGCACATGTGTGCGTGTATGTGTGTGCATGTGAATTTGAGGAGCTCCTTTGCTTGTTTTTACTCTGCTTATTCAGTGGGCCCCTTCGATCTTACCTTTATGTTATCTTTAATTTCTAACTTTTTCTATGAATCGTTCTTCTCCTTAGTTGGGACAGTGATCAATTTAATAGCTCTCAACTCCAAATGCATTCCTCATTGCCTGCTTTGCAAAACCAGAACTGAATTCTCTCATGATCTTTTATTTGCCGGCTTACAGATATTAGGCTTTTTCAGGAGACGTGCTGCAGGCTCAAGGCAGGAAAGAGGGCTTTTCTCTTTCTGGTTCTGGCCACTCCTCTCGTCAGCCTTCTGTGAGATGTGGGGAGCTTTCCCTAGCACTGGGAAGCCAGCAACGCCTGGCCTCTTCTCGCGGCATCTTCTCCTAGCACCCCCCTGGGCAGCTTGATAGAAGCAGGGGCACATCCTCTGTGTCTAAAAGTCCTGGGAAAATGTCTCCAGCACAGTTGACTTAGGAAGATATTGGCCATTAGCATGACCCAAGAAAGACATTCAAATTCCACAATGATTATGCCAGGAGGGGAGGACTATAACACCAGATAGGGCTGAATCCATCAATATGGGCCCACATACAAGAGGTTCTGGCATCATCACATTACTGATTTCAGCTGAATGGAGCTCCTCGTCGGTTGACTGAAATTTGAACTCCGCCATGATCTTCACTTGAGAAGGTTGAGATAGCCAGAGCTCTCCTGGTGTGACGGAGAAGAGAGAATCTAAAGAGAGACAGGAACGTCGTCCTAGATTTACAAAATTAGAACTCATACATACTGCCTTCAGAGATAAATCCATTTTCCTGCCAAGGCTCAGCAGTTAAACAAACAAACAAAAAGAGAGATAAGGCTTAAATATAAGGACACAGACAAGTTGGGGTTAGAAACGTAGAAAATAACGGACACACGATGCAAAAACTATTACTTTGAATATTTTGCCTTTCAAAGCACACTTTAAAGCAAGAAGCATCGTGACAAATAGAAAGGCATCTTGCAAAATGATATAATGGTCAATTTACTAGGAACATATAATTGCTCTTAATTTATGTGATTCTAATATAACTTGAAAATACATAAAGCCGTATTTGGCTGAATTAAAAGAAGTACGCGATTAATAGTGAAGATTTGTAATGTATTTGTGTTAGTAATTGTGGAATTAGCATACAGAGTTAGTAAAAGGCATTTAACAAATATGTCCTAATAGGCATGCAGACTGCACCCTAAAAATGCAGAATACCAAAGTCTTGTCAGGTAGACATAGAACACTTTCTAAAACTGGCTACATGTCAGACTATAAAGCTAATTTCAACAAATTCCAACAATTTTCAAAGGATTGAAATAACTCAAGTGATTATAAGAAAGGCGACTATGATAAGAAAAACTAAAGGAAACCAGTCACTCTAGGGGAAAATAAAGAAACCAAATGTTTATTGAAGCAACACACATATAAAAATATGAATTCAAATAATTGGCTTTTCCGCTAGGAATATTTTTCAGTGATCAGTATAGGAGATGAAATGTAATTCGAGCATATGTCTCCTGGAATTTAGAAAACTTTACATTAGCATTGTTATGTAAATCCTGGTTTCTGGGTTTTCAATTTCAAGATTGAAGCTATGGACAGAACATAAGATTTAGCCATAATTTCAAGACTAATGCTAAATGCTAACTTTCACAACATGACAGCAAATTACGGCTAATAAAAGACAGAATAATGAAAGGAGGAGGAAAGACCAGACAAAAGTTAAGGATACTGATGCTTCCTCAATATCAATATTGGAAAATATGAAATTTTTTTAAAAAGTATTTAAAATATTAAAGACAAGAATAGAACTGAAGTGATAGAATAACATTGGTAAGAGAGGGTGAATAGTAATGTGGTTAGTAAACTCATTGTTTGTATTTTGAAACAATGAATGCTAATTCAATCAAAGATTCAGTAAAAGCTGTTTATCACATTATGAAAGAAACCACCAGAAAAACTCAAAAACGAGCAGTAAAAAGGAGTAACATTCTGGGGAGGCAACTAGAACTTTAAAGGAAGGTAGGAAAAAGATGTGTTCTTTATGTCCACGGTATTGCTGCTATAGGATTTGTTCCTGTGTGTGACATTTTGGCTAGTGTAGCAATTCTAAAACACATTTTTAAAGTTATTAATTTAATTTGAAAGAGAGGGAGAGAGAGAGCGGGAGAGGGGCAGAGAGAGAGGGAGAGAATCCCAATGCGGGGCTCAAACCCATGAACCGTGAGATCATGGCCTGAGCCAAAACCAAGAGTTGGACACTTAACAGACTGAGTCACCCAGGTGCCCCCTAAAATACCTTTTTAAATGTCATCGGGAGGCCTGGTGGCTCAGTCGGTTAAGCATCCAACTTCGGTTCAGGTTATGATCTCATGGTGTATGAGTTCAAGTCCTGCCTTGGGCTCTGTGCTGACATCTCAGAGCCTGAAGCCTGCTTCGGATTCTGTGTCTCCCTCTCTCTGCCTCTTCCCCACTTACATTCTTTTTCTCTCTCTCTCAGTCTCTCAAAAATAAAAAGATAAAAAAATTAAATAAAAAACAACTCTTAAAAAGTCATTGATGGAAGTCATATAAATAATTACTTTGGAGGGGGAGGGGTTTTTGAAAAGCAACATAACAGTATGAAAAGACTTTCTAGAGCAATAGAAATATTCTATATATTCATGCACATAGTCCGTATATGAATGTGTGCATACGTAATATTCATCAAGCTGAACATAAGATTTGTACATTTTACTTCACATAAATTATACTTTAATAAATAAACTAATGAAAAATAGGGAAACTATCTTGTATTCATGAGGCATTGACTTGACTGCTTGTATATAGGGCACCCCACAAATATTTAATTTTATTAACTCAAATGATCCTTCGCAGAGTCTAACAAACCAGAAACATTTCATATTATCGGTATACGTGTCCGAGAGGGCGTGTGCAGCTGGAAGTGACAGAAAACCTACAAACGGTGGCTTTATGTCCATCTCCTTCTAGTGTCATGGCAGGATCAAGAGTCCGAGTTCACATTTTGGTTCCTTTCCCTGCTCCCCCTTACCCCCCATGTCGTGATCACAAAATGGATGCCTCATCTCTACACACTGTTTCTGTATGAAATCAAGAAGAGGAGGAAAGACTCGTGAAGTTCAGTTTATTTTATTAGAAAGTTGAAAGCAATTCCTGAATCCCCGAATGGATTTCCCTTAACAAAGGATGATGAGCCAGCATGACTTTGGAGCCTCAATAATAGGGGGCCCAAGGGAGGTGGGTGAGGAACATCTATTCCGTTAGCAAATTCACAGTACTGGCTGCAGCCTATGACGCTTCTTTATGCGTTATTGTCTTTTCTACCAAATGGATGATGGTACCTGAGTTCCCTACTCACGGAATCTCACATCTGTGGCTGCTAGGGGCTGAGCCATGTGCTTTATTTATTTTATTTATTATTTTATTTTCTAGTACATTGTAAAAGAAACAAAAGCTTTTCTACGTGCTCTATCAATTAATCCTCATCAAGGTATTTTCTTACGTAAGAATGAGATCCTAATTAAAGACCTATCAGCCACCCTCCAGTTCCAGGTGAATCTCCAAAGCCCTAATAACACCTCTAGTTTGTGCAGTGAAGTGTTCTGGGAGTTTCTGGTACCCAGCCTTGGAGGACTTAAGCATAGGCTAAATGGCTATTGTCAAAGAACATTTAAAACACAAATTTTCCAATTAAATGATATCCGAGTTTCTTCCAACTCTGAGATCTCATGAAAAAACTTTGAGTTTTCCCTTGAAAGAGAAAAATGTAATCTGCAGTCTGACACTTTGACGTTCTCCGTTTTTCAATTATGGAGACCTGACTTCAAGAAATATAATGTCTTCTGTCAAATAAAAAATGAATCCTGACCTTCCATTTTCCACGTTAGGAAATGAACTGACTGTGGAGAAAATTAAGTGTGACATACTTAGGAAGGGGAACAGGAACATTCCACTGAGATAAGAACATGGGCTTGTCTCAAGCTTACGTGGCGTTGAGTGAGGAGACAGTTCCCTTGATTTCACTCTCCGTGTGGTGCAGATTTTGATACTGATTATGTTTCTTCATTAAATGTGTCCGAAATGTCAGGTTTACACCATTATTATTAGGGATGCATTTTAAAATATTCATTTAAAATATTTAAATTTAATAATTAAATTTATGTCATTAATATATAATTAAATTTAATTTAAAACATGCAATAGCTACTAATCCACTGAATGTCCACTATGTCACATAGTTGTTGTTTTTTTAATTTTTTTTTTTTACATTTATTTATTTTTGAGAGACAGAGCACAAGTGCGGGGGGGGGGGGGTGGCGGGGTGGGGAGATAGACAGAGACAAAGAATCCGAAGCAGGCTCCAGGCTCTTGAACTGTCAGCGCAGAGCCCGACGCGGGGCTCGAAATCACAAACTGTGAGATCATGACCTGAGCCGAAGTCGGACGCTTAACCGACTGAGCCACCCAGGCAGCCGCATAGTTTTTAACGAGCTGAAATGTCAAAGGATTATTTACGGTTACTTAACCCCGTCGCGCAAAAACTTAGGATATGTTGGCAAAGTAGCTCCTGACGTGGTCGATCCATTTCAGCTTATAATAATTAATGCCACCATGGTGAGTAGAACTTTGAAGGTGATGTCCATTGATTCTGAAGACAATGACCATAAAGAGGTCACTTCCACATTTCACGCAGACAGACTTGGTCTCAAGTGTTAGCAATTTTCAGGAGATGGACCAAGAAAGTTACTTTGACTCAAACTGTCTTCCACTCATGTGTCCCATCTCAAAGTATATGCTATTCTACTAGGGTTGTGAGTCTGAATGTCATACAACAGGGATTTTTTTTTTTTTAATTAGTGAATATCTCACTCTGATCTACGACTACTGTTAATGAACTGAATTAAGTTATTTTATCCAAAGGATTTCAAAACCACTGAAGAACAAAAAAACTTGGATTATCCACCTGGAAAGATTTCTTATAATATTTGAGGCCATAAATCAGAGAGATATATTTGTAGCCATGTAATATTTATGTTTCACAAATTGCTATAGAAAGAAATTTTTTGTATTGGTTTGAGAACTACAATAATAGCTTTCTGATGAAGACTATGATTTCTGACTTAGGACTTTCTAGCATGCTCAGACTGTCCTTTTAGATTATGGATACAATACCACTCCACTTGTTGAATTACTAATGGCTCCTGGTTCCCAAATTCTGAATGCAAAAGTCATGCCTGAAGCTAATGAGAAGGTACAGTTCAGGTATTCACCATCTCAAGTATTCTAGAACCAAACTGGAGTCTAACAATACTTACTTAAAATTGCCTTAAGAAAAGGTTTTTAATAAACACTAAAGATAATGCAATTTCAAAGCACGTAGCATAGGGCTTGTAAAACAAATGAAAGGAATGTTATTGGAGAACAATTTTAAAGCTATTTACTTGAGCGGAATCAACTACATTCATTAGACAATTATTTGCTGTTTTTGTTAAGGTATACTTTGACAGATAACATATTGGTTTTTAGATATACAATATAATGATGCCATATTTGTATATAAGGAAATGACCATCACACTAAGTATAGTTAACATCTGTCAGCATACATAGTTGTGATTGTTTTTCCTTGTGACGAGCATATTTAAGATCTACTCTCTTAGCAACTTTCAAATATGTAATACAGTATTATTAACTATAGTCAGCGTGGTAGACATTACAGCCCAATGACTTGACTTTTTCAGAACTGGAAGTTTGTATCTTTTGAGCCCCTTCACCCATCTGCCCACCAGCACCTCCCACCTCTGACATCTCGGTAACTACGAGCTTGTTTGTTACTGTCGTTGCTTTAAATTCTGCCTGTAAGTGAGGTCATATGGTATTTGTCTTTCTTTGTGTGACTTACTTCACTGAGCATAATGTTGCCAAATGGCAAGATTTTTTTTTATAGCTGAATAATACTCATTGAATACCACAATTTCTTCACCAATTTATCCCTTGATGGGCACTTAGATTGTTTCCATGGCTTGACTATTGCAATAATGCTACAGTGAGCATGGGGGTGAGTACATCGTTTGGAGTTAGTGTCTTCATTTTCTTTGGATGAATACCCAGAGGTGAAATTGCTAGATATACGCTAGTTCTAGGCTTAAAAGTTCTAGGAACTCCCGTACTGTTTTCCATAGTGGTTATCCCAGTTTACATTCTGACCAACAGCACACAAAAGCTCCCTTTTCTCCTCATCCTCGCCAACACCTGTTATTTCTTGTCTTTTGAGGACAGCCATTCTAACAGGTTAGATATGGGATAACCATATGATAACCCATATCCCATATGGTTTGGTTTTGCATTTCCCTGATGATGAGTGATGTTGAGCATCTTTTCATGTACCTAGTGGCCATCTGGATGTCTTCTTGGGAAAAATGTCTATTCAGATCCTCTGCCCATTTTTTACTTGGGTTGTTTTTTCTTTGCTATGAAGTGGTATAATTCTTTATATATTTTTGATATTAACCCTGTATGATTATAATGACATATGGATTGTAAATGGATTGTAAATATTTCTCTCATTCAGTAGTTGCCTTTTCATCTTGCTGATGGTTTCCTCTGCTGTGCAGAAGTGTTTTTAGTTTCATATTTGTTTGATTATTTTTTAAAAAGGCGCCTCAATACCTTTCAAATATTTGCCTTAAGTTTGCTACTTTGGTTTAGGCCATGAAGAAATCCCTTTACTCTACTGCTTCAATGTTTACGCCTAAAAAGGAATAATATGAAATAATTGTCAACATTTCTGAAACTAAATAGTACTTAAAACTAAAATAACAGAAATCTCACAAATAAAAACACAAATTTCATATTTATGCAATGTAAAAAATATGTATTTTTATTTTTGTAGAGTTTTATCACTGCAGAGGCATTCATAGCTTAAAATAGATAAAAGCAGAATGCACCAGCAATTAGTTTAGGTTGGTTTTTCGTTTAATTTCGACTATAAATATTTCATTCAATGACGCGTATCTTCATATTTATGCCTCCACTGGCTGCATAATAAATCACTAATTTGATACACTAAATTTTTCTCATTCATTTCTCCTTTGTGAAGACTTTCCGGTTTTGGTTATCAGTAAGAAGATGCCACACAACAAAACATTTGCTACAATTTTCTGAAATAGACAATCAGTTAAGCAACATAGGTGACACTTAAACAGGTAGAATATTAATGAGATATTATGCTGTCAATACAGAAGAGTGTTTACAAATGTGAAAGTATTTACAATATATTACGTGTTCAAAAAAGCCCACCCTCATCGGTACGGAACAATCCTCACTTTTAAGGAAAAATTATACAAACATTCACACGCATGTCCATGTACAAAAATATCTGGAAGTATGTAAAATAAACAGTAGAGTGGTTGTCTCTAAATAGCAAGATTATTTTCTTTCTTCCTTCTATTTTTCTAATATTCTAATTTTTAGATATTATATGTATTCCATATACATATATATTTTTTAAAGTAAGCTGATCGGTAAACAGAAAAATTGACAACTAATGTTGTTAACGTTGAGGTTAAAGCAGTGCCCTAAAACTTTTGGAAAATAATATGGTGACTGTATAGCAAGAGAAGCAGTGTACTGAATCTTTGACCCAGTAATTTTACTCCTGAACGTTCCTCATAAGAAAACAATTCAAGAGAAGCAAAATGATACATGACCAAAGGTTTCAATTGAAACTGAATAAGATTTACATTTTCAACATGAAAGTGTGGGCATAATAAATTATGACGTCAATAAGACAAAATAAAAAATGTTATGTAGCTATGCTCTAATGCACAGTTGGTGGAAATATCATTTAGCAAATTTATTTCTGAAAAACGATGATCACATTGAATTGGTATTTTATTACTGATTATTTATTTTTGAGAGAGAGGGAGAGGCAGAATCCGTAGCAGGTTCCAGGCTCTGAACTGTCAGCACAGAGCCTGATGAGGAACTTGAACTTGGGAACTGTGAGATTATGACCTGAGCCGAGGTCGGAGGCTTCACCGACTGAGCCACACCGATGCCCCTGAATTAGTATTTTTAATAAGTGCGTAATCATTGACCTACCAAACTGACTTGCAGATAATTATTCATAGCAAAAACAAACCAGATGCACTAAAATGTTTGCATAAAAGAATTTACAATAAGAAAAATTATTAATAACTTAAGTGGTGTTTCCATAATATTTTGTAGAAAAGACACGTCCTAACTTAAAAATCTTTCTTGATCGGTATTTGCATTATCTGTTATTTTTGCCCATTTTTAACACAGTTACAATGCTAACATAAATTTCGTGAATTTTGAGGGGTGAAAATATTCGATTTAATCAGCATTTCCCAAATGACAGGACTTTCATTATTTTAGGATATTTCTGTCCATATTTTTGCCTTTTTAAATTTTAGGTAACTTTAATCGTTGAAGCTACTAACATTTTCCCAGTCATATAATGTTATATATATATATATATATATATATATATATATTCATATTATCTAGTCATTCACTTACCTTTTATTTATATTGGTTCCCATGATATATTACTTTTTAATTCATATTTAACCAAATCAATCAAAATGTCTGCGTCTAGATCTGGACTTCCAAACCTAAATGTCCAAATATCAATGCCACAAAGATAGTCTTACAGTTTTTCTGAGGCATGTAAAAATATGAAGAACATTTATATATTTTAAGCCACAAGAATTCAATTTTGTATATGATAAAAGGAAGCGTCTACTTTGGTCTAATTGTAGAGCTACATCCTTCTGTGGATTTGAAATGTCACCTTTAATATAATTTAAACTCATTGATATATGTGTCTGTTTCTGAACTTATTTTTTCTATGTTACTGATCAGTATTTTGAGCCCATACTATCGTTGTAACAGTTTAATAATATATTTTGTGATCTCCGTGTACAAAAGTGTTCATAACAGGTGCTACTGTCGCTTAAGATTCCGATTTTTTTCTTGAATGATTTTTGATAATTTATGCTTTTATACATTTTCAAATTTACGTTTTTGGTTGTGTGTAGTATTTTCTTATACTTCTCCATCTTCTTCGTCTATTCATGCAACTGGTATAGCTGCATTACAGCATGTATCTAAGGTTGGTTTGTTTTCTTAGCTGATTATTTTCAAAAGACCAGTTCGTATGCCCATCAATGAAGGCTACTAGTGTGTTTTGCATTTTTTAGATTAATTCCTTCACTCTACTATTAGGTTTATTATAATGAGTATGGTTTTATCTTCTTAATTTGAATACATAATCATTTTCAATCCTTTTATTATAATAAATGAATGTCAAGCTGTATGTTTTCCTTTTAATTTCTAATCTTTTAAAAATATTTTTGATTATTTTTATTTTTTTTAAGTTTTATGTATTTACTTTGAGAAAGAGAGAGAGAGAGCATGAGCAGGAGAGGGCAGAGAGAGGGAGAGAGAGAATCTCAAGCAAGCTTCATGCTGTCAGCACGGATCCTGATGGCATGGCTCGAGAACCATGAGATCATGACCTGAGCCGAACTCAAGAGTAGGATGCTTAACCGACTGAACCACCCAGACCTCCCCTTAATTTCTGATCTTTATTATAATATGATATTTTGGTTAGAGAATATGTTGTTACTTATGAGTTTTTGACTTTCTGAGCCTAATATAATAATTATTCGTAAATAAGAGACATAGAACAATAAATATATTTTCATAAATCCATGTTTTTAGTAAAGTGTTTTTGTTCTCTGTTTATTACATACGCTGTGCTGTGTGTGTTTGGGGGGGGTATGCGTATAAGCTCGGGCATACTGACTGTACTATACCGAGACCCCACATTCTTGCTCAGTTTTGCTTAATTTATTATTAAATTAGAGAGGAGTTTGTCATCGCCTCTAAGGATGAATAATTAAATATTAAAATGCAGCCGTATAGTCTCTTCTCTTTCTTCTCTCTCTGCATTTTTTTTTTGCGATTTACAAATACGTAAAACCTTGGATTGCGAGCAACTTGTTCTGCTAGTGTTCCACAAGACGAGCAAACATTTGCAATAAACTTTAACTTGATAAACGAGCGATGTCTTCATTATGAGTAGTACGTGATGCCAAACATCACATGATCACAAGTGAGCCAATGGTTCTTGAAACTCGCTTTGATATACCAGCGCTTTGGATTACAAGCATGTTTCCAAAACGAATTTTGCTCGCAAACCAACGTTGTACTATGCTTCAAGCTCCATTCTGTCAATTTCTTTGTCAAGCTACAATCGCTTTCCAATCCAACCACCCAATTTGGTGAGGAAAGCCGTGTGGGCTGTCCATTTCCGGAAAATGACCGTGCTCTCTGCTGTTCTTTATAAGCATGAACCACAGATAGCTGCTCCTGCTGAATTCAGTGCAGTTTTAAAAGTAAGTAAACTCCGGATAATCCCCCAAAGGCTTCCCTTCCCTGTCCCTCTGGCTTTTTTATTGAGTCGCCCTTCACTTAGGTCCCCTGGCCCTTACTGTGGTGTCTTCCTGGGAGATTTTTGCATTATAGTTCTTCAACTTCCATTTCGTCTCCAGCCTGGTTGTTCTGCTTCCTATCTCTGAATATCACTCAGAATTTCTAGTTTGCTGATTACACTCTTTCTTTTTTCCAGGTTTACAATCTTTTTTTTTTCAATTATTTCAAAGGCTTTGCGACAGAACAGTAGGTATAGATGATACTTATATTATGAGACCTTGATACAATATACTCTCCACTGTAAAAGTCCAAAATCTGTTTTAAAAATGTAACAGTTTAAATCTATTTTCCTTGCTACTAGGATTTAATTTTTTATATATTGGTAACAGTGGAGTGTAATTTAAATTATTTGAATAACATGCCCTCACACAAAGGAATGGAAATAGCAGACAATCCTTTTTATGTGTAAAAAAGCAAGCTGAAAACATCGTGTTTTTCAGATGTTGGAACTACGGATGTGAAGGCATGCCAAGACGAGATTCAAAGGTATCAATTTCTTAAGTTAGCAAAAATTATTTTATGTAACACTTTCTTCGTTTTTGCTGCCTTTGGGAGTTTGATTTTAACTGGACTCTGGGAAGGTAAAAGCTCAATCTTATGGAATCCATCCACTAAAATTCGCAAACATTACTACATTTAAATTCACTAAAATTAGCAGTACAGAGTAATGTTAGTTACTCTTAGCAAAGAATACTGTTAAAAATGATTAGAAGTGTTAGCTCTAAAAAAAATATAAAGGTTTCCAACAACAAAATGCTCGTTCTGAGCTCCAGAATATATTATGAGAATAAATAATACATATTAAGGACACCTACAGATTGTCCATATCCACACCATCATCAGAGTCTATTACTCCCTTCATGGCATTGTCACCATTTAATGGGAGATGGTGTCCACTCTATCAGGTCCACTGCAAGACTCTCCTATCTGGTTTGACCACCACACTTCTGCCCCTTTCCAAAATATTCTCCACACGACACCCAGGGTGGTCTTTTCGCAGTACAAATCTGATTCTGTCCTTCGTGCGCACGTAAACCTTCAAAGACTACCCAAAACCTCCATGAAAGAGATCACAGTCCTCAAATAGGTGTAAGGCCCTGCGCATCAGGTTGGGGAAGGCATCATTCAGCTACTCTCTCTGGGCTCTGCCTCTCGTGATATCCTGTCCCACCTACACCGGCTTTGTTTCCTGGAGCTTGCCTTCTATTTTTGGTACTATGTCAAGGTTTTATTTGGCAAGTCCACCCCCTTAAATCCAGATGGATATTGTTTTTTTAAAAAATTTAATGTTTATTTACTTTTGAGAGAGAGAGAGAGAGAGAGAGAGTGGGGGAGGGGCAGAGGGAGACACAGAATCCGAAGCAGGCTCCAGGCTCTGAGCTGTCAGCACAGAGCTCAATGCGGGGCTTGAACCCGCGAACCGTGAGATCATGACCTGAGCTGAAGTCAGATGCTTCACTGACTGATCCAGCCCGGGGGATCCCGATGGATCAATATTTTAAAATAATCTTTCAAATAGCACACAATCTAACAAAGTAATGAGTCATAAAACCAAAATTTTTGAGTAAACGTGGGAAGCCCACAGAGATGGGCGGCTTCACCAGGAGGGCATCTGCTGACCCAGGTGGACCGTCAGGTTGCTTCTGAAGGTTTTACAGCTTTCAAAGGGGGGGTTCAGGCTCAAAGGGCCAGGGCCCCCTGTTTTGCTCCCCGATTACACCATTTATTTCTCTTTTATGGCCTTAGCCCTACACATAATGAAATAATTCATTACACAATCACTTATTTCTATCTCCTTTATTCCTTACCTGTTTTGTTTACAACCCACTTCTCTTTCCCTACAATCGTTTCTTGCTCGTAGTAGGGTCTTGGTAAGTGTTTGTGGAACGAGTGCACGCATGTGTGAATTAATGAATTCGCCTCTACGGTCAGTCGGTCGCAGTTGTCTTTCAAAACGACCCAAGGAAATTTCAATCCAGACTTTGATTTCTCTTCACGTTACCCTGCGCAACTCGATATTTCCATCAAAGGTAATCATTGCTACAAATCAGACAGAGGACAGGTTTGCATTGCTTACATTAGAGGAACATCACGCCTAGACGCACGATTCTTTGGTGCCTTCTGGAGGGAACTCAGAACCCCGGGCACATGGGAGCACAGTGATCATTTCAGTCCAAGCAACAGACAAGCTGTGGTTGACCTTTACGTGAAAAGAAAAGGAGAGTTAGCATGGCATTTTACTAAAGCAGCTCTGAGAAACCCTTCATCTTGTGGAGATCCGGTAATTATGCACCAGGCATTAACGCACAGGGGGTTCCTCCCCCTCCAAGAACATTTCGGCTTCCATGTCGTATATGCAGGGATCGCTTCTACCCGTCACTCCTGCACAGAGATATTACTCCAACATAAAACCAGTATCGAAAAATACAATGAAACCCAGGAGCTTGATAAAAGCATCGATTTTACCATGTTTCTACAAACACTTATGTTTGTGTCTGGTTGTTTGCTTCATTTATGGAAAGGAAATAGCCATGGTTAAATAGGAAATCTCTATCTAGGCATGATTAGGGTTCAAGGTAGAGCAGGATTGGATTTAATTTTTATTTCTCGTTCCCCGGTGAAAAATCGTCCTTTGTTAGCTCGAAAATAAAACGGGGCATATCAGGTATTTAAAAAATCCATGCACATCTTCTTTCCGTTTAGACAAACGTCTGACCCACCTTTTGGCCAGAGTCTGGGTACCAATGAAACCGTGCCCCATAGGGTTAATGAGGTTGAAACCAGCAGAAAGTGCTAAAGCTTGATTTTCGGAGAAACATCTCCCCTTCATCGACCACTGTGTCTTTTAAGACCCCACTAGCTGTCTCCTCAGAAGCCTGGACTCCAGATCCTCTGATGTGGTTCCCGCCTAAGAACAAGCAAGGTCTTGCACTCCTTCTGCCAGAGACCCAGCCCAAGACCCCATCGAGTGTATACCCGCTCTCGGTGCTTGCCCACAGTCACTTCTTGTCCCAGATAACCTCCTGGCCTCAGGGGCTGAATTTCACCTCCTTCTGTTTAGTTTATGCCCCAAAGTGAACATGGGGTAGATGTTGCGTGTTTGCTCCGTGCGCACGCCTCGTCTTTCCTCATGAACAGTCACGTTTTCTCTCCCTTCCATCAATATGTATGAAATCTCCGCCCCTGTGATCACAGAAAACTTGTTCTCTTCCTCTCCAGGGAGGCGGCATCGAGGCTTGCCTTCCTGTCTCCATGTTTGGCTGCGTCTGGAAGAAAGCCTTTCTTTGTTGTAAACCTGAGGTCTCCGCGATGGGCTTTGCTGTACATCTAGCAGATGGGTGTGGGTCCGATGACATCAACGTGGCTGTGTTGATTCAAACCCGAGTGAGATCCAGTCCTAGTCCTTAAGGGGTTCCCAACGTCGCCTCCTCCGCCGCTTGCAAATCCCTTTACTTATTCATTCATTTGATGATAATCAATCACAGCGTACTTAAGACACTCCAGCTTTCCCGCATCTGGAGAGGAAGTCCAAACTCCTTATTATCTTTCGCGAAATGTTTTTCACAGGGATTTTGCTGCGGGCTAATCTTTTCCTCTGTATCGCTCCACATCCCCAGATGTTCCATAGAACGTTGAGTTCTTGGAAGGAGACTTGATCCCCTGTTTCCTGAGGATCCTAGTTTAAATCACCGTGCCCACAGTGCACCTCTGGGAACCTGTCCCTGTGACTCCATTTATCTATGTATCAGGAATGTTTCTTTATTCACCAAGGTCCCACCAAGACTCTATGTTTTCCGTGTGTGGGGTTTTTGACGGTCTTTTGTCTTATTCCTTGTTTTGTCCCCGGAAGCCGGCGTGAGTCAGGTGCGTATTTCGCAGTGCCGACTATATTTTAGCTGGGACCGGCTAATTTTTCCCTCAGGCAATTTTGCTTAGGTGTACTCAGGAGAGGAAGGTGAGTTTCTGTCGGCTGCGTTAACAGGGATGACAAATTTTAATATCCGGCAACTAGTTTGTCTGAGGCCCATTTGGAGCATGATAGTAAATAATGTACCTGCTCGATGATGTTTCACAGAACTCTTGACTTTCCCACAACTGTTTTCCTGCTGGTTTCTTTTCTTTCTTTTTTTTTTTTCTCATGGATGTTACCCCCATTCACCCGGAATATGCCTCAGTTTTCAAACTTCTTGGTCTGAAGAGTTCTTCATACTCTTTTTTTTTTTGAATGTTTATTTTTGAGAGAGAGAGAGAGAGAGAGAGAGGCAGGGCAGAGGATCTGAAGCCGGCTCTGAGCTGTCCGTGCAGAGCCTGATGTGGGGCTTGAACTCATTAACCGCCAAGATCCTGACCTGAGCTGAAGCTGGATGCTTAACTGACTCAGCCACCCAGATGCCCCAAGAGTTCTTTATGCTCTTAAAAAAATACTGAGAGGGAGGGAGGCAAACCATAAGAGACTCTTAAAAACTGAGAACAAACTCAGGGTTGATGGGGGGTGGGAGGGAGGGGAGGAGAGGGGAGGGGCGTTGAGGAGGGCACCTGTTGGGAGGAGCCCGGTGTTGTATGGAAACCAATTTGACAATAAATTTCATACCGAAAAATAAATAAATAAATAAAAATAACTTTTAAAAAATGAAAATTAAAAAAAAGATACTGACTACTTCCAAGAGCTTTTGTATATATAGGTTATGTCTCCAGCTCTTTCCACGTTATGAATTTGCCACATTACAATTATAACTAAAGACACGTAAAGCAGAAGCATGCCTTCCATCGGCCACGGGGGTGAGGTTGTCCCCTCAGGGCAAATGGCCTCTGGAGATTCCTGCCCTAACCTCATAGGAAAGAGGAGTGAAAAGGTCAAGTGACCTCATGGTTTTCTTCCGAAAACTGTGTTGACTCTGTTGGTCTGAGGGGCCGGGAACCCCCTTCTGGGAGCTGCTGCTCTGAATTACACATTTTTCTTATTTTTCTTTCCCTAGCCCTGCATGTTCAGTCCATCAATAATTCCTGCAGCCCCAAACACTATATATATCCCAAATCTCTCCCATTCACTCAGTCTCAGCTGCTACCACCCTCGCTGGGTCTTAAAGATCCCTACATGGAGCCTTGTCTACCCCCGAAGGCGAAGGAAAGACTTCTCGTAAGATCTTCAAGACCCTTGCGGATGCTGCTTTGCAAGGCGAGAGGGACTTTGCAGATTGACCGAGTTACGGGTTTGCGACGGGGAGATTATGATGGCTCCTCGGGCGTTCCTGATGTGATCAGGAAGGTCCTAATGAGAGGTAAGCGGGCCATCAGAGTGACAAGCCGCAGCAGGAACATGGCAGCGGCCGGAAAAAGAAGGGGCATGTGGCGCTGGGTCACAAGCCAAGGAATGAGCCGAGCGGCCATCCTGGAAAACGCTGGATTCTCCCTGGAGCCTCCAGAAGGAAGGCGGTCTTGCCACCACCTTGACTTTAGCCCAGGAAGGCTGATTTGGGACGTTTGGCTTCCAGAAGTAAGGTAATCAACTTGCGTTTGTTTCAAGCCACTAAGCCTGTGTTAACTTTTCACAGCAGTAACAGGGAACCGAGGCTTCTAACCGGTGACCCTCCTTCCATTTTTTTTTTTTTTCTACCTTAGAGTCCAGTTGCCACTTCACAGCCAGACAGATCTTTTCACAGTTTAATGAGATCTTTTCCTTCCCGACTTTGAACATCCAGTGTTCCTGCCGTCCTCCCAAAAGAAAACAACCTCCTTGCTTCAGTTTGGAGTCGCCTTGGATTAACTCCGCATTCTCCAGCACACGCAGAGCAACACTGCTTTTCCACGGCTGCCCCCTCACTTACCCCTCGCCGCTTGCCCACCTTTCTGTGTCGCAAACAAGTCAGCCCTGCTTCCGCCTCTGTGGTGGCTTTGCCCTCGCTGTTCTCTTTGCACAGAATGCTGTTCCCCTTCATTTGGGCACGGCCTCCTCCTGCGTATCATGCAGGCCTCAACGCAGCATCACCTCCTCCGAGAAGCCTTCCCTGAATGACCTGTATCAGTCATGCCGATCCGTCCTGTCCTTCCCTGATCCCTGGTCGCAGCATCACATTTCTTGCTCAGTGGTGACAGCAGCGATCACCCCCCGGAACTCCGTTTTGTTTGCTAGCTTCGGTTACTTCCTGTCGGCCACCTGCCACTCAGAGAGAAGTTGTGGGAAGTGGGCTTTGTTCGCTGTCACGGTCACCAAGCCAGACCAGGGCCAGACACATAACAGAGGCCCAAGAGATACCTGCTGAAAAAAATGACTTCGTATTCCGGCACCGTCGTCTCTCTTTCTGTTAACGATTTCAACGGGCAGCTTCCCCTCGAGGATTTCGGAGAGAAGCAGGCCGTCGAAGCCTTCCCACCTGTGAGGGATCTCCACATCCCGAGAATGCAGGTGCCCCAGGAACACTAACGAATCGAATCGAAGAGCTGTGACCTTACTTGCTGCAGCCTCCTGTGGTGTGGCTCTCCGGGGACGCAGAGAGATCGCCCCCGTCCCCCAGCGACCGAAGGCTCCCCCAGGACACAGCGCCCAGGGTTGGACCTTTCTTGCACCTGGAGCCCTTTCCTTCTAGGGGCGGATGGCAGATCTTTGCCCCCAGGAGAAGGGGCAGGAGCCCTCCTCAGGTCTCAGCCTGCTGACCTAAACATTTCTCCTTCCAGGACTGTTCTCTTCCTTAAATGCACTGTCGGGGACGCATGTAAGGTGTGCTGGTAGAATCTCTCCCTTTGGAGTTCACGACCCCCGAATACACATGTGATCTGATAGTGTGTTCATCTTCTTTTTTTTTTTTTTTTTTGCAGCCGGAGTGAACCATTGCTAACTCAGCTCCGGCTGGTATGAAATGAGAGAACATTCTAGGAGTCACCGTATCTCTGTGCCGGTTCCCCCGCCACCGCACCCAGTGCCCGCCTTCCCCGTGATTAGAATTGGCTCGGAGACACTTTCGCTCTTCCGGAAATGGTAGCCCCAATAAAACACTTCCTGCCACCCCCAGCACAGCAGAGGGCACTCTTCGTTTCCAGGCGGAGCATTTTGTACATTGGAAACCTATCAGTGACGATTATCAGGGAATAGTTTTCAAACCGCACTCCTTCCGACAGAGTCTAGGAACCCTTCTTTCAAAAAGACATTAACCAAAAGTAGTGCTCTGAAAATGTCATTTGGAGCATGCAATTGAATTAATTTATTTGTTTTATGATATTTCGCAGTTAGTCATGTAAGAGACTTGCTCTTTATGTATTTGTTTTTTTTGTTTTTTTGTTGGTTTTTTTTTTTTTTTTTGTCTGCTCATTTAGATAATGCTTTAAGTACCATAAATCCCAGCTATGGCGATAAAGAAACTGCATGAGAATACCAATATCTTCTAAATACAGCATGGTCATAAGAACCCGGGCTGGCTATTTATTTTATCTTTCATCTCGACACTCGGCTTCCACTCCAAAAATGAAGTCTCCTTTGCCAGGAAATACTCATATTACGGAATTAATTTTGCAGATGGGAAAATAGTGAAAAAAGCTACTGTAAACCCACAAGCGTATAAAGTCCTTCTCAATAGAGGCACAGGCAAAAGACGGTCAATGAAATGCCCCCAAAGATGAACTAAGATCTTAAATATCTCTGCTTGTTGGAGGTCGGGTGGACGGACTTACGCTGAGTGTTATTCACAGGGTCTTGAGGCTTGGGGCAGAGAAATGAAATATGTTTTCCTAACATTGAAAGCTTGGGCTGGAGATATGTATGTATTAAGACTCCACTGCACCACAAAGTAATTGCACCAAATCTAAGGTGCTCAACTACTCAGCATTTTCCACGGGCAGAAGGTTACCCACTTTCTCCTATTACTTCCATCACCGTGAATAATCAAAATGTTTAAAAGTATACGTTATTCTAGAGATTGTTAGCCGGGTGCCGGGAAACCTGGTGACTCGTCCTGTCCTCAAGGCTAATGGGAGCACCCCTCGGAGAATCATTTGGCAAAGGTTTTCTGTCTAGGAGAGATTGTGTCCCCAGACTTACAGGGTTTGGGTTGTTTTTTTTTTTTCTTAATTTGTTTAAGTTTACTTATTTATTTTGAGACAGAGAGAGAGAATGTATGGGCAGGGGAGGGGCAGAGAGAGAGAGAGAGAGGAAGGATCCCAAGCAGGTTCCGCACTGTCAGTACAGACCCTGACGTGGGGCTCGAACTCACGAACCATGAGATCGTGACCTGAGCAGAAATCAAGAGTCAGACGCTTAACCAATTGAACTCACCAGTCGTCCCAACCCAAGCTTACAACTTTCATAGTACATCTCCCCACAGAGGTTTTCCTGAAGAAAATAAAAATAACTTCTATGTTTTAACAGAAAATATATGTCTTTGTTTCTTCTTTTTTCCCCTTAAGGTCACCATAACTTACATTAACTGGAATCTCACCACAGATTCTTTTTTTTTTTTATGTTTGGATCAATAGTTTTGAAAGTATCAATTTGAACAGTGTCATTAAAGTGTCCTCTAGCAATATTTGAAACTATATTATAAATTAGTGTACATGTAAAAATAGCAAAAGGTGGAAGTTACACATCTAGTATTCCAAACATCTCTTTTGATATTAAGAATTACCTGCTCGTTCATTGCCTTAGATTATTATTTATTTACATTTGCATCTTGACCCTTAGAAATGAAAGGTATCAATGGATATTATTTGGAATCACATTAAAAAATTTTTGAACGTTTGTTTTTGAGAGACAGAGAGAGACAGAGTGGGAGCAGGGGAGGGGCAGAGAGACAGGGAGATACAAAATGCGAAGCAGGCTCCAGGCTCTGAGCTGTCAGCACAGAGCCCGACGTGTGGCTCGGACTCATGAACGGTGAGATCGTGACCTGAGCCGAAGTCGGACGCTTAACCAACTGAGCCACCCAGGCACCCCAGAATCACATTTAATTTGTTAAAGATCATATCTCACGGAAGCAGTCTGATGCGTCCTTTAAGTGGGAAGACCGTTTCCTTACCCATAAGTGTTCCCTAAGTTTCATGCCCACCTCAGTTTTCCCAGAACGTGAACCTGAAGAAAGACAGACTGGTTCACAATGCCCCACCTACTGTTGGTGACGTGTCCCTCTCAGGAGACAGAACAGGTTAATTTCCCCTTTGCGGAGAATACATTTCACCCCGTGTTTCCCTTTGGATAGAACTCATCGCACTTATGATGGTTTACTTTTGGGTGAAGGCTGCGTCCTTCTGACCTGTGATCTCCGTGGAATCTGGTGTGTCTATTTTTACACGAGCAGACTGCTGTTTGCATCTTGTACGTGTTCCACACGGGTCTACGGAGCGTCCGTGACGTGCCGGCTGTGATTCTACAGTGAATTTCTCAGTGAATCACACGGACACCAATGCCTGCCCTCCTGAATGTGTCATTCTAATTATGAGAGCTGCTCTTGGTATTTTAACCACTCTCACACTTCTTAGCTGTCTTTAGATCTTTATTTTCCCGTGGCCATTTTAAATTTTACATTTTTTTCTTTCCTCAGAAAATCCACCCGAAACTTTAAGTAAGACAGCTTTGCATGCATCGTTTGTGGGACACCAATATTTCTATAATATGTTGTCTCATGGATTTATTTTGATGCTCCCCATCCTTTAGTCAGATCTCCCTTTTTGCCTTAGTATATATATTTTCTCATTACTACGTATTTTACGGTATGCTTACTTCATTTTCTATCATTTCACCGTAAACAAATTCTACTGCCTTTTTTGTAATGTATTCATTTATTCAATAAATTTGCTGAGCGCTCATTAATTATCATAGTTTATCGGATGATCATGTTTGTTGCATTCAGAGAAGACACCGTCCGTTCCCCCAAAATTGTTACGTTGTTCGCTTTGGGTTTCCATATTGGCCAGGAACTCTGTTTTCTGTTGAACAGTTGTGGTGGGGTACACAGGCTGGTCCTATTCGCCTTTTAAAAGAAAAGAGTGGGGGCGCCTGGGTGGCGCAGTCGGTTAAGCGTCCGACTTCAGCCAGGTCACGATCTCGCGGTCCGTGAGTTCGAGCCCCGCGTCGGGCTCTGGGCTGATGGCTCAGAGCCTGGAGCCTGTTTCCGATTCTGTGTCTCCCTCTCTCTCTGCCCCTCCCCCGTTCATGCTCTGTCTCTCTCTGTCCCAAAAATAAATAAACGTTGAAAAAAAAAAAAAAAAAAAATTTAAAAAAAAAAAAAAAAAAAGAAAAGAGTGAATAATTTATCCATTAGGTATAATATTTTATGTAGATTTTTGAAACACAACTTTTGCCACGTTAAAGGAGTTCAATTTTATTCCTAATGTGCCGAGGGCTTTTTAAAATTATAGATAGATATTGAACATTGTCAAGTGCTTTTTCTGAAAGTACTGAAGTGATTATATGACTTTCCCCCTTAAGTCTGGTCAGCTGCATCGATAGGTTATTTATTATTGAACTATTTTTCCATTCTTGGAGAAATACTAGCTGATCATGATTTATTTATTTCATGCCCTGTTGGATCGGAACAGACAATATTTTATTTCTATCTGCAAGTGTAGGTTAAATAGACCTATACTTTTTGGTACCTATCGTGTTTTTATCTGTTTTGAAATTAAGATTTTATGGTTCTTATACAATAAGCTCACTAAAATTTTTGAGAATTTTTACAGTATGTTGTTCAACCGGTTGTCCGTTGGTCAAGTTGTTCAGCTGACCTATTTTTTGCTCTTCCAAATAAAAATTCCTTTCACTCACATCATGTTAGTGACTACCGAGGAACAATTCATATTAGTGACTACTGAGGAACAATTTCTTGGCAATAAAAACACTGGGGTTGAATCACTTAAATTTTAAATACTTTATAAATGCGACCAAAATAGCTTCCAAAAAGCTTTGCGCTCCCACCAACATATTTTGAGTTTCTGCTTCTCAGCTGTGTCCGGGCATGTGGTACCAGAAAGGGACTTACCATTTGCAGGGCATTTGTCAAGAATGGATTCTGGAGCCAGCCCTGCTCCAGGGGAATCACAATTTCTGTACTTACTTGCTCATCTCATGGTGCTTTCGAGGGATTCAACGAGTTAATGGCGGAGAATGCCCAGCACCTGACACACGATCTTTGTCATCCATTTGCTAATATTTTTACAGTCAAATATTGTCATTTTCCTTTTCAACGAGATTAAGAATTTATTTTTGACCTCTGTTTGTTTCCTATGGTCTCGTTCAGATAGTTAGCTCTTTCTTCTGAGTCACTCGTCACTTCATCGTGAGATATGTGCGCAGAAAGCTAAATTTAGAGAAACTAAATTAAGAAATTCAGCGCTTGCCACATCATTTAATTTGTGAACTGTATTCTCTGTTCACCAGTGGACATTTAACTTATCACAGTCCTTTTTAATTCGGTAACTTTAAAGATTCATAAAATTAAATGTATCAATTATTCTCCTGCAGCTTTTGTCTTTTATTTATTTATACACTACAATTATAAAAAAAAAACATTCATCCATGTTTCTCTTAACCTCTTAAGGCTTTATGTGTTACATTTAAACCTCGGATCAAACTGGAATTTTGTTTGGCTAAGTAATAAGGTAGACGTCTAGCTTTATTTTTCCAAGTGACAGTAATCCCGAACTAATTAATTTATGAAACATGGTTCCTCTTCCCACAAAACGAAACTCCATCATCATCTGAATTTCTGACTTTCTTTGGGACCCTGTGCTCTGTATCATCCAATGAACTCTTTGTTTCTTTTTTTGTACCTAATGGTGTTAACCTTTGTAGCTTTATACGAAACCAATCTGGCGAAGTTCTGGCCCACCATCATTTCTCCATATTCCCAAGTGTTTCCAGAAGTTCTGTGAGGTTCACAACAGTTTTGTACTTCCTGCGGAATGGGAAGGCCACAGACACCCGCACAAGGAACTTGAATGGCGGTTAAGGCATCCGTGTGTGTACGATGCTTTTTCACAGCAATTTCTAGCTCACAGTTGTTTACCCCAATGGCCCCTCCTCATAACGTTAGCTCAGACCTTCACCTAGCACAGACTCCTGTAGGACTGTCCTGAGATGCCTCATTAGGGCAACAGGATGTTGGAGGAACATCTCCAAACAATAGCAAATTGTCCACAGCTGAAAAATTTTGGCCCGGCACCATTTTGTTCACAAATATAGTTTTTCAAGTCTCCAATTTCGCTTGTTCAAGTTACCTGATGTAAAGGTGTCGCTAATGTCCTAAATTTCCTCGTTCATTTCTGTTTTCACGTTTATTTATTTTTGAGAAACAGAGAGAGACAGAGCACGTGTTGGGGAGGGAAGACACAGAATCCAAAGGAGGCTCCAGGCTCCGAGCTGTCAGCACAGAGCCTGACGCGGGGCTCGAACTCGTGAACCGTGAGATCATGACCTGAGTCGAAGTCGGACGCTTAACCTACTGAGCCACCCAGGCGCCCCGTGAATATCCTCATTCTTAACCTTGGGGAGGAGCATTTCAAACCTGCTATTTCTTTCTGAGGCATCACTTCCATGCAATTCACCTATAGTTTTGCTGACTTGACTGCGGTAATTCTGTTTCACTCCGTCTCCTTGGCTGAGAAATTGTCAGCGCTACCCTCACCGCACCCAGTGTCCCTGCACTGGCCTCTACCCTACTCTACCCACTTGCATCATCTCTACACCAACATTAAGAGTTATCTTCTCCTACCCTGGATTAATCATCACCGCCTCCAGAAGGACCCTTGAGGGTTTCCGATAGCCACTTACATTAAATTGAAACCTCTTATGCTAAGACCCTGAACAATTTTGTGCTTTGCTTCAGTCAGCTGGTCCCTTTCCACTGTTTCTGATAAACAAAATCACTTACACCTATTAACCTTTATTCCTATTGTAAAGGAATTCTCTCTATCTGTCCTTGTCCTTTCCTTCAAATCTCTCTTCCAGTCTCGTTTGACTCCTGAAATGTTTCTTATTTCCAATGTCCCTGGCAGTCCATTTCCGCAAGTTCTCTGAGTGCTCCTCCCTTTTCATTTATTTATTAAATATTGGACAATTTTGGATCCCAGAGAAAATGCTGTCTTTAGACCGTCATAACACAAAGTAATATTCAAAACATTAACTAATCATGAAGAGCATTGAGTCATGTATAGAATTCCTGAATCACCATACTGTACCCCTGAAGCTAATAGAACATTATATGTCACCTAGGCTCCATTAATAAAATATTTCTTTTTTTTTTTTAATTTTTTTATTTTTGGGACAGAGAGAGACAGAGCATGAACGGGGGAGGGGCAGAGAGAGAGGGAGACACAGAATCGGAAGCAGGCTCCAGGCTCCGAGCCATCAGCCCAGAGCCTGACGCGGGGCTCGAACTCACGGACCGCGAGATCGTGACCTGGCTGAAGTCGGACGCTTAACCGACTGCGCCACCCAGGCGCCCCAATAAAATATTTCTTACAAGAAAAAAAAGGTTAACTGAGCAAGTTACTTCTCTATTTCTTCTGCAAAAAGGAAATAGCACTGCCTACATCATATTGTTATTTCAGGATTATACGACTTGTATATGCAAAGTATTTGGAGCCTATCTATCCAGCTTTAGTTTTTATCTGTCTACTTTCTCCGCGTTCGTTCATTTTGTTAGCTATTGCCACAATTACTTCTTCAAAACCTGATCCAAATCTTTGAAGATTATATGTGCTCAATGACATTTGTCAAGTGATATTTACTCAAGAATGAATGGTAATACACCTGTGTGATTCCTCTGACAGTGTTCTTTGGTGAGCATGTATGATACAACTGAATATCTTCATATTAGGATCTATCTTAAAAAATGCCCATTGTTGGGGCCCCCCGGGGGGCTCAGTCAGTTAAGCATCCGACTTTGGCTCTGGTCATGATCTCGCAGTTTGTGAGCGCAAGTCCTGCATCAGGCTCTGTGCTGACAGCTCGGAGCCTGGAACCTGCTTCGGATTCTGTGTCTCCCTCTCTCTCTGCCCCTCCCCAGCTCATGCTCTGTCTCTCTTTGTCTCTCAATAATAAATAAATGTTAAAAAAAATTTTTTTAAAGGCCATTGCTACAAACTAAAGTGTTTTGACTATGTCATCTGCTCAAACTAGTTGACTTGCAGCTCGAATGATAATGAGTACTTGTCTCCTTTAATAATTAACAAGACAATTAAAAACATTTAAATTTTTTTACACATTACAGAACCATCACAATTTAAAAAACAAGCTATTTGTTTCAACTACAATTATATCGTGCTTTCTCTCTCTCTCTATATATATATATCCCTGAAATTTTCAGAAATGTATTCATTTGATAAATACAAATTTATCCATTATGCTCAAACATTAATCTCATAAAATGGCATTCATGATTACAATGTTAGTGTTTTACTACAATATGTGTTCTATAATCCCATGCCAAGAAATGAAGGATTCTCCTTTTATTAATCCCATAATGACATATAATAAAATGGAATTTAGCCAAAGATAAGATTTGTGGACTCCAGCACCAAAATAGTAAAGTGTCAATTTTGTGTTGTTTTAAACTTCTGTGAAACTTATTCTGTCTTTTTCCTCCCCTTTACAGACAGGAAAAGAAAATTGTTATAGCTGAAATAGCCTAATGGGCCCTCATTTTTAGCAGTTGATAGATATTCAATGATTAGAAATTTATGATTTGATTAATTCTTCTGAAGGATAATTATATAGACCTAATTTCATTTTTTTTTAAATTTTTTTTAACATTTATTTATTTTTGAGACAGAGAGAGACAGAGCATGAACAGGGGAGGGGCAAAGAGAGAGGGAGACACAGAATCTGAAACAGGCTCCAGGTTCTGAGCTGTCAGCACAGAGCCCGACGCAGGGCTCGAACCCACGGACCGCAAGATCATGACCTGAGCCCAAGTCGGACGCTTAACCGACTGAGCCACCCAGGCGCCCCGTATATAGACCTAATTTCAAAATATTTCATTTTTTTTTACAGTTTTTTTTTGAGATATAATTGACATAAAACACTGTGTAAGCTTAAGATGTACGGTGTGTCGATTCGATACCCTTATAGATCGCAAAATGATTGCCACCATAGGTTAGCTAACATCACTATCTGGTCACATAATGATTCTTCTTCTTTTTTCTTTTTTTGGTCTGTGTGGTAGGGATATTTAAGACATACTTTATGTGCAACTTTCAAGAATATAATACAGTACTGTTAATTACATTAGATCCTCTGAACTTATTTGTCTTATGACTGGAACTTTGTATCCTTTGCAAACATCTGCTCATTGCCCTCTGCCCCCAGGCTCTGGCAATGACCCCGCCATGCTATCTATAAAGGGATAAAGAGCTGTAGATAGAAATATGGGTGAATATTATCCAACTATGAACAAGAAAGAAGTCTGACCATTTTCAACAACATGAATGAATGTCGAGGGCACTCTGTTAAGTAAAAATATTTCTAAATTAAACATTTTAAATCATTTCAATGTAAGGACAGGAACCTTCCCAAGTAGCCAAAACATGGCTACTTCTATCAAAATTTTGAAGCTGTCTGCACTTTTTTCCCCCAAATTAAAGAAATCTGCCAGATAATTATAAAATAAAATTAGAAAACATAATTTCCAAACACATAAACAATGCACTTCTAACATTTAACTAGAGACTTTTTTTTGTTGTTGTTAATGCAGAGTCTTATGCTTTAGGTCTAGAGTGAGCTCTGAGATTATGCATTTCTTTTTTTTTTTTATGTTTATTTATTTTGAGAGAATGAGTGAAACAGAGCAGGGGAGGGGCAGAGAGAGAGGGAGAGAGAGACTCCCAAGCTGACTCTGTGCGGTCAGTGCAGAGCCCAGTTTGGGGCTTAAACTCACAAACTGTGAGATCATGACCTGAGCAGAAATCAAGAGTTGGACGCTCAACGACTGAGCCCCCCGGGGGGGGGGGGGCCCTAACTGCAGACTTTTCTGAGTACATTCAGTGAGAAGAGATGGCTTCCTGTAGCTCCTCTATGGCAGAAATTTAACTTTTCTGAAAACCATGAACACCCAGTATCTTCTCAGAACTCCTGTCTCAGTGGAAACCTGCTGGGGTAGAATCGCAACGTGAAATAATTCCTCCACTTCATTTCTTCAAGTTTTGTGGTATATTTGTTGTTTTTTAAAATAATTTTCACGCCACCCCAAGAAACCCTTTAATCACCAAAGAAAATTGTGTGGGTAATCTTTTAAATGGAATTGACTCTTGTAGTGAAGAAGTCTCTAAAAGGACCAGAAATTGATCCCTCCTTCTGAAAGTTCAAGACGGTGAACTTTTATGATAAACTGTAAAAATGCAGATAAATGATGTAATAATTACTTCTCACATGAACCGTCTATGAGTTGCTTTATGTTCTTTTAGAAGCCATAAATATCTCCATATTGCAAAGTAAACATCATTTGAAAACACACTTACGTTATTGTATTTTGGATGGACATTTATTTATTTATTTTTACGAAATGATATATTTCAACATCTGAAAACATGAGAACACCCTGGTCCTGTCCCCAGGTATTGTCCATCTTTCATTGTTTTGCATACTTTTTCCAGACATTTTAAAGACAATTCCAAAGGCAACTATTAGCTGACGTTCACATTGTTTAAAATACACTTAATTGTAAGGGCGCCTGGGTGGCTCAGTCAGTTAAACATCTCTCTTTGGATCATTAAAAAGATTGTTTTAAATATATTTTATTTTATTTTTATTGTTTTTTTTTTAATGTTTATCCATTTAGTGTGTGTGTGTGTGTGAGAGAGAGAGAGAGAGAGAGAGAGAACAAGTGGAGGAAGGGCAGAGAGAGAGACGGAGACACAGAATCTGAGGCAGGCTCCAGGCTCTGAGCTGTCAGCACAGAGCCCCACGCGGGTCTCAAACCCATGAACCTTAAGATCATCACCTGAGCCGAAGTCGGATGCTTAACCAGCTTAGCCACCCAGGCACCCCCTCTACTCCATGTTTTTAAAAACTTCCTTGAAAAAAAAATTAAAAAAAAAAGAAAAGAAAAAGGGGCGCCTGGGTGGCGCAGTCGGTTAAGCATCCGACTTCAGCCAGGTCACGATCTCGCGGTCCGTGAGTTCGAGCCCCGCGTCGGGCTCTGGGCTGATGGCTCGGAGCCTGGAGCCTGTTTCCGATTCTGTGTCTCCCTCTCTCTCTGCCCCTCCCCCGTTCATGCTCTGTCTCTCTCTGTCCCAAAAATAAATAAACGTTGAAAAAAATTAAAAAAAAAAACTTCCTTAATAACTGGTGAAGCTGTTTGAGTGGTGGTTTCATTGCTGTTTAGTATATTTTAAAAACTAAATTTGAAATTCAATCAATACGGAGAAGGCTCATGAAAACGTACTATGAATAAAGGTTACGTTTAGTCAAATTCTGAGGTTTACCTGAGGTAGTTTTTAAGAAAGGATAGAAGTCTCAATCTACACAGTTTAAGAAAATCAGTCTGTTTAACTTTAAGTAGATACAGGTGAAATTAACAGGTGCTTTCATGCATGTATTTTTTTTTTTTTTTTAAGCAGCCAGCCACATTCTGCAGACTCTCTTTGGTCTATGCATCTGTCAGTGGGTAGTGGAAACAAGAATTTTCCCGGGTTGCTGATCCCCCCCTCCAGGAGGGGAAATGAAAGGTCAGAGCACTGATTTGCCGACTGCTTGCAGACAGCGGAGTATTGGTGGCTCTCAGCTAATCTTAACACCAGAGATTTCCAGTCGGGGGAAAGTTCATTTCTAAACGATGGGCAAAGCCCTTGGAGACCGGCCAGACTTGTAAGAACGAAGTCCATTGTTCCTGGGGTTCTTTCTTCCTAAAAAACCAAGTCCACAGATTGCCGAAGTAACTTTAGACCCATTCATTGTAATTGTGTAAAATTTCAAAGTTTTGAAGCAGTCAGTGCGGGGGGGGGGGGTGGGGGGAATAATATAATGACAAACAGGCAGGAGGAATTGATACATGGTGTGTACAAACACACACACATGCGCCCGCGCACGCACCCACACGTACAGAGCTAAAATACCAAAGTAGTTGTCATTTACTGAAATGAAGTATGTGTGGATTATTTTGTACACGTTATTTAAATTACCCTCAAGATACGCCCTGGAGACGTGTGTAATGACTCCGTTTCATTGGCCAGCAAACTGAAACGTAAGCAGATGGGTAAGTTGCACCTGTTTGTGTGGACTGTACGTGTTCACCCTGACCGTCGTCCACCTCTGTGGCTCCCAAGCTGCCGCGCGTCCCACAGTCTACCCGTGCATCGTGCTGCCTATGTTTCGCATTCTTTATTCAGGGATGGAATAGTACCGTCACCCCCATTTTACAGGCAGTACAACTGAAGTTTGGGGAAACTAAGTGTCTAAGGCCATAGGGTGGGAGGGATGGCCGGGAGCCCACTCCAGTGCTGGGCAAACCCACCAGCGGAATCAGCGCTCGCTGATTTCTGGGCTGGGCTGGGCTTTGCAAGGATGACGGAAAAGGGGGTAACAGATGACTCCAACCATGTGCCTGCAGTCGTACCCCGGGTCATTGTTGTGGTTCATCCTGATGCCCCACGCCTGTGTTGCCATGGAGGCTGGTGTCTTCCCGTGACATAAAATGTTTTCCCATCATGCGCTAATTTGGGAGCTTCTTAAAGAAAAGATCGACTCTGGCAGAAATTCCAATGCAACCCGACGGGCTTGGAAAAGGAAGGCCCTTTATCCATTTCCAGAGTTAGGACAGTAAGTTCCTTGACTCAGATTACGATAAGCGAATAGCTGAGAAAGTGCTTTACCAGCGCAAAGAGGGAGGCCAAGAATTAATGCAGATTTTTGTTGGCTGGCATTTGGAAAGCCCAGTAGTAATCTTTGTGTACTCTTAGACACTGTGGTCGCAAACTTGATTTTAATTACGTGTGTTAATTCGGTGGTTTAATGAAAAAGAATCTGCTAAATTATTTACAAGTGATAAATTATAGAGAGGTATGCCGGCATGGCCGAATGGCGTGTTCCTGCCAGAGAGAGGAGGCGGAAGGTCATTAGCGAGAGGCAGATTCCAAAAGCATGGACCTTGGTCTTCTGCACGGCTTAGGAGCACCTGAATCTACATCCAGCTCTTGGGGATACGCACACCCCACGTGTCCGTGTGTGATCTGCTGGGTGGAAACCTGGGCTGGGAAGCCAGCGACTAGGTTTTGGGGTGACTTTATCTTATGAAGGTGGTGACTTCTTATTTAACCTCAAGATGATTTTCCACTTTTTTTTTTTAATGATAAACTCTCACTAGAGGGTAAATATGCGAAGCTGGAGAAGACCCAGACTGTCCACTGGAGTTTCCATCCTGGCGGTAAATGAGCAGTTAAAGTTAGCCTAGCCGGGTTAGCTGCCATCAGTGAGAGGGCTCGAACTACCAGGGGACCCTCGCAAAGAAAATAAAGTGGGGGAGGGAGGCAATACTTTAAACTCCACCACGAGATCTATTTTATTTTTATTCTACCTCTGTCTCATTGGTCACGTATCGTCTTTCACTACTGAGCTGGGCCCAGGTAAACACCTATTGGTGTGGAAGTTACGTGAATTCATATTTGCTTGCCTGTTGTTTTTTTTGTTTTGTTTTGTTTTGTTTTGTTTTTTTGGTCTTCAAAAGTGGAAGACACGCCAAGAGTAAAATTGAAAGAAATCTCCGTCTTTTTTCTGTTTGCATAATAATTTTATTTCAAGAGAAACGTCAATGGACTTGGAGTTGAAACCGATTTTTTTTTTCACTGATTCAAGTTTATGTGATTTTGAGAGACAGCACAAGCTGGGGAGGGGCAGAGAGAGAGAGAGAGAGAGAAATCTCAAGCAGACTCCTCGCTGCCTCGCAGAGCCCAACTTGGGACTCGATCTCTCACACACAGTGAGATCATGACCTGAGCAGAAACCAACAGTCAGACGCCTAACCAAGTGAGCCACCCAGGCTCCCCGAAACCAATTTTTTTTTTACCTCTGTAATGAATTATTGGGGAGGTGGAAAGAAATTCTTTACACAGAGTGGGGCATGGCGTAGACATGCTACTTTTTCTTCCTGAGTTTTCCATAGGATGTATTTGGCTCGCAAGAACAGAAACACCCCTCAAGAAGTTGAAGGAGATATTTGTTCTGTCTTGAGCCAAGAAGCTCAGGTCAATGGTGTCTCAAAGACCCAAGTTCTTTCCAGGACTCCACTCTGCCGTGCTCAGGGTGGGTTCCATGTTCAGGCTGGTAGCCGAAGGGCGTCCGCGCCTGCCTCGCGTGTGGACATATGCACAGGGAACTCAAAAGCCATCTCTCCTTGTAAACCTCTCCTTGGCATGAAGAATCCTTTCCAAGAATTTCCCAACAGACCAGTTCGAGCCATTTGTGGAGACGGTAGGCCAGGTTCTCCTGAAGCACGTGGAAAGAAAAAGGGGTAGATACGTGAAACAACATCAAAGTTCTCTCAGGAAGGAAAAAGAGTTTCAGTAGCCAACAAGCGTGCAAGGCCAAGTGTTAGAAGTACAGGATTATGTCTTGGTTTGAGTTGGTCGTTAGAACACGTAAGCAGTTTGTTCCGGGCTACAAGGGATGTGAAGCAAGAGATTAGCAAGCTCTTTGCAGGGACTGGAAGCTACGGTTTGGTGCAGTGCTCGACTGTAGCTCCTTTCTGCTGTTCCGGTTCCCATGCTTGGCGAAGGTGGCCGTGTATGCTTCTGATGTAAAGTCCTTAATTGACTTCCTCACTAAGGCTGCCCTCTCAATTTATGGTCACTAATTCTTATTCAACTTGCCAACGCACATACTGCCCAAGTAATTTGCCCTTTTGAAGTTCTACGCTAGAATACGCACCTGTTAAGACTCTGTGTGGTCTGTGTACCCGTCCCTATCTTTGCTGGAATTAGAAGATTAGGCAGGCATCTAACACAAAGGAAACCCACTTCTGTGCTTTTGACTGGGTAATTTCTTGATTTCATTCCTTTAGCATTTACCTCAGTTTGGCCCTGCAGACCTGAAGTCGGCCATGTTGTTTCCCCGATGTCAACAGACTTTTGATTTATTTCAGCACAGCTCTCCAGAAGCCACACTTCTTGTCCTCAGGGAATTCCACAATATTCTTATTTCCTGTGGGAAATGAGTAGATGTCCAACGACAAGGTCAGGAAACAGAAAAATGTTCTGGAAAAGCTTACGCCTGGGCTATTAAGTTCACACAAACAGGATTTATTGACTAAGGGGGAGAATGGCATATTATCTCACCCTATGTTTGTATGACTACTGTTGAGATTATTGGACTAATGGAGCAACTCCAATGGATATTTTTGCCTATTTTCCTATCCGCTCCCAAACTTCTGTTTCTTTTCTTTTTCTTTTTTCTTTTGTTGGTTTTGTCTTGTTAATCATGGGTGGTGACGGTTACTTCTATTTTCCCACAGGCTCCTCATTGACGATCCAGCCAATTTCCAGCTGAGTGGAAAGGCAAAAATAAATTTATTTGATAGGGTTTTCCTTCAGGTTTGTAGAAATATTCATGGATTTACAGTTGCTCACATCTGTGCTCATTCTGACTTCAAATGGTCACATACGGAAATCTATCTCATTTCTTTGCCTGACTTTCTCAAGTGTATGCACGATGTCACTTTCCTCCTCCATCTTGAGAAGGAGAAAGCTCTGGCTCTTGTCTCTGATAAAACGAAGCCCCTTGTCCTGGCGTTTGGATGACTTTGGTGGCAGGGTTTCTTCCTCACAGGGCCCATGAGTCTTGGTACTCTGAGCTATAGGACTTCGGGACCTCGTGTGTCTCCGTGGAAAATGACCTGGTTGTTTCCTTCTCCTTGGAGTTTGAATTCTTTCAAGTCGGCTTTTAAAATAGCTTCACTGTGTGCTGCGTCTCCGTTATTCTCACTAAAGTGAAATATTATTTGGACTGTACTGGCTGGTAAATGTTCTAGGAGCATGATGTAAATGTTCTTCCTGGAAACAACCAATCCATTCCTGCAAGACCTTAAATTACACTTGCTCTCCGTTCTCCTTACTCATTCGATAATGGATCTTTTCTCACTTTCTTCTGCTCATTAATATTTTCCTCTCCTATTATTTGTCATTATGGTCTATAGCTGTTGTTTAACTCTCTAAGGCTATTTATACCATTTGCATGAATAATGCTACATAAAATAAAACAGTACCGCAGCAGAGATTAAGGAAACTCACTTTATAATATGTGATTAATTGTGCCTACTCGTCCCATAATAAATTAATACAAAATGTGCTTCATCATATGTTATGGAGATATGTAACGCATGAAAAATATTCTATGCTCTGCTTTAATCAGCGTTTTATTCCAAATTCCATTATCATCTATAAAATACTTTGAAACTGTTCATAGGCAACCCAGACAACATAATACTTATTTCAAGGAAAACAATTTGATGTTTTAACCTTAAGTATTACATCTATATGGCAGTAAATAAAAACTAGTGAGATTTAGCTTCTTTTCAATTATTTTGATCACTTCTAAGCAAGCAAGTTTTACATAAATCAGCGCATGTCGTTAATTGGAAAAGCTTATGAAATATTAAAGCAAGAGATGAGACTTGGACAGTTTACGATTTCAGCCTAAGTCCCAGCTCAGTGTGTGAATGTCAAAAGTTCCTTCATATCTCAGCATCTCAGTGGCATCACCGGTAGAATGAGAATAACACTAATATCTCTCCTACCCTCATCACAAGGTTGTTGTGAGCATCGAATCCAGTAGTGACCTTCAGAGTACTCTGTACATATTAAAGCACCATGCACATGCAAGGTGTAATTATGACTGATTCCAACTCTCTGAAACAAAAAATGCCTGTTCATGAGTATTCCCCCCTTCTCACCGCGACCGTAGGAACCTCATGCTGCTGTCAGCCCCGCACACTGTCAATCTTGGCCAACTTGCTTGGGTTTGTGTCGGTTCCTAGGGGTGCTTTGCCCTCCTGAGTTTCCAAGGCACCTGTGGTACCAGCTGAGGAGCCCCTGAAAACTCTGCCATGCTTTGGAACTCCCTCGACTCCCTCCAACCTCCGTGGCTGCCACCCCAGCCTCCTGGCACCTCAGTGGTAAAACAAAGTCATGCTAAGTCACGAAGAGTTTAGCCCTGTTGCTACTGCGTGACAGTGTAGGTACCAACTTAACCTCTTAACCATTCTTTTGCACACCAAAACACTATTATAACCCCCTCTCGTGGAATGGATTTGGTCGTTCACATTAACTAATGAGGATTTCAAGGAATCGCACTTGACCAGTGGAAACAGCCAGTGCCCCACCGGCTCCCCAGAGTTCAGCATATTTTCTGTGAGCGTTTGTACCCCTGGGTGCGAATCTCAACAAGAGGGAGGGCTTCATTCTTACCACTTGGACTCATCAGGGAAGGCTATGTTTGCACAACGGTAGCAAAACAGCACACAGCCCAATCTCTTTCTTCAGAGTGCTCGATGGCTCACTGGGGCAATCTAGGTTGTGGGGGAGGGGAGGTGGGAGGTATGCAACAAGAGCTGTTGTCCAGATGGTCATTCAGGGCCCAGTGGGATGGAAACCCCATCACCCACAGCCTCACCAGGTGCTGTAGAGGAAGAAGGAGAGGCCAGAGAATCGTGTAAGACCTTTTCTTGCCTCAGACAAGATTGGCCAACATCACTTCCACTTGCCCGTCTCGGCAAGAATTAACCGTGCTGCAAAGGACCTGGTTGTCTTCTCTTTGAAGAAAGGAGAAATGGATAACGTCAACATTGTTGAGGCCTACCTCTTCTCTTCTCATCAAATCCCACCCCATGCAGAGGCGCTAGGACAGGGCCTGTGGGATGCTGGGACGTGCTGGCTCAGAACAACCTATGACCAGTAGAAGTCCCTAGTTTGTCTCCGCATCCTCTCCACACACACTGTACCTACCTGCAGGCCCTCCATGGACAAGTGGGGATGTGAGAAGGCAGAAAAGTCGGCAGTACCATATTCCTTTGCACGTGGACTGTACCCACATCAGGGGTCTCATGTAGGAGATCAGAGAAGGTAGCGAGTTGTCGCTTATTCAACCAGCTTTGTGAAGGCAACAAAGACCGTTTCTTCCACTTTTGTTTCTTGTAACAATTGCTTTTGCATCCGTTTGTTATTTACAATTGCTTTTTTTGCAGCGGGGGGTGGTTAGCTGCAGAATAGAGTTGACCCAGCTTTCTGCTGGAGACCCTCAAAAGGGTTTTGAGTAGCAGGCAGACCAATGAAAGGGGGAATCGTGTAGATGGACTTTTCCGATCTTCAGGGCCATGGGGAATTTGGATGGCAACCCATCCATCTTGGACTGATGGATGGACAGGAAGTTTCCCACCCACCCATCTTGATGCAGAAGCTCAAGAATGATTGTGGCAACCATAATTGGAATACATTTCCCATATCTGAGAATGATGCCCTCTGCCTTTGACTTTTAGAACTATGACTTTCAAACACCCTTTCATAAAGACATTTTCTAGAAAGTAAGACTCAGGCTTATATATTTCCATTTTAACTAGAGACACTGTTTTAACCAAATGATTCAAAATAAGCAGGGGTTTCAAGTAGGACTGTTCACGTTTTAACCTAAGGACCTAAGCCAATCTTGAAGCATCGCACTTATAGCATTACATAGATATTCCCCTTAAATCAGAAAATAACAGGACTATGATTTGCTTGGAAATATAGAAAGACTTTAGGCCCACTGACAAGCTGAATGAGGGATGATCCATTGCTAGGATTTGACTACATCTTATTTTCTTGCAGGAGAACACTCCCTGCACATGAGAAACTTGGTTATTGTTTTTTTTAATTTTTGTCCCCCAAGAGGTAGTTTTCTCAATTTTGAAACTTCATAAGGTAACGACTCTTGAACAGAACAAAAATTTTTCTTTCAGCATTTACGATTTGGCTGGATTGGAAGGGAACAGGAAAACACAGAGGACATTCACAGTCATGTATTGCACTGCCCCTGATAAAATCCTTCTAGAACATGTTCTCTCATTAACCATTTCCAAATGTCTGTTAAGAACATATTTCACTGTCCCCCTCTTCCCTATGTTCCATGTCTAAATGGCAAAACCCAGAACTCCTTGAGTGTCTTTCACTCAAGTAAAAAGTAGGCTTCTTTTTCATTCTAGATTTTTATTCATTACGGAGCAAGTATTGGTAGCAAAAAGTTTAATTTGGAGTGGGAATTATGCTTGTCATATAGCAGAGAGCCACAGGCCAAGGAAAGAGGGAGCCAGCAGAAGCAAGGGTCACACCCAACAGGTCAGCTCCTTAGGAATTTGTGACTTGAGTCTTATGGATTTTTTTTCATTCTTATTCTGCCTCACATTTTAAAAAATAATGTATTTAATGTTCTTTTTAAATTGAAACTTTTAATAGCCGTGTAGAATAGTAAATACTGCAAAAAAAAAAAGAGACATCTAAACAGGAGCATTGAGAGCATTTGTATTTTTTCAAAAGAAAATGCCCTGTAACTGGGATCTGAGAGGACTACAACGTTAAAGAGGTAGCAGCACGTGAAGCTTATGTGGTTCTTACTGAGACCAAAGGCAAGGATATGGTACACCGGTGGGGACACCCTCCCTGCCTGCAAGCCATGGACGGATGCATTAGAGAGGCCATTTCTCAGGTTCATCTAGTTCAACTCAACAGGAATTGAAAATATAATGTTGAAGGGTGGCTCCGTCGATTCAGCCTCCAACTTCAGCTCAGGTCATGATCTCACGGTGCGTGGGTCCGAGCCCCGCGTCGGGCTCTGTGCTGACAGCTCAGAGCCCGGAGCCCGCTTCGGATTCTCTGTCTCCCTCTCTCTCTGCCCCTCCCCCGCTCACGCTCTGTCTCGTCTGTCTCTCAAAAAATAAATAAACGTTAAAAACCGTTAAAAATAAATAAAAGATAATGCTACAGAGAGCCCCAAGATGATCCGCAAAAATACTTTCATTTCCACAATTTGTTTTCCTCGTTAGGATTTCAGACTCTTTTCCACCGTTTCCTGAAGGGAGTTTAAATTTCTTTTTCTTCGTCAAGGCTTCTCCAGCACATGACCCCCTAGCCCAGCACCGTCACCATGGGAACCCACCCTGCATCTTCGGTGGACTTGGGGTCCCTGGATGAAGGTGAGGGTCGAAGGGGAAGCCAGCCTGCTGAGCCCTGACTGTTGACCACAGGCACAGCTGTGGTGTGAGCGCCTGCTGATGGCAAAGGACCATTCCGTCCCTCGAGGCGCTCTGCTGGCTTTCAACATCAAAAGAAAAAAAACAAACAACCCTGTGGTTTCCTTTCCTGCAAATGCTTGCTTCTGATGATGGTTCAACTAGCAGTGCCTTCCCGAGACCTGTGATTGACAGGGCATAGCAAACAGCTGAACCCGCTTTCTATAGTTCCTTTACGTGCACTTAACTTTCCACGTCAACTGCATTTCTAAATTAACGTTATCTCCAAACATTCAGCTATCACTTAGCGAGTTCCCGTTCTACGTTCGGGCCCTGTTAAGTGCTTTGCGTATGGTACTCTATCTACGTCTTGCAACAATGGTGAGATCGATTCTGGTATTGTTCCCATTTCGCTCGCGACAAAACTGAAGCCCAGAGAAATCAAGGGCATTGTCTGAGTCATATTACCAGTAGGACATGAAGCGGGGATTCAAGACACAGTCTGGCTCCAAATCTACGCTTGCCATCGAAACACCACATTTAGTGCGTGGCCTTATAATTCAGTAGACTTGGTCTAGGTTGCTGCCTGGAAACATACTGAGCGGCAGCCCTCTGTGCAGGAAGGTGTCCAATGAGCGCCCCTCCACCTTCCTAACTCGTCACTTCACCATGACCTTACTCACCCGAGGCCTCGCGCCCTCAGCCATTTCCCCACCCCGTCGGATAACCCTGGCCCTTTTCCACCCATATGCTCTCTCTCTAGCCTCAAACTTCCCACCCCAAAGGGTTTCTCCTGTCTCCTAGGTCATCATTCTGTTCTCATCTGGGTAATCTGCTACCTGTAGCCACAACAGCAGAGTTTGGTCCCGCTCCAAGTACTGGAATCCATCCCAAAGAGGTGGGTGGGGCCACAGCACCAGAAGGCTCTGGAAGTCAGCAGCAGGGCAGCCTCTGTGCCCTGGAGCAATGGCCCAGGCTCGGTAAATAGAGGAGGATGCACAGGACAGGCTCGCAGGGTGGTGATGGAGTCAAGGCTCATAGGGAGCTTTACAGGCCCAGACAATAGCTAGAAGCCACCTGGGCCACATGAAAGTCCTGAATTTTGGTTTAGACATCAAATTGCGTGATCACAGAAGTGGACTTCTCTACAGTTCAAGGGCAAGAGACATGGCTTAAGAATCTGTGATTCTAACCATTCTCACCAGATGATGAGAATTACAAGGAGTTTTCTTTTCTTCTTTATTCATTTCTTCATGTTTCCCCAAGACATTCTCCAATGAAACACTGGTATGTTTGTACCTCCAGAAAAACCAACAAATTCTACAAAAGCTCAGCGGCAGGTATAACACTGTACGGAGAGGTGTTAAAGGGGAATTTGGGGCTATGCTACCGCAGAGAGGGCACCTATGCTAAGGGGGTCAGTACCCCAGAAATCACATCATGAGGTCTCTGCCTACCTGGGATGGATGTTAGCCAAGGAAAAGGAGATGACAAATGGACTGGAAATCTTACTTTCTGAGGTGGAAGAATGAAAGAATCTCTAGGCTGACGAAGCAATCATTTATAGGAAAGAGTCATTCTTTTAAAAAAGGAGGATAGTGAATTTGTAGAGGTTTTAATAATCATATTTTATGTGATCCACCAGGGCAGTAGGAATCTAAGTGTAAAAATTTTAGAAAGCGATATTTCAATTCAATCAAAGGAAATAATTTTATCACCTAACACAGATATACAAAAAATGAAATTGGGTGATTCCTTGCAGCGGTGAGGTCCCCTACCACTTAAGGTGTTAAACGAGTGTCAGACACCGATCTACTCTGGTTAACCTGAAGATTCTTGCTTTCATGCACTTAGCCCTCAGCTCGGACATTGATGGAGCTCCTACAATCGTCATGTGTTGCGCTATGTCACGGTGATGTGAACACGATCGCATTAAGACAGTATCTTGTCTTTTATCAGCTCATACCCTATAGAAAATACAAAACAACATGTGCTGTCATAGTGTGTAGAATGTGCTGCGGTGGCCCAAAGGAGACAGATTTTACAATAAACAGATTTTTCAAGCTTTGAGTTGCTGTCATTCTTTCATTATAACCTGCGAAACGATGAGGTTGAGCCAGGCTTCATGGGACATTTTTAGAGCCAGGGATTGTCCCTTAACCACACAAAACGATGGCGATTTCATGAGAGTAAGAACCAGACAGCAAGGCAGAAGTCTCCCGGTCATCAACTGCCTGTTATTTGAGCTTCTGTAACTTTTTGAGGACTTCCCAAATTGGATTTTAAGGTAATCTGGAAACACTTTCTTTAAGTTTAGTTATTTATTTTGAGAGAGAGAGAGAGAGCAGAGGAGGAGCAGAGAGAGGGAGACAGAGAAACTCTGTGCTATCAGGGAAGAGCCCAACATGGGGCTGGATCCCACCAACCATGAGATCATGACCTGAGCCAAAACCAAGAGTCAGACGCTTAACCGACTGAGCCACCTAGGCACCCTTGGAACCATTTTTTTTTTTTAATTTTTTTTTCCACGTTTATTTATTTTTGGGACAGAGAGAGACAGAGCATGAACGGGGGAGGGGCAGAGAGAGAGGGAGACACAGAATCGGAAACAGGCTCCAGGCTCTGAGCCATCAGCCCAGAGCCCGACGCGGGGCTCGACCTCACGGACCGTGAGATCGTGACCTGGCTGAAGTCGGACGCTTAACCGACTGCGCCACCCAGGCGCCCCGGAACCATTTTTTAATAAAAGATGTGGACTCAAAAACAATCCGGACCTTTGTAGAAGAAGAAGCCTGGCCAGAAGTTAGAAACCTAAGGGTTCTCTGTAGAAACATTGAAGGGTTATATTGTCACAGAATGTAGTTTGTGTATATGTTTAGTACATTTCTATTGGTGTGCACGCTTACCAGAAAGTATATACATCACATATGTACAGTTCAGCACATCTTCTGAACATTAACGCAAGAGCAAATTCAAGAATGAAAGCATTATCAGCACTCCAACACTGTAGTGTTCCTTCCTGGCCACCATCCCTCCTTCTCCAGAAGCAACAATTTTCCTAAGTTCTACCCTCACCAATGAGTTTAGTCTTCTCTGCGCCTTTATATGTGAACGGTTGCGCAGTGTGCTTGTTGGTGTTTCGGCATTGTGTTTGACATTACACTGGTAAGTGCCATCTGTGTGGCTGTATATGGTGCTGTCGTGCTCACGTGCACTGTCCAATGACGCGGTGTTACACTGTGTGGGCATCCCATCTTTGAATTGCTCATTCTTCTAGACTCGGTGGACATTTGGGTAATTTCCAGCTTGGAGATCTTATGTGCTGTGATAATTTTTGTATTGCTGCTCACATATGGTCATTTATCTTGAGCATATAACTGAAGTATAAATGCTAAAGCATGGGGTACTAAAATATTCAGTTTAACTAGATGCTGAAAATGTTTTTCTAGAGTGATTTTACATATTTACACTCCTAACAGTATAACACAATTCTACATGCTCCGCATGTTTCCAACGTTTAGTTCGTGACAGTCTTTTAACATTTTTAACCATGTGTAGAAATAATATATTTACTTGTCTCTGGTAACTGGTGAGGTCGAGCCCTTTTTATCTTATGAGCATTGGCCATTTGCGTATTCTATTTTAAAAGGTGTTTAATTATTTGGGTTCTTTTTTCTACTGCATTATCTGTCTCTTGTTATTGATTTGTAGAAGCTCATCTTTGTACAGGATGGCATTCATTTTTTTGTATTACAAATGTCTTCCAATTTGTGCCTGGCATTTTTATTTTGATTATACCGTCCTTTGAGGATTGGAAGTTCGTAATTTTAATTTTGCCCAATTGATTGACTCTTTTTTCAAAGGTAGGTGTTCTCCCTGAGATATATGCCTGCCTAAAATCAGAAAGATACAATTCTATGTTACTTTCTAAAAGCTTTTTTTGTTGTTGTTAACTTTTACCCTTGGATTAACAATCTGTCTAGACCTTCTGTTTGTTGTAGCGTGAGGAATGAATCAATATTACTTTTTCCATATGAATAGCCAATTGGCCATGCGCCATTTATTGCAAATGGCCTCCTTTCCCTGTGGAATCACAGTGACACCGTTGTCACAAGTCAAGCACCTAATGTGTGCGGGTTTGTTTCTGGTTGCAATCATGTTCCACTTAAAAACACTGTCTTGATTATTAGAACCCTATTGATTACATTGAGTCAGGGCATTGGAGGGACTATGAGACTACACAGAGCAAATTCAAGTTCAGCTTTGATAAAGATAAATGGTGCAGAGCAGGAAGGCACAGGGAGAGATCAGAGAGGCCCAGAGATGCCAGGGACAGGATGCACCCCTTCCTCTGTTGTAGAGGATGTGTCTCATCTCCGCATCTTGCATCACCAACCTCCACGCTAGATGCCTGGTCACCAGGAGCCCAGGTGCAAGGTTACAGAACAGTCTTTTTGCAGTTTAGCTGGATTCGTTGCTCAGTCTGTAGGCCGAAACCAAGATGCCCTCAGCTGAGGCGCTCACTGGTGTTTGGCAGAGGTGATTTCCCTAATGGTGGAACCGAGGTCCTGTTTTCTTGCTGACTGTCGGCCAGGGGGGTGTTCTGGGCCTGCTCCAGTCCACCAGCAGGTCCTTTCTTCTAGGAGGCCAGCAAGAGTCTGCCATGTGCCTTCTTCTGCCTTTTAAAAGGTTTGCATGATTCACTCAGGCCCACCTGGATAACCTCTGTGTCTTAAGGACTTGGATTTTAATTGCATCTGCAAGCACCCTTCACAGAAGTATCCCAAATGGTGTTCGATCGAATAGCCAGGGGACAAGGCTATTGGAGGGGAGGTAGGGGGTTAGGGGCACCTTCAGATCCCAGCCTACTGCACGCAGCCTAGATGCCAGCCCGGTTCATTGAGCGACCTGCATTTGCATCTGGAAGGACATACCTCATGGCCTCTCCTGGGTCAGTATGTATGTGCTTTCTCCTCTCTTCCCCATACTATATCATCTGTCTCTATTTTGTTATACCCATTTTTCTAAGCCTTTTTACTGGGCTAATCACCTTCCTTTCCCTTCTTTCTGGGATAATATCTCTTCTCCGCAAACAATACGAGCCAACGGTCTTCTCCCTCAGCTTTCTCTCCTCTCCTCATTAAAAAGAAATTCAGGGGCGCCTGGGTGGCTCAGTCAGTTAAGCGGCCGACTTCAGCTCAGGTCACGATCTCGCGGTCCGTGAGTTCGAGTGCCAAGTCGGGCTCTGGGCTGATGGCTCAGAGCCTGGAGCCTGCTTCCGATTCTGTGTCTCCCTCTCTCTCTGCCCCTCCCCTGTTCATGCTCTGTCTCTCTCTGTCTCAAAAATAAATAAAACGTTAAAAAAATTAAAAAAAAAAGAAATTCAGTTATTTCTAGCATTCCTAGATCTATGATAATTTTTCCCAAGACTTTGAGAACATTTCTGCCAAGCTGGTTTACCCAACAATTGAGGACTTACTGTTTATTTATTATTATTTTTTTTTAATTTATTTTTGGGACAGAGAGAGACAGAGCATGAACGGGGGAGGGGCAGAGAGAGAGGGAGACACAGAATCGGAAACAGGCTCCAGGCTCTGAGCCATCAGCCCAGAGCCTGATGCGGGGCTCGAACTCCCGGACCGCGAGATCGTGACCTGGCTGAAGTCGGACGCTTAACCGACTGCGCCACCCAGGCGCCCCGAGGACTTACTGTTTAAAGACATAAAGACAACTTGGATAGATTTTGGACCCTAAAAACGGTAAGTTCTCCAAGATAACGCCATATAGATGGTAGCCATCCCCAAATACACTTCAGTTTGAGTGTGCCAAAGAGCTTTCTCAGACACACTCAGCAAATATTCATGCTCTAAGCGCCAGATAGGTAAGCCCACCGAGTCACCTGTAAATTGATATTGGGTTTGGTTTTCCAAATGTTATTTACCATGATTATTGCTTCACACTTAAAAAAAACAGGGGGGAACTGGTCTGTAGACTTGAGGATAAAGTTACTATGACAAGTTGGGCACGCAGAAGATATTTTATGTTCCTCGTACCCAGGCAACTTTTCAACAGTGCCTTACCCGGCATTGGCCAAATCAAATCACAGAACTTCAATCCTCTTAGCTTGTCGCAGGACATGAGTTTTAACACCGTAGTGGTCGTGGCCACATTTTACTGCTAAAGGTACCACCGTTTCCAGATCTTGCGATTCTATGCGTAATTTCTCCTAACCCATCCTGGACTTTTAAACAGGAGACCTGCAGGTACTCATACACCTCTACCCGGCATATCCTTAATTAAAGCCAAGATTTCCTGATAATTCCAGGTATCCCAAATTGTTCTAAGTTAGCTTCTCAAGATGGTAGGGGTTACCCTCTAACGTGGCCAGTTAAAACAGGGTGAAGACAGTTGCACAACACCCTCTTCCCCCAGTGGTTTGTGTCAGGGGAAAGCCCTCCATTCAGACCGCACCCCTGCTCCTATAACATACATCCTACTGGGAGTTTGCGACTTCATACACCCGACACTCCTAACTCGACTAAATTCCGCTTCGGCTTTTCATGACAGGGTTTTAATAGGGCATTGCATTCTTTACCGCTGTTCAGAAATCTCAGTTTCGTCACTACCCCCAACCAATCTCCCCACATCGAAGCAAGTGGCCTCAGGACGTCTTGGGGGTTTTGCTTCCGAAACCCCCGACATTCTTTAACGCAGAATCATCGTCCTTTCCTTCACCTCACCTGTCGTTGAAAGGCTGCAGATTTCTTTTTCGTGTCATTACTAGATTTTTTTCATTCATCAAGACTAGGATAAACGGAACAAGTCAGTCACAGGTGTTGTTTGTTTGCCTGTTTGTTTTACGTGTTGAGCTCTTTCTGCAACAGCCAGACTCCTAGGCTTTTAGAGCGATTATTACAGTTGTGGTAGCGATTCCACCTGCCCTCCCCCTTTTAGTGAAACATCTGAACCCTTCCGCCCAGTATAACTGTTCTGAATTTGGGGGTTCTTTTATTCTTACTGCTTCCATTTTGGGGGATAATCCTGATCTTTCTTTCTCGTTTTGTTCCCACACTTCAACCCCACTTAGAAGTTCAGTAGCCCCAGGGGTATTCCGTTCAGTGCTTAAGGGAATGCTCACTTTGCAAGAACATTCTAGGTGCCCCACCGTCACCTAGCTCACCGGATTAGGAGTTGGTTCATCTGCCGCATAATGTGGCTAACTGAGTGCCCTTTGCTATAACTAAGACACTCCTCTCTTCAGCAATATCTAAAGCAAGGAAAATAGCTCCTTGGCCGCCAACGTACAACACCCATTTCCTCAGTGCCCGATCCAAAAGCTATGGATGCGCCTCAAAAAGTGGTTTTACTCTGTGACTGAATATCCAGCGATGCAGGCACACATATATTCTTTCTGTGATTATTGGCCAGACAAGGGTCATATTCCAAATAACACCCGGCTCCCGTCTTGGGCTGCACCCGTGCCCTTGGCAGATGGTGTCGTCAGCCACAGCGCACGAGATGTGGACACCTTGTGACCATTCACGGTTGCTCTCATTCCTACCGCATCAGCCAAAGCAGCCAAGGTTCTGAGTTGCTGGCCGACTTCCTTTCTCTCTTTGCTGCTGTTCAGAAATCTCAGGAATGTTTCGTTACCACCCCCAGCCAGACTCCCCAAATCGAGGCAAGGCCCACAGAGATAATTGGCAGGAAGATAATTGACACCAACCTGGTTTGTGGCTGTGGCTTCTCAAACCCCAGTGTGCCATACCAGCCACGGAACATTCGGTAGCAGTTTGAACGCTGATGGCAGTGCCTCAGCCGACCGCGGCTTGCCCACGGCATCCTTTCGCCAAAAAAGGAGACTTGGTATACACTTGCCACCTTGTTAAAAAAAACTAATTCAAAATAAGCCATAGTATTAAACGTGAAATGCAAAATAATATGAATTCTGGATGAAAACATAAATCGTAAGAAAAATTCTGCCTGACCTTGTGTTGGAGAAGTTCTTAGATACGACATCAAAGGCACAAAACTGAAGTGGAAAAAGTATAAATTAGACTTGATCAAAATTAAAAACGATGTTTGTGTTTAAGACTGTAAAGAGAGTAAAAATGCTGGCAGAAAATATTTATAAATCATATTTCTGATAAAAGACTTGTATATAGATTATATAATATAGTATCAAAACTCACCAATAATCAAACAACCCATTTTTAAAAAAGGGCTGCTTGCAAAAGACTTATTTTAAATATAAGAGCACAAAGGCATCCTTTCCTTGTTCAGATGTAGGAAGTCATTAATATTACCTTTGCAACAAGAATAATCTGAATAAACTATACAATCTTAGTGTAGGATAAAGAAACAGTTTTCCTATATAGACAGTTTAAATAGGGCTAAAATCCAGAAAGGGATGATTTGTAACGATTATGCCTGCTTGGAAAACTGCCCCTTTTATCAGGATGTAATATTTCTTTTCATATCTAATAATCCTCATCTTAAATTTCACTTTATTTGAAATATCCTTCATTGAAAGAGTTCCCTATATATCTTACTCTAGTCTTTTACTTTTAATCTCCTTAAAGAAAAGTGGGTTCCTTGTAGACTATATGTGGGTGTTGCTTTTTTTAATGCAGTCTGGAAATCTTTGTATTTTAAGTGGTATGTATAGACCATTCACATTTCAAGTTAGGATTAATACGGTTGGATTATAATCTGTTATCTATTTACCTACTTCCTACTTGTTCCATTTGTTCCTTGACCTTTTCGTTTGATTTTGGTTTTGGTTTTTATGGTTTTCCTTTTTTTTTTTTCTTTTCCTGTTTTTTTTTTCTTTTAAGAGATTGAGTGAGGGGTGCCTGGGTGGCTCAGTCGGCTAGGTGTCTGACTTCGGCTCAGGTCACGATCTCGCGGTTCGTGAGTTCTAGCCCTGCGTCGGGCTCTGTGCTGACAGCTCGGAGCCTGGAGCCTGCTTCGGATTCTGTGTCTCCCTCGCTCTCTGCCCCTCCCCTGCTCATGCTCTGTCTCTCTCTGTCTCTCAAAAATAAATAAATGTTTAAAAAAATAAAAAAAATTAAAAAGAGGGTGAGTGAGAGCACGGGAGAGGGGCAGAGGGAGAGAGAGAAAATCTTAAGTAGGCCCTACATCCAGTACGAAACCTGATGTGGGGCTCAGTCAGGTCATGAGATCATGACCTGAGTCGAAATCAAGACTCAGATGCTTAACCGACTGAGCCACCTAGGTGCCCCAGCCTTCCTTGTTCTTATTGAGCATTTCTGTGAGTATATGTTATCTCTCCCATTGATTTATTGCTTATAAATCATTTAAAAACATTTTAGCAGTCGCCTTAGGGTCTATATCATGCATTTCTTAATAAATGGTTCTACCATCAAAAAATGTCATATTGTTTTACATATGATACAAGGACTTTATAATAATATATTCCTTAAGTCCCCGTCCTATCCCTTATGTCATTTCATTATACGTTTCTGTTTTATATAGGGTGCAAACACGCAACGCTTCACTACCAATCTTGCTTTCAAAAGCTCATTATCTTTGAAAGCAATTCAAGTAAAAATTATTTTATCTTCATTTGGTTGCTTTCTGATACCCTTTGTTGTGGAGACCCAAGTTTCTGACATAGATCATATGCCTCATACTTGATAAACTACTGCTCCCCATTTTTTTGGACAAAGTCTATTGTCTTCGGTTTTTGTTTGCCCAAGTATTTATTTCAATTGAAGGAGATCTTCTCTGGGCTGCCTCGGTGGTTTTCTTTCGTACTTTGGTTTTCAGCATTGTGAATGTGATATTCCTTGTTGTGAGTATTTTGCCGTTTATCCTGCTTTTTGTCCTTATTCTTTCAGGTCTATGATTTGCTGTTTGTCACGAACATTAGAAAATTCTGGCTATTATGTCTTCAAATATTTCTTCTCTTTTTCTTCTCCTCCTGGGATTCCTATTCCATGTGTATGAACTGGCCCCACCCTCCGCCCTGGTGGGTTTTGTTTTGTTTTTTCCATTTTTTGCTCTTTGAATTTCAGTTTAGCTAATTTCCATTGGTCTATGTTCAAGTTCACGCATTATTTTCCCAGACTGGTGTGGAATCAACCAAAGAGCTGGTTGAAGACATTCTTCATCTTCTCTCAACCTACTCTGTTTTTGACTTCCAGAATTTCAATCTGATTTTGTCTTTAGTTTCCCTCTCTGCTGACATTACTCACTTGATCCTCTGTCTCATCTACCTTTCCCATTATTCTCTAATGTGGCAATCATAGTTATTTTAAAAGCCCCGTCTTACCTTTCTAATTTTGTGTCATTTTCGAGTCTGCTTCTGAGAATTTCTTTTTTTTCTTTTCTGATTGGGTTTTTATTACCTGTTTTAAGTCTATATAATAACTTACAAAAATTGAACGTATTATACATGACCGAAGATAATGAAGTTAAATGTTTTTTTTATTCATGAGCTTGTCTTTACTTTTATTATTTCGAAAGTCACCAAATATTAATCCCTTTCGTATTATCCCCATAGTTCTATAATTCCACGTACGATCCTTTTTATTTAACCTAAAGGACTCTTTTTGGTGTTGGTTGCAGTGCAATTCTGCTCTCAATAACTTCTTCCAGCTTTGGTTTGTCTGATAGTACCTATCCTTCTCTCAGCTTGGAAAAATACTTTTTCTGGATGCAAAATATATACATATACAGTTGTACCTCATTATTTATAGATTTTACACTTGCTAATTCACCCACTTGCTAAAATGTATTTGTGACTCAAAAACCAGTACTCGGAGTGCTTTTGTGGTCATTTCTGGACAAGTGTGGCATGGCAAGAAATTTGAGTCACTGGTGCACACGCTCCCAGCTGAGGTCTAGTCCACATACTGAGAACAAGTGGTCTTGATCTGTTTAGTGCCATGGTGGGTTTCCTTTTCTCTTTTCTTTTCTTTTCTTTTTTTTTTTTTTTTTTGCTCTTTGTCAGTGATTTCCTTTAAAATGCTGAAGTGCCGTCTAGTGTTTCTAAACACAAGAAGGCCGTGATGTGCCTTACAGAGAATACGCATGTTAGATAAACTTCTTCTAGACATGAGTCGTAGCTGTAGTTACGATGCTGTTGACCATGAGTTCAAGGCTCGTAAATTTACAATGTACACTAAATAAGATGTATTTAAACACAAATGTACCTAAAACAAAGTTATGTATTGGTTAGTTGACAAAAATATTCAGACCGTAAGTTTGAAGGAAGCTAACTGTGTCTTCCCTCTGAGACGTGGCTCTATTCATGAGCACAATGTTCATGGTAACTTTCCAGAACCTAGCTACCATGAGTAATGAGAATGAACCGTATATATGCAGTAAATGTGTGTGTGCTCCAAGATTTCTTGTTACTCTGAGTGGTCGCACTGATTTAGTTTTCTCTGTCTCATTATTATCAGAAGCAAGAGTTCCCTGTTTAATTCACTTCTGGTGTTTAGGTGTTTTAAACTGAAATAAGGCAGCACAGTATACGTGGTAATAAGGGAAAGTGACCAGCATTTGTTAGTCACCAAATACTAATTGACGACATTAGCTACTTAATTTTTAAATTATTCCTGTTGTTAGACAGTCTCCCTTATGAATGAGTAAATGGGGATTCAAAGAGATTAAATAGCTTGCGAAAGCCTGGATTTGAACTTAAGTCTGTTGGCTTCATCACCAGTACTTTTACTTTGATTGTCCCTTCACTCATTGATTCAGTTTTCTCATCTAAAAAATAATTGCTAATAATCCTACGTGCACAAGAATGCCGTGAGTATGAATTAGAGGATGTCAGTGTCGGAGACACATGGTAATTGCAAAACAGTGCCTGTCACATCAGATCTGTCATTGCTCCTCTCTAAAATACACTTAGCCTAGGAGAATGGCATGAGATTTCAGAACAAGTACCTACAATGTGTGTTAATGAAGATCCAGTGGTAGCTAGAAAATCGATACATGACACACTTTTTCATTATGATGTGTTGCGACGGTTCTATTTGCAATGTTTCACGGAGGACGGCTATTTTAGCGCTTATAAGAGTTGTTGGCAAGGCCCTTTGGGAGTGCTAATGCTTAAGTTTCTTCATTAACTAGAAAGATGAAAATCTGCCACTGGGCACCAGACATATTTTAACAAATCACTCGAGAGGATAAGGTCACTTCTCCAAGTTTAGTCTCTAACACTTGGGTGTTTCTCTGTGATGACTTAGAGGAAAATGTCTACTGTACTCATCAAAACTCGGGACTTGCTCATATGGACGAGCCCAGCAGCGCTTTAGAAAAAAATGCAAAAGCCCTATCATTCATCCACAGTCCGAATGTCAGTGGATCATTGCACATGCTCCTGAGATGCCTCAAGTCAACTTGGCAAAACAGCTTGTCCTATTACTAAACTAATGACCTTCCCTGTAACCAGTGCCCTCTGCATTTTATCCTGTAGGTAGAATCACTAACCACCCAGTCGCCCAAGCCAGAATCTTGGGAGCAATGTTGAATTTCCCTTTTGCCACACTTACATGACTAAACAAAACCTGTATTTTCATTTTCTCAGCTTCTCAAGTGCAGTTCACGCCACTAGACTCATATTAAGGATGCTTTCAGATAGTAGGGCCATCATGGCTTCTTTGGATTACTATAAGAGTCCCTTAATGTGCCTTCATGCCTTTGGCTAGGCCCTTCAGTCCAACCTCCACAAAGCTCTCGAGTGATCCTTCTGAAGCACAAATGACCATGGCACCCTTCTGCTGGGAAATGTTATTGCCCACAGCAGATTACCTAGCACATTGTACTTCATGGTAAAGATTTGTTCAATAGTGTATTGAACTGGTCGATGTAAATGGACTGCACTTCAGCCGGGCCGATTTTGCCAACTTCATTTAAGGATCAGAGCCTGTTCCTGAACTCAGATGAAAAAAACTCAAGAATGGAGATCTAGATTTGATTTGATTGCTCTCCGCTTATAGGTGGGAGGTTCAAACCATGATAGCAAGCATCATTGATTAAGAAGCTAGAAAAATTTCTATAAAAACGAAACATCCTTCACCAGACGTCACATTGTTTCCTACTTGATTTGGGGATATTGTATTAGAGCCTGTAATTTCACAATGTTTTATAATTCACAGAGAAAGAGCCTCTGTATTCATTCACTTGAGATTTTTAATAACTCTGTGAAGCAAAGTTCATATTATAGCTAGTGCAAGGTAGGCCCAGAAAGGTTTAGTAAAATTTTCAGGACATTACAGCTAGGAACTGGTAGAACCCATACTTGATTTCTAGGTTGAGGGAGTCTTTCCAGGAGACTGCATTGCATTTTTTCTATGAATGCCAATGGCGTTGCTTTTGCACCAGTTGACCCCAGCTGGAGACCCTGCATTGCGCTCCAATGTGTGCTACAAAGATGCACAAGGCCCCGCATTTCCAGAATTAATGTGAAGATGGAATAAAAATCACTAAATACAAAATGATGCACCTAGTGCTGTTATAAGGCTACAGATAGAAGATCGCCCAGCCCAGAGACGTATCCATGGCGACAGGGGAGGCAGCGGCATAGAGGAAGGCAAAGCTGTGTCTCTCCACTCAATGGACTAATAGTTATAATTTCCTTCTGCTTCCATATTCATCGTTCACACAACAAGTATGGTCTGAGCAAGCACAGGGATCTGATCCTGTTCTAGGTGCTGGCAGAAGGGCAACAACTCAATAGTACTTTGGTGAAAAGCCTTGGTGAGATGTCTGTTAAGGTCTTTGGCCCATATTTTCTCAGAGTTATTTGTTCTCATGGATACATAGACCCTAGCATGATGGGGAGAAAGAGAATAAACAAAATGCCAGATGGTCATTAGTGACAAGAGAAAAATAAAGCATGGAAATAAGGCATGGAAGGTGGAAGAAGCCCATAGTTTTAAGGGGAAAAGTCACACAAGGTTTCACAGAAAATGAGGCTTTTCAGCAAATAGTTTGCATTAGTTTCCTACTGCTGCGGTAACAAGTCACCACAAAATTTTCTGCTTAAATAGTGCCAGTTTATGCTCTTACAGTTCTAAAACTCAGAGGTCCAAAACCAGTTCCCCTGGACTAACACTTCAAGCTCTCAACAGGTCTGTGTTCTTTCTGGAAGTCCTGGGGAAGAATCCATTTCCTTGCCTTTTCTAGATTCCCGATGCTGCCTACAGTCCTTGGCATGAGACCTCTTCATCTTCAAAGTCAACAGCATAACATCTTCAGATCTTTCTGTGACATCTGTTACCACTGTCACCTGTCCTTCTCTGACTCCAAAGACCTCCCTCTATCGGGATCCTTGTGATTGGATCAGGCCCATCTGGATAATACAAGATAATCTTCCTATCTCAAGAAGTTTAATTTAATGACATCTGCAAAGTCCCTTCTGCCATGTCAGATAACATATTCACAATTTCCCGCCAGTAGGACATGGACGTATTTGAGGGACCATTATTTTGTCTACTGCTGCCATGAAGGAAGTCTTACAGAACTGCAAGCAGGCCATCTGGGGAGCGCATTGTAGACAGATGGAATCACAAGTTCAATGATCTGGGGACTGTGTCTGCCCTTGAAGGTACAGTAAAGAAGCAATTGTGGCTGATACTGAGTGAACAAAGGGAGAGGGATAGGGCATGAGGCCACAGATGTATCATGGGGCCTGATGGTGTAGGCTGTTGTGGGTTATTGTAAATAGTTTAGCTTGAATCCAAATAAGGTGATATAGGACAACTACAGAAGATTTTAAGTCATTGAATGACCCACTCAAATTTATATATTTTTTTTTAATTAAGAATTTGTTTTTTTTAGAGCAGTTTAAGATTCGCAACAAAATTAAAAGAGATTCCCCAAATGTCTCTTGCCTCCACACATGCGTAGTTTCTTCCATTATCAACAGATATGGCACATTTATTACATGTTATGAGTCTACACTGACACCTCATAATCACTTATAGTCTATAGTTTAAGTGTCTCTCTTGGCTTTGTATATTCTCTGGAGTTGGGCAAATATATGATGACATGAACCCATAATTATGATATCATGCAAGGTACTTTCACTGCCCTAAAAGTCATCTGTGCTCTATTTATCCCTCTTCCTACTCCCCCAGCTTCTGGTAACCACTGATCCTTTTACTGTCTCCATAGTTTTGCCTTTTCCAGTCATATAGCCAGTAGTCATATAGCACATCGCCTTTACAAATTGGCTTCTTGCGCTTGGTAATACACACTTAAGTTTCCTCCATGTCTATCTATGGTTTGATACCTCGTTTCCTTTTAGTGCTGAATAATATTCCATCATCTGCATATAGCACAGTGTATCCATCCATACTGAGGGACATCTTGTCTCCTTCAAACTTGGGCAATTATGAATAAAGTTCACGTGAGCATCCAAGTGTCTATTTTTGGGTGGACATAACTAATCAACTCCTCTGGGCAAATACCAAGGGGCCCGGTTGCTGGGTGGTATGTTTAATTTTGTAAGAAACTGCCGAACTCTCTTCCAACATGGCAGTGCAATTTTGCATTCCCGCCATGAGCGCATGAGCTTTTGCACATCCTCATCAGCCTTGGGTGTAGTCAATGTTCCACATTTTGTCCATTATGAGAGGTGTTAGTGGTATCTCATTTTTGTTTTAATTTGCATTTCCCTGATGATGTGGAGCATCTTTATTTGCTTGTTTCCCATCTGTATATCTTCCTTGGTGAGGTGTCTGTTAAGGTCTTTGGCCCATATTTTCTCAGAGTTATTTGCTTCCTTAAAGTTGCATTTTAAGTGTTCTTTGTATATGTGGTATAGTAGTCTCTTATCAGCTGTGTCGTTTGCAATATTTTTTCCCAGCCCATAACTTGGCTTCTCATTCTCTTGAGATTGTCTCTTGCAGAGCAGAAGTTTTTAATTTTAATGAAGTCCAGCATATCAGTTGTTTCTTTCATGGGTCTTGCCTTTGGTATAACATCTAAGAAGTGATTGCCATACCCACAGTCATCTAGGTTTTGTCCTATGTTATCTTCTAGGAGTTTTAAAGCTTTGCCTTTACATGGAAGTCCGGGATCCATTTTGAGTTAATTTTCGTAAAAAGTATAAGGTCTATGTCTAGGTTCATTTGTGTATGTGTGTGTGTGTGTGTGTGTGTGTGTGTGTGTGTACATGTTCACTTGTCCCAGCACCATTTGTTGAAAAGACTGTCTTCGTTTCATTGTATTTTCTTTGCTCCTTTGTAAAAATCATCTGACTACCTTTATATGGGTCTATTTCTGGGCTCTCCATTTTTTTTCCCATTTACCTATTTGTCCATTCTTTAACCAATACCACACTGCCTTATTTACCGTTGCTTTATAGAAAGTCTCAAAGTCAGTTACTGTCAGTTCTCCAGCATCCTTCTTCTACCTCAATATTGTGTTGGCTATTCTGGGTCCTTCTTTATCCTTATAAACTTTAAACTCAGTTGGTCAACATCTACAAAATAACTTGCTGAGATTTTGATTGGCTTTGCACTAAATCTATAGATGAAATTGAACTACAGTGAAGTACAGAGAACTGAAGTCTTGACAATATTAGTTATTCTTCTCCATGCAAATGGAATGTCTCTTTATTTTTTAGTTCTTTGCATTTGTTCCTTGGTTTATATTTTTCCTCATATAGATCTTGTATATGTTTTGTTAGATATATTCCCATTTCATTTCAGGGGGTGCTAATGTAAATGGTATTATCTTTTTTATTTCAATTTTCACTTGTTCATCGCCTGCATATAGGAAAAGACTTGGCTTTTCATTACCTTATATTCTGCAACCATACTATAATGACTTATCAGATCCAGGATTTTTTTGTCAGTTCTTTCAGATTTTCTTTTCTTTTTTTAACTTTTTTAATGTTTATTTATTTTTGAGAGAGAGAGAGAGAAAGAGAGACGGAACACAAGTGGGGGAGGGGCAGAGAAAGAGGGAGACAGAATCTGAAGCAGACTCCAGGCTCCAAGCTCTGAGCTCCGAGCTGTCAGCACAGAGCCCGATGCGGGGCTTGAACTCACAAACCGCGAGATCATGACCTGAGCTGAAGTCAGAAGCTTAACTGACTGAACCACCCAGGTGCCTCAGTTCTTTCAGATTTTCTACAGAGATGACCTAGGTGTCTGCTGACAAAAATAAATGTATTTCCTCTTTTTCAAACTGTACATCTTTTATTTCTTTTATTTGCCTTATTCTATTAGCGAAGACTTCCAGTATGGTGTTGAAAAGGAGTGATGAGGGGCGCCTGGGTGGCTCGGTCGGTTAAGCGTCTGACTTCAGCTCAGGTCATGATCTCACGGTCCGTGAGTTCGAGCCCCGCGTCGGGCTCTGTGTTGACTGCTCAGAGCCTGGAGCCTGTTTCAGATTCTGTGTCTCCCTCTCTCTCTGCCCCTCCCCTGTTCACGCTCTGTCTCTCTCTGTCTCAAAAATAAACATTAAAAAAAAATTAAAAAAACAAAAAAAGAAAAGGAGTGATGACAGTACTATTTTTGCGTTATACTTGATCTTAGCCAGAAAGCTTTGTTTCTCACCATTAAGGATGATGTTATCGATGGATAACTTTTGTAGATAGTTTTTATCAAGTTGAGGAAGTCTGCCTTTTTTTCCCAGTTTACTGGGAGTTTTCCTCATAAATGAGTATTGGATTTTGGCTTTTTCTGTATCTATTTACATGATGATGTTAATTTTCTCTTTTACTCTGTTGACACGATTGATTACAGAATTTGATTTTCGAGTATTAAACTATTTTTGCATATCTTAGATAAATCCCGCTTGGTCATAGTATATGATTCTTTTAAACATTCTTGATTTCAGTTTCCTAATACCTTGTGGAGAATTTTTGCATCTGTGTTCATTGAGGATATTGTGTTGTGCTTTTCTTTCTCGTAATGTCTTTGTCTGTTTTGGGTATTCGCATAGTATTGTCCTCATAGATGACTTAGAAAGTATTCCCTCTTCTTCTAGCCCCTGAAAGAGATTGCAGACAACTGGTATATTTTTTTCCTTAAAGAGCTGGTAGAATTTACTAGTAAATCCATTTAGGCATGGTTTTTTTTAAGGTTATTAATTGGTGACTCAACTTCCTTAGTAGGCATAATAGGCCTTTTCAGGTTAAGTATTTCTTCTTGTATAAGTTTTAGCAAATTGGGTCTTTCAAGGAATGGATTTATTTCATTTAGGTTATCAGATTTGTGGGCACAGAGTCGTTCATAGTATTCCTTTATTATCTTTTCAATATCCATAGAGTCTTGACAAACTTATGTTTTAGAACAATAATCTGGATGATGTCATGAGAATAAACTATAGAGGGACAAATGTGGAAGCCAGGCAGACAGTTAGAAAATGACTTCCATAATCCAATTGAGAAATGACAGTTGTTCAAGTCAGTATGCTAATATTGGTGGTGGTAAGAGAAAGAGATCAGTCAGTAAATACTAAGGGTTTTAGTAAAAAACAAACAAACAAACAAACAAACCCTGGTAGAATATGGAGAACATTGTGGTAGGAATGGGTTTTGACACAGGGCAGGTCAAGAGTTCAGTGCCGGGTAGGCCAAATTTGAAAGTCATATTCATATTTCAAATGGAAATGTTGACAAGGCAGCTGGGTCTTTAAGTCTGGAGTTCAGTAGAGAAATCCAGTTTGGAAACAGAAATTTGGGTTGTATTCAGAAATGTGAGATTATGTTAAATCATCAAGTTTTGGTAGAGAAGAGATTGTTATACCAAGCAAGCCCTGAATCACTCCAAATGAGGAGGAATGGCTACCTCGCCAAACATGAATGGCCAATGAGGTGAGACTAAAACCACGATACATTTGTTGTCCTGCAAGTCAGGCATAGAAGGAGCTAAGAAAGATGAGGATTGAACAATAGATTCAAATAATGTCAAATTTTACTTGTAATAGTAAATTGTCCAATATTAATATACCAAAATGCCAATTACTTAGTATACATTAAGTACAGTAATATATGTTATTTTCAGGCTCACATTGCAAAATTAGAGTTAGTTTTACCGTAAATTATTTTTGTTTCCAGGAAAGTGGAAAATGCTTCACAATAATGATGTCTCAGAAAGCATCTACTTAAAGAATCATATAATATTGTGGCTTCTAAAGATAGAAATAGATTTTTGGCAGAGTTACATTATTTCTATAAAAAGATTTACAATGCACAAGGCATCCGTCAAGGGAATAGTTTGGCAAAAGCCAGATTGGTCTAGGTTCAAGGATAATGGGGGGTGTAGAATCAGAAGTAGGACATCAATGCAACAGTTTGAGGGGGTTAACTGTAGAGTGAAATGGAGTATGTACTAAGGAAATGCAATCAAGAAGGATGGTGTTGCTTGCTTCTAACTGGAGAGAAAGAATGTCAGTGCTGATTGAAACAACGAGAGCACAGTCAGAGGGGAGAAGCAGGAGAGATGGGCGAAGATGGTTCCACATGGTGGTGGGAGGTGGTGGAAGCCCTCGTCTTCGTTTCTTCAATTTTTTCAATGAATTTGGAAGCGGGATCATGACCCGAGGGAGGCTGAGCGGCCATTTTGAAGTTTTGAGGAGAACGCAAAGGATATTGACCTGAGAGAATTGGAGAGTGAATGAACTAAAGAAATATATGTACTGTGAATAATAGTCGTGATTAAGGATCCAGTTGGGTCATTGTTTCTTAATTTAAAGTGGCTCCAGTTCACAGGGCTGCTGGCTGCTCCCAGGCCGCTCATTTCCACATGTGCAGGCTCGGGAGGGCAGCTGCATTTCCGGGATTGGGGCTTGTCGAGCAAGTACAATGTAAGCTGCCACTCGAGGCCATTCATTGCACATTTTCGTCTGCCTGATCTGTAATAAAGTACGGAACTCCTCGACTTCTCCTATCGGTCCCAATCGAGGGATAGTTTAAGGCAGAAAACCATGTGCTGACCATTCAACTGTGGGAGAGGTGGTTCTTGAGTACCTCGGCGTATTTTCAAAAATCCTTGTGAATCTTTAGAGCTCCACATTGTAGGAAGAATCTGCACAGATCCGATGAGCCATGCCTGACGTGATGAAGCAGTGCCAGGAGAAGGGCTCTGAATAGCAAGCAGAGTGAGAGGGATTCATTTTCTGGAATTTTTTAATCCATTGATTTGAAGTTTAGGGAAAGTACAATATAAGTCACTTACTGATAAAAAGGTATATACACCGTGATGTGCTAAGAGACCACTTCGTGTTTCACCAAAACAAGGTCAACAGTAAGTAAAAATGTATTTTTTTTAATTTTTTTAATGTTTATTTATTTTTGACAGAGAGAGAGAGAGAGAGACAGAACACGAGCGGGAAAGGGGCAGAAAGAGGGGGAGACACAGAATCCGAAGCAGGCTCCAGACTCTGAGCTGTCAGCACAGAGCCCGACGTGGGGCTCGAACTCACAGACCGCGAGATCGTGACCTGAGCCGAAGTCAGATGCTCAACCGACTGAGCCACCCAGGCGCCCCAAGTAAAAATGTATATTAAAGAGAGGGGAGGGGAACAGGAATTGCTGATATACCTGAAGTCAGTAGGGAAGCCAAGATTTTCCTTGGATTACCCAGACCTGCATCTTCAGTCATAGTTATGCCTAAAACAGTAAGACGGTGATTCATACCTTGCTATGGTATCACCTGACATAATGATCATCTCAATATTTAAACTGTACAATGCATTTCAATTATCAAGGGTGTTTTTTCGTAACAACGTGCACTTTCTTTCAGTAGATGCTTTATGAGACATCATTATCTTTAAGCATTTTCCACGTTTACGGAAACAAAATAATTTACGGTAAAACTAACTCTAATTTTGTAACGTGAGCCTGAAAAAAAAAAGGAGATATTCAATGTAACATTTAGAGACTTATAACTTTTTTTGGCTCCAATCAGTCCCGTATAGAGAAGTAGACGTGTCTCAGATAGTTCTATGGCTTAGTCAATTACACGCAACCAATTACACATCTGTGATTCCTCCCTGTTGACGGTTTGATTCTAAGATTTCTTGCATCATTGTTCCAGATACCATCTTTTTAAAGAGTCTAAGTATCTGAGTTGGCTTTTAAAACATAGATAAAATTTAAGAGTATAGGGCTATATATATAAATACTGAGCAATTTATATTGCAAAATACCCATTTGCTATAAATACTGAGCAAACCAGGTATAAGTGGGAAGCCGATAAAAGTGGAGTTACAAAAATACGGCCAAATTTTTCAGTATAAGAAGAAAAAAGGAACTATACCTAATTTGTATTAGAATTGATACATTTAGGTACCTGCAGCTCCGCATCTGGGGAAATTCTCATCCGAACTCGAACCAAAACGTTGGTTTCTCTGGTTAAAGGACTCGTGTAAAATGGGGTGGTTGTCACGTAGGGAATTGTTGCTGGGATCGAGCTGCAAGGCACCAGTTGGTCACACAAATAACTCCACGTTGCCCCTTACAGGAGATGTGCGTGTCAATTACAGATGCTGCTGTTTGCATATAGATTCAATGAGCGTCAGCACTAATTTCACTGATTTATAAACTGTGACAATTTTACAGCCTGCTTTAAATACTCTGTACTCATTGGGAAAAGCAGCCCGTGTTAAGGATTGTGCGGCATGTAGGAGCTTCTCTGTAGATATTCCACAGGCCATATGCATCTGTGTGGCAGTCCTAAACCTGCCAGTGATTCATACACGAAACTAACTCAGATTAATGTTGGCAGAGGAGAGAGAGAGGTTGCTGTAAATAGTAAATAAATAAGGCAGTTTCAAATTGGAAATGCTTCTTATTGAAAAGCTGAAGTGCCTGGCTATTTTATTTCCTGGGTACCCGCACAGGAGAGGAAAGATATTCTTGAGCTGTGATTTAAGTTTTGTTTTGCTTTTGTCTTTTAACGAACTGCTCATTATTAATTGACACGACAGGAAGGAGCTGCTGAGAGACACAAAGGTCTTCACTGAATGCCCGCAGTGACCCCTTTCTTGCCAGTGTCTCCCTCCACTGGTACCTCAGCGTCTGACGGTCATGAGCCAGGCGAGGCAGGGCCCTCACCCCCTACCCGCTGATATTTCTGCAGAGAGCCTCGTAATGGAAAGTCACAGGGGGCGCGGAGGTGAGCCATCAATCTTGCATCCACATCGTTGGCCAAGGAGGCCTTCTTCCTTCATGTGACTGATTTATAACTCCAGAAGACATTCTCCTGGGTAATGGCATTTACTAGAATTTTCCCAGCTCCCCCAGAAACCAGGGATCTTGTCATAAAACTCAGGAGCAAAGGAGAATGTCTGAACAAAGGCGCCACGGGAGAATTGTGCACTCCTCCTGCTTGGGCATGCAGGAAGAATTTTCTTAAGGAGCTCTGGTACAAATGTAAAATACGACACGTCTGGCAATTTCAATTTTTAACAACCAAGTCGTCAAAGAGAAGCAGGGCTAGGCGAGAGAGAGAGAGAGAGAGAGAGAGAGAGAAAGGAAGAAAGGAAGGTAAATTGTGGATGCAAATGAAGGGCAGCTGCGGCAGTGCGGGAGGGAAGGCAGTATGGTAAATGTGCCCATGGAGGAATTTGTAGTAGGTCGTTTTGGGTTCTTCTCTGAGGTGGAAGAGCCCTCCCAGCGGTACCTGGGAGTGATGTAGATGCAGCCCGATTGTCGGAGAAGGGAGGGAGGCTGGTGTTTTCTTTTCAGAATTCATGGACTTCAAACGAGGATCAGGTTCACTGTTATCACCAAATCCGCAGATGTCAATTCAGGACAACGGAAGACAGTAAAACCTTGGATTGCGAGTAACTTGTGCAGCGAGTGATCCACAAGACGAGCAAACATGTCTAATAAATCTTAACCTGATAAACGAGCGATGTCTTGCAATACAAATGTGTGATGCCGAATGTCACATGATCACCACTGAGCCAATCGTTCTTCTCTCTCTCTCTCTCTCTCTCTCTCTCCCCGTGGGATTGTTGGTGATCATCTCTTATGCTTGGATGCTTGGTCTCAGGCCACAGTGTTTGGCAGAAATCAATGATTTTTCAGAACGTTGGAAGGTGCCCACAACTGGCACTCATGTATTTTTGGTCACTTCCAAGCACCTATGGACAGTCCTTTGCTTTTCCATCCAAGAGTAAGCTTAGGAATGCTTTGCTTCATTCTAGGTCATTGGATAGGTTCCTCGTTAAAGCTGCACAAAAAGAAAAAGATGCCATTGGGCCAACAGATTTTGTTAGTGATAGTGAAAGTTGTCCTACACGGTAACCCTCCTCTCTCGTGTGTCCCTTACACCTGCCACAAAGGTTTTCAAAGGTAAGTGCAGGTTAATTTGCTTATTTTTCTTTGTATTTTGTATTTTCTGTATGATTTTGTATTATGTTACAGTATCCTAATCACTTTTATGTGGATATTTTTGGGTTGTGAAACGAATCATTTGAGTTTTCATTATTTCTTCTAGGGAAATTCGCTTTGATATACCAGTGCTTTGGATTGCGAGCGTGTTTCCAGAACAAATTATGCTCACAAACCAAGGTTTTACTCTACTTGGATTCAGAGCTGATAAGTCTGAGTATGTATCCATGGGGTGTTCTCAGGGTAGGGCCACTGAAAGTGGAAACAAATGGCTACACCCTATAACCACAGCGGGGTCTTACTCAAAGACAAGGTGGGAGCCTGATTCATACCTCTCCCCTTCCCCCTCCCGCTATACTTCTCTTTTGGTTTGCTGGGCAGTGGGAGCTGTGAGGATGATTCTGAGAAACAAGAAGCATCATGCATAGTCCCAAGAAGTCAAACCAGTCAGAACCTTGGAGAATTGATCTGCTGGGCTCTGGGGCTCTGGGGCTCTGTGGAGTGAATCAACAATACAGTGCACTGGTACGACCAGTGGATTCCAAGCAAAGACGCTTCTAACGAAGAAAGGACGTTCCTTCCCAACCTCCCTTAGAAACAAAATTGATCAAGGACGATCGTAGGGGGCTTGTGCTGCTGTTGAAGTAATCCACCGTAAGTCAAATATCATTCAGAGAAGTACTCCATACAATCTACAGAGACCAAAGGTGAAGGAACACCTCTGAGATCATAACGCACAAAAATTATTATAAATGGTTAGGCAATGGAAGGACTATCTCCACATCTTTTGGGTGAAAACAGAACATTTAAAGTAACGAAAACTCTTCTCCTTCTAGCCAGACAGACATTTCAGCAGGGCCTGGGATTGCAGTCTGTGTATTAAAACAAGGGAGAGCATTTTCTGTGGGCACCAGGGCCTCTCCACACCAATCCTCCGCAATCAGACCAGGCTGGCTCTGTCAGCCTTGATGGCAGTGGGCGGACTTGAGAGGCATCCAGGGGGTGGAATCAGTAGGACTTGGTGACTGGCTGGATGGAGAGGGTGAAGGGTAGGGAAGTTAGGGATGATCCCACTTGCTTTCAGGCTTCTGTGTGTGGAGGCTGGTGGTGCCCTCCACCGCGACACGAAGCACAGGAAGCCGGGGTGGTGGTGGGGATGCGGGAGGGAGATCACTGGCCATGATACTTGGAATTTTTAACGTTGTGAGTTTAAAGTTCTTCCCAGACAGGACGGCTCAGTCGGTTAAGCATCAGACGTGATTCAGCTCAGGTCATGATCACACAACTGGGGAGATCAAGCCTTCCTCGGGCTCTGCCCTGGCAGTGGGGGGTCCGTTTGGGACTCTTTCTCTCTCTCTCTCTTCCATTCTCTCTCTCTGCCCCTCCCCTGCTCACACACACACTCTCTCTCTCTCCTAAAATAAATAAATAAATGAACATTCTAAAGAAATAAAGTGCTTCCAAGATAGGAGAATGGATGTGATTGAAAGGAGTTATATATGACTTCGTCTGTGGTCATGAAAAGCATAAGCTGGAACCAAGAATGAAGCATGGAAAAGGAAAGGGGTTCTTTCCCCAATGATAATCCTGTTCCATCTGACCTATGCCCCAGACATCCTTCCCCCTCAGGAACCAAATGCTCCACTCTTGATTCTCCAGTGGAAGAGGAGTCCTTGGTTAACCCCTCCTTAATTATCCTTTCCCTTGGAGAGTGGATACTGTGTATTTTATGCCAAGCAACAGGGGTTCCTCCTGGGTGCGGGACTACGGGCACCTCACTTACCTTTCTCATTTCCGCATTGTCCACAACTGTAAAATGGGTATACTAATAGTAATGGCAGTAGAGAGTTGTTAGCAGAATTAACTGAGATACTATTTACAAAGGCTTTCAAACAGTGCCTGGACCTGATGAGTATTAAACTTGTGTTTTTGAAATAAAATAATGAACACCTCCAGCTAACTCTTACCGAGTAATGATATGGACGGAAAGGATTGGTTTAGTAACTTGTCCAAGATCACAGAACAGAGCAGGAAGTTAACGGAGACCACACTGTTCAAGACAGCATGGAGTGCTGCTCGGCGGGATTTCTATAGTGAAGCAGTTGTCAAAATTCGTTTATTGGTTTAGAGGAAAAGTGATTTCAGAACTTCTAATTTCAGCGTGAATAATAAAAATAAATTCCTGTTTAGTGGTTAATAAGATCCGTTGGCAGAAGGACGCTTTATTTTATTTAGATGCGTAGAGTTACTACATAATAAATTTTAGATTAAGAACTCAGTAAATGCCATGGGTATAATATTACCAACAGCAGTAACCAAGAGGTCAGCTAGAAGAGAAACACAATACTGATCATTTATTCCTGGAATTAGCCTGGAGATTTGCAAACATTTTAGGCTAGGAGAAAAATCCTTCTTTTAGCACTTTTGGGAATATTACATTAACAGAATTATCTTACTTCTCAGAATTGGCATGCATACTATCCATCATCTGTCACCGAAACTATTAAAATATGTATTTTCTGTATGCTTTCCGTATGCTTATTTTTATCAGTAAAAACATTTGGGTAAACAGGAAAATGGAGTTTGATTCCCTCTTTTTTTAAGTTATCAGTCTTATTAATTATTTTCATATATTTTCAACAATTGTAATATTTCTTTTGTATTATGTTTGCACCCTAATCTTTTCCTATTAAAATTATATGCATACACACACATGTATATTGTGTATTAGAATAATTTTTGACAATTTATATTTGCTTTTGCACCTCTATTCTTTTTAAATGCATAGAATTTTAATTTTCCTGCAGTTTGGCAAGTTCTCATTTACCAGTTTTTCAATGTGTTTATGCTACAAAATGCCTTTTCCCTCTTATATTTTCACCCTTTTCATTTAACTCTTTAATTTAAGCATACTTTACTTTTATGTACAATGCATGGTAAAGTTTTTGTTTTACTCATCATGAAATAACTGAGCAATTGTCCCAGAAATACTTAATAGATCACACACCTCTTCTCTAGTCATTTGAAAGATAACAGTGCAAGTTATAATTTTTTAGAATCCTTTTCTCCCATAACACGCAAAAGGAACAAAAAGAAAAAGAAAACTAAGAGGAAACTCTACACCATTAATGATGATGTTTCTTCGACGGCACTGTGTGCTCATGATCATATGTTTTTCTCTCTTGAGTTCTTACCTCAAAAAAAAAAAAATCTGACAATTCCGTTTTCTATTCTATTTTCCATCTCTTACAACACTGTCGTGTACCATCACCTTTCTCTGGATCAACGTCACCTGCCTTCTCTGCTCTCCCCTCTTGCCATTTTCAACCATGCTAAATTTTTACCAATGATAGCTTCCACCACTCTGTTCTTTGGAACACTATTCCTCACCAGATCAAGATTTTCCCAAGTCAAAGTTTGCAAATATAAATTTGTCCCACATGTATGATTATCATATAATTAAAATAAATAGTTCTACCACGTCTCGTTTGTCCTGGATCAGCTTTTGCGATCTTCAACGTCACAAGTTCCTGTGTCAAAAGCCAAAGCCAATGTAGCCAGGCTTTTTGGAGAGTGAGGACATCCTCTTTAAGTCTTCCAGATGGCAATGATCTTATCGATCACCTATTTGTCATATTGACCCTCCTCTCTCCTCCTCCTCCTCCTCTTCTCCTACTTTTCTTTCACCCTTCTTTCCCTTCCTTCTTCCAGTGCTGGCTAGCTTCTATTACTGGTTCTGGGAACGAAAGAAGTAAAAGATACAGAACTGACTTTTGAGATCTTTATCATATAGGCAGATAGACTGACAATTATTCTTATAAGAATTTCAGTGAAGTTTAAAACGTAACTCAAATAACTTAGTAAAGATGTCTGGAGTTTCGTATTTTTATATTTCGCACTGTAAGTGCATAACTATCGTTAATAAGTTGTATAACCAGGGAAGACTTTATTTTAAGATAAAAAAAGTTTGAGCTTTTAAGTATATCTTCTTGATTCAATCAGTGCTGAATTAATGTATATCAATGTATTGTGTAATTAATCTTGATGTATTTTCTTTCGGTTAAATAAATGCAATATACTATCAAATGTGGATGATGTTAATATCAGCCTATTAGTTATACATGTTTTCAGGGTAACTAACAGTACATTCCTACAGTTTTGGTTGCCTACTTCTGTGTCAAGGTACATGAGCGTTACCATAAACATTTGAGTGACACCACTATAAATGAATACATTCCCTTTTGGGACGTATTGGGAGAAATAACAGGAAAGAATCAAATAACATTACAGAAAATAGAGTAATATGGGTAGACATGAAAATCACTGGTTGCAGTGGGAAAATGTCAACCTGAATGTATTTTAAGAAAAAAAATAGACATAACAGCAGATGATAAAAATTTAATGGAAATGTTTATTGTGATCTTAGTAGCTTCAAACAACAGACATTTATTCTCCCACAGTTCTGGAGACCAGCTTCTGAAATCAGTTTCACCGAGTGTCTTCTGGGCATGCTCCTCCCCTCCCCCAGAAGCTCTGGCTGGAGAATCCTTCTTATCCCTTCCAGATTCTGGTGGATGCAGGTGTCCTTGACTCGTGGCTGCATTGCCCTCATCTTGACCTCCATTTTCATCATGTCCTCCCCCTTTATGTGTCTGTTTCATCTATGTCCACTTGTCACTTATGAGATGCTGGAATATTATTCGTCCATAAAAAAAAGAAGGAAATCCTACCATTTGTAACAACATGGGTAAGCCTGTAAGACATTACGCCAAGTGAAATAAGTCAGATTCCGAATGACAAATCTTGCGTGATCGCACCTCTTTGTGGAATCTATAAAACTGAACGTGTAGAACCAGAGAGTAGAAAGGTGATTTCCAGGGGCTGGAGGGTAAGAGAAATGGGGGAGATGTTGGCCAAAGACGTTTAGTTATAAGATAAGTTCTAGGGATCTGATGTACACAATAGTGACTATAGTTAATAATGCTGGGTTGTATATTTGAAAACTGCTAATGGAGTAGATATAAATATTCTCACCACACTTCACAAAAGGTAACTAGTGTGAAATGATGGATGTGTTAATCAACTTGATAGTGGTAATCATTTCACTGTGTACATATTAAATCGTCACATTGTGTGTCTTAAAAAGCACACGTTGTGTTGTACAACCTAAATACAGACAGTTTTTATTTGTTAATCTTACTTCCATAAAGCTGGGTGGGGGAAGGACACCTATGATTGCATTGGGGACCCACTCTGATAATCGAGAATAATCTCATCCCCAAATCCTTAATTTAATCACATTTGCAAAATTTTTACCCTAGGTAATAGTCACAGATTGCAAGAAATAGGACGTGATATCTTTGGGCATACCTGAAGCCCACCACACCTGATGCTTCTTTTTTGGTTGTTTTAACTTTCTTCTGAATGTATTTTTTTCACCCCAGCTCCCTGCTTTTTAGATCATGCATAAGGATTAATAAAATAATTTTATATGTAACATATTAATTATATGACTATGTGTCATATATTGCATAACATATATTACTATACGTTAAACATATACTTGATTTAAAATAATTACAAAATCCTTACATCTGCTGTTCCTTTATATATTTTCTGTCTGCCAACTTACATCTTTTCATATAAAATATAATTATAACTGTATATTATAGGTACTCGAATGGAAGGATAGATTTACAATTCTGAGTAGAAAAAGAGGAAATCCTCAAGTACATCTAGAAATTTTGTAACATGATAAGAAAGAAATTCCGAATAAGTATGAAAATAATGAATATAGAATAAGTGATATTGTGGCAACTGGCAAACTATTTGGAGACAACAAAGAGGTAGAACTATATCTTATTCATTTATTTCCTTGGCCAAATGTAATTCCCGGTGGATTATAGATTTAAACGTAAAAAGGGATGATCATCAAAAAAGAAGCAAGCCAGAATGAAGATATAAAATAATTGGGGTAGGGGCGCCTGGGTGGCTCAGTTGGTTGAACGGCGGATTCTTGATTTCTGCTCAGGTCATGATCTCACGGTTGGTGAGGTGGGGCCCCGTGTCCGGCTCTGTGCTGACAGCTCAGAGCCTGCTTGGAATTCCCTCTCTCTTCCTCTCTCTCTGCCCTTCCTCGCTCGCTTTCTCTGTCTCTCTCTATCTCAAAATAAGTAAATAAGTAAGTAAATAAACTTTAAAAAAAAGGAAAATAATTGGGGTATATATTGAAGTAATAATATGTTTAAATATATTTGGTTATAGGGTGTCTGGGTGGCTCAGTCGGTTGAGCGTCTGGCTTCAGCTCAGGTCATGATCTCACAGTTTGTGGGTTCAAGCCCCGCATCAGGCTCTGTGCTGACGGCTCAGAGCCTGGAGCCTGCTTCGAATTCTGTGTCTCCCTCTCTCTCTGCTTCTCCCCCGCTCATGCTCTGTCTCTCTCTCTCTCCTTCAAAAATAAATAAAAACATTTAAAAAATTAAAAAAAAATATATATATATATATTTGGTCATATATTTGTTTATACAGTTAACCCTTGAACAAAACAGGCTTGAACTGCATGGGTCCACCCATATGCAGGTTATTTTCAATAAATACAGTACTGTAAATGTAGAGTCTCTGCTTTATGATTTTGTTAATAATATTTTCTTTTCTCTACCTCACTTTATTGTAAGAATACAGTATGTATTACATATAATAACCTACAAAATACATGTTAATTGACTATTTATGTGATTGGTAAGGCTTCTGGTCAACAGTATGCTATTGGTAGTAATTAAGTCTTGGGGGAGTTATGCATAGATTTTCAACTGTACTCCACTGGTAATTCAAAAATTATGCATCAAAACAACAAAAAAAGTAAATTTGTTTGATTATTACATTGCCAAAGATGAAACACACAGTACACAAGCTGATGAGTTTCTCTGTTGGGAAACCCCAAGTACCAAATGAGAGTTACCCAACTAAGAGCGGTTTAAACAATAAAAGTATTTATTATTTTAAACAATAGGAAGTCCTGAGATCAGTAACTTCAGAGTTGTTACAAAGCCTCCATTATGATTTCAGTGACTCAGTCTCTTTACATATTTCTTCAATGTTGTCTTTAATCTGTTAGATCCATGCTTATGCTTGTTCTTTGAGTTCCAAACATCAATATAAACCAAACATTCAGCCAAGTAGATCATATTTTTTACTGTGAAAAACCTTTCCTAGAGGCCCATCAGAATACTCTCTTAAAAGTCTGAATGGTCAGGATTAGGTCATAGGCAGATGTCCTGGGTCTACAAAGCTCAGAAGTCTAGTATATGACATATTCAGCCTCCATAGTGGGAGCCAAAGCCTTCCAAGGGGGCAAAGTGTCCTGAGAATCCTGTGTATGTTGATGTGGAGCATAGGCACATAGTAGATTAGGAGTGCCTTCAATGTCTAGGCACAATCTGTTAATCAGGAGATGTTTCTGGAATTTAGATATCTCAAACTGAAAATAATGATGGAAAACATCTTAGTCCCTATGGCATAATACATGATATGAACCTTTACTTGTGAGAAAAAATAAAGAAATTTGTAAGTATTTGTTTTAGAGAACATTTTTCTATTATGTGTTGGTTAAAGAATGGGTTAATTTTGGCAACAGTAATATATATCTACATCTATCTATCTCTCTATGCATACATACACGTATATATACTTAACACTAAAAAATAGTAAATATTAGATATTTAAAGATATAAATATAACGAATACATTTTCTTAGTATTTTTCTTCCCAATCTCAGAACATAAAATTTATGCATTTACTTAAAATTTATTAAAAAAAACATAACTATCATATAATAAATACAGGCAGTTTCGATTTATAAGAAAATCCTCAATAATCTTCAGGTAATGGTGTAGCAAAAATCATTTCCCAGCATGATTTCCTTTAATAGCATCTGGACACAAAGAAGAAAGTGAGGACAGGACAGGGCTTTTGAAAAGACCTCCGCGTCACGTGTTTGCTGTTGAGATGCCATTTGCTCACATTTGCAGCCAATACCGCCGGAGCATCTCCCCATCGAACAAATGATCTTTATTCAGTGCAATTTGGGAGATTTTCCCAACACGAAATAACCCTTGAGTGAGCCATTTTCCACCCATCCATTAGCACCAATGGGCCTCTGTGTGTTTCATGAAATTACCAATCATCTCCACATTACCAATTGCTAAATAAAAATTTCCTTCATTTTTAAAATAGCCCTTTTAAGAATAATTCATTTTTTGAGTATCTTTTTTGGGAGTGACATTCGAATACTGATCCAAACATAAATAATCTTCTATTGTGTATACTTTTAAAGAGATAATTTGATAACACGGATCAAAATATAAACTGAATATGTCCTCTGATCCAGGATTCATTTGCAAGCATTTATTCTAAAGAGATATTTGGCCTAGTGAAAAAAATATGTAGATTGATGTTTATATCAGTGAGAATAGATCGCTTGAATCCATTATGGTGCAGTAACAGACAGCAAACATCTTAGTGCCTGAAAGATGACAGTTTATTCTTTGCTCATACTGTATGAACACTGCCAGTAGGTGGGGACTCTGCATCCTATGTCCTCACTTCAAGACCCTAATCTCGAATGTTCTCCGTGGCAGAGAAAAAGTACCTCTTGAGGAAAGTATATGGCAAGTAAGTACTGGAGCCTATGAGTGACAGGTGGCATTTCCACTCACAATTCACCCCGTCCACCTTGCCAGCGGGGTCAGGCGATGACATTTAGCCTTGTGCGTAGAATGAAGAGAGTCAGAGGAAATTGGGTGAAAAGTGTTACCGCACACTACCATTGCTGCGTACCTGAGTTTCCTGTCAGAATGAAAATTGACAACTATCAAAACAGTTATCAAAGCGGGTTGGCTAAATAAATAATTGTATGCCCATGTATTGGAATCCTCTATCACCACTTGAGGTGATTGAAGTCAAAATTTATTGACCTAAAAGATCCCTGGTAAATAAGGTTGGGGGAATGAAATACTGTTAGTTTGTAGATGATATTTGGTCTCATTTAGTTAACTATCTAAGTAGAAATACATAAGGCATGAAATAATCATAGAAAGAAGTTCAGATATGGTAGCTGCTATCAAGGAGGGTATAACTGGACAGAATATTCGTTTCTCTATTCAGCTTTTCTCAACTATTTGCCAATTTTCTCTAAAAATATACATACTGTTTTTGCAAACAAATACCATTTTAAAATTAGACTTGTAAACAAACGCTCCGTATAGGCTTAGATGGGACGGTGGTTGAACTTCCCATTGTCATTGTGATGCTCTTTGCTTGAATGTGGAACTAAGTGATTTTTTTGATTTTTCACTCGGTAGTTGATTTGCAACCTATTGACTTTGTCATTTGTCAGCAGTTAATTAAAATATTCTGTTATTATTTTCATGGACTTTTTGGATTTATGGTCAGAATAATCTTACCACTCAAAATTAATGATGACTGCACTAACTTCATTTTTTTTTTTGCAAGTATCCTTTTGTTATTCACATATTTATTTATTTATTTATTTATTTATTTGAAATTAGAAATTGCTTTTATTAGAAATTACTTTTCTTTTTTTTATATATATATGAAATTTATTGACAAATTGGTTTCCATACTGCACTAACTTCATTTTTTTTATATATGAAATTTATTGACAAATTGGTTTCCATACAACACCCAGTGCTCATCCCAAAAGGTGCCCTCCTCAATACCCATCACCCACCCTCCCCTCCCTCCCACCCCCCATCAACCCTCAGTTTGTTCTCAGTTTTTTTTTATATATGAAATTTATTGACAAATTGGTTTCCATACAACACCCAGTGCTCATCCCAAAAGGTGCCCTCCTCAATACCCATCACCCACCCTCCCCTCCCTCCCACCCCCCATCAACCCTCAGTTTGTTCTCAGTTTTTTTTTTTATATATGAAATTTATTGACAAATTGGTTTCCATACAACACCCAGTGCTCATCCCAAAAGGTGCCCTCCTCAATACCCATCACCCACCCTCCCCTCCCTCCCACCCCCCATCAACCCTCAGTTTGTTCTCAGTTTTTAAGAGTCTCTTATGCTTTGGCTCTCTCCCACTCTAACCTCTTTTTTTTTTTTTTCCTTCCCCTCCCCCATGGGTTCCTGTTAAGTTTCTCAGGATCCACATAAGAGTGAAACCATATGGTATCTGTCTTTCTCTGTATGGCTTATTTCACTTAGCATCACACTCTCCAGTTCCATCCACGTTGCTACAAAAGGCCATATTTCATTCTTTCTCATTGCCACGTAGTATTCCATTGTGTATATAAACCACAATTTCTTTATCCATTCATCAGTTGATGGACATTTAGGCTCTTTCCATAATTTGGCTATTGTTGAGAGTGCTGCTATGAACATTGGGGTACAAGTGCCCCTATGCATCAGTACTCCTGTATCCCTTGGGTAAATTCCTAGCATGCACTAACTTCATTTTAATAGTTATTCCTTTCACTTCTACTTGCCATCTTGTTGAAATAATGTGGGCTTATGGATGTGACAAATAATCGTGAGGATGGGGCAGAGACTGGTTATTGAACCAACTCTCCCAACAAATTTAGACTGTAACTACACAAAATATAGGAGAGAACTGTTTCCGTCAGCGGACAGAGACTACACAAGACCAACATCTCTGCACAAAAAGGGAGACTCTCATGTGGAGTCTCACGATGAGCCCACTGCTCTGCCTGAGGACACTTTCCCAAACATAATGCAATGAGCTGGAGTCCAGGTAAAGCCCAGCACGCCAGAGGGATAAAGAAGTAAATCATAGTCTGTATAGCTTGGGGACCCACAAATTCTTACCGAGTGTGAGTGCTCCCCAAATGCTTGCTTGAGGTTTGGGTCGCACAAGTGCAGGGTGAAACGCCAGACGTTTACAGGAGCTCGGTTGCAACAAGCGGAGAGAGGAACAGAAATATCTTTCTCCATCTTGGGAGCGAAGACATCCTCCTATTAAGGATGTAAGAGCTATTCTAGGGGCGCCTGGGTGGCGCAGTCGGTTAAGCGTCCGACTTCAGCCAGGTCATGATCTCGCGGTCCGTGAGTTCGAGCCCCGCGTCGGGCTCTGGGCTGATGGCTCGGAGCCTGGAGCCTGTTTCCGATTCTGTGTCTCCCTCTCTCTCTGCCCCTCCCCCGTTCATGCTCTGTCTCTCTCTGTCCCAAAAATAAATAAACGTTGAAAAAAAAAATTAAAAAAAAGAAAAAGAAAGGATGTAAGAGCTATTCTGGACACACCCTCACAGAGGTAAAGATCCAGAAGTAAGAGAGAAGTAGGAAGTGGAATCTTGGCCAGCTCAACGTGCTTGGGGAAACCTTGGATCTTCCATAAACCCTCCCTAACACAGGATGAAAGGAAGCCCACACAATGTCAAGGTGAGCAGTCAGGAACTGAACTGCCTCCTGTAACAAAGACACGACATTCTGCAGGGGGAAATAACAAACTCCCGGCTCTCTAAAATGTCACCCCAAGCCCAGCAAACAGCAAAGTACTATTAGATCTCAGACACGTGTGCATGGGTGTTTATAATATATATTTTCCCAGGCAAAGAATAAAAGCGGAGGACAAAATAAAAAGCAGTCCTGAGATAACCCAGAGGCTATTTTATTAGGCAAACGTGATAAAACAACTATCAAGGATATAGCAGATAATAAAAAAAGATAGAATCTCAAGGAGTAAGTGGGGAATTTCCCCAGAGAAACGAGAATTTCATAAAGAATCAATGGCCAAACCTAAAACTTAAAAGTTCCATAAGTACAATGGAAAATTATTGAATGGGCTTAATATCAGACTGCAAAGGGGTGAAGAAACAGTCATGTATCTTCTACGGTTTCTACAGAACATTTTAAAACTAAAGAAGCAAGAGAAAAAGGATTGAAGAAACGTGATCAGAGCCTCAGAGAAGCGGTGTGGCAAACATCGAACATTCTAGAACCCACGCCATTCACGCTTCCTAAGAAGACGGTGGGAATGGAACCGGAAAACTACTGAAAGACACAGTGGAGGGACGTTTCCAGAACGTGACGAAAAACGCCTATCTAGGGTCCCAAGCCCTCAGTGACCCCCCCCCCCCGCCCCAGCTAGAAAGGATAGAGACAAAGAACCACCCGGGTCCTTCCTACCCAAAGTGCTGAAAATGGAGCCCAGGTGAAAATCGGAAACCAACGAGAGGGAGGGAGAGGATTTGCGTCCAGGGCAAGAGTCCTGTCAGTGGCAGCTTTACGGTGGCCGGAAAAAGAAGAAACAAAACCCGCCACCCTCGAGCTCTCTGTTCGGTGAAAACATCCTTCCAAACGAGGGTGGTGAGTGTTTTCGGATACATGGAAGCCGAGAGTTTCTGTGGCAGCAGCTGTTCACGACAAGAAGCGCTCGAGGCCGTCCTTCCGGCTGAGGTAACAGACCAGCTGGAGAGTTGGGTCTGTGGGGGAGGAAGACCAGCATCTAGAATCTCTGGATGACTCACCCCAGGGACCTGCCCCCTCAGGAAGGGCAGAGGCAGCAGTGAGGCCCAGGGCTCCCAATCCCCCGCCTCCATCACTGCCTTGGGGGCCTGCGAGGAGGAGTCTCTCTGGTGGGTCTTTATGCCCTACCCCGCCCAGAGAATTTCTTCGGGCTCCTCACGCCCCGACCCCACACCCACGTCCACGAGGCCGTGCCTCCACGTCCGGCCAGCTCCGACACTTTGGGCTCCCAAACCCGGTCTCCAGGTTCAAACGTTCGGATCGCCGGCTGTTCTTTCAAAGGAAGAGAGCAGCTGCCTCTCTCTCCTGAGTCCACACCTTGTTTTTTCTGTAAAACACCTGAATTCATACACTCCTCAAAAAACGGCACCAAGCACGTCCAGCTGGGAGTTGGCGAGATTGCAGAACCCGTCATGGGGCACCTAGGCACCCAGAATCTCTGTCTTTCAAGTGTGGGGACACCTTTAAAATACACTACGTAGATGACAATTGCATTCGAAGAGGGAAAGCGATGCAGCAAAACAAATAATAATCGTGGGAGAACCAAATTTGTCTTGTTCCTTGTTTCCACAGAAAAGCCGTGACTCTATATGACGAGGGCGGTTGATTTCGGATGAGTATTCTTATCAGGTTTTAGAAACGTGGTTCTCTCTCCGGGTCCTTAAGCACCATGTGGAGAGTTCCAGAAACGTGGTGAACGTAAGTTCATGCCGGCTGATGTTACCCCCACCCCAACCTCTGCGAGTGCACGCTCATAAAAACACGGGACGTAGAACACAAATGTCATCGCGAGAGATCATACTGACCCACCATTTCCACTCAGATATAGAGCAGACAACACTCACTTTGCACGCCCAAGGTCAAGCTCCAAAATTTCTTTTCCCTGCAAACCTCGGCTCCTAATGGACTTCCCGTATCAGTTAAGTGGAAATCCCTTCTTAGGGATATCCAGTCTCCACTCTCGGAATCTTCCTTGACACCCTTCTTTCCTCACATCTCACAACCAACCCGTCAGCAAATCTTCTCAGCGTTACCTTTACATTCGACCGTGTTCAACAGCCTGGGCCAACCTATTCCAGCCTTCCTCCCGCGTTGTTGGGATAGCCTGTCATGGTAGCTCAGCTGTGTCCACACAGCCAGGCCACGGTTGTAAATAGCAGAGACTTCTCTGCTCCCAACCCTGCAATGACATCCTGTGTCCCTAGGATTAAAACTCAGAGATTCTGGAATGGTCTGCTGGGCCCTCCGTGATCTGACCCCACAGTATGTCTGACTGATACAGACTGAATTGAGCCCCCCCGCCCACCCAAAGCATACCCCCAACGTGACTGTATTATTGCCCGTAAGAGGTAATAAAGGTTAAGTGTGGTCTTAAGTGTGGGGTCTTAATCAACATGACTGGTGTCCCTATAAGAAGAGGAAGAAACAACATACCAGAGCTTGCCCTCTCTCCCTCTCTCTCCAGTCACAGAGGAAAGACAGAGGACCCAGCGAGAAGATGGCCGTCCGCAGGCTCTGAAGAGGTCTCACCAGAAACCGACAGAGACATCTCGATATGTGGCTTCCAGCCTCCCAAATGGTGAGGAGATACTTTCTTTTGTGTGGTTTCAGCCCCTAGCCTGTGGTGTCCTGTTATCAGCCTAAGCTGACCAGCACCCTCACCTGATTCCCACCCCGTCCCCTGCCTTCAGGCAGCTCCATCCACACGTCTGTGGGCCTCAACTCGCCCCGCCACGCCCCAGCCTCCTCGCCTCTACCTGCTGCTCTCCTGTGCTGAAAACTGGCCCTCCAAGGACGTCCGTGCCCTGGAAAGGTGCCTGGTAAAGCAACGCTCCGTCAGTATTGTTTGAAGGGGATGATCTTTCCGCGTTTTTCCTTGCCAATTCCAGCACGAAGGAGCGAGCGGAAGGAGCTCTTTGGTCCACAGGGATCCCCACGACTGTAGCTGTGAGCTGCCTCTCACTGACTTGACATCCCCGTCCGGACCAGTGCGGGGAGGGGGGCTGCTGCCCTACCTGCGGGCTTAATCAAGGCTTTCCAGCTATTTCCTACTCCACCCACTGGTCTAGGCAAAGGGGATCCTGCACTCACACAAAAGAGGCAAAATCGCCATCATCATCGTCGTCATCGTCGTCGTCAAACAAAAACAGCTTTACATGTGGTTTTCAGTTAGTCTGACTATGATGTAAGACCCCCCGATCCCTCTCCCCTGCCACTGTTCCGATAAATCCGCTGTTCTCAGCAACACGGGGGTTTTGGTTTGATTGTGTGGGTTTCTCGGGGAAGTTAGGCGAGTGGCGATTTCGAGCCGTTTTAACGAGAGAACAGGGCCAAGGCCCAAAGCACCGAGGAACCCACAGGCTGCACTCTGGAGACTTGGAACTCGGAGCCCAGAGGTCGCCAGAGGTGACCAGGAGAGGTCAAGCACCTGGGAACTCACAGAAGCTATAGGGATAGCGGGGGCACCTGAGTGTGGCTCAGTCAGTTAAGCATCCAGCCCTAGATTTCGGCTCAGGTCATGATCTCAGGGGGGGTGAGTTTGAGCCCCGCACTGTCAGAGATTCTCTCTCTCTCTCTCTCTGTAAATAAATAAACTTAACAAAATTATACGGATAGTATTGGCTTGCTATGAAATAGATGATCCGGATCTATTCTTTTCTTTTGACTTGAGGAAAATACAAAGCTCATTACATCTTAATTATACAGTGTCAGCACTGTCCGCACACGTTTTTCCCACGAGGAACAAAGTGAGGGTGTAACACACAGGTGCTTATTAACCCCCCGGACAAGGGCCACGCAGTTTGATAGGTGAAAATATAAAAAGCAATCACATCTGGGTATGTTGAGTAATTCCTGACAATACCTCTCTCCTGAACAGTGAAGACAGAGAGTCACTTGAATTGTAAATGAAATCCAAAGACACCTCTTCGTAATCGTTTGAACGTTGATGGTAATGGTATTACGATTTCAGAGAACAGAGAAATCGCAGTTCTGAAAATCAGGAAGGAAAGGCGCATTTTCATTATTCATAAGTTGCATTTATTTATATTGTTAAGCCGCACATATCTTCTCCCACAAGTCTGTTATTTTAAACGTTTTTTGTGATATCAATATTTTCAGCTAAAAATTAAGAAACATATTTTTTTCCAAAAAAAAAAAAAAGTGAGATGATCTTATCCAAAAATATTACCCACATCTGCCTCTCTCCATTACTTCATGTGTTTTAATCTCTTATCTGGCACAACGTAGAAAGACGAGCTAACAGAGGCTGCCTGCTGACTGCTGCGGGTTATGTTTCTAGCGCGCTTAGGGGAGGTCAAGGCACGTTTACTCGGGCAGAGGTTAAGTGCAAAGAATGGAACCTGAGGATCTTCGCCGCTCCGCACGTCCTGGACCCGTGATGAGGCAGAGACTTCTAGCCGCCCATAAAATCCATGCTTTCGTCTTCTTTTATGGTAACACATGCTGGTGAGTAAGAATGTTTGGAATGACATAAAGCGAGGGCTTAGGGATATAAAATCGTCATGATTTCTATGAAGAAGGCAGTGGCCCGGGGAAGCAGAGGTATTTCTATTTTGTTATAATAATACAGAGAGAGGGGATAGTTACTATCTAAGAGCGTCCCGGGCAAATTTAAGTAATACAACTCTTCTTCGGGCCCAAACAGGATCGTAAGACATACAAAGCGGACATCGTCCCCACTTTAAAGTGATCAGCTGAAGCGGATTCTTTAGGGAAGAGACCGACAGTTTAGCACTTTAAGGAGATCGCCATCACTTTAAATAACAGTCGAAGGGTTAGAATGACACATGTTAAGTTGACCAGGGAAGAAACGATGACGGTGATTATGAGGGCCACCATGGTGATGTGAATTATGGTAGCGACGATTGACGTTCACGATAGCGCAGCGATAGCAGACCTTGTAGTAAGAGGTGCCGCGCTCTGTTCCCATTTTAGGGGCGGGTAAGCTGAGGCTCCAGCATGTAAACAGCCCGTAACCACATGCGGTTACAGACGGAGCTGGGACTCCCGGGGAACGTCCGGTATGAGAGAGGGGACGGCATGGACAGACGCGGTGTGGGTACGGAAGGCTGCGTGTCCTGGTGGGGATTCGACGATCGAAGCACAAAGAGTTTCACAAGCGTACAGGTTGTCGAACGGTGGGCGCGACACAGATCCCAAGGTGGCCCCGGGGCTGCACGCCGGTCTGTTCCCGTCGGGGGAATTTGAGCGCAGTCGAGAAAGCGGAGACTAGGAAAAGTAGCAGCGGTTGGTCAAGTTTACGCAGAATTTTATTTTATTTATTTCTTTGGTTGGTTGGTAAAGTTTACGCAGAATTTTACTTTATTTACTTCTTTGGTTGGTTGGTAAAGTTTACGCAGAATTTTATTGATCAGATTTTATGTTATCGTCATTAATGTGCGTGACGGCATGTTTAAAATGCTATATTATTGGATCAGACCCAACGCTCTGGCCGGCCCTTGTCATGCAAAGAATGGCAAGATCGATGAGTCGCATCAATGCCACAGCACCGCAGAAGTGAGCAGAGCAGGGTGACGAAGATGAGAAATTAGGGAGCCGTGCCTTCCATTTTTCCCTCCCTTCTGTGCCAAGGCAAGAAAGAGTGCTAACCGCATGCCAAGAGAGGCTGAGTTCCTTCCAAAGCCATCTGGAAAACACAGTGTTTTAGCTGATAGGTGCACTCCAACGCAAATGCCTCAGGTTATACAGCAAACCGCAGTTAACGGGCTATTATTAAGGGTCTAATTAATTATCTACCTCTAAACCACGGAGGTCCCTTGATTTTCTTCTGGGACGCTGATAGCATCTCCCAGAGAGAGAGAGAGAGAGAGAGTAATTAGTGTGCTGTGCATTTGGTGACAAGTAAGTCCCTGCAAGTAATCTGGTGGTGGCGGTGGTTTTAGGTTCAAAGAGCAACGCGAGGCCCACTGAGGTGGTGGCCTGGTCCCCGACCCTCCCCGCCCCGCCCCGTGCCCCGGTGGCGGTGCTGGGCTCCCCGCCAGAGGGAGGAGGGAGAGGGAGGCGGGTGGTCCTCCCGGAGCAGCGCTGGCTGCCCCAGGCCCCGCCGGGTGCCCGTCGCTGTTCGGGCCTCACCAGAAAGACACCCTGACAAAGCACAGAAACAGACCCCGCGTGGATAGAGTCCCCCCTCTACGGGACGGAAGTCACGGGGGCCCTTTAAAACGTCTCTTCCGCCGGAATGGCAACGCGAGGTGCCATTGTCAAGTGGAGCCTCTCCCTGGATCGGTGCAGAAGGGGCTTTCCGGGAGCAGGCGGAGGGCTGCTCCCTGGAGGGGGCAGCAGGGAGGACTCAGCGCTCAGCACTCCCGGTGCCCCGGGGCCGGCCCTCCCCGCAGCCTGCGGGGCGGTGGTTTGCAGAGCAGGACCCCCCCCCCACCAGGGGCTGGCTTGCGTGCTGCGGGCGCCTCTGCGCACACACGGCGCACGCTGTGGTTCCCGTCTTCTCGCCTCTGCTGCTGCTCTCCGGCGAGTCTGTTCTCTTCCTTCTTCACCCCGGCGCTGCACCCCTGCACCTGTCGTCGCAGCCTGGTGCTCCCCGGGGTGCCCCACGTTGCCCGGTCACGAAGCCTGGGATTGCCTTGCTCTTCCGGCACCGGGACCTGATCGTGTCTGTCATGTTTATGTCACTGGGACTGTAAGCGGGATCGAGCCTCCTTCCCGCTCCACTCTGAGCGTGGAGCCCGCTAAGATTCTCTCTCTCTCTCTCTCTCTCTCTCTCTCTCTCTCTCTGCCCCTCTCCCTGCTCAGGCTTTCTCTTTCTTGAAAGTAAAATATACAGAACATTAAAAATATTATGATTTCCATTTCGCCATTAGTCAATCGATTCGTTAATACCAGCAAAAGCTGCCGTTTACTTCATGGGCAACGGAGAACACCTTCTTCTCACCTTCTCCACCTCATGCAACCGGTCCTTCTCATCCCAATTCCTATGAGCCAGTCCTGAACCCTCAGCGTCGGTCAACACTGCCTGGTGTCCTTTCCAGTCAACACCCAGACACCCCCTGAACTGTAGCCCTTCTTCTCACCCTTAGTCTATCTCCCCGCCTCTTCTCACTGGTGCTCTCAACGGGTTGCCCGAATGCCAAACTTTTCACACCGTGACTCCCGGGTATAACTAATTTTGCTTGCCTGGCTCTGGGGTCTTCAGTGATTCTCCCCTTGCCCCTGGATATAATATAAATGCTCCTGCGATGTTCAAGCCCCTCCACCATCTGACCAAACCTATATTCCTGACCTTGGGTACCGATAACCAATGACTTGGGTACCAATAACCCCCACTGACACTGAGCCTACTACTAATGTTAAGTCATATATGATAGCATTTACTGAGTTCCACGCATTAGAGATATTTCAAGAATTCTTAGAATAACATGACAAAGAGGGGTGTCTGGGTGGCTCAGCAGGTTGAGCATCTGACCTCAGCTCAGGTCGGGGTCTCATGGTTCATGAGTTTGAGCCTCACATCTGGAAGGTTCTCTGCTATCCGCCCGGAGCTCATTTTGGATCCTCATGTCTCCCTCTGTCTCTGCCCCTCCCCTGCTCGCATGCTTTCTCTCTCTCTCGTTCTTGCCCCAAAATAAACACACATTCAAACAAAATAAACATTAAAAAAAAAAAAAAGAACAACGTTGCAAAGCTGACGTTCTGGTCTGCTAGGGTTGTCCTAATAAAATATCCACAGAACGGGTGGCTTAAACAGCAGATATCTGGAGCCTGGAAGTCTCGGACCAAGAGGTTGATTTTGATCAACCTCAGGTGTCTCCTGAGGCCTCTCTGACCTGCAGACGACAGCCTTCTCGCTCTGTCCTCATGTGGGATTTTCCTCCATATGCGCACTGTGGGTGTCTCTGTCTTCTAAGGACACCGAGCCTTCTGGACCAAGGCCCACCTCCATGACCCCATTGTAACCTGACTTCTCTTCGAAGGCCGTGCCTCTGAATAGGGTCACAGTGGGGGCCAGGGCTTCACCGAAGAATTTCAGGGAGACGTCATTCGGTTCCTAACAGATACTATTATTGCGACCCTTTTACGTGAGAAAATTAGAGTTTCTGAAGGTGATACGACTACTTCTGTGGAGGGCCAGGATTTTAACACAGGTCTGCCGGATCTCACTTCATGGGCCATACGTTAATTCTCCTGTAAACATAGGTGCCGTTTGTGATGAAGTGTCTTTGATTACTCTTGGCCTAGTGGCCCAACGCCCTCTTTCGCTGCCAACTGCCCGACCCTTACGTACCCTGCGAGGGCCACCGTAAAAGCCACAGGAGAGCTTGACCTTACCTCTTAGGCTTGAAACGCCATGTCTGTTCTGTAAACTCTCAGCTTGTTTTTCATTTCCTCAAAGAGAACAGAGGAGTTTTACTCTCTCTCTTTTTTTTCTTTAGAGAGAGAGAGGAGGTGGAAGCAGGAAAGCAGGGCGAAGGGAGGGGTGGGGAGAGAGAGAATCTGAAGCAGGCTTCACGCTCAGCACAGGGTCCACGTGGGGCTCAATCCCACGACTCGGGGATCATGACCTGAGCCGAAATCAAGAGTTGGATGCACCATCAACTGAGCCTCCCAGGCAGCCGGGGCCTCACTCTTTATTCTCGAGCCAGGTTGATTAAGGTCAATCTTGCGTACAATGAAACGTATCCTTTCGGTGGATGGTTGTATGAGTTTTGAAAGGCATCTAGAGCCAGGTGAACACCACCACAATCAACACCTAGGACTCCTCCACCCTAAAAAGTCCCCTTGTGCCTCTCTGGAGGCAACATCTCCCCCACCTCACCTCCTAAGCAACCACAAATTCGTGTTCTGACACACCTGTCAGTTTTGACTTTCTCCGACTGCTAGGTCAGTAGACTCCTGTGGTACGAAATGTTTTGAGTCGGGCGCCGCATAGCACAACACGTTTGATGTCCAGCTGTGTTGTGTGCGTTAGGAGTTTGCTTCTTTTTATTCTTGAGTCCCGTTCCATTATCTGGGTGATTACCCGTTCCTCAGGAAAGGGACGTTTGTGTTCTTTCCAATTTGGGGTGGCTATCAGCTATAGCTTATGAACATTCATATACAGATTTCTGTATGAATAGATCTTCTCGTTGCTCTCTGGTGGATCTGCTGGTGCTATAGAAAGTCTGTATTTATCTTCGCAAGAAGTTGCCACACTGCTGTCCGAAGCGGCCGTAAAATTTGGCGTTTCCACCGGCAACATCTGAGAATTCTTCCACATTATTGCCAACGCTCAGGATTCCTTCTCTGCGGTCTCAATTCTGGTGTCTGGGGTAGTGGCATCTCATTAAATACCTTGCATTGTAATACAAAAAAATCTAACACAAAATTTTTATCTCGCTTGCTATGCGTGTCACTCTTGGTCAATTTCTTGGTCAATTTCTAGTCCAGCTAACGTTTACTTCATTTTTACTGCCAACTTCTCAACTTTTTATTTTGGACATTTAGCTTACAGAAACTCTAGAAAAGAATGTGACCCTCGCATAGTTTCCTTTAGTGCTATTATCATAAATAACCTGAGTACAATGATCAAAACCAGAAAATTAACACTGGGAAAATGCTATTTACCATCCTGAAGACCTTATTTGAGTTTCATCAATGCTTCCCCTTAACATCCTTTTTCTGTTTCCTTGGCGTTTCTCCTTAAACTTTGGCACTCGGGGATACTTCCTCAGTCTTTTCTTTGCCTTTCATGACACACGCTCTTGAAGAGCATTGATCAGTTATTTTGTAATGACCCTCAACGAGAATTTGTCTGAGTTTTTCCCAGTGATCAGACTGAGATTACCTCTTTTTGTTAAAAACACCCAGAAAAAAAGCTTATTTCACATTGCATCACATTGTATGGTTCCCGGTCTCAGTGCTGCTGGAGATGCTGACCCTGGCCGCTGTCGTCTTGTTTTTGTCGTTTAATAACTATCATGAGGGGCGCCTGGGTGGCGCAGTCGGTTAAGCGTCCGACTTCAGCCAGGTCACGATCTCGCGCTCCGGGAGTTCGAGCCCCGCGTCGGGCTCTGGGCTGATGGCTCGGAGCCTGGAGCCTGTTTCCGGTTCTGTGTCTCCCTCTCTCTCTGCCCCTCCCCCGTTCATGCTCTGTCTCTCTCTGTCCCAAAAATAAACAAACGTTGAAAGAAAAAAAAAATTTTAATAACTATCATGAGGACTCGTTGAGATTTTTACTTGCTTTTCCCCACTGACCTGTGATTTGTATTTGTTGTTTTATATCTAAGAAATTCAGGCCAAATTCATAAAGATTTCTTCTACGTTTTCTTCTAGAAGTTTGTAGTTTCAGATGTTTACGCTTAAACTATTACCCCCCTTTGTTCTTTTATTGAGGTATAATTGACATAAAACATTATAGTGGCTTCAGGTTACGACATAATGACTGGATATTTGTATATATTGTGAATTGATCATCAAAATAGGTCTAGTTGACATCTGTTATCATACATACTTACAAAATTTTTTTTCTCACAATGACAACATTTAAGATTTATTTTCTTAGCAACTTTCAAATATGCAGGTGCAGCATCACCTATAGTTTCCATGCTGCACATTTTGCTCTCATGATTTGTTTATTATGTAACTGGAAGTTTGTATATTTTGACTCCTTATGTTCATTTTGCTTACCCACAACTAACCCACCCATGTTTCTGGCAACTACCAATCTGTTCTCCATATCGATGAGCTCCTTCTTTCGTTTTGCTTTCTTTTGAGTTTTTAGAAGCCACATATAAGAGATATCATACGGTATTTGTCTCTTTGTCCGACTTATTTCACTTAAGCATAATGCCCTCAAGATCTATCCATGTTGGGGCGCCTGGGTGGCGCAGTCGGTTAAGCGTCCGACTTCAGCCAGGTCACGATCTCGCGCTCCGGGAGTTCGAGCCCCGCGTCAGGCTCTGGGCTGATGGCTCAGAGCCTGGAGCTTGTTTCCGATTCTGTGTCTCCCTCTCTCTCTGCCCCTCCCCCGTTCATGCTCCGTCTCTCTCTGTCCCAAAAATAAATAAACGTTGAAAAAAAAAAAAAAGATCTATCCATGTTGCCACAAATGGCAAGACTATACACACACACACACACACACACACACACACACATATACATATATATGTGTATATATATGTATATGCCACAATTTTTTCATCTATTCCTTTGTCAATATGCACTTAGGTTTTGCCATATCTAAGCTATTATAAATGATGCTCTATGAACATGCAGGTGCACATATCTTTTCAAGCTAGTGTTTTCACTTTCTTTGAATCAAAACTTAGAAGTGGAGTTGATGGATCATACGGCAGTGTTCTATTTTTAATTTTTTATAGAACTTCCATTGTTTTCCATAGGGGACTACACCAGTTTACATTCCCACCACCAGGGCACAAGCGTTCCTTTTTCGCCACATTTTCACTAACACTTGTTACCTCTTGTCTTTTGCTAATAGCCATTCTAACAGGTGTGAAGTGACATCTCATTGTGGTTTTGATTTGCGTTTCTTTGCATGTACTTGATAATCTGTATAATAATCTTATTATAATTTTTATATAATTTATATAAATTTTATAATTATAATTATTTTATATGTATATAATTATTATAATATAATCTGTACTTGATAATCTTCCTTGGAAAAATTGGATTATTGGATTTTTGTTTTTGTTTGGCTGTTGTGTTGTATGAAGTGTATATATATATATATATATATATACACACACACACACACACACACACATATATATGTATGAAATTAACCCCTTTATCAGATATCTAATTTGCAAGTACCCTCTCCCATTCAATAGGTTGCTGTTCATTCTCTTGATAATTTTATTTCCGGTGCAGAAGCTTTATAGTTTGACATAGTTCCACTTGTTGATTTTTGTTTTTGTTGTCTTTGCTTTTGGTGTCAAATCTAAATAATCATCACCAAGACTCACGTTGGGGAGCTTACTGCTTATGTTTTCTTCTATGATTACTATGATTTTAGGCCTTACATTCAAGTTTTTAATCCATTTTGAGGGTCATCTGGGTGGCTCAGTCGGTTGAGCATCCAACTTCGTCTCAGGTCATGGTCTCGCAGTTTGTGAGTTCAAGCCCCGCGTCGGGCTCTGTGCGAACAAACAGCTCAGAGCCTGGAGCCTGCTTTGGATTCTCTCTCTCTCTCTCTCTCTCTCTCTCTCTCTCTCCCTCCCCCTCCTCTGCTCATGCTCTGTCTCTCTCTGTTCCTCAAAAATAAATAAATGTTAAAAAATTTTTTTTAATCCATTTTGAGTTAATTTTTATTTATAGCATTTAGAGTAAAAGAGTAGTCCAGTTTTATTCTTTTGCACGTAGCTGTCCAGTTTTCCCAGCACAATCATTGAAGGGTCTCTCTTCTCCTAGTTGTACATTCTTGGCTCCTTCATCAGAAATTACTTGACCATATACGCATGGGTTTATTTCTGGGCTCTCTGTTGCATTCCATTGATCTATGTGTCTGTTTTTATCTCATAGCATACTGTTTTGACTTCTATAGTTTTGTAATGTAGTTTGAAATCAGAGAATGTGATGCCTCCAACTCTGGTCTTTCTTGTCAAGATTGCTTTTTGGCTGTTCAAGGTCTTTTGTGGTTCAGCACAAATTTTAGAATTCTTTTTTCTATTTCTGTGAAAAATGCCATTGTATTTTGATAGGGATTGCATTGAATTGATAGATTGCTTTGAGTAATATTGGCAGTTTAATAATATCAATTCTTCCAGTCCACGATCATGGAATATCTTTCATTTATTTGTGTCTTCTTCAATTTCTTTCATTAATTTCCTATAGCTTTTACTGGACAGGTCTTTTCACCTCCTCGCTGAAATTTATTCCTAGGTGTTGTGTTCTTTCTGATGCAATTACAAATAGTATTGCTTTCTTAATTTTTCATTCTGATACCTTCTTATTAGGGTATGTAATGCAATAGATTTCTGTATATTGATTTTGTATCCTGCAACTTTAATGAATTCATTTATTAGTTCTGCCAGTTTTCTAGTGGAGACTTTAGGGCTTTCTATAGATAATATTATGTTATCTATGAATAGTGACAGTTGTACTCCTTCCAATTTGGATTCCTTTTTATTTCTTTTTCTTGCCAAATTCCTCTGGCTATTGCTTCCAGTATTTTGTTGCATAAAAGTGGTGAGAGCAGGCATCCTTGTCTTCTTCCTGATCTTAGAGGAAAAGCCTGCAGTTTTTCACCATTGAGTAAGATGTTAGCTATGGCTTATCAAATATGGTCTTTAGTATGTTGAAGTATGTTCCCTCTACATCCACATTATTAAAAGTGTTTATCATAAATGGAGGTCGAATTTGGACAAATGCTTTTTCTGCATATGCTCCCTTTTGAGTTAATTATTATATGTGGTACAAGGGAGAGTGGAGGACATTTTTGCATCTGGATGTCAAATTGTCACAACGCCACCTGTTCAAAGACTCTAATTTCTCCACAGAGTTTGCTTTTGTACATTTTAGAATTTTTTTTAATGTTTACCTTTATTTTTGAGACAGAGAGAGACAGAGCATGAGCAGGGGAGAGGCAGAGAGAGAGGGAGACACAGAATCTGAAGCGGGCTCCAGGCTCTGAGCTGTCAGCACAGAGCCTGACACAGGGCTCGAACTTGTCAACTGCGAGATCATGACCTGAGCCAAAGTCGGACGCTCAACCGACTGAGCCACCCAGGCGCCCCAAGTTTGCTTTTGTCCTTTTGCTGAAATCTACTAACCATATATTTAAGTCTATATCTGGATTCTCTACTATGTTTCATTGCTATATATGTATCCTTTTCCAGTATCGCCCTGTGATTGGAGCTTTATAATTCATCTTGAAATCAGGAAGTCTGAGTCTTACAAATTTGTTCTTATTCAAAATTATTTTGTTATTTTAGTTCTCTTCTATTTTATATACATTTAAAAATACTTTGTTGATTAATACAAAATTGTTCATAATTTTAATTTGAATTCTATTGGTCATCTTGGGATGGATCTTGTCTTTGCAATATTGTCTTTTCATCCACAAATATTGCATATCTTATTTATTTAGATCTTCTTTGAATCATCTCACTAAATTTTGTAATATTTTTAGAATACAGATCTTGTGCATATTTTATTAGACTTTCACCTGAGTACTTCATAATTTTTGGAGCTATTATAAATGGTGCCTTAAATTTTAATTTCCAATTGTTCATTGCTAATATATAGAAAGACAATTGATTTTGTATATTAATCTCGTATCCCAGGACCTTACTAAACTAAATTGTATATTCTAGTAGTTTTTCTCGATGAATCTTTGTGACGTTTATACATAGACTCTCTGAAAATAAGGACGATTTTATTTCTTGCTATGTATCTGTATTCTATTCTTTTCTTCCCCTTGCTTTATTGCTGTAGGTAGGACCTCTATTACAATTCTAATAGGAGGGGTGAGAAGAGAAATCTCGTCTTATTCTTTAAAAAATTTTTTTTAATGTTTATTTATTTTTTGAGAGAGAGAGAGAGAGACAGAGTGCAAGTGGGGGAGGGGCAGATAGAGAAGGAGACATGGAGTCCGAAGCAGGCTCCAGGCTCCGAGCTGTCAGCACAGAGCCCGACACGGGGCTTGAACTCACAAGCTGTGAGATCATGACCTGAGCCGAAGTCAGATGCTTAACTGACTGAGCCACCCAGGCCCCCGAAATGTTGTCTTACTCTTGATCAAAAGGGGAAAAACTCAATCTTTTGCCATTAAAAGTATGATGTTAACTGTACCTTTTCATCACTGCATTCCTTTTATTATATTGAGGTACTTTAATTTCCAGGTTGCTTAGAGTTTTTACGCTCAGGGCACATGGATGTTGAACTTTGTCAAGAGCTTTTTCCGCAACTATTGAAATGATTATGTGGTTTTTGCTTTTCTTCTTTTTTTCCTGGCTGTTTATATGACATTGCATTGCATGTTTGGCAAATGTGAAACAAAACTTTGCATTTCCAGGACAAAACCCACTTAATCACGATAAATAATATCTTAAACATATTGCTGGACTTTAGCTGCTACCATTTTATGGAAAGCTTCTGTGTCTGTATTTATGAAGTATATTAGTGTGCCGTTTTCTTGTGATCTGTTTGCATTTGGTGTCGGGGTAATGCCGGTCTCACAGAATATAACGGGAAATGTTTATTCTTCTCCTACGTTCTGGAAGAGTTTTTTGTAGCATTGATTTTATTTTTTCATTAAATATTAGGTAGAATTAAGTAGTGAAGTCAGCTGGTTAATTAGTTCATGTTCCCGTCGTTCCCTCTGTTTTTGTCCTGATGACCTTACGCCAGACAGAGAGGTTGTTCTACGTACTCCTGCTTCTCCCCTAGCGTAACCACTTGTCGCTTAGTGTTCCTAGGGGGGCAGCAAGTGGGGGGGCAGTCTCTGCTATCCTGGTCCCAAGTCAGTCCTAGGTAGGTTCGCTGTGCCAGGTTCTGGGGTAGAGGAGGGCCATCCGAGTGATTTACATCTCTTTCTCAAGGCAGCTGAACGTTGTGCTGGGTGGGTTGACTGGATTTGCTGACCTCCTTCAGCAGCTTAAAATTTCATTCCTGAGGAACGAGGACCCAGGCATTGGGCTTTTCCTACAGCATAGCCACTCTTGACTTCCAGACCTGCACTGGCTGTCCGGTCTCACACCAAGCCCCCAGACTTTCTAGTGAGCACCTGTTGGCGATGCCTGAAGATGATCCTAAGAGTGGATCCCCTGTCTGAAGATCTCAGGGTCTCTACATTGTCACAGCACCTCACCCCAAGGAACTGAACATTTGTGGCCCGCCGAAATGGGTGTGTGGACTTCCTAATCCCCAGTGTGATGGAATTAGGAGGTCTAACCTTCGAGAGGGAATTAGGGCATGAGGCTGAAGCCCCAATGAATGAACTTCGCGCCCTTACAAAAGAGACCTCAGGGGGCCCCTCTGCCCTCCGCTGCGGAAGGACGCCACGCGAAGACAGCAATCTGCAACTTGGAGGCCGGGCTCCGCCAGAACCTGACTATGCTGGCACCCTAATCTCAAACTTCCAGCTTCCAGAACCGTGAGGAATTCATTTCTGCCGTTTGCGAGCCACTCCGTCCATGGTATTTGTTACGGTAGCCCAAACTGACTGAGACACCCACTCTTGGCAGTTAGCAAGTCTTCAAAGATTTCAGCTCAATCCTCGTCCCCCCCCCCACCCCCGTATGGCACCAGGCATTGGGTCCTCGAATGCTCTGCCACAGGTGACTCAATGTTCCCATCCCTCTCCTTGGAGGAACCTGTCGTTCCTTGGCTTTCCTTGGCAACTCTGCGACCACAGCTATCTTTTGGGTTCAAGGAACGTCACGATTTTGTAGTCTTTCTGAACTGGTTTCCTGGTTGGGTGAACACTCCTTCCAGGTTTATCAATCCTATCCAGAAGCAGAATCCAGATTTTTGGGAGTACTCTTGTTGGGGAGCCAACAAGAGATAGATGTTTATCTACATGTTCGTCGTATCGAAGTTAATGGATAGGTAGGCAGACCATCTTCCCACCTTATATTCTCCCCACCTTAAATACATCATCAACATCTGGTTAGATCTCCTCACCACCTAACCAAGAAACTTGCACATGGGAGCCTAATAGGGCACACATTAAAGTTGCAAAAAAAAAAAAAAAAAAAGAAAATAGTGATGGTAACAAGACTCCGATGTTCAAGCTCTGGGTGTATTCTAATTTCAATAATGCAACGGTAATGTCAGTGCTTCCTTCTCACACTGCAGTGTGGCGAAGGCAAAGCAGTCAGTGTGATACAAGTGAGCACTAACTCACAGCTCTTGAGGGCGTCTAGGAAATGGCCCGTCAGGAGAGCGGTTTTAGGATTCCCACCCCCCCCCCCCATTTCTTAATTTTTTAAACCTCCCGTAATAGTTTCCCTCATTGAGATGCATCTTTTATCCTGGGTCAGCATTTTCCCCTGCCTTGATTGAGAGGTAGTGGAAGGAAAGGGAGGCTCAGGGTGGTTATAAAAGGCTATTCAACCGCTCTATTTGTCGGAGTCTAAAATTTCCTTGCACTTGAAACACCCCATTGATTCTCACACTCTGGAAATAGAGACGGGCAGCGCCCAGGCAACAGAGGGATTAATTGTAATTGCCAACTTCTTTTGAGTACATTTAACCAAGTAGCAGAAGCACATTGCACTGTTCCATGAATCCAGGAGCCCGCTAGCAGGCAGTGTTATATTACTCCTGGGTGGGAATGAAATCATGTGGGAGCAGCGAGAACAGCTCATGGAGAAAAATTACCATTTTATATTTATTACTCTGGCTAGTTTAAGTGCCATAGGAATAGACTCTCTAATGCATTAAAGAACAATTCCCCAACATTTGACTCTGTTGCTTGGTAAACTATTTTTAGGGACCGTCTCCGTCGGCTTTTAAAGGCACACGCCATCCCATTTTCAAAGGTGATTTTAGTGGTTTGTCAAAAGGATATAAATAACACCATCTTTCTCTTCGGATTAGAGAAATATGGGGCATTCTGGGATGAAGTCTGTATTCTTGAAAAAAAAAAACAAAAGGCCGGGTTTTTCTTGCTTGTGTATTTCCTTGCTAAGTTCTGGCGCAATTTCCTTTCATCGTTGATAGGATGCTTATCTTGTAGTTTAGCTTTGCTTAGTTGCATAATCAGATAATGGGATTTTCTTGAAGCCACTACTCGGAAGATAGCACGGACTTATCTTTGGCAGAGGTCTAGATACCAGGTCAGCTCGCTGGAGAACAGCACAACTACCATTAACTGTGAAATGCACTCACTGTTTTCATCCCGACAGACTCCACTCCGGGATTTACTTAACGGGACATGGAATATAGAATCTACATTTTGATGTTTCCTTTGTTCACCTGAACAAAGTGGTAACCAGGAGCCTTTCTGGGGTGTATTTACTTGAAGGACACCTTCCTAAGAAACAAACAAACAAGCAAACCAGTGCCTAATATCCCAAGGCAATTTAAACCCTGTATCAATTGAAGGAGCTAGAGTTGGTCAGGGCCTTTGTATGAATATCAGCCAGGGGCTACTGTCCCCACAAAACACAGCCTTGCAGTTACTGTTTGTGTCAACCGATTCCCTTTTTGAACTAATTATGCTAAGTGCCTCATAATAGAGAAATAGAGCAAAGCAGGAAGTTTTCTCCCAATTTTCGTTTAACCCTTGGGAGACATACCTGTGGCCTTTTAAAAAAATATATTCAAATAAACATATTCACTACAGAACAGAGTCAATGTGATTCTGGAGAACCGCGTTAGAGATAAATTCTAAGTTCTTTCTTCGAATAGATGGTCCGGACTTTTAATGTCGTTCATTAAGCTATAACTGGTATATAACGCTACCATGACATTGGATATGATCATCCCTGCATTGCTGGGCCCGAGAGATGTGCTAAAGAAAACCAACTATGAATTCAAGTGATAGACAAGTAATGGTTGGCATATTGGGTTTGTTGGCATAATGCGACTATTGTTATAGTGCACGGAGTTCTTTCTGCCAATTAGGAAATGAAACACATTCCAACTATTCTACCGTAAACCTTTTGAAGGCTGGGGACTTACTTATCTGTATATCACAAGTGCTTAACATTATAACCAGCCTGGGATTAGTGTTCAAGAAATGTTTACTAAGTAAACGAACTGATGGGTGAGTGGTGGGCGGCTGAAGAAAAAAATCTTTGAGGGCACAAAGGCCTGTGAGGTCGGAATGTGAAGAAGTTTTCTTTACTGACCAGTGTCCTCGGGGCCCTGAGTCTGGAAGGGACACGGACTTGCTAGAGACACGTTTTATTATCTTCTCCTCGTGAGTGGGCTTGAGAGTATGCCTTAAAGATTTGTATTTACTTGATAAATAGTACTTTACTTCATGGAAAATATATGTAATATTAGATAATAATTAAAATATATGTAATATACGTAAAATTAGATAATATTAGATGTGTAAAAGTAGGTAATATTAGATAACATTAGGTAATGTAATATATGTATATATGTAATATTGGACATGCAATATTACGTAATACGCCCTTCTTAAATTTAAAACCAGATACATTATTACCAAGTGCAATGTCTCAAGTGGGTTGCGTGCCCCTCCCCGTCCTCCAAAGCACAGAGGTAGGCAAAGACACCCATGTATCTCCTTGCGTTTTCCATTTTACTCCCAAAGCTGTAAAATCTTCATTATGTTTGTATATGAAAAATTAAAACAGCCGGGGCGCCTGGGTGGCTCAGTCGGCTCAGCATCCTATTTCGGCTCGGGTCATGATCTCACGGTTCGTGAGTTTGAGCCCCAAGTTTGGCTCTCTGCAGTCAGCACAGAGCCCGCCTCAAATCCTCTGTCCCCCTCTCTCTCTGCCCCTCCCTCACTTGCGTGTAGGTTCTCTCTCTCTCTCTCTCTCTCAAAAATAAATAAACATAAAAAAAAGACATTCCAAAGAAGTCAAAACAGGTGTATAGGGGCGCCTGGGTGGCCCAGTTGGTTAAGCGTCTGACTGATGATTTCAGCTCAGGTCATGATCTCACAGTTGTTGGATGGAGCCCTACATCAGGCTCTACGCCCAGCTTAAGATTTTCTGTCTCTCTCCCTTTGCCCCTCTCCCGCGTTTGTATTCTCTCTCTCTCTCTCTCTCTCTCAATAAATAAATAAATAACTAAGTAGCTGTCTAATGTGGGAACATGCACATTCTAAAAGTTGCTCGGTTGAAAGACAAGACTTGAAATAAATACAAAGTCAAAGGAGGCCAATTGTGGCCACGAGGTTAAAGGCATCTAGGAAATACTTTGCTTTTCTTCTGCACAGAATTACTTTCCTGGAACTAGGAGAAAACAGTAGTCGGATGCAAAAACTGACATTTAAATCCTTGGGTTTAAAGTTTACTTTTTTCTCTGGCAGGGGTGAGTACAGTGGGCGTTCTAACACACGTGAGGCACAGCGGTCTCATGTAGAGCAGTGGACCAGGAGTACCTTACCCACAGGTGTCTTGTGAATATTCAAATAAATACCTGCGAAATCTTGGCCCGGTGGATGTCTCATATTAGGAAGTCAGAATAGTCAAATGTCCAATAAATGAACTTTCAGGTTACTGACTTCTCAGAATCCTGTCATGTGCATTAGAGAGTGGTGCTAATCCTGCTCGCTGATCAATAAGAACTTGACGATAAAAGGCCCTCCCATTGTTTTTTGTCCACGGTGAACAAATCCAATGTCCTTGTGTTTTCTCGGTGAGCATTGTTTCAACAAATACATTAATAAATTGCTACGTCTATGCTCTACCTACTTCACATTATTGAGGGGTCTCTGAACTGTTGAAGAACTAATGAAGTCTTGGCTAAGTGAGGATAATATTTGATGGATTCTGATGTTGCTTTATTATTCTGGAGTGTGAAAAACCTTGTGGCAAGTACATGGCAATTTGGCCATTTCCAGTGTATTTGCTGATTTTTTTTTTTTTCATTTTAGTGTCACAGCAATAAGAGAAATTTAATCAATGCTGATTTGACATTCAGTTGGAAGTGGAATCAGCCGGCCCTATGCTCGCAAACAACGTCGCTTGCTTCTTTGGGCCACTTTGACGTTCTTCTTGGCCACTTTTAATCTCTAAGTACTAAATATGTAAACGCCCCTTAGCTAACTCACTTATCACATTCCTGAGCCTAATTGCCACTCATTCAGATCTGTTGCCTTGATTATATCCAGTTTCTTGACTTCCTGTCCTGGTCTTACCGTTTGCTTCCTTACTTGTACGTGAGGTACCATAACACATGTGAATGGGCCGTGATGTGTTCAGGTGCCTGGAAAGACAGGAGACCACACCCTGCTGTTGTGAGGCGTGGCTCCATGAATATTATAAAGGACTGTTAGGGCCGATGCACAGCAAGGCAGGGCCATCCCATTTTCCTTCCCTTATCTTTCCACTTCTCCCCTAATTCTTCCTAATCCCCCCTCCAACTCGCTCTCTCTCTCTCTCCATTTCTACTTTCTGCTTACTTGCACAGCATTTTTTATCTCCTTTTACATTGCTTTATTTTTCTCTTACTGATATGCTTTAAATTCATTAACTCGCACCTAATCTCTGTACCCATCTTAAGTCATAAAAAACAAAGTACTCACAAGTACAGAGAGTTATGTTGTAAAAGTCCACAGAAAGATTTAAATCCGTGAGGAGATCTTTCTGAAACTTGGCTTTGAACCTTAAATTAAAGCTTTGCTGCCGCTTTCCCCATGAGGAGCGGGCCAAAAACTACTTTGAGGAACAATTAACTTGACTTGTTGTCACGTGGTTGTTAACTTGACTTTTCCTGACCCAATCTTCCCCCAAGACTTGAATGTACCTTTTGAATAAAACTATGAACTCAATATGGCTGGAAATAATGCCATGTCGGTGTTGCATGGGTTAAGCGCTTGAAGAAAAGAAATAGACAGGAAATCGAAGGATCATTTTGCTTCAATAGTAGTCTCAGATATATGTGTGTGTACATGTGTATATGTGTGTTACATGTTTCTTAAAAAGTGTCTATTTCGAGAGAGAGAGCGAGAGAGAGAAAGGGAGGGGCAGAGAGAGAGGGAGACAGAGGATGCAAAGCAGACTCTGGGCTGACAGCAGAGAGCCGGACACGGGGCTCGAACTCACGAACCGTGAGATCACGACCCGAGCCGAAGTCGGATGCTGAACCGGCTGAGCCCCCCAGGCGCCCCTGCGTGTGTTACCTTTTTCATGGTAGCTGCTGGTCAGAAACTGAGAGTAAAGTGGCATTTCCAGCCGAGCCTTTCAAATACTTCATGTACTGATCCCTCACTCAGACTGTTAAAACGACAAATAAGTAGAAATAAAGATAAGCAGGGGTGCCTGGGTGGCTCAGTCGGTTAAGCAACTGACTGCAGCTCGGGTCACGATCTCGCGTTCCGTGAGTTCGAGCCCCGCGTCGGGCTCTGTGCTGACAGTTCGGAGCCTGGAGCCTGCATCACATTCTGTGTCTCCTTCTCTCTCTACACCTCCCCTGCTCGCGCTCTGTCTCTCTCTGTCTCTCAAAAAATAAATAAATGTTAAAAAATTTTAAATAAAAAAAGAAATAAAGATAAGCAGTCACGAAGGAGACAGTCCGCGGATGCCCCTGCTCCCCTTACCTCCCATCCACCCAACCCCATTTTCAACAACATCTCTCCGGGTTACAGCAGTCATCTCCCGGTCCTGGGCCCTGGCAGTGCTCTCGGAGTCCCCACCCGTGGAAGCTCCCAGTGAGGCCGGTCGTCACACGGAGTTCGGAGAGGTTTGGCATGACCACAAGGAGGACACATTCAACCGGCCATGAGTCTCTCTTCTCCCAGTTCCTTTGCTTCGGCTCCTTGTCAGCAGATACCTCCTTTCCCCTTAACTTGACCACACTTTGTGCAGACACACTGTTTACGTCGGGTGCGTAGTCATCGATATCGTTAGGTCGACTGTGCCGAGAGAGCACTGAAGAGACACATTTCATTTTAATCAGGCCACCAGCTCGCACAGTCCTGGACCCAGGCCTTCATACGTCACGGTCACGACAATTCCTTTTCCTCTTGTTCTTAAGAAACCGCTCATTAAAACTTCAACTATGATGCAGCAACGGAACAGCGGTAAGCTATGGTGGACAGACAGTTCATTATCTGGACCTCTCTCCAGAGAGCTGATTTTCACCTGAGTCATGAACTAGTTCCTTTCCTTTCATCTCGGCCAGGACGTTCGTAAATGTTCCCCTCAGCTTGACTAAGCCTTGGACAGTTTCTTCCTGATTACAGGCCTCTAGCGTCCTTTCTCTTTAAGTATTTATTTTAGAAACCCTGCAGTTGTAAATTCTTTCTCTGCCCCTTTGTGATATAAAACTTCTCCCAGCTGCTTGCCAGGTTTACAGCCTAGCCACGTCTCTTTCAGAGGCCTGGGAATGAGCCCTTTGAAATGTAACCAGAGAAAGATAGAGTCCTGATCTCCCAGTCTCTGGGGGGAGCCGAGGAGCCTTTTCCGAAAGAAGCGATCCTTAAACACAGAGGGTCTCCTCTCATTGACTAGCATGTCCTCTGGTGCTTTTCCATTGGCCCAGCCCGGCTGCAAATTCTTCCTGCCTTTTGTTCCAGCTGAGCAGAGTTTAACTCTGTCCTTACTGCGCCCGATGAAGTCTCCCTTGTGCGGTCAACTCTAACCAGTGCAATTTCTAGAGGGCAGCCTTAGTGACGAAGGTAATTAATGGGCCTGTGAGTCTGTCTGCCAAAGTACAATCTGAGCCCTGAGGTCTGAGAATATGACCTGTTCCTGTCTGGATCCCCCAGCGACGGTCATAATATTCAGTGTTTATTGGGCGGTTCTTTTAACAGTAAGTGAAAGACAAAAATTCAGGATGCCTTCTCAGAGAGATCAAAACAAATGCAGACATTTATGTACCGCATCTGGGAGTGGGATTTCTCCCCTTCTCCCCATGGGCCCATGAGCTCAAGGCATCCTAGAGGGGTCTGTGGAAGATAAAGTGACAAAACCCAAGCCCTTCCGTGGACTAAATCTCAGAAATGAAATGCCCAGAAGAGCTTAAAAAGCCACAGATGGACTTTGGATAAATGGCATCTTTGGTTGTAAATATGACTAAATCTTCATTATTTCCCAAACGAAAGAAAATGACTTGTCTCCTCTGACTGGTTTTATTATACTCATCTGGAATCAGAGGTTTCTAAAGAACTAACCATGGCTGGAAAAATAGAGTCCAAAGCCTTAATTTTACAAAGCAGAAACTTGAGTTCTGAGGGTCTTCGTCTTTCCTTGGGGCCACAGGAGCCGATCTCCTGTGCTTTACGTATTTAGAGTCCTTTCGCCAAAGTGCACCAACCCCTGCACAGCCCAGGGACAAATATCATGGACCCAATTTTAAGTATTAGTCCTGGTTCTCCTGTTGAACGTTAGTAAAGTTACGGCAAGCAATCACTGCCCGATTCACGGCACATTAAACTTCTCCAGGTTTATCTGAGTTCAAGAGAGTTTCACGAAATGCATTTCCATGTATTCAAACTCTACACGAGTTTCTCTCTACAATGTCCTTGGCAATGCTATTTTTAACTTCATGTTATTTTACAGAGTCTTAGGTATCAAATGAAGAGGATGACCAATGGGGAAAAAAAGCCCCATCGCAATTGATCAAAATCTCCTAAGGTATGATGGTGGCCCCATGCAGTTTGGGGGTTTTCTTCTATATTTTCTTTTCTTTTCTTTCTTTCTTTTCTTCTCTTTTCTCTTCTCTTCTTTTATTTCTTTCTTTTTTTTTTTTTTTAAGGAAGGCTGCCACCCACCCAGCAATCATCTCCTGGTGCCTGAGCCCTTCTGGAAACGCAGTCATCAGCACTGAACCACAGGAGCGTCAGCAACACAAAGGTATTTCCACAGCTTTTAATTAACTCCTGAGATTTTTTCTTTGAGAGAGTGCATTGTTTTAGGAGCAGCAATTACAAGCTATTTTGGCTCCCTCATTTGCTCCTGTGTTTCTGACTGTCTCTCTTGGAGTTAGAGAGAGAACAATTAGGTTTGGAAAAGGGCAATGATAGGGTTCTCTCCTGACAGTTCTAGCCCTGCCCTGACTGAGTCACCAGGGTCCTAGCAATGACGGAAGGGGGTTAGGAACATGATTTCCACTGCGCTCTTTTGCACAGTCATTTCACATTTATCTTTGACCCGCGTCTGCCTCTTTCTTAAGTTCAGAATATCATCTTAAAGTCATCGCTATGGAAGGTTTCTGTGCTATAGCTGAAGATTTTTGATGAAAACAAATGTGAAAACTCTTCAGAAAAAGGTGACGGGGCACCTGGGTGGCTCAGTCGGTGAAGTGTCAGACTGGCTCAGGTCATGATCTCATGATCCCGAGTTTGAGCCCCGCGTTGGGCTCTGAGCTGATGGCGTGGAGTCCTCTTGGGATTCTCTCTTCTCCTCTCTCTGCCCCTACCCCACTTGCGCTCTCTCTTTCTCAAAAATAAATATTTTTTTTTTAAAAAAAAGAAGAAAAAGGTGACAACGTGGTGGGCTTTTTCTGTTGAACATTGAGATAAAACCCTATATGGACTTTCTGTGGACTGTTTTGATGTCCTGCTTTGTTTCCACTAACCTCTTCTCTTCTCTTCTCTTCTTTTCTCCTCTCCACTCCCCTCCCTTCTCCTCTCCTCTCCTTTCCTCCCTTCCCCTCCCTTCCCTTTCCTTCCCCTCCCCTCCCTTCCCTTCCCTTCCCCTCCCTTCCCTTCCTTCTTTCCTTTCCTTTCCTTTCCTTTCCTTTCCTTTCCTTCCTTTCCTTCCCTCCTTTCCTTTCCTTCCTTCCTTTCCTTTCCTTTCCTTTCCTTTCCTTTCCTTTCCTTCTTTCCTTTCCTTCCTTTCCTTTCCTTTCCTTTCCTTTCCTTTCCTTTCCTTCCTCCTTTCCTTTCCTTTCTTTTCCTTTTCTTTCCTTCTTTTCCTTTCCTTTCCTTCCTTTCCTTTCCTTTCTTTTCTTTCTTTTCCTTTCCTTTCCTTCCTTTCATTTCCTTTCCTTTCCTTCCTTTTCCTTTCTTTTCCTTTCCTTTCTTTTCCTTTCTTTTATTGTTTTCTCCTGATGCCCTGCATCCAATAGTCTTACACACAGCTTTCTTCCTTAGTTGCATGTATATCTTCACCTATTTATAATGTCACAACATTTCTAAATCATCACTTAGTTAAGAAGCTAATATCCAGCATCCTCAATCTCTGTTTTCTGATCCAGTGTTGTTTTTTAATGCTGTCCGTTCTCTCTGGTTACTACAACAAATAATTCAGATCGTCACTCTGGGCTTCATTTAAAGGATACTTTAAGAGTTCTTATCTCATCATCCACTAATTGTTAAGTGAAACCATCAGGAGGACTGCAGTTTAAGCAAAAACCTAACTTAATGGACATAAGAAAGTAAATTTTCTCTAAAACTTTCTGGGTTTCAACCATATATCAAGTCCCATGTTTATTAAGATTTAGCATTTTTAGTTTCCATCCCTCATTCATTTTTCAATTATGTACGTACATGTGTAATTTTTCTTGATAATATACCTCACTTTGCTAATTTTAATCTCCGATTTAGAGTCATCTCAAGTTCTTTCGGAAAACAGTGGTAAATGGAAGTGAAACTTCCTCAGAAACTCTCTTAGCCATTTAGCCTTGAAATATACATTGTTGATATTGGTCACAAAATGAGGATTATTATCCATAAGCAGTTTTTTTAAATGCCGGCCATTTTCTTTGTGCTTAGGCACCTTTTGAGATTATTTCGAAAAATAAATGTTCACAATGCCATCAAACACCCTTTAAGATCTAAATTTATACCTGTGGCATTCTTCTTACTGACAGTTTTATTACAGAATAATTCACATGCCATATGATGCAATTTAATGTTCTCTTTAGTATAGTCACAAATTTGTGCAACCGTAATCTCTACAAATTCTAGAATAAGTTCATCATACACCGCCAATAAAATCCATGCCTATTCACAATTATTCCCCATTTCCCTCCACCCTACGTAGCTCTGGCCAAACACTAATCTACTTTCCATATACATGTGCTTATTCTGGAAATTTCCTACAAATGGAATCATGCCACAGGTGGTATTTCACGACTGGTTTGTTTCACCTTGTTTTCGAAGTTCACTCATGTCGTACCCAGTACCAGTCATCCGTTCCTTCTTGGTGCCCAGTAACATTCCATTTTATAGACAAATGACATTTTATTTACCCATTTATCAATTGATGGACATCGACTGGGGCAAACAACTGGTTGGGTAGTTTCCACGTTTTGGCTTCATGTACAGGTTCTTGTATGGACATATGTCTTATCTCTCTTGGTTATACACCTGGAGGTCCATTGCTAGGTCACGTGGTAACTCTATATTTCACTTCTTAAGGAACAGCCAAGACTGCTTTCCAGAGAAGCGGCACCATTTGGCATCCCCCCTGGATGTATAAGTGTTCCGATTTTTCTACATGTTTGCTAACATTTCTTATTAAACGTCACTTTGATTTATAGCTATCCTCATGGGGGTGGAGTGACATCTCATTAGGGTTCAGATTTCCATTTCCCCAAGAGCTAGTGATGTTGAACATCTTTTCGTGTGCTTGTTGTCCATTTGTATATTTTTGTGATACCCTTTTAATCAACTAATTTTGTAATTTAGCTCTTTAAAATTTTTCTTTTTCTAAATCTGTCATTCCAGTTAGCACCCAAAGTCATTAATTGATGCCTATTAAAACATCATACTCTGTATTCCTGAGAGTAAGATGTTTCCTTTATTAATATGCATGATCTCATCTTCAAGTCTCTTTTAAATTGAGCTGTCTACAATTTTTACTGATCCCATTGTTTGTGATCCCATCTCCTCTAAGATTTTTGTTTGAATTTATTAATCATGATCCTTAGTAAATAAATAAATGAGCCCATCCAGCCTCTGCACACCCCAGTCATTTGTATGAATCATAAAACTATGCGGCCCTGAGTAATCAGGTTTGTAATCACAACTGTGTCCTCAAATCCTCACTTGATCAAATTTGCTGGAAGAAGGCGAACTCATGTATCAGTTTATTCCGTGATTATCTATGATTGTGTCAGGGGTTAGAACTCAATTTTTAAAAATTAATTGGACATAATTTATTTTTTTTAATTTTTTAATGTTTATTTTATTTTTGAGAGAATGACAGAGTGCAAGCAGGGCAGGACAGAGAGAGAGGGAGATACACAAACTGAAGCAGGCTCCAGGCTCTGAGCTGAGAGCAGAGAGCCCAAAACTGGGCTCGAACTCACGAACCATGAGATCACGACCTGAGCTGAAGGCAGACGCTCAACCGACTGAGCCACCCAGGTGCCCTGAACGTAATTTCTCTTTTTAGATGAAGAACTGAATGACCAGCCTAACCCAGCTTGCACAACGGCTGTTTTACAAATAGCATGAGCGGTAAGCATTTATGGAACCCTTACATGGTCCTACGCCGTGAGACAGATTTATTATTCCCCTTTTGTCGATTAGACAAACAAGGTGCAGAATGGTTATAGAACTGGTCAAACTCCACACAACTGGTAAAAAAGTCGGGTAGGGTGTGGATCCCGGTAACCACTAAAATATGTTGTTTTTCCTATATATCATGGTCTCTTTAGGCTTGAAAAGATCCACACTGAAAATTAACCAAAACATCAAATTAACCAATACGAAAGATCTTTGAATATAACCTTCGAAGCCCAGCTCAAATGTTACCCCATTTATGAAACTTCCCTTCCTTGTCTTTAGTTGGAATGCGGCCCTTCTTTCTGCTCACGGTGTTTTATTTGTGTCTCTTTCAGACCACTCCGACTATCAGATTATATAGTGAATAGAACCGCATTTTCCCGAGGGTGGAAACTGCCTTATTGACTTTGTTTTTTAATCTCTAGCTGCCTGCCTTGAGCACAGCAGGTGTCTAAGACAGGTTTGCTCAACTAAATTCAACTTCGGGCACGCAAATATTTGATCTTTAAATGAAGACCCATTTTCAAGAACTACAAGTTCTGATTGATTGCAGTCGGAGAAACATCGAGATGCATCTGTGCCAAGAATCATTACTGAATTTAAACAGTTCTTGTATGTTCTCATTCACCCTGGCTCCCTTTGTCCTGATGTGAAAAGTTTACAAGTGCTTAAGAAGAGATATTTCAGTGTCATTCAACCTGGATTCAAATGCTAACCTTGACACTAAGTAACTATGAGACGTTTCTAAAATGCACGCATAAATACTCATCTCATAGTGTTGAAGGATCAGAATGGGTGAAGATCAAATCAAAAGACTCACAGCTCTCAGCAGTCTGTGTCTCAGAGCAGGTGCTGTTAGGAAGGATCACCATCATAATTTCTCTGTGGGCTCTCTTAAGAGCAAAAGCTTTTAACTATTTTTATATTAGTCAAATATAAGATAAATATAAGACTTTCTGGGCTCCACAGCTCTCAATTCTTTTTAATTTTTTTTTTAACGTTTATTTATTTTTGGGACAGAGAGAGACAGAGCATGAACGGGGGAGGGGCAGAGAGAGAGGGAGACACAGAATCGGAAACAGGCTCCAGGCTCCGAGCCATCAGCCCAGAGCCCGACGCGGGGCTCGAACTCCCGGAGCGCGAGATCCTGACCTGGCTGAAGTCGGAAGCTCAACCGACTGCGCCACCCAGGCGCCCCAACACAGCTCTCAATTCTTAACTGCCATGCCCTAAAAAGGAAGATAACTGCTCAGAAGCATCTCCCACTGCTTTTTCTCACAGAAAGAAGCAGCTTTTTATTTTAGACATAATAACTGTGCTTTGGAATCCTCGGGACCCAGGGCTATAGAGAAGCACTCTCTCTCTCCAGGGAAGTAAAGGTAAGATAAGGGAATCTCAGCCGCAATTTAACATTATAACCAGGAGAAAATGGGCATAGATGGCGAGGACCGATCACACTGGTAAGGTGCAGTAAAATGAAAGAACTCAGCCAAATGCCAGGAAGTCCAGAGGCTACGGGATAGGGATTAATAACGCTGTCACTCAAATGAGCCTTTTAAAATCCCACCCTGATGATATTTCAGGCCTGGTAGCCTGCTTTGATATAATTTTTTTTATGCATTAAATGGAGCGTAATTTTTGTCTTTTATATTTTCTTGGCATTCATGCCCTAAAATGAAAGCCCTCGGACATGAAAGCGTGTGCTAAGGCCCTGGAGAAGTGCATGTTCCTGCACACTCACGCTGGGAGGCCTGTGGAAATCCAAGAAGAGAACTCAGGCTGAAAACTGCATGGCACTTGCCCTCACTACCACCACCGGTCTCCCGTCGCTGTAGTAAGTTACACAGCGCTTTAAACGATTTGCAACTATGCCAAACTATATCTTCTGGGTTCTTGTCTCAAGGACCAAGAAGACAAAACGATTAGGGGAAAACTGGGGGGATCTCGAGATGCGCACATCTTTGCTTTTCGGTCTCTCTTGTCATGAACTTAAAGCAATTTGCACAGTGTCCCTGCTAAAAAGGACAGGGGGGCGGGGCGCCTGGGTGGCGCAGTCGGTTGAGCATCCGACTTCAGCCAGGTCACGATCTCGCGCTCCGGGAGTTCGAGCCCCGCATCGGGCTCTGGGCTGATGGCTCAGAGCCTGGAGCCTGCTTCCGATTCTGTGTCTCCCTCTCTCTCTGCGCCTCCCCCGTTCATGCTCTGTCTCTCTCTGTCCCAAAAATAAATAAACGTTGAAAAAAAAAATTAAAAAGGACAGGGGGGTGATCGCATGTAGCACTTGGTTGTTTTAGACGAGTGAACAGTAGTAGTCCAGAACAGCAAAGTGATAGCACAGGTTACCATAAGGTTCTAGAATAACGAGAGCTGCCTCTCCTGTTCTGATCCAGGCTTTCCCAGCACTTACGCTGGCATTGCACTGCTCTTGGAGGGGACGGGATGGCGAGGTGGTCCTCACAACGTGGTCACGGCATGCCTGGGAGTTCCTGTGAAAGACCCATTGGAACAAGCTGGGTTTCAATGTGAAGAATGAACGCTCCTTTGCGGGCATGTTCCAAAATGTGCATCAGTAGTCTCTTCATTTTCATGTACGCGCACGTGCACACACACACACACACACACACACACACACGCTTGCTGCCACTTCTTTGTTGGAACTTCTGTTTATGATTTTGCTGCCCCTTCCTTATTTGATATTCTTTTTTTATTGTTGGATTTCAAATATTTAATCCCTTACAAAAAAGAAGCCATCCTTGTCACTGGTGTGGCACAAACAGAATACAATCAGTGCAGTCTCAAAGGCAAGCAGCTCGTTGGCTTGACTTCACATGGGTAACATTGTTGTGCTTTGGCGAATGGAAACTTCGCCCTGCTCATCAAGCGTTACCATCCCTGCTGGGCTCCCCCCCACCCCACTTCCTCCCCGTACCTGTGTGATGTCTTCACAAGTCTTTATTTAATATATCTGAGTGGTAAGAACATTTAGAAGAAGAACTTACCTCTAGAAAGAATGATATTAAAGAACAAAGAAAGAAAACGCAATGGAGCATGGGCACCGTTGGGATGCATTTTTATTCCCAAATCCTCAAAGAACCCCCTCAGGGCTGGTCTGTGGCCTCTATCTCAGTTAACTATTAATTCAAGAACCTGAAAACACACACCAGCAGCCAACTGCAAGTATTTCCGTTTAATGAATGCTCTTTGGATGATTTTTCCTCCCACGTTGTATATTCTCAAAATAGACCAAATGAGCTTCAGTATTTTCCAGCGTGTGAACAAAGACGACAGAAGGACCAACCTTAGCTGCAGCTGTTAGCAGGCCACATGGTCCCCTCCCTAACGGTCTGGAGGGAGACCTCCCTCCTACTTCCTGTGTCACAGTGATCTGGGGAATGTGCACTATATATACCCTTAACTAGATGTTCCGCCCTTTGCTAGAGATACTCCGGTAGCTACCACAGTGCTTTAACTGTAACACCAGCTCCTCGAACACTTGTTAGGTGTAGTTTTTAATTTGGCCTGTCATTTAGGTGCTCAGTCATGGTCAAAGAGAAAAAAAATAACCAGAGGGCTAGACTCAGTTTCTATCTAAACATCAGCTCTTTGATGCGTTTCCACCACCACGCGATGGATCGCTCACTTTCCGTTGAAAGCTCAGTGTTCTCCATTAAATGATTCAAAATACCTTTTTTGGAAAGAAAGAGGAGGTACAACCTTGTGATCGTGACTGCAGTCAGGGAAGGATTCAGACGAGAGACAAACACCTCTAACCAATCTCTGGAAAGTCGAGCATGGTGGTCGGTTTGTCAGTGTTGAGCGGCCAGGTTTGCAGAGTAATGGCCTCGTGATGCCACCTCATGGTTGGCGAGAATTGTCCCTACCTCAGTTCATTGCCTCACCAAACCGGGGCACAGGTAAGCAGGTATGAACGTCATCATCCCTATTTTGCTATGCATAAAATAGGTACAAAGGACGTTTATGGCAAGCGTTCTCTGCAGCGGGAGTGTTCCAGAAGTAATGTGCACGATCCCAGTTTCTGTGAATCCAAGTCCATTTAAGATCAGACAGGTTAGCCTAATTCTATGAAGATTTTTATTGCAACTCCTTTTGTAGACAAGTTATCCTTCACGAAAGACAACCGCAATCCCTTAAATAAAACGTTCGACAGCAAAGATAGAAGTTGCCATGTAGGTTCTGCCTCGTGGGAGATGTGTTCGTTTTCACTTTATTGCCACGCAGCCCCAAGGACTCCCTGCAGTAGGTGGTCTGTGATCCGGAAAATTCCTTCAAGTTACTCCTTCAAATTGGGCGCGCTGCCAGTAGAGGGCGCTGGGGAGACAGTGCAGGATGAAGGGACCTCGCCAATGTTCTGCCTGAGCGGTGGGCGTGAGGACGCCAGCTACAGCCTGCCCAGCCAGGGCCCAGAGTCCGAGCTCCACGAAATCTTGCAGTCTTCTCATTGCGTGGAAACCAAAGTCCTCACGTGTCCTGTCTGCAGTCGCCGGGGCTCAGAGTCCACAAAGCTGCAGCCCTTTCTGCGAGTCCCCTTCTGACCTGGATGCTCAGAAAGAGTCCTACCTTTCTAGGGTCCGGATGCCCACTGTAGCCCATTCTCCCCGTGGGAACAGTCGGCTCCCCGACCCCAACTCTTGACGGTGACCTAGTGCTTACCTGGCAGCTCCTGACCAGTTCCAGCTTGGCCCGAGGAAGCCTAAACTTCCTCCAAGCTTATCCTTGGGTTTTCTCCCATGTCCCCTGGGTTTTCTCCCATGTCCCCAGAGTAGCATATGGAGTTCCCTTACATTTTATGGTTATTCTTTATCATAATTAATACTTACATTAACCACCGATTAACCTACTGTGTGGTTCTTATCTCCTGCTTGGACCGAGGTTTCCACACTGAGAATATCGATGAAGTAGCCTGTCCAGACTGGAGAGGAGACCCTTGTCAGGAGTATCACGGCTATCTGTGTGAAAGGTTACAGACCATTTAGAGCCCAGGATAGAAATCCTTAGGATGTCAGGTGCTAAGTGGATTCTACCCGAAGAATCATTGCACTGATCACTTGACTGTGGCCAAACCCACCTACCGTGTCTTGATGGTTTATAGTCCATCACTATGCAAGTTCTTAGCCCTCAGTTATTTCCTACAATATTTCTGACAGGTAGGTACTACTTTACCCTGTTTTACAGATGAGGAAACTAATAAGTTACTAACATGTCAAAGCTATGCTGTTTGGAGGAGGAGGAGGAGGAGAAGAAGAAGGAGGAGGAGGAGGAGGAGGAGAAGAAGAAGAAGGAGGAGGAGGAGAAAGAGAAGAAGAAGAAGAAGGTGGAGGAGGGGGGGAGGAGGAAGAGGAAGAGGAAGAAGGAAAAGAAGGAGGAGAAGAAGAAGAAGAAGAAGAAGAAGAAGAAGAAGAAGAAGGAGGAGGAAGAGGAGGGAGAGGAAAAAGAGGAAGGAGAAGAAGAAGAAGAAGAAGGAGGAGGGGGAGGAGGGGGAGGGGGAGGAGGAAAAGGAAGAGGAAGAGGAAGAAGAAGAAGAAGAAGAAACAACTAGAAGCTGGTATAGTTTAGGTTGGGGAAGGAGTAGATAGCATCCAGGTAACCTTTCTAGCCCAATACTTGGAATCACAGGTATAGCCTTTGACATACAGCACGTTCTTTCTGCTCTTACCAAATTCGACCCAGTTTGCATCAAGAAGCAACAGGAGTATTTGTACAGCCGTCAGTGTGTTCATTCTGTAGAGAGAGTGAACATAAGAAAGACCTGGGCCTTACCATCCAAGTGCTTCCAGTGTGGTTGGAAAGTTTTGTAGAAACAGTTGTCGGGCCATTCTTTCTAGAAAAGCTGGGAATAAAAAAAAACCCTATGGCCTGTTATCAGGTCACTTTTAGCCTTGTCAAATTCTGTTTGAGAGACTTACTAAATCCCAAGAAACGATGTGACCATCCTTTATCTTGAGCTAGGGTCTGAATGTTTATGTCCCCCCCCCAAATTCACCTCTTGAAAATTTAATCCCAAAGTGATGGTGTGAGAAGGAGGGACCTTTGGGAGGTGCTTAAATCATGAGTGTGGTGCCCTCATGAATGGGATTAGTGCCTTACACTGGAGAACCCAGAGCGCTCCTTACCCCCTTCTGCCATCTGAGAATGCAAAAAAAAAAAAAGTCTGTGATCCAGAAGAGGTCCCTCACCTGACCATGCTGGCTGGTACCCTGACCGTGGACTGCCAGCCTCTGGGACTGAGAGAAATAAATATCTGTTGTTTATAAGCCACCCAGGCTGTGGCAATTTGTTACAGCAGCCCGAACAGACTAAGACACGTCGTATTATGTGGACATTGTGGATACTCAAGCACACCCATGGGTCCCTAAGTGGTACCTTTTAGGATATTTCCATGTAATGTTCTCCAAATCATTTGCACTTGTCTCTGTAATAGGAATCCAGGGCAATTCTACTTCTCAACCTTTTAATGTTTGCGTGACTTACATGTTGGAAGAGAAGTAGCCCCCTTGAATAACGTAATACTCTGTCTCTCCTCTGTTTATTCGTACGCCAGAGTCCTTTCCTGGGCACAGATTTTATTGCAATATTATTTCATTGCAATGTCTCTACTGGACTAGTAAATCATTATATATTCAGCTAACACTCTGACCTTAAACATGCTACACAGTGTTAAATGTATACTTTTAAGTTTGCACAGGAAAGAAATCAGATTCTAAATAATAAATCGCAGGGAAAATAATGTTTGGTTGTATTTCAAGACCACATTTCAATGTGTTCATGATATTTCTGATTTTCAATAAATATAACCTTATAGATACTTAATATTTTTGGAATACTAGATAAATAAGTAGTAAAACTGTGAATACCCATCTTCGTTAACAAGGAAATTTAGAAAGTTTTAGAACTTGCATTTCAGAGAGGCAAGGTCATCTGATCTTGGTAACTGATCTGCAGAATCTCAGGTTCTCCAGTAACAATGATGCACAAAGTAAGTACAATCATTAGCAGGCTGGGTAGTGCAGAGGTCAGTGCTATATCGGGCAGGAACCCTGGGTTCCATGGAGAAGGAAAGAAACAGCATGTCTTGCCCTCACCCTGCCTCTCGAAATGAAAACCTCACAACACTGCTATATATTCCATTCCAAAGCTGACATGGCCATTCAGGTCATGGCTGGTTTCTTGAGAAATGTTCTAGATTTTAAGCAATTCGAAAATGATGCACTACATCTTGGATACCCCTGATTCCATTGCTTTTGAAGCTGTTGAAAGCTTCTTTGATGCTCATGAACATTCGTGTTGGAAAATGAGAAAGAACTTTCAAGTGCCAAATAGCCTTCAAGTCCCAAAGCCTGAGACCCTGAGACTCAGTTAATAATATTCCTGTCAGATCTCTGCTTGGAACCTAGAAGCTAATTCATCTTATCATCCCCCTCATTGTGCCACTTTGGGCCCAGTTAAACACAATCCCTTGTCAGCTATCACGTTCTATGCTCTGATTTTTGCATTTCTGTATTTCTCTTTGCTCCTCCTTCATATTCCAATTTCTCACCTCCTACTTCCTCCAACACTTTGAACTCTGCCTATTGGACACGACTCTGTTTAAGCAAAGAGGCAAGCAAAAACCCGACTTATGAATTTGTCAAACATCATTTCACTTCACTCACCTGGTTGCGTGATCACATACTTGACCATCTCGTTACCTAGCATTACTGCTTTGCTGATGTCTTAAACTCTGCGAGTATCAGTGCCTCACTCAGAGACCTCTGCTCTCCTGTGCTAACAGTTACCTCACTTCATTTCTGCCGTCATCCACCACTATTCATCATCGTGGGTATCTCCTGCCCCTTTCTTTGTCCATTTCGACTCAATCCCTTAGTTCCATTCTTTCTTCACCACCATCCCTAATCAATCTAGATACCAGGGTCAAGCACCTAAATCACTCTCATGAATATTTTTATTTCCAGTGACCCTTCATCTGGGGTTGCATATGTCTATCAAAATCCCAGACCTTAATCTATTAAAAAATTCATCTTTTCCACTCCTGTACAAGATTTCTCAACAATGAAAAATCACAAAATGGAACCACTTGAACTCATCAGTCTTTCGTGATTTCATAAAACCAAACTGATCTTCTTTAATATGTTCCTACTCACTTACTTCTGTCTCTCCTGAAATCCCGAAAGTAACATCTCCCACCTTAGAATGGGGGCCAGATGTGCAAGGAAGTGAAAAAAATTGCACTAATTTTTCTTCCTTCTTGCTTTTTAAAAAAATTTTATTAATTTATTTTGAGAGAGAGAGAGTACACACATGAGTGGGAGAGGGACAGAGAGAGAGTGGGAGGAGACACAGAATCTGAAGCAGGCTCCAGGTTCTGAGCTGTCAGCACAGAGCCTGACGTGGGGCTCGAACTCACAAGCCGTGAGATCGTGACCTGAGCTAGAATCAGACACCGACTGAGCTACCCAGGTGCTCCTTCCCTATCACTTTAAAAAGTCTGTCTCTAGATCCTATAGAAATTCATCTTTATTCTTTCTTGTAGTTGCAGTGGAAGATAAAGTTTCTTCTAGTCGTGAGCTAATCTTTCCATGTGTTTAAAATAAGCCCTTCATAATTCCTTTGGGAGTTTATTAAACCATTAGATTCTATAATAGCTTCTCTCCAGGACCTGCAGTCTACCTATCTTGGCTCTTACCCCATTCCCCACAGTAAATAAACAGACTCATATCTCTCCTCTCATAAAATAAAAACTATCCACTGACTGTCCCCCTTCTCTCATTACTGTATTTTTCCCCTTTGCCTTCAGTGAAGCCTTATAAATAAAAATCAATACTTAAGGCGCCTGGCTGAGCATCTGAGTCTTGATCTTGGCTGAGGTGATCTCACAGTTCATGGGTTCAAGCCCCACATGGGGCTCTGCGCTGACAGTGTTGAGTCTACTTAGGATTCTCTCTCTCCCTCTCTCTCTCTGCCCCTTCTTCCCTCTTGCTCTCTCTCAAAATAAATAACGAAACTTAAAAAAAAAATCAATACTTACAGCTTGCATTTCCCTCTAACGCACTTCAGTCCGGTGCCTGCTCCTGTCACTCTAATGGAAACAGTTATTTTCCAGATCGTAAGTGCTCAGATAATCCAGTGAACATTTTTCGGTTCTTCTATGACGCATTCTGTTTATCTCATTTGAAATTGATTGTAGCTTACAGGTTTTTAAAAACCTCTCTTTCTCCAGTCTTCAACGAAGCACTCTCTGTTGCCTTTCTTTACTTCATCCATCTCTAAATCAACTGCGATGCAAGTTCTTGGCTCTTTTAGGGGAAGTTCGCCACGCGTTGGCACGTGAGCGTCTCCCCTGGCACTTGTAGCCATTCTTTATTAGGTGAGTCTTTGTTGATAGGCAGAGGCTGCTTTTCTCTGGGGAAGCTAAAACTTTTGGAACTTTGCTTTCCAGCCTTCTTTACAGCCAGTAAGCTGAGGAGCCAGTGAGTGACAGAGCAGAAGTGGGGAGAACATTCTGGCGGTGCTGTCGGGGCAGCAGAAAGCTGTGTTGGCAGGGCCGGGAGTTAAGGCAGTGCCAGCGATAAGGGCAATGGGCAGGATGAGCCCCAGAGTCTGGTCTTCAGGGCTGGTGGCAGCAGGCTCTCAGCAGCAGTCAAGAACATTGTGTTTGTATCCTCGTAGAACTGAAACAGTAAAAGACTAGACAAATATAATAACCTATCCCATATCGCAATAAACGGTAAGTATTGTAGGAGGTGGCAGGTGTATGCATAGAAGGTTTTACCTACAATTATCAGCAATCACCAAGCCGAGGAATCACATCAGGTCGGATTGCTAAAGAGTGAAGTCATAACCATGAAAATGTCTTGGAAATAAGCTTCCGCGCAGAGGGAAGGGCCAATGCAAAGCCTTAATGCAGGCGCAGGCTTGGCAATTTCCCCACAAGGTTGGTGCGGCAGGTTGGAAAAAGTCACGCTGACAAACTAGGTGAGACATGGGATCAGAGTGTGGACAAGGGCGAAGGCCCGGAGGATTCTGGGCTGAATTTTCATGTGCTGGGGGTCTTCGGAGCATTTCTAGTAGTGCAGACACGTGGCCTGGTTTAGTTTTTGAGGAGAGCGCTCTGGGTCCCCCATGCAGAAAAGAGTTTGAGAAAAGCAAAACTGGAAACAAAGAGAGCAATAGCCGGGTTGAGAGATCTTGGTGATGTGCAGTAAAGTTACAGGAATTAGAATCGCAGGACGTGATCATATTCGGGATGTATTTTGCGGGCAGAATTAATAACACGATGATTGATAGCCACCGAGTTATGACTTCTAGGTTTGGGACCTGCACAGTTGGATGAATGTTGGCGGTGTTTATGCAATAGGGAAGGTGTTGAGGAATGTAACTTGGAGGACACGGAATTCTCTCATGGACAACTTAACTTGGTTATGCCATCTAAGACATGTAAGACAGAGGGGCGCCTGGGTGACTCTTGATTTTGGCTCAGGTCGTGCTCTCACAGTTCATGAGTTCAAGCCCCACGTCGGGTTCTGTGCTGACAGCACAGAGCCTGCTCGGGATTCTCTCTCTCTCTCTCTCTCTCTCTCCCTCTCCTTCTCTCTCTCTCTCAGAATAAATAAATATTTTTTTTTAAATAAAAGGAGTATAAGATACCACAAAGGAGAACCTTAAGCTGAAGACTTGAGACTTAGTAGAGATTGACTTGGAAATGTCAACTTAACAGTGGTTCCAGGTAGTGAATGTATGAGCGGAATAAAGATATGCCCAACATATTCACCATTTGGAGGCCAGGAAAAGGATGATCCAGTTAAAAAAAAAAGATCAAAAATAGAGAAAAGAGAAGAAAACCAGGACTGGGGTTACTCTGGAAGCATGCGTGTGAATAAAGTGTTTCAAGGAAGAGTGTATCTTTAAGAAATGGCACAAAATTGACGACCGGATGTAGAATGGGTGCAGGTTCCTGGTGCCTTGATCATGAGCAGGTTCATGGAACAGGAGAGCTAGAAGCCCAAAGAGTAGGTAATGAGAGGGGAGGAAGTAGAGTGGGCCTTGGAAGGGACCCTACGAGGGAGTTATGCTAAAGAGAACAGGTATAGGAGTGGAAGCAGGTGATGGGGGCACAAAGATCTACATATTTATGTGTTTGTTTTAAAAGGGGCATGTTTGTTTGCTACACACGATGTACCAGAGAGGGCCGAATAATGATGCCAAAGAGAGAAGGGCTAATTGCAAGAATAAAGTGCTGAGGAAAGCAAGACGGAAGGGAACCCAGAGCAGAAATAGAACAGCTTGAAATGCACCTGAGGAATTCATCCATGTTAACAGGAGGAAAGCAAGGCATCTCGGGACCAAGGGAGACAGGCTGTTTCTTTTCCTGTGGCTTCTATTTTCCACGTAAAATGAGATGAGATGTCACGAGCGAATAAATGGTGAGGTGGAAGCAGGAATGTTGGACATTTCGGGGCGGGGGGAGAAGATGTAAAATAGACATGTCAGAAAGTAGGGGCATAATTTTATAAGCAATTTAGAGGATTGCCAGGCAGTAGGAAAGACCCCCTTGGGGACTGTGGTAATAAATGCAAAGAGGGACTAGTTAACCCTCGGGTGTCCCCCTCCTCCAGAGTAGAAACTGCATTTTCTTTTCTCTTTATTTTCTGAGCCCACCCCAGCAGGGACTAAATGAATAATAGCAGGGAAATGTCTGCATGGGACAGTACTCCAGATTAGAAAATCCTTCTTCATATGTAAATAGATCTCAGGCTGTATAACAAATAACAGTGCATAATCCATTCAAAAGCCTCTTTCACGAGCCCTCATTATCTCCACAATCATCACCATTTTTTATATTTCTGTAATACTCTCCAGTTGGCAAAGTTCTCATTGTGAAATTCTTTTTGTTGTTGTTGTTTTAATAAGAATTTTGCCTGTTGGCCCATTTGCATAGGTCAGGATTCCACTTTAGCTTAGGATATTAAAGAGATCAAAAGGTAGGCTTATTTTGGAGTTAGACCATCACACATTTGAATCCTGGCTTGAGTGCTTATTAACTGGGTGACCTAAGACCTGTTACCCCAACTACGTTGGCCTCAGTTTTTTTACCAATAAAATAAAAACACTAATGTCCGTCCAACAGCAAAATGCACAGGGAGTAAGTGCTTAATAAATGCTAACTATAATTGCAATGCACCCCAGTGGGTTGAAAGAATCATTGTTGATATCACAGATCAGGGTATGTCGTGACCGTCAGACGTCCGGTGCCTCAAATGCCATAAACAACTAGAAAACGAGACAGAGCGTATAAACAGATACTGGGCCACGGGTAGAAGGAGGACTCAGCCTTGAGGAAGGGAAGTGAATGAGGTGAGTCCTCCTTCATGACTGAGGTTGCCCTGGCTTTCGGTGGGGGGGGTGCTTGAAGACCATGGTGCCAAGAGTGGTTTTGGAGACACAGCCTGGAGACCTTGCTGACGTGAGAGCCCAGACGCTGGAGGTCAGGGAGGCTTTGGTGGCTGGGGTTTGTGGGGCAGAGTTCTAGAGCAGAGGAAGTGATGCCCAGGAAGAGCCCTAGAAATCTGCATAGATGCCTCTGGAATCCTTGGCTGAATCCTAAGAGAGCACGTGTAGAGTGAAAGTCATGAGGCCAGCAAAGAGAAACGATCGGGGAGCTGCAGGCTGAACCACATCAGGCAATCGTATGGGGATCGGAGATGTTCGGATGCAATCAACCAGGGTGGGAAAACCTCCTGGAACACCCAAGCATTCTGTAGCGACCCCAGGAGGGTCATGCCCAGTGTTTGACTCAACTAGCTCTCGCACGACAGCCACTCCAGAACCGCACGAGCGAAACTTGAAAAGAGGCTTGAGGATGTTGAAGCGTCAAGACTTCCTCTTGCTTCCATGAGCGGTAACTAGCACAGCGTGACTTGTCCTTTCCCATCGCTGCGGCTTCCACGCTCAGGGTGAAATAGCGAAACCAACTGTGGACAGCAGTGGGTACCGGGCTGTGATCACTGAGGCGAGGAAGACAGACCAGGTGGATTCCCACTTGCACAGCTCAGGGGTAGCGTAAGCAGGAGACAGGAGCTGGGGAGACCAACACAGCTGGAATCCAGAGTCCGGCTAGTTGGGAGAACATTGCGCTAAGGAAGGACTCCGGAAAGCTGCACGGGCATCTCCTCAAATCCACAGGAGTCTACTAAATTGGGCATGCCTGGGATAAAAGGCCATAAAAATTCCAGGCAAAGAACAACTGTCAGGCAGTTACAAGCTGACTAATTCCCAGAACTCACGTAGGACTCAGAGATGTCTGACTCTCCATTCTCCAGACCAGAGTGTGTTTCTCAGTAGACAGAGAAGTCAGCCGAGATCCCCAAGCCCACAACCTAGTAGTAGAGCTAAATATCCCCACGGTAAACTACGTGAAACCGACTGTATCCAGGAAAGTGGTCTGGATAAGGAAAGTGCTTTCACTTTCAAAAAGGATACATATTTCTTATGCTAGAGGAAAAACATAAAGCTTGCGTCAAGCTCGAAGGACGCAAACCCGAAGCTGCTCCATTCTGTGGAAAGGAATCTCTCAGACATGGGACATGGTTTTCCTCCATTTTGTCTTCTTCCAGAAGGCTGGGAGCTGTCCCAAGCAATGGTGTGTGATGCAGTCAAAAGGGAGTTCCGGGGAAGCAAGTGCAAACTTATTGCTTCTAGGGCTCTCTCCCAGCCCGCTGCAGATGCATGGGGCATTACTTGCCTGTGTGCTTGCCTATCCGTGACTTGGAAATGCCTCTTGCACCAGCTGTGTGTGAGTGACTTAGTTTTGGCATTCTGAATGTTTTTTCTTAATGTAAATATTGCAGTTTTATATTTTATATCGTTGAACCTAAAATGTCCTTCCTCATTGGTAAACTGTGCTCTCAAGTAATGAAACACATCAGGAACAGCTGCAGATCTGTGCCTCAGGGAAAGGGCTGTCATGCTGTCTTTCCATGAAGATCTCTTCAGAGTATAGGACCTGTTAGACGGCTTCGTTTTGACTTCTAAAGCGGAATCTTTGCCCCGGTGTCCCCTTGAGCTCTTCCTCAACCTTGAAAATATTTCATGAGGACTCTGTGTTAACTGGGTCATCCTTGACTTGCCCCCCTTCTACTTCAAGACTGGAAGTAAGCCGGATGGACCGATAGTGCACAGAGGGTAGGAGGGAATGCCAGGACAGCTGAATGGGTCAGAGTGAATCTATACACGTCTACACGTGTACTGAAGGATTTCAGATCCAAACATCTAATCCTGGAATGTTAGACTTGCTTCACATCCCAGGCCCAGTCTTCACTGTGTTGGGCTCCATCCACAATGGACAGAAGGGTGTGTAGGTGTGTGTGTGTGTGTGTGTGTGTGTGTGTGCATGTGTACACGTGCATAGCCACGTGTGTGCATGAAAATCTCAAAGTTGGGCACGTATGAGGAACATGAGTTCTAAGAATGGAAATCACCTGTGACTCTCCTGTGCTGCCTGGGGATGAATCACAAACCTAGGCTTAGACTCCCCAAACTTTCAAAATTCTGATTTCTGCTGCTTGTGCTGTGGAAAAACTCAAGAAGGGCTTCTGGTGGTGCTAGGGGCCAGCATGTGTCCTTCCTGCTTCAGTAATGACTGTGTGATCAGACAAGGCAACTGACAGAGACAGGGGGGTGTTACAGTGTTGTGGGGTTTCAATGAAATCATCCGTGTGTTGTGACGGGGTAAAGGCACTGTAACGCTAGGTGTCTGATTCTGGGTCCTTGCACCCACAAGTGCTGTCCCCTGTAGTTCAAGTACTCATGTGCATCTTGGAGAACCTCAAAGTTGCTGGTTTGGCAGTTGGTAAGTGACCTTGTTTGTGGAAACATATGTTGGTCTTCCTCCGGGTTCTATTACGATTTGTATCACTTAGAAACGTATTTTTGTATTGAAAGAAAGAGTCAGGTCACCTTTGACAAAAGAGTTTGCACCCAGCTAAATGATCTAAAATATGAGATTGGAGGTGTCTCTTCTCAGAGTAGAAGTCTTGACCCATCTCCTTTTGGTGCTTCTTTTTCCTGTTTTCTGTTTGAACCAGATCTTCTGTCCTACCTTCCCCCTGCCCCCGTCGCCACCCCTCCCCAGAAGAAAAGTAGTCTTGCACACACACATTTTATTCTTGGAATGAGGTCACCACTCCTAAAATTTCTGTGCCAAACCCCAACGAAAGTAGAGACGCTCCCTCCTTCATACTCAACCCTGTTGGATAAGACCACGTATTACGGAATTCACGCCGAACATCTATTTTTACTAATATTAGGTGGCATGGTCCCAGTCGGTCTCCAGTCCTAGAGGAAATAGAAAGAGTGGATGGCCTTCTACATGGAAAGCAGGATGCACGTGTGTACCTGAGGTACTCAGGAACTTTATGCAGCTGCAAGTAACCTATATGAAGAAGCCACACGCTTATTAAATTGAAGGCAGACAAAGGTAACTCTGTGTTTACTGCCGAAATCAAACTTTGTGTGAAATCTCAAGTCTGTGGCAAGGAAGAGGAAGGAACCACGTAACTTTTTGTTTCTTATCAAATAAAATATGAATCTTTCCTAGTTATTTTAGTGACATTCACATCTTGTAAGCATTTTATTTCATTATATTTCAATTATTTTGTGTGTGATCTTCTACTCGTTTTGCTAGCACTAGCCATTAGAACCGGGTTCTTAAAAATCCTCTCTTCTGCATTCACTGTCGTCTGGTATAACTTTCGTCTCTTGATTCAACTAATTTTCCATCCATTTGGAGAAGACCACTATAAAAGAAACACCTCAACTCATAATTACTTTTTCCCTTTCCCACTCCCAGCCATATTAATTTGTATCGCCCTTGGGTTGGAGTTTGAATTTAAAAGCTACACAAAACAAAGTGCCATTTTTAACATGACATTTTCTGTTCTTGATTTATTTTTTGTAGCTTATGTAAACTAGTGTTAAAGCTTTATTGTCAGAATTGAGAAAAGCTACACATTTTCTCCTGTGAAATATACTGCTCTGTACCTATTCAAGTATGTAGGAGCTATTTTCGTTTGTTTTTGGTTTCCAAATAAAACCAAACCCTGATGGAGATGGTCACTATTAGGAAAGACATAAAATAATAAAAATAGATAAACAATGATAGCTTTTAGCCTGTGAGTCTATGTTTACAATAAACCCTGGTTCCAGGCTACTGAAAATTGTCATTTTTCTTTCTGAGTGGTTGAAAAGTAGATAATAAATATACACCTATACTTAGCCTTGCCTAGAATTTCAGTGTCCTAAAAACCTGGAAAATGCAGTGCAAGACTCAACATAGTTCACCATGAAGTAATAACATATTATAATAAGCATGCTGGACTGTTAGAGCAAGCAGCATCCATTCTTCCACTCGATTTATGAAGCCATGAATAAAATAACGGGTCATCTGACACTACTTCTGCCCAGATCACATGGCTGCTCTATCATAAAGGCACGAAAACAAAGGGGCACTCTTGGAGTGTTCCTTCTATGATTAGAGATTATAGAAGAATATTTCACTCTGAGGAATACAGTAATAAACTAGCCTCAATCATTTAAAATACCCTTTACGTTAAATAGCTTCGTATGGTAAGATTTGACCCTAGACATTTTTCCAATTTAAAATTTGCAAAGATAGATCGTGAGACTAGCTATGAAAATGTTTTGTGTTTTTCTCAATGTAACAAAAAACTCCACTCTTTGTTAAAATTTCTACTAACACATGGAAGAACATCCTAGTGAGGGCTACTTCCGGATATAACAGGTTCCCTGTCAGTAATAGCAGTCAGAAGTCACTAGTCAGAGAATGTCTTAGAGAAGATGTAAACACTAGGTTTAAAGGATGAAGGAAATGGTACTTCAAACACCACTGATTCGAAAGAAGAGATGGGAATCTCTACTTTTGGGAATAGGGAGTAGCTGCGCTTTCCCCTTATTCTTCTTTCTTTTTTGAAAATAATTTTTAATGTTATTTATGTATTTATTTTGAGAGAGAGAGAGAGAGAGCAAGCAGGAGAGGGGCAGGGAGAGAGGGAGAGAGAATCCCACGCGGGCTTTGTGCTGTTAGCACAGAGCCCAACCCAGAACTTGAACCCATGAAGCATAAGCTCATGACCTGAGCTAAAATCAAGAGGTGGTTGCTTAAGCGACTGAGCCACCCAGGCATGCCACCCCTATTCCTCTAAGACATTATACATAAGACAAACATGAGATTCTGAAAGGCAGGGAGAAGAAGGTAGACTTGCTAGGGAATTTGGAACTCTTGACACTGTGTTTAGAGTCCTGGATTTTCTGGTTGCCTCATGTATCCCAGACTTCAAAATGGAGAAGCCAGAAACAGAAACACTGATGCACATGGACAACAATAACCTCTTCCCTAAACCTTCTCTCTATAACTGAAGAGTCAGGAAAGAGATAGTTGAGCAAGGTAGAAAATTTAAATAATAACTCCTCTACTTCAGCCATACATCGCAGAAAAAAATGTGATGGCATGCCCACCAATGGCAGCAAAGGACAAATGGGAAGCCTAGACTGTCACTCTTGAAAGGCTATGATCAGGAGTGAAACAACAATAGACAGCAAACCATGCAGACCTACTCCAGACCCCGTAGACAGCAAAAGAATAAGAAGAGAATGCTATGAAAAATTCGACTCAAATAAATGTCACAAGTTGGAGGAAATGGACCAAGTACGTAAAAAGCAAAAACTGCCACACTTCAGCCAATGTAAAAGAGCTTTAATGGCCCTATAACTATCAAGAAAATTGAATCTATAGAGGCACCTGGGTTGTTCAGTTGGTTAAGCGTCCAACACTTTATTTCAGCCCAGGTCATGATATTATGATTCATAACCTCACAGAGCCTGATTGGAATTCTCTCTCTCTCTCTCTCTCTCTCTCTCTCTCTCTGCCCATCCCTTGCTTGCACGTTTTCTCCCCCTAAGAATAAATTAAATAAACTTAAAGAGATTGAATTTATAATCTTAAAACTCCCCCCAAAAGACATGTTCAGGTCCAGATGATTTCACTGAGAAATTCTACCAAATATTTAAAGAATTAACATAATTCTATATAATATTATCCAGAAATTAGAAGAAAGAACATTTCACAATTTATTTTACAAAGCTAGCATTATCCTAATACCAAAACAAGACAAAGAAAAAAAGAGAAACTTACAGACCAACAAACTTAATGAACATAGACCAAAAAATCCTTAGTAATTAGCAAAGAGAATTCTGTACTATCTAAAAAAAAATTTACACTCCATGACCAAGTAGAGATTATTCCAAAGATGGAAGGCAGATTCAATATTTAGAAATCAATCAACATATTCTATTCTATTAACAGGCTATAAAAAAATCAAATGATTATACCAATGGGGACAGAAAAAGCATTTAATAAACTTTAGGATTTGCTCATGATTAAAACAGAAAATAGGAATGAAGGGAAACTTTTTCAACATGACAAAAATCTACAAAAATCCAAGTTCAGATTATACTTAAAGATGAAAGCCTGAACGTTTTCATCCTAAAATAGAGAACAAGTCAAGGATGTTTGTTCTCACCACTATTATTAATTCAATATCATGTTGGAAGTTCTAGCCAATGTAATATGGCAAAAGAAGGAAATAAAAAGTATACAGACTGGAAAGAAAAAACAAAACAGACCTACTTGTAGATAACATAAATGGCTATGTAAACAATTTCAAGAAATCTACAAAAAAAACCCCAAATCTTAGAATTAAGTCAGTTTAGCAAAATTGCAAGGTAACAGATTAAAAAAAAGTACCTGTCTATATTTTTATGGACTAGCAATTAAAATGTGGACACTGATATTAAAAATAAAATATCACTCATTATCACTCAAAAAATGTAACATTTAGGTATAAATCTAACAAAACATATGCAGAATGTGTATGCTGAAAACTATACAATGCTGATGAAAGAAATGAAAGATCTAAATATATAGAGGCATACCATGCTCATGGATTGGAAGAATAAGATAGCAAACATCACTTCTACCAGAACTAATATATAGATTCAAAACAAATTTTGTCAAAATATCAGCAACGCTTTTACAGGTATAGATAAGATTATTGTAAAATTTATATGGAAAGTCTAAGGAACTAGAATAGGTAAAATAATTTTGAAAAGGAAGAAAAAAGTGAGAGGAATCAGTCTAAAATATCAAGACTTATTATGTAGCTACAGCAATCAAGACTGTGTGGTATTGGAGGAGGCACAGACACATAGACTAGGAAAGTAGATTAGAGAGCCCGGAAATGGACCCCATACAATATGACCGGATGATTTTGACAAAGGTGAAAGCAACTCGATGGAGGGAAAATAGCCTTCTTGACAAATGGTGCTAGAGCGATTGGACATCAATAGGCAAAATAAATGAAACCTGACCTGAGAAAACTGAACTTGGGGCGCCTGGGTGGCTCAGTCGGTTGAGCGTCCGACTTTGGCTCAGGTCACCATCTCATGGTCCATGAGTTCGAGCCCCGTGTCAGCCTCTGTGCTGACAGCTCAGAGCCTGGAGCCTGTTTCCGATTCTGTGTCTCCCTCTCTCTGACCCTCCCCCGTTCATGCTCTGTCTCTCTCTGTCTCAAAAATAAGTAAACGTTAAAAAAATTTTTTTAGTCAAAAATTAAAAAAAAGAGAAAAGTGAACTCACACATTGTACAAAAATTAACAGAAAATGGATCATAGACTTAAATAGAAAATAGACTTGAATAGAAAGCATAGCGTAAAAGTTTTAGAAAAAAATCATAGGAGAAAGTGTTTCGATCTAGAGCTAGGAAGATTTCTTAGACTATTCACCAAGAAATATAATCACTAAAAGGAAAAACTGATAAATTTGACTTCACTCAAGTTAAAAACGTTTGCTCTGTGGAAGACCCTATGAAGAAGATAAAAAGACAAATGTTAGAGTAGAAGAAAATATACGCATACACATACCTGACAAAGGACTAGTATCTGAAGTATGTAAAGAACTCTCAAAACTCAAAAGGAACAAAAGCAAACAATCCAATGGACAAATACATAAAGATTCATTTTACTGAAGAGGATGCACAGATGGAAAATAGGCACATGAAGATATCCAGCATCATTAGTCATTAGGAAAATACATTAAAGCCACAATTAGTTTCATTAATTACTTCTCAAGATGGCTAAAAAAAAAAAAAAAAAAAAGTAGTGACAGTATTAAATACCAGTGAAGATAGGAAGGCCTGGATCACTCCAGAAATGTAAAATTTTTCCAGCCATTCTGGAAAACAATTTGACAATTTCTTTAAAAACTAATATGCAACTACTGTAGAACCCAGCAATGGAATTCCTGGGCATTTATCCAGGGAAATGAAGATGTATAGTTACTCAAAGCCCTGTGCATGAATGTTTATAGCAGTTTTATTCGTAATAGTCAAAAGCTGGAAATAAACCAGGTTTTCTACAGAGGATGTAGGGTTCAACACACCATGGTGCGTTCATCTGTTAAATATTTCCCAGCAATAACGTGGAAAAACGCATGACACACAACACCAGGGATCCATCTCCTGAGCCTGAGATTGGCTGAGCAAAAAAGCCATTCCCAAAAGTTGACACCTTAGGTGGTTTCACTTATATAACATTCCTTAAGTTATAGTATTTTACAGACAGAAAATATTAGGGTTGCCAAGGGTTAAGGGGGGGAATGAGAGGGAGAGACAAAAGTGGAAAGTGGATGTAACTACAAAATGGCAACTTGAACTATCCTGGTGATGATGGAATATCTTGAACCTTATCTTGAGCACATCAAGGTCAGTGTTCTAGCTGTGCTATTGTCCTATCGTTTTCTAGGAATGTTATAATGTGGACACTGGATAAACGGGACTAAACATATGTCTGCATTATTTTTATAACCCTATGTGAATTTACAATTACCTTTTTTTAAATTTTTATTTATTTTTGAGAGAGAGAGAGCACGCAAGCAGGAGAGGTGCAGGGAGACAGAGGATCTGCAGGGGGTTCCGTACTGACAGCAGGGAGCCCGATGCAAGGCTCTAACTCACGAAGTGAAATCGTGACCTGGGGTGAAGTCGGATGCTCAACTGACTGAGACACCCAGGCACTCCTACAATTATCTTAAGATAAAAGTTCAATTAGCAATATAGATTACTGACTGTATGTGTACAAGCTTTCAGAAGGAAACTTACTAAATCAACTAACTATAAAATTAAACAATGATGATAAATTGAGAATATTTTCTGAAATGAGAAGCCGTATTGCCTAGTGAATAAAAGCATCATCTTCAGAGACAAAACGAGATTGAATCTTGAAAGTGCTGATTATTAGTTGTGTCCACTTGTACTAGAACTCATGTTTACTGTCTTTATATCTGTTGTTTTCAATTCCACCACTATGTTGTTAAATCAAACTGCTTCCATATATCAGCTGTCAAAAAAATACTGAAGCATGAATTATCTTTGTAAGATTGGATATTATGTTACCAGAAAATTAACAAGGGCATTATAATAAGTCTAATACCATTCAAATCCATCCCAATTTACACCATTAAGCCTAATTCAAGTATTATGTTAGATAACAGCATAAAATACCAAATAAAAATGCCAACGAAAATCTGATTCTGCCAATAACTCTTCGGTGAGTTGTATTGATAGGTCTCATCTAATTACATTCATTGTTGAAACTACAGCCATGTGTCCCAGGACCAGGGAGAATCATAAAAAATCGAATAAGAATTTGGTGTGAAGTTTAACTTTCTAAAAAAAGAATGATCTAGAAACGCCAGACATTAATGATGACTGAACCCTGATGCAAATATGCAATGAGCACATGTTTGTAAAAAGTACTCAGCTTTATAGCTCTGTCAGTTTTAATATTATAGCTCATCCTAACTGATACCCAGGGTATTGGTTCAATATTAACTTGAGGAAGAATGCCATCTACTGAGTCAATTACTGCATTAAACCCTAACAGCATTAACATTGTAAATTTAAGATGGCAGAAATAAATTGGTCCAAATTAATAAACAGTGCCAATAGAGAAATGTCTCTCTCTTTTTTTTTTTTCTCAAACGTTCTTGCAAGCTAATACCAAGATTCTCAGATATACTCTGACTGATGTTATTGGCATAGGAAATTGCTACTGCTTTTCTACATAGTATCTACACCAAAGAAGTGATTAACTGATGATTTATTTAGCTATATTATTGATAATTTATATAGCTCAATATAGCTGCATTAAGAATGTGATTCCAGTTCCCTGAAGTAATTAAATTACACATAATTTCTGATTCAGCAGGTTCACTAACCTTATGGATTTTTAAAAATCTTTTGGAAAAGAAATAATTCAAACAGCAAGACATAACAAAATATATTCTGCTCCCCCTATAAGAACATTTCATTATTTAGTTGCTAACTTGTTTTTATCCGTTCTAGTTGGTGGACTAATTATTCGTATCAATAAACAGTCTTATTATTGATGGAGACCGTATGTCATTTTGTTTCATGTGTTCATTTGCATGAGTTTGCAGTCATTGCTTTTTTTTTTTACTTACCATGTTTAGGGCATTTAAACTGCTAACTTTAAAATAGAAAGTTTTACAAAACACAAAGTGAAAAATTAAACCAAATCATAATTCTACTATCAAGCAATAAATATATGAACACATTGATGAACATTACAGATGCTTTTTGTACATATGTAAATAAAAAATAAATATATGAATAAATATATAAATATAAATTATATATAAATAAAAATAATATTAAATGATTTAAATACACAAGTAGCAAATAGAATCAAGCACTACATGTTCTCTTTTCCATCGAACAATATTCTACGAATATTTTCCATTGCTTAAATGATCTGTGATATATTAATAACATACTAACCCAAGCCAAATCGGTCTGATTGGTTGCTTTGTAAATAAAGTTTTATTGGCACACAAGCATGCCTATTGTTATCCTGTGGTCTAAAGTTACTTTCATGGCTACAGGATCAGAGTTAAATAGTTGTGGCAAAGACCTTAGGACATATAAAGCCTAATTTACTCTCCTTGTAGGGTAAACCCTGGCAGTTGGGTTTTTCCCCCTTTTTTAATGCAAGTGCCTGACTTAAGCTTTGATTGCCAAGCCATCCACTTCAAAGACAGCTATCTCAAATAAACACATTGTCTGGTCTACACTAGATAAAAAGGCAAGCCACCTCCCCCAGCTGAGGCTCCTTTTTTTTAGAGATCTTGGTTGATTTCCATAACTGCCCATTTGGGCACTTTCCAGGGGTGCCAGGTAATTTTTAGGTTTCACAAGTAATAAACCATTTTTTTTTGGTCAAAGTTTCCTGATTGTTATTGCTGAAATGGATCTTGCAAACATAATAAGAACCGCAAGGGCTGGTCCAGCCACAACACTGGTTAAGGATATGCTGAGACCTGCGCGAATCAGTCCTTTTACAGAAAAAGTCTGCCAGTCTGGATGTAAATGTCATGTTTCATTTAATTACTTTCATCACATTAGAAATGTTACTATTATTTATTTTTTTATTTTTTTAATATTTTATTTTATTTTATTTTATTTTATTTTATTTTATTTTATTTTATTTTACTTTATTTTTTGAGAGGGAGAGAGACAGAGCACGAGCAGGGAAGGGACAGACAGAGACACAGAACCCAAAGCAGGCTTCAGACTCTGAGCTGTCATCACAGAGCCCGATGCAGGGCTCACACCCATGAGCTGTGAGATCACGACCTGAGACAAAGTCAGATGTTTAACCGAGTCACCCAGGCGCCGCTGAAATTTTACTAGTCTTTAAGTCAAATGTTGTTGGACATCACTGTTCATTCAATGTTACAGTCTTTTTTGGCTACTACTTTAAGGTAAATATCTAGAAGTGCGATTGGATTGCTGAAATAAATGGTTTGTGTTTTATTGATGGCTTTGGATATGCATCTCTAATTACAATCCATAGAATTCATGTTTCTAATTGCAGCATATTATCTTTTTTCCAATATCAGATCCAACAACTGATATTAGTTTCACGAAGTCATTGCCTACTGTCCCAGTCAAAAATGGTGTTTAATTGTTTTGATAATACTTCATTTGGTTACAAGTGGGGATGAAAACTATTTTATGTATTTATTTGTTGTTCTTTCACGGATTTTCACGACTTTTCTTTTCTGCGTTCTGCTTTCTTTCCCCACTATAAAACCTTACGTTGCATTTTCCTTATTATGGAAGTTCAACCCCAAAATAAAGTCAAGCCCACGATACAAAATTCACAATATTATTCACATAGAGACATCTACTATCAGTGCTTTGTTTTATGGTTTGTTTTTCTGCCTTGAAAGCCCCTATTCTTTTTTTTTTTATTCCAGTATAGTTAACATACAACATTATAGTACCTCCAGATGTACAAAATGGCAACTCAAGAGTTGGGTATGTTCCTCAGTGCTCATCGTGGTGAGTATGCTCTTAATCCCCTTTACCTATTTCACCCTTCCCTCCAGCCATCTCCCTTCGGTAACCATCAGTTTGCTGTCTATAGTTAAGAGTTGGTTTTTGGCTTGTCTCCTTTTTTCCTTCTGTATTTGTTTTGTTTCTTAATTTCCACATATGAGTGAAATCATATGGTATTTGTCTTTCTCTGACTGACTTACTTCACTTAACACTGTAGCCTCTAGATCCAACCATGTCCTGCCTATGGCAAGATTTCATTCCTTTTTTGAGGCTGAATAATATCCCATTGTGTGTATATATATATATATATATACCCTTCTTCCTTATTCATTCAGCCATCGACAGACACTTAGGCTGCTTCCAGAGTTTGGCAATTGTAAATAATGATGCTATAAATGTAGAGGTGAACGTATCTTTCAAATTAGTGTTTTTGTATCCTTTCAGTAAATACCCAATAGTGTGAATACTGGATCATAGGGTAGTTCTATTTTTTTTTTTTTTTTTTTGAGGAGCCTCCATAAGTCTTCCATAGTGGCTGCACCAGTTTGCATTCCCACCAACGGTGCACAAGGGTTCTTTTTTCTCCACTTCCTTGCCAACAGCTGTTTTTCCTTGAGTTTTTGATTTTAGCCATTCTCACAGGTGTGAGGTGATATCTCCTTATGGCTTTGATTTACAGTTTTCTGATGATGAGTGATGTTGAGCATCATTCATGCATGTGCTGTCCACCTGGAAGTCTTCTTGGTGGAAATGTCTGTTCATGTCTTCTGCCCAATTTTAATTGGATTACTTGGTTTTTTGGTGTTGAGTTACATAAATTCTTTATATATTTTTGCATACTAACCCTTGATTGTATGATAGTAAAAGATAGGATAAGATAGGAAGAGAGGGAAAGGATTAGGACCTGAGGTCCCTGGGTGGGGAAAAACACAAATTTTGAAACAACGCTGGGGTTATCCAGCCAGTAAGGATAGAACCTGAGAAGGAACAAGGTGGTAGGGAAAGAGGAGGTCAACCAGAACCTTGTGAAATAAGGACCCTTGCCTATTGGCAATGGGCATTCACTTTCGAATGCCCCCTCTCTGTAAAGAGAGCTTTCCTACTGTTCTTCCTTTCTAATCTTATATTCTAATAAACTTTTGCCTGCTGCTCATTTCGCGTCCAACTCTTCATCCTTCGAAGTGACAAGACAATGAATCCCAGGTATTGAGGTAAAAAATCCTGCAACAATTGGACATATCATTTGCTAATATCTACTCCCATTCCTTATGTTGTCTGTTAGGTGTTTTTGTTTTTGTTTTTATTCTTGTTTTGTTTTGTTTTTTGGCTTCTTCCTTTGCTGTGCTGAAACTTTTTATTTTGACGTAGTCCAAATACTTTATTTTTGCTTTTATCCCCCTTGCCTCAATAGAGATATCTAGAAGGATGACTAATGTCAGAGAAATTCCTGTCTGTGCTCTCTTCTAGTATTTTTATTATTTCAAGTCTCACATTTAGGTTCTTGATCCATTTTGAATTTATTTTGTGTATGGTGTAAGAGAGTGGTCCTGTTCCATTGTCTTGTATGTAGCTGTCCAGTTTTCCCAACATCATTTGTAGAAGAAACTTTTTTTCCATTTCCTATTCTTTCCTCCTCTGTGGAAGATTAATGGACCATATAATGATGGGTTTACTTCTGGGCTTTCCATTCTGTTCCATTGATCTATGTGTCTGTTTTTGTGCCAATACCATACTGTTTTACTACAGCTTTGTCATATAATTTGAAGTCTGGAATTATGATGCTTCCAGTTTTGATTTTATTTTTCAACATAGCTTTGGCGATTTGAGATCTTTCATGGTTCCGTATAAATTTTAGGATTATTTGTTTTTTTCTGCGAAAAAATGCTGTTGATATTTCACAGGGATTGCATTAAATCTGTAGATTGCTTTGGGTAATGTAGACATTTTAGCAATATTTGCTTTCTAATCCAGGAGCGTGGAATGTCTTTCCATTTCTTTGTGTGTTCTTTCATTACTTTCATCAGTGTTTTATAGTTTCCAAATAGAGGTCTTTCCCCTCTTTGGTTAAGTTTATTGCTAGCTATTTTTATTATTTTTCGTACAATTGTAAATGCAAATGGAGTTGTTTTCTTAATTTCTCTTTCTGCTGCTTCATTATTATTATATAAAATGCAACAGATTTCTGTACATTGATTTTATGTCCTGTGACTTTACTGAATTCATTTATCCGTTTTAGCAGTTTTTTTTGGTGGAGTTTTAATAATTGTCTATATATAATATCATGTCATGAGCAAATAGTGAAAGTTTTACTTCTTCATTACCAATTTGGAAGCCTTTTATTTCTTTAACCTTAAGGGGAAAGCTCTTAGTTTTTCGCAATTGAGTATGATGTAGCTGTGATTTTTTCATATATGGCTTTTATTATATTGAGGTATGTTCCCTCTAAATTTACTTTATTGAGAGTTTTTATCATGAACGATGTTCTATTTTGTCAAATGCTTTTCCTGCATCTATTGAAATAATCATATGGTTTTTTTATCCTTTCTCATATTGATGTGATGTATGACGTTGATTGGAGAATATTGAAGCATACTCGCATCTCAAGAATAAATTCCACTTAATTGTGGTGAATGATTTCTAATGTATTATTGGATTTGGTTTACTAACATTTTCATGAGAACTTTTACATCTATGTTCATCAGAGATATTGGCCTATAGTTCTCTTTATTTGTAGTGTATTTATCTGCTTTTGGTATTAGGGTAACGCTGGACTCATAGAATGAATTTGAAAGTTTTCCTTCCTCTTTTATTTTTTTGGAATATTTTCAGAAGAATAAGTATTAGCTCTTCTTTTTTTTTTTTTTTAATTTATTTTTGGGACAGAGAGAGACAGAGCATGAACGGGGGAGGGGCAGAGAGAGAGGGAGACACAGAATCAGAAACAGGCTCCAGGCTCCGAGCCATCAGCCCAGAGCCCGACGCGGGGCTCGAACTCACGGACCGCGAGATCGTGACCTGGCTGAAGTCGGACGCTTAACCGACTGCGCCACCCAGGCGCCCCTATATTAGCTCTTCTTTAAATGTTTGGTGGGAATTCCTCTGTGAAGCCATCTGATCCTGGACTTTTGTTTGTTGGGAATTTTTTTTTTTTAATTTTTTTTTTTTCAACGTTTATTTATTTTTGGGACAGAGAGAGACAGAGCATGAACGGGGGAGGGGCAGAGAGAGAGGGAGACACAGAATCGGAAACAGGCTCCAGGCTCCGAGCCATCAGCCCAGAGCCTGACGCGGGGCTCGAACTCCTGGACCGCGAGATCGTGACCTGGCTGAAGTCGGACGCTTAACCGACTGCGCCACCTAGGCGCCCCGGGAATTATTTTTTTTTTTTTTTTTTATTACTGATTCAATTTCATTGCTGGTAATCAGTCTGTTCAAATTTTCTATTTCTTCCCGCTTCAGTTTTGGGAGGTTATATGTTTCTAGGAATTTATCCATTTCTTCTCGGTTGTCCAATCTATTGGCATATGATTTTTTATTATAGTCTCTTATAATTCTTAGATTTCTGTGATAGCAGTTATTTCTCCTCTCCTCTTTCATTTCTGATTTTATTTGAGTCCTCTGTTTTTGTTTTGCATGTGTGTGCATGTGTGTGTGCGTGTGCACGCATGAGTATCTTCTTTGTCTCTTGTTACAGTCTATTTTTTTAAGTCTGTTTTCTTTGATATAAGTATTGTTACCCCAGCTTCCCTTCGCTTCCATTTGCATGATGAACACTTTTTCACCCCTTTGCTTTTAATCTGCATGTGTTGTTGGTCTAAAATAACTCACTCGTGTGCAGGATACAGATGAGTCTTGCTTTTTCATCCATTCTGTCACTGTATGCCTTTTGATGGGCATGATTAATTAATCCATTTACATTCAAAGTAATTACTGATAGGTATGTACTTATTGCCATTTTTCTACTTGTTTTGTGTTTTTTTTTACAGTCTATTTTTTCTTCTTCTCTTGTTCTTTTCTCTCACAGTTCGCTGCTTTCTTTAGTGATATACTTTAATTCTGTTTTCTTTATTTTTGTGTGTCTATAACCAGTTTTTTAGTTTTGGTTACCATCAAGCTTATGTACAGTATCTTATGCATATTGGTGTCTGTGTTACATTGATGATTGCTTAGCTTTGAATCCATTCTTTACTGTTTGCCTCCCCTCCCCACACACACATGGTTATGTATATGGTGACACACTTTACATTCTTTTATTTTGTGAATCCCTTGGGGTTGTTTTGTTTTGTTTTGTTTTGCTTTGTTTGGGTGGGGGAAAGAGAGAGAGAGAGAGAGAGAGAGCACAAGCGGAGAAGGGCAGAGGGGGAGAGAGAAACAGGATCTTAAGCAGGTTCCATGCTCAATACAGAGCACGATCCCACGACCTGGGGATCATGAACAGAGTCAAAGTCAAAAGTCGGATACTTAACCAACTGAGCCACCCACACATCCCTGATTTTTAGAGATACACCTAATTTTATTGCTTTTGTGTTTCCTACTTTTCTAACTCCAGCTTCTGGTCTTTCATTCCAACAGTTCCCTTTAACATTTCTTGTAGGGCTAGTTTAGTGGGGATGAATTCCTTTAACTTTTGTTTGTCTAAGAAACTTTTTATCTCTCCTATTCTGAATGGTAGCCTTGCTGGATAGAGTATCCTTAGTTGCAGGTACTTTTCTTTCAGCACTTTGACTATATCATGTCCCTCCCTTCTGGCCTGCAAAGTTTCTGCTGAAAAATCAGCTGATAGCCTTATGGGGTTTCCCTGGTATATAACTGGGTTTTTTTCCTCTTGCTACGTTTAAAATTCTCCATTTAGGGGCGCCTGGGTGGCGCAGTCGGTTAGGCGTCCGACTTCAGCCAGGTCACGATCTCGCGGTCCGTGAGTTCGAGCCCCGCGTCAGGCTCTGGGCTGATGGCTCGGAGCCTGGAGCCTGTTTCCGATTCTGTGTCTCCCTCTCTCTCTGCCCCTCCCCCGTTCATGCTCTGTCTCTCTCTGTCCCAAAAATAAATAAACGTTGAAAAAAAAATTTAAAATTCTCCATTTACCAATAATTTTTAGTTACTATGTGTCTTGGTGTGGACCTCCTTGGAGTCAGGTTTGGGGGCTTTCTGTGCCCCCTGGATCTGGATTTGTTTCCTTATTCTGATTTGAGAAGTTTTCAGCTATTATTCCATCTAATAAATTTTATTCCCCCTTTTCTCTTCTTTCTCCTTTTGGGGTCCCTATAATGTGAATGTTATTATACTTGATAGTGTCACCGAGTTCCCTAGGTCTATTTGTTTATTCCTACTGTCTTGTCTCACTTGTTCAGCTTGATGGCTTTCCGTTATTTCATCCTCCATGTCACTGATGTGTTCTTCTGCTTCATCTAGTCGATTATTCATTCCACTCAGTGTATTTAAAAAAAATTTTTTTAATGTTTATTTACTTTTGAGAGCCAGAGAGAGACAGAGCATGAGCTGGGAGGGGCAGAAAGAGAGGGAGACACAGAATCCGAAGCAGGCTCCAGCCTCTGAGCTGTCAGCACAGAGCCCGATGTGGGGCTTGAACTCATGAGCTGCGAGATCATGACCTGAGCTGAAGTTGGATGCTTAACTGACTGAGCCATCCAGGCGCCCCATTCAGTGTATTTTTAATTTCAGTTATTGAATTCCTTATCTCTGAATTCTCTTGTTTGTTTTCTGTCTCTTTGTTGAGGGTCTCACTGAGGTCTTCCACTGTTTTCTAAAGTCCAGGAAGCATCTTTATGAACATTACTTTAAGTTCTATCAGGCACATTACTTATCTGTTTCTCTTAGGTCTCTTGTGGTTTTGTCCTGTTCCTTCATTTGGGACATATTCCTCTGTCTCCTCATTTTGTCTAACTCTCTGTGTCTGTTTCTGTGTGTCAGCCAGAACCTGGCTCTTCAGGGGTGTGTCCTATGTGTGATGTGTGTGCCCTGCTGTTGTGGCTGAGCTGATTTTGCCTTCAGTCCACCCGTCTGCAGTGGCTCTCTTCGCCTGTTGTGGGCAGGGTTTAGTCTCTTTGTTGTTAGTGGGCCAGTCTGGGGCCGCCTTGGGCTTGAGCTGAGGCAGACCAGGTGTTTGCTTGAGATGCAGCAGCAGGGAAGTAGAGGGCGCTTTCCCTACCCTGTCCCCTGAGCAGCTTTTGTTGGTGAGTGGGGCCTGCAGTCAGACCAGATGTCTACCCCCATGTGATTTCTGAGGCTGCAGTCAGACCAACGTGGCTACTTTCCCCTCTCTTTGGGGCAGGAGTCATTTCGGAGTGCTGCTTGTCCCTTTCAGGCTGCTTGCATACTGCCAGGCTTGTGACACCACTTTGGATGTGCTCCAGCCAAGGGCCTATTGGATGCGGTGGGGCTGCAGGGGAACATGGGGCAGGGCACCCGCAACAGGCAAGGTCTGCACAGGTCTTCTAATGGGAGGGGCCTGGAGCCACTTTAGAGCACTTTTGCCATGGGGCCGGAGGACGAGTCCGCAGAAGAGTGTGGGGGCAGGGTGAATAGTGCCAGTACCTTTTTGGCAGGTTTGCAGTGGGGGGAGGAAACGTGGAAGGAAGGCCTGGCTGAAGGGAGAATATCCCCACGAGAACACAGAGCATGCTGCTAGTAAGTTCGGTGGAGAGTGCACAGCAGTAATCCCTACAGGTTTCTGTGTGTCTCAGCTAGAGTAGGGGAGAAACTGGCACCTGCCAGCTCCTTGTTCCTGGAGAAGCCTCCTGGAGATTCCCGCCCTGCAGCGCATGCTCGGACATTAGTAAAGAAATCCTCCCATGTATCCTGGGGAATTTTTCAAACTGCTACTTCTATGCTGTATCTCCACGGGGCTGCTTGTTGTGCTGTGTCTTTAAAGGCAGGAGCTCAAGTTTCCCAGTGCCTTCCAGGCTCTCCCAGAGCTGAGCTTACTGATTTTTTAAATTCTAGGTATTTAAAAAATAATAATAAATAAATAAATAAATAAATAAATGATAAATTCTAGGTATTAAGCCCTGCAACTTGCAAAAACGCACAAAATTAGGTCCCTGTGGTTTTCAAGGCCAGATGTTAAGGGGATTCGTCTTCCTTGTGTCTGGGTTCCTGATATCAAGGTCTGTTTCTCTTTCCTCTCTCCTTCTTACCACCTCTCAGCCCTTCCCACCCTCTTCGGTGTGGTCTCTTCTCTACATTTAGCTGTGGAGAGTCTGTTCTGTCAGTCTTCGGGTCATTTTTTGGGTTATTCACACCGATGAGGGTGTTATCCAGTCATATCCTTGGGAAGAGATGAGCTCCTACCCTGCCGTATTCCTGTTTTATGTTTGTAAACACACGTACATTTTTTCAAAATAAATGAATAGACCACAAAGTATATTAATAATGAATATTTTCACACTTCTCTCACATTGTTATTAATAATGACATAACATTCATGACCCAGATCTAACAAAATTCCTACTTTCTTTTGTAGGATATGTTTATTGCTTTAACCTTTAAAACCAGTACTGCAATAAGAAACACCTTTTTAACTCAATATATAAATATCTTTACCTTAACGATTTGTCTACTGTAAATTCCAAGAGCTAAATTTATTACATCAAAAATCTGTAATAAGCAGTTGCTTATCTATCTATCTATCGTCTATCATCAATTATCTATTTACTAATTTAGATAAATATGTCAAATAGTCATTCAGAGTAGTTGTATACATTAACTTAGAGAAAATTTCATAATAGTAAATACTTAAATACTTACACTATACCTGAAATATTTAAAATTCAAAGATATTTTTTAAAAAGACAATCAACTCAAAACATTGGAAAAACTAAGAAATAAATGAAGGAAAAGAGAAAAAAAGAATAATGATAAGAACAGAGGTACATTAATCTGAAGTTGGGTAGAATAACTAAAAAAAACATAAATATAATCTCTGCTCATTTGTGCAAAAATATTTCAGTAGAAAAAGTACTAGCTACCTTATAAAAATAAAGAAGTATAATTTCATAGAATTATAACTGAGGACATAGAATTAAAACTGAGATTTGTAGGAGATTCAAATATAGATAGATATTAAATATGTTGATACATTTTCTTTAATATATTTGAAAAGCTGGGTGAAATGGGAAATTTTCTCGACAAATACAGCCTAACACAAGCGACTGCTTCATGTAATCTAAAGTGATCAATCACCACGTAAGAAATTTAGAAGGTGTTAAACACTGCAGGTCTATTCCATTTCACGAGTGGACTCTATCAAAACTTCAAGGAACATTTAACTACTAAGCTTCTTTTATGTAGCAAATAGAACACTTCCATAAAGTCCTGAAAGAGATAACAGAAAAGGAAGCTGCAGACCATTACGGGCATAAATCACTAAGACTGCTTCCCTCCAGGATTTCAAGGATGATTCAATCTGTTTGAAAACCTAGTAAAAAATTGGACTCTCTTAATGAGTCCAAAGACAGGGAGAAATCTTATTTTTTTTCTTCATAATATAAAAGAATTCTTAATAAAAAAATTTACTTTCTTAATATATTGTTCAACACAAAATTCAACATCATACATGATGTGAAACACTGGAAACCATCCTATTCAATTGAGAAACAATTTCCGTATGTCCACTAACATCAGTTTGATTCGTTAGTTGTAAAAGACACAGTCGGTGATGTTATACCAGCAAAAGTAATGCAGTGAACCGTGGAAAGAGAAAATAAAATTTCATTGTTTACCTGATATTTCTATGCTGAATATCAGCTAAAAATTACTTATAACAAGATAAATTAGCATACATATTGATCAGAAACTAGTATACAAAAATCAACAACTACATACAATTTAAATTATATTTAAACTGATCTGCACTAAAAATAAAGAAAATTAGAAACAAAGAAAAATAATCTATGAAGAGGCATAAAATAAAAATTGAGTAAATGTAAAAGCATTCTTGGGTTTGAATAAGAAAGCTGCATATTATCAAAAATAATAGCAATAATCCATCCTCCCCCTTGTTTTTAACTTCACTGCTATATTTTTGTACTGCCTCTTCTTCTGGAATCAGCAGGCTGACTTTAAGGTGTTACGACGTAATAGGCACCATTTAATTGTTAGAAAGATGCTAGAACCTGAGAGTAGCAGGCAAGAACACAATCTCCAAAATACGTGAGCCATTAATCCACAGTGTTTTCAAAAGTTAGCACTAGTTGGCAGAAATCTAGCATTAGATTAATGAAACAAACTAGATGTTCCGTAAACAAATTTGCATGCATATAGAAATATTAGTATATGAGAAAGAAGTGAGCATTTCGATGCAGTGGGCAATGGTGGATTATCAGGTAATCAGTATGAAGAAAAGCTAAGAGCAGATCTGATAGTGAAGGAGGCCATGGCTAAGAACAAACTGTCTCCTAATTAAGAATAAGAAACCCAAGCAACTATGGCACCCGGGTGGCTCAGTCGGTTAGCGTCTGACTCTCGATTTTGGCCCAGGTGATGATCTCATGATTCATGAGTTCGAGCCTTGTGTTAGGCTCCACTCCTGCTTGGGATTTTCTGTCTTCCTCTCTCTCTGCCCTCCCCCGCAATACCTCTCTCTTTCTCTTTCTCTTTCTCTGTCTCTGTCTCTCTCTCTCAAAATAAATAAACATTAAAAAAAAAGAAACACAAGAGACTTAAAAACATTTGAAAATATACTCAATCTTATCCTTTTTAAAAAGTGTTTATTTATTTATTTATTTGAGAGGAAAAGAGAGAGATTGTGAGCAGGGGAGGGGCAGAGAGAGAGGGAGTCAGAGAATCCCAAGCAGGATCCGTACAATCAGAGTAGACCCGGACTCAGGGCTCAAACTCACAAACTTCGAGGTCATGACCTGAGCCCAAATCGAGAGTCGGGCACGTTTAATGGACTGAGCTACCCAGAAACCCCTGCTCTCAATCTTATTCTTAATTGACTCCATGATGATAAAATAAAAATGGGGAATTTTGGAAACTGGTAGATCTCAGGAATCAAATTAGACATAGATCATTTTTGTCTTCGTTAGAGATAAAAAAGGATTTTTCCAGTCCAGGAAGAAATAGGTATTTTTGAAACTTCTTTCACCACGGTTATCAAAATTTTTAAATGCCCACAGTATTAACCATAGTTAGCAAAATTTAAAAATGCACACACTCTTTGACTGCAATCTCACTTCCAAGCGTCTCACCAACAGATACTTGCACGCATAGAGAAAGAGGCATCAGGAGTGTTTACTGTCATTGCAAAGTTCTGGAAACTCTTTAACAAGCTCTTGGTGAAGCACACCTTCCATGAGCTGCGGTCCGTATGCTATAAAATAGTCTGCGTGAGTTCTAAAGAATTCAAGAAGTCTATACTTGCTAATATGAGAAGACCTCCGAGAAATATTCTTGAGAAGAAAAGCGAGTTGCTGAGGAGTATGTGTACCACGCATTCTCTTGAAAAACCATCATGAATAAGAACGTGAGGATAAAAATTAAGTCTAGAAATTAATATGTACCAACATTGTCTGAAAGGATATATGGGAAACTTAAATAAATCACCTGTGATTATGGAAAGCAGAGGGATAGTTTCTTAATCATGAACCAGATGATTTTTTTTGACTGTACATGTCTTACTATTTAAATACATGTATTTTATATATTTAAATATATATGTATATGTGTATATATATATATATATATTAAACTGTATAGTTTATTTATTAATGCTAAAATATATTAGAAGACCTAAAGGAAATATTTGGTATTCATAGTACTGAGGAAATAGTCCAGATTAATTTTAAGGTCATTATCATATGTTTTCTTCAAAACCGTATAAGATATCCAACTCATCTTCTAGCAACAAATCTGAAGTGAAATTTTCATGTGTTTGGCTCATGCTTTAAAAACGAGCGAACGGGTGCCTGGGTGGCTCAGTCAGTCGAGTGTCGGACTCTTGATTGTGGCTCAGGTCATGATCATGATCGCACGGTCGGTGTGATTTAGCCCTGCATCAGGCTCTGCACTGACAGCATGGAGCCTGCTTGGGATTCTCTCCCACCCTCTCTGTCTGCCTCTCCCCAGCTTGTGCACTTGTTCTCACTCTCTCTCTCTCTCTCTCTCTCTCTCAAAAATACACATTAAAAAAATAAATAAAAATAAAAACTAGCTAAAACTATGAACAGATGTCTTCACACGTAGTATCCGTAACAAGAGACGTTGGTATTTAATAGGTCTGAAGTGAGGCACAGAATAGCCTGTTATGTGTAATATAGCAGTTGCATGGCCCTGGAACCTCCATCCATGAAATGTTTCATTTTCCCAGCTATGAACTTTGTTCTGTCACGAACAAGATAAATCACAACTGTGCCAAGAACCACAGTTGGCTGCTCGTAGCTTGGAACTGGCCAAAATCTCCCCTGGCATTTGTTCAATGTCATGAAACGTGGAGGCAAGGATTTGAGGCATCGTTTAGATAACACTACCACAGAAGCATCATCTCTTGTGAGGATCAGTGAAGTTATTCTCCATGGTAGCTACAGAGCATCACTAACCAATCCTGTAGGAAAACAATGTTGCTCCTTCTATCTCCTTCTATTTTTCCTTACCTCAGATCTGTGGATGTGGTCTATGGAGTTTTATGAACAATGTGTATGCATATATTTCCGGGAAGCGGGTCTGGATGGATTATTGCGATCATGCCCCCCCCCCAAAGAATCACACTTCCTGCATACATATCCTTTTACAATGTGAGTTTTCCACTTCCCCATCAAGACATGCAATCAATTCCCTGAATCTAAACTTGTTAGGGGGGATAAAATATGCAAATTCTGAGGCTTTGACATTTCTGCTTTTACTCTCTTGAGACACCATGCTCAGAAAGAGAATTCAGTCTCATTACATGGAAGAGAACCAAGGCCCCCACTCAACAGTGGGCATTATTAACTGCCAGGTATTGGGTAAGGGCAAGTTAGACCATCCCGTACCAGGTGAACAAGTGACGTCTCCAGGATTTGCCCCAGTGGAGACCAGAAGAAGAATCACCCAACTGAGCCCAACCCAAATTTCTGACTTACAGAATTGTGAGGAAATAAATGGTTGCTGTTCTAAGCAACTGTGATTTGAGGTGGTTTGTTAAATAGCAATAGATGATGACGCAGGGTTCTTAATATTCATCAGATTAGAGAACAAACCCAAATTCCTTAAAATTTCTTCTGTATGCTTCAGGAAAAATTGATGCCCGCAAGAGCCCAAACACGTGGTTCGCAGGTTTTATAAGGATCGCCAATGAGAATAACATGTGCGTGATGTGAGAACAGAATTCTACCTGCATTTTTTTATTTCCCTTTTGCTTTGTGGAGACCTGAAACTATAAGGGGAACAAAAAAAACCTGTTTTTATGAAAATTAATTGGTTTGGTTCTTGTGTAGATTCCTGCTGACAGCTTGTCAGAGTTTTGTTTCCCTGAAAGAGCCACACAGAGTGAGCGGGTTTAAAAACAAGAATACCGTGCAGGGAACCGATTCCAGTTTTGTGACCGGATGCATTCAGGTCATTTGAAATCTTTTACCAGAGAGGAAGACAATTAATTAAGTTCAAATGTTTCTGATTCTGCTAGATACACACACACACACACACACTTTATTCTTTCAATTCGATTGAAAATCTTTTTAAGTTTATGTATTTATTTTGAGAGAGAGAGAGAGAGGTGGGAAGGGGCAGAGAGAGAGGGAGAGAGAATCCCTAGCAGGCTCCGTGCTGTCAGCAGCACTCAAACTCATAAACCATAAGATCACGACCTGAGCCCAAATCAAGAGCCCAACGCTTAACTGACTGAGCCACCCAGGCACCCCTCAAATAGATTTTAAAGCACATTCTAAAAAATTGTTCTTGGGGTGCCTGGGTGGTTCAGTTGCTTAAGCATCCAGCTCTTTGTTTAGGCTCTCCCTCTGTCTCTGGCCCTCCCCAGCTCGCACTGTCTCTCTCTCTCTCAAAAGAAATAAAGCTTTTAAGATCCTCTTCTTCTTTGAGAAGTTGTATGATCAAGGAACCCCTCACTTAGATTTTAAAGCACATTTAAATACTATTCTTCTTTGAGAAGTCGTATGATCAGCCTCTTCAGTGATATCGTGAGTTCATACAGTTCCGTCAGCAGGTGGCCTTTCACCTGATAAAGATGTTATCATTTATAAGAGTTATAACTTGTGGAATCCTATATACTTCCGTCCTGCTATTTGCAACGGAGCTGAAATTATAGCCAAAATATAGTTGTCCTGAACCTACCCCTAACCGAAGATGAACTCTTCTCTCTTTCCAAGGAGAGCTCATGATAGCACGCCTCTTCTGAAGAGGAGATACCATTGGGCCTAAGACAAGTCACTGTGAGACAGCGACCGCCACGACTCAGGTCTTCATTCCATGGCCTACGTGGCCTCCTGGCTTCTCTTAGGGCAGACACCTGCGTGGGAGACTGGAATTCTCTTGATCAAAGAGATGTAGATAAGTTAAAAACCTAGAATGTGGATACTTACAGAGCGAGCCTGGAAGGGGCATTCAGTTCAGTCCCGCGGACTTCATGGTGGAGAACAACACATGTGTCCACTTGGTTACGCTCAAAGAGCTTCACATCCACCCACTTTTGTGCCATTTGTGTTTCTTGGGGCACCTAACGGTCACCAGGAAACTCTGGGAAGTGCACAGTCAAATTAATGGAATAAATTGCCCTGAAGAAAAGCTTGTGATTGATTGTGTCCTTCAGTTGCAGTCTCATTATCAAAGTTTCAAAGTTGGAAGCCAGCTTAAGAGCAATTTGCTTGAGGGGTGCCTGGGTGGCTCCGTCGGTTGAGCGTCCGGCTCGGGTCATTATTTTGCCGTCTGTGAGTTCGAGCCCCACGTCGGGCTCTGGGCTGACAGCTCAGAGCCTGGAGCCTGCTTCGGATTCTGTGTCTCCCTCTCTCTCTGACCCTCCCCCCATTCATGCTCGGCCTCTCTCTGTCCCAGAAATGAACAAACGTTAAAAAAAAGTTTTAAAAAGAGCAATTTGTTTGATAAATAGCAACCAAAATTTAAAAATAAAATTTTTCATCAGCTATGTATAACTTGTATTGTCTTTTACCGTGTCTTGTTAACACAGTTTTATATAATGTAGATTTAACTTGTCTGTTACCTTAATTTCGCATCACCATTTTACTTCTCGTTGATTTTTCTGCTTTTTCCTCATAGTCTAACTGATACACGGTTTTATCATATTTGCACTCCGATTTAATCCTGATTCTACGTTATGTTAATACTTTTTCATGTTAAGAGCGAATTATTAAAAAATACAAATACAAATAAAATATGTGATTTACTCTTTACTCAAAAACATAGTGAGAAATAGAAATAAATTAATAGGAAGACAGTTTCCCTCCAGCAAAGAAGCCTATGAAGAGCAAGAGTCACAAAGAAGCAACAAAATCTGCGAATTGCAGAGCCGTATTGGTGAGGGGCGCTAATGCCTTAAAAGTCAGTCACGTCTCGGTGAAACGGAGCTTCTGCTCAAAAGGAGAAGTTGTTCAAAAAAGAAAAAGAAAAATGGGGCACCTGGGTGGCTCAGTTGGTTGAGCGTCGGACTTCGGCTCAGGTTGTGATCTCGCGGTCCAGGAGTTCAAGCCCCACGTGGGGCTCTGTGCTGACAGCTCAGAGCCTGGAGCCTGCTTCGAATTCTGTGTCTCCCTCTCTTTCTTCCCCTTCCCCATTCATGCTCTGTCTCTCAAAGTAAATAAACATTCAAAAAACTTTTAAAAAAAGAAAAGAAAGTCAAAGAAAAAATACCACAGGCCCCATATGGTGTCAGACCGAGTTCCCAAACCAGGGCTTAGTAACCCGTAATAAAAATAAATAGCTCACCCCATAAATAGCTCACAAGCACATGCTCTGCCAACAGCAGGCCAAGAGCACAATTTTTCTGAGTACCATTTATTAAGTGGTTCTTTGGTTTTATGAAATACTCAGCCCCTGCGTGCCCAGTTTTTTAAAAGCTCTTTGAATTATTTTAAGCTACAAATGTTTTTGTTCACATCCTGTAATCTTAGAAGACATTTAATCAGCAAGTATTTAGTTAGCTCTTACAAGTACTACGCGCATGGAATGATTCCGCTCTGGTCTGTCTTCCAACATCCTGTGCATTCTTTTCCGTGCTCAGGTGACTGTGTTGTTGACAAATCCCGTTCTATGTACCAGATCACTTCAAAAGTAAAAGTGCCGATATCTGACTGCTACCCCAAATTAGCAGTGGCATCTCAGTTTGCTGGGTTGTGTGATGCCTTTAACCTCATCTTTTTGTGTTTCTAAGCTGTTTTATGTTGTGTATGTGTATTTGTTTCAGTAGACGGTTTACGAGTTTAAATAGATTTTTCTTGCTGGGCTTAAAAAAAATCCTTCCAGGGGCTCCTGGATGGCTCATTTGGTTAAGCATAGAACACTTGGTTTCAGCTCAGGTTATGATCTCCCGGTTCATGAGATCAAGCCTCGCGTCGGGCTCTGCACTGACAGCACGGAGCCTGCTTGGGATTCTCTTTCTCTATCTCTCTGCCCTTCCCCCATTCTCTCTCTCAAAATAGTAAGCTGAAACAAATTAAAGAAAGAAAAACCTTCCTCTTTGGGCAACTCAGGGTGCCTCTCTACTTGCTAGATGGGGTACTTCCTGATTCACGAATCATTTAATAATGCCAATTAGGTCTTCCAAAAAAAAAAAAAAGAGTGATATTCCACTGAGAATTGTAAGTCATGGGGGAAAAAAATCTTGCTGTGGATGTTTTCTACGTTGCCTAAGTATGCTGCGTTGTGCCTTAAGTTCAAAAGTATGCATCTAACACTTCATATGTGAAGTGTTCAATATTCAATAATTCAATAAATATGATGTAAAATTACGGTGTCAATTCTTTAACAAATTGGTCAATTAATTGCATTAATAGGCACAAGGTTTTTCCGATTCAGTTTCACTCCATGTCAATTTCTATAATTTGTGTTTTTCAAGGACGATGTTCATTTTATCTAACTTTTTGATTCTAATGAATAAAGTAGTTCACAACATTACTTTTATCATTTTAATATATGCACCGATAACACCTTTTTAATTCCTAACTTCGGCGATATGAGCTCTCTCTCTATTTTTTGTCAATTCATGTGACCTACTTAACTGCTCTTCTCAAAAGAGCAGTTTTGGACTTTGTGAATTTCCTCTTTTTTTTAATAGTTTGTAGATTTAGCTCTTTTTTTAAATGTTGATTTATTTATTTTTGAGAGAGAGAAAGGGAGGACGGGGGGAGAAGGGTCAGAGAGAGAGGGAGAGAGAATCCCAAGCAGGCTCCATTCTGTCAGCGCGGAGCCCAACATGGGCTGGTGAGCCAAGAGATCGTGACCTGAGCCGAAATCAAGAGCTGGACGCTTAACCCGACTGAGGCGCCCAGGCGCCCCATGGGTTTAGCTCTTTGGTTTATTATATCCTTCCTTTGTTTTACTTTAGTTTTATTTTGCTCCCTTTTTTTCTATGATTTCATACATATGTATGCTATTAGCCTATTAATTTTCTGTTTCATATTATCCTTGATAGATTTTATTGTCACTCTAGCAAATATACATTTGCAGAGGGCTCATTGTCTTGTCTGTGCTTTGAAAGACTTATTAAATCTTAGAACTATTTCTCCACTAAAGTATTTGCTAACACCTTCAAGTAAAGCCAATGAAACCGGACTTTTATTTTTAGTAAGGTTTATAATGATAAATTCAATGGTTATCAGACTGTCCAGATGTACCATTTCTTTTTTCTTTTTCATTTTTCATTTGCATTTTTACCTGTGACCTTGTTCATAACATCTACGTTTTCAATTACTTTTTGCAATAAACTTGTTCCTCCAATGCTATATTGATGTGAAAAGAACTTGTATTACTTTTCCCTTTTTTAATTCCCGAGTTTTTAATATTTATGCCTTATCTTTTTTTTTCTTGACTACATGCCCAAACATCTATCAGAATCATCGATAATTACATTATCTTTTGTTTTCTATGTTATTATTTTTTTTTTCTGTTTTCTACATTAGATTTCCACATTAGGAGTCATGTTTTCTCTTGCAGATCTTTAAGATGACCATTTAGGTCCCTGATTTCCATTCTTTCTTCTTGCCCTTACCTTTGAAACCATTTCAGCTACATGTCTTACCTATTGATATGCCCACTTGTTTATTTGATTCACTTATAATCATTGTGAACCATTGACTCGCTTATAATCATCGTGTCTTTTATTATTCTCCTGTGTTTGAGAAGACGTTCTTTAATTTTCAACCACATTTTTGCTCGTCTCTGTAACTGCATTCAACATCGATTGCACTCGCATTCGAGAGTACGGCTTGCACGATGTCAAGTCTTTGAAAACTTTTCATTCTTTTGTTGCTTCATAGATGTTAGCCTGACAGTGGCACTTGGCCACAGCCACCCAAATCTGCCTTCCTAATAGCTACTATTTTGTGAATGCGTGAGGCATCGTACAGACCTCCCCTTCCGTGTGCACTCCATCCCAGTTCTCCCAAGTGAAAATCCAAGCAATCGCACCTTGCCGGCACCCCGGGGACGCTGGGGCTGCACCTGCTAGCCGGGATGCAGTCTTCAGGGCTGGTATGGCAGTGCTCCGTGATCCCACGGCAGGATCTGCCTCTGGGGACAGCCTCTGACCCCAGCTGTCACTGATCAGTTTTCCTAGAAGAAGAACCACAGGCGGATTTTTGTGGAAGTAACTTTCTGGAGGAATGCATGTGTGTGAACCTGGACGAGAGAAACAGGACAGGCAAACCGTGCCCATGTGATCTCTGCTGCAGATCGGCTCCAGTCTGACCACAGAGAGGCTCTGGACCGTCCTCTCATGGAAATGTCCCGTGAGCCACAGATGTGGGCACATAGGTGCCTTAAAAGTGTCGGTTGCATTAAAAAAAAAAGTGAAAAGAGGCCAAATTATTTTAAGGACATATATTTTTTTTCAATCACAGTGTGCCTTTCTGCAGAGAGCACTTGTTTAAACCTAATTTAGAGCCATCAGGGCTTCTGCAGCTAATGTAGCAGCCAGAGGAGAGCGGTTTCCTTTTCTGCTAAAAATCATAGTTCTACGTTGGTGGTTCTGCCTCTTATCGTTTAGGAAAAGTCATGTGCGAACCTGGAAACCTCAATTTCCTTTAAGACTGTGAGAAGCACTGAGTGCCAGCAGGACTATGCCCAGTTCTCATTAACCTGTGTGTCGTATCTCAGGCCATAAATCAGGGGACAGGAAAAGTGTAAGGAATAGAAAGGAAACATCAGTATCGATGCTATCCTTTTCTTTTAAGAACAGAGGCGCCTGGGTGGCTCCGTCGCATCCAATTTTGGTTCAGGTCATGATCTCGCGGTTCGTGGGTTCGAGCCCCGCGTCAGGCTCTGCGCTGACAGCTCGGAGCCAGGAGACTGCTTCGGATTCTGTGTCTCCCTCTCTCTCTGCCCTTCCCCTGCTCTCTCTCTCTCTCTCTCCCTCCCTCAAAAATAAATGAACGGTAAAAATATTTAAGAACAATATACTTGTCTCTATAGAAAATCTCGAAGAATCTACAGATAGATTAGTGGAACAAGGTAAATAAGCAAAATTTCTAGATATAACAGGATTCAAAGAATGTATTTCTATGTATCAAGGATACACAAGAAAATATTAAGCGAAATATTTTAGTAGCCACTTCATCAATATTAATTACCTGGAAATAAATCCTCACGGAGGAGGAGACTCAGGCATCGATCGATGTCGGAAAATATGTTCAAATTCATGAATAATCAGAAAAGTGCAAATCAACATTCCATTCCACATCCTGTTTGTGAGGATTTGGAGAATGAGTGAGGCAAACATTAGTGAGGATTTGGAGAAATAAGAACTCACATACACCGCTTAATGGAAGCGTCAGTGGTACAAGCGAACGGGAAAATGATTTGGCATTAACATGTAAATAGACGCATGTGTTTATCCTACAACCCAGCAGTTAAATAGATGCTTCTAAATATGCACCGAAAAGACATATAATAATGTTCATAGTGGCATTATCCATTAGAGCAAAACCTGGGGCAGCCAACGTTGTCTATCTAATAAATGACGAATTGCCAAGCATGCATTCAAGAGAATTCTATCACCAGTGAAAATAAAAGTAGATTGGCTACCTAACACACGTGCTAATTTCCAACCCACAGTGTTGAGGAAAAAGTCAGAAAAATACATATGGTATGATTCCATTTATATATAGCTCAAAACCAAAACTAAATAGTATGTCTTTTAATCACACACACACACACACACACACACACACACACACACACATCTATTAACACTATAGAGAAGAGCAAGAAGGTATTTAACACAAGAATTAGGAGAGCAGGGGCGCCTGGGTGGCTCAGTCGGTTGAGCGTCTGACTTCGGCTCAGGTCTTGATCTCGCGGTTCATGAGTTCGAGCCCTGCATCGGGCTCTGCGCGGACAGCTCGGAGCCCGGAGCCTGCTTCTGATTCTGTGTCTTCCTCTCTCTCTGCCCCTCCCCTGCTCACGCTGTCTCTGTCTCTCAAAAATAAATAAATGTAGGGGTGCCTGGGTGGCTCAGTCGGTTGAGCGTCATACTTCGGCTCAGGTCACGATTTCACGGTCTGTGGGTTTGAGCCCCACATCAGGCTCTGTGCTGACAGCTCGGAGCCTGGAGCCTGCTTCGGATTCTGTGTCTCCCTCTCTCTCTGCCCCTCCCCTGCTTGTGCTTTGTCTCTCTCTGTCTCTCAAAAATGAATAAACGTAAAAAAAATTAAAAAAAGAATTAGAGCAGCTACTTGTAGGGAGAACACTGTCAATTGGGATTGGCAAGGAGTAAGCAATGGTAAGTAACTGATAATATTCTTTTTTTTTTTAATGTTTACTTAATTTTGACTGAGAGAGCCAGAGCATGAGCAGGGGAGGGGCAGAGAGAGAGGGAGACACAGAATCCGAAGCAGGCTCCAGGCTCTGAGCTGTCAGCACAGAGCCCGACATGGGGCTGGAACTCTCGGACCTCGAGATCATGACCTGAGCTGAGAAGTCGGATGCTTAACCAACTGAGCCACCCAGGAGCCCCCAAAAATCTAGTTTTGAACTGAAAGAATTAAGTCAAATAAAGTATATTTGACGATGTTAAGTGGATACAAACGTGCTTGTACATATGTCTCTCAAGTGATTTTTGTAATATTTACATACTAACAATTACTTACATGTAGCATTTACTAAATACCTGCTATGTAATATGTATTGGGGCAAAGCAATTTACATTTAACATATTATATAATGTGAACTCCCCATAAATTCAATAGTATTTTGTTGCTGCTATTGGTTATATCATATGTACGTTCCTATTTGGGGAACTTTAATAGACATTTAGGTGAAGTCTTTTTTGTGTAGTTTCGTTTACCCTCTTTCCACCAATGTCCATTTGAGAGCTTTATTGAGCGATACATTACATAGTACAAAATTCACCCCTCTTATGTGTCGAATGAAATGATTTTCATAGAACGACAGAGTGCAAATATTACCACAATACAGTTTTAGAACCTTTCAAACATTGCCTCAAGTCTGTTTGCAGTTACTATCCACTCCCAGTCCAAGCCCAAGGCAACTATTGATCTGCTTTCTGTCTCTAAGTTTGCATTTTCTATACATTTCATGTAAATTGATTCAGATAATCCATTCACATAACCTTTTCTCTCTGGTGTCTATTCCTCGCACTTATCATAATGGTTCTGAGGGTCCACACCATGGCACGCATTGAGACTTCTTCCCTTCTAGCTGCTGAACAGTGTCCCATTTCATGAACATTGCACATGCACACACACACACACACACACACACACACACACACACACAGACATATATATCGTATAGCGAATGAATAAAATATATATATATCTTATCTATTTGTTATGTGATGGATACTAGGTTGTTCCAGTTTGGGGTTGTCATGAACAATGCTGTTGCCTTTCTCTGTGTAGATTTTAACGGGTGAAATTTCTTGCTTTTACGGTAATTTACGTTTAACTTCTTAAACAATGGCCTCGGTGTTTCCAAAGCATCTGTAACATTTTATATTCCAGCTTGGAATATGCAGAGTTTCTGGTTTCTCCTCGTGCTCACCAGCAGTCAGTGTTTTCTGGCCTTTCGATAATAACCAGCCTGGGTTTTGTCCCCGTCTGTGACTTGTCTTGTCGTTTTGTCAATCGTGTCTTCTGAAGTGCAAAAGTTTTCAATCTTGACAAAGTCTGATTTTTCTCTGTTTTTCTTGTGTGGGTTATGCTTTTGGTGTCATATCTAACTCTTGGTCAGCACACAATTCATGAATTTGTCTCATAGAAATGTTTGCTCTAATATTTTCTCTAGTAGATGCTATTATCTTCATTTACCGATGAGGCTTAAAGACATAATATGGCAGCCTAAAATCACACAGGGAGTGAGGGGTGAGGCCAAGATTCGAACCTGGCGTGTTGGCACGAGCTTTTAGACACACGTGCTTTTAGACACTGCTTCATGCATATTTTATGCCTGCTCTGTATATACACACGGCCTCTGGGAGATTTCAAAACTGACAGTGAAGATGTCGACGTGCAGTGTAGAGGTCGACAGCATAAGCAACCGTATTTTTTCTTGGCATACTCATCATGAGTATGGAAATAGAGTTAGTCTAAAATGCTTAAATTAAATTATCTTGAGCCTGCACTGAAGATTTCCTTCTGCTTTTGTCCAAGTGAACTCCCCGTCTTTGCTTGTTCTTTGGCTATTTTCTATGGCCGCCTTACCTGAGCGTCAACACGTTTGCCCCCGTCCACACTCACAATAGCCCCTGTACCCATTTCGGTGAGTGAAATGTGGCTCTCAGCTGTGCATTTCTCTGTCCCTCCCCTGATCAGCTTTTCTCGCCTGGGTGACATATCCGCTGATGTCCTGTGATGGGAAGTGCGTGTTTTGGAGGTAGCTGGGATGTCCAGGTTTAATGTCCAGTAGCTATAATCGAGTGGGGGAGACAGATGTTCTAAAATGGTCCCTGTCTCCGTAACAAGCTTTGTGGCATTCGTTGTCATTTAAGTGTTAGAACCTTCCCCGTCTAACATTCTCTGATTATAACGTTTGACTTATCACAGAGGCACGATATGTAGGAAGGAGAAATTGATTCTAGGTGGAAAAATCTCAGGAACCTTTACAGAGGTGCTATTTGAGCCGCAAGAGTTACTATAACTCCTTTGTTGCTTGTAAGGCCCATTTTCATAGACGGACCTTGAAAAATGTTTAAAGTTCATTGCTAAGCAGATCCTATGAAGCTTCATGATGGCCTGTCTTCCTGATTTACAAGTCTCTAATGAGATTAATGATTTGATGGATCACTGCTTTAATGATAAATAATAATAAAGTCCAGGGATATGACCGTTCCTATGTTATACTTCACTCATACAGAAGCCTTTATTTTATTCTTCCTTTTTCCTCCCACTCAAGCTAAAAGCCAAATCAGTAAAAGGTCAGGCTGACTGGTATGGATTATTATAATATTGTTCTCAACCTGTCCAGAGATCAATAGTGAATGTCATCATCCATTTTCCTGAAACACGGACACTAACTTCATTATCTTAATACATTAAATAAAGCAGAGCCTAAAGCTATACCGATTTCCTACTTCTACTCTCACAACTACCATTAGAATTCTAAAAATCTGGGCATTAAATTTTTTACAATAATTTCTTATTAGAGCTCCTTTAGGATAGAATCTGAATCAAGCCCTCCTGTTTTACTTTGGCAGAGACATGAGTTTCAGATTTATGTCTTTAAGAAAAGGCCAAACGATTATGCCCTGGTGGGGAAGTGAAAAGAAAGAGACATGCCCACAGCATATGTCCTGACTCAGTTCCTAAGTTCTTTTTTTTAATTAATGTATTTATTTTGAGAGACAGGTGGGGGGGGCAGGGGTAGAGAGGGGAAAGGGACAGAGAGAGGGGGAGAGAGAGAGACAATCCCAGGCAGGCTCTTCACCATCAGCACAAAGCCCAATGCAGGGCTCGATCCCTAGAGCCGTGAGATCATGACCTGAGCTGAAACCAACAGTCAGACGCTTAACCGACTGAGCCACCCAGGCGCCCTCCGGTTTTTCAGTTCTAAATACAGATGTTGATCATCACAACCCTGATGACTGAGAAGCAACCGTAAACTGTCCCTTCTCTGGTCACATATGCTCCGACTCCCAAGGAATTCTGGCAAGACAAGCCATTTTGGTAAGCATGAAGTTAAAATATTTTACGAAAAACATAAACATTTATCATATGTCTGTTTGAGGTCACATCAAAATGGGGTCTGAAATGCATTAGCCATAGGACAAAGTTAATGATTTAACATCTCTAAAAGTTGACTATTTTCTCTGTAATATTGGGTTTAATAATATCTACTCTGCATCCTATGTGAGAAGACTAAATGTCAATCTATTTGTCTCAATGCCTGGGTAACACATAGGAACTGCTCTCTGTACAATTTGCTTTTGTTTGTTTTGACCACAGAACCTATTATTTTCAACTTTTTAAAAAAATGTTTATTTATTTATTTATTTTTGAGAGAGTCAGAGCATAAGCAGGGTAGGAGGAGAGAGAGAGAGGGAGACACTGAATCTGAAGCAGGGTCCAGGCTCTCAGCGGTCAGTGCAGAGCTTGACATGGGGCTCGAACCTATGAACCATGAGATCATGACCGAAGTCAGACGCTTACCTGACCGAGCCACCTGGAAACATAATTTTCAAAGGTTTGTTAGGGGCAGTCTAAATATCAGCATTGACACAGCTCAATAACTGCAAAGCAAAAGTATTATATGAAATATAACTTAATATTTCATTTATTAAAGTGTTCTATATTTAGATTTATATGTATTTTGATTTTATGATAATGAAATAATGCCAACACATGGCACACTACAATACATTTTAGAAGCTCTTTTCCCTTTTCTTTTTGAATATTTATTTTTGAGAGAGGGAGACAGAGCACAAGCAGGGGAGGGGCAGAGAGAGAGAGAGAGAGAGAGAGAGGGAGACCCAGAATCTGAAGCAGGCTTCAGACTCTGAGCTGTCAACACAGAGCTCGATGCAGGGCTCAAACTCGCAAACTGCGACATCATGGGCTGAGCTGAAGTCGGACGCTTAACCAAGCGAGCCACCCAGGCCCCCCCCTTTTTTTTTGTGAAGATGCTTTCCCTTTATAACACATTTCTCGCCTTTAGGAATTCACTACCAAAGCAGAGAGCTTACTATTTAAAAGGAAATAGAAAACGGCTTAAATATTAAATTAGTTAGAAATCTTAACACAGGGGAGTAAAGTTGATTCACACCTAAAAATAATCTCTCCATATCTGAATCATAAGCCATAACCATAGTCACCATAACGGACTCAAATACGTTCCAGGCAACATCATACACCTTACTTCTATAATACACTTTATGTTTCTTTTTTTTAATTTTTTAATGTTTATTATTTATTTTTGAGAGAGAGAGAGAGAGAGACAGAGCACGAGCAGGGGAGGGGCAGAGACAGAGGGAGCCACAGAATCTGAAGCAGGCTCGAGGCTCTGAGCTGTCAGTACGGAGCCTGATGTGGGGCTTGAACGCCCGAATGGAGGGATCGTGACCTGAGCCAAAGTCGGATGGTTAACCAGGCACCCCTACACTCTCTATTCCTTAATGATTGTGATCTTTTGGCACCAGAATTGATGAGCGATTCCTCTTTATGTATTTTATACACCTAGCAGACAGCCTTGTACATTTCTAGTGAATGAAGGAATGAATGAATTGATACACTCAAAGCAGTGAGTGAATCATGGTCTTTCTTCTATGGAAGTAATGCAGTGTCTTAGAAGGAATGCAGTGTCTTATTCTGTAAAACACAATACTTATCCCCGTTCTTTCTGAAGGGCTATCTTAGCAGATGAAGCTCCAATCATCAGGTAACTGAGAAGACGCAAAACAGTAATTGTGAATATTTTCCTGGAAACTCCTGCTTCCCCAACTATGGTTATGGAACCCACTGGAAGGTAGAGATGGGAAAACTGGAACGTATTTTAAATACCAACACCAAATGTCGAAGCAATGCAAATTTGTCCTATAAGAAGCTGCTGAAATAAGTTTCATTTGAAAGAAAGGTTAACTTCGGGAAAACACAAATTATGAAAGACTGTTGCGTGGAAAGGAATTAGCTTTCTCTATAGTCCAGAGAGGACTATGAGGTTAGGTTTTGTAGGGATGTGCAGGCTAGAATCTTGGGGAGGTGCACTTCGACTGAACCTAAGAACTTTCTTTTTGCCATAGTTGCCAAGTTAAGAAATGTGTGGCTCCCAATATCAAACATAGATGAGACGCCATGATGGAAGAAATTCGAGCTTCACATGGGAAGTTCCAGGATTACATCCAACCCAGTAATTCTGTGAACGTATGATCCAAAAAGAGAAGATCTTTTTAATGCGCTGGCAATGACTCTATGAAAATTTTGAGCGTTCATGACGTATTAAGTTTACGCCATTAAAGAAAAGGTTGGTAAAGAGGCAAGAAGGCCTCTCATTGCAGCTGAATTTTCTAGACCGCGTGCTTGCACTAGGTTCTGAGCAGTAGGCACGTCTCTGTTTGTGTGCATGTGTGCGTAATGTTTTCTTGTGCGTTGTCTTTGCAGGGAGGGATATTACAGGAAAGCTTGCGCATACTTTTCTAAGTGGTAAAAAATACGCAACTCTGAAACATTCACTCACTTGGCAAAGGAACTGAAGAAATTAGGTAGTTGTTAGTATTTCCCCCCGGGGGGGCTTTTATGTTCTGTGTTTCAGAAGCAATAACTCCCTGGGGCGCCGAGGTGGCTCGGTTGGTTGGGCCTCCGACTTCAATTCAGATCATGATCTCCCCGTCTGTGGGTTCGAGCCCTGTGTCACGCCCTGTGCTGACAGCTCAGAGCCTGGAGCCTGCTTCGGATTCTGTGTCTCCTCTCTGCCCTTCCTCTGTTCTCTCTCTGTCTCTCTTTCAAAAATAAATAAACATTAAAATTTTTTTTTCTAAAAAGACGTAACCCCCTGCGAGTGGTGTCCATTAAAAAGGTCTCAGAAGAGGGGCGCCTGGATGGCTTAGTCAGTTAAGCCTCCGACTTTGGCTCAGGTCATGATCTCGCGGTTCGTGGATTCCAGCCCCATGTAGGGCTCTGGGCTGACAGCTCGGAGCCTGGAGGCTGCTTCGGATTCTGTGCGTGTTTCTCTCTCTGCCCCTCCCCTGCTAGCACTCTGTCTCTCCCTTTCTTAAAAGCAAATTTTTAAAAAAAGGTTTCAGAAGAAATAGTACCGTCCACTAAGCCAACAACAATCATTCTTGTTGATTTTCTTTAGAAGCCTCTAATCTAATATTGACCCAACACTTCACGCCACGGATGAGACGTAGCACCAACTGAACCCAGAATGCTTGGCTTCCTGTGGTCTGGCCAGACCTCTGGTCTAATGAAACTGGACTGGTTCCACCATGACAGTAGATATGTGTTATAAAACTCGATTTCGGTTGTGCTCCTTGAAGTTATATCATCTCTGTTTTTCAGTTAGCTTTTTTAGTAACCAGCTAAGATGTTATCTCAGAGCCAAAGATGATTCAGGATGAATTTTTTACATTTTGGTAGGACTGTCAGTGACTCACGGGGAGAAAACAAAAACACAAACTCAATAAAAATTCAGTTAGTAAATATACTGCAGGCAGAAAGCAAAGTCGATAGCCTGCCCTTCGTCTCCTACGATACTCAGGACAGTTGCTCGTTTAGTGGTGAACAAGAATTAAGTGCCAATCCAATTTTCTCCAATAAAATATTCCATGAAATACCCATTAGGGCATTTCAGTGTTTGAATCAATTGAACAAATTACAGTTATAAAGATACAATTTAAGAATAATAATTTTTTTTCCATTTAACAACACAAAGCACTGACTGATTTTGATAGGTTTTTGTGTTAAAAAGAACTTACTAACAAAGCTCTGTCCTGAATGGCGACGTCCGACAAAATTCTTCCAGACATCGAAGGTCATCAGTGTTGACGTTCACACCCTTCCTACATGACATTGAATTTTAGACCTTAGTTTTATATGTTGTATTTTAAGCAGGTGATCTGAGAATAAAAGTGGATACTGGAAAAATTTACAAATTGTGAGACAAATAGAAATACTGAGGTTGCTTTGAGGGTGTGGTAAGTACAAATGCTATCCACATATAAAGGAACTATTTTGGTGGTACTTTTGTTTCTATGGATTCTTCTTCCATCTTTACCATGAATAAAAGCACAAATAAAATGTATTTAAAAGCATACCTTATTCATAAAGTATTGCAATCTAGAAAATAAAAATATAGGACGGAATGCATTCATAACTATCCCCCTAGGAAGAAAATATCTTTCTAATATTATGCAAGCACTTTGACTATACTCTCATTAGCATTTCAAAAACCAAGTAAAATTAACATTGTGGCATAAATTATGTTAAGTCATTTATATCCTCTTGTCTAGTGTATTAGTTTGCAAAGGTATCATTTTATGATGAATGAAATCAAGGAAAATTGAAAACGGAATATGACTTGACAGGGTAGAAGTTTTCCTCCATTAATGGATATAAAGAGGGGTGCCTGCGTGCCCCGGTTGGTTAAGCATCCAACTCTTGGTTTCGGCTCAGGTCATGATCTCATGGTTAGTGAGTTCGAGCCCCATGCTGGGCTCTGTGGTGACAGTGCAGAACCTGCTTGAGATTCTCTGTCTGTCTCTGCCCCTCATCTGCTCTCTCTCTCTCTCTCTCTCAAAAATAAATAAATAAACTTTAAAAAATGGATAAAAAGAAACGTCTTCCTTACTAATTTTCCGTGGCCTGATTTAAAAGGAAGCACTAATACGAGATGGCCCTTGGAGTGTTAGTACAGAGCTAAGGCTGAACTGAGATTCACTCACCTGCTTAGCGACGTATCATGCCAATCCCAAGTTCAATTCTTAGCAAAAATATTTATAGCCTCCAAAAGTTCACGCATAAAAAAATAAATCTTGTGTTCATTATATCTTGTAATGCAATTGGATTTGGGCACAAAATTACACAAGAATTTTATGAATGAAATCTTGGACATTTAGGTCCTGTGGACATCAAGAAAGTTTATATAAATCAAGATCCATTGACTTGCTCCCAGGAAGCCTTCCCTCATGGAATATATTTCATTGAATGCTTTCAGCTAAACAGGGCCCCCGGAGAAGAATTTCCTCTTTCAAGAATTTCAAGACCTTTTTTCAAATTATGGGCTGCAATTTACGCCAATTATATTGTAATTGTTTTTAGCACCACGGATAATGGCCCAATCTGATTTGTACCAGACCTTATCTCTTGGTACTCACAGTGGTCCATGGATAACATCACAGACATCATCTGAGAATTTGTTAAAATGCTGAATTTCAGGCTACCCCCCAGACCTACTGTTTCATACTGTGCATTTCTAGAAAGATGCCTTGAAGATTTACATGTGCATTTGAGAAACACCGACCTAGTCTCTTTATGTACTATATATGTAAAAATATCTGCATATGTATTTTTTCTGCATGTATATCTTTATTGAGGTATAGTTGACATATAACATTGTATTACCTTCAGCTGTTTAACATAATAGTATATTTGCATATATTGCAAAATGATCACCACAATAGGTCTAGTTAGCTTCCGTCACCATGTAGAGTTACAATTTTTTTTTCTTGTGATAAGAACTTTTAAGATCGACTCTCTTGGAAACTTTCAAATATTCAGTACAGTATAGTTGGGGCGCCTGGGTGGCTCAGTCAGTTAAGCATCGAGCTCGGCTCAGGTCACGATCTTGCGGTTTGTGAGTTCAAGCCCCACGTCGGGCTCTGTGCTGACAGCTCAGAGCCTGGAGCCTGCTTCAGATTCTGTCTCCGTCTCTCTCTGCCCCTCCCTTGCTCACGCTCCGTGTCTGTCTGTCTCTCAAAAATAAATAAAACGTCAAAAAAAAAAATCCATGCAATATTCTTAACTAGAGTCACCATGATATAGGTTACACTCCCAGGACCTATTTATTTTATAAGTTGGAAATCCATACCTTTTGCCCCACCTTCACCCAAGGGTGAAATGGGGAAAGGGCGTGTATATACATATGTATAAACACACATATACGTGCCCATCGAATATATTGAAGTACATTTACCATACAATGAAATTTACTCTTTTTAGGTTCACTGTTCATAAGACTTACAAAGTGATACAGTTGACTAACCATCAACATGTTAAAGACACACAGTATTTCCTTCACCCCACGGACATTTCCCTCCTTTATAGGCAGTCAACTCCTTCTGTCCCCAGCATGGGCAACCAACCATCTGCCCAGTTTTGGTTCCTTTTGCCTCTGCAAAGTGTCCCTCACAAATAAAAGCATTGAGTATGCAGTCTTTTTGCGTAGAGCTCTGTCCCTTAACCTAAGGCTTTGCAGATTCGATTCGTTTCTGCGGGTGTGGGCATCAGTGATTGATTTTGCCGAGTAGTGTTCAATTGCATGAATGCATCCCAATTTGTTTACCTATTCGTTCATTCACCATGAAAATGTGGGCTCTTTACACTTTGGGCCAGTGTGAATAAAGGTTTTATAAAGATCTGCACACAGGTCTTTGTGTGGATATGGGCTTGTATTTGTCTTGAGTGAATAACTAGGGCTCATTTGTTAAGCTTGTGCTTAATTTTATGAGAAACTTCCCAGTTTTTTTTTTTTTCCTCCAAAGGACTGTATCATTTTGCTTTTCACACAAAGGTAAACGAGTTTTATTGTTCCACTTTCTCTCTGGTGACTGGTATGGTCAGATTATTTTTAGATATTTCTAAGAGTCATTTTAAATTTGCAGTTCCCTCATGATTAATGGTAGATACCAACTTTTCACGTAATAATTTGTCATCTGTTTCTTCTCATTCATGAAGTGTGTGTTCAAATTCTTTGACAATGTTTAATGCCCTTATTTTTCCCATGTTTTCCTTAATATTGAGATGGGAAAGTTCTTATTTTTTTAAACTTTCTTTTTTCAAAAATATTTTGAATGGTTATTTATTTTTAAGAGAGAGAGAGACAGAGCACGAGCAGGGGAGGGGCAGAGAGAGAGGGAGACACAGAATCCAAAACAGGCTCCAGGCTCCGAGCTGTCAGCCCAGAGCCTGACCTGGGGCCTGAACCCATGAGCTGTGAGATCATGACCCGAGCCGAAGTCGGACATTTAACCCTCTTAACCACCCAGGCACCCCGCGATGTGAAAGTTCTTTGTCCATAGTTGTTTCACGGGTATGCTTCTGCTCACGCATAATTATGAAGGCAAAAGAAGGTGAAATTCACATCCTGATGCTCCAAACTCAGAACGCAAAGCTAGCTTCTATCACGTTGTTGCTGTAACGTGAGCTCGGCAAGTGATCCCGTCCGTGTGGAGACCTGCACACTTTTCACATCTACACAAAGTATTAATCTTTCTTCCTGATTGACTCGTGTTTTCAATGCAATCAGTGGGCAGAAACAAACATGCCTCGATACCTCAGAATGTCTTTCTTCCCTTCGAGCCCACTTGTGTTAACTTGCTGAGATGTGCTGACTCCGTAGATTCACTGCAGCAACTTGTAAATGATGCATGAAAATGAAATGGAAGAGCCCCGCTCGGTGCACAGGGCAATCAACACGGCGCTTTGCTGGGCTATTTGATGGTCCCACTAAACGGAGGACAAACGTGGCCTCCCAATTTTTCCCAGCAGTTAAGAAAGCCCTCCCCAGCTATAAATGAGAAAGATGTCCCTCAGATTTTCATTTCCTTACCACTAGGGCATTGGAGCCAAATGACAACCTAAAGCATCGACAGTTCCAACAACACACAATGATCACAGCACAACAAGTCATCCAATATATTACGTGTATTTCTCTCTACGTTTTAAATGACATTCTCTAATCCAGAAGAAAGGATTAGCAAAACTCCGTGTTTTGATCATCTGACGCAAAAGCTTCCCTGACCGAGAAAGTTCTGAATCTAGTTCATAATTAAGGTTTTTTAGTTTTGTTTGTTTTTGTTTGTGTTTTTTTTTTTTTTTTTTTTTTTTTTTTTTGGAAACTGCCTCCTCAAGGATGCAGGCTCTCCGCACCCACTGACAATCAGGGGTTCATAATCAGGTTCAGGTACGGAGAGGAGTTCTTGCGTTTCTTGAAAATACGGAAATTGAAAAAGCAGACTCCATACAGCGACCTCTTAGGAAAAGACTCTCACGATGGATTTCTGATTGTAAACATTGGGTTTTTTTTTGGAATATGACAGAGCCCAGACTTCAGAACCGGAAGCTTAAATTATCAAACTGATCGAACAGATGTAAACTTTTAAGTATGTTACGTTTGATTTTTCTCAAGGTCTGTAGTGAAACTGAGAAGTGAACTTTTATGGATGGAAGTACCTACACCTTTTCCGGCTTGTCCATCTCTGTCCCTTATGGAAGAAATGATTATGATTTCTTTCTACAGAAAAGTTGAACGAGCCTCCAACCGGACAGAATTGACTTCCTTGGACCAGGCCCTTGTTCCTGGGTTCTACGTATCTTCAGGTTAAACACGTTTTCTTTCTCGGCTGGGCTGTCGGGAGGGTTCATCGTGTGCAAGTGTGAGAACGTCATGGCATTGCTACAGCATACACCCAACATGCGTTTTGCCTCGATTTTCAAAATATTAGCTCTTTATCTATGTAATCAGTCATAAATACAAGGAAGGTTTTTGTGTTTTCTGTATCTGTGATACTGAGGCAAACCCCTAAGTATATGACAAAACCAAGAGGAATCCAGAAATTACTTTTATATTTCACAGCGAAATATACTGAAGACCTGGGGAAAGGCAATCATGATATATGTACCATTCTGGAGGAAAAGGGGAGAAAACTATTTTCATTAATTTGCTTTCTCTCAAGACTCAAGGCCTAAGACAATATGAGCGTTTGAATCTATTGAGGTCCTGCTCTGTGTCGTTACTGAATTTTCATAGCCCTTTACCAGCAGAGATTATTAGAGACACTGGAGTCACAAAATCGTGATATGGTGACTCAGATGAGGATTGAGATAAGGGGACAGAAAACCCAACCTTGAAAACGCTGCAGGAATGTTTCAGATGTTTACGATTATGAATTCATTTGACTTTATCTTAGACAGCCCTTTTTAAACTAAAAAAAAAAAAAACACTCAAGAATTTTTTTACATGTTTCAATTCTCCTGTACACATTCGTGAAATTATTTTGAGAACAATCTATTTTATTCTAAAAGGCAGTTTCCCAGTGATTCACCTCAACCCATCACACGTCATGATTACTGATAGGAAGCCCCCGTATGAAGTTTGCTTTCTTATAAATCTACTTTTTTTTTTTTTAAGTTTACTTATTTATTTGAGAGACAGGGTGCAAGTGGGGCAGGGGCAGAGAGAGGGAATCTCAAGCAGCCTCCGCACTGTCAGCGCAGAGCCCGACGCGGGGCTCAAACTCACGAAGCAAGAGATCATGACCTGAGCCAAAGTCGGGCGCTTAACTGACAGAGCCACCCGGGGGTCCTTCTTATAAATCTCCTTTTAACAATCGTGTTTAGCTTCTGCAACCTTTCTTTTTATTACATTGTCCTTAATCTATTCAGATCTTGAAAACGGTCTGGTTCACAGTGACAGCAGACAGATGTCTGCTCAAGTCTCTCTCAAGTCTCTTTGTCTTGTCTCTCTCAAGCCCACGTCTCCTCAAGTCTCTTTGCCATCCTCGTGGACAGAGCTATGTCATGTACCCACAGCTCTCTGTCATTTCTGCCTCTGATAGCTCCACGGAGAGAACACCGGCTCAAGTCTGCTGCTTTTGGTAGCGTCCAGATTCTTAGTTTGCTGCATGGTTTTTCAGTGTCTTTGTTTCCTTTTAGTTACAGAAGTTTTGACAGAAACTTGCTCGGCTGTGTCAGGAGCACAGTTGCAGAACCCAGTGTTACTTCCTTAACGGATGACTTTTCCACAGAAACGTTTTGCATAATTAGAAAGCTTCTCTCCAGTGAGGTATTAAGTCTTTCTCTCTTGTTCCCGTCTCCACCTCCTGGATTTAATGCATTTCCAGGTCAATTCCCGTAGAGTTCTATCTATTTCTACTCCACTTGTTTAGGAAATTTAGCAGAGGCAACTCTCTCAGCCAGCACTTTCTGGATTATAGCTCAGTATTTCATCCTCAACTGAATGGGATAGCCCATGATTAATATTTTAGACAAGCGTCAGGGTTCTCAAAATACCCTGAGCATTTCCTAGTATTATTTTTTAGCAGTCTCCTGAAAGCAAACCTAGGATTTGCTATAAATGTCAAAGCGACTTCCAGTTTCTCTTTAAAAAAATATATATATATATTCGGGGCAGAGGGGTGGGGAGGTGCCCGGGTGGCTCAGTTGATGAAGTGTCCAACTCTCAATTTCGGATGAGGTCATGATCTCATGGTCGTGAATTCGAGCCCTGCATCGGGCTCCGTGCTGATCGTGCAGAGCCTGCCTGGGATTCTCTCTGTCTCCCTCTCTCTCTGCCCCTCCCATGCTTATACACTATCTCTCTCCACCCCCCAGAATAAATAAATAAACAAACTTGAAAAAAACACTGAGTTCTAATTTTCCAAATAAAATTAAATATTCCTGCCTATACCGACAGTTAAAAATGACTTAACGTAATTTTTATAAAGAAAAAAGAACACGAGACAAAATATAAAGATAAAAAGACAGCTTTTAACAGATCATTTGGATCTTCTTCGCAATGGGAGTTTATAGTTCTCAGCGGATTTAACACTGTACTGAAATGCTTAACTTTGCATGGTGTGTTCTTACAGTATGTGGTTAACAATAGTTTTTCAACACGTTCATTTGACAGTTGAATGAGAGATGAATGAATAAGGAAACATACAAAGTGATGGAGGGGCGCCTGGGCGGCTCGGTTGGTTAAGCGCCCAACTTCAGCTCAGGTCACGATCTCATGGCTCGTGGGTTTGAGCCCCACATCAGGCTCTGTGCTGACAGCTCAGAGCCTGGAGCCTACATCGGATTCTGCGTCTCCCTCTCTGCCTGCCCCTCCTCCACTCATGCTCTCTCTCTCTCTGTCTCTAAAATAAATAAATAAATACTAAAAATTAAGATATACATATATACACACACACACATATATATTAAGATATATATAATGATATAAATCATAAGAGTGTTAGGAGATGCCAAAGACTGCAAATAGTTGAGGTTCCAGGAAGATAAAAAAATGCACAAGGAGGATGATGAACAGAATTACACAGAGAACAGAGGAAAGTGCCAGGGAGTTAAAGGAATATTAACATCCATCAATTTAAAGGATTCACCTGAATCTAAATCTGAAGTGATGAGAAAAAGCACAAACTTAGGCTCATCGTGGCTTAAAAAATGCCAGTTTTCGGATCAGCAGAGCATGTTTTCTCTCAAGGAAAAAGTATCAGTCTGGCACCAGAATTCTCGCCCACACCCTGCTGGCTGGAAGGCGGTGGGATCGCCTCCAACTTAGGGAAGGAGCAGGGCCACATGAGCTAGTAGTCACATGTCCGGAAGAAGATTTACAGATATAAAAAAATTGAAAACACACAATACCTTTACCTTTATCTAGATTTATGTTTTTGTTTTTTTTTTTTTAATTTTTTTTTCAACGTTTATTTATTTTTGGGACAGAGAGAGACAGAGCATGAACGGGGGAGGGGCAGAGAGAGAGGGAGACACAGAATCGGAAACAGGCTCCAGGCTCTGAGCCATCAGTCCAGAGCCCGACGCGGGGCTCGAACTCACGGACCGCGAGATCGTGACCTGGCTGAAGTCGGACGCTTAACCGACTGCGCCACCCAGGCGCCCCTAGATTTATGTTTTTAATGTTAATTAATTTACTTTTTTGAGAGAGAGAGAGTGAGATAGCACACAATAGGGGGAGGGACAGAGAGAGAGGGGACACAGAATTCAGAGCAGGCTCCAGGCTCTGAGCTGTCAGCACAGAGCCCAACGTGGGGCTTGAACTCACGAACTGTGAGACTGTGACCTGAGCTGAAGTTGGTGCCTAATGGGCCAAGCCACCCAGGAGCCCCAATCTTTACCTAGACTTAAAACAACAAATTCTATAGGAATATTTAAGTGCTAAATTAGAACTCTTAAAACAATGGATTCCTACCACCGAGGAAGTTCTAATAATAACTATTTAAGTATATGAAAATATGTCAGCAAAAAAAAAAAAAAAAATCAAAGCTCTTCAGAAAAAAGGTTAAGGTAGGGAATTAGGTATTTCAAAGATTTAACCTGATCAGGAGTGATGGAAAGTTAGAAAAGAAATAGGTGAAAAATTAATATATATATACATATATATGTATATGCACATAGATACACACACTTGTATGTGTAATGTATCTGCACACTTTTCAGAATCAGATATATGTTGTGTGTGGGATACATTTTAGATAAATAAAGAAACAAATATTGAAAAATGAAATAAAATAAATGGACCCTCAATAATTGATAACTTAAAGGGACAAATCATTTGTAGTTTGAGAGCGGAAAGATACGTGCTTTGAAAGGAGAATTACTAGGGAAACACATTTGTATTTAGGAGCATGGGGAGAGAGAAATGAAATTAATAAGAAATATTTTCAAAGGGAAAAAATCTAGAACAATGAGTAACTTAATCAAAGATGTATAAGGACAATGTATAAAGGAACGACCTATGGAAATAAATACTAGATAAAAATAATAAAAATCAGGTGTAAAAGGATTTAGGGAAGAGGAGGGTAGAGTTAACAGCAGAAATTTTTAGATCTTTCCAAATACCCACCTGATAACAGAGAATTAAAATAAGATAGCACAATTTTTAATAAATATTTTTTAATGTTTATTTTTGAGAGAGAGAGAGAGAGACAGAGCGTGAGCACGGGAGGGGCAGAGAGAGAGGGGGACAGAGAATCGGAAGCAGGCTCCATGCTCCGAGCTGTCAGCACAGAGCCCGTGTGGGGCTCGAACCCAGAACTGAGAGATCATGACCTGAGCCTAAGTCACAAGCTTAACCAACCGAGCCACCCAGATTCCCCGAGATAGCAAGACTTTTAAAATCCCTAAGTGACGTTTACAGCATAATAAACTAACAAAGTATAATCTTAGTCTTCAAAACATAGAAGCAAATAGGGGGAAAAATCAGCAGCCGTCTTAAGAATTTTAAATTGTTGGTATCTGAGTGGGAGACAGCAGAGGGGGGACAGCGAGGGTTTGGTGTAAAACAGGAGATCCTCTAAGTAACTGCAAAAATAATGGGCTCATTTGAGAACAGGAGCTGGAACAAAAAAGTGTGTCGTCTAATTCAGTGACACCTCCAAGGCCTGGAGGGAAGAGAGAAGTCAGGTGCCATAAAGGATCAAAACCAGCATGTTAAGGCTCCCTTTCCACATGGTGACTTCGCACTGAGGGGAAAATGGCGAGGCATGGACCTAAAATTGGTCAAAATCAAGGTGAGAGAAATAGAACATAAAGTCACCCCTCTATCCACATAAAAATGCCCTATAAAAATACATTTTAAAAAATGATTTCAAGAAAAAAATGTAGTATTTAAAACACACACGTAAACACACCATCGACATTCTCGGCACTCTCCACGGCAAATCTTTAACTCGTTATTTCGCTAGAAGTGGCTTCGTGTCTTTGGAGAGGTGTCAAGTAAGAAATTGCTGTGGCTGAGGTCAGAGAGGTTTTTTCCTGCTTTCTTCCTCTAGGGCTTTGATGGTTTCCTGTCTCACTTTCAGGTTCTTTATCCATTTTGAGTTTATTTTTGTGAGAATAAACTGAGTGTTGTCGGGGGGTGGGAGGGAGGGGAGGGTAGGTGAGGGGCGTTGAGGAGGGCACCTGTTGGGATGAGCACAGGGTGTTGTATGGAAACCAGTTTGACAATAAATTTCATGTAACAATAAATAAATAAATAAAATATAAAAAAAAGAAGTGGTTTAACATCTTACCAAGAGTTTGATGTGTCACATAAATGTAAAGGTAGCTTGTCGCATTGAGTGTGTGCGCGTGTTCACGAATGAACTTTTGAAAATGGAAGGTCTTACTTTCAGCTTCAGAAACACCTGCTGTAATGGAACTGGTTCAAACCACATGGAACCCCTCGCAGATCCCTTCAGTGCGGCATCGGTGTTGGAACGCAAGGTGAGGTAGGGTTTGTGCTGGCTTGTCCACAGGGTCTCTGAAGTGACGCTTTCAATCACGGTTTCCAACGGTTTCAAAATATAGATGGTCAAGTTTTTATTTCATCCAAGGAGATGTAACGGGGAGATAAGCCAAGATAATTTAATGGGGAGGAAGCGAAACTTCAACATATAATTTCACACATAAATTTCAACACACGATCCTTGAAAATTGTGTATTAATATGTTAAAAAACTTTAACCTTACCATGTACCGTGCAGTAAAAATAACTCAGAATTGGTCACGGCTATCTAATGTTATATATTAATATATAATAACATATATATAATAATATAGGTTAATAAATAACTATAAAATATTTAGAATGAAGCATAGAATAAATATTTTCATCATTGCTGTAGTCTGAGATTCCTTGGCTATATGACTGAGTAAAACACATAGAATAATCGTTTGTTAAACTGGACTTCGAAATGCAAATCTTTTGCTTTTTGAAAGACATTATGAAGGAAATGCAATGCAAGACACAAACTGGAAGAAAATATTTGCTCTGCATACATATGAAAAAAGTATGTGCCTCCAAACTGTACAGAATTAAAATTCAATAATTATGATAGCACATGAAAAGATGCTCAATTTCATGTCTCCAGGAAAGTGCAAATTCAAAGCACAGTGAGATGACACTCTTCTGGAAATTCTGTCACAGACACTGACCACAGCACATTGGGATGGAGCAACCAGAAACTTCATCCACTGCTGGTCAGAATGTAACATTTTGCAAACACTTTGACATCATGTTTTAAAGCTAATTTACATTTACAATTTGGCCAAGCTACTCAACTCTAAGGCATTTACCCAAGAGATAGAAAATCATGTGTCCACACAAAGATTTATACATTACTGTTCATGGCTGTTTTCATTTATAATAACCCCAAACTGGAAATAAACCAGATACAAATCAACAGATAAGTGGATAATCCAATTTCAGAAAATCTATGGGATAGAATTCTATTCAGCAATGCCATTCGACAATGTACAGATAAAGCTGAAACATGAAAACTCATGATATGTCTCAAACCGTTACAGCGATTTTTTTTCAAAAAGCCAGCCAAAACCAATTTCTACCATATACATACATTTGTATGAAAATTTATATAAAATTTAATGTTCATAATTTAAAACATGTTATTTTCATCTACATATATGACTCTAGAAAAATTAAATTTTATCAATAGCCATGTAAAAGAGACAGTAGTTGTATGAAACACAAGGATGGATGGAGATTAACCAGTGAAATAAACTTTTTAGGAAAATGAAAATGTTTTCTATCATTATGGTGGCAGTGACATGGGTACACACATTTACAGATTTGCAGAAATTCAATGAACTGTGTGTGTGTATATATATATATATATATACTTGCATATAATTGTTCATATATGTGTGTATACATACACATATATGTACATATACATATGTATATGGTTGATTTAAAAATAAAGTTGATTAAAACATGGGAAAATAATTTTTGCTACTGAACAGTTATCATGCTGCTTCCTCATCATAGAAACTGGGAAGCCCAGAACCTTCCTTTTGTTGTAAACTTGTTTCTGGCCCTTTTAGTCCAAGCTACTTGTGGAGTTATTTCATACAACCTTTTGAAAACCTTCATGGGTTTCCTACGAATATAATTGTGGTTCACACCATGCTCCAGAAGGCCCATGCATGAATATTTTTGCTATAGGTCCTTTGACACTTTGGTTCTGGTGTGGGAGTGTTAGCACACGCACTGATGATCCTTCGAAGCCGTTCTGTCAACTTGAGCGGAGTCTACTCTTCACTGCCTTAAATTGCTCTGAGTCCTTAAAAATGATCTTTATAATTGTTGGTGACAATGCAAGCTGGTGCAGCCACTCTGGAAAATGGTACGGAGCTTCCTCAAAAAACTAAAAATAGAACTACCCTACGACCCAGCAATGGCACTACTAGGCATTTATCCATGGGATACGGGTGTACCGTTTCGAAGAGACACGTGCACCCCCATGTTTATAGCAACACTATCAACAATAGCCAAAGTATGGAAAGAGCCCAAAGGTCCATCGATGGATGAATAGATAAAGAAGATGTGATACACACACACACACACACACACACACACACACACACACAATGGAGTATTACTCTGCAATCAAAAAGAATGAAATCTTGCCATTTGCAACTACGTGGATGGAACTGGAGGGTATTATGCTAAGTGAAATTAGTCAGAGAAAGACAAAAATCACATGACTTCACTCATATGAGGACTTTAAGAGACAAAACAGATGAACATAAGGTAAGGGAAACAAAAATAATATAAAAACAGGGAGGGGGACAAAACAGAAGAGACTCATAAATATGGACAACTAACTGAGGATTGCTGGAGGGATGTGGGAGGGCGGATGGGCTAAATGGGTCAGGGGCACTAAGGAATCTACTCCTGAAACCATTGTTTCACGATATGCTAACTAATTTGGATATAAATTTTAAAAAACAAAAAATAAAATTTAAAAAAATGAGCTTTATAGCCACATACTGATTTCGTCTACACTCTGATGTCTTTTATTGTTTACAGACTTCTTCCAAGGATGAAAATTCTGTTTTTATTCTCCAGCCATAACATCCTGAGCCTTATATATTGCCATTAAGTTCTGCTTACAAACTGAATACAACTCAAGCAAGGAATTTTGAAACATACATTTGAGAACTTCTAAAAGGTCCAGAGAATCCGAGTGTGAATCCCCAAGGAGAAAATTAACAGGAACTCATTTGTATATCTGCCCAGCTCCAACCATCCCAATATTGCCTTTGTTGAAACTCTTTTTTAAAAAAGAATTTTTTTAACGTTTATTCATTTTTGAGAGACAGAGAGACAGAGAGTGAGTGGGGGAGGGGCAGCCAGAGAGGGAGACCCAGAATCCGAAGCAGGCTCCAGGCTCCGAGCTGTCAGCACAGAGCCCAAACTGGGGCTCCAACTCACGGACAAGATCATGACCTGAGCTGAAGTTGGACGCCTAACCGACTGAGCCACCCAGGCGCCCTGCCTTTGCTGTAACTCTTTAAACAAGATAGATAGCTCTTAAACTCCTAAATGGAAGGCACAGTTCTCTGTAAAAATTCTGCTTTCATAAAGAAGTATGACTGAGGCCAATGTAGACAGAGAAGATTAAGAAAACAAAAACATTTAGAAAGAAATACACTCCGGGCTACAAAACCCACGAAGCTTTTCGGGGCATCCTTGGTTTCTGAATCCTGTCCCCTCTCTTGGACACGACTCACTCTGTATCTTGCCTCTGGGTCTTCTGTAACGTCCCACCCCCTAAAACGTTTTCAGGCAAGAACAGGGGATCATTACACTACATCGGGGACTGTTGACAAAACTGAAACTAACATACATGACACGGGAGTTTCTTCCCGAAAGAAAACCGACAATATTTCACATCTTCTGCCCATAGGGTTTAGAATTTATATCATGCCACAAAATCCCTACGTTATCTCTGTTCTTTAAGTAGTACATTCTAAAGAACATGACACAAATGCTAATTAAGCAACACCAAAGCAAGCCGCATAATAAAAAACAGAGGGGAAGGGAAGACTAGTTATTAATGTGGTTATAACATGAGTGAAGTGTTGTGGCCACGAGGAATGGATTGAAGAATGACATCGCCATAGAAATACTTTCAGGGAGGAGGGATAAGAAAGAAAACACCTGAACTCTCTCTTTTCCTTGCTACATCTCTTGTTCTTCTGTTCTTTCTCCCTCCTTTCCTTCCTTCCAGGGAGAAGGTGGTTGAGGAGCAGAAATCAATGGCGGCAGGCATCTCGGTGATCGGCGTCAATCCATCAGACAGACCGGTGGCAGTCATTCAGCCTTCACAGCCACCATCCCCCATACTGGCAAATGTCACATTTGGAATTCGTTTGCATAGCTGGGTAGCACTCCCTGCGGAGTTACACTGAACAATTTTGCAGCTGTCGCAGCTTGAAATAGAAAAGCTGATACGACTACCTATTGGCTTCCTCAGTGCCTTGTCTTCCTGAACCCTAATGGGGAATTGGTGACATAGGAAGGGTGAGAATCACTTCAAATAGAAAGAAAAGTGCGTAAAGCCCTCAGCTGTTTTGTGGAACATGTGATCAAGTATCCTGCGTTTCTAACTCAACATGCCTCAGTTCTAGTTCACCTCTGACTCTACTTACTTGCTTTGCTTCATTGATTAGAGAGTGGTGCTGTTAGGTTCATCAACAGGTATATGTCCTTTGGCCTGTGGGAAAACAAAGACTTGCGTAACTTTCCTGAAGTCTGGCAATTCGGCAAAAGCATTTTCTTTTACTGTCTATATATCCCTTTAGGTTTTTTAATGTAATGATTGATGACATCACCTACTCTGTAGGCGAATTGAGTTTCACTTGAGTATTATTTCTCCTACTTTTTAACATGTCTCCTTCTATTTGTATCTCTCTAACTTCATATCCCATCTTCATTTAGCTTCCTCTCACTCTGTCTCTCCCTCTATCTCTGCGTCTCTCTCCCTCTCTCTCTCAAACACGCAAATGTGTCCACACACATACACACGCATATGGCGTGCTGTATTTTGAAACAGAGTCTTTTGGTTGAGTCTCTTGAATTAACTGAATTGTACTTAGAGAAAGACTAAACAGGAATAGAGGTAAGTTAATTAACATGTGTATTTATTCAGTTAGTTTTTAATTCTGTTGTTGAAATGCAACTTACACGCAGTTCCATGTAAAGGTTGTACGTGTACTGTCCATTGAATGTTCATGAATGGATATGCCCATGGTACCTACAGCCCTCTTACGATATAGATCATTGTAACCCGGAAGGTTCCTTCGTGCGCCTTCATGGTCAGTCCCCCATCTCCAAAGCCAGTGCTCTGACTTCCATGGCCGCAGCTCAGTGCTTCCTCTTCCCAAATATCGTGTGAGTGGCGTTCACACGGCGTGGAGTCTTGTATCTGCCTGCCTTATCCCTCTCAGCAGAGAATTTTTAGCTCTCTAACTTGTGCACACTGAGTCTCCAGCAATTTGTCAACTACAATTTAGGTTCTTTTATGCCAGTACTTTTTCCTGTAGCGGTCCTGGGCTCCTGCTCCGGGAGGTCCACTGCGATGTTCTGTATCCACCTGTCTCTTCCATTTGGGGGTCAGTGGTTGGTTTGCCCTGTGAACTCAACTCTCTGATGGGTCTAGGAAGAGTTTTTGATTTTTGGCTGGCTCAGCTCCTATTGTGATAATGGTGGTAACAACTTTCAAGCTGTTTACGTGCCAGAAACCAAAGCCTCTCAGTATCGTTTCAATTATTGGTAATCTATTGAGGCTTTTTTTTTTATTACCCATAATGTGGTCCGCTTTGGTGAGTATTCCATGGGAACTGGAGAAGAACGTGCATTCTGTAATTGCTGGGTGAAATTTTCCCTAAATATTGATTAGATTTAGCTTACTGATAGGCTGTTAAATTCTTCTATCTCCTTACTGATTTTATTTTTGTCTATATCTCTCTCCATTATTGAGGAATATTGTGAAGTCTACAACTATGACCATATATTGTCTATATATCCTTTTAAACTTTGTGATACAATGATTGACTTACATTATCTATTCTCTTTAGGTGAATTGAGTTTTATTTGAGTATTGTTTCTTATCTCCCTCATTGTCTTTATTGTTTCGCTTCTTTGTGTTATATTTCTAATGGTTGCCCCATAGGTTACACTATGCATAATTCACTTATTACAGTCTACTTTTCAAACAGCTAACTACACCTAACTTAATTTCACTAGATGGTTTGTGCTTCTATTGATGTATAATTTCACTCCTGCATGCATAAACTACATAATACATTACTATTTTTGTTTTATTTTTACAGGTAATTATAAGGTATATATATTTATATTTCCTGAATGGTGCTCTTTATTTTTTCCTGAAGACCTGGGTTTCTATCTGGTATCATCTCCCCTCTCCCTGGAACTTCTTTCAGCATTTCTAGCAAGGCAGTTCACTTGGAGATAAATTCTCTCAGTGTCTATCTGTCTGAATGGCACATTTTTTACTTAATTTTTCAAGAGTGTAGATTTTTAGGTTGTTTTTTTCCTTCCTTGAGCACTTTAATATATGTTTTTTACATTTTCTTCTGGATGTCATAGTTTCTGATGTGGAGTCAGCTATTATTCTAATAGCTAATCCCCAATACATTGTCTGTTTTCTCCCATCTGGATGGTTTTGTGATTTTCTCTTTATCTTTGTTGCAGCAGCTTATTATCATATATCTAGCTGTGGGTTTCTTTGCATTTTTCCTGCCAGGGATTCACTCTACTTAGGTCTATAAATTGTTGGTTTTCTTGAAATTTGGAATCTCTTCCTCCTCTTCATCTGAGACTCTAATTACAACAATAGTAGAAAATTTGATTCTGTTCCAACAATCCAAAAGGCTGTTCTTTAAAAAAAAAAAAAAACTCTATGTTTCATATAAGATTATTTCTAAAAAATGACTTTATCTGTATTGATTCTTTATTCCATTGTATCTATCTCTAATATTACATTTTTCGTGAACATCGTCTCCGTTTAGCTCTAATCCCGTCTCTCTTCTGAAATTACCCATTCGTGCACTTTGCCCACTTTTTCTCTGCATACTTTAATATATGTATCATGGGTGTTTTAAATGCTATTTTCAAGATAGGTTACCCTAAATAACTTAACTCTAAAATGTGGTCTATTTCTATTTCTGTTGCTGTTGACAATCTCTTTGCTTGACAATGGGCTATATTTTATTGCTTCTTTATGTGTCTTCTAATTGTTTACTGTAAGCTGGACAGTGTGTGTAAGAGAAAAATAGCGGCTGAAGTAAATGACATTAATTATTGATATTAGCTAGTGACATTAGCCTGATGGCACAAGCCAACATAAGCTGAAGCCAAACTTTGTGTTCTTGTATCAGTGATATTCCCTTCACCCTTGACTTCAGATAATTTGAAGATAAGATCAGGACCTTCTGATCAGCAGAACTTGCAGGGAAAAATACGAAGAATTAGTTTTACTTACCATCCATATATACTTTCCGAACTGTGGGAGGTCTCACTTTGCTTTAACCTGGCTGTCAGGTATTTGGGTCTTTTAGGAGATTCTCTTTGCTCCCCAATCCTCTCTGAGATTTCTATGTCTCAGTAGATATCTGCTGATATGTATAGTAATTTCTCAAAACAAAAAGATCAAAGTTTTATACCTTTGTCCCTCCTTTGATAGTAGGCTATATAATACCTTATATACTTGAGCATCCTTATAAGTCTTCAAAGCCTTAAGTGTATATACTAGCATATGTAGTGTAGATACAAACTATATGTATGTATAATAAGATATATATACATATATATACATATATATAATGATAGGGGATGCGTTAATCTAACTTTAATTTGAGGAACATTTTAAGGTTTCTGTTCATGTAGTATGGGAGAGAAAATATAGCTAAGCCATCATATAATTGTATACGTCTACCTTGGTGGTCATTTGAGGTTTTTTACAATATATACGGTAAAACCTTGGATTGTAACTTGTTCTGCGAGTGTTTCACAAGACAAGCAAACATTTCTAATAAATATTAACTTGATAAATGATTGATTTCTTGCAATATGAGCATATGTGCTGCCGAACATCACATGATCACAACTGAGCCAATGGTTCTTGAAATTCGCTTTGAAATACAAGTGCTTTGGATTCCAAGCCTGTTTCTGGAATGAATTATGCTCGCAAACCAAAGTTTTCCTCTAGTGTTAATTTGAACTTTGTAGGAAAAAAATGGAATACTTTTCATTATTTGTGGTTATCTTTTTGTGTGTTTCTTAAGAATATAATAGGAAAAAAGTGGAATTCAAAAAAGGTGGAATATAATGGGAAACAAAGAAGAAAACTTTTTCACAGAGCACTGTAGATTTATATTTAACATTAAGTTGCAATTTGAACTGATTATTCTCAAAAATAAAAATAATCGTGTGTTGAATTATCTCTCAATGCAACTTCTCTTCACATAAAATAAAGAATATGTTAGGCATATTTCTTTTTTTTTAATGTTTGTTTATTTATTTTTGAAAGAGAGAGAGAGAGAGAGCACAAGGGAAGAGCACAGAGTGAAGGAGAGAGAGAGAGAATCCCAAGCAGGCTCTAGGCTGTCAGCACAGAGCCTGATGTGGGGCTCAATCTCATGAACCATGAGATCATGACCTGAGTTGCAACTTGACTGAGCCACCCAAGGTCCCCAGGCATATTTCTTTTAAAATAAAGTCATGGCCCTTTGTGCTTACTATTTTAGAATATGTTCTTATGATGCAAAAAAACCTTAAGATGGGGGAGGGGGAGAGTCAACTTTCCTTATTAAATTTATTGATACAACCAAATGAGTTTTACATCAGATGTACAGACTTTTCCAAAAGTTAATATTATGCCTTCTCAAATTAACAGTGCAAAATTCAGTAGTCAGTTAAACATCAGTGTCAGTTAAACATCATTCTCTGAGAGGTTTTCATGAATCTAATTTTACTAAACTTTCTAGATATCCTAAAGGATACACTGCTTCAAGATAAATTTGTACTTTCACTGATGCTCTTGGGGGGATGTGATGAGTAAAGCAGCAGATGTGGGATTGAATAAAGCTTCTAGAAAAAAAAATGAGAGCATTTCATGCAGTTTCACTTGCATATAGAGAGGGTAGCACGACTGGATAAGACAGACTTTTCAGGACTCACTTCAGGAGAATATTTTGTTCTTCTGACGACTCCCACCTAAACTTCAAAATCCCACCATGACTTCTGTTACATCATAACCAGATAGCTTTCAAATTACAGACACATTGAGTCTCTTCTCTAATTACATCTCCAGGCCAACTTCTCTCCAAGAAGCCATCTGTTTCTGCTGGCCAGGAAAAATGTGGGACATCTGAGGACTGACACCAACAGAAATCTCTCTGACACATATTATTGGAAATTATATGATAAATCTTTGGCAGGTTTTCCAAATTGAGTTTACGTATTATTAGGTTTTGCTAAAACTAAAGCAAGAATGAATTTCTAGGTCAACTAAAATTTTGTGTGAAAATTTTGTGTGAAAAAATAAGTATCAGGATGGTTCTAGCAGAAAATTCCAAATAGTTATGAATTCCACTTCTATTTTTCCCCAGTGGAAGTGAAGCTCAGTGACTCATGTATTGACTATCTTTTATGCCACTTACTTCTTACTGTTTCATTTTCATATATTACATGATGTATTCATTACACCAATACTGAGAATTCAGCAATAATATTAGGCTTCTTATATAAATGAGTAATCTAAGATTCTAGGAGAAACTAAGGCAATAGTGAAAGGAAAACACACAGAACAGTACATCTCCATGTATCAGGCAATGCAGAATATTTTCTCTTCAATCTCTGATTCCCTTTCGTTCTCATAATTCAATGACGTATTATATTCATCCCACAGCTGAAGATAACAAGACTTGCCAAATATTACACAAGTAGTTAGTGGAAGAAACATTGTGTTTGGAAACAAAGAAGAGAACACTGCACTACAGAGGTCTGCATTATAGCCTTTCTCTGTCTACATCTCTGTGCCCAGGCAAGGAGTCTTGGGCGGCAAAGGGATATGCTGGCTACAGCTATTACACTCTCGATAGACCATATTCAAGGCCCTTGAAACTCCAGAATTCCCCACCCAAATGGCCACAGCTCACTTCCTTAGTCAGTGTGGGTCTTTTCTCCTCCCAAGGGTAAACGATACCACTCAGGATCTACTCAGGTTTCCTATTTTTTCTGAGGCAGTTTTATAGTTTATGTCTTTTTAGGAATGTGTCCATTTCATCTCTGTTATGTAATTTATTGACATGCGGTTGGACAGAGTATCCCCTTATGATTTTTATTTCTGTAAAGGCAGTTGTAATTTCTGCCTCTTTACTCCCGATTTTCATAATTTGAGTCTCCTTTTGTTTCTCATCCCCTCTTGTTAAAGACCTGTCAATTTAGTTGCTATTTGAAAGTTTTTTGTTCTTGGTTTCTTCTCTTGTTTTTTTTTTTCTATTTTAGGTGTGGTGTATATAAATTAGCCTTAAGTAAAGGATATTACCTTCAATGAGGTTGATGGGCCTCATCCATTTGAGGCTCTGAGAGTGAAAACTTAGTTTTATTGGAAAAGAAATTCTGCCTCAAGACTGCAACGTCAGCTTCTGCCTGAATTTCCCGCCTGTGGGGCTACCCTGAAGATTTCAGATTTGCCAGCCCACAATATCATGTGAGTCAGTTCCTTGAATAAATATATATACATACATATATATACACATCTACTTACATATATCCACATATGTACACCTACTTACATATATACATATACTTACATACATATATATATATACATCTACTTACATATATCCATATATATGCATATACTTACACACATATATATACATCTACTTACATATATCCATATATATGCATACATACATGCATACATATATGCATCTACTTACATATTTACATATATCCATATATACATATACTTATATATATACATATATTTACATATATCCATATATTTACATATATATATACATATACTTACATACATATATATATACATCTACTTACATATATCCATATATATGCATATATACATACATACATATATCCATCTACTTACATATGTACATATATCCATATATCCATATACTTATATATACATATACTTACATATATACTTATAGTTATTTATATACATATATATACATATACTTACATATACTTACACTTACTTATATACATACATATACATATACTTACATATACACATATATATGTATACTTACACACATATGTATGTATATATCTATGTACATATATGTGTATGTACATAGATATATACATATATGTACTACATATATGTATATGTATGTTATTTTCTGGCTGGGATTTACTGGGTTTCTTAAATATGTAAATTGGTTTACATAAACAAAACTGAAAACCTGTGAATCACATCTTCCAGTTTGTTATCTTCCTCATTCCTTCTGTTTCTTTCTGGAGTTTTGCTATTATGTGTGCTGGACCTTATAGGATATATCTTTTTAATGTTCTTTCAAAGATGCCCCCTGTCTTCTACAGAGCTTTTCTCATGTGATATTTTCAAACTGTCTATAAACTTTTTCAGATCTATCCCTAATTATCTCTTCAGTTATGTTTATTTTGGTACATAGTCATTTAATTTCTAACATCATTTTTAGTCTTTTTTTTTAAGTTTTTAGTTTTTCACTTATTTTGAAAGAGAGAGAGCATGTGTGAGCAGGAGAGGGGCAGAGGCAGAGGGAGGGAGAGAGACAGCCCCAAGCAGGCTTCGTGCTGTCAGCTCAGAGTTCCCCGCAGGGCTTGACCTCATCAACCGTGAGATCATGACCTGAGCCGAAATCAAGAGTGGGCGCTCAACCAACTGAGCCACCCAGGGGCCTCAGGAGTGTTTCTTCTGAATGGGTTTCTTCTCCTTGTCTCTCCTTGTCTCTGTCTCTTACTGTTTCTGTGTCGTATGGGCACACACTGTCTTTCACTTCTTTGTTGTTGTTACTTCTAGGAGCTAAGAGGCACTACCAACTCAAAATTGATATAAACCCAATGGTTAGAACATATAAATTCTCAGTGTTTCCTGTCTTATCCGCTGAATCTGCTACCTGTCAGAGGCCTTTACTGTAAATAGGGTTTCTTAAGTGCAATTTCTCACCCAACTCAGGGATTTAGATTTGCCTCTTGTCTCCTGTAACGGCTCCTGAAATTTGTGTTTTAAGCCATCAGAAATTGTCATATACTCTTCAAGAAATATTGCCTCCACTGCTTTCTTGTTCTGTAGATTCATAACTTAGGTTTGTTCTTGGCCAGGATATTATGCAAGAATTTTTAAATCTTTGCTTTAAATTTTAACTCACTAGAAATGAATTTAACCTCCCACTCATTGACATCTAATATGTTCTTGATATTAATGGGATAGAAATAATTTTTATTCTTATATAAGAATATATTTAATGCATTGAACAAATTTTTTTTTACATTTTACATATATGTATTCACACACAACTATGGCAAGAGAATATACATTAACATTACTAGTTACCATATATTTCATACTGACTTTAAATATTTTAAACATTGAAATGTGGAGTGTGTATTTTAAATTATGTTACTGTACCCCTGGGCTTAGTGACATAGGGTATAACTAATAAACTGTACAAATATGAATATTTATATGCACACATAATCATACATATTTAAATACGGTGCTTTCTCTGTTTATTCTAACTCTAGTGAATTAAAATACCTTACCATAATAATAAAAAAAACTCACCTTTTTATGGAGACTATAGTGAGAATTCATATTAATTGTGAAACACTCTTGAGAAATCCTTTTTGTCAAAAATTTCACATTGATTTTAGTTACACAGTCACCCCCTTCAACCCAGAAACATTATTTCTTTGGAACAACATTCATGAAGATTCTCCTGGGAAATACAAAAGGCAAGTGATACAGTTTAAAGTGTTACTTTAAAGAGTTGTAAAAGCAGAGGCTTTGTTCAAATCGCCTAGTGTGTTTGTAGAAGCTTCACACATTTTCTTTAGTAGGCATGGGTAGGATTTGATTGTGTTCAGAGTGAAATCTAGGGATAATTTGAATATAGAACAAAGGAGAGAATACAATAACCACAATCCAAATATAGACTTGCCTTAAGATTTCCCCCACGAGAATTCGAGAGCGTGTCTGAGTTGAAGTGCACGTCTCAGCCGCTCAACTGCCACCAACAGCCTGGCGATCGTGACACTTTTGTCTTTGCCATCATTCACGATGCCACATCACGATTCCAATCTAAGAGCAAGAAAAGGCAAGATTGTAAACACTTGTAACTCGTTACGGGGCGGGGTGTAAAGCCACTTTGGTTTGGGGGGAAGGTGAGAGGTAGCCTCTGACGAAAAGAACTTTAAAGGAAATCTGATATATGATTAAACTCAAGACAGTATATTTTTTAGACTTAATTTTTCTTTCTTTGAAATCCCATGGATTCTACCTATTAACTTTTTACATTTTCTTTTGCCGTTCAGGTTTTAAATTACCTCTCTGTGATCAGGGAATTGCATTGCAGGAACACCTTCATCTCCCCCATGGAAACCAAAATGCCAAAGTTTCATCTTCTCAGTCTCTCTTGGAGGCAAGGCAGAGCACATGCCCTGGGATTGTCCAGCGGGACATGCTGACCTCATAATTTGAATCATAAACAATGTGGACTGAGGGGTGGCTGTGTGGTTCGGTCGGTTGAACATCCGACTCTTGATTACAGCTCAGATCACGATCTCAAGGTTTTTGAGATGAAGCTCCTCTTTGGGCTCTGCCTGGGTGGCTCGGAAGGTGCTTGGGATTCTCCCTCTCACCCTCTCTCTCTGCCCCTGGCCCCCTCAAAATAAATAAATGAACACTTAAAAACTAAAAACCACGTGGAGCGTTGTCCACTGTGGGTGGTGTTTCTGGGAGACGAGTTCTGTCTCCCCCAGAAGCATTTTCACTGGCTTGATTTTGAGCATTGTTTTTCTCTCTGCAGCCTCCAAATTTTGTTAGATTTCCTAGAGGCTTGGTGAATCATTTAATATCCTATTAGTACATTCCTCTTCAAGTGAAATTATCCATAATTTATTTGTTGCTTTCAATTAAGTATCTAATATAAAAAGCAGTAGGCAACATCGCTGACTTTGGCATCTCACTTGGGAAAACAAATGTGTAATAGTATCAATATTTATTGTCTATGGAGTTATGATTTTGCAAGATGGTTACAATTTTGCTGAACTTTTTTTTTTTTTTTAATTTTTTTTTCAATGTTTATTTATTTTTGGGACAGAGAGAGACAGAGCATGAACGGGGGAGGGGCAGAGAGAGAGGGAGACACAGAATCGGAAACAGGCTCCAGGCTCTGAGCCATCAGCCCAGAGCCCGACGCGGGGCTCGAACTCACGGACCGCGAGATCGTGACCTGGTTGAAGTCGGACGCTTAACCGACTGCGCCACCCAGGCGCCCCTGCTGAACTTTTTTGAAGAGAGACTACATAAGGCACTGGGCTAAGAATTTTACATGCCGTGTCTTATGTGATATTGAAAATAACAAGACAAAATAAAAGTAGGGACTATCATTATCTTCATCTTACTGATGTAAAAACAGAGCCAAAGATGAACTTACTGACTTGCCCAGGGCTTACCCAGGTTAGAGATGTGACAGCTTTGCCCTTGTTTCCATTGCCATAATTTCAGAGATTCTATTCATACCAAGCTAAAGTTCTAAGATACACACTGTGGTAAAGGCATAGAAATCACTGCCTTCTTCTCACTTTGCTGATCTGTGAAGTATCTATTATATTTCAGGTACCAGGACTAGAGCTAGATATTCAAACATTAATTAGGTAATATTCTTAACCTTAATTTACCTTTCTGGTAAAAACTAATATAAGTAAGTAACTTATCCATATGAAATTTTCTACAACAGTGGGATGTATAAAGTATGCGGAAACTCAAATAAGGGAACAATTATTCCTCTACACTGGCATCAGGGAATAAAACAAGGACAGCCTGCCTTCTGTAGATGCTATTTGCTCTTAGGGAGAGTTTCATCGATGTTATCCATAAGCTAAAAGGGTGAAATACAGTGACTCACCCACAACTGCATCTCAGAGATCACCCATGATGCCTGCCACAGGGGCTATGCCACAGAAGCTTGGCCAGTATCACTCCTAGGAATTCCCTCATAACTCTGAGTTGTCAGGAATTTCTCGAGATTTTTTTTTTTTTGATGATTAACTTTGGGAGATAGGGAAAAGAAAACAAATATAATTGTGATATTTAGATACTATAGTAGAGACAGGGGAAAGTAGGAGCTTATGCTGGCTACCGTTGGCCGGACTACAAAGTATTTTAATTGCGTAGATAATTTAAAGTTGTCTTTATATGTTAGGAAAAGCTATTTTGCCAATAAGGACCAAGTCTCCCCTTTTAATGAGATGGTTTTATGAAGAAATAAGTCGATGAGTCAATAAGAACTATCTCTTGCCACCCTAAACACATTCCAGATGTGAAATCTCTAAGGGAGATTGACCAGACAAAAGCTATGCTGGCTTTCTGTTGCCGCTGAGACAACTTACGCAGATTCAGGGGCTTAAAACTGCACAAATGTGTTAACGTATGGTTTGGGATGGCAGAAAGCTCAGGATTTCTGGGTCTCAGAGAGCTGCAGCCAAAGGGTCGGCAAGGCTGTGTTCTTTCTGGAGACTCTAGGGGACGATCCATTTCTTTGCTCATTCCACCTTCTACGGGCACCTGACATCCCGCGGCCCGTGGCCCCTTGCATCTTCAAAGCCAGCAATCACTTAAACTTCGTCTTCTGTCCTCGTATCTTCTCCTCAGACTCTGTCACTCCTGCCTCTTTCAGTTTTAAGAAACTTTATGATCTTGGATCTATAGTGGATCTTTGATACACATTGGATCTACCTGGATAATCCAAGATAATCTCCCCATTCCGAAGGTCCTTTACTTGAATACATCAGCAGAGTCATGTGAGTAACAGATTCCTAGGGTCTGGAGTAGAATGTGGATATCTCGAGGAGCCATTATTCTGTCTACGATGTTCTGCCTACCACAGAATTTTATTCCTTCAACTTCGGCACCCAGTCTCTCTCCGATCCAATGAGCCTCTTTTTGTCTCCTGATTTATCTCCCTTAAATGTGTAAATGTATGCTAGAACATCTCATTTAAGCAAATGAGCTGCTCTTTGACTTCACATCTCCCGCCAACTCCTGTCCTACCTGTCCAGCTTATATTCTTTTACAACCAGATTTTCCAAAGTTTGACTGACTCCAATCCTCCTCTCAGGATCTATCTCCAATTCGCTACAGTTTTCTTCCCCAGGAGGTTATATAGCCAATAACTCCAGCGATCCCCCCTCACTTACGTCCAAATGAACCCCGTGTTCCCTCATATTCTAGAAACTCTCACACCCCTTGAAATCCTCATCAATCTTGGATTATGATACCACACATTACACATGCTCACCGTGTTACTCTTCCCCTGGGTGTCAATCTTCGCCCAATTCATTTGCTGCTTTCTTACAGTCTGTCCGGCCTGGTCCTGAGCTTTTCTTCACTTAGACAACATTGTTTCTTAGTAGATAATCTCATTCACTTGTTTTAAACACTGCTTATATGTCTTTCTTTTTTGTATTTCTTTCAAAAAAAAAAAAGAAAAAGAAAACGATGTATATATTCCTATTTACGTATAGGTGAAACAGATGACAGTTATTCACCTGTTTTTCACTGAAATCACGACATGTAAATTGTCCGTATCAGCACGTGCACATGTACCTCATTTTTCTGGCAATGCACTCTTATGGATATATCATACTTAATATAACCAGCTATTGCAAAGCTCCAATTGTGTATATTTTCTAATACAAAATTATCTTGAAAATATGTAATGATATGTTGCAATAAATATTCTATTAGTGAAGAATGTCACAGAATATTTGGTTTATTCCAGAAGAAAACTAATAGGTATTATAATATTAAGTGTTATTCTGATCCTATGGTCATCCCATAAACATAGCTCAATAGTTCAGTGAGTCTGACTTCCGTACGTATTAAAGGACCAGAAGGTAAGCCATAAGATAGGGAATAAGAAAGATGTCACTGAATCACACATGGAAAGTAGCCAGTTTTTATGTATTATCTTCTTTTTTTGGAGTGGAGCTAGTTTCTGTTTCTTTGAAGCTTTTCCATTGGAACATTCCTTCAAAAAGAAAAGAAGCAATATTTCAATAATATGCACGTGTATAGTGAGACATTCCTTTCACATGTTTTGTTAAATGCGTATAGGAGCAATGGCAATTTCTTTTGACCAACAATTTGGGCTAAAACTCAGAATTTTCTTTTTTTCATATTTATTTTTGAGGGACAGATAGAGTGCGAGCAGGGGAGGGGCAGAGACAGAGAGAGACACAGAATCTGAAGCAGGTTCCAGGCTCTGAGCTCTCAGCGCAGAGCCCGACACGGGGCTCGAACCCACAAACCGTGAGATCATGACCTGAGCTGGTCAATGCTTAACCAACTGAGCCACCCAGGCACCCCTACAGCTCAGAATGTTCTATTGGCAAATCTCTGATATCTGTGTATCTACAGAAGGCAGTTGACATAAGGCATAGCAGTGGCTTTGCTAAAGTAACATCTTCTGCCATATGAGTTAAGTAAGTCTCAGGGATACTGCCCTGCTTACCTCTGGCAAGGTTAGAAACAGACACCCCAAATTCCCATTTTTTTACCTAATAAATGATCAGCTGAACTGTTTGTCCTCACTTATCAATGGAAACAAAATGCTTATGAACCACATCTTGGACTTTGTCCTACTTGGCCTCTGCCACCATCCGACCCTGCCCTAGGGGTCATCCTAGAAACTAGGCTGACCTCAGGTAAGACATTTAACTTTGTAGGACACAAAGGTTGAGGGTATTTATTAATCTTTGCTGTTTCCCGGATTGCAAGGCTCAGGTAAAGTTCACCATTGCCAAGAGTTAGAAATAGACCAAATGGCAGAAGCAATTCAATGGGGAAATCGAGTCTTTTAAATGAATCATGATGGAGCAAAGGGACATCCATAGGCAAAACAAACAAACACACAAAAAACCTATTAAAGTCCATATTTTATTTTAAAGGTTACGTATAGATCAAAATGTAAAATGTATGCTATAACTTTGCAAAATATTTAAGCAATCACTGGGATCCAAGACCAGGCAGATTTCCTAGCCATGACGCTAAGAGCACAGCTCATTGAAAACATGGTGATTCAACTGGACTTCATCAGAATTCAAATCTTCTGTCCTGTGAAAGGCCTTGTTAGGAGGACAAAAAGGCTCGGAGAAAATACCAACAAATCACACATTTCACAATGGAAAATACATAAAGTATTTTCTACCGTTACAGTTAAGTAAACAATGCAGTTACAGGTGCCTGGGTGGCTCAGTCAGTCAAGAGTCCAACTCTTGATTTGGGCTCAGGTCATGATCTTAGGTTGGTGGGATCGAGCCCCACGTTGAGCTCTGTGCTGACAGTGCAGAGTCTGCTTGGGATTCTCTCCCTCTCGCTCTTTCTCTGCCCCTCCCCCATGCTCTCTCTCTCTCTAAATAAATAAACTTAAAAAAAGGCAACAATGCATTTAGAACATGAGCAAAACACTCAAAAGCCACAATAGGGAAGAGAATATTCAATACCAGATGCACTCCTGAAAGGTGCCGACGTCATTGCGTATTAGGGACACGCAAATTAAAGCCACAACAAAATGGTGCTCACTCTGCTAAGAATGGCTAAAGTTTTGTTTTGTTTTGTTTTTTTCAAATTATACGCTGATAATACGAAGTTCTGATGAGGGCAAGGAGCCACGGGATCTCTAAGCACTGCTTGTGAGAATGTGGAATGGAATCATCATAGCCATGCTTGAAACAGTTGACAATTCCTTCCAGAGTTAAATGTATATGATATGACCCAGCAATTACATTGCTGCGTATTTATAATGAAAGAATAAAAACATCTCTATTCAAAACCCATACTCAACAGACAGGCAACTTTCATGCTCACACAGATGTGAAAACAATTCTTCATAGCAGTACTATTCACATTGGTCAAAGACTGTAAGGGACCCACATTTCCACCAAATGTTGGAAATGGACACATAAAATGTTGGTAATATCCATCAAATGGAATATGATTTGGAAATAACAAAGGAATAATTCGGCAGCATAAAAGTTGGTGGACTTTGATGCCAATATGTCAAGTGAAAGGTCAGTCACACAAGACCACATATCGTATGAGTCCATTAATGTGAAACATCTAGAGCAGAAGTATCTCTAGGGACATAAAGTGGAAAATACATCCTTGGATATCTAACGCCGTGCGCTTTTGAGGGTGGAGGAACAGAGAGTGAATGCTAATGGGTATGGAGTTTATTTTATTTTTAACGTTTATTTACTTATTTTGATAGTGAGAGGGGCACCATGAACAGGGGAGGGACAAAGAGAGAGGGAGAGAGAAAGAGAGAGAGAGAGAGAGAGAGAGAGAATCCCGAGCAGGCTCCTTGCTGTAGGCGTGGAATCCAATGTAGGAGTGCCATCTCAGGACCGAGAGATCATGACCTGAGCTGAAATCAGGACTCAGATGCTTAACCCCTGGAGTTTCTTTTTGAGATGAAAATATTTTAAAGTTATGGTTACACAGGTCCGTGAATATACTAAAATGCACTGAACCAGATACTCTAAATGGGTGATCTTTATGACATGTGAGTCCTATCTCTCTGTAAATCTGTTAGGTTGGGTTAAATACTTCATCATTTAATTTTTCCAATATTCTTGCAATGACAAAGTCGGGGTGATGGAGGCAATGCCGTAGCCGCCCGCGGGTTGGACTGGAAGCAGGGTGTGACTATATTAGTGTTGTACCGATGTCAAATTTCTGCTTTGAAACATGCTGTTGTGCACAATGTCACTACCGGGGGAAGCTGGGGGAGAGGTGCTTGTGAAGGCTTTAGTTTTTGCAACTTCTTTTGAATGTAAACGGTTTCAAATTTAAAAGTTTCAAAACATCTAACTCCAGAGAGAGTGAATCTTACTTTTGAGAAAGGAACGTTCTGACATATTCTGAGCCAAAATTGCTTTCAGTCCAATCCAGTTACGCCACTGCTTTACTGATATTTTAGCCTGCCGGGTCCTTTTCTTTCCCAGTGCAGGTCCTGTGGTTGGTTCAGCTGTGTCCACGAATTGATGTTGGAACTCTAAAGTTTTCAGCTGCGGAGAACATCACCTTCAACATTTAGAGAGATGTTGGGTCAGAAATAGTGCAGGTTTAAGGCACAAACACAACACATTTTGTCACACAGTCTCTAGCTAAAAGGAAAAAGAAACTGTAGCTCCTACCACTAAGCCCAGGAAAAAGCAGAGATTAAACAGAGTCAGCAACGATGTGTTAGAAACAAACCAGCTATTCCTTGTGTATACGTTGTCTCCCATCACACTTTTTCTTAAAGAACAAAATAGGTTAGCACATACATGTGCTTTCCTCATTAGAATCTTCTGCGGGCTTATTGATTCTTGTCCTTCACTGCACCTGTGTGCTCATGGGATGAGAAGAAGAAGAAGAAAAAAAAGAAACTCAAAAATGATCCCTGCTGGGCCTGCCAATACAAAAGTATCTTTGACAGTTACAAGACAAAACAACCATACTGTCAGAAAGGCTTTGACAGAATGAAGTGAACCATATTGACAGGATATCATGGAAGCATCTGGTGGGTTGTTTCAGATGAATGCTCTCATTTCATTGTCAATGTGCTTATGTGTGATGAATTTCCTGGACCGCCTTGGTTTCTCGCGGCTCCTTGAAAACAGAGGATGCTACCTTTAGCAAAGGCACTACTATGCTTTGTACCTACTGCTCTCCGCAAGAAATGTAGCTATCATCAGAGATGTGCCGATAGAAAATTCTGGATTTTAGTCCGCTTTATAAGTCCAAATATTGCATTACTCCTAGACCACTTTCAAAAAACATAGGACAGGAATTTTTGGCTAGACATATGTATACTTTGGGGATGCCTTTTTTTTTTTTTGAAGGGGCATTCTTATGGAAAAGCATTTATCTGTGATCCACAGAAGGCAAAATGGTTCAAAGCTGGTGACTTTCCCAGTGTGATTCAGTAACTGCTCATTTCTTATTTTATAACTGACCTTTTGGTCCTTTAATACATAAGGAAGTCATACTTAACGAACTACTCGATTCTTATGAGATCGTCAAAGGATCAATTTAATATTATAATATCTACTATTTTTCTTTTAGAATGAACTAAGTATCATTCTATGACCTTCCTCACTGTTCAAATATTTGTTACAACATATTACATATTTTTCAAAATAATTTTTATAATGAAAAACATACACAATTGGAGCTACTCAGGAGGAGATGAGTTTTATTAATCACGGTTTGGCCATAATGTTGCATTGCCAAAACAATTGAGTTATCTGTGCATAAGCTAATGTGGAAAACTGACATGCCGTGATTTCAATGGAAAACAGAGGTGAATAACTACCATTCCTTTCCTCGGGGTAAATAAAAATATACACATATATAGTTTTTCATTTATTTTCAGAGAGTCAAAGGAAAAGAAAACAGTGGTCGCCTTTAGGGAGAGAAGCTCAAAGTTGCAGAGGGGATTGATACTTTCATCCTTCATTTCACTCGTTTTTAAATGTCTTAACTGTTTTTAACTAAATACTACTCTGTGATATTGACGGGGGTTATCTAGGAAGAAAGAATACTGACTGCTTCTCTCCTCCCTTGTATCCTCTTTTGTAAAGCAAACAAAAAACAAAAAGACCCACAAATCTGCACGCTTCTGAGATTTGGGAAATTTTGTCTGGATTATTTACTACTGTGTCCCTTGAGCCTGAAACACATTAGGTGCTCAATAAGTGTTCATTTCATAAAGAAACAATAAAAATCAATAAAAATATTGAATATAACATCGAGATGAGAATAACAGGCCTGTATAAGTGCAAAACAGGCTGATTCAGTTCAATGTACTTTTAGCGTGTTTTCTCTCACATGTTTGCTCTGCCTGTTACGTGATGGCACAGCTATTAATAAAATGCTCTAAAGCTGAAGTCATTACGAAGCAACTCAGTCACTCAGACAATCAATATTTACTAATACCTATTATGAATTAGACAGCAGATGTGGAGAAGTAAGCATAAACAAATGTGTATGTAAATGTGGAATTACTGTGTGAGTACAGTCGTAAACATAAACTAAGAGTTGTAGGTGAGTAAGAATTCACTTACATCAGCCTTTCCAGGAAGTCTCCCTGATTAAATTATGCTCAAACAAAGCTAGAGAAGGGAAGAAGCAAAAACGGTGGAGAAGAACTTTCAAAGCAGAGGCAACTTTGAGTGAGAATAACTGGGGGTAAAAAAGAGTTTAGATAATCCACCTCTCCCGGAGAAAACCGGAAAGCCTGCCCGGCTCTATGATAGGTGGGGAAAAGGAAAGCCAGAGAGGCGGGAGGAAGACAATTCAGATACATAGTTGCAGGACGCTTGGCAGAATGTATTCTTTAGTCTAAGAGCCATGCGAAGTCACTGAGAGGTTTTAAGAATGGGGAAAATTTGCTTCTTTGGTATTCACTGATACAATCATGTGGGATCTTTTTCCCTTCAGACTGTTAATATAATGGATTCTATTAATTAATTTTTGACTGTTGAACAAGTTTAGCATTCTGGAAAGATGCCTGACTTGCTAGGGGCATATTATTCTTTAGATAGATAGATAGATAGATAGATAATAGATAGATAAGATAGATAGATGATAGATAAGATAGGTAGATAATAGATAGATAGATAGATAAATAGGTGATATATAGATAGATAAATGATAAATAGATAAGATAGATAATAGATAGATTAGATAGATAATAGATAGATAATAGATATATAGATGATTGATAGATGATAGATGATAAATAGATAAGATAGATAGATGATAGATAGATAGATAGATAGATCTGGATTAATATATACTTCTTTTCCATGGAAAGATGTCCAACCGTCATCACCTTCCCAGAGTTGGTTTTGTATGTGCCCTTAACAATGATGCACCAAGGGCAGTGGCTATGACACAGAGCAAGATGCACATCGGTGTCAGCAGCAGAATGACGTTCAGCAGGAAGAGAACAGTGGACTAAGCAGATGTATTTTTTTTTTTCTTTTTAAAAAGGAACACATAGGTCTGGGTGGCAATCAGAAAAGCACCCAGGGGCACAGAGACAGCTCCCATCGACTGGGATGCCATCACCTCCTTAGTGCCACCTGCCTTGCTCTGGGATCTGGTGCTCTTCTGTGCTGCTGCAGGGTCGCGTAAACAACACGAGAAACCTACAAATCAAATGCTGCATCTGCCACCTCCCTGTCTTCTTAAAATGGCATTTAAAAATATCTTTATGACCTGAATTTAAGTGTGGGAAATGTCCTGAGGAAAAACCGTCAAAGCACACAGCTATTCTTTCACCTTTGTGAATCCCTACACAAGAAATATAGTTGAATACGTGAGTGTGTGTGTATACATATATATATGAAATTAAAATATATTGTTGGGATAGAAAAGTAAGACTAAAGGAAAATAGATTCCATCTTAATTGTTTTAATAAAAAAGATATAAAAAATGGATTTTTCATGCATGGAAAAGAATATTGGTAGACTTCAGCAAATGAAAGAAACAGATTCATGGTGGGGAGATGTCATCAAGATGGTGACATAGGTTTTTTCCAACTACAGTACCTTTGATATGATAAAGGTCATATCTAATAAACCCACAGCTGGCATTATACTCAGAGGCGAAAGGTTAAAAACTTTCCCTCTAGGATCAAAAACAAGAAAAGGTGTTCACTCTCACCACCCTGTTCAAATAATACTAGCAGTTCTAGCCTGTGCAATCAGACAAGAAAAAGAAATAAAAGCCATCTAAATTAGAAAGGAATAAGTCCAATTGTCTCTGTTTGCACATGATATATCTTACATATAGAAAATCCTCAAGACTCCGCCAAAACACTGTTGGAGCCAAATAAACACATTCAGTAGAGTTGCAGACTACAAGACCAACACGCAAGAATCAGTTTTGTTTCTATACACTAACAATAAATTTTCTGAAAAAGAAATTAAAAAAGCAATCTCACAATAGTGTCAAATATCCTTAGAAATAAATTTAAACCAGGAGGGGAAATATCTGTATAATTAAAACCATAAGACATTGATGAAAGAAGTTGAAGAAGACACAAATAAATGGAAAGAGATCTGTGTTCTTGGTATGGAAGAATTAATATTGTCAAAATGTCCATACAGCCCAATGTAATCTATAGATTCAATATACTCTATTGAGACTTCAGTGGCTTTTATTTTTTTAAATACAAATAGAGCAAACAATTCCAGAATTTCTAGAACCACAAAGGACCCAGAACAGTCAAAACAAATCTGAGAAATAAAAACAGAGGTGAAGGCATTACACTTCCTGATTTTAATTTTTTTAATGTTTATTTATTTTTGAGAGAGACAGAGACAGAGCTTGAGTGGGGGAGGGGCAGAGAGAGAGGGAGACACAGAATCTGAAGCAGGCTCCAGGCTCTGAGCCATCAGCACAGAGCCCGATGACACAGGGCTAGAACCTACAGGCAGTGAGATCATGACCTGAGCCGAAGTCAGATGCCCAGTCGACTGAGCCACCCAGGCGCCCCTACGCTTCTTGATTTTAAATGACACTGCAAACCTACAGTAATGAAAACAGTGTGATACTGGAATAAAAAGAGACAAGTAGACTAATGGAATGGAATCTAGAGTCCAAAAATAAACCCATGCCTAAACAATCAAATAGGATTTGACAAGAGAGCCAAGAATACTCAATGAGGAAAAGGTAATCTCTATAACAAATGGTCCTGGGAAAACTCGATATTCACATGAAAATGAAGAACCTGGACCCTTATCTTACTCCACTCAAAAAAATTAACTCAAAAAGGATTAAATACTTACATATAAAAAATGAAACCATTAATACTCCTAGAAAAAAATAAGGAAATTTTCCCTAACATTATTTCCTGGCAATGATTTTATGGAAATGACCCCGAAAGCACAAGCAAAAAAAAATAAACAAGTGGGGTTACATCAAACTAAAAGTCTTCTGCACAGCAAAGGAAATAATCAGCAACATGACAAGGTAGCTTATGGAATGGAGCACAATATGTGTAAACCATACATTTGATGAGGGGCTCATGCCCAAAATATATAAGGAGGTCATACACTCCAAGAGAAAACAAAGCCAACTGTAAATGAGTATAGGACCTGAGTAGAAATTTGCTCACAGAAGGTATTCAAATGGACAGAAGGTACACGAAAAGTTGCTCAACATCACTAGTTATCGGGGAAATGTAAGTCAAAGCTGTAAGACGGTACCACCTTACATCTGTTAGCATGTCCATAATCAAGAAGACAAGAAATCGCCCACGTCGGTGAGGATGTGGAGAAAAGAGAATGCTTGTACTCGGTCAGTGAAAATGTGAATTGGTATAGGAACTATAAAAATCAGTATGGAGTGTCCCCGGGAAATGTAAAAAAGTTTTCAAAATTAAAAATAGGGCTACCATCATCCAGCAATTTCACTTGTGGACACATATTCAAATGAAATGAAATCACTATCTTAAAGAAATAGCCACACCCACATGTTCACAGCAGCATTATTTATAATAGCCAAGACATGGAAACAACCTAAATGTTAAACGTCCATCAAATAGATGAAAAGAAAAGGTGATTGTGTCTATATATTTATTAATGCATATATGTATTATAATGTGTGTGTGTGTGTGCGTATACACAGTGAAATATCATTCACCCATAAAATGAAGGAAATCCTGCATTTACAACAACACGGATGAGCCTTGAGGGCATTAAGCTAAGTGAAATAAACCAGAGAAAGAAAAATAGTGAATGAACTCACTTACATGAGGAGTCTAAAAAACTGAAGTCATAGAAACAGAGAGTAGATTGGTGGTTTCCATGGATGGGGGGTGGGGGAGATGGGTGAAAGTATGAAAGGGTACAAGCCAGTCCTGGGAATGTGTGTACAGCCTGATGACTGCAGTTAACAATGATGTATTGCCTACTTAGAAGTTGCTAAGGGCATAGATTATAATGGTTCTTACCACCCCCCCAAAATTGTAACTATGTGAGATGATGTATGTGTTAACAAACCTTAATGTGGTAATCATTTTGCAATATATATATATGTAAAATCATTACTATGTGCCCTTCAAATTTACACAATGTTACAGGTCAATTACATCGCTAAAGCTGAGAAAAATTCTGATGATAAAATTAACAAATACGGCATTTTGACTCCATGTACATGTGCAATGTAGAATATTTATTTAGAATGTATTGCAAATAAATGGGTTGACCAAATGTGTTGGTCAATTTTTAGTTTGCTAAACTGAAGAGTACTAGCACGGGATAATGATAAGAAAATCAAACCTTTAATGCCTGTAATAGGTCTTTGACGATTTTGAAAGAGCTAGGTGATACAAGATTTGTATGAGAATCGTACTCAAAGTGAGTTGTAGAGGCAGAAATGACCAGGTGTTATTCTTGCTGTCCATTCATGAGGTGGGGAAGACCCAAATTAATTAGCAGGTGGAATGCAAGAGAATGTATGCTTTAAGAAAAAATGTAGGGGTGCCTGGGTGGCTCAGTCGATTAAGCGTCCAACTTCAGCTCAGGTCATAATCTCATGGTTTGTGAGTTCGAGCCCCGCGTCAGGCTCTGTGCTGACAGCTGGGAGCCTGGAAACTGCTTCCGATTCTGTCTCCCTCTCTCTCTGCCCCTCCCCCGCTCAAGCTCTGTCTCTGTCTCTCTCAAAAATAAGTAAACATTAAAAAAAAATTAAGAGAAAATGTAAAGGGTGTAATAATCTTACTCTGGCATTATTCTTTTAAAGAAATGCAAGTCATTTGCATTAGAAGCAAGTCATAACGTATTTATCCACGTGTCTATGTATTTATTTATTTATTCAACATTTTCTGAACATCTACTTGTGTATAAGAGGATGTGTACTTATTTTCACATACAGTTTTGTTAATTCTCATAAAAACTCTTCAAAATACTTCATTTATGGGTGAGGAATTGAAATTTAGGGAAAGTGAGAAACTTACTTTAGGTCACAAAGTAGCAAGGAAAAATTAATTGTCATGATATTGGCCACCAAATTTCATACTGTTTCTAGTAAGTATATCGAGGAGAATCGAGTTCAAAGAAGTGAATTCAACATTTAGCACAGTTCAATATTTGAAGGATTCCTACAGCACTGCTTACATCTTTTCCATACCCATTGGTCATGACCCATGGTCTTTCTTGAATTAAAATTAAGAATGCTTACTTCTTATTTTCTATACGTAAATGATAAGCTTCTTAAAGCAGATCATCATTATTTACTCTATCTTATACATCACTTTGAAAAAAAATGCTGATAGTCAGCAAATATTCTTGACTGAAGGGATGGAGAAAGATATTGAGTTACCAGACCAACCTCTTTCCTTCAAAAATGGAGGCACAAGGTAGTGCAGGCAAAGAGAGTGTTCCAGAAGCATGGATCATTAAAGCAAAAGTACAGTTAGTAGAAAGGAGAATATGGGCTTTCAGATACGCCAGGACTCAGCCACATAGACGGATAAAAATTGGGTTGTCAATCCAAACAAGACTAGAAAACAAATACACCTAGGTGAAAAGCTAAACATAATGATTGTGGAAGACTGGAAAAAATAACGGTTTCAAGTTAGTCTGAAGGAATTTTTGAGCCTCTGAGAACTACATCCCTGGGAGCTTCTTGTAGGGCACATTGGGAGCTTTAAAAGGGTTCCAAAGTTCAAGCATCGATATGCTTTACCCTTCAGTATTCCAAATTCAAAAAGCTACTGGCTTTGTCTTTATTTCAATGAAAAAGAATTCATTTAAATGCAAGCATATATAGCTTCAAATCAATGTAGATTCTTCCCCATTTAAGAATGAGGAAAATGGGGCGCCTGGGTGGCGCAGTCGGTTAAGCCTCCGACTTCAGCCAGGTCACGATCTCACGGTCCGTGGGTTTGAGCCCCGCGTCGGGCTCTGGGCTGATGGCTCAGAGCCTGGAGCCTGTTTCCGATTCTGTGTCTCCCTCTCTCTCTGCCTCTCCCCCGTTCATGCTCTGTCTCTCTCTGTCCCAAAAATAAATAAAAAAAAAAAAAACGAAAAAAAAAAAAAAAAAAGAATGAGGAAAATATATAGTCAATGGAATATTTACCTTAATGTTTTTTCCCTAGTAGTAATGATGAATTACACTGTGTCATCTACATTCCCGTGACATATAACTTTTATAACCATTAACGTGCAACCACAAGACAGCAAGGTGAGAGGGGCAGGTGATCGCTATGCACAGGGTTTTTCTGAGAAGCTAACTGGCCCACACAGGGATTAAAACCACAACCCTGACCTCCTAATCACCATTCTACCCTCCAGAGCTAACTGACCCAAATGATAAACATTACAGAAGATACCCACTGAGCTATTAGGTCGATGAATGGGAAGTATTTCAGAACAAGGCATCTTGTGAAGATAATATGATAATTTAAGTAGTTGTCTATCCCAGTGGTACCAATTTATAGCTAAGGCTAATGCAATAGTTTCTTCTTACCCAGAGGCCAAGCACTGCTGAGCTACATCATTGCCAGAGAGACACCAAAGAAACACATCTACTATATATAACAAGCATACACTGCAGCTAAAACAAAAGTGGAATTGCACACAGAATTTTCAAGTCAGCCTTTTACCTCTACCATCGGAAGTAAAAGAGAAAGGAAACCATTCACTGGAATGCTCTCCTAAATGGTCACTTTGATAATTTAGTTAATTAAAGAATATAAATAAATATCTCTAAGGAGATGAGATGTTATGTTGTCTTGAGGAGAACATTACATTTCTTTTATTTTCTAGCATGTATTAATAATAAAATATGACATCTTAAATTGCACAGCAATTAAGACATATATCCAGAGTGTTCCAGATTTGAATTGTTGAGAAATAAAGAAAATATCCTGAGTTATACTTATATTTGTAGTTACAACTGAGTCACAATGAAGACCTTCAGTCTGGGATATCTGCTGTTAAAAAGCATGTAAACTTATTCACTTGAAGGGAAAGTTAACAAAGAATGTCTTTTGTTATCATTGGTTGGACTTGGCTTTGGTCTATCGGTCATACATAGGTAGATCATTTCTTAATAGGGGGAGCCCTGAATTGAGAAGGTTATCACCTGTTAATCCAAATCTCTGATCACATGACTAACCAGCTATATTTTCCAAAAGATTGTATAATTGACACAGAAAACTAAACAAAAATATTTTAATAATTTCATCATGAATATTACCTAAATTGTATATAGTAACAATATGTGTGTGTTATATATTGTTTAATATTTTATGTATATGTGTTGACTCATAGGTATGTATATGTTTATATGTATGTATTTAAAGAGATACAAAATATGTAACAAGATGTAAGTAAATGTAATTACGTAGCCATAGATTATAAATGTTCTCCAGTGAAAAGTTGATCTTTTCCCTAACTCAGACATTGGTAGAAAACTAGGCAAAATAAACAGTAAAGGCATATATAATTTAAATAATAACTATCAACATATTGACCTACTTGTCATTTATAGAACACTATACTCAACAACTACATAAAATACATTTTTTCAAGTGCACATGGTGTATTTACCATTTACCATGGTATATCCTTGGTCATAAAGAATGCCTTAATCAATTTAACAGATTTCTGTTATATATGGTATATTCTCTCCCTGATGTAATTTAGTGAGCAATCAATAAACATAAAAATATTTGGAAATTAAATGACATACTTCTAAATAATACATGGATAAAAAAAGAACTTATGAAAGATTCTAGAAAATAAATCAAATCAAATCGAATGAAAATGAAAATATTATCACAACTGTGAAGTATAATTATAGTCTGTACAGGGAAATACAGACCATTAAATACATATAATTGAGAAAAATAAATGTCTAAATTCCATGATCTAAATTGCTACCTTAAGAAGTTAAAAATAGAACACAGAAAACTAAATGCAACCAGAAAGAAGAAATTAATCTAAGCAGAAAGAATAAAATAATGAAGATGAGAACAGAATCCAAAGACGTAGGAAAAAGAAAAACAAGAGAGAAAATTATCATAGCCCAAAGGTGGTTCTTTGGAAAGATCAACAAAATTGATGAACTCCAAACTGGCCTTAACATGATAAAAAGAAAGGTCACTAAAACGCAAATATTAGAAATAAATATTACAGCGGCACCTGGATGCTAGGTGGCTCACTTGGTTAAGCGTTTGACTCTTGGTTTCAGCTCAGGTCATGATCTCATGGTCCATAAGTTCGAGCACCAGCTCTGGGCTCTGCTCTGACAGTGTGGAGCCTGCTTGGGATTCTCTCTCTCTGGCCCTCTCCTGCTCCCTCTCTAACTCTCTCTGTCTCTCAAACTAAACAAATAAAACATTTTTTTTTAAAAAAGACTTACTACAGACACTTAAAAAAAAGATATTTATGAGAAAACTTTATTACAACATGTTCAATAATATATATAAAATAAGAAAGCTATATGAAAAAATCAACTTATCAAGACAGACACAAAATGAAACAGAAAATTTGAACAGTCCTAAACCATTAAGCACTTAATATTTTTATTAAAAATCTTACTGTAATTCCTGAGAAGGGAAGTTATATTTGTAAAATTTTGTGCTGTTCCCAGCAGAGGAAGAAGCAGGCATTAATAAATAATAACTATTCTCGTTAAAACCAACCAACCATAAACAAAACAAAGCCAAACAAATCCAAAAGCTTTACAACAAAGAAAACTCAAAGCCAGATGGCTTTACTGAATTCTATCAAATACTTAAAAAGATGAAATAACCCCATCTTCCACAATCTCTTTCAGTAAAGAAAAAGAGAAAAAAAATTCCCTATTGGATTTTGCCAATCTAACCCTGTTGGTTACTTACTTCTTTACTTAACATGATATTGAAAATCTTAGCTGTGGTAATAAGACAGGAAAACCAGATAAATGGGATAAAGTTCAGGAAGGAATAAGCAAAGAATATTCGCAACTTTTGAGGGTTTTGTACATACAAGTATTATGTACATAACTTTACATACATATTCCTAAGAATCTATAAGATCACCAGAAATTAATTAGTAATTAAATTTAACTTGATTAAAAAGCGTAAGATTAAAACACAAAAAACAATTGCATTCTCCCTACTAGCAGCAAACAAATGGAAATTATATTTTTAAGATATTTTCTTACAACAGCATAAAAATGTTAAATGCTAATGAATAAACTTAGGAAAAGTATTTAAGCCTTAAAATTTTAAAATATTACTAAGAAAAATAAATGAGCAGAAAAACCATGTTCATGGCTTGAAAAATACCATTTTACTTCGGATTGATCTATAGTTCAATATAAATTCATTAATAATGCCACCAAGGCTTTTTAAAAATTAATCAGCTAATTCTAAAATTTATATTGAAATATGAAAGACAGAAGCATGGTGTATCCTGGTAATTTCTCTGTATAGTTTTTTAGTAGACTGTAGAAGTTTGTATCTCTCAAAAAGTTTGTCCATTTCAAGTAGGTGTCCAATTTATTTGTGTAAGTTTGTTCATCGTTCCATTTCACCACTTTAATTTCTGTAGTATCTGGCATGATATCTCATCTTTCAGTCCTAATATTTTTGATAAATTATGTTTCCATTTTCTTTCAAAATATTTTAAAGTGTCTTTTTTAATGTCTTATATGCTGTTTAGAATTGTGTTGTACAGTTTCCAAGTATTTATAGATTATCTAGATAACTTTTTATTGCTGATGCTTTTATGTGATTTTATTTTGGATAGAAAAAGATACTTTCTATGATTTTAAAAGCTTAAGTGGGTTGGTAACATCCCTGTAGGCAATTAGCAGACTTGAGAAGTGTTTGGTTTTTTTCTATTGGAGAGGGAAAGAATAATGCAATCCTGTCTCCTTAGTGTGTTTTTCGATCACTATATACCAAGAGCTCCTTTGTGATAGTTATATCACGTTAAATAGTGGTCCTCAATAGAGGGGGAGGAAAGTTGGAAAGAGGTGTGAGCCACTACAGGCTAATCCCTGGGGCATGTTTTCACACATGTGATCCCCCTGTGAGGTGATGAAGGGTGGGATGGAAAGATTGAGCTTGAAAATATTCCCCAGATATTTTTTAAAAAATGTTTATGCTTACCTTTGAGAGACAGAGAGACAGAGCATGAGTGGGGGAGAGGCAAAGAGAGGGAGACACAGAATCCGAAGCAGACTCCAGGCTCTGAGCTGTCAGCACAGAGCCTGACACGGGGCTCGAACTCACGGACCACAAGATCATGACGTGAGCCTAAGTCAGTGGCTTAACCACCCAGGCGCCCCATCCCCAGATATTTTTTGACACCACTAACCCTCAGAGGTCATGAACAACCACGTTGACTTACTTACTGTATTAACTAACCTCCTTCCATTTCTCTCTTCATTTCCCCTTCCTTCCCTCCCTTCCTTCCATGCTTTTGTCAAGAAGGGTCCATCATATACCTAGAGTGAATATTCAGAAGAGCCTTTCAATAGTCTGCAAATAACCATCAATCTAGATGCTACAAGTAAAAAAATAAAGAATATCTGCCTTCACAAAGTTTTCTATTTGAAGGGAACCCACACACACACACACACACAGAAACACACACACAATTATTTCAGTATCTCCTGCTCTGTGGCAGGCCCCTGCTGCCGTGCTTTCTGGCAGATTTTACCTTTCAGAAATTACAATTTTGTGTGCACGAATGCACTGTATTTTTCCTTGTTACTTTGGATTTATCTTTGTAAAAAGGCCCCTCCACCCATCTCTAGATAATATATATAGGGGAGACTTACAGATTCATGGGCTCAGTCATCCATGCGGGTTAATCCATATATGAGTTTTTAGGGGAAAAATTAACCCCTTTCTGCAATTTCAAAATGTTACAATCTAGGTGTTATGTTTATAATCTATTTTTCCTCGGGCAGTAAATCCAATCAAATACTGAACACACAAGGAACAAATTTCAGCTTAGGAAATAAACTAAAAGTGCTTTAGAAAGAGAAAGAAAGAAAGAAAGAAAGAAAGAAAGAAAGAAAGAAAGAAGAAGGAAAGAAAGAAAGAAAAGAAAAGGAAAGAAAGAAAAGAAAGAAAAAGAAAAGAAAGAAGGAAAGAAAGAAAGAAAAGAAAGAAAAAGAAAAGAAAGAAGGAAAAAAAGAGAAAAGAAAGAAAGAAAAAGAAAAGAAAGAAAAAGAAAGAAAGAAAGAAAAGAAAAGAAAGAGAGAGAGAGAAAGAAAAGAAAAGAAAGAGAAAATAACTAAGTTGAACTGCACACCAGAGAAGAACAGGGTAGGTGCACGTGAGTGTTACACACAGGATTTTTACTGCTGTATCCTTGTGCTTTCCTATCAACTAATGAAATCTAGTCAACTGAATAAAAGCCAAAGGAAACCACAGGAGAAACACATCAGCCACTCTCCTGCTTTCTTACCTCAAAGGACCACTGCCCTTGCTCTCGATTTCCATCCACTCAAGCGTGTTCTGATTTCATCCATCGTTTATCGTGAATTTGTCGTCTCTGCTTTCAATCAATATTCATCCTAAGGATGCTTTACGTGGGTCTCTGTCTCTTCCTCTTAATTATCATACTTTCTTCCTCTGGCTCCCCCTTAAACAGTTTCATCTGATAAAAAAGCTAGACTAGAAGCGCATCGAAAAGAGAGGGAGGCTCGGGGGCGCCTGGGCAGCTCAGTCAGGGAAGCGTCCAACTCTTGATCTCGGCTCAGGTCATGATCTCACAGCTTGTGGGTTTGAGCCTTGCATCAGGCTCTGTGCTGATAGCGAGGAGCCTGCTTGGGATTCTTGCTCTCCCTGTCTCTCTCTCTTCCCCTTCCCTGCTTGTGTTCTATCCATACATACATACACACATACATACGTAAGTAAGTAAACTTAAAAAAAGAGAGCAGGAGGTTCCGGATTTATGCAATAGTTGGCAACATCGTCCGGCAGCGCCTTCTCCCCGCACCTGTCAGCGAGAGCAGAGGACGCTTCCTAATCACATCATGTGGTGTTGGGCCAGCTCACGTTTTTTTGGCCTGATGGAATGTTAGTAAATGTGATGTGAGCTGAGGCCCTAAGATGCTGTGCAGCATGGCTTTGCTCTTGGGCTACCGTGATTTAAAATGGGGAAAACCCACGCCAGGGAGCTGACGCACCTCTGGCTGGGACCCAGGAACAGCTCGTGGAGAGAACACCTGATCCAGGTATAGCTGGAACCAAGTGTGGGAAACCAGCGACCTGAGCTCCGGCTAGCCAGCCACGCACTTCTTCCATCAGCCAAATGACACCTATCTGCATAGTCAGGCACAGGAGAAGGGCTTCCATTTATCTGCCGCTGAGCCTGGAGACACTTCGTGGAGAGATGCTTGTGTGGCAGTCTCTGGCTACTACACCGTGAAATGCAACAGAGGTGTCCACGCTGCAGAAACCTTTCCCCGGTCTAGGTCTGTGGGAAGCAACAGCCACTCTCCTTGACCTCAGGAATGTCTGTATTCTTTTCTTCACCTCCTACTTGTCAGACCTGAAGCCAAAAAAAAGGGAGGGAGTCGGGAGGGGAGAGGAGCATATGACTTACCGGTTGGCTCACGATCTACTGCAAATTGGCAAAGGAAGGAACGCCCTCTGGATGGCAAGAGTGGAGAAAGCCATGCAGAAACTAGGCTGATGGAAGCGAGACATTCCTCACAGATCCTGGGTTGCCACACTGCTCCTACAGGTGATCCAGCAGGAAGCAGTAACCATAAAATTCTCTCACACCAAGCCCTGATCAAGGAGCGGTGACCGCCACACAAGAAGACACACAGCCATTGGCGGACCTCTTCGTATTAACGTTAACGTTACTCCGTTTAACGGTTCTGAAAAGTTACTGTAGTAAAGAAATGTGCTAGCGTTGACCAATTCTACATTTATTTTACCATTTGGTTCACAGCACTGGGATTCTTTAAGCAGTTATTAAAACCCCTTGAAACAATGTTTTGGGAATCTACACTATAATTAAGACTATATCAGATTTATATATAGAAAGCAACAGTACCTCGCATTTTTAAGCAACATTTAAATAATGGTTATCATCTTTCATGTTTTCTTAAGATACGAAGTATGGCAAGCATTCTGAAGAGGAACTTCTCAATAGTCTGTACGTAACCATCAATCAACAGGATCTAATTGACATCTGTTGAATATTCCACCCAACGACAGCAGATAACATATTCTTTACAAGCATGTGTGGAACATTCACCAAGATTGATCATATTCTGGTTTATTAAACAAATCTCAACACATTTAAATTCTTTTAATTCCTATTAAGTCACAGAGTATGTTCCCTGACCGTAAGGGAATGAAACCGGAAATCGATAATAGAAAGACAACTTGAAAACCCCCCAAAGACTTGGAAATTAAACATACATTTTAAGATAGGCCATCGGTCAAAAAGAAAGCCTGAAAGAAAACACAACAATATATAAAACTGAACAGGAATGAAAATGCGAAAGCCTGTGAATTTGTACTTTTCCTCTTTGTTTCCATTAGGAAGTTTAGGCTTGTCAGTGGGAGGTCCTACTTAATTTAATGTAAAAATAATAATGAGATGTAGTCATTGCCCTGGGTTTTTATGCATATTTTTCATTTAATCGCCTGGTGTATTTCTTATTTCTGTCTCTGTTCTGTCTTGATTGTGGGCACCTTGTATCTGTCTTAACAGCTAATAAATAAATTTAAAAATAGAGAGGCTTAGGACCACGGATTAAGTATTAAATGGCACTTTCAGGGAATTTTGTGTAATCATAGAGCTAATGCCTGAGTCTGTCCTGAAACGAATCCAGCAAATGATGATAAATTGCGTTTGAACATTTCAATTCATGAGAAGCGTGTTGCTGGCTGAGGCAGTCTATTAGCTTTCCAGAACAGTTTTGATTGTTTCAAAGTTCTTTTAATTAACCTGAAACCTATTTCGATTTCATTCCTACCACTTGGTGCTTCCTTAGTTTGACTTCCCGGATTGGGGGAAAATCCTAGTCCGGCTACGTGCGTTCTTACCACTAATTTCTCTGCAGGTTTTGTAATTCCCTCTGAATCTTAGCTTCCTGATTCCAGTCTCAATGCTGGCCACATTCGCTTAGGGCCTCCTGCTCTGTCAGGACTAGGAAACTATTTCTTCTGTTGAGTTCCTCATTCAAAGGAGTATCTACCTATCCCTTCACCCTTCTTTTGAGTCAGCGTAAGAGACTCATTCACTAGCATGCTTCTGGCATCTTTCTGCAGATAGCCATTCTTCCCCTAGCTTCTCAACCCCTACCCACTGACAAAAGAGATGGGGAAGGGGGGACGGGGTGATCGCCATCCGTGTTCATGGAAAATGTTGGAACTCTTTACTTTGCATTTATCATTACTTCATCACGAAAACTGTCAGTACCGCCCTCGTGTTTTCTCTCCCCAATCTACCCTGTTCCCTGCCTTATATATCATGGCATTTTGATAAGTAATTTAACACTCTTGACTGGAAGTGTCTTTAGAAATGCCTTCAAACACAAAATCTGTGGGCCAAGAAATCAAAATGTAACAGAATAAAGGCTGAACTGTATTTTAAATTGAATCCTGGAATCAGTAACTACTGAGGACCACATCATGGTCCAAGTGCCCCGGGGTTTATAGCGGATAAAGGCAAGCCAGGTCTGAAAGACTTTTTGTGAACAGTGAAGAGATAAATTATGCCACTTGCTAATTCTGTGCACAGAGCTTTCAAAAAGTCCCTCAAGTAAACACAGAAAGTAGCTAGGAGGGAAATAAACTGAATGTGGGAGAGATGATGAGCTAATTACATAATTATTACAATATATTAAAGTAAGCAGCCAGCAAATCTAAAGGGGATAGACTCATCATCTGAATGCAACTTCTCATTGGATGCTACCAACACAATAAAAGAGAGTGAGTCCTGCTGTATCAGGAAACGAAATATTTCATGCTTCATTGCTGGTCTCATTTAAATACGTTCCTCTGAATAATGTTAAATCTCAGAGGGGAAATATGATATTTCGTCGCTACTCGCCAAAACTCTCCCCGTTTTCAGTATAAAGACAGGGAGCATATTTTTCTCAGACCCATCCTCTTAGGTTCAAGAAAAAGAAAAAAAGATTAAAAAAATAGCAGATGATCTGGTCGGTATGAGAATGAGAAGTGCCTTCAAAATCAAGCGCATTTGGTGCCTCAGACTAACTGCGTTTTCATTAATGTGAACGATACGAGCGGGGTTGTTAACATTTTAGTATGCTGGCTCACACATTAGAATCTTCCTCACGATGTGGTCTGGTTTCCTCGTTTTCATTAAATCGCTGCCTCTCGGCAGGAACCCAGACAAACGGGGGTGCCTGCATCACTCCCCGTGACTTTCTGCAGGAAGCTTCCGTCCAGGGCCGCATAATCGTGAATAAGCCCTTTGGAAGAAATGTGAACGCTTCCATTGTGTTGAAACGAGGAAAGAGGCCAATGTTTGGGAGTAGGTCGCTACCGTTTTCCCAAATTATGGAAGGGAAAATGCATGGGGCCAATTATAAGCCCAGCTGCACCTTTTTAATCTAAATATATGGAGAGTTAAGGGTTCAGTTTTCTTAGCCTTGAGTAAAATTACAGCTCTAAGAAGGTGACAATTAAAGAGATTTTTTTTAACTTTATAAAAATAATATATCACGAGTGGTGTGAAACACCAGAAACACAACCACCTTTCACCCAAGTCTTGAATGAAAGAAGTCTTGCAAGTGAGCGGAACTAAAATGCTTCCCGCAATGTCCGTTCCCCACTTGAATCCAGCAAGGGCTCCATGGTGTTCGTCTCCACTCACTCCCTATTCTCCAACAAGTTTGTCTCTACTAGGCCCAAACCCCAGACCTCTGGGCCAGCTGGGTGGGACCGTGGGGGCTGTCCATGGAATATGTCGCCTTTAGTATTGAGCCAATGGTCAGGCTCGCATGGTTCTGGATTAGAATGTCCTCTCCCCCATCTCTGTTCCTCCTGCAGCCGCACCCCCTTTCTGATTTCAGGTCTAAACTCATTTTACAAGGTTCCATTGCTCCCAGGCACGTTGAATTCTAGCTCCTTAGTGACCCCGTGTTCAATCACACAACCAGGTCTGCGTGTGCTATTTCCGACGTGCACTGACTGGGCCTCCCCCCTGCACAGATCCGGGGTGGGGGGAGGGGTCATTCACGTGAAACTCAAACTGTCACCCTGCCGATTATGCTATGTGCATCTCTGAAACTCAGTTTCTCAGTGCCCTTAAAGTCAAGATTATAAAAGCGGTTTTAACCTCCTCTTAGAATTTTATGAGGCTTCTATGTGGCTGAAGTGCTTTGTAAACTATTAAATGCTACCACAGTGTGAGTTTTTGTCATTGAAACTGTGTACGTGGTTTGTCTCTTCTACAAATTAAAAGTTACTGATGGGGAAGAACCATACTTTATACTCCATCGACTTCACAGAAGTTTAATAGTCACACAACACACTGCAGATTGTAGGTGCTTAATAATACTGCTTACACAAAATGCTAGTTCACATGTTATGCACATCTTCCTCAAACGGTTTAAAGCACTAACTAAATCTATTGCCTCGATACCTGGGATATACTAGTACCTTCCAGAAAATTCTGAATCCTTCTGTGGCTCCAGTCATGGATTCCATCCTCAAGAACCACAGCAACTACCCGGAGCACCGGGTCTAAGGCGATTTTATGCAATAGCAGAGCTCTGGACAAGGAGCTCCATGCAAGGTTGGTATTCAACAGTCAACATGACTCTACTGGTTGGTAACCTTCTGGATCATGACACATCACAGAGAGAGTGCACAACGATGAGGCACAAGAATCAAAGAAGCCGAGTGAGGGTAAAAACCATATGTCTTAGGCTTTCAAGAGGGAAAGAGTTACCGAGTAGAATTGAATGCTCACAGATGCTATAGAGACCGGGTGCAGTATGCAATTGGAATAGCTCTTTAAATATCTTTTAAAGTAAACAAAGCAGCCTTATGAATAATACATGACGGTTTGGCTGAATGCCTAGTGATTGCAGAGCCCCTTTGGGGACAGTGGGTTGAGAGTCTGCATTTATTAAAACCTACAATAACAATAATAACAATAATGAGTCTTAACTCTTGTTTTTCTTCCTTGTCTTTGCTTCAGAGATGCAGAACGCTCAGATGCCCCGATAAATAAATGATGACAGACAACCTTCGAAAATTGCACCTGTTTTAGGGTTCAGAACCTTTCCCGGTTCGTTAGCAGGACTCTCCGATTTGCCCGCCTCAGTTAGGGTTCCCGTCATCCTTTATTCCCTCTAAAGACAGGTTTCCAAGATACAGGTGTCTGAACCAGGTCTCCCTACTTCTCCCAAAGCCAGTTACAAGATTTGGTCGTTAATCCCTCCTCAACTTCCCTTGACTTTCCCCAAGCCCCACCTCCTCTCTCACTAATCCTTCCGTTCCTGTGTGCCTTAGTATTTTTATAGCATTTTGTGGCTTTTAAAGACATTTTGTAGCCATTATCCCTTAAGAGCCTGGATCAACCCTGCAAGATGGTCTAGATAAATACAGCAGGTGAGAAAATTGCCTTACGGAAAAATTACGTAATTTGCTTGGCAATTCACCAGCGTTTTCTATTAAGCGCATTTTCCCAGTTTTAAAGATCACGGTTCTGAACTTTTCTTTCTGTGCGAGCTGTCTTGGACCCACACCGTATCTGCTATCCACTTGGGGCTCCCGCTCATGGCTGATGACACCCCTTCCTTTATTGAGAATATAGTACTCAGTAGAATCACCCCGCTTTTCACCGACTCGCAAACACGCCCGCTGGCACAAGCACCTTCTCCTGTTTATCCCTGTAGAGTGCTTTTTTTTTTTTTTTTTTTGCCTCAGTGGAGAAGGACTCCCCTGGCCCCTGACTCACACACAGCTTGTGTTCCCCAAGGCTTAAGGCTTTTCCCTTGACGCCATGGCCAAATCCTAAGAGAGTTAAGAGTTGAGGGTTGAGAGACCAAAGAGGAAGCTGTTGGTAACAGGTTGAAAGCTTTTGGGGGCCGCATAGAACTAGAGAGGCAGAAGCTATAATTCAGAGCCATTGAAAGGGGAGGGGCTTTGTCAGCTCCATCAGCTTTTTGTTGAGACCTCTAACTAGCTTTTCCTTGGGAGCAATGACCAACTGAAAATAGGCCCGCGTTCACAAAGTCTGAAAGTCGGACTCCAAATGTCTCAATTTCTCCTAGCTGAAGGAAAACTGAATCCAATATGAGGGAAAATAACAATACGCTAAGATACAGGAAGACGGAAAAAGAAAGCTCACTATTCCCGTATGAAACATTTGTGGGCACAGAAATGAATAGCCTGCAGATGGTCATTTGTATGTGGATTTAACAAGGTCACCGGACACAAGTATAAGGTAGAACTCAGCCATAAAATGGCAGCAAGCCAATCAATTTCAAACTAACAAAAGACACAAATTTAAATAAGTAAATGTAAATGAAACTGATTGAAAAATTCATACCATCAGTAGCTTCACAAGAATCCGCAAAGCACAATAAATCTACAATTGATGTACATAACTTTACTCTGAAATTTATGAAACGTTACTGAGAATAAGTGAAGTCTTAAATATATGAAGCGAGGTAGCATTTTTATGCACAGAAGATTCAACGTTCTAAAGAAGTCATTGCTCCCCAATTGACCTATAGTTACAAAGCAACCCTAAATAAAATTCCAGGTGATTCTGGCGGAGGGGGGGGGGAGCGGGGCAAATGTGGAAATTGACAAGCAGATTCTAATATTTTTTTTTTTATGGGAAGGCCAATGTCCAAGATAAGAAGAGTAAAATTAGAGGTCTTTCACTACAGAAGTGGAGACTGACACAACACAAGTCATTAAGAGAGAAACACATGTATGGATGAATGCAAGAGACAGACGGAGGAAGTTAGACACAGTCACACACTTAATGTGACCTTCTGGCTTGTAATGATAGAGACCAGAGAGCAGGTAGAAAGACCAGCTTACCGAGCAAGATTTGAGAAGGCCCTTTGCAAACGGAAGAGTACTCAGCTTCACAACTCATCAGGAAATACAATTTAAAACTCCTACAAGAAAGCCCTATATATCTATTAGAATCACTGACATGGAAAAAAGGACAGATATTGACAAGTGTTAGCAACAATGCAAATCGGTTGAAATCCTCATACCCTGTGAATAGAAATGCAAAGAGGTACAACTACTTGGGAAATAAAATTGGGCCATTAAAGCAGGATGTGCAAACTTTTGACTCTATCACACCATGATATTTAATCAGGAGAAAGGAAAACAGTGTTCACAAAAAAAAAAAAAAGACGTTACAGAATATTAAAGCATCTTACCCATCACTGAACAAACCCAGGAATAACCTAGCGCGTATCAAAGTGGAAGGCACAAATAAAAGATAATACACTGAAAGAAATGTAATACTATATAGCAAGGAAAGCGAACCAAGTATTATATCGGATGATCTGCAAAAGTTTCACAAATGTAAGAAGGAGTGAGAGAAGCCAGGCAGACATAACCCCATACGGCACGATTTCATTTATAGAAAGGTTGATACTATGCAAAACTAAGTGACGGTGGTAGAAATCTGGAAATTAGCTTTCCTTCATAAGGGGTGGTGACTAGGAAGAAACCAAAGAGATGTTTCTGGGTTTTTGCACCTATGGAGAGCTGGTGGCAGAAATGTTTTAGCTCTGTTAGAGATTATCTACCAGTGCGAGTATCATTGGTGCATTTTTCTGTATGTACATTACGCTTCAATAAAAATCACGTAAAAACACAAGCTCTATTCTCTCTCATGAAAAAATATAGAATTCTTCCTTGGCATCTCCTGACCTTTTAGTACTATATCACCTCCTTTTATCCCTGCCCAGCCAGACTTCTAAAAATTACCACCCCTGCAGTTGGTTTTCATGTCCTCACCTCCCGTTTTACTCCAATCCACTCGTACATCCCACCCCCCCACCCCCGCCAAGTTCACAAAGAGTGCGCTTTCATAACATTTTGGTAGTATTTTCTAATTTAAAATGTATATCTTAAAATCGATACTTTAACTTATCCGATTATTTCCTAAATTCTGGAAAGCCCACAAATGTCTCACAACAATTTAAACAGTTGCGCTCTCTTTGGATCTTTGGGTTGATGTTGCCTTGTGTTTTATTCTACAGATGTTGTAAATGTTTCCATTTAGACATCGTTATTGTTGTCTGTTTAGATGGTTAACAGTCTGTAATATTCACCCACAAGTTTCCTTTTCCCAGGGTTCATTTCTTCCTGAATTTTATATGTGATGCTCAGCAGTTTTACTGTGATACACCTCCATGTGGCTTTGCTCCTCTTCATTCTGTGTGGCTTTAGATGCATTTCGTCACCATTGGAAAATCCCAGTTATTAGATACTCTGTGTCTGGCTTTGTTTTATTCTAGTTTGCAGCCTCTTGTTGCATGTGTATGAAACCGTTTAACCAGGTCACATGCAGTTCTTACGCTTTCTACTATTCTCATTTTTGCCTTATGTTTCCTTTAATTTGCATCGTTAAACACGAATATGTAATTTGTAAATTTCCTATGGGTCTGTCTTTTGGTTTACTAATTTTGTTTAAAATTAAGTCCAGGCTACTGTTAAGATCATCTGATGAGTTCCCAACTTAAACATTTTATTATTTAGTTCTGCAGTGTTTTTTGACCCTTTTTTTATAAATTCCAACTCCTTGTTAAATTCTATTCTTGATCTATTTTCTATACGCATCTCTCTATTCTAACCAATTTGCATTGGCTGTTTTAAAGTCATTGCCTGCATCATCTGACTTTTTGAAACTCAAGGTAAGCAATTTTCTGAAAAATTTCACTAATTTCCAAAAAAAAAATTACTTTCATAATTTTTTTTTTCTTCAGAGCAATATGAAAAAATGAACTGCTTGTGCAATGAAGCTTTTTTGAAAATTGTGATTCATTGTGTCCCACAGTTTGAGTGGGAGAACAGAAGCTTACAATTGAATAACACACGAGGGGACCCAAAGAGATAAGCCTTTTAAAACCGAGTTGCTTTATTTTGAAAACTTTATTTTGAAATGCCGTCTTCCATTTACCCTTTGCTAAGTACTAACAAAAGCTAATGTTTGAATTCCACTTTACTTATCTGAAAGTACCATTTGGGGAAGAAAAGAAAGACTCTACCCAAATGCTCTTTATTTCACCTACTCCCAAATCTTGATGTTTCCTTTTCCCGAGGAAGATCCAGCATCCTACCATGAGAACGACTACTGGCATTGCCCTTTCTGTCACTGGTCTGCCTGGACAGGCGAATAAACAGAGTCAGACAATTTTTATGGACACTGGGGACAGCCAGAGGATCTATGTGACTGCTGAGAACATGTCCTTGCTCAGTGATGACACCTTACTGAATGACAACAAGATTCCTAGGGCCAGCCTGGGACATTATGCCGGCAGGACTGATGACCATATTGAATAACCGCCAGCAAAGACAGTAAGAAATGTCATTCCATCACTTCGGGGCTGCCCTAGGCATCGCCATTTGGTTTGTCTTTGGTGGCTTCTCCCTTCTGCTTATCTATCATGGATACTTATTTCAAATTCCCCCGTCTTTATATCGTCTATGAAGTACCTAGTTACCAAATGTCTCATTATAAACAGTGATGCGTGTGTTCAAATTTAATCTCCTCTAAAGGGCCACCGATTGGGGTTTTGAAAGGCTCTAATCAGAAATCACCTGTATCAGAATGGTATTTAGTATTTACAGCCCATTGGGCAAGGTCAGAATTGCTGTAAGTGCTATCTGAAATAAATGATATTGGAAAAATGAAAATGTTAAAGATAGTAAAAGTGGGCAAGAATCTATTAATACTTTACAGATCCAATACGTGATTGGGGTTTAAGTCTCCAGCAAAGCAATCAAAAAGTTGTCACACAAGGCTCACAGCCCAGGGCCCTCTTCTTACATTTCTTCCTTCGCAGAGGTCGCCGTACTCTGACAGAGAAGACAGAAAGTCGCTGTGGGCTTCTAAGCTATTGTTTCATGCATAGTAATAGTTGGAGAAAGCTAGGTGAGAGAGTGAGACTTTAAATGCTCTGTGACTCTTTAATTTGCTTGATGTTGTGCATTTTTGTTGTTTGGCAGAGTTTGGTCTAAAACTTGCTTTCATTATAAGTAACATCTAAACATGAGGTTGTAAGAGAGGGGATTTAGACTCTCATTCACTTGTAACTGCCAGAATCTAGAATTATATATTAAAACAACTATCATTTTTTTGACCCATTTTTGGATGAGTTTGTAAGTTTCATCAAGGTACCCATTAATGAACACCTGAACTGTGTCACATGATATAGATGCTTATTTCCTTCTAAACTCGAAGGCAGCTTTATCTTCCAGTGTTTATTACTTTTGTCATAGAAATGTACATTATTGTTCATTTGTTAATGGAATATTTTACTTAGTAATGTAACTCAGATAAGGATTTCAAAGTATGTAAAAATTATAAAATCATCGCTCAATAAATGGGGCTCGCCATGAAATCGTTAACTCGAATCGTATCCCCATCTTCGGATTTCCCAAATTATTAAAGGTCTGATTTTACAGTAAAGATAATATGGAAAAAGAATACATAAGTATGTTATTAAAAAATAAGAAAAGCTGATTTGAATGCATTGTGAAGTTGAAGTATAATAAAAATGATTAAATTATCACATTACCCCTCTCTTTAAATAACTAAATGGTACATTAACAGAAAATGTGCTCTAATCACTACTTAGAAAGATTGGTTTAGCCCTAGGAAGGTAAATTTAACTCTTTGCTGGAGAGTATTCAAAAGCATTTATGTTCTGATTCAGCCTCTACGAAGCTTGGAAATTATCACTTCCATACTCACAACGAAAAAGCTGTAACTAAAAATCAACAACCCTTCTTAGCTCTATCCATCAGAGAACTGAGGTCACTGGAAAAACTGCTTCCTCCCAAGGCGGAGAGGCAGACGGACAGAGAATCACAGATTACAGAAGCAGAAGTCCAGAGGCAGGAAGTGCACTGGGGCCAGAACCTGGGGAATACAGTGAAACAGGACGCATGGCTCAGGCCTTACTTAAGAAGTCTCCACGGAAACAGGGGCGCCTGGGTGGCGCAGTCGGTTAAGCGTCCGACTTCAGCCAGGTCGTGATCTCGCGGTTCGTGAGTTCGAGCCCCGCGTGGGGCTCTGGGCTGATGGCTCAGAGCCTGGAGCCTGTTTCCTATTCTGTGTCTCCCTCTCTCTCTGCCCCTCCCCCGTTCATGCTCTGTCTCTCTCTGTCCCAAAAATAAATAAACGTTGAAAAAAAAAAAAAAGTCTCCACGGAAACCCGAAGATAACACAAGAGGCAAACACAAGGGAATTTTAGCCTAAAACACTAGAGTGAACAGTGAACACAATCTAAGGAACAGCTAGATAAACACAAAACCTCACCCCAAAAGGCCTACTAGTTCCTTCCATCCCGCCATCATGTCTGGCTTTCAACAAAACACACCAAGGCATATTGAAAGACAAATCTTTAAATGACTTAAAGAGGCTGAGGACACCTCACAAGCAGAATCAGATATGGCAGAGATTTTGGAATCATCAGACCAGAAATTTAAAACAATTATGATTGATACGCTAAGGGCTCTAAAGGAAAAGTGAACAACATGTAAAAAGAGGGGGGAGGGTGTAAGCAGAAAGACAGGAATTATAGGAAAGAATCAAAAAGAGTTAAGATGTGTTGTGACAGACCATGAAGAATGCCTTTGAGAGATTCACTAATAGACTGGACACAGCCTAGGAAAGAACTGGTGAGCTCGAAGACAGGTCAAGAGAGAAACTTCCAAAATTAAAACGTAAATAGAAAATAACTTAAAAGATGGAGCAGAATATCTAAGAACTGTGAGACAATTACAAAAGTACGACATATGCGGAATGTGAATACCATAAAAATAAAGGAACAGAAGAAATACTTGAACTATTCATGATTAAGAATTATTCAAAATTAGTGACAGACACCAAAGGACACATCCAGAAAACTCAGAGAATGCCAATTAGAATGCATACATTTAAAAATGTACACCAAGGTCAGGGCGCCTGGGTGGCTGTTGGTTAAGAGTCTGACTTCAGCTAGGGTCATGATCTCACAGTTCGTGAGTTCGAGACCTGCGTGGGGCTCTCTGCTGTCAGTGCAGAGCCTACTTTAGATTCTCTGTCCCCATCCTTCTCTGGCCCTCCCCTCTTTTCTCTCTCTCTCTCTCTCTTTCTCTTAAAAATAAGTAAACAGTAAAAAATAATAGATAAATAAATCAAAATGTACTCCTAGGTATATCATATATAAACTGCAGGAAAAAAAGTATTGAAAGAATCCAGAGGATTCTTCAGACTTCAGGCAAGCAAAAAGAGAGTGAAATAAAATATTTAGGGTTGAAAGGTAGAATCACCAATCTAGAATTGTGCGTCTGGTGATATCATTCCTCAAAAGTGAAGGAGAAATAAAATCTCTCTCAGAAAAACAAAAATGAGGGTATTTGTTGTTAATACACCTGCCTTGTTAGAAATGTTTAAAAAGTTTTTCAGACAGAAGGAGTAGAATATACATCAGAAAAATCAGATCTACATAAGGAAAGAAAGAGCATTGGAGAATAAGTGTTAAAAGGTAAAACAAAATATTTCATTTTTCTTATTCTTACATTTATCTAATGCCTCTCTGTTCAACATAATAGTAGGAAATCTTTTCATTTGTTTATTTCTTACATCTATTGATATGATTGCATTATTTTTGTTCTTTGTTAAGAGACAGAATGACATATACTGATTTTCACATGTTCTATCTACCTTGCATTCTTGGAGTCATGGGGTAGAATCCATTTTATATGTTGTTGGATTCAGTGCGGTGGCAGTATGTTGACGATATTTGTGATTCCTAAGGTATGTCTGTAATTTCTCATGATGTCTGGTTTTGATATGACAGTAATAAATAAATTGAATTCCTTCCTTAATAGTTTCTTGAAGTGTTTTTAGAAGATTAATGCTAATTTTTTTTTCAATAACTCAGTAGAATTCACCAGTGAAGCCAGCTAGATCTGGACTTCAAAAGTCTGTGTGTGTGTGTGTGTGTGTGTGTGTGTGTGTGTGTGTGAGAGAGAGAGAGAGAGAGAGAGAGAGGCGGAGGGAGGGAGAGAGAGAAGATTTTAAATGTTAATCAGTTTCTCTTCTTTTTAAAAGCCTATTGAAAATTTTTACTTCTTTTATTAAGTTTATTTATTTATTTTGAGAGAGAGAGAGAACACATGAGCAGTGGAGGGGCAGAGGGAGAGGGAGAGAGAATCCCAAGCAGGCTCTGTGCCGTCAGTATAGAATCTGATGCAGGGTTCAATCCTATGAACCATGAGATCATGACCTGAACAAAAATCCAGAGTCATGTGTCTGACTGAGCCACTCGGGCACCCCCAAAATTTTCTACTTCTTTTTGAGTCCTTCTCAGTTGTTTGTTTCTTTCTAGGAATATGTCCATTTCTGTGAGGTTATCTAATTTTTTGGTGAACAGGTAAAAGATAAATTCTTAACATCTTGTAGGTATTACCCTGTAATATTATTATTCATAATATTACCTTATAGATCTTTTTATTTCTAAGATTGATGGTATTTACCACTTTTCTTCCTTGATTTTAGTGATTTGAGCTTTTCTCCTTCGAGATGCAAATGTTTATCAATTTTACGGGTCTTTTCAAAGAACCAACTCTTGGGTTCATTGGTTTTCTTTACTGTTTTCTATGTCCAATTGCATGTATTTCCACTGTTATTATTTCCTTCCTTCTGTTTTTATTGGGGGATTAGCTTTCTTATTTCTTCAGATACAAAGTTAGGTTATTGGTTTAAGATTTTTCTTATTTTTCAACGGAGATATTTGTGGCCACATAAACCCTACTTTTGCTGAACTCTGTACGTTTTGGAATTTTGTGTTTTCATCTTTATTCACATAAAGATATTTTCTGATTTCCCTTGTGATTTTGTCCTTGATCAACTTACTATTTAGGAATGGGTCCTTTGGGGTCTACATGTTGCGAATTTCCAAAATTTCCTTGTGTTTTTGATACCTAATTTCCTTCCATAGTGGCCAGAGAACATACTTTGTATGTGTAACCCTTTTAAATTGGTTTTGATTGGTTTTTTGCATTAATATATGATTTATCCTGGAAAATGTTCACTGTGCACTTGAAAAGAAGGTGTAATCCTTTATTTGGGGATTGAATATTCTATAGTTCTTAAAAATGTGATGTTTATTTATTTTTGAGAGAGAGAGAGAGACAGAGCATGAGTGGCAGAGGGGCAGAGGGAGAGGGGAACACAGAATCCGAAGCGGGCTCCAGGCACTGAGCTGTCAGCACAGCGCCCAAGGTGGGGCTCAAACTCACGGACTGGGAGATCATGACTTCAGCTGAAGTCAGACGCTTAACTGACTGAACCACCCAGGTGCCCCAAATATTCTATAGTCTAATGGTTTACAGCATTGTTCATGTCATCTATTTCTGTGTTGGTCTTTCTATCCGTTACTAAAAGGAAAAAATTGACGTCTCTAGCAGTTACTGTTGATGAGTTGATTCTCTCTTCAATTCTGTCAGGATTTTTCCCTGCATTTTGGGTCTCTGTTGTTAGGTACATGCATGTTTTTAAATGCTACATCATGGATGGCTTGACCCTTTTTTGTTTGCAAAATATCCTTCTTTGTTTCTAACGATATTTTTTTTCTTAAAGTCTATTTTGTGTGATATACATGCGTGTATGTGTCATTGAATTTAGACTGTGTCTCTTGCAGATAGCACATCCTGAAATATTTTCTTTCAAATCCATTCTGACAACCTCTGCCTACTGATTGAGTGTTTAATCCATTTATGTACACCAGACTTACCAATAATACTGGCTTTATGAATTCTATTATGCTATTTGTTTTCTTTATGTCTGTTTTTTCCTTTCTTCTTCCTTCTTTCTTCTGTGAAAGAAAGATATTTTCTGTTGCATTATTTTTACTCCTTATCAATTCTTTTACTACATTTTTGAGGATTTTCTAATGTTGTCCTGCAGATTATAAATACTATCTTAATTTAAAACAACATATTTTGGAGCGCCTGGGTGGCACAGTCGGTTAAGCGTCCGACTTCAGCCAGGTCACGATCTCGCGGTCCGTGAGTTCGAGCCCCGCGTCGGGCTCTGGGCTGATGGCTCAGAGCCTGGAGCCTGTTTCCGATTCTGTGTCTCCCTCTCTCTCTGCCCCTCCCCCGTTCATGCTCTGTCTCTCTCTGTCCCAAAAATAAAAATAAACGCTGGAAAAAAAAAAATTTAAAAATAAATAAATAAATAAAAAATAAAACAACATATTTTGGGGGCACCTGGGTGGCTCGCTTGGTTAAGTGTCCCACTTCGGCCCGGGTCACGATCTCATGGCTGTGAGTTCAAGCCCTGTGTTGGGCTCTGTGTTGACAGCTCAGAGCCTGGACCTTGCTCCAGATTCTTTGTCCCTGCCCCTCTCTGTCCCTCTGCACTCACACTCTGGCTCTCTCTCTCTCTCTCTTTGTCAAAAATAAATAAATATTAAAAAAAAATTTAAACATGTTGTTGTTTGTTTGTTTGTTTGTTTTGCCAGCTCAAAACTACTCTTGTATTCTTATATGTATATTTTTAATGTTTATTTTTTTGGGGGGTGCGAGAGAGAGACAGAGAGTGAGCAGGGGAGGGGCAGAGAAAGAGGGAGACACAGAAACTGAAGCTAGCTCTATGCTCTGAGCTGTCAGCACAGAGCCTGATGCAGGTCTCGAACCCACAAACCATGAGATCATTACCTGAGCCATAGTCTGGAGCTTAACCGACTGAGCCACCCAGGTGCCCCTCTTAAATGTATTTTTGATTTCAGTTATTGTATTGCTTCAACTACAGAATTACTACTTGATTTTTTTTTTTTACAATTTCGATCTCTTTTCTCTATTTACTGTGGTATCACGGTTATACTTCTCTTTACTTCTTTACAAAATAATTGTTTTGAAAATATTTAAAATACATGATTTAAAAATTGTGTATAATAAATCCTGTGCTTGGTCTTCTTCGGGGACGGTTTCCATTAATTTTTTTTTCTTTGTGTATGGACCCTACTTCCTTGTTTCTTTGCATTTTTTATACCCTTTTTCAAAAGCTGGACTTTTGACGTCCTGTGGCAACTCTAGGAATCACATTCTTACCCACCCCCCAGGGTTTGTTTTTGTTGATGTTTGTATTTTGTCTTATTGCTATATTTTAAAACTGATTCTGGAATATGCATTGTTTGTCGCTGGAGTGTTCACTCGACTTAGTGGTCAGCAGATTGGACACAGGTTTCCTTCTATGCCTGGAATCAGCTTTTGTTGAGGGGTTCTGTGTACATGTTGGAGTTCATTTTCCATTTTCAGGCACGTAGTTTACATTTCTTCCTCAGCATTCACTTCTTCCTTGCACAGGGCCTCATGGTCAGCTGGAGGGGAGAACCTCTGGCTTTTCCTCAAGATGTGCACCGCCCTGCTCAGGTGCACAGCCCAACGAGTGAGTGTGGGCCTCCTGCATTCCCGGGGACATCTTGGAGCTTTTCAAAGCCCCCCTGTGGACATCTCATTCTTCACCATTTCCTTCTAAGGGTTGTTGTTCACCTCAGTGTTTTCCCCAATTGTCATCACCCACGCAGGCAGCCGCAATGTCAATTAGTTGCTGCAGATGTTTTCCGACAAACGATTCCGGAGAAAATGCTATCCCCGCTGAGTGAGCTCTAACTCACATCCCATGAAAACAAGCCTTGTGAGTGTAATTTTCCAAGGAAATGCCAGACAGGTCAAATGATAAGAGTTACAGAGGAATTGGGTGTTTCAGGAGCTTCAGTCACCTTTTGCCCCTTACAGAGACCGCTAGACCATTGCTTCTCACTCTGAAGGTGGGCTGCTGGTTCTTAAGGCTACCACTCAACTAATGAAAGGGGAATGCATCTTACTTGCATTTTGGTGAGCTTCCTGGATGTTTATGTTCATATGTTTTATCAAACTTGGAAAGTTTTAAGCCATCACTTCCAATATTCCCTCGGCCTTTTTTTCTCCCTCTTCTCCTCTGGGACTCGTCCACGTAAGTTGACCTATGTGGTGCTCCACAGGTACAGTACAGTACAGTACTGTAGCCACAGGCTACTTTTCTTTCATCTTTTTTCCTTTCTCTTCCTCAGACTCAAGGTTTCCCATTGTCCTGTTGAGGGAATTTTTCATTGCAGTTAATTGTACTTTTCAAGTCCAGAATTTCTTTCTGCTTTCTTTTTAGGTTTTGTCTCTTTGCTGATATTTCATTTTGTTCACATATCCTTTTCCTGACTTTCTCCTTGCCTTTCTTTAGTTCTCTGAGCCTTGGTTGTTTTAAATCCTTTGGTAGATAGGTCATCAAAGTGTTTTCCAGGGATAATTTCTGTGGATTATTTTTCTTATGATAGGCCATACTTTTTTTTTTTTTTTTTGCCTTGTATGCCTTGGATTTTTTTTTGTTGAAAACCAGATATTTGAATCTAACAATGGGGTAACTTTGGAAGTCAGATTCTCCTCCATTTTTCACTGCTTGATGCATTTTTCTATTGTTTCTTTCTCTCCTACTGCTTCTTTTTTAAAAAATTTGTTAAGGCTGCCTATGTGCCATGAATCAGCCTCAGACATAAACCTGAGATCTTTCGGGGGGCTTTGAGCCTGTGCCTTTTCCTGGGCAGTCATGGTCACTTTCTAATTTTCCCTATAAAATGTGCTTTCTTTTGAAGGCCCTAGCCTTTAATGTCTGACTCCTGAAAAAGAAAAAAAAGAAAGAAAGAAAGAAAAATGATGGAAGGAAACAAAAGAGCCCTTGAAATTGAAATTCCCTGGAAGTTCCTTCAGCCAGAGAGGACAGAGGGCCATGTAATGATGAGGGGAGGTATAACAACAGTGGCCGCCCACCCTTTGTGCCTCTGCGATCAGAGGCAGCAGTCAGTGATCAGAGCACAGATCCCCAGTATCTGGAGGGCAGACCCTTCTTTGCCTACGTGGCTCTTGCAAACTGCACAGGTTGCTCGGAGAACTTGGACACAGCTGTCGACTGTGGGGCTGAGGGTGGGGCAGGGGTAGCGGCTATTGTGTTAAGAGCTAAGATTGAGAAAAATTAACCATAATTAACCATCTAAGCCTTTCATCCAGAATTTGCAAGCCTTCAATAGATTCCAGAGTTCCAAAATAGTTACGTCAGGTTCTGCTAGTGCAATTGTTGTCTAGGTGGAGGGACCAGTTCCAGATGCTTCTTAGCCCACCATCTTCCCAGAATCCTCAGTCGTGTATCTTTGTACTACTGAAAGCCAATAGAGAGGGCCAGCTATCTTATCATGAAAAAAGAGATATTAGTACAGATTTCTTCTGTTTTTTTTTATTAACGTTCTTACAGAAAGTTGCCTACAGATGGATTAAGTAACCATAATTTTTAAAATATTCTAAAGACACTTTTAATCATTCAGAAATGCTTACATCTTTAAAATATTCTTGCCCCATTTTTTGGCACATTTTGTGAGGTGTGTTATTAATTATTGTGAGTATTTCAGAGTCATTTATTAATAAAATGTAGCATTTCCCTGGCAAGAAAATCCCATTAGTGCTTTGCTATAAAAGCCCCATAAGTGGAGTTCTAAGTACTTTATCAGCTTCCTGTCCTTTTTTTGAATGACAGCCCGAGTCATTAAAAATAGTCAGCACTAAAATGATTTATTTTCATCTAAATAGAGATTACTTAATTTAATTAAATATGCTTTATGCTTTGCGATTGTCACAAAGTGGTTCCTGCAAACTTCTAACTCATTATTTAATGCATACACAGCCTCAGTGGAATATTAAGAGGATACAGGTTTTAGACCTCTTAGCTCCACTTTGTAAACATCGTTAAAAATTCAAGAACTCTCCGGAAATTCTATGTTGGCCTATGAAGCTTACATAGTTCCTGATCTTTTTTTTTTTTTTTTTATTTTACTAAAGTTTCTACACTTTCTTTTGTGCTTCTGTGATTCCGATATGCTTTTTTGGGCATGAATTTACAACATACAGGCTAACGATTGATTACCTCTTATAAACATTAAGAACTATGTCCTCGATTTTTCCTGGCTCTCCTGAACGCACCCTGCTTCCTTTTCCTGTCTGTACACAGGAACAGTTTTTCTGTCCCAGGGCTTTGTTTTCTGAGTTGGAAATTCAAAAATATATCAGTTTCACAATTGAAAACAAAACTTGCAGTCTTCGAACTACGAGTACATTGCATCTCATTGAATTTCTCATTATCAAAATGCAGTGGCGTTCTTGAAAGTCATTTTTTTTCCCTTGAGGGTAAACGTAAGTTCCTCTCACGATCTTCTTGTCGACTTTTAGACTGCAACAATCTGAAACCAAGACAGGTATATGTGCACAGTTGATGGAAGCCGGGGGGGGGGGGGGGGGGGAGGACTGGCACCGACCAGTGTGGGTAGTTTCCAAGGACTCTGAAGTCACACTGCCCAAGTTCCAACACCAGTCTTCCTATATTAGCTGCCTAATTACACGGAGGTCACATGTCCTCTCTGAGTCTCAGTTTCTCCTTCCGTCAAATGACAATTGTAACAACCTGTGTCATTGTAAAATGACAATTGTAACAGAACCCAGGTCCTTGTGAGGAGCGAATGAGTTCATTAGCACGTAGTGAGCACTGAATAAATGACAACTTTCATCAGCTACGTTTGATTCAGCGTCACTTTAATGCTGAACTTTTATACTTTACGTACAGCATATCCCATCTGCACGATGTGTCGGCAGAAGGGATCTTGTACACCCACCCTACAGGTGAAGAAATATTTTGCCCAAGGCCATCGTGGACATGGCTGCTGGAACCAGATGTCAATGCAGGTCTAGGCTAGACAGCCTCGACCCCTCCTCTTCAGGTCCTCCGGAGACTGGGGGGAAGAGGGGGGTGGAACACAAAACACAAAAATGGAAATCTTGCTTTAGACACCACCTATGGAGAAAACCTGAAATGTGACATCTTTTCTAGCTGACAAGGGAACTGAAAACCAGAGCAAAGTTGGAAATGTGGGCTGTTCACCTGACTGGAGGGTTTGGGGAAGAGGCCGAGTGACTCTGGGTCAAGCCCTCAGCGCACCGGGCCTTCCGTTTTTCTGAAGCGAGGACACAGCCACACACAGAGTCAGGTTACACCAGCCACAAAGACAGGCTCCGAATGAGGGGCACCTGAGTGGCTCAGTTGGTTAAGCCTCCAACCCTTGATTTTGGCTCAGGTCACGATCTCGAGGTTCGTGGGCTCAAGCCCCTCGTCGGGCTCTGTGCTGACAGGGCAGAGCCTGCTTGGGATCGCCTCTCTCTCTCTCTCCCGTGTCTTCCACTGCCCCTCCCCCCCTTTCTCAAAACAAATAAATCAAGTTTAAAAAAAGACAGGGTTCGAATGAGAATGCAAGGAAAACAAGGCCTTGGCATCGAATGCTTCGCGCCCAGGCTAGGGAGCGGTCAGCCCATGGATGGTCAGAAGACTCAGCCTCTGCTTCTAGACCACAGTGTAGAGAACAATGCGCCCTCCACCTCCTTTAGGGACAAGGCCAGCGGCTCAGGCTTCCCATCCTAAAGCTCTCAATAGACTGTGCACAGATATAACTTCATGGAGAAAATCAAATGGACGATCAACTTCATTACCTTATCTGGTCTCTCTCCGCTGATGACACAAGTTTCTATTTCTTTAAGGAAATAGAAATAATCACAGGAGACTCCACAAACGTGACCCACCAGAGACACCCACCTCCGTGGAATCTCACACACAGGCATGCTTCCCAGGCGGTGCCCACAGAGAAGTAAACTGTAGTCGTTCCCCTAGTCGTTCACGGTTATCAAGGTTCAAAGCTTGACACGTGTGCTCAGTGAGCTGACCTCGGACACCACTGCCTTCCACGAGAGGAAGACAGATAACCAGAGAGAGACAGAGAAGCCGAGAAAACCAAGGAGGATAGAAATGGCCTTACCTCCTGCTGAATCTCCAGTCCTCCTCTCAGGGCTCACTGACTCCTGAATTATTGAATATTACTGAATATTACATTTAACCTCTCGAGGCACTTGGGCTTTGGTTAAAACAGAAGGCAAAGGTCTAGACCTCCAACCTTTCCCTTTCCAAATCGGAATCGACTTCATGTTTCGTTTCCTCATAAATATCTTGGTTGGAAGAGTGGGGAAAGAAATGTGGGGGTGTATTTTCTCGGGGAGGTCTAAAAGGCAGTTTTGTTTAAAACCTTCCTCTTCTGTTTCCTGATTCTCTTCCCATGACCTTTATTTCTCCCGTCAAAATTTCTCACCATACTTTTCTCTAAACATATCTCTCTTCGTCTGTCTCCCAAACTATTTTAGAAACCACGTGAGAACAGTCCAGCATAGGAGGTACCCTTGTCGATGATTTACAAATGAATGAAAGGGGCGCCTGTGTGGCTCAGTCAGTTAAGCATCGGACCTCAGCTCAGGTCATGGTCTCACAGTTCCCGGGTTCAAGCCCTGCATGGGGCTCTGTGCTGACAGCTCGGAGCCTGGAGCCCACTTCCGATTCTGTGTCTCCCTCCCTCTCTCTCTCTCTGCCCTTCCCCATTCGTGCTCTGTCTCTCTCTCAAAAATAAACGTTAATATATGTGTATGTATACAGAAAATATACTTGGAAATGAATGAAAGACGGGATTCTTCCTCGGATGGGAATATGTGGCAGCCCAGTTCTGAATTATTCTTTGGCTTCTCCTGGAAACCTTTAGAGGAACACAGTGAAGAACAACAAAAAAATCTCACATCTTCAGGCCATGTTCGAGAAAACATGCCAACTCCAAATGCGACCGAAGTGTCCCCCGACAAAGTGAGGGCACCCAAACCGGGAGAAGAGACACCGGAACGGTGGGAGGTGTGCGGAGAACGTAGCTATGCCAGGCCTGACCCTTTCCTCCTTCCGCCCCTGACCTTGGGGCCGCTCAGCACTGCCACCTGAGCAACAGGTAGGTTCGTCTTGTGCTGCAGTCACACCCCTCGCGGCCAGCTGTCGTTTCGGGGTAGCCCCGGCCACAAACGAATGCAATTTTTCCGCAGGGCGCGGGGTGGACGTTGAGTCTGGACTTGACCTCTCGCAGAGCCGCAGTGATGTGCCCCCACACTTACAGCCCTGGTCCCGGAAATCCCGACTGCCTGCCCCTTCTCCCCCACCGCTGGCAAGACTCCACAAAGCGTCCTCGAGTTTACTTCTACACCTGCTTGATTCTTCTGCGGGGCGGGGGCCGATGGCAGGAACAAGGCTGCTCTCGCCGGACCAGGTGCCTGTAACTTGACCGGGCAGGGCTGGCTTGCTCTCGGGGGTGCAAATATGGGACGGATGTGTTCCTAGACCAAAGCCACCACCTGCCTCTGTGTGGGATACGATGTAGACATCAGGCGGAATCCTACTATGTAGGTCTGGCCTCGCCCCTTTGGGGGGCACTTTCGAGATCGGGGGCTTCAGAGTGTTGCAGAGGTTAACCGATACAGGCGGCCGCCGGCTGTGCAATTTCTCTGGCCGTGAAGCTGCTCCTAAAAATGAACAGGTGGCTGGTCTTTTTGAGGTAGTTCCCGGTGCCAGTGATGTTCGCACCTGTACATTGTGTTGTGAATCCCGCAGACTCGGGCCTTCCTCCTCTAGTTCTCTGTTCTGCCTGGGCTTCTCTCTCCACACCTGACGGGGGCACTGGTCGGAGGTGGGGGGATAGTCTAGAGCAGCAGGTGTGGGGTAAGAACCACCCCCCCCAGGCTTTCCCTCTCTGTGGGTTCTCCACCTTTATACTCAAGACGCTCATCTGTTCCAAGATAGTCTCGAAGCCACGGTTTGTAACATTATCTGGAGGCCACACCCGGTGGACACTCCTTACCCTCTCAGGTTCCACATTACAGGCAGACGGTGCCTCCAGGGGCCCTTTCTTACAATCGTGCATTAGATAACAACTCCCTGCCCACCCCCCCGCCTTGGCATGCTGGAACCCCCCTTTTCCCATGCCCCGCCTATTTTTCGGCATAGCCTTCAAGCTCCCTGATAGACTCTATTTCACTTCCGAGGCCGTTTCTTTCCTATGTTTCGGTCAGTGCCTTAACACCAGGACAGGGAACAGCGGTACCTACATGTCCTGCGCCCTCCACGGACGTTTGCACAACAACGCGCAGGCCTGGTGAGCGATGGGCACAAAATCCGTCACTCTCTTTCATCCCTGCTGTTCTATTACTTTATGGTTTCCTCATGCAGTTTAGTCAACAAGTTCAAGGAATCCCTGTCAAGTGCTGCTGACACTCCGGGACTCCCACTCTGTTATCGCTGGAGCGCCCGCACTGTTTCTTTGCTGGAAAGGTATGAGTGTCCAGAGACGATGTTTTCAGTAGGAAGCAATCGCGTTCTCCTCGGAGGAGACTTCCTTTCCTTTTTTTCAAAAGGAAGTCTGAAACGCCTTCCATGTGTTAGTTACTTTTAAGGGCACTGAGAATACGCAGACAAAAAACACAGACACTTTCTTTAAGACCAGTAGAGTTCTAGAAAGCGAGACATGAAAGGGAGTACTCTTAGGGCAGTGCCGTATGTTATAATAGAGGGACGTGCCGCGGAGCTCCTGGAGGGAAGGACAGCCCTTCCAGGGAGAGGACGGGGAGGAGTTGAGAATCCCAGATAAAACAGTGGTAAGATAGACTCTGTTCTTTACCGGCTGCAGCTGCCCCGATCCTGGACCCCCAGTCCGCTTCTGGCCCCAAGGCCCTAAACTCAGCAACCAAACCCTTCAGCTTCCTGGGCCGTGGGACACGTTCTCTACCCCAACTGTTCTGTTATCCCAGCAAGACTGCACGCAATTCCACCTGCGCTCCTAGCTCTCCTCTGCACACAAGCAGCTGTCTTTTCGCACAAAGTCTTACAGATTAATTTCAGCGAACATTAGGTTAGACGCGACTGTTCCCGATGGAAAAGAATATTGGAGTGGAAGAAGAATCTGATGCCGGCAACGAGATGCGACAGGTAGCAGAGAGGAATTATTGGGGTCCGAGGGCATTTCTCAGCACTCCTAAAATTATGCCCAAGAGCAGCCGCTTTCTCTGCTGTTGGCGAACGCTGATTCCCCGGGATCTGTCAAATGCCTCGGATACAGGGAATCCTCACCTGATGATTCCGAGTGCATCCGGATGGCATCTACCTCAGGGACTCCGGGAGAGATCTCTGAGGCCACATAGGCCCAGTATGTGCTTGGCTTATTTTAGGACAGAGGTTTCTGCTTGGGGAATTGTAATGATCTGAGCAAAGCCAATTTCTCCCTTCTTTCCAATTGATAGCACATGGCCTCCATTATAGGCACTCACGAGTGCCTTTTGTAAATCCACACATATTTCTGCACAAAAACTAATGGTCCATTGAGTCAGGAGTTCTGCGTGTGACAGCAGCTGGTGCAGCTGTTCCAGAGGAAAGCAGAAAGCCCCCGTGATGGAGTTAACCATAAAAAACTAAAGCACAGGGAGAAATCCTTTCTGACCCAAGGTGGAGATCAATCACAGGTCTTGGGACAAAACGATCATTACCGTTTGCAAATTTTCATATTGGCAAGTGCGGCTGCACACACAATTCTTCCATATAAATTAAGCTAAGTACACCGTGAACAGTTGGTACTATTAACAGTTACTACACTTTTCAACAGTCTCTCACAATTCTCTTCAATTCTTACCATGTGAATTAGATGTGTTAATCACTGCATTAAACAAGGCATATAATGAGATAACTTAATTTGCCACCACATGTGGAGAAAGGGAGATATTGAAAATATGACAAAACAACACATTTAAAAGAGATGTTTTCTGAGGTCGCACAATAGGGAGAATTCTGGGATGTTCAGGAGAAGATTGAAACACATTCGGACTATGGAAGAAATATATGCGGAAATGTATCTATACTCTTCATAGTGTTGTTTATAAAGCCAGACTGGGAAAAGAGTGGTGGACGGGCTTAAATACGGTAGAGGATATTCACAGGATTCACCTCTGAAGCCACTGAAATTGATGTTGTGAAATACATTTGTGAAAAAATGGTCACAACTTGTGCAGTGAGATTCACTATGTTATCTGTTCACCCACCTATCTACGGAACAAGTACGTACATTCTTGCACACAATCTTGGACGGATATGTATGATGGTATTAACGAAGGTTCTTCTAGAATAGAAAGAATAAATATGAATTTCTTTCATCTTGCTTTTTCTTCTTAAAAACATGTAGTCCATTGTAGTGTGGAAAACATGAATTATTTCACACAAGAAAACCAAAACACCAAATGCTTTCATTTTTTTAATGTTTATTTATTTTGAGAGAGAGAGAGAGAGAGATTGTGAATGGAGGAGGGGTGGAGAAAGAGGGACAGAGAGAACCCCAAGCAGGCCCCTTGCTGTCAGTGCAGACCCGACCCAGGGTTCAAACTCACGAACCATGAGATCCTGACCTGGGCTGAGATCAAGAGTCAAAGGCTTAAACAACTGAGCCACCCAGGCGCCCCAATACTCCAGGTTTTTTTTTTAAATAAATCTTCCCCAAGCATAGGCAGATTCCTCTGTAAAAGTTCCCTCCAGAAGAGTGGAAACAGGTCAGAATTTTCCAAAAGATCTTTACCAAACTCTAAGAGAAAGAATAAAAGGGAAACCACAAAGAAAAGACAGGAAACATAAAAACAGTCACCCTTTCAAAATACTCTTATCATATCCCATAATAACTGCCTTCCAAGCCCACAGACGGGTTTCTGTCATCATCCTGTCTTGTTTTAGCCCCAAAGGCTGAACACCACTATCTGCCCAACATGCTGGGATTCCTGCACTTTCAAGTTCAAATGAAGATTCCAACTTGTTTTCAAGCAATTAAAAAAAAAAAAAGTGATCTTCAGGTTATTCCAAACTCTTCCCTGAATCCAGCAAAAAGTTTCAGGTAGCGGCTATAGACCCAATTCCGGCAATAGGCTATTTCTTCTACTTTTGGTTTTTGTTCTGAGGGAACAATGATCAAAAGCCAATTGCCAAGCTATTTTTAATGGATAAAATCAATGAACCTCCATTCAGGTATAGCAATGCTTTCTATTCCCCACCACCCCGTTGCCAATACCCGTGCAGGTTATGGAACGGTCTACCCAAGTTCAAAGTATCTCTGTATGTCTATGTGATTCTTGCCCAATGACTACAGCACTTCTAAAACAGGAAGTGCACAGAAAGAAATACAGGACGGTTTTCTCTTTGGAGTATTTTTTTCTTACCTCCAGATCCAGCTCCAAATCTATGTCTTCTATGACACTTCTGCTATTTTTTTTTAAGAATTTTGATCACTCGATTTGCATACCAGAACTTGTTGTTCTAATTCTGAGCCTTCGTTGACTGGTACTTCACGCTTTTGTTCCAGCCCGCTTTTCCATTCCGTATTTCAGTTTTTGTTCCTTATCTCCTTCAGCATAGCGCGGTATTAAAAATCAGGATTTTTGAATCTGAGGTCCCGCTTTCACATCCTAACTTTCCCCTATCTTAGCTCTGTTATTTTGAACAAATCGCTTCATCTTTCTGATTCGCAATTTCTTATCCGAGATAAAAGTCCCACCTTGATGGACATTTGGTGAAGATCGGAGCAGTTGCTTACACCGTGCCTGGCACCCACTCAGTTCTGAATGAAAGGAATCTCTCATGATATTTACGGCAGTAGTTCACAGGGATTGCATTCATGCAACTTTTCCAGGGACTTTTTAATTAGTTATTGGTATAGCACTTTATTACCACGTTTAGGAATGGGGACGAACAAAAACGCATGACATCTGGGGAGACCCTCCCATCCCTCCCATCCACTCCTTGTTAAGCCAGCAAATTGATGAGAACTTTGGTTGCACACACAGCCAGCGGTAGGGACACGTGAGTGATTTGATCCAGGAAAATAGACCAGAAACCTAATCCTCTGTGAGAAAACCCCAGAACATAGGCTCCTTCCCTGCTCACCACAGACACTCTGTGGTTCACTAAAGGAAAAGCGGTTTGCTTGTTAATATGGCCGGCCTAATATGGCTGGTTATCTTTTCCTTCTTTCTTTTCTTTGTGGAGACAGTTTGGAAAGCTTCCCAGATGTAATCCATACACCCTTCCAAACAGCACCTCGGAGGCTGAAGCGATAGGAGGGGTGTGAAGGAAGACCACACTTGCTATTGGGGTGGATTTTTCTCTCTCTTGTAAGTTGGTGGATTCCTCCCTGGCTATTCAGAGGGTAGAGAAAAGAACCTGCCCACTTAAGCTTCAGCAAACACACAAATCAGACGCCTCTCTGGTCTGCAGCCCGAAGGGGCAGGTCCGTGAGTCTGCGGCTGTGAATTCGTCTATGCGGGAGCCTCACGTCAGCGCTGGGCCAAGAGGGGGATTCATCACAGGGCTGGGCATCCGTCGCCACAGAGCGAAAGCATCACGCTTCTCCCCCCGTCGCTGAGCTCTTTGTGACTCCCTTCCAGATGTTTTCTCTCTACCGTGGAGGGGGAGGTGATGGATTGGGATGAGCCAGGGGGGGAGAGACAGAAATGGATCGGCTAGTGCAGGAGACGTTCTCAAGAGACACACACGATGGGGGTCCCTTGTTTCATGCAGTTCTGTTTCTAGAACACGAGGAAGAGGCCTGATCCAAGAATCGATGCCGAGGTCAGGGGTCTCCTTGTCCTCAGGGCGGTGGGGGAGGCGGAGGGACAGGCTCAGCTGGAAGATTCCCTGCGGCTTTGCCCCCAGCACAAGAAAGAAGTGACTGTCGCAGGGGGGAAAAGTGTATCCCCCAGTCAAACAGACAGAGAGGCTGGAATCATGCAGCCAAGGAAGGTGGAAGAGAAAGGAAATTGTGGGTTGCTGATTTATTTGAGTGAGGAGAAATTAGAAGAGAAGAAATATATTTAATACGCTCTCAGAACAGCATGTTGACCTTCCTCTGTCTGGGGGGGGGTGCTGAGGTGTGTCCCCCACAAAAGATATGCTGGAGGGTTAGCCCCCCTCCCGGTAAAGGTGGGTCTTTGCAGATGTAGCCAAGTTGGGGTGAGGTCATCCTGGGATAGGGTGGGCCCACACACAACGTGACAGGTGTCCTTAAAGAAGAAACCCAAGGAGCCATGTGACGCGGTGGAGTGGGGCACTGGCCAGCAAGTGGCACCCCACACTGCCAGCACTCCCAGGAAAAGGGGTCAATTCCAGGGCTCCCGAGGGGGCGAGACCCCCGCCATCAGCAGATGTCAGACTCTGTCCCCAGCGCGGTGGGGGAGGACATTTCCCTGGGTCAGCCAACCCGGCTGGTGGCATTTTGTCACCGCAGCCCTTGGAGCCTCATACAGGCACTGAAGGAACCACGGAAAACACAGGACGCAGCGTTTACCCTCATAGAGTCTAGAGCTTCACTAGGATGTGATTCTCGTGGGCGCGGAAACCAGTCTTTCCAAGGCTGTTGGGAGAAGAGATGGGAGGCGTTCGAAGCAGGCTGTTGGGTGAAGCGTCTCTGTTAAAATTTCTGATCAAGTCCTCCCGCTGTACTTACATACTTAACATGTGTATGATCATATTATTTTGAAGCTGTAACGGAGTTGAGAGACTATCCAGGGGCTTGAAAACCGTGTCCCACAAAGTGTCAGGTCCCGAAGGGTGGCTGCATGGAGGCGGGCTCCGCCTTTGCAAAGGGGGCGGCTTCGCAGTGACCTGCCCCGGGGACACAGCCACCGGCCTTTGGATCGTCCATCTGGTCACCCACAGCACAAACATCTGAGGGCTTGCCTTCTCCCAGCCAGTAAGACCGGGGTCCCTGAAGCTCGGGTAGGGTCATCAGTCCTGGAGTCCGGGTCCTGAACCCTGCTTCTACCGCTGACACCTTCTCCACCGCGACATTTTTTTCTTTTTTTGCAGGAGACAGAACATAACTGGTGACTTTAAGCAACAAATGATACTTTGGGAAGTTTACCGGCTGGCTTACAGAATCCTACGAAAGACCGGAGACTCAAGATTGTCTCAGGATTGGATTTCATAATCCTGTTTGAGATTTTACCATCTCGGGATCATAAAATGGGGAGGAATAGGCGGCAAAAAAAAAAAAAAAAAAAATGGGTAGGATGGCTCCCATGTCACAGGACCTAGGACCGCACCCTGAAGCCTCCTGTGACCGCCTGGCCTCTGTGACACCGTCAGCCTGGACCCACCCCCCCGCACCCCCAGCCTGGGTGCTCAGAGATCAAGGTTGCTGCTGCGGTCTGTAGCCTTCGTGCTCGCCTCTCAGCCCTTGACAGTGTCTGTGAGTCGGAGCACAGCCAGACCTGTGTCCTGTCCCCGCTGAACTGCAAGGGACCAGAAAACTGAGAGGAAAATGGGATACTCTCAGCCTTATTTTGCACCAATGCAGTGAGCACTCGATGCCAGGCGCTCCTCGGAGGAGCTGGGTGTGGAGGACCTGTATCAGACTCTCCTGGACAATTTGATTTGAAAAACGTGCTTGGTGAAACCCGGTGACCCCGTCCAGTTGTCCGGTCTGCGGAAGAGGGAGGTATTGGGGTTCCGTACCTCTGTGGTGTGAGTCTCCACTCAGCCCAGCTTCTCTTGCTGCCTCCAGGGCCCCACCTGAGGTCTGCTTCCAGGCCGGGGAATACGTTCGCTGGAGAAGAGAAGGCTTTTCCAGCAGCCGAGACAAGGTAACCCTCTAAAAGACCACGCGGTGTCCAGAGACAAATAAAAGCACTTAACCAAGGATCGCAGGTAGAGGACTTACCTTCTATGACAAGAGAGCAATTTCTTGCCAATTGAATAGGATGTCAGTGTATCCCCTCAACTTTAAGGTAGACACCTGTGCAGAGGCAAAGAACGGGGCTCAGACCCTTATTCCTCAATTTGGGATGCTTCCAAAAGTGAGTGGTGAGTCTACACTGAAAACCCAAAGAAAGCGTTTGTGAGAAATCCCCTACATGCCTGTGCTTGGAAGGCCGGGCATGAGGGCACCTGTGTGAACGTCTGCAGAAGCCGGGATGCTTCCTTGATGCCCCAGGGCCTGTGAGGTGACCCTGACCCTAGCTGAGCACAAACCTTCCAAGTGGATTGTGACTCAAGAGTGACTACCGAACAGGTGGCCGCGGAAGCTGTCTGAGCTGCCCCACGGCGAGGCTTCCAGCCAGCACTTGGAGGCGCCCAAAGCCAGCATAACTGAAGAAGCCCCCTGAACCGGTGGAATAAACTGACAAAATGCCACCAGAGGCTGTGTGTATGGGGGTATTACGTCACTGTTCCCCATTTTACGTATACTTTAGAAAGCAGAATAACGATACATTTTTCTTAGGAGACATGGAGGGATATGGCCCCCAACTCCTATAAACCTTTAGCCAAATTTCAGACTCTCTCTTTTTAAAAAAAAAGCTTATTGACTTACTTTGAGAGAAAGAGAGAGCGAGAGAGAGGGAGTGGGGGAGGGGCAGAGAGAAAGGGAGAGAGAGAATCCCAAGCAGGCTCCACGCCGTCAGCACAGAGCCGGGCTTGAACCCACGAACCGTGCAACTGTGACCTGAGCTGAAATTAAGAGTTAAATGCTTAACTGACTGAACCCCCCCAGGTGCCCCCAAATTTCAAATCCTTGAGAGCAGGATGATTGGAGAGCATTTTAATATAAATGGCAGATTACTGTATCTCTTTGTGATGTCAGTGATTATATTTATGCTCACTAATTAGCCCCATCTGGAGATAGCACACACATGAAGCAAAGAGAAATGATTACAGCCAATAGAAACATTCCCACGTGCACTTCTGTTTACCCAGGTTTCCCTGTGGCCCCGGTGAGGGGCTGCCGATCCATTTATTCCGCGAACAGCTTTGAACTAGACCACGTCTCAGTCATCTCTTCGCTTACTTCCCGGGATCTTGCTCAGACGTACAGGTAATATAACGTGTCCTTCATAACTGAGGAGACAAGCAGCAAATAAGTTGTGATTCCTTTCATGGTCACATAGTTAGTGGCTGGGTGCGTACAAGGTTTAAATCCAAGCTTTCGAACAGCGGAATGCAAAGACGTCCCCTGAAACCCAAAAGGTCTCGTGAAATTTCATTTAAGAGCTCACTTACCATTTGTTGAAGGGGATGATGATATTGATCTTGGAAGTATGACAAGTAAGTGAAACAATCTTTCTAAACATCTGTCACAGTGCCTCGTCTGCACTACGGTGATGATAGATCCCTTCATTTCTTTTGCTCAACATCAAGATTCCCCTACATCTTAGGATTAAACGATCACTCGGGCTTTAGAACCTGCTGTGTAGAATTTGGTTCCCCTGATAAAGAGAAGTGATATAGAAGACACCCCCGTACCGACAACTGCCTTATGTTAAACATCTTCTGAAGCATTAAACTACAGGCAGATAGCATGTTGGAATGTTCTGGAACAAGTTGACCAACAAACGCCTGTGTGTGGCATTCAAAGCTTCCCTTCGCCCTCTTTGCCACACCCTCATATGTGGTCTCATTTTCTAATAATAACTGGATTTCATTTGTTTACTTGTTCTTAATGCAAGCTTCTCAATACGTAGGAATACCTTTTATGTCTTTTGCACAGTAAATGTAGAGAAAACCTTGGTGAGAGAAAAGCTACAGTAAGAAACCTGGAGGTGGTAGCAGCAGGAGTGACAGAGTAAGGACTTTGGAAAATTCTTCCCTTCACAAAATTACTGAGAACACTGGCAAAAATGCCCAAGTCATTATTGGCGTCGAAATGGCATATGAAACAGTAACAGCACTTTGCCCTCCACCAATTATGGTGGATATGGGGACCTCTTCAATATTCTCGATTCTGTATCTTGGGCAGGAAAACATGAGGATGATTCTGACATGTCCCGTCACATCCAGAAACCAAGAGTGGTTTCACGAAGGTTAGGAGTAATATCAAAAGGATGCACAACAAGCCAAGTGAAAGGGCTCCTATCAGCTAAGTTACGAGAAATGGATCTTCAAAACGTTTCCGATTATGTGATCGGAAATTGGGACAAGCTGAGCCCGCATCAAGCCATGGACTCATAATTGCACTCCGAAGACAAAATACAAACTTCATAAAATGATAAGAATATAAAAAATAAGTTTAAATCGTCACTGAATTCTGAGTGTACGAGAGGGCAATTATACGTAGCTTGTTCCTTTAACAGTTATATATCTTCTCATAAAACATGGATATTTAATTGTTTCCGGCATGCACACAAGCCAACACAGTAAACTTTGAGTAAGGCAAGGAGTGCTGGAAAAAGACAGGAGAAGGAATCCACAACAGTGGTCACTTACTAACAACAACAGAAAGCTGAGTTTCTAGATGATATTAAATAATGAAATGATTCTAAATAATGAAAACTCTAAATATGTCATTATAATAGATTAAAAAATAGATCGACTAGGTCTGCTCTTGTAATGGACTTTTAATGTGCGTTCATAATGACAGCTTATGTAAAACTTGTAGAACGCGTTGGCTTTGAGAAAGACACTACGCCTCTAAAAATCAAATTCCAGGGGAAAAAGTGCAAGGTCTTGAGAGATGACGTACCGAGTAAATATTGTTGTTGACGCTCATGCTTTGGCTGGACAGGAAGGTCCTACTTTCTCCCAAAAAATATTCAGTTGATAACCCAGGTCTTGTAACCATGGCTAGCACAAAAACATATTTTCATTTCTTTGGGGCATAACAAGTGTACCAAAACCCTGGGGACATGTAGAAATTATTCTAGGAAAGAATAGGAATAGTTAATACAATCTCGTGGGATTAACATTCTTTATAACTTCTTTAGGATAAGTTTACTATCGTGCAATCATTTTAACATTTCATGTATCTTTTGGCTGTGTCTTGCAGAGTTTAAAGTATGTGAAGGCCTGATTTATTAGACTTTCATTCTAATAAGATATATAGAAATGTTTATATTTTCAACCTATATGTCCATGGTTGAAGAAATTTCTTTCGTGAAGTACATAAATTTTATGGGTTGTACAAGTTTTATGTAATTGTGTGGATGAATGGCACTTCTTGATGTCTCAAAATATTTACTTTGGTAACCTCATAAGATTAATAAATTTGTCATTAAATAAGGAAATTATGATAATTACTCCCTTCCAGGTGCAACATTAAATAATTCAGCATCACGCAATGTCCTGCTTTGTAAGAACACGTCGGAGGTGGGAATACAGTAAAATGCATGACGTGATTTCATTTTTTTGCTCTTCTTCCAAAGAGATTATAGACACTCAGAGACAGAGAATGTTTTACCACTTTTCTTGATCTCTTCCTGGACACCTGAGCCTGTGCATTTGTTGTCAGTGCAGTTGAGTATCACTAGTCCCCCAGGAGCCCCTAAGACAGAAGGTAGTTGTCAGGACACGGTGGGAGGCAGCAAAGTTACAAACCCAGGACCTTGACCATCTCTTACTGGTAAGTCCAGTCCACTGAGTCAGTCTATTTCATTTATATCCTGAGGGCATGCACACCTAGCCAGAAACAAAGAGTTTTACATTTAGGTAAACTTCGGACTTGTCTATCCTCCTAGACTCTGAACTTTTTAAAACATTCAGCCATATTTTCTACTCCTGCAGAAGGTTCTAAGTGTCTTTGCCCACTGTCATTCACTCAAGGGGTGGGCAGTTTATATCTAAGGAAGAACAAAATTCTGTTACACATAGCACACAACATCCACAGGACTTACGGATTCTTTTCAAATCCGTGCTTTCTGTCCCCGGGCAACATATGCCCAGGGACCAATTCATACATGCAACGTGCGGAACTTCCTGGGTGACCGGAATGGATCCAGAAAAATCGTCACTGCTTTCATTTTCATTTCTGTTCAAACCTTAAGTGCAGCTTCTGTCCTGAGGTAATTCTGTAACGTGCATAGCAGCTGAGACCACGCTGATCCCCAATATGCTGTTCTAAACTCTACCTCCCAGGGAAATTCCAAATTCTAAGAATTTGGAGAATGGCTGAGGATTTGAAAAAGAAAAGTGTGTGTGTGTGTGTGTGTGTGTGTGTGTGTGTGAGTTTTACATGAGTGTATACGGTCATAAGTGTATACGGTCATGAAGTTTAAGGAAGAGTCACTGTCACTTACACTCCAGCTCCTTACCCCGCACCATTCACAAAGACTCTTTCCTGGTCCCTCTTATCTTATCAAGTGGTCACACAAGGTATAGGCTCAGACTCCTGGATCTCACAGTGAGAAATGCCTGTGCACTTGTCAGAGGGGCCGTGCAGACGTGTATACAATGGGAGGGCTGAAGGAATGGAGGAAAACGGTGTCTCTGCAAGGCAAACCTTGCTTTTCACTTCATAATCTTTTTTTTTAAGTTTATTTAGTTATTTTGAGGGGGGAAGAGGGGGAGAGAGGGAGAGAGGGAGAGAGAGAATCCCAAGCAGGCTCCATGCCACCACCAGAGCAGAGTCCAACGCGGGGCTCGAACTCACAAACCATGAGATCATGACTTGAGCCAAAACCAGGAGTCAGATGCTTAGAACTGACTGAGCCACCCAGGCGCCCCTTTACACGTCTTTTTACTTAATTTTTTCCCAAGCTATTAACTACAGAAAAACTTAAAAAGATAAACAAATCAATGCAAAATCACTCTCAAATTTATTAATCATGGCTAACATTTAGTTCATTTTCTTCCACTATATGTTATATATGTCATAGTTAAAATTATTAATAACACGATACATATCATTATATATTTAAATTCTTATAATATCATATATATTATAATTATATATGTGATATATATAATTTAAATTACTATACAACGTAAGCATTATTTATTATGGCTTATATATACACACACATTTAATTACATATATATGTATATGTATCCACACACAGGGAATGTAGACTTATATATATATGGATATAGTTGTGTTTTTTAATATATCATAATCAGTGTTATATGTAACTATATAATCTTTGAAAATAAAATTTAGGGTATTCATAATATTTTTTGATAATTTTGCTCTAAAGTGAACATTTGATAATCGAATATTTTTTCTGCCCGTGGCTATTTTACATTGCTCCTAAGGTTTTTGTATTATATATAATATTATAATATAATGCAGTACTATTGTATATAATTATATACAATGCTCGTATAATATATAATATATATAATGTATATATATTACATACAATGTTGATATGTGTGTGTATATATATGTATATATATGTATATGTGTGTATATATATATGTATATATATATGTATACATATATATAATATATGTATATGTATATATGTGCATATATATGTATATATGTATATATATGTATATATTATATATATGTATATATATATGTATATATAATCAAAGTCTTTGCCTAGATTAAGTTTCCCTAGGTTACTTCCTAAGAGGTAATGAACATTTTAAGGGAGAGAACGTGTGCTACATTGTCATGCTCCCAAATGTCAGATTTTTCAAAAAATATGTGAGAGCTCATTTCATTCTGACCTTTCCAAAATTGGATACTACTATTCAAAGAATTTTATTAATCTCTCAAGCAAGAAATTTTTGTTTAATTTGACTTCCTGTCATTATTAAACTGAACAAATACAATGGTTTTATTAATCATCTGTGATTCTTCTTTAACAGTCATGTTATAATAATCTGTCCATTACCTGTAGTATTTTGGGTCTACTTATATAGACGCTTCCTACAATAATTTGTTGTCCCTACTCAGTTATATCTGTTGCAATTATTTTTCTTATTTGCATGTTTTTAAAATTCATTTTGTGATTATGTCAACATCTTCAAATTCAAATTCGTATTTCCTATTTCTTTTCTTCTTTGGCATTTCTTCTTTTTTTATTTTTTTAATGTTTTATTTATTTGTGAGAGCGAGAGAGAGACAGTGTGAGTGGGGAGGGGCAGAGAGAGAGAGGGAGACACAGAATCCAAAGCAGGCTCCAGGCTCCGAGCTGTCAGCACAGAGCCTGACGTGGGGCTCGAACCCGTGAATTGTGAGATCATGACCTGAGCCGAATTCTGACGCTTAACCCACTGAGCCACCCGGGCGCCCCCATCTTCTTTGGCATTTCTTATTGGTTTAGGTTTGGGAAGTAACTTTGATTTCAGGATCAGATCTATGCTCTGTAATGTTGTTGTCATTCTCTAGTTTTGTTTTTTAATATAAATACTCAATGTATTAGAATTTCAGTGTTTCTTCTGAGGCGAAGCTCTACAAATCATTTTTAATTTCCACAATATCAAAATTAACACAGAAAATGACCCCGCATGCTCATTTCTGTGTAATTGTGCTTAAAATCCCCAAGTGGCTTCCTTTAAACATAGCACTGCTTTTACTCTTTTAAAGTAGGGCGATATTGTAAACAATGGAATCATTTTGAAATGTAAGGAAAACAGATGAAACCTATAAAATTCCTGTAAAGAAACACGAGTGGGGATGAAATGGGGTTTAATACTGCCTGTAACCATCTCCTCTGTGTATCAGCTGAGTGATGAGAGCACAGAGTAAATCTGGGTAAATTGATCTGAAAATTCCAGGCGATCTGGCAAGGATGTGATTTTTTTTTTTAAGACCTACAAGATTAGACCAGTAAAGTAGCATGACTAATGCACAGTGGGGAAGATTAATGCCACCGCTGTCTCTTGAGCGAGAGGCTGTCTCCACTATTAATGGCATTTGTGTAGGACAGACCTGCTTTGATGAATAGTTTGCAATCGTACTAGGTGGACCGTGTTAATCAAAATGGCCACAGTTATGATAGAAATGATCCCCAATGCGTGTTTCATTGTTTGCATTTCTGAGAAGTCAGATACTGACTTTTTTTTTTTCTCCAGTGGTCTTCCTAACACCCAGTGGAGGCAGCCTAGAGACCCATGCAGAAGGCAGGGTAACAGCCACATGGGTCTCTGAAACCAGGAAGTCTGTCATCACAGCTCAAGCACAGTCGGAAGGTAAATCGAAAGGCAATGGAAGCTTCTTATCTCTTATTTGGTGTCCGATCGCCGAAACTGTGCTGGGTTTCTGATGAATATATTCATGGGGGGCTTTGGGGGATAAAAGAGAATCACGGAAGTTGGGACTTCCCCGACGTAAATACGTGCAGGGAGCAACACCCTGGCATCTTTTGGTTTCTGCCGCTTAACTCATGCCCACACCCCTGGAAGGCACGTTCTCAGCTCCGTGGATTTTTCTGCTTGGGCCCTCAGTGCTCTTGAGGATTTACATTAGTGAGACAAATGGCTAATTCAGTGCAGCCAAATGTTGCACATTTCATGATTAAAGACAAGCCTCCCAGGACTGGGCTTCATTTATTTCCCCTGCAGTGAAATATGTGTGGATTTATATTTTTTCATTACCTACATAAATACAAGCAGTTTATAAAATACTGGAGGAATCATCAAAGTTAAATCTCCCATTCCAAGACTATGAAAGGAATTTTTCTGTTGTTTCTTTCTTCATAAAAACACAAGCCACCGTGTTAACAATTTAGTGAAAAAAAAATCTATTTAATTATATTGTTTAAAAGTGAAATAAATAGAATTCAGCATACCCATTGATTAATTCAGCCTGAAGTTCTACTCTTGGTTTCTGAAAATTAATGGCTTCTGTAGAAACTTGTAGCACTAATCGTCCCAAGTTATTGATTATTAATAGAGGTGACATTGGGCAATAATGTCAAAGTTACTCTAGCATCCGTAATTATACCGTGAGTTTTCCAGTTATCAGACTATTTGTTTGTGTGTCCATCCATCCCATGAATACTGCAGTGTCTACCTCGCACTAGGGACTGGGAGTCAGTAACGCACAAGACAAAGTGTTAGTCCCGTGGCGTTAACTGTGATTAGCAGCTACTAAAAATGGCCCCCAATGACACCTGCCTACGGATACTCACGTTCTCATGTAATATCCTCCTTCTTTAGTGTAGAATGGACCTAATGACCCTTTTCTAACACAAAGAAACTGGCCCAAGTGATGGAATGTCACTCCCAGCATCAGGCTACCAAGATGGTTTCCATCTTGGCGCCCCTTCTCACTCTCTCTCTCTCTTGCTCTAGGAGACACCTGCTATGACTCTATTTGCAAACTCTGAAAGATACAGAGTGAGAAGCTCTAGCTGAACTGTTGCCAGATCCCTGACGCCCAAGAACCGTGAGATAACAAATGAGGCTACCCAGCGTCTCGGGCTTTAGGGTAGTTTTCTACACAACAATAGTTAACTTACACACTCACATGCCAGTGGTAGAGTCAGAGAAAGAATACGTAAACAAATAAATGTATCATCTGATGTTAGGCTGGCCTGGCTGCTTTTAGGTAATGGGACTGTGATATGCATATGTAGACTTCGCTTTATATTTCTTGTGCTTAGGGTTGGTTTTGGGTTTTTTTGGGGGGGGGGTTGTTTGTTTTTGTTTCTTTTTTTTTTTTTTTTTTTTTGCCTCTTGGAACTATGGGTTTGTAGTTCTCATTAAACTTGGAAAAAAATGTTAGCCAAAAAAACTAAATTTGCAAGAATTGAATTTGAAAAATCAAATACAAAAATCTTTCTTCAAGTATTTCTTTTTTCTGAGCCCCTTCCTCTTGGGGAAACTTTACCCATTTATCGCGCTGCTCAAAGCTGTCCCACATGTAATACCTGCTTTGCTCATTTTCCGAAATTTTATTTTTCTCTTCGCATTTCATTACGGATGGTTTGTATTTCGAAGCCTTCACGTTCGTTAATCTTTCTTTTGAGAAGTCGAACCTACTTGCAATTATTCAGGAAATTTTACACCTTGCTCCACCCAACATTTTTTAATTTTTTTAAAAATGTTTATTTATTTTTGAGACAGACATAGAGACAGAGCAGGAGCAAGGGAGGGGGAAGGGGAGAGCGAGAGGGAGACCCAGAATTTGAAGCAAGCTCCAGGCTTTGAGCTGTCAGCACAGAGCCTGATGCGGGGCTTGAACCCACAAGCCATGAGATCATGACCTGAGCCAGAGGTCAGATGCTTAACCAACTGAGCCACCCAGGCGCCCCAACCCAACTTTGATTAAAGTCTGTTTTTTACATCTTCCATGTCTTCACTTAACTTTTTGAACATATGGAAGCACTGTTATAATGATCGTTTTACTGTAATTTTCTGCTAATGCTCACATCTATATCAACGCTGGGGCAGTTTTGATTGATTGCATGAGTGAGCGAGTTCCTCACTATGAGTCATTTCTGTGTTTCTTTCCATGTGTGATAGTTTATTATTTTTTTTAATGTTTATTTATTTTTGAGAGGGATAGAGAGACAGAGCACAAGGAGGGGAGGGGCAGAGAGAGAGGGAGACATAGAATCTGAAGCAGGCTCCAGGCTCTGAGCTGTCAGCACAGAGCCCGACATGGGACTCGAACTCACAAACTGCTGGATCATGACCTGAGCAGAAGTCGGATGCTTCACTGCCTGAACCACCCAGGTGCCCCACCATGCGTGATAGTTTTTTAAATGAATAGTAGAGTTCATGCATTTTAACTTGTGTGCTGATATTTTTTTATTCCTGTAAGTATTCTGGAACTTTATTTTGGGATGCAGTTCAGTTACTTGGAAACAATTTGCTTCTTGTGAGTCTTTAAGACTTTTGGGGGCACAGCTGTAGCGATGCTCAATCTAGCATTACTATTTCCCCCACTACTGTCTCAGGACCCTTCTGTATACTCTGCGAGGGTGTTCTGACCTGGGGGTCTCCCAGTTCGGTGTATGGAAAGAGGCACTATTCTCAGTACTGCTAATGTTCCTCGGTGGCTCTTTCCCTGGACTCAGGTTTCCCTGAATACTCCATGGGAACCCTGTGGAGAAGGCAGTGCCTCTGTCTCTTCTCTGCAACTCCAACTTGTGAACCCCAAGCTACTTTGGTCTCCCGGCATCTCATCCCTCTCTTCACAACTCAAGGGCTCTGCAGGGCTCCTCCTGGGTACTGCTCCTTGCACCTTGGCCTATAAACGATGGCAAGGCAAGAAAATGGGCAACCATGGGGCTTACTTCCTTTGTTTCCCTTCTCTCGGGGGTTAGGATCCTCACGTGTCTGGTACCCATCGCCTCGCCAACCATTGTTTGACATACCTTTGTCTGCTCGGGGTAGGGAGGTAAATCTGACCCCATTATTCCATCTCAGTCAGAAGTTCAAATAGAGTGTCCATTTATTTGTTTTTATTTCTTGTTTCTTCTCTCTTTTCTATTTATTTTCTCTTCTATTTAAAATTTTAAGTCCAGTGTAGATAACATACCGTGTTATATCCATTTCAGGTGTATGATGTAGTGATTCAACAGTTCTATACGTTACTCAGTGCTCAGCAAGGTAAGTGTGCTTAATCCCCCTCACCTGTTTGACCCATCCCCCCACCCACCTCCCACTGATAGCCATATTTGTTCTCTATAGTTAAGCCTCCATTTTTTTAAATCTTTTTTTAAACATTTATTTATTTTTGAGACAGAGAGAGAGAGAGAGAGAGAGCATGAACAGGGGAGGGTCAGAGAAAGAGGGAGATGCAGGATCTGAAACAGGCTCCAGGCTCTGAGCTGTCAGCACAGAGCCCGACATGGGGCTCGAACCCACGGACCGCGAGATCATGACCTGAGCCGAAGTCAGACGCTTAACCGACTGAGCCACCCAGGCGCCCCAAGCCTCCATTTTTTAGTCTGTCTCCTTCTCTCCTTTGATGGTCCATTTTGTTTCTTAAATTCCACATATGAATGAAATCATAGAGTATTTATCTTTCTCCGGCTGATTTATTTCACTTAGCAGTATACTCTCCAGGTCCGTCCATGCTGTTGCAAATGGCAGGATTTCATTCTTTTTTTATGGTTGAATCATATTTTCATTCTTTTTCATGGCCGAATAATATTATTTTATGGCGGGATAACGTATATATACACCACACCTTCTTTATCCATTCATCTGTCAATGGACCCTTGGGCTGCTTCCAGCCGGACAATTGTAAATAAGGCTGCGATAAATACGGTGGTGCATGTATCCTTTCAAATTAGTGTTGTTGTATTCTCGGAGGAAATACCCAGCAGTGCACTTACTGGATAATAGGGTAGTTCTATTTTTAATTTTTTAAGGAACCTCCATACTGTATCCCAGAGTGGCTGCACCAGTTTTCATTTGCACCGAGAGTGCAAAAGGATTCGTTCTTCTCCACATCCTGGCCAACACTTGTTGTTTCTTGAGTTTTTTGTATTAACCATTCTGACGGCCAGAATGGCGGTATCTCATCGTGGGTTTTGATTTGCGTTTCCCTGATGATGAGTGATGTTGAGCCTCTCTTCCTGTGTCTGGCGGTCATCTGGATGTCTTCTGTGGACAAATCTTTTATGTCTTCTCCCCATTTTTAATTGGCTACTTTGGGGATTTTTGGTGTTGGGTTGTGCAAGTTCTTTATATAGATAGTGGATGCTATCGGACCCTTTATCAGATATGTCATTTGCATTTTCTCCCATTCAGTAGGTTTTTGGTTTCTTTCTTCCCTTTGTTTTTCAGACACTTTTCTATTTCGATGCAGTCCCAATAGTGTATTTTTGTGCTTGTTTCCATTGCCTTAGGAGACATATCTAGAATAATGTTGCTATGACCAATGTCAGAGAAATTACTACCTGTGCTCCCTTCTGGAACTTCCATGGTTTCAGGTCTCAATCTTTAATCCGTTTTGGGTTTGTTTTTGTGTATATTATAAGAAAGCGGTCCGGTGTCAGTCTTTTGCATGCAGCCGTTCAGTTTTGCCAACACCATTTGTTGAAGAGACTTTTTCCCGTTGCATACCCTTACCTTCTTTATGGAAGATTAATTGGCCATATAATTGCGGGTTTATTTCTGCAATTTCCATTCGGTTTTATTGATCGATGTGTCTGTTTTTGTGCCAGTACCATACAGTTTTGATTACTACAGCTTTGTAATAGAACTTGAAGTCTGGAATTATGATACCTCCAGTTGTGTTTTCCTTTCAAGATTGCTTTGACTGTTCGAGGTCTTTCATGGTTCCATAAAAATTTTAGAATTGTTTGCGCTAGCTTTGCAAAACCTGCTGTTGGTATTTTGAAAGAAATTTCATTAAGTCTGTGGATTGCTCTGGGCAATATAGACATTTTAACAATGTTTGTTTTCCCAATCCACGAACGTGGAATATCTTTCCATTTGTTTGTGTAGCCTTTGATTTCTTCCATCCGTGTCTTATAGTTTTCAGAGTACAGGTCTTTTTCTTCCTTGGTTAAGTTTATTCATAGGTATTTTATTTTGGGTGCAATTATAAATGGAATGTTTTCTTAATCTCTCTTTCTGCTGCTTCATTATTATTGTATAGGAATGCAACAGATTTACATTGACTTTGTGTCCTGTGAGTTTAATAAATTCATTTATCAGTTATAGTAGCTTTCTGATGGAGTCTGTATATTGTATCATGTCATCTGCAAATAGTGAAAGTTTTGCTTCTCCCTTACCAATTTGGATGCCTTTTATTTCTTTTATTGTCTGATTGCTGTGGATAGGATTTCCAGTTCTATGTCGAATAAAGTGGCAAGAGCGGACATCCTTGTCTTATTCCTGACCTTAGGGGAAAGGTCTCAGTTTTTCCCCATTAGCATGATGTTAGCTGTGGGTTTTTTATATATGGCTTTTATTATGTTCAGGTATGTTCCCTCTAAGCCAACTTTGTTGAGGGTTTTGTCATGAATGGATACTGCACTTTGTCAAATGCTTTTTCTGCAGCTATTGAAATGATCATATGGCTGTCATCCTCTTATTGATGTCATGTAATATGTTGATTGGTTTGTGAATATTAAACCACCTTTGCATCAGGGGAATAAATCCCACTTAACTGTGATGAATGATTTTTCGAATGTATTGCTGGATTCAGTCTGCTAAATGTTAAGGATTTTCACATCTAAGTTCATCAGAGATAATTGGCTTTAGTTCTCTTTTTTGTGTGTTATCTTTATCTAGTTTTGGTATCAAGGTCATGTTGGCTTCCTAGAATGAATTTGGAAACTTTCCTTCCTCTTCTCTTCTTTTTGGAATAGTTGAGAATAATAAGTATTAACTTTTCTTTAAATGTTTGGTCAGATTTGCCTGTGAAGTTGCTTGGTCCTGGACTTTTTGTTTATTGGGAGTTTTTTAGTTTTTGTTTTTGTATTTATTTATTTATTTATTTATTTATTTATTTATTTAGACAGAGAAAGATAGAGCATAAGCAGGGGAGGGGTGGAGAGAGAGGGAGACCCAGAATCTGAAGCAGGCTCCAGGCCCTGAACTGTCAGCACAGAGCCCAATGTGGGGCTCAAACTCACGGACCGCGAGATCATGACCTGAGCTGAAGTCAGACGCTTAACCAACTGAGCCACCCAGGTGTCCCGAGGGAGTTTTTTGATTACTGATTCAATTTCATTACTGGTAATCAGTCTGTCCAAATTTTCTATTTCTTCCTGATTCAGTTTTGGTAGGTTATAAGCGTCTAGAAATTCATCCATTTCTTCTAGGTTATCTAGTTCGTTTGCATATAATCTTTCACAAAGTTTGCTAATAATCATTTGCTAATAATCATTTGTATTTCTGTGATGTCACTTGTTATTTCTCCTCTTTTATTTGTGATTTTGTTTATTTGAGTCCTCTCTCTCTCTCTTTTATTGATGAGTCCAGTTATTTTCTTTTTAGTTAAACTTTTTTTTTATTTAGACATAATTATAGTTTTAGATTCAGTTTAAGAAAGATTGCAGGGGTGCCTGGGTGACTCAGTCGGTTGAGCATCCAACTTCGGCTCAGGTCATGATCTCCCGGTTTGTGAGCTCGAGCCCCGCATCAGGCTCTGTGCTGGCGGCTCAGAGCCGGGAGCCTATTTCAGATTCTGTGTCTCTCTTTCTCTCTCTACCCTTCCCCCACTCACATTGTTTCTCTCTCTCAAAGATAAAGATTAAAAAAAATTTTTTTGAAGAAATATTGCAGACAGATCTCATGTATTCTTTACCTTGTTTCTCTGAATGGTAACACCTTGTGTAACTTTGGACACTGTCACAACCAGAATACATACATTGATAATGTCAAGAGACAGAAAATTTCCTTCACCGTGAGGATCCTTCTTGTCCTTTTGTAACTACATCCACTTTCTTCCTACCCTTCCGTCTCCTCTGTAAACATTGGAAGCCAAAAATATTTTGCTTATATGATACTGTCACTCAAGGGCTATTTTATAAATAGAATCATATAGTATAATCAACTTTGGGATTTGCTTTTTCACTCGGTCTTATTTTTAAGATATTTACCCGTGTTGTTGTGTATCTTTTTGTTACTGAGTTACCATTCTATGGTATGGCTATGTCAGAGTTTCCCTGTTCACCGAGTGAAGGACACCTCAGTTGTTTCCATTGGGGACCTACAATGAAACAAGTTGCTCTGAATATTCATGTACAGGTTTTTTTTGAAGTTTAATTATTTACTTATTTAATTTTTGAGATGGTTGGGGATTGCAGAGAGTGAGGGAGAGAGATAATCCTAAGCAGACTCCATGCTGTCAGTGCAGAGCCCAACGTTTGGCTCAAACTCATGAACCTTGAGATCATGATCTGAGCTGAAATCAAGAGTTAGATGCTTAACGGACTGAGCCCCCCAGGGGCCTCTCATGTACAGGTTTTTAGTGAATATATTGTTAGCATTAATGCCCAAGAATGTAATTGTCAGCATGTAAGGTACACAGAGGTTCACAGACTAACTGTATCATTGTACATTCCCACCAGCAATATATGAGTGACCCACTTTCTCACGTCCATGCCAGCATTTGGTGTTGTCATTATTTTTTATTTTAGGCATTCTGTTACATGTGCTGTGACCTTCCGTTGTGGTTTTAACTTGCGTGTCCTTAACAATGATAATGATATTAAACACTTTGTATGTGCTTATTTGCCTCCTGTATATTCTCCTGGATAAAATGTCTGGTTTTGTCCTTTCTCCATTTTACAATTCGTTTGTTACTTTGAAGTTTATAATCTGTCTTTGAGGTAATATTTTGTATGAGGTGTGAGATTTCAGTTGAGATTCTATTTTGTTTTGCTGTTGTTGTTTGTGTTCATAGATACTTAGCATCATTTATTGCAAATCCGTCTTACTCCAATTGAAAGATTTTTGCCCCTTTGTCAAAAATCAGCAGGTTATGTTTATGTGATTCTAGTTCTAAATTCTTTATTCTGTTTCATTCATGTGTGAGTCTATTTATTCACCAATGCCACATAGTCTTGATTATGGGAGCTCAGTAATAAGTCCTGAAATTAAGTAGAGTAATTCCTCTTTTTTGTGAAATAATTTTAGCTTAGATTGTTGACTTGAGATTTTTCTTCCTTCCTAATACATGTATTTAATGTTATAAATTTCCCTCTCAGCATTGTTTTAACTGTGTCCCACAGCTGTTCTAGTTTCTTTGACTTTCTTTATAAATTTTAGATTAATTTTGTTTATAACTGCAAACATTTTGCTAGTACTTTGGAAGGAGCGTTAAATCTATATTTCAGTGTAAGGAAGATTGGCATCTTCATGATGTTGAATATTCCAATCAATGAGCACAGTGAGTCTCCACTTACTTAGATCTTTGATTTCTTTAATTAGCCTTGTGTCGTTTCCAGTGTACGAATCCTGTCCATTTATTAGATCTACACTTAAACATTTCATTTTGTAAATGACCATCAATAATGTTATAGTTTTAATTTAAATCCACACGCTCATTGTTCGTATACAGAAATGTAATTGAATTTTGAATGTGTATCTTATATCTTACAATATTGCTGAACTCTACATTAGTGCTCGTAATATTTTTGTAGTCTTATTGGGATTATTTGACATAGATCCTCATACAATCTGAGATAGGAAGTTTTATTCCTTTAAGATCCATATACCTTTTACTGCTTTTTCTCACTGCATTGCACTACTGTCTGAATCAGAGTAGTAATAGCTGACATTTATGCCTGGCCCCAAATTTTAGGGAACAGGATTCAGTGTTTATAATTAAGTATCATATTCACTGTAGGTATTTCATAAATAATTTTTATTAAATTGAAGTCTCCTCTTTTCTTATCTTTTCTGAGAGTTTTTAGCATGAGTGGGTGTTTTGTTTTATTAAGTTGGCGTCACACCCAGTGTGAAGCCCGACATGGGGCTTGAACTCAAGACCCTGAGATTGAGAACTTAGCTGAGATCAGGAGTGTGATGCTTAACCAACTGAGCCATCCAGGTGCCCCAGGTTTTTAATTGTAGATTTGTTTTTTTTTTGTTTTCAGTTTAAACAGTTTTGCTTTACATATTTTGCAGCTCTATTGTGTGGTGCATACATATTTAAGATTACTGTGTACTTCTGGTGGATAGACCCTCTTATCACTAAGTAATATATATCCCCACATTTTTGTTTAATGTGTTCTTCCTTCCTCATTCTAATTTCTTTTTTTTTCATCATTTCCCTTATATTTAGAAAACTTCCTTTTGCTGTCCTTTTATGTCAGGTCTTCTGACATAAAATAAACAAACAGACAAACGCTCTTCATTTTCTTTCATCTGAGAATTCCTTGATGTGCCTTTCATTCCTTAAGGATATTTTCACTAGATATAGAGTCCTGGGTTGACAGTTGTTTTCTTTCAGCATTTGAAAACGTTTGTGCTGCTTTCGTCTGATCTTTAGAGTTTCTGGTAAGAAATCTACTGTCATTTGATTTGTTTCCCCCTAAGGGTAGGGTGCGGTCTCTCATTCACTGACTTGAAGATTTACTCTTCGTCTTTAGTTTTCAGGTGATTGACGATAATGAGCTGCAGTGTGAATTTCTTTGATTTTGTCCTGTTTAGGATTCATTTAGCTTCTTGAATATGTATTTTTTTGTCTTTCACTACATTTAAGAAGGTTTCAGTCATTAATTTTTAAAGTACTTTTTCAGCCCCTCCCATTTTCTCTTCTCTTCCCAGCATTTTGATGATAGGAATGTATACTCTGTTATAGTCCCATGGGTCCCTGATGTTATATTCCCTTTTTTTAGTCCATTTTCTCTCTGTTGCTCCAATTAGGTAATTTCTACTGTTCTGTCTTCAACTTCACAGATTCTTTCCTTTCTCCCCTTGTTATCGACTGAATGTTGGTTTCACCAAAATTCATACATTGAAGCCCTAATCTCCATGTGGCTGTATTTGGAGATTGGGTGTCTACAGAAGAAATTAAGATTACCTTAGATGACAAGTGTGGGGTCCTGATCCGAAAGGATATGTATCCTTATAAAAATTGACACCAAAGAGCACTCTCCCCCTTCTTCTCTTTCTCTCATCCTCTCTCCCTGCCTCTTCTCCTCACACCTGTGTTGATGCACAGAAGACAGGGTTTGTGAGGACTTGGAGAGAAGGCAGCTGTCTGCAAGCTGAGAAGAGAGGCTTCACTGGAAACTAAGTCAGCTGGGATCTTACCTTGCACTTCCCAGCTTCCAAAGCCGTGAGAAATAAATGTCTGTGGCTAAGCCATCCAGTCTGTGGTATTTTGTTATGGCGGCTCAAATTAACTCAGACACCCTTCTATTATGTTATTGGACCTTCCACTGAGTATTTTCTTTCAGTTTTTGTACTAGACGTGGTTACTGATGCAAAGTAAGCACTCCTGAAGTAGTTTGACAATCAACAGCTCACAAGTAATACAAATTCACCGTACGAGGATAGGCTAACCTGGGGCTTGAGCTTAGCCAAAAAAAAAAAAAAAAAAAAAAAATCCTGGGCCTAACCTATTTCAGTTTTGGACGCTTTGAAAATTATCTAAAATGCAACACATGTGATTGATTAGCCAATCATCTGAAGAGTCAGTGTTATTCAGCAATTCTCTCTTAAATGCCTATTCTTTTAATAAGTCACTGAACCATCTACATGTATTCAATCAATAAAAATTTATTGAACATCTCCTATCTCCCTGGCACTATGGTAGTTATGGGCATTGGGGATTAAAAATACAACTCACTTAATTCTTAATTCCTTTTCGACTATGTTGCCTTTTGAGCCTGATAACGATTTCTGCATTACGCCCAGGAAAGGGAAAGCCTTTGGTATTTAGGGTGGGTACTTTGGGTACTGGCCTGGTGCCTAATTGTTTTTTGAAATATCCTTCTTCTCCACTTTTAGTGGGAACAGTTTCTCTCATTTATGACTGAGGAAGAAATAAAGAGCATTAAATGCATACGGTATAAAGCCTCTCTTTGTCTCTATCTTTGCACAGAATTTACCCCACAGACTGAGTCTCAGAGGGCCTTCTGATCCCCATGGGTGGTCTGAGCTTTCCGCGTGACAGCTGGGAAGCCTAAGCTACTGCTGTGGGGCAGCGGGGGAACCACTAGAAAGAGCCAATAACAAGGATTTATTTTCTCTTTGGTTTTTCCCCTAAATCAACTATAAAAAAAAACTGTATAATACTTAGCCTGATAAGCAGAAAAAGGAAAACGCAAGATTTAAATTATCGGTTCATAAAATAAGACGCCAGACAATCCAGTTTCATTACGCACCGTGGATTGGTCGTAGTCTGTTAGCAGACAGCAGCGCTATGCATACAGATACTGCAATAATAAGGGGGAAAAAAAACCAGTTGATTGGGGAAGCAGTTCCCCTGCCTTGATTATTTTCATAATTCTTCCCTGTCTATTGTCTTCACAGATATGAGCACAATGTCAACTCTGGCCTTTTGTTGCATTTGTTTTTATTTTTGCCGTAGTCAAAATTTCCAACCACTTCGAAATGAAAAAAGTGTCATGTTGCCCTCTGCACTTCTGGGTTTGTCACAATATTGTGTAATTAGGCATGTTGGCAGTCTAATACTCAAATTAAAAGCATGTTTTCATAAAGACACGAACCCAAGAAATAGTAAAGGTATTGGGAAATTCCTGAATCTCAAAAGCTTTCTTAATTTTGAATATGTGTGTGTGTGTGTGTGTGTGTGTGTATAACACATATATATTATATATGTATATGGTATGATGTATACATCATGTTATACACACACACACACACACACACACACACACACACGTGGGAAAATAGCCAAAAGGGGCTCGGTCTTAAAATCCAGAGTCTGGTCTGAAAATCCAGAGTCTTAGTGAGATAGAGACACAGAATCAAATCAGATTTTCAGGGCCACACCCATCCAAAGATTCAGCTAAATAAAGGAGGGTCATTTACGGATTCCTCTAACAAATATTTGAACAAATATTTATGGCCAGTTTACAATGGGCCAGACACTGTTTTGGAGCTATGGGTCAGTGGGTTTCATGGCCAAGTCTGTAGGAAAATTTTGCCACGAAACAGCAACTAAAACTACGAGCAAACAGTGTGCTTAAGGCACAGCCAAGCACTGCCCTCAGCTAGACTTTCTGAGCTGTTTCGTATAACCGTATTCAGTAAAGATGGAATTGCTTTTCCCTAAAGTTTCCGTTCGCCACAAAACCGGTGTGGTCATGCTTCCTTCGTTTGAGAGATGTCCAGAGAGGGCTTGAAAAAGACAATCGGTGTTAGTGCCCTCAGGGGCTCACTAGAGACTGGGAAGTGTAAAGTGTCCCCCAAAGCATGAATAGACTGGAATCTAGCTGAGGAATCAACATGTACATATATAAGCAGACACCCATAGAGCAACTGAAAAATCACCCCTTTCTTACCTCTTGACCACAACAGTGGTTTTCCTGCCGGGCCTGTTGGCCTTACTTAGATGGTTCCATCAGCTGTCAGTTCAGCTGTGGACAGGGTTCTAGGACAGCCTCTCGTTCAAGGTCAGCTTCATGCTGCTGGAGTTGACCGTTGCCCAGACCTCTCTCTCTCTGCTGTTATTCAGGAGAAAAGGCCGGGATTGTTTATGTCAGCGGGAGCAGGAGTGCTCCCAGAGTTGAAAGCCAGAAGCTGGAAAGAGTTCTTCAGGCCTGGATTCGGAAACGTCCATAATTTAACTTCTACCACATTCTACTGCTCAAAGAAATCACATGCCAGGCCAGATCTAATTGGCAGTGACAGAGACTCTACCTCCGAAAGGGAGTTGTGCAAAAAATTTTAACCTTATTGGATCTACAATATCTATAAGGGACCATATGTCCTAGTTATACTATGCATAGGACGTATACATTTATACACATATGCATTTCAAACCAACCCCTGTCGCGTAAGAGGTCACTGGAAATGCAGGAAAAAAAGAAAGAATGGAAAAAAAGACTCTTGGTATTGTGTTGAAATAACTTAAAAGTTATAAAAAAATTCGCAGTGGGGCGCCTGGGTGGCTCAGTCAGTTAGGCGTCTGACTTCGGCTCAGGTCATGATCTCGCAGGTTGTGAGTTCAAGCCCTGCGTGGGGCTCTGTGCTGATAGCTTGGAGCCTGGAGCCTGCTTCGGATTCTGTGGCTCCCTCTCTCTGCCCTCTCCTGTTCATGCTCTGTCTCTGTCTCTCTCTCTCTCAAAAATAAACATACATAAATAAATAAATAAATAAATAAATAAATAAATGTAAAAAAATAAATAAAAATTCACAGAAATAGTTCAAAGAACTTCCTTATGTCATTTACTTAAATTCCCTGGTTGCAAATATTTTTTTCCTTATTTGCTTCATCACTAGGATGGTGGTGAATAGGCAACATATAAATTCAGAAAGTAGATTAGTTGTTGCCGAGCCCGTGGGTGACCACTAAGGGGTAAGGTCTTCCTTGGGGACTATGAAAGTGTTCTACAATTAGAACATCATCGTGGCTACACAACTCCGTGAACACACTAAAAAACACTGATTCTACACTCGAGTAAATTTTATAGCATGTGAATTACATCCTAATAAAGCTGTTAAAAAATACTCCCTAGAAGCACTCACTGAATGGATTTCACTCTCAAGGATAGGAAAGGTTATGGGCCTTTATGAAGGCTACCACGTCGTTGGAAATCTCTCTAAAAATAAATAATCCGAGAATCTACAACGTCAAGTCAGTGGTGGTTATTTGTAAATTCCAGCACGTGAATTGAGAATTAATCATTTGACCCTCGGAAACTGAGATATCAGCTTAGAATCAGGTACTTCACGGGCCCAAAATGTGATTCAGTGCCCAGTGGAGCTACAGAAATTGAATGTCCCGCCAGTGTCCACAGGCCTGCATGGGTAGACAGGTGCATGGACCTGACCCCAGCATACGGTGCCCAGAGTCAACTTAAGTGGGCCAGGGAGCCAGTGAGCCATTCTGATTTGGTGAAATACATACTACAAATATAGCATAATTATAGATTTTTAAACATATAGAAAAATAGAAATATTGAATATTGTCTAAAGGGAAAAAAACCTGAAACTAGAAGAAAACATAAGCAGTTGTTCTCACACTTGTGGATCAGAGCTCTGTACCAGTAACTCTCAGAAATACCTGGCTTTCCTGCATTCAAAATTTGCTCCCTTGTGTGTGTGTGTGTGTGTGTGTGTATGTGTGTGTAGTTGCGTTATCACATCCAGAAAATTATTAATGAGTACTAACCTTAACAACCAAACAATAACTGATACCTTTTGGAAAGCCTGAAATAATTTTTGAATAACTTCTTGATCGCACGATAGCCAAAATATGTGCTTTGTGAGAAATGCACATTATATTATTGTCACGGTAAGAAACTGAGATAAATTATAGGTAATTTCCAGTTTTTAGTACCGTTTCTATGGTTATATAAGCAACGTATATTACTTCAGAACATGTTACCATGGTTATTTCAGGTAATTCCGGGTTATTAAAGCTTTTGAAATAAAACTGATTTTTCTTCTTGGTGGTGGTTGTTGAACAAAATTGGTCAAGTTGAGAAGAAAGAAATCTCCTTTCTTGGTCACGAGGCATTGCACTCGGTGTGCATAGTCAGAGGCTGGAGAAAAGCCCAGAGCTGCCTCCCCCTGCCCTCCCCCCCTCACCATCCTGAGAGCAAGGGATCTCACATCTACAGATGTGGCTTCACCAGATGGAAAGTAAGCTCTAAATCCTAGCATCCCCTTGGCTTTTGAATATAAAAAGAGTGACAGGTCAGAGATGATACTTTAAAAGTTGATTCTGAGAGGGAAGATGCCTTTGATGCCCTATCGATGCCCAAAGCCTGCCAGGGACAGAAGGAGGTGTGGACACTCAAAGACAAAGTGCTGGGCCGTATTTCGTCCACCTCTAAACAAGATGGATTTCTCCTGACCACGCCTGAGTTTTTAGCCAATGGGGCCAATTGATCAGCCATGTGATCTTCATTTTACTGGGTGACAGTCTCGAAAAATCTGAAACCAAATTTATGGCCCCGCCCTGGAAAGCCTTGAGCAGTGAATGCAGCTGTCGCAGCAGAGAACACACAGGTGCTGAGCTGCCCAAATCCTCATTCAACTGCTCCCTCACTCCCTTGGTCCTGCCTTCTTCCTCTCCCATCCACTCAATTTAAATTGTGGACCATTGCGTTTTGTCATATGGACTTATGTAAGTTGCAGGAAATCTCGTATGAAGCACATTGTGAGAATAATTAATAAAAATAGTAAAAATCAGGAAATAGTCCTGCAATGACAGTATGAGAGTGAAGTAAAAACCACACACACTAGACATGTATACAAACGTGCAAGATTACACAACACTATTTCAGCTACATATGTATGTATGTATGTATCTATCTATATCTATCTATCCATCCTACATATGTACATATGTATGTATGTATGTATCTATCCATCCATCCATCCATCCATCTAAAACATGTGTGTGTCATTCGAGGACTTGTAAATTAAATTATTGCTAAAAGCCTATAACTATCACGCACATAAATATTACTCAACTTACATGAGTACAAGGATTTTCCAGTAAAACGTCATAATCTAATACAATATCTTCTTAGAGAATTCTGAAGCTAATTCTACCTTTGTTGTTATAGCCACATCGCTGGAGTATGTATTTGAGCAGACATGAATAATGTGGCCACGAAATCATAACAAACGTAACTTTCGGAATGTCCAGGCGAGCTGGTGGGTGGATAATGGCTTGTTTCCTTTCTTTTTCCCCTCCCTATGGAGACAGGCAAAAATCCTAATGAGATGGAAATAAACAGTATTCAGAGAAAAAGGCCTGGTGCAATTTAACGTGTGGACGAATTAGGGCAATTTAACTGAATGTTCTGCCTGTTTCCTCATGTGCAAATATTTCCTGTTTAAAGACCCTCACAGGCCGCTGTGAAGTTCAAAGCAAGAAAGTAATTTGTCATAACTTGTAAGTGCTATACTAGCATAAGCTGCCAAATTAATAATAAAAAATGATAATTCAAAGCTCATCATTTTCCTTACCAAATAAACTTAAAACGCCCACACAAAACCCATTTCCATTTCACAAAAGTATCTGGGCAGAATATATTTGAATTATTTATTGGGATCCCCTTTTTACAACATGTGCATTTTCTCTCTTGCTCTCCTTTTTTTCTTTCTTTTTCCCATGGATCCTTGGCTCTATTTTAGACCTGTCATTTTTCCAGAACGCTTACTAGACAAACTCTGTCTTTGAACACGCTATTGAGTCAGCCTGTTTCAGAGAATATTACACACAGCAAATCAAAGGAAACACAATTCCTGTTCAATTTTAATAACATTTTTGCTTTATGATAATTATAAAATATGTTCAATGGCAGTTTCAGAATTAAATGAAAAATTGTACATGACAACTTAGCAGCCATTGGATAATTGAAAAGGAATGTTGGCTGAGTGGATTAGGTTATGAAAGTGAAGACGTCAAAAGAATTTTGCTAAAAAAAAAACAACCCCTATTTTCATTTTAGGGAACATAGGGCAAAAAACCATGGATCTGAAAACAAGGAATCTTAAAGAATTACGTGGTACAACCCTCTATTATAAAAGAAATTTAAAAAAAAAAGAACTGATGGTTTCAGATGTTTAGAGACTACCCCAAGCAAAATGAAAATCAGATGCCTGATTAATTTCTTACTTGAACCTGAAAAGAATACTCTTGCATTCAGTTAGAATATTAATGAGCAGAGAAAAGTTCTCTTCAAATCATGGTTACAAAAACTATATATATTCAGTGACTATATTATAGCTTTTATTGCTCAAGGTGATGTTATTTGTTGATTGCCAAGTAACACTCCATTGCATATATATACCACATCTTCTGTATCCATTCATCCATCGATGGACATTTGGGCTCTTTCCATACTTTGGCCATTGTTGATAGTGCTGCTATAAACATGGGGCGCATGTGTCCCTTCAAATCAGCGTACCTGTATCCCTTGGATAATTACCTAGTAGTGCAATTGCTGGGTCGTAGGGTAGTTCTATTTTTAGTTTTTTTGAGGAACCTCCATACTGTTTTCCAGAGTGGCTGCACCAGCTTGCATTCCCACCAACAGTGCAAAAGAGATCCTCTTTCTCCACATCCTCGCCAACATCTGTTGCTGACTGAATTGTTCATGTTAGCCTTTCTGACAGGCGTGAGGTGGTATCTCATCGTGATTTTGATCTGTATTTCCCTGATGATGAGTGAGGTTGAGCATCTTTTCATGTGTCGGTTGGCCATCTGGATGTCTTCTTTGGAGAAGTGTCTATTCATGTCTTTTGCCCATTTCTTTACTGGATTATTTGTTTTTTGGGTGTTAAGTTTGATAAGTTCTTTATAGATTTTGGATACTAACCCTTTATCTGATATGTAGTATGTAAATATCTTCTCCCATTCTGTCAGTTGCCTTTTAGTTTTGCTGATTGTTTCCTTTGCTGTGCAGAAGCTTTTTATTTTGATGAGGTCCCAGTAGTTCATTTTTGCTTTTGTTTTCAAGGTGTTATTTGTTTCATGGCATTTTATGTGAGAGTCCTTATTTCTTCCATAACAAATGTAGCAAGTTGACTATGATATTTATATTAGCAATGCTATATTGGAGGTTTAACGTGGTCACCTGATCTGAAGTTTTAAATTAAAAAAAAAACTATATTGGATTTCCATAATACCAACAGAGTCACCTTGCTGAGATTTCGTTTTAAGAATACCACAATGTTTTGGGATGCCTGGGTGGCTCAGTCGGTTGAGCATCAAACTCTTGATTTCAGCTCAGGTCATGATCCCAGGGTTGTGAGATCAAGCTCCAAATCAGCTTCCACACTAAGTGTGGAGCCTGCTTAGGATTAAGAGTCTTTCTCTCTCTCCTTCTGCCCCTCTTGCCGCTTGCACATTCTCTCTCTTTGCCTCGAAAAAAGATACCAAGAAGTTTCAATTAAGGTAATCAATTTAAAATGCAATAAATTGGCACCTTCTTAGTTAAGATTAGAAAAAGGAGTTTAATTTTTTAGTTGTAGCCCAATCTCTTTCTGTCTCTCTCCATCTCTCTATGTTTTCATGATCCTTATTTTAACAAAAGTCTTCTTACATATAGAGAAAAGTGAATTTTAAATGTTTTCTAATCTGAAAGCAGTTAATTATTATTGAAGACACGGAATGAGGGCTTAGGATATGCCAAGTTCAAAACTGTTACTGAATTTCATCATTGCAAGAAACCAACAAGACATGATTAATTTTCACACTTAAAAGGTAAGAAAACACAGCCACACAGAAGTTAACTTTCCTAACTCACTGCTATGGAAGCGCAAAGCCAGGCAGTCAGTTTACGTTTTGTGTGTGTTTTTACAGTTTACCCTTGAACAACATGGGTTTGAACAGATTTTTTCTAATGTTTATTTTTTATTTATAATTTTTGAGAGAGAGAGAGAGAGAGAGAGAGAGGCAGAGTGTAAGTGGAAGAAGGGCAGATAGGGAAACACAGAATCCCAAGCAAGTCCCCGTCTCTGAGCTATAAGCACAGAGCCCCACGAGGGACTCAAAATCAGGAACTGTGAGATCGTGACCTGAGCTGAAGTCGAACACTTAGCCAACTGAGCCTACACAGGTGCCCCTTTATTTTTTTTTTTTTGGTAAATACAGTAGAGTATTGTGAATGTATCCTTATGATTTTCTTGAGAACATTTCCTTTTCTCTAGCCTATTTTATTTGGAAGAATACAGTATATAAAAAATATACAAAATATGTATTAATTAACTATTTATGTTATTGGTAAGACTTCTGGTCAATGGTATGCTATTGGTAGTTTAGCTCTGGGGATTCAAAAACTGTATGTGAATTTTCAACTTGGGGTTGGAGGGTAGGATCAGTGCTCTTACCCATGCATTGTTCAAACTGTGTTTAATTTCTTATGCTGATACTACCTGTGCAGTATTTTTCAATCATTCTGATCTCTAGAAAAATGTTATTAAAACTTACCGAGTCCACCAAGAACTTTGGTTTATGTAAGCTGTATCAATTCACTCTATCAGAATTTAAAACTGAGAATAATTTCAAATATGCATTTAGTCATTTAAAAATAACAGTAATCCATTACGTGTTAACAAAAATAATAATTGTCTGACCCTTAAATATGTTTCCCAAGGCAAAATATTAGTGAAAAGGGGCATTGTTTTACATTTTCACAAATTTCTTTGCCATCTACTTAAAAGAAGACAGCTCCGTTCTCATTTCTGCTTCTGCATTCAATAGATTGCAATATGTTGCTTTGGTGTCAGAGTTCTGGATGTACCCAGAAAGCCTCCTGTGTCCACCTCAGGAATTTCAGATCGTATTTTGGGAGACATTAATTGTTGACATTAAATAATCTTTGTGAACATGATTTTTAATGACTGTAGAATATTCTATCTTCTGGATAAATCTTAATTGTGGTAATCCTTCACTCATTGTTGATAGTACCAGTTGTATTTTTGTAACTAATTCCATAAATCTTTGCTCACATTTCTAATACAAGATTTAGGTAAGATTCTTTTAAAATAGTTGCTGAATATAGATCCTTTCAAGGCATTTGATGCCTATTATCAAATTGCTCTCATATCTATTACAAAGAATGTTGCTATTAATATTCTTGTCCCTGTCTTCAAGTGGACACAGGTATGCATTTCTGTTGAGCATATGCATGGTGGTGGAATTGCTCTGGTATTTATCTGCATCAACATTCGTGGAGACTGCCTATCAGCCTTCTAGAGTAGTTTTCAAGTTGTGCTCTCGTCAGTGTTGCATGAGAGTCCTGGTCACTCTATCTTTTCCTCGGCGCTTCATAATTTTTTAGTATTTTTTCCATCTTAGCCAAAATGGTGGATACGTAATGGTATCATACCACTGTGGTTATAATGTTCATTTCCCTAATGACAAACAGATGAACAGGGGCACCTGGGTGGCTCAGTCAGTTGAGTGTCCAACCGACTGATTTTGGCTCCTGTCATGATCTCCTGGTGTGTGGGATCAAGCCCGCTTTGAGCTTCTCACTGTCAGCAGAACCTGCTTGGGATAATCTCTCTCTGCCCCTCCCTTGCTTGTACTCTTCTCTCTCTCTCTCTCTCTCTCTCTCTCAAAATAAATATATAAAAACTTTAAAAAAAACAGCACATTCATGTATTTAGTGGCAATTTGTATATTTTCCTTTGTGAGATACTTGTCCAGGTTTTGTCTTTCTATTGGATTGTGAATCTTATCCTTATTTATTTGCAAAAGTTCTTTATGTAAAGTCCTTTGTACCTGTATGTATGAAAATATTTTCTACCCCTGTGCTGGTTTCTCTTTTCAGTACATGACTCCTTTTTGACATGGCAATTTTTAATACACCTCAGTTTATTCTTTTTCTTTCATGCTTAGTGTTTTCATATTTCTTTAAGAAATCTGCACCAATGTCAATGTCATAATGATGTCCTTTTATGATTTTTTCTTTTAAATGTCATTATTTAAATTTGGATTCCATATGAAATTTAATTTTGTGTATTGTCTGAAACAGAATTTGGAGCACATTTTTTTTTCATAAGAGAATGCAGTTACACAGCGGCACCCGTTCCCTACTACGCTGTGTTAATTCGTGTAGATTTATGCTAAGTCTTACTTTTGGAATGTATGTTTTCCAAACTTATTCTTTGAGAGCATCCTGGTTAATCTTGTGCCTTTCAATTTATGTAATAATTTTGGTATCATCATGTCAATTTCTTAAAAAAAAGAAAGAAAGAAAAGAAAAACTTGCTTGGACTTTGTTTGACATTGAAATGAATTTATAGATCAATTTGGAGAAAAATGACTTTTTTCAATATTGAATCTTTCGACCCATGAATGTGCAAGCGAGAAATATTGCAACTCTTTCATTAGATTTTGTTCTTGTATTTGATATGGTTGATGCAATACTTCTGGCATGTCCCTGACACTTATATTTTTTAAATGTATGCTGTAATATATCAAATACAATTGAGGGGCATCTAAGTGGCTCAGGTGGTTGAACACCCAACTCTTGATTTTGGCTCTAGTCACAATCCCAGGGTCTCAGAATCAAGCCCTGCATGGGGCTCTGCACCATAGAGCCTGCTTAAGAGTCTCTCTCTCTCTCTCTCTCTCTCTCTCTGCCCTTCTCCCCATTTGCTCTCACTCTTTCTCTCTCTAAAATTAAAAAAATTAAAATACAATTGATTTTTTTAGTGACCTTGTGTCCAATAGCCTTTTTAAGTCTACATATTGATTTTAAAAAATTTGTAGTTTTTTGGATGTTCTAGAAAAAATAATCATGTTGCCTGCAAATAACAACAGCCTCATTTCACCTTCCAAATCCATGTAGATTTATTATGTATTTATGTATTTATTTATTTATTTATGTTGCCTCAGAGCAAAGGCTACATATTTCAGTAAGCACTTGGCTGAATAAGAAGAATAAAAAGCATGCATTTGTTCTTCCTGCTCTCGAGGGTGGGAAAGATGAATATTTTACCATAGGGATTAATGTTTTTCTTAGTAGTTATTCTTTTCCAAATAATGCAGTACTCTCATATTCCTGGTTTAATAATACTTTTTAATCAAGAAAGGGTATTAAATTTTTTGAATGCTTTCTCCAGATTTACTTAGATAATAATATAGCCTTTCTTTTTTTTATGTTTAATGTAGTAAAGAAACATTGATTAATACTCAAACGTTACCCAATTTTAAAGACTTGGAATAAGCCCCATTTAGTTGTAATGTATTGTTCCTTATATATATTATGGGATTTGATTTTCCAATATTTGTTAATTTTTTAGTGAAATTGGTCTGTAATTTTATTGTCTTGTGTGGTGCTTATCATGTTTTAGAATAGAGATTATGTTAGAGTCACAAAAAGATATAGAAATATTCTTACTATTTATATAGTAATTCAGAGTAAATAAAATTGAATCCAATTGCTTGATCATGGTATTTGGTTCATTTGTATCCATATTGATTTTTTTTTTGGTAGCTGTAAACTCAAAATGTACTCTTAAACAGAGAGTCTAAGACAAATTAAACAGAAAAAATAAAATGGAAGTGATTTAGAAGGCCTGAACAACATGGCCAATACAGTAGAGCTTATATTACATATTGTACCTTGTATACAAATAACATAGAGAAAAACTTACTCATGTATTGGATGGTCAAGTGATATAGACTATAGCTTTGGCAATAAAACTCCCAACATAATAAAATAAATAAAATTTGAATGCCAAGGCAATAAACTAAAAGCTAATGCAAAAAAACACACTTTTATAAGAAAAATTTTTAACATTAAAAAAAAAATTTTTTTAATTTATTTTTGAGAGACAGAGCATAATCAGGGGAGGGGCAGAAAGAGAGGGAGACACAGAACCCAAAGTAGGCTCCAGGCTCTGAGCTGTCAGCACAAAACCTTATGCGGGGCTTGAACTCATGAACCGTGAGATCGTGACCTGAGCAGAAGTTAGATGTTCAATCGACTGAGCCACGCAGGCACCCCTATAAGAAGATTTTAAAATGTAATTAAATCAATTTGTACTGTAAGGGAAATATGGACCAATCTTCAGAATTTATTTAAAAAGAGAATATTTTGCCCAATGCACCTTTCCACTTGGCTGTTCCTCGGGTATGTTTTTTATAATAAATGACAACAGAGAATAAAATGCTTTCCAGAGTTCCCGTTTCTCTGGAAAATTATCAAACCTGTGGATAAGGGTTGTGGGAACCTCCAATTTTGTAGCTAATCCTGACCAAAATGTGCATAACTTGAGAAGTGACACTGTGACTGCCATCTGAAGTGAGGACAGTCTTGTGGGACTGGGCCCTGAAGCCTGGGAAGCTGGGCCCTGACTTCGAGTAAAGAGGGTAAGAATTGAAGTGATTTGTGAAACACCTATTGGTGTCCACAGAGACTGGAGAAATGATTGGTGTCAGGAGGGAAAAAATATCTCTCAAAATCTAACTCTAAAATCTAAAACAACACAAGAGAAATACAAAGTAGTAGCTATATAAAAATAAAAATTAGTTAATTGGGAAACAAAAAATAGTAGAGCAAAGCAGAAATTCCAAAAACGATTTATTTTTAACTCAACAGAATTCATAAACTTTAACTCAACTGATAGAAAGCTATGGAAACACAAATGCCAAACGTAGGAAATGACAAGTGACAAATAACTACCAAATGAAGGAAATGTCAGAAGAGACTTTAAAATACCATAAGAGACGTCTTTTTACGACAACACGCACATCTGTGAAAACCTACATGAAGTGGATTATTTCCAATATAAATGTAATTTATCCATATTGATCCAAACAGAAAGAGAAAATCTAACTGAATAATTATAGCAGAAACAAAAAGTAATTAATGAGTGTCACTCGGGTCTAAAACAACAACACAACACAACAATATATTCTCGATTCTATTACTTTTTGATCAATTTTTCATGTACTTTGAAGCTCTACTGTTAGGTGTGTGTACATGGAACATGATTATAGATTGGTTGTGTTGATACGTTTCTCATTCATTGATGCCCGTTTTTATCCCTGGTAAAATTGCTTATTATAAATCTATTTTGTTTAATTTTAAAATAGCCAGTATAGCTTTCTTTTATTAGTGTCTACATGGAATATCTTTCTCCATTCTATTTTTATCTATCTATCTATCTACCTACCTATCTATCTATCATCTATCTATCACATTTATTTGTTTGTTTGTTTGTTTGTTTATTATTTATTTCAGAGGGAGGGAGAGAGAGAGCATGCATGCAAGCAGGGGAGGGCCAGAGAGAAAGAGAGAATATTAAGCAGGCTACATGTTCATCATGGAGACAGTCACAGGGCTCCATCCTACAAACGGGGTTCATGAAATGAACCAAAATCAAGACTCAGACACTCAAGTGACTGAGCCACCCTGGCACCCTAATTTTTATCTATATTTAAATAGGTATTTATTGACTTGTTTATTTACAGTAGATTTCTTACAAAAACATATAGCTGTGTCAGTTTTTATCAAATCTATTTTTTCTGTTTAATTGGTATGTACAAATCATTTACGTTCAACGTGATTGTTGCTGTTTGGATTAAAATTTCTATGTTGCTAGGTCGTAGTTTCTACCTGTTCCTTTCTTTCTTGTTTCTTTTCTCTCCTTTCATAGCTTATTTTGGGTTATATTATTTTAAAACCTTTATTCCATTTTATCTTCACTTATGCTTATTTCTTACACTGCTCTTTAAAACCTTTAATGATTATCTTGCATTTATATTATAAATATATCAAATAATCGCAATATGCCTTCAAAGAATATCACAATGCTTCATCTGTAGCATAAGAAACTTACATTTTACCTCAGTTCCGACTCTCAACTGTGATACTGCTTTCATACAATTTATTTTTTATATTTCATTTTATATATGGAAGCCAATAATACTATTTTTACTTTAGAAAGTCATTTATCTTCTAAACTGATTAAAAAAAATAAAAGTGAGTTTTATAGCCACATTTTTATTGCGAGTCATATCTTTTTGTGAGACCATATTACTTTAGCTCGAAGAACTTCCTTCATGAATTCTTGTAGTAAAAGTTCACTAGTATCAATTCTCTCTGGTTTTGATTTTTTGTGTAGTCTTTATTTCCCCTTCATTCTTAAAAACATGCTTTTGTTGCATATAGAATTTCTGTTTGAGTTTTTCTTCCAGCATTTAAGGAAATGACATTCCATTATCCTCTGACTTGCATGGTTTCTAATGAGAAATCTGTCGTCAATCTTATTATATATTTTTTGATGTTGATTTATTTATTTTGAAAGAGAGAAAGATAGAGAGTGAGCAGGGAAGGGGCAGAGAAAGATGGAGACAGAGAATCCCAGGCAGGCTCCACACTGTCAGCACAGAGCCCGATGTCGGATTAGAAGTCATGGACCGTGAGATCATGACCTGAGTCGAAACCACGAGTCGGAGGTTTAACCGACTGAGCCACCCAGATACCCCTGTAACTCCTATTTTTGAATTCTGTATGAAGTGGGTCTTCACTGGCTGCCTTAAAGCTTTTCTCCACGTGCATGTTTTATTTATTTCCCTTCTGGTATTATACGAGATTCTTGAATGTATAGTTTAGTGTTGTTTATTTTGATTAAAAACTTCTCAGCAATTATTTCTTCAGGTATTTCTTCTGCTCCTTTCTCTCTCTTTGGTTCTTCCAGGATTTCAATTATACACACGTTAGATCCTTTATATCATTTCACATATCTACCATCCTCTGCCTTATTTTTGTTTTCTTCTTTATCTTTTAAATTACTTAATTACCATTAACCTATCTTTAGGTCACCAATTCTTTCCTAACTATATCGACTTTAACAATGAGCTTAGCAAAGCATTTTTAAATGTTTTTTACTGTGTTCTATGAGATCATTTGTTATGGTTTCATCTCTGTTTTTAATGAAAAGTACCATCTGTTCATTTATTCTTTTCTTCTACAACAGGCATGGCAAATTATAGCCCGTAAGTTGGTTGCCTATTTTCATAAATGAAGTTTTATTGGAATACAGCCATGTTCATTTATCCGTTATCATCAATGCTGCTTTTGAGCTACAATGGCAGATTAAATAATTGCGTCATAGATTGTATATTATGTGTGTGTGTGTGTGTGTGTGTGTGTGTGTGTGTGCACATACACGCACTCCTACATATATACAACATACAACAGTGGAACAAATGAAGAGATTCATATGGTACAAAACTTGTATTTCAAAATATTTTAATTTAGGATCCAATCGATACTTTGTAATAGCAATCTAATAAGTGGATAATGGCTATCTGGGGACTGGTAAATGTGCATATCTTGAAGGATATTTTCAGTAAAATATCTCTGTATATAATTAGATCATCCACAAGGACCTAAATTACAAAAGTCTCCAAAAACAATCATTCTTAAAAAAAATGTTATTATTCTTGTCATCTGTGAAAAGTGGCCATTGATATACCGAAAGACCAAAAGATGGGACAACCTGTAATGGGGGCACAAAAATTTAACGCTTTAAGACTAGGTTATAAAATTTGGTGAACGGCAGATGATTTATCGAAATATAAGTAGTAAACTATAAGACATGCTTCATTATTTTACATGAATAAAATTCTAGAAGATGTGGAAAGAAGGGAGCTTCAGTGGTTTACTTTCTAAAGCATGTAATATTTTGTTTGCTTATATTTCTTTTTCCTTGCCAGTGAGCACAGTTTATCTGTTTCATGAGGTTAATGGGGAAGACACTGAAATTTTCCTAGCCCTGTTATGCTCAAGGAAATTGTATAAGAATAGAAATATAGAACTCCCTCCCTTCCTAGAAACTATGATTATGGGTTTTTTTGTTTGTTTGTTTAATCATTAGTTCTTCTTTTAATGCAAGTTGTTAGGTAGGAGACAAATTTTAAAAAACGAAAAAGACTAGATTGATTTACAATAGGAAAGGTCCTGAATCAGTCTTAAATCTAACAGCAGTCAGACAGACCATGTACGGAAGATAAAAATGAAAGTACGGATTTGCCTGAGCTGAGTGGACTGTAGGTTTTCTGAGGAAGAAATATGTATATGAGAGACTCATGAACAACTTTTGAGAGGATTCAGAGAAATTCAGGTGAATATAGATGATTTTAGGGCTTTTCGCCATGAGTCATGAATCGCCATGCGATTTTGTTTCGGCACTTCTTTGTAGAGCAGCAGTAAACATTTAAATTGTTTGATTCCTTTATTGTGTATCCAACTGGGTTGGTTTGGGGGGGGTGGGGGCTTGGGGGGTTTTGTTTTTTGTGTGTTTTTGTTTTTGTTTTGAGCATGGCACTGGTTTTAGATAAGTTGCAGGGTAGTCCAGGCTTATTCAGGTTACAGAAAGTTCTCCTAGATTCTGAGTATAGGCCATTTGGTCTAAATTTGCAGTGTTCTTCTGAGCTCTCATTTTGTTTTGTGTCTCCCTCCATCTTTTTTTTTTAATGTTTATTTATGTTTGAGTCAATGCGAGAGACGTAGTGCAAGCAGAGAAGGGGCAGACAGAGGGAGACACAGAATCTGAAGCGGGCTCCAGGCTCTGAGCTGTCGACCCAGAGCCCGACGCGGGGGCTGAACTCACAAACCGTGAGATCATGACCTGAGCTGAAGTCGGACGCTTAACCGACTGAGCCACCTAGGCGCCCCAGTCTCCCTCCATCTTTTAATGAGAACTTGGAGGAGGCTGTTTCAGGAATTGCTGCTTTTCAAAAAGCATTTTAAAAGACAATATTAATCTGTTGTTCCCTAATCTAGATTTTTCTTACTATTTAAACCATAGTCACAAAAATCACAGCTCAAAGTCTTTTTGCAAACATTGTTTATTAATTTTCCAGTTACAGAACAGAAATATTAAAGCCATTTTAAACAGAGATTTTGATCATTGTTTTCTCAAAGCAACTAAAATAAATCTCACCGAGGTCTGACTGATTGTGTTTTGCAGATATGCCCTTCATAAATCACTGAGATTTGTAATACTTACTCAAATCCATCATTTGACCTTTCTGCTATATATAACATGACAACAAAAATGATTCCCCAAAGAGAAGAATATTCTCATTAAATGCTGTATTCTGTTCAAGTTTTTGATTTTTAAAAAATCGGTGCATTCTCACATCAATAAGAGGTGAATGCTTGAAAATAGCAGAGATGACCTTAGTTGTCAGGCATGAATCTCCATGCAAAGGACAAACTAGTGTTTTATCATAAGCCAATCCTGGAAGATAACCACTCTCTTAAAAATACTGACAATTAGACAATAATTCAGAGGCTTTGGTTTTAAGTACCTGGTGTGGAGCAGATTAAGAGAATATTGTCTCTGGTTTCCGGGGGAAAACCAATTGAGCCAACCATATAATGAGCAGTGATGTTCTTCCCATCTGCCACCAAAACCAATCAATTTCATCTATTATAGACTGTTGCGCTTCTATTCAGCATTCAGTAGGCAGGCCTTAATGCAGCAAGTCAGTGCACGTTACAGACACTGGTAATCTTTTGAAGCAACAGTTCTCAGCACCAAAGTTCTTTCGCAATCAAACTGTTCATTGTCAGCCTTTGGGATCTTGGGTCAAGTAGGAAGGACGTTTTTCATATTTTGCATACTACATTTTCCTGGATTCTTATTCTCATCTTACACCCCCCAAATTATCTTTCAGTCAATTTGAGGAAATGTTGCGACGTTTAAAAAATGTAAAGTGAGCTTTGTTGATATTCGCTGAGTTCTCTAGTTTTCAGATATTAAGATTTTTTTTTCCTGAAAACTAGTAACAAAAACATCAATAGCTTGTCAACTGCTTTTCATATCATTTAAGCATGTATAATATTTATACAGTCCTGGGGTTACTTTCATTTAAATATTTGAAGTTAATTCCGGGAGGAGATTATCATCTCTGAGTAATGTTTTTTCTAAACTTGAAAAGAGGCAAGAGAATTGTATTAATATTCCAGATCATGATTCACAAGCAAGATTCACTATGCTATCTTTAGGCACCAAAAATATATATGTTGGGGATATTTATAATTAATATTTTAGTTTCCTAGAGACAGATGGAGAAATGAGAAAGGAAATAATAGAGCATTCAGCCTTTAGAGACTTGACCCATTAAAAGTTTTGTTCCTCGGGGCTCCTCCGGACCGGAAGCAAACAAACAGATGGGCAACAACTCCAGAAAGGCTAATAAGGGCCAATGAAAATCAGCAACCATTTATTAACGCTTCCAACAAATATGAATTGAGGGTCTTCGGTATTGTCAGCACAGTTCTAAAATGATAGATAAATTTGCACTGTAACCAACACTAGCCATCCTTCCCTTGTTGTGTGACTCTTCTTTAGCCCATTAATCTCAGCCTCAGTTTCCTGGACCAAATGACACAAACCTAATAGAGTTTTCACTGTGCCTGTTCCACATTCTTGCACAATGGAAATATTACTTTAAAAGACAGTATTACTGGGGTGTCTGGGTGGCTCAGTCGGTTATGTGTCTGACTGGCTCAGGTCATGATCTCACGGGTTCATGGGTTCAAGCCGTCGGTGCTGACGGCTCAGAGCCTGGAGCCTGCTTTGGATTCGGGGTCTCCCTCTCTCTCTCTGTCCCTTCCCTGTTCATTCTCTCTCTCTCTCCCTCTTTCTCTCTCTTTCTGTCTCTCAAAAATAAGTAATAAAACATTAAAAAATGTTAATATTTATATTTCATTCTTGTTGAATATATCCACTTATTCTGTTAATATTCAAATATACGACACATAACCCACACGCTCCATAAGGGCACTGCTTCCTCCGACCCTAATAATTCCATGCAACGCCAAGAAAGGAACACACTAAAATCCAAATGAATAAACTGATCACTTTTGTGGGATTTTTTTTTCCAGTGAACTGGGGCGTATTCCAGTAGCGACCAAATAAAAGCCACAAGCACTAAAAGTGTATAACGTTCTGAGTGGCTACATTTGTAACTTTGAGTGAGAAAAATACCCAAACCTGAAAGAGTGTTTGACAGCACCCAAGCCTTCTCCACGAAGGCGATATTATTCTTTCCGCAAATACTTGACAACATAATTTATTAAAATTTATTACATTTCACTGTCTACATCGTACTTTATGCACAGCCTTCGGCTCACGGTAAAAATGGTATTTTGAGGGTTTACTGGATTTTGATGGCGTTCTGAAATCAGGGGAATAGTTAGTAACGTTTTCATTTTGCAAATGATGAACCCCACTTCAGAGAGCTTGGGAACACTTTAGCACACGGAGTATACCATTAATGTTTTCACACATACTTCGATAACATTCTTAGTAGTTTCCTCAGATTGCAAAAAAATGTCATGACTGGATGCAAAGGTCCTTTCCAACTCTTCACTGTTTCAAACATGGGTTACTTGTATTTCTTTTTCTGCAAACACATGTTCAAGTGTTCGTGTGGTTTTATTAATTATTTTTCAGGCAACCTGTGTAAATGGAGACTACCAATAACTTATCATATATTTTATACATATCTGCTTCCGTAAATAATATTGTATGGCCACTTGCTACCTTTCCGGAGCAACAAGAGAGCAGTATTTGAAATTATGTTGCCTACACTTGAGATGTTGTATCAATCATGTTGCACGTGTCGTTGTCCCCATGTTCTTAGCAATACGACTAGTGACGAAAGCTCTTTCATTGTTTAAGTTTTTATCTAAATTCCAGTTAGTTAGCATACGACGTTCTATCAGTTTCGTGCACACTATAGCGATTCAACACTTCCGTACATCACTTGGTGCTGGTCATGACGAGTGCACTCGTTAATCCACATCACTTGTTTCCCCAGCCCCCCCTCCCACCTCATCTGGTGACCATCAGTTTGTTCACTGTAGTTAAGAGTCTGTAGTTTCTTGGTTTGTCTCTCTCTTTCTCTCTTTTTCTCCCTTTTCTGGTTTGTTTTGTTTCTTAAATTCCACATATGAGTGAAATCATATGGTATTTGTCTTTCTTTGACTGACTTATGTTTTTTAATTTTTTTTAATGTTTTATTTATATTTGAAAGAGAGGGAGAGAGAGAGCATGAGTTGGGGAGGGGTATAGAGAGAGGAAGGCACAGAATCCGAAGCAAGGTCCAGGCTCTGAGCTGTCAGCACAGAGCCCAACACGGGGCTCAAACTCACAAACCACGAGATCATGACCTGAGCTGAAGTCGGACACAACTGACTTAGCCACCCAGGCGCCCCCTTTGACTGATGTATTTTATTTAGCACAATAATCTCCACTCTATCCATGTCTTTGCAAAAATAGAACTTCGCTACTCTCCAGCAATTGCACTACTAGGTATTTACTCAAAGAATACAAGAGTACATGCATTGGGTGTTTATGGCAGCATTATCTACACTAGCCAAATTATGGAAACAGCCCAAATATCCATATACTGATGAATGGATATAGAAATATATATCTATATCTATCTATATAGATCTATCTATAGATAGATAAATCTATATAGATAGATATAGATATAGATATAGGTATAGATATAGATAGATACAGATAGATAGATACATACATACATACACACACACACACGCAAACACTCATACACACACACACACACACACACACACACACTGGAATATTACTCAGCCATAAAAATGAGTAAAGCTCTTTTAAATAATTCTATGAGTAAGAAATTTGGTTTACAATGGTTCACTTTATATTCATTTTTTATCTTGCCCTGCATAGAGCAGGGACTGTCTATAATGTGGTCTTGAGTGATCTTAGCAGGAAAAGGGGGGACTGCATTCAGGATTTCTTTATGAGGAAGAAGGAAGTAATAGGAAAAGACAAGGAAGAAAGAAGCAGGGAAAAAAGAAACCTGCCCGGACTGGTGGAAGAAATCCAAGGAAGGCAGGGACTATGATGGCTGTCATATAAAGAGTCAACAGTGGAATGTATGGCAGAGATTAGAAGAAGCAGAGACTAAAGAGAACGCTTGGAATTGGCCACAAAGAGGTTCATAAGCCTAGTGGGAAGATTCAGTGATAGAAAGATACTAAAGTTACACCAGAGGCCATGAGTCTTGTAGCAGTGTCCCAAAGAAAGGAGGTGATAAAGGACCAAGGAGACGCTGGGAGGAGACAGGTGATTCTTGGCAACAGGCATGGAAAATAGGGTCATCGTGGAGGACTGGGGCCCTGAGAAGGGGAACGGGTTCATGCAGAACGGCCCTGACTTTCACAGTGGGACAGCGGCAGGTGGACAGGAGGGGGATGGCGATGGTGCTTCCAGTTTGTTGGCTCCTGAAGGGAAGAAAGAGGTCCTGCTGCAGCCGAAACGGAGGGACGGTGGCTCACACAGAAAGCCGTGCCAGGTGAACTGGTTTCCGAGAGGGTCGGGTTTTCTTTATCACCACTGTGCCGCCTGCACACGGTAGAGACTCTGGAGGGCAACATGGAAGAGAAGCTGGAGTTGCGTGTGGTGGTTACCATGTAAATGTATGAAGGAGGGAAGGTTTGAGTGAAAGAGTCACCCAGATGGCCGATCACCGTGTGTGCAGCGATAGGACACGAACAGACTGAGGGGTCTGATCACCTGGGGAGTGTGAAGGTGGTCAAGGGAGTCCAGGTCCAAAGTTGGTGGAAGCCAGTGCCAGAGAGGCTGAGGTTGGCACTAACCCGTCACAGAGCCACGGGCATCTCCTGTCCACCAGAGCCGGGCCGGCTTCCCTCACAGCCTTCAGTGTTGTCCTCGGTATCTTCGTGTTTATTTCCTGGTTCTCCCGTGACTATTGACGTAAATTGCTTAAGAACCTTAACATAAGCACGGCAATAGTAAAGTTCAAAATAGTAAATCAATGTCTTAGTCCATTTAGGCTGCCGCACATAGAGAGAGAGGGGGGCTTACAAGCAACAGAAACGTATTTCCCACAGTTCTGGAGGCTGGGAGTTCAAGACCACGGCGCTTGCAGGCCCAGAGAATGGTGAGAGCCTGCTTCCTGGTTCCTAGATGGCCATCTTCTCTCTGTGACCTCATGTGACACACTGGGTGAGGGAGCTCTCTAAGTCTCTTTTACAAGAGCATTAATCCATTCATAAGGACCCCAGCCTCATGACCCAGTCACCTTCAAAAGGCCACACCTGCTAACACCATCACATTGGGGATTATATTTCAACCTACGAATTTTGGGAAAACACAAATACTTAGTTCACAACATTCAAGGAGATTGAAAGAAAAAAAATGACCTAAAGGAAGTTACAAATTACACACGTAAAATGGTAGCTGATAAAATCATAACCAATTTCAATCTACAGCTATAATGTAAGGTTTTCTCTGTGCAATGATTAGTCTAGCTAATCTAGGTCAGATCATCAAAATATTGTATACACTGGGGCACATGGGTGCCTCAGTCGGTTCAGTGTCCCACTTTGGCTCAGGTTATGATGTCATGGTTCCTGGGTTTGAGTCCCGCAGTGGGCACTGGGCTGACAGCTAAGAACTTGGAGCCTGCTTCACATTCTGTGCTTCCCGCTCTCTCTGCCCCTCCTCCACTCATGCTCTGTCTGTCTGTCTGTCTCTCTCTCTCAAAAATAAATAGACATTTAAAAAAAAATTTTTAAACATATTGTGTACATTGAGTCTGGACACGGAAACCAGGATCTGGGTTCCAAGAATCTCCCCATAAAACATGCATGATGTGCTGCTGGGACCGCCATGACCATTTTGGCCAACCCCTTCCATCTCGGGCCATCCAAAGGCAAGGTGATGCTTCCACCCTATTGTTGGTATCCCAAGGAGACACAGAGAGATTACAACTGGCCGCTTTCTTAAGTCATTAGCCCATCTTTTCAAAGCACATAAGGCTACTTCTGTCCCTTCCAGCTGCTCCGTCGTTTTTTGGACAGAAACACCGTGTCATTTTCCTTCGGCGTGAACTCTGCATGAGAGCCGCAAGTGACCTGGAACCTGGAAGATGTTGCTTTGTTAAGATCTCTCCCTTGGAGATGCTCAAGCAGGCTCGGGGAGGGGGGTTGGGTAGCTGGGGAAGCACCGGCCTTCGTATCCATCATCCAATCGCCTCTGAGGCTTAGTCCATTCGTAGGAGACAGCCCCATGCTTCTGGAGGCTCAAACACTAAAGTTTCTTCGTACAACATCCTCTGTCCCTTAGAAGTTGAATATAAGCTGTCAGTGCCAGGAAACATGGTGACAGAAAACCACCAAGAGTCTCCCTAGATGCGTCTGTGCTCCTCTGAAAATTTCTTCTGTTTTCTTCTCTCGACCCTTCCTTTCTGTTCACTGGTTTTCCACTTCTAGACTGTTTTCTTTTTTTTTTATTTTTTTTTTCAATGTTTTTATTTATTTTGGGGACAGAGAGAGACAGAGCATGAACGGGGGAGGGGCAGAGAGAGAGGGAGACACAGAATCGGAAACAGGCTCCAGGCTCCGAGCCATCAGCCCAGAGCCTGACGCGGGGCTCGAACTCACGGACCGCGAGATCGTGACCTGGCTGAAGTCGGACGCTTAACCGACTGCGCCACCCAGGCGCCCCTACTTCTAGACTGTTTTCTGTCAGCACTGCTTACCCTTCGCTTTGTGCTACTGACGCGTGGACTGGTGAATGGGACCTTTCCAGTCTCCTGTATGGGATTCTTCTTCTCTGCCAACAGTAGAATTTCACTGGAATTGAAAAGTGGCTCAAAGCTGGCAGGACAGAGCAGCGTATACCCTATTTCTTTGTTATTTGTGCTTAATAAATTGTTGGAGCCTCATCTGTTTTAGCTTCTTGGCAGGACTTGGACTCTCCTCCCTTGGCAGCCTTCCCTCAGTTTTGAACACTCGGGAAAATTTACGCAGCGAGCTTTCAACTAGTCCATTTTTAGACCAACAGATGTGAAGAGTCACCGGCTGACCCTGTCCCATCCAGCAGCCAAGCGCCCCCTTCCCCATAATCAGTAGTTGCTGAGGTGCAAATAGACTCCGAATCTGAGAAACACAACTGATATTTGCAACTTTCATGACATATCAGTAAAAACCTCCAGAAGGGGCTTCTGTGGGTGTGGAACCTCACGGTGAAATCCCCCGTGAGAGGCTCTGGTAATGCAAACTGCATTCCACAAAATGCAGATTACCCTGAAATGCAGAAGATCCGTGTCGCCAAGGCAGTGAGCTCTGTTATTTGCTTCATTCAGTTTTAGCTCATGCAAAAGGCGCTAGAAGAGGTGGTTCCCAGCGCAGCAAATATGTAGCATAACTGGGCAACCAGCTGCTTTAACTCTGTGACGGCAGCACCTGTCAGTTCACGCAGGGCGCCAGGGATGATTCCGCGAGCTGAGTGAATTTAACGTCCCCAATCCTGTCATCCTGCCTAAAGAAGAGATTCCACCCAGGACAGTGGTATCTGCTCCATAGCTTGGTGCGTATCTCATTCGATTAACAGAAATTTAGAGGAAAAAAAATTAAAACTTGTAAAAAAAATCCATTAAAATGGGAAGTCAGTCAGGGGTCTGTTTTACGGCCAGCCTACCCTCGTCTAATTACAGTGCCCCTCTGACCTACACTTATTTATTGCAAACACTGAAACCCTCAAGTATATGGATTCTGCAATTTCAAAAGAATCAATACTACTTTAAACTATGCAGTAGGAAGCTTCGGGAGAAATATAACACATGGTTAAGAATATTTGTCTCTGAGGGGCGCCCGGGGGGCTCAGTCGGTTATGCATCTGACGTCGGCCCAGGTCATGATCTCACGGTTTGTGAGTTCGAGCCCCGCGTCGGGCTCTGTGCTGACAGCTCGGAGCCCGGAGCCTCTTTCCGATTCTGTGTCTCCCTCTCTCTTTCTGCCCCTCCCCTGCTCATGTTCTGTCTCTCTCAAAAATAAATACACATTACCAATTTAAAAAAAAAAAAGAATATTTATCTCTGAGTCGTGGGATTGTTTTCTCTATTGTTACTTGTATGTGACGCTTACGCAATTTGAAAAACAGTGCGTAACTTTAAGAAAGTAGGGAAGTATTTGTATCTTTTTTCCAAGTGTAAGTGGGATTAGCAGTCATCTAAATGAGAATCAATTATGGGCGCAAGCAGTTTCTTGACGCTTGAGCGAGTTTTGAGCCAAACACTCAAGGGTGCAGATATGTCACTGTGAGCATCCCCAACTCTGCCTCGCTCTGTCCGTGGAAGTGTGTGCACTAAAGGTTGGTAAACCTGTCAGCCAGGTTTGGCTGACCTCTTTCTTTATGGCCCACGAATGAAAAATGGCCTTTTTACACTTCACATGGCTATATCTTATTTCATTTTTTTCCCAATTGTTATGCTTTAAGTGACTGTAGAAACACCCACACGATAGCCTAAATTTTTTGTCGACAAACCCGAAAACATGTATTGTCTGACTCTGCCAGAAACAAACCCACTGGCCTCTGATCCCAAGAGAAAGTAGTTTGGATTCCAAGGAAGTTTGGGCACTAGTAGGTTAAAATTGAAAAGGTTTGTCTCAGGCGACCCCGCCGACACTTTAATGTGCTATTAGCGTTACAACTATAACCAAACTACGACTTTAACCACAATTATACCATTTCTACAAACTATGTGACCATGGGAAGATTATGTGCTAGCATCACTTTTGATATATTCCAGGTCTTGGTTCCACAGAAAACTATTTGCTATAAAGTTTGCATATAAAGTGCATGTTTTTCAACGAGGGGAAGCTTTCTCTGTAGCCTGGTGGGGATCCAGAGAGATTATTTATCATGTTCCAGGCCTGCGTGCAGCTCTCGGTAAAAAATTATGTGTACAAAATGTGGCCTCTGCCTGCTAGCAGTTTGCAATCATTTTGAGGGGGGTAAGAGAATTTCTGTTTGCATAAATGTAGAATGGCGTCTTCTCAAAGACCTAGGTAATAGTAGGAGAAGTCGTGAATTAAATGTGGATTTATTATTTTTTTCCTAGCACACAGTCTGTGGGAAGGAAGAGAAGGAAGAGGGTGAGCAGTACCCTTTTTTTGCAGGGAATGGAAATCAGGCATCTTGCTTTTAAGAACTGCTTGTCTTTATCCACAGGATCGGTAAACAGACTTTTTACCATGTCCATTGGGTTGCGAGGAACCATAAAACTTTTCTTTTATATTTTACATGGCAGGGCTCTAAAAGGAAAAGAATGTAGAATAGCGGGAGGAAGAAACAGGGGGAGAAAGTGCTGGAAATGGGGTGTTGAGTGAGGCCCAGGACACTTCTTGAGATGCTCTGGGAATGGCGAGAAGGGCAGGGCAGGGAGACCAGTGCAGGACTGGGGACCAGTCAATGGGGACCAGTGCGGGAGAACTGGGGCTGGTTGCCTAAGTACGCCCCACACAACATCCCAGCAAGGCTCCCCTTGCCCTGGGTGTGGGAATGGCGCTTGGCCCCGTTGCTTCGAACTCATTGGATCAGTTGTGTCCATCACACAACTGATGGAATCAATGTCATGAACAGACTTGAGACGTTGCTGCCCAGAAGGGGACGGGAAGACGACACAAAGTCAGGAAAGTTTGTCAGGTTCTGAAAACCTGAATCCCGTTGATGAGGTTTTGGGGCGATGGTGGGGTTCATGGGGTCCAGAGCCGATGGTCAAGAAAGAATTCTTGAAGACTTCTTTGGTGCAAAAAGGTGATTTTATTGAAGCCTGGGGACAGGACCCGGGAGCAGGAAAAGCTGCCCTGGGATTGTGTAGAATGGATGGTTATATACCAAGGACTTGGAGGTAAACTCAAAAGGGGGGCCTCCTGGAGGGACTTTCATATGCTAAAGAGGACTCCAAAGATACCCCAGGCCTGGCTATTGTCAAAGTTGTTTTTCCCTCCAGCAAAGCATTAGCATTAAGACAGTAGGGAGTTCCTGAAAAAAACATTTTCCTCTGGCCTCAAGTATTTGTCCATGGGCTGCTGATTATAAGGAAATTTAATTTTACCTGCCATTTTCTTCTTGCCTTTGTTCTCCATATCACTAGGGAGGGGTGATGTTGAGGCTCCAGGAAACTGAGTCTACAGGTTTCTGGAGATCAGGCCATTGGTAAGATTGCCTTTTTCTTGTAATTTACTAAGATATTTGTAAACTGATGGCGACTCTATTAGCTCAACCAATTGTTTTCTGTCCTTTCCTTTGTCCTTGGGCAGCCAAGAGTGCCTGAGGAATGTCACAGAAATCCCACTGCGGGAGGGGGTGGGGGGAGTGTCTGCTGGTTTGTATTTTGCTCTCAGCCTGCCCCACACTCCCTCATCGCTGTCAGGCAGGTTTTATTATATCCACTTACCAGAAATAAAAGCGATATTTTGAAAGATGTATTGCCTTGACCTAGAACATTGGCAAATCCTCTGACTCAAAATGTTCAATCGCTTAGCTTACTTAACTCCTCATGTCCCTCAAAGGACATCTGAGTCCTCCCTGGAGTCACCCTGCGGCTTCCTGGTCTCCCTGAGTCAGGGATCCAAAAAGGCTTGGTTTTCACCTTTAGGTAGCTCCAAAACAAGGGCGAAGCCCTATTTCCTAAGCATTAGTGATATCAGTCAGACGGGTGATCAAGTTGGCTTGACGTCGCCAAGTTTAGGATGGCCAAATCATTCTCACAAGACTTGAAGATCCGAGGCGCTCTCCAACTTTCCTATAAACCAGGGGGCAGAGAGAGCTTTGAGACGCAGTGACGAACGAAGTCTGCCTGCGGCCACCAGGTCATTTCTTACTGTATCAGGATGTTCTCGGATCCAGGCCGAACACAAGAGATTGCTAACAGACATTAGGTTAGATGTCCCCCCCCCCCCACACACACAAAGGGAGACATTTTATGCTCTCATAGAAATATACTGACATTGATAGTTTTGTTGCAGAACCTGGTCCGGATCACCCAGCGGAAGAACCAAGCGGCACTCAGAGGTTTTGGAAGGCGGGAGGTTTATTTCACACCTGCGGGCTCAGAGGAGATCACTCTCCCGAGGTCTGAGCCCAGAGCATGAGCAGAGGGGACAATTTATAACCTGTTACTTCCACATTCCGCATTAGTAGTAATTTGGCACAGGAGGCAAGCAGGGTGGGAAGAAAAGCCCAGAAGGGGAGTCTTCAGGCAGGGACTGGAAGTCCCCTATCAGTCCTGTTGGCCATCTTATAATAGATTTTCCCTATCAGTTTAAGTGGGTGTGCCCCATAATTCAATAAACCACAAATCCATAAAATTGGCTTACTGTTAGAAAGACAAGAAGTGCAGATACGACTTGCTAAAGGCATTCTGGAGATAAAGACTCTTCATTATCTTCTATCAGGAATTCCGGTTAGCAGGTGTAAAGGGAGATCTTCTAGCCTTTTCCTTTTTTCTATTTATCCGTCTCACCCTGGGTGTTCCCCAGTAGAAAGGATGGGTTTCAGCCCAGCTTCTACGCCATTCTTCTTGACTCTTCATTTTCTAATATCATTTTATAAGCACTTTCTGATTGTAGATTTTAACATAAAAGAACACAGCCAGTAATTGGTGAATGGAAGCAAACCATAGTATGAGTCAGTAGCCTGGGAATTAAGCTTTGGAATCAGAAAAAGAAGTGGGGTTGAGTCCTGACTGCGTGCATACTGGGATATTCATTTTTCACTGTCTGTATAATAGGGATGCCAGTGCACTGACCTCATAGATTTACGTAAGAATGAAGGAAGGTAACGCATCCAGAGTCTCTAGCACAGTGCCAGGCTCTTGGTCGATCTGGGATAGGAGGAATTATTTGCGATGGTGTTGAGGCTAGGGGACGTGGTTATTGGTGGACACGAGAGATGGAAAAATTCAGAAGAGCAGCAAAAAAGCAGGCAACCACTGTTCAGCAACGTCCAGTGCTCCTCCATACTTGCACATCTGGGATTCTTGTGTTCCTTCATCTCTAAGGCAGGTGTGCCTGACTTGCCCAGGAGTCACTCTCAGTCACTTGCAATCATAGCCATCACATGCCTCCCGGCTGGCGTTCCCTCTCCAGGTGGCTCTTCCCATGGTGCTCAGAAGCGTTTACTGCGGTGGCGATGGTCTGCTGGTAAGTTCTGATTGACCCAGCGCAGAGTATCAAGCCCACACATGGGGCAACTGTCCCTGGGAGTTACGCCAAGCCAGAGCTCATCATCTTTGTGAGAGAACCCCCTCTTTTCATGGTTAATTCACTGAGATTATTTGTTGTTACGGAAATAACAGAGATTACTTGGACCCCCAGAACTTTTATCTAGATAAAACTCAACAACTCATGATACTTACGACTGTCTGAATTTGTGTGTGTGTGTGTGTTTTATTGCCATTTACATGTCATTCTTCCAAAGCACAACCCAGTATTTAATGGACTGAAGAAAATGGATACACGCATGCATTCAGTTAAAAAGCAACGTTGCCTCTTGCGTTTTACAATTTCTATAGAGAAGCTGTAAATGCTGCATTGTGCTTAGCGTATCAGGTAGCTGGTTTTGCAGACTAATTTTCAGCCACAGTATGCCGTTTGCACCGAATACATTGCTCAGAATGCATATTTACAAATGCCTGATTCTTTCTAGTCCTAATGAATAGAACAGGTTGTCATAACAAATTGCTATCTTCTAGAACAGATTTTGAGAGAAAAAAGCCAATAGAGAGAATGTCAATGATTCTTGTGCTTTTCAGTTTACGATAGGTGGAGATCAATACCATTTATTTAAATGGCCATGTATTACACCTGCTATAATTCTTTTCACATTCATGTCAACTTGGCATTACCCTGGAAATTTCTCTGCCGGAAGAGCAGCAACAATGTAGACTTTTTTGTTTTTGCTTTCTCCCCTATGAATCTGTATGTATGGTGTTGCTATGGAAAGGTTTCAATAGCTAGGGGTACAAATTAAAATTGGAATAAAGATAAATTAATTTCTTTCCCATGCACTACATTCTGTTTTATTCTGGGGGAGAAACTTGATTAGAATATCTATTACAATAGGTAAATTGTCTCAGGTCATTTTAACAGCTCACACTGAACACGGTATATTTTTTTCTCTATTTCGGCTGAATAACGTAAGTAATTGGCAAAGCTTGTAGAGTCATTCGTTGGAAATGCCGTCTGACTTCATGTATTATTTAAATATATTTCATCAATTCTGAAACCAAAAATGTATATTAAAATTTCTTCCAATATCTTTGTTTTTCACGGTTCTTATTAAGCTTACGATTCAATGATTCTGGCTCTGTAACCAGCACTATCTTAAAGTCGTCCTGGCACTTTTTCTTGAAGAACTGCAGTTACGTTTCTCAGTGCAATTACCTGTCCAATCTCACGTAATTACTGCTGCAAGTTCCCCATGTTTCATGGTCTTACCATCCTGGGAAGTTATGTCTCGTTGACTTCTGAAAAGCTCTTGTGTTGCACATTCATTCAGTTTCTTCCTGCTTCCCATCAAGAAAAACAGAAGATGTTTTTTTCATGCGTGCTTTGGAAAGTCCGAAGATTCTAAAGGATTCCCCATAGCACAGGGCTGCTGAGGGGTATCGCTCATTGTTCTGAATTTTTCACAGATCTATTTTAACCTCAATTTTAAGATGACAGTGTCCAGAAGGCCTGGAGGAAAGGCTATGGCGGTCACGCGGCCCTGGGGCACACCGGCTGGAGAAAAAGCTCTACTGGTGACGTCACGTGGAGCAGGTCATTTCTCAACAGAGAGCGGCAGTGCCTGATGACAGAAGAGAGGAGGGGGGAGTTCATGGGCATCCCCGCCGAGAGAACAGGACACTCCACAGAATTTCACCCCCTTGAAGAAACACTGCAGAACAATGTCATCGCCCAGGAAAGGACCCAAAGGCAACGTGAAGACATGGCCTTAGAACAGAGTCACCCCTCCATCATGTGACAGTTACAGGCTGCTGACTGGGTCGAGAGAGCCGACGAGGGGTGTTGAGTCTTCTACGCCCCAAAGATTGGGGCCAAAGAGGGGAAACCTCCTCTGAATCCTCAGGAAGCAACTGACATTCTCTCAGCTCTACGCTGTAGTTACAGAGAGGGTGGGAGAGGCTGGAAAACCTTCCTTCCAAGCTTGCGAGAAACCAGCAAACGAGCAGCTCAACCATCCAGGGCAGGCTGAGGAACCAAATAGCCAGAGAGAGGGAGACCTTGCAGAAAAGAGGGATATTGGCCTTCCAGGGGACACAGATGAGCCCCGCCAAGTTGTGTGTGCGTAGCAGACAGAACTTTAAGGTTTGAAATGTAACACACAAATGTCTACTCATCTTTTGGGGGCCTGAAAAAAGAGAGCTTGAGGTCTTCTATAAAGTGCAATAGATGCACGGAAGAAAAACATTGAGATTGTGTTTTGCAAAAGCAAGTTCAAGACATTTCAAACCCATAGTGCAAAAATGTAAAAAAAATAAAGGGGGGGGATATCTTGAAGGAAACATTAGAAAATTGGGGGGTAGATTAAGATAAAAAAATATCGGGGCGCCTGAGTGGCTCAGTCGGTTAAGCATCTGACTTTGGCTCAGGTTACGATCTCATAGTTTGTGAGTTTAAGCCCCACGTCAGGCTCTGGGTTGACAGCCTGGAGCCTGGAACCTGCTTTGGATTCTGTGTCCTCCCTCTGTCTGCCCCTCTGCCACTTGCACTCTGTCTCTCTCCTTGTCTCAAAAATAAATAAACATTAAATTTTTTTTAAAAAAGATAAAAAAATATTCATAACAGAAGCTTCAGAAGGAGAATATGCACAGATTGGAACTTATCCTCAATAATCATCATCTGATTCTTCTACTAATTCAGTGTTGATAAGACGGAAAACTGTTACAAGAAGAACGAGCTGAAGCCTGTAAGTTAGAACGGCTCACCGCTTCCGGAGACGATTGATAAAAAGAGTTACGAATCAAATCGAGGCATGGGTGGAGGATATAGGGAAAATCTTAAAAGGTTTTTGACTGAAAGTCCAGTACCCTACCAGCTAAAAAAAAAATCAACGCGGACCACAAAGAGGAAAATAAAAGAGACAGTTGCAAAAAACGATCACGTTTACGATTGTGGGGCTAAAAAGAAAAATAAAAACCTAACTAAGGGGTATGCAAAAATTCCAAGTATATTACTCACTGAAAACTATGTGAGAAAAGACTCTATCAGAAAAAATAAAATAAAACTGAAGCAATGAGGCAGAAGAGACAACCAGGTGGGAACACAGCAGAGGAAACACTAAGAGGAAAGGCGGTAGGATGTACAGGTGTTTGTATCCACCGGTGAGGTTTAAATGAAAACAGTGCATTATGCAATTGTTGGACGGGCCCTTACGGAAATGTCAATTAAGCTAAGGTGGTTCTTCATCTACTTTATTCTGAATTCTATTCAGATCTACGTCACTCTAAATTACTTTTCTTTAATTCTCCGGTAAGTTACAAAGAAAGATGAACTAACATTGCCAGCGATGTTTGTTAATGTCTCCAAATTTGTGTGTGGATTTACCTACTTCTCCCTTAAATCTTGTGAGTTTTAGCTACAGCAGTTTCAAACATATGTAGGTAACAGCGACAGCTTCTTGGTGTATTGGCCTATTGAACATTACGAGCCTTTATAGCCTCTCCTTCTTTCTGCCATTTTCTGTTTTCAGGGCATGTGATTTTTAACATATTTTCAACCTACTTATGTTTGTGTGTTTTAGGTGTTTCTTCCAGCCAGACTAAAACTGATACTTTTCAGGGGCGCCTGGGTGTCTCGGTTGGTTGAGTGTCCGACTTCGGCTCAGGTCGTGATCTCACAGTCTGTGGGTTCGAGCCCCACGTCGGGCTCTGTGCTGACAGCTCAGAGCCTGGAGCCTGCTTCAGATTCTGTGTCTCCTTCTCTCTCTCTGCCCCTCCCCCACTCATGCCTCTGTCTCTCTGTCTCTCTCTCTTTCTCTCAAAAGTAAATAAACATTAAAAAATAAATAAATAAAATAAAATTGACGCTTTTCAAATCCAGTCTGATGATCTCTGTCTCGATTGGATTCTTCAGTCTAGTTACATTTAACATCATTATTGATATGGTTGGGAATAAGTCTGCCATCTTACTGTTTGTTAGTTTTCCATTTTGTTTAACTTCTGTTCTTCCTTTCTTCCATTTTTTTGTTAATTACATAATTTATGAATCCGCTTTATTACCACTATTGGCTTTTTTCCTGTATTTATTGGGATTACTTTTTAGTAGTTTCTTTAGAGACTACAATATGCACCTGTAATGTATGATAGTAGTCTTAGAATTGTTTTTCAATTACTTCAGGCACTATAGGAAACTTCTGATCAGTCTGTTTGTAACACTCCCATCCTTATGGCTTATTGTCATATCTACCATGCTATAGACATTATAAACTGAACCAAAAAAATATGACCATTTTTGCTTTCAACAGTTATATCTTTTAGTGAGGTAGACAAAACTCAAATGGTCTCATTCACGTAGGGTTTGATTTTTCTGACTAAAGAAGACTCACGAGACCCCAGATGGCAACTCAGACGAATCATTTACTTCTGGAAAAGGATACAACGGAGCAACTACATTAAGGTGAGGGTATCTATAGGTTGCCTCTCTGCGTGGGTCCTGCAGAGCCAGCATCAGCCCTGGTGGTCTTTTCTCTTCAGGTTGTCTCAACTGAAAGTGCTTCCTTTTCAAATCCAGAATCACTAACAGGTGCATGGAACACCCCAAAGTAGATTCTCAATGGGGGCATCTTATACCTGGCATATCCCGTGGTACATGAGCAGCTTGCTATGTAACCACCGCCCTCGCAGAGCCCTCTGGGTTTCTTACCCGGACCCGCACAAATCATCGACTCTATTGTGCAAACCACCCCAAACTCCCTTGGCCCCCTCATCACAAAGCGGCGTGTTAATTAATCGATACCTTTCATGCCTTCACTAGGGGTCAGTGCTATACAGGACCATCACCAATTTCAACAAAATAGCCCAGGCCAATTCCAGGGCTGCTGGGATTAACCTTCTAAGTGTGTGTATGTGAAAGCAGGCACGCGTGTGTGTGTGTGTGTGTGTGTAGGTGTCTGTCCCTGTAGGTGATAATCTTTCATGCTTACTCATATATTCACCATTCATGCAACTCTTCCTTCCTTCCTTAGATTGGATTTGTCATTTAGAGTCATTTCCCTTGGCCTAAAAAGGACCTTTTTTTTTTTCTCTTTTTGCATTTCTTACAATGGAAGTCTGCCGGTGACAAGTAGTTTCAATTTTTGTTCCTCTGGTACCAAAAATACATTTCCCCTTCATTTTTTCAGGATAGGCTAGTTGCAGGTAGAATTCTTAGTTAAGAGTTTGACTAGGGGTGCCTGGGCGGCTGAGTCGGTTAAGCATCCGGCTTCGGCTCAGGTCATGATCTCACCGTTGGTGGGTTCAAGCCCCGCATCGGGCTCTGTGCTGACAGCTCAGAGCCTGGAGCCTGCTTCAGATTCTGTGTCTCCTTCTCTCTCTCTGCCCCTCCCCCACTCATGCTCTGTTTCTCTCTGTCTCAAAAATAAATAAACACTAAAAAAAATTGTTTTAAAAAGAGTTTGCCTCATGTGGAATCTGAACAACAAATGAGTAAACAAACAAGCGAAAAGCAGAATCAGACTTACATATACAAAGATCAAAAACAAGCCGATTTGTCGGAGGGGGGGATGGGCAAAATAGGGGAAGGGGAGTGGAAGGCACAGGCTTCCAGTTATGGAGGGAATAAGTCATGGGGCAAAGGCACAGCATAGGGCATATGGTCACTGGTGTTGTAATGGAGTCATGTAGTGACAAATGGCAGGTAGACTTGAGGTGAACACATCGTGACGTGATGCGGTACAACCACTATGCTGTACCCCTGAACTAATGTAACGTTGCGTGTCAACTATACTCAAAAAATTTTTAAAGAATTCTATTCTTGCTTTTTTCTCCGCAGCACAAAGACATGGTGCCCAATATTTTCCGGCTTTTATTTTTATCTGATAGGAACACAGGATGGATTCTGGTTTTTCTCCTCTTTATGAAATGTTTTTCTCTTATCATATTTTCTCCCGTATTTAACTTTCGACGGCTCAGTTACAATGTTCCCAGGTGATTTTCTTTTTTTTTTTTTTTTAATCTCTCCTTGGAGTTTGTTGAGCTTCATGGATCTGTATAACTTTTCCACCAAATGTAGAATATTTTACCTCATTGTTTCCTCAAGTATTTTCTCTGCTCCCTTCTCTCCTTCTTCTCTTTCTGAAACTCCAATTACATTCATACCGACACATTAACGCATTACCACAGGGCTCTGAGACTCTGTTCATCTCTTATTGGCTTTTCCTTTGTTTTTTATATTGGCTGATGTCCATCCGTCTATCTTCAATTTCACTGAGCGTTTCTTCTGTCATCTCCGCTCTGCTGTTGAGTCCATCTAGTGAATTTTTTATTTGAATTATCATACCGCATGGAATTTTGTTGCTTCTATTTTCTAATTCTCCATTGAAGTTCTCTATCCCTTCACTGAGACCTTTTTCTTTCTTTGCAAACCTCACATGTGCATCTTGCAACCCAATGTATATAACATGGTTGGTCTGCAACACCTGTAGCCATCACTTTAATTTTTTTTTTAAATTTTTTTATTTATTATTTTTTAATTTATTTTTGACAGAGAGAGACAGAGCATGACTGGGGGAGGGGCAGAGAGAGGGAGACACAGAATCCGAAGCAGGCTCCAGGCTCTGAGCTGTCAGCACAGAGCCCGATGCGGGGCTCCAACTCATGGACCGCAAGATCATGTCCTTAGCCAAAGTCAGATGCTCAACCGACTGAGCCACCCAGGCTCCCCACCATCACTTTAATTTAATGTGGCCCCGATTTAAAACATTTATAGGCAGGAGGGAGGGACAAATTCACATGTTTTTCCAATGATAGAGCCTTCCTCCTATGCTTTAAGTAATCCCCACAAATAACTATTCAAGGAAAATTAGCACCTAACCATCAAAAATACTTAACCCCACAAGGAATCAAGATATCATCACCAAGAATCAGTAAGAAAAAACACTCTGAGAAAATAGACCTAAAACTGTTTACATATACAGCAACTATCTTACTCTGGTTAAAGAAATACAAACCAATTTGAAAAAAAAATGGTAAAAATCTGGGAATTAATAAAAATGTCTCAGCTGACTTGCAAAAGAATTAAATAGAACAACTACCCGTGAAAATGCTGAAAGTGAAATTAAAACTCAACAAAATATGCTTTAAAAATAGACATGGCAGCAGAAGAAATTACTCAGTAGGATAATAGATCAAAATAAATTATAACACAGCATAGAGGAAAAAGAGGCAGAGATCTAAAATAACAAATAGCACACATGGAAGATTATATGCAAACATACACCATCATCTATTTGAATTTCTAGATGGAGAGCAAGGAGAAAATGAGTCGGGTTCAAAAAAGGACACGAAGACCAAGGATTTGTTTGAACTGATGAAAGACATCAATCCATAGTCTCACAGAAACTAACAAAGTCAGTCTGGTATTTGCCCTTAAGAATAAACACTATGGTTGTCATAGCTAGTCTGCTTCTCCTTTTCCTTCCTCATCGTTTCTGAAGAAATATGGCCACGTGACTTGCTTCGATCGATGAACTATATTTAGCACAATGTTTGGTGTGACCTTTCCAGGCAGAAACACAGCGAATGCTTTGGTCTTATCTCCATTCTCTTTGCTGGAAGACTGTGGAAGGGTGTGTGTGCCTAGAGACCTACTTCACCATGGGTCTCAGAAAAGCTGCCTGGAACATGCAGAATGAACAAAAAATAGGCATTTGTTGGTTTAAAACATTGACATTTGGGGGATGTTTGAAACTCAGCATAAGCTAACTGATCACTACTGAAACATGAAATTAGAAAAATAAATCACTGGAACAAAAGTGGATATCGGAATATAGAAATAGGTGTTAGCATAATCTAATAAAAAATCAATGGCTTATTTAATGACTGGTGTTGCCACCATCGACTGTCTATCAAGAAGACAAAAATAAGGGCATCCACACTCACTCAAATCTTAGACCTCATATCAAAATAAATTTTAGATGGTTGAATGTTTAAAAAAATGAGAAGAGTTAATGCCAACAGAAAACCTAATAGAAAACCTACACATGGGAGTCCAAGAAATTCTCTTTTTATTTTTTTTTAATGTTCATTTATTTTTGAGACATAGAGAGACAGAGCATGAGCGGAGGAGGGGCAGGGGGAGAGGGAGACACAGAATTTGAAACAGGCTCCAGGCTCTGAGTGGTCAGCACAGAGCCCGACGCGGGGCTTGAACTCACGGACCACAAGATCGTGACCTGAGCCGAAGTCGGACGCTTAACCGACTGAGCCACCCAGGCGCCCCAAGAAATTCTCTTTTTAATCAAGGCTGGACACCTGGGTGTTTCTTAAAGAAAAGCTGGCACATTGAATTACAGAAAAAGTTAAATCTTTGTAGAGCAAAAGTTACCATAAAAAATGCCAAGAGACAACCACGTCAGGTGGAAAACTTTCGTTATGCAGATGTCAGTGTGTTACTATTATGATATAAAGTGACATACTAAAAATTTGCAAGAAGAGACCAAATAACGCAAAGGAAATTAAATGCAATAATTAACAGAAGTACAAATGTAAAAGCCATGAGACACAGGAAAAGACACAATTTGGCGGTAGACGAATGTAAATAAAAGTAACAAGGATATATCATTTCGCATTAAACTGAAAACACGTAAGATACAAAGCCTATTTCCAGTAGGTATGTGTGGTAAAGAATACTTTCAAACATTTTTGACGAAAATGGAAAGTGATACTACCCTTTTTTTTTAAGGAAAATAATTTGGTAACATCGTTACTGAAATTATATAGAAGAACGTATACACACCCTTCTAGCAAAAAAGTTTATTTGAACGTAGCTGACACGTGATATTACATTAGCTGCGGGCATACAGCAGAGCGGTTCAATGAGTCTACACATTGTGCTGTGCTCACCACAAGTGTAGTACCATCTGTCACCATGTAACACTATTCAAATACCGTTGACATACTTTTGACAAACAACCCTCACTCTTCAATTTAGCGCACAGAAACCAAGTACTAGAACATGCAAAGGTTCCTTCCAGCTTTATTTGAGGCGGGAAAAGGATAAACAAAGAAACATAACCATACACACACACACACACACACACACACGTCTGTATGCGTACCATGCATCACATCTCTTACGTGCATCCAGAGACAGAGAGGGAGGGAGAGACAATAAGTGAGAGAGATACATTCAGATGCAATCACATGGTAAGAATAATTTCCATAAAAAAGGAATGAATCACAGTGCAAAGCATTTACTGTAACTTAGCTCATCTTTATAAAACAACAACACAATGCCCAAAGTCTCGTGAGTACCTCTGACATCCTGTTTTAGTCAGAGCCTGGGACAGGACTCGGGTGAACTTACTGTCTGAACGAGGTGGCATCTAAGGACGCATGTGGAAACAAAGGTTAATAAAGGCCAATAGGACTGTCGTATTAAGACCTGGCACCTGCCCATTTCCGGTGGGAGCCCTGGGGAACCACACAGGAGGTCTCCAGAACTGTCAGTCTGAAGAATGGAGAAGCAAAGAGGGTGTGGAGAAGCAAAGAATGAAGAATGGAGAAGCAAAGACAGCATCCCCTGTCTCCTGGTGGAGACACCTCCTTGCCCTGCGTTTCCACACCAGCTTGCTTGTCCTTAGAATAGCACATGATCGGGGGGCTTAGGAAGAGGGAAAGGAGGACAGTATGCTCCGGCTGGTAATGTGCATCACCATGTGCTGGTAAAGAGGAAGATGGCAGACCCCTGTGTAAGGAAGCAAAAGAGACTAAGAAGAAATACAGACTTCGCTAAGAAAGGGATGCGCCTACACGCACATAACCACATTTATGGATTGCTGTGAGATTATTTATGGAGCTGAGTATAAACGGGTATAGTGAACGCATGGTATCCTAATACATATTTTCTGAGTTGGATGAAAAGGAACAGAAATACAACTTATCTGATCATGGTTTAGGTCACTCGACACCAGAAAATCTGAGTTGATTTACGGTAATTAACAAATACATGAAATTATAATAGTGAATTATAAAACATTAGAAAGGTAAAAGCAAGGAATAGGAGAGAACGATTTAACGTATTTCTGCTGCTCAGATTAACTTTTTCAAAAATGCTTATTTATCTTAAGAGAGCAAGAGAGAGAGTGGACGCTCACCTGAGAGTGAGCAGAGGAGGGAGCCGAGAGAGAGAGAGGGAGAGAGAATCCCAAGCAGGCTCTGTGCTGTCAGGGCAGAGCCTGACATGAGGCTCAATCTCCCAAACCGTGAGATCACGACCTGAGCTGAAATCAAGAATCGGACACTTAACCTACTGAGCCACCTAGACATCCCTGCTCAGATTAACTTTTACGTTTAAAAAATACTTATCTTAAAAAGAAAGCAATAGGGCTGTCTGGGTGTATATGCTATCACCTAATTTATTTGATTCTATTTCATAGCCTGCTTTATTTTTATCAAAGTGTTTACTATCTGGAATTAGCTTAAACTCACTAGAAGGTAAAGTCTGTGAGAGGAGGGGCTTTACCCACCTTGTTCCCTGCTGTATCATCAGGGAACCTAGATACCTAGATACCTAGATACCTAGAAAAGCCCCTCACATGGTGCACGTGCTGAGCAAATACAAAGTGTGAAAGAAGGAGCTAATTTTTCATTTAATTTGCTACACGCGGTTTAGTGGATAAAGGGCACACCATTAAAAGGAAGTATAAAGACAATCAACTACCGATCTGGTGTTTCATGTTTGAATTTGTTTTCAAAGTTTTCACCGTTAGAAACAATTCTGCGCGTTCTTGTGGCTAATCTCGGCGCACAACCTTGATTATCTCTTTGATTCAGGTTTCTAGACGTGACTGATGGGTCAAAGGCTAGCGATATTGTAAGCATTTTCGTACACTTTGCCAAATGAAGCTATGTAACATTTTTTTCTCTTTTATCAGCTTTGCATGAGAACCTCTTGAGCCTTTGCTAACACAAAGCACTGCCATTTACCATTGAACTTGAAAGATAAAAAATGGCTTCCTGTTTTGTTTATATTTGCATTTCTTAGATAATTAACAAATTTGGATTTCGTCAAAATAATTTATGTATTACTTCTTCATATCTCTCTCCCGTTTTAATGGAGACTCTGTCTTTTTCTTCCTGATTTCTGGGGGTTTTAAAATAGTAAAAAGCATTAATCACTTGCCTGTCGTGCTATAAATATTCTTCCCGGTTTGTTATTCGCCTTTTTCTCACACTGATAATTTTCTAATGATATTCCAACTAGGTTTTTCCATTTCTAGCATCTCAGTCAGAAGCTCGTGCCAAGAAATCGCAAATATTTTTTTTAAAGTCTTCCTCTTATTACCTAATTTGTTGGTGTGTTTCTTGTGCATTCTTTTGAATACACTTCCTTTTAAAAATGCGCTTACTATCTGTGCTTCTACAAAGCATTTGAAAAAAAAAACACCCATAATACATCATTGTGAACACAGCACAGAGATGTTGAATGATAATATAGTTAGGTAGCAACGCAGTTCAAATCGTACATGGACAGCGTTCCTCTATAGAACATTCCAGCTCAAGAGCAGTTATCTGGTAGCCTACCACGAAGACTTTATCCCTGGCCATGGCCCTTCCTTCCAACTGTTAATTAAAGTGTTAATGCCAAATAATCTGCATTTAAAATTTGTAAGTGAAACCAAGTAAACTCTGACAGCCAGATTTCAAAAAGATTTCCGTAGACCGTGTGACAAAATGATAATATGACACCTCTCTGATTCCGCTCCCGTGAAACCACATATGCTCCTTTCTCTACAACCGCCTCACCAAGAAGCGTATCCTGCAAAACATATCGAGAAGAATATCAAGGAAAACACTGGAGAGGTTGCTATGTGCCCACTGGTGTCTGACTCCTAGCTGAAAAGTTTAAAGGGAGAAAGTTCTGGAATGCCCGTGTGCTCCAAAGATGGAACGCTGTGAGCACAGCGAGCATCCTCGTGTGTGGAGAAGCAGCAAATGTGTTAGTGTTTCCTGTTCACAGACACGGCTGAGAGAGAGAACTGCCCTTGGATTAACCTTACATCTGGCCCAGGCGAAATGTTCAGATTGGAAATATGATCATAGCTGATGGTTGGACCACAAAAGGCTGAGGGGGACAGCCAGAGACACAGGTCGGCTGGGGTGCAGGAGCGTCCTGGCCATGGGAGGGTCCCCGACAAACTCACGCGTGTGTCGAAAGAATTTGAGCGGTTGATCACGCATCACGTATAGACAGAGGCGGCTCTGAATAATAACCAAGTGCCGGCAGTTCTCAAGACAGCACCAATAGAAGTAAACTATTTCCTGCCTGCTTACCGCTTTACTCCAAACTCCCATCCCTGAACTCAGAAGAATCAGAAAACAGTCTTAAATAAGGTGGGAAAGCCGGCCACATCCACCCTTCTTTCATACCCGGACCCCCGCCTGCAAGCAAGGTCAAAGCAATAGATTTAATTTCCAAATTAACCTGGAAATTTTTTTTCCTTTTCTTACTATACTCATGGATGCTTTAACTGTGGAAAAATATAGAGCCGAGAGCACTGTGGAAAGATGAAAATGATCAAAAATTTTCTATTGCAAGAAAAACGAGCTGAAATATGACTGCACTTGGCCTAGATTTCATTCGTGTGTACGAGAAAAACCTGTCCCGCAGAGTGGATTTGGATATTCAGTAGGGACAAAACAAAAAACAAAAAAACAAAAAAACACAATTGTTTTCTGATCCACTGGAGACCCTGTTTTCTTTAATATAATGGATAGAATTGTAACAATGGACTCGAATCAAAAGACGGTATTTCAGAAGGAAATTTTTTAAAGCCGGCCTAAGGTTAGATACTTCATTAAGTAAAAATGCCAGGAACTTGACTGAAGTTCATGGCTGTGTTCATGTAGGGATAACTGTTGAACTGTGCAATTCTGATTTGTGCACCTTTCTGTTTATCTAGTATAATTTAATAAAAACATTATAAGCCCTGGTCTGATGAGGTACATTTGAAATGACTTTAGATCTTTTCTGACCACAAGAGTATGTGCCCAGTGGAAGCTGTCAGGTCAAGTCTCCATGTAAACAAGGTGGCACTGGGGCAGGGGGACAGTGAAGAAGCCTGCTGTCATGTGCTCGTTATATTCCTAATGTCTGGAAATCTCTGCCAGTCACAGGGCAGATCCTACGTTGAAAAGAAGTTTCTATTTCAAAAAGAGTTTTAGGAGAAAAGGTTATAAAGTCTCTCACCGAGAACCTCATAGGCATCTTTTACCAAATCCTACCTGCTCCGTCAGCATTAAAAGACTTGGAGAATCTGCAGCAAAGTTAAGATAACTTCTCTCTCATCTGGGCTCCTTCTCTTGCTCTCTCTCCTTCCCTCTCTGGGCAAACCAGCCCTCATTAAGGGAAGCAGCTGTCCAGCCTGCTGGAGCGTGGTCGATGGCCAACAAACAATGCCCCAGGGATACAGAAGGAAAAAGCTAGAAGGGAGAGATGCCTGAGAGGAAATCAGCTGGAACCTGGCTCAGTCTCTCTCTTATTCTGCTTATTTTGAGCTGCTGGCGACAGGCACCAGGGAGGTGATATGGATAAGCAAGGCAGGCAAAATATAAGATTAATCAGCAACTGTGTAAGAAGGGGGTGGGGGGCCTGGGTTGAGTTGGAGGGGACATTTTGGAATAAAGGGACCACTTCAAACCTGCTTTACCTGGATGTTGTCGTGAAGAAGTGAAGGTTTACCTCGCCATACGTTGTGAATATGCAAAGAGGTCATAAGTCTGGGTATTTAAATTTCTTGATGTTTAAATATTGCCACCTAATTTAAAGGGCTTGTGTGGTACGGGGCGCCTGGGTGGCTCAGTCGGTTGAGCGTCCGACTTCGGCTCAGGTCATGATCTCGCGGTCCGTGAGTTCGAGCCCCGCATCGGGCTCTGTGCTGACGGCTCAGAGCCTGGAGCCTGCTTCGGATCCTGTGTCTCCCTCTCTCTCTCTTCCCCTCCCCTGCTCATGTTCTGTTGCTCTCTCAAAAATAAACATTAAAAATTTTTAAAAAAACAAATACAAATGTAAAGGGCTGTGTGGTCTAATGCATGTGGGTCATGCTAAACATATCTGTAAGCCTAATTTGACCATTAGTTTGTGACCTCCAAATGCTAGGACTTTTTTCAGCGGGTCTATGAAAGCCTGAATTCATCATATGAAAGGCATTTGTTGTTTCAAAATATAATGTGTGAAAGTATACGATGTATGGATAGTATAGATTCCATAGCTAATGTCCTATTCAGTGGTGAAAGGATGAAAACTTTTCCTCTCAGATCGGGAACAAGGATGTGCTCACCCTCACCACTTCTATTAACTATAATTCTAGAAGTTCTAGCCCAAGCAATTGAGGGGAGAGGGAGAAAAATAAAAGAAGACAAAAGAAATAAATAACAGGCATCCAAATCAGAAAGGAAGAAGTAAAATGCTGTTTGCAGGTGGCATGATGTCATGTAGTAAAAAGCCCAAAAGACGCCACCAAAAAATTATTAAAACAAATGAAAAAATTTATTAAAGTAACATACGAAAATCAGTTGCCTCTCCATACACTAACAGAAAACTATCCAAAAAGTGAAATTTAGAAAACATGAATAATAGCATCAAAAAAAAAATACTTAGCAATAAATTTAACCACAGAGATCAAAGATCTGCGTGCTGAAAACTGTAACATTGATGAAAGAAATTGAAGAAGACATGAACAAATGGAAAGCTATTCCACAATTGTGGATTGGAAGAATCAGTATCGTTAAAACGTTCATCCTACCCAAAGTAATCTGCACGTTCAACGCAATCCCTATCGAAATTCCCATTGGAAGTTTTCCCAGAAACAGAAAAAAAAATAATCCTAAAATTTGTATGGAACACAAAAGACTGTGACTAGACAAAGCAATCTTGAGCAAGAAGAACAAAGTTAGAAGCATCAGGGTACTTGATTTTGAAATAGACCACAAAGGTGTTGTAAGTAAAACAGACAGATCAGCGGGACAGAATAGAGAACTCAGAAATAAATCCACTCGTTTATGGTTAGTTGACTTCAACACATTGGCCAACAGAATACGCTGAGGAAAGGACAGTGTCTTCAATAAATGCTGGTGGGAAAACTGGTTTTCCACATGCAGGTAAATGAAATTTGACCCTTATTCCATTCCATACACCGAAATCAACTCAAAATAGAGTAGAGACTTATGTGTAAGATCTGAAACCATAAAACTATTAGAAAACATACAAAACAAAAAGTCTTGGCCTTGTTTTGGGCAAGGATAGTTTTCAGGATGATTCCAACAGCACAGACAAAACAAAACAAAACAAATAAAGACAAATAAAACTGTATCAAACCAAAAGCTCTGCACAGCAAAGGACACAGTCAACAGAGTGTAAGGACAACTTACTGAATAGGAGAAGGTATTTGCAAACATAAAACTCAGTAACAAAAAAAAACCCAATCTGATTAAAATATAGGCAATGGCCCTGAGTAGACATTCCTCAAAAGAAGGTGTACAGGTGGCGAATAGATATATGAAAAGATACTCAATATCACTAATCATCAGGGAAATACAAATCAAAACCACCACGAGATATCACTTCACACCTATTAGAATAGCTATTATCACAAACGCAAACTATAACAAGTGTCAGCCAGGATGTGGACAAAAGGGAATCCATGTACACTCTTGGTGGGAATGTAGTTGGAAAATGGTATGAAAGTTTTTCAAAAAATCAAAAAATAGAGCTCCATATGATACAGCAACCCCACTTCTGGGTATCTATCCAAAAGAAATATAATTACTAACCTAAAGAGATATATGCGCTCCCATGTTCCTTGCGACATTATTTACACTCGCTGAGATTCCTTAGAAACAACCTAAGCATCCACCGATGGATGAATGGAGATATACAATGGAATATTACTCAGGAACGAGAAAAAAGGAAATCCTGCCATTTGCAACAACGTGGATGAACATGGAGAACATTTTGGCAAATGAAATAAAGCAAAGACAAACTACTATGTGATCTCACATGTGAAAAAAAAAAGAAGTTGAACTGGTAGAGACAGATTAGAACATCGGTTACTAGGGCCGGAGAGGTGGGAGAAATGGGAAGAATTTGGTTAAAGTGTATTAAATTGTAGTTATGTAGGATGAATAAGTCTACAGATTGGATGCAAATATAGTGACTATACTCAATACTGTATTGGATATTGGAACTATTCTAAGAGAGCAGATTTCAGGTGCACTCATCTGAAAAATAATGTTAACTATGTGAAGAGATGATAGTTAATTACCCGGTCTATAATAAACATTTCACTATGTATATATATATATCAAATCATCATGTTGTACACTTTAAATATATACAATTTTTATTAAAATATACAAAGAAAAAAGTGATAGATTTTAATTTATAAACAAAATAATAGCTCTCAAATGAAATATAGTTGTTTTGAATATCCATCAATGTAACCTTAAAAACTTCCCAATATGTATAACTTTCTAATAAGATCAGCAGTGATATTAACAAGCGTGATATTTTTAAATACCATACGATAAAATGAGTCAATATTTGAAAGATAACTCAGTAACCCAATAAAACAGTATTTTCCAAATGACCCAAAACATGCTTGGGATCCACTGAAAGTACAAGGTAGACCAATAAGATCGAATAAACCCCAAGCTTACTGATATTGTTTGAGATTTCACATTGCAACTAAACTTTGAGATACTACCATTTGTTGAATGTTGGTGTAATATCAAAAGAAGAATATCCGCTGTGTCCAAAAAAGCTGCTAAAAAATACTGCTTTCTTTTCCATCTATATGTTTCTATGAGACCAGAGTTTTCCATATAAGCTCACACTACAATTTTACATATTGCAACAGATGGAATACAGAAGCGGATGAGAACCCATCTGTCTTCTATTATGCCAGATACTAATAGATAAAAGGGAAAACAATGTCACTCCTCTAAAGGTGGTTTTTTGGTTTTGAAAAATATAGTAATTTTCATAAAATATGGTGTTGATGCTAACCATGAGCTGATTGTTCTTATTTTTAAATAGTTGAGTGTTCTTATTTTTAAATTTAAATATCTTAATTTCTGTTCTCATTTCAAATACAGTAACTATTGACAAAATATAACCCATGTAAACAGAAGCTTTTTGGTGTTCTCAATAACTTTTAAGAGTGTAAAGCAATCCCGAGACTAAACTATTTGGAAAGGACATTACTCACGTCACACTTCTCAAGATAACGGAAAACTTATTAAGCTAGCCTGTCTTCCAGGACATTTCCTTGGCCACTTCTCCTCAAAGTCTTACAAACGGCCAAACTCTTCTGTGTTGGTCCAGACTCAGCTTGACTTTACATCTTCCCCTCGACACTTAAATTGATACAGATGTGTCTTCTCCCAAAAAGTAAAAAACAAAAGCAAAAACAAAAACAAAAACAAAACCCATTTCTCTTCTCTCGTTCTCTATCATACTATTTATAAATTAGATGAGGGTTCTTGTCATAATGTGCTTTAGTCATTGCTTCCCTCGATTGTCTTCTCCAGAGGATGGCAAGATGTCTGGGGAATACCACCTCATTTCCTTTGGGGACAAGAATTAAGTGTTCTCTGATCTATATCATATCCACATCATCAATGTCTCACTCAGTCCTTGCATATGACCTGTGCTTACGAATATTCCATGAAAGGATGACTCTGATTTTTGCGGAATTTTCAAATAATTTGAAAATGTTGATGGATATGTTATAAGCAAGGCTTTTGCTCTCATCAAGCGTCTCATTCCCAGGGGATTTTGCGTGTATCATCATACGTTTCCAATATTACGTATGGCAGTAAAGATGTGTCAGAGAGGTCCGATATTTGAAGCCTCGTGCCCACTGCGATGCGAACAATTTTCTGTAAAACATGTGTAATAAGTAAAACCTTATTTTGTCAGTATTTCCATGGTACTACCGGTCACCTTTATACGGTGAAAGCTCTGTTCTGATCGTGAAATAGTGAAGTGCATAGAACTTGGTCTTTTTTGCTTTGTTCATCCTCATCTGTAGTTTCCTTTCTTTATCTTAATTTTTTTTTTTTTTTACCTCTCCAGAGATCATCATCATCAGGCACTAAGAGGATCATTTAAATTCCTTAAAAACAAATTATTCTTATCGGGTCTGTGGCAGTGACATTGTTTCAGCGTCCACTATATTGACGGCTACCCAGAAGCTGCCATCTCAAAGAATTCATCCTTCACTGAGCGCTTTCAAAAATGTCACTACTGACAGCGTGCCCAGCAGCAATTTTAACATAGCAGACACACATTCTTTGGAGCACAGGGGTACCGTCAGCTCTGAGACCTGTCATTTTCTAAGGTTCTGCCCCTTGGATGGCTGCTTTTCTTGCCCAGAATGAATCTTTCCATCTCATGTTGCGCCTGGCACACCAATGCACATCTGCTGCTCTAACTGCCCGAAGAAGTGATTCCGTATGTCCCTGCGCCAGCTTTCGACTCACGCGTCCAGGGGTGACCCTACTTCATCTGTGAAGCTCAGGACTTGCTCAGATGTCATGCCGTCAATCATCTTGTAGACATGCCTGTATCAGGACGCTTGGCTTCAATGCTTTGGGACCTCCTCATTATTGATCTTCTGTTGCCATTTGCTATTAAACTTCACGTGTCAGTGACTCTGATAGAACTTCTTAAGAGACTGAAGGTCACATCCAAACAGATTCGAGTCTTGTAGTCAAAAAAGGTTAAAAAGACGACCTCTTTTTAGAGACTATGGCTTAATAGTCTAAGCCCAGTCTCTCAAGAACGTTGGATGTTGGGTTTTCCTCGACTTACGCTTACCATTTCTTAGATTGTTTGCTAATTGTGAAAGGAAAAAAACAACAAGAGCATAATTTTGTAGTTCCTTTAAAACCACAGTATCAAGGAACTTTACTCCTGGCAGGAATATGCCATTGACTCCAATCCCCCACTTACACTATGAGAAAATATTATATATGTATGTATGTATGTATGCAAGTATGTATGTATATATGTACATATGTATGTATGTATGTATGTATTTATTGAGAGTAGCATGGAAAATATGAACATAATAGCTTCAAGACTCGCCATGAGATCTGATCTCTGATTTGTAATCTCAACTAAAAATTTGTAATTTTTACAGTGTTCTAAAATGTAACTAGTATATATTTCAAGATTTACATGGTAAATTTCTTGAGTTTTATGGGGATATTTACAGTGTTTCTTCCCATAATACTTTTATATTTCTTCCTGGTTATGTGGACACTACATTAAGACATTCTGGTTACTTTCCCTCGTTCAACTCTGTCTGTACTGAGTGTCTGACTGTGTGCATATCTAATAAATCACATACAGTTAAAAATCTAAAGCTTGACCCCAGTCTGCTCTGTTTAGTGGGTGACCTCTTTGTTTGATAGTCTCAGTGTTTGCATATGTAAAGTGTTTTCATACAATCCCTCTCTCCTGAAACTTTGGCATTGTTTTTTACAAATATTAATATTAGCTTCTAAAAATGTATATATTATTTATATATTTCTATAAAACCATTCATAATAATGGATGTAATAAATGTAAGAAATTTAATGTAAGCTCCATATGTGTGTCACATTTACCACTTAGCTCAAAAGTCACCTGTATAATGTACTGGGTTATAATAGGTTTTAATGTTGTTTCCAGCAAATTCTATTGTGTTATCAATGGATAGACTCCAACATAACCTCAAAATCCACTGAAGTGTTTATATGGAAATAACTAGCAGAGCATAAAATTGCATTTTTATAACTCTAGGAATGATGATTTTGCAAATCTGCAAACCGGTGACTAATACTATAAATAAGAAAGTCCAAGAGACAGTTGTTGTATGTTGTTTGGGTATATACAAATATAACAAGTATCAGGTTCCTAATAAAATTCACAAACTGCAGAAATCTCTCTTCTCCAATAAAAGATATGCAATATCATATTTTAAGAATGACACATAAATGCTAGTTATTAATTAAATTTTCAAAAATTACCTTGTTAAACCATCTGAAACACCTCCTATAATTAGCTATCATCATAAAAGCTCATTAGTGCCCACAGTATGTTCCTACCAAAAATGCAATTTCAATAACTCTGCTACATGAATATTTAAACAAAAATTTCTTCAACCCACAGTTATCAGTGGGAGAAAACTGTTCACCGGTTTGGTCATAACTTTTTCCCAAGAACCAAATGGCTCCAAATCTTTCTTCTCTGACGGGCCCTGATACAGCACTGGGGAATCGGCATCTCATTCCCCTGCCCACTCTGGTCTTTGGTACTTTGGGCTTCCCTTCTCTAATTTTTCTGCAGGAAGAAAATGGATAGAACTGTACCTCCGAAAGATTAGGAAACAGGAAAGTGAACCCAAACAAACCTGCGATGCATTAGAGATACAAATTCTGGAAGTATAAGAAAGGCTTATGATCACTCTGGTTCTAATTGTGTTAGGGTCTCTTAGCCCCTTAGAAGCAAGCAAATACAGTAAAACCTTGAATTGCAAGTAACTTGTTCTGTGAGCGTTCCGCAAGGCAAGCAAACGTTTCTAATAACTGAGCCAATGGACACTGATATATTTTTTTGTCACTTCAAAGCACCTGTGGACAGTTCTTTGCTTTTACATACAAGAGAAAGCTGAGGAATGCTTTGCTTCATTCTAGGTCATCAGATGGGTTCTTTGTTAAAGCTGCACAAAAAGAAACAGATTCCATTGAGCCAATAGATAGCGGTGATTCTGTTAGTAATAGTGAAAGTCATTCCTGCACATTAATTCTCCTCTCTCTTGTCTCCCTCACATCAGCCACAAAGGCTTTCAAAGGCACTTGCAGGTTAATTTGTTTATTTTTCTTTTTATTTTGTGTTTTCTTTATTATTTTGTATTATAGCACAGCACTGTAATCATTTTTATATGAATATTTTGGGGTTGTGGAACAATCATATGAGTTTCCATTATTCCTTATGGGGAAATTCACTCCTATATACAAGTGCTTTGGATTACAAGCATGTTTCTGGAATGAATCATGCTTGCAAACCAATGTTTTACAGCACTTACATTTAGCTATTTCATTCTGGATCTTAGAGTGATTTCGGTTTCAGCAAGAGCTGCTGTGAAAAAAGGAAAGAACCAAGGAAAAGTAAAAATAGGGAGTGGACCGAGGGAGACATTGAGGTGACAAAGATAGCAGAAACCAAAGACAAAATGAGGAAGCCTTTTCCATATTCTGTTTCCCAGAGCCCTGCTCTCAAGGACTATGTTTCTAAGTCACTAGAATGAGCTACTGTGAATGTGTATTGGGAGAAAGAGGACAGAATGCTTACACGTTCACCTCCTTGGACACTGGAGCTGGTCTGGTCTAGTATTTGCACATCTGATAGCACCTAGAGTTAGGTGACCTTTTATGCAAGAATAGTGCAGTGCTGGGACGTCTTTGGAATCTAGATCCAATCAATACAGTACTGTTTACTTTACCTGCAATATTTTTTGTCCTGGCCCAATCGATTACTTGTGCTTCAAGATCCATCAGGGCAAATGTCACCTGATTCCCTCATTCTTTTGCTTACTCAATAAAGGAATGACTTGATTGAGCATCATCAGAATGGCCAAAACCTGAGGTAGATACTAGGAATTCAGATAAGAAAAAGTATAACCCTCTTCCTTAAGGGCATAAAAACAACCAAGGAAGATAGATGGGTAAAGAATTAGAACAATATAATATGATGTTGATTGCAAGAATGGATTGCTCCTGGATACAATGAGCGCACAGGCAAGATGGTCATATCGGGGGTTATTGCTGATTATCCTCTCCAGTCATACTTGAATGCCACCTTCCTGTTTCCACGCATCCGGCTCGGGCCTCCAGAGAAGCATTGGCCAGGCTGCATTGTACTCATCCATAGGATTATCTCCTTCACTGGGCAATTAACTTGTAGAGAGCAGAGACTAAGTGTGGTCAACGTCCCATCATCTCCACATTGAACACAGCTCCTAAAACACGTTTGGCAAATGAATGAATAAAGAAAAAAATGACACTAGCTGGCCCGGCTGGCCCCAGCTAATCTCAAATGCCTCCTTGAAGCATTTATTCCTCGAATCTTCTCTTCTCACTATCACTACACCTGTGACAAATAGGAAACTCGATGTGTGATAGCAAATACTTCATGCTATAGCCAAAATTAATTTGCATGGACACCATTTATGATTTCTTCTCACTAGAAGGCTGGAATTATTCCCAAAGAGGAATTCATTTGATTATAGTTTCTGTTGCCTCTAAATTGGGAGAGCTCCAATTATGATAGGATTCAACATATGATGCAGACACATGCAGCCATGAGACATCTTTCTCTCTCACCACTAAGTCACGGCTGCTAAATTTATCAACCTGCCGCTCTGAGTCTGACATCATGCAATGGAAGTGAAAGGCACCAGCAGCCCTGTAACCCTGTATTCGTTTCCTATCGCTGTGATAAAAATTATGCCATACTTAGTGACTCGTAAGAACACGATGTTATTATCACATAGGCCCAGAGGTCAGAGGTCTGAAATGGGTCTCACTGGGCTACGATTATGATCTCTCAGCAGGGATGCTTGCCTTCCTGGGGGTTTCAGGAGTTAATCCAGTTTTGTTTTGTTTTTTTTTCCTTTCTCAGCTCCTAGCAGCTGTCAGCATTCTGTGACTGGGGTCCCTTTTCCATCTTTAAAGGTGTCTTTGGCTGGTCGAGTCTCACCCTGCAGCACTCTGACATGCCCCTGCCTCCCAGTGTCACTTATAAGGACCTACGTGATTACACTGGGTCTCTCCCAGTGTACCCTGGGATTATCCAGGTAATGCAGTATAATCCATCTCCAAGTTACCTGATTAGCAAATTTAATTCCATCTACGATCTTAACTCCGTTTTGCCAGAGAACATAACAAACTCACAGGTTCCAGGAATGCAGATGTGGACATTTTGGGGTTCTATTGTTTTGCCTACCACACTCCTTTTACGTGCCCGCTTTAGTATTCACTACCATGAAAGCCCACCATATATACGTTCCCTCATATATACGTTTTCACCTGCCGCACCATTATATTGTTACGAAGCAGAGAACAAGTTAGTTCTTATGCCTAAAAGAAGGCATGGGCGGGGTGGGGCGGGGTGTCTCTAATCATAGAATTTGATATCATCTTTTTACATCAGAATTGTTTATTCCAAAAGGGAGGGATGAGTTTGCAAAAGCTTGCATTTGCTTCCCCAGGATGACCTCACGTTCCCTACCTACTCCTTAGGAGAGGAATAGAGAAAATTGCTTCCACTCTGTGCTTTGGACGGTACCTCTGGGGTCCCAAGTCAATCACCTGCATAGGATTGTTTTGGTCCTTCTCAGTGCCTGTAGAGCCTTCTGCCGTGTCCTTACTGGGCTTCAGGCTGTCAGCTGCTCTCTGTCCTCAGCACCCTCTGCAGCGCTGTTAGATTTCTTCCCACAGCTGCTATCAGAACAAATGTGTCAGCACTTTGGAACAGATGGCCGCCTTCACCAGTGAACACAGTCTCTGAATATATCACATAGGCTTCAAGAGATGCTGGGTGCACATCTCAGAGACAGGCTGGCTGCCCTGTGAAGTACAGGCCAGGGAAAACAATTGCTTCCCACGGGATTCCTGGAAAAGAAGCCACGTAAGGTGGCAGCGGAGAATCACCGCACACCCCCCCCCTCTACTGAATGGGGCCAAGATGGCGTATGTCCTACTGTGGGAAAGATCCAGTCCATTTCAAGGGCGTGGATAGTTTCACTGACAGCTGAATAAAGACCCATTCTTCCACCCACTAGCTGTTCGACTTGGAGCAACCTTTGCAAAGTTGAATTTATCCGAAAAGTAGAAAAATCTGCCTTTTGCAGATTTCGAGAAGACGTAGCGTAGAAAGGGCTTTGAAAATGGCAGACAAACATAAGGAACTCTTATGTTGTGGTTTCCATTAAACATAACATTGCCAGGCTTAATTAAGTTAATCCAAAGCTTGGTGTCAGTTGGCCAGGGGTTCTCAATAGGGTGCCCAAAAATTCTTTGGAAATATGGGAGTTGTTTTGCACCGTCACGAAAAGTAGGAAGGCGCGGAGTTTTAGTGGGCTGCATCCATGTGACTTAGATACCCTGACGTTCGTACACAGCCCTGCACAATCAAAGTTGTTCAGTCCTTTCTACCTGGCAACCAAATGCCCCACTAATTTCCTTTGGATGCGTGAATATCTGTCTGGATACTTCTCATACTCTTTTGAAGCATAAAGCATTTAAAAAAAATTTTTTTAACACTTATTCATTTTTGAGAGAAAGAGAGAGACAGAGTGTGAGAGGGAGACACAGAATCTGAAGCAGGCTCCAGGCTCTGAGCTGTCATCACAGAGCCCAATGCGGGGCTCCAACTCAGGAACCACAAGATCACGACCTGAGCTGAGGTCAGAAGCTTAACTGACTGAGCGCCCCGGGCACCCCAAAGCGTGACGCATTTTTTGCTGAGCTTTAATATCTATGAAATTATCCAAAACCTCATCTTATCATGAAAGTTGAAGAAGAGTGTACTTTGTTTTGTCCAGACGTTTACCAAAAGTTTACTTACATTTCCAGAAAAATCAAGATACTAACAGCCACACTGTTCGTTGTATGTGTCACTATCCCAAAATTCCTGTGTCAGTTTGTATTTGTAATTGAAATACACACAATACCTTTTACATATAAGAATAGTCTTGGGACACATGGGTACCTCAGTCAGCCGGGCAACTGACTGCATTTCAGCTCAGATCGTGATCTCACTGGTCATGACATCCAGCCTCATGTTTGGTCTCTATGCAGACAGCATGAAGCCTGCTTGAGATTCTCTCTCTCCCTTTCTCCCTCTCCCCCCAGTGCTCTCTCTCTCTCAAAAAAAAAAAAAAAGTCTTATTTATGCCCTATTTTGAAATGTCAAAACTACAGAAAAAGTGTGGACTCTACCCAATTAAGAATTGTCTTCTCTTGAATATAAATTTACGTGGATGAAGCATCGGCTATGTCATCAGGCCTTGTAATACATCACACTATTTCATCCAGTATGTCCCCCGATAGCTTACATCATAAAAGGCATCTGGATTTACTGTAAGTTACTTTTTTTCATTCATTTTTAAACTGTCATGCTTTTTAATTTACTTAAATGTGAATATAAGTTATATTATTCATGCATGTTTTTCAAGATTGCAGGCTGATTACATTATTGTTTAACATGTTATTTGGGGGAAGGAACAAATTGTAGTATTACTGAAAGCAAGAAATCTGGAATTAGGCAGACCTGAGATTAAATCTCATTTCCAAATCTTGGTAACTATCTGATATCAGCTGATATTGACCCCTTAGCCCCTTGCTTTTTAAAATTGTTATGGCAAGTGTGGAAATGAGATATAAATTGTAACGTACAGAAATTCTGGTTCTTAATGTAGTTGGATGATCAATATATTTATTTATGGTTTGCATTTATTAAATCTAATTTAAGAAAGTCTTTCCTGCTGCAAAGCGTTAAGGACATTCTCCTGTATTGTTTTTTTTTAAATATTGTTTTGCTGTTCATATTTAAATTCATAATTCATATGGAATCCAATTTATTACTGGCCATATGTTATTTACATTACTTTTTAAATTTTTTCTCATTTTAAAAGAATTGTAGATTTGCAGAATAGTTACAAAAATAGTATAGAAAATTCACTTATTTCCTTTTCCCAGCTTCCTATCACGTTAACTCTTACATATCCTTAGTGTAATTATAAGACAAGATATCCTTGTGAATACAGCCCTGGGAATTGATAAACATTGTATTCAAATGTCACTAACTAGGGGCGCCTGGGTGGCACAGTCGGTTAAGTGTCCTACTTCAGCCAAGTCACGATCTCGCGGTCCGTGAGCTTGAGCCCCGCGTGGGGCTCTGGGCTGATGGCTCAGAGCCTGGAACCTGTTTCCGATTCTGTGTCTCCCTCTCTCTCTGCCCCTCCCCCATTCATGCTCTGTCTCTCTCTGTCCCAAAATAAATAAACGTTGAAAAAAAAAATTCAAATGTCACTAACTATATGGATTAAATTTTTGCTTATCTATTACGATGGAAACCTGTTACTTGTGTCTCACTTAAATAACTGATTGTTTTCCCTGTACTATGTATTAATGACTTTCCTCACTCATGTAAAATGACAGCTTTAACATATTTCAGGTTTTCATATATGCATGGATCTAGTTTTGCACTTTTGTTTTCTTTTCTATTCATTTGTTTATTTATTCCTAATTCTATACCAACCATAAAATGTAATACAGCATTACAAGTATATATGAAATACTTAGTATATGTTATATTTATATGTGTTGTCTAGTAGCCATATTATTATCTGTATATTATCTGTATATTATCTGTAGTGATATTATCTGTATATTATGTATATATTACATATATGTATTATATATTTTATATTAAGTTATATTCTCAATATATAATAGAATAAATCCTGTCTTCTTCTTCACAAGTATCTTGGCTATTGTTGGTCTTTGATTACTCCATATAATTTTGGAATGTGAGATAATGTATATAGAATATTAAAAACATGGTAAATACTCAATAGTTGTCTAAGTGAAATGTTGTGAATGAACAAAGTGCATGAATGTCTTCAATATTTATTTTCCTAATTGGTTACAACCACTAGAAATAGACACTGAATTTATATAGAATATTCTTAAAGTGTATTCTGTTCTCCAGTGTGCATAAAAGTGTAATTTGCCACCTAGCTGTCCAGTTACCTAGTTTTATTACTGCATAATTTATCATTGTCTGAATAGGCTAACATGTATCCATTGACAATAGGATTTTTCCAATCATTGCTTATTTTAAATAGTGCTGCTATTAACATACTGTATATGCTTTTGATCCATATGCACATGAAATTCAATCGGGGAAATAGTAGGAGATTTAAAGCTAATAAGATATAAATATACCTGATTTTTAAAGATAAAATCAAAGGGTTTTTAAAGTGGTAAAATATCACCTTTTATAGGAAGTGTGTGAGGGCTATTACTACATAGCCATGTCAATCCTTGGTCGTTTCTATCTTGTTCATGTTAGCAAAGTGCATACAGTGGGTTAGTTTGATGTTTTATTTTGTATTTCCCTGATCAAAATGAGGTTGAGTAACTTTTCATATGCTTATTAACCCTTTGGATATTCTCCTTTGCACAGTATTCCATTTAGGTATCTAAAGCAGATTTATTTGTTAAACTGTAGGTGTTCTTTATATACTTTGGATACTACTCTTTTGTTGTAAGAATATGTATTCAGATTCTGCCTACTTATTATTATCACCTAGTTTTGAAATATTGTTATTGCCAACCTGGACTAGTAAAATAGCATCTTAATATCTTAATTTTTCTTACTTCTACTCTAATCATATTGGTTTTTAAGGAATCTCTTGAAGTATAATATACATAAGGAAATGTCCACAGATTATAAATATACAGCTGGATGTGTATCCCACACATTTAATCATTTTCTAACCCAAAATATTTTCTCATTTCCATTATCATTTCTTTAACTCTGGTATTTTTAAAATATATAGTAATTAAAGTTTTATTTGGAGATCTTCTATTTACCTGTTTCTTATTGATTTCTAGATTAATGTCATTATAATCAGACAACAGGCTCTGAGTCATTTCTACTCTTAGAATGAAAGACAGGTTTTGTAGCCAGTTTAAAGACAACTTCTTGTCAGTTCTATGCAATGTTATCTATATGCCAATTAGATCATATTTATTTTTACTGTTTGGATCTTTCATATTCTCACTGATTTCGTTTAATTTCTTCATTCTATTGGATACTAAGAAGAGTACATTAGAGGATCTCAATTTCGCTATGGCTTTTTTCCTTTCCTTTCAGGTCTACCCGTCATTATATTATTTATTTTGTGAACATTTTATTATAACATACCAATTAAAAAACACATTGTCATTGAATTTCCTTTCTTTTTTTATACTTTTTTTTAAATTGAAGTATGACTGACATGCAATGTTATATTAGTTTTCATTATATTAGTTTTTAAAGCTATACTGTCAGATCTATTCAAATTTATCATTGCTATATTTGGCCAGTAAGTCGATACATAATGTTACAAAATGTCCTTTATTTTTTACTAACTCTTCTTTCTTTAATATCATTATTTCTTTGAGATATAATTGATATGTGGGGTATAAAATTTTTCCTTACTTCCAGCTTTATGTGACTTTTATATCTAAGAATCTCTTGAGAGTGATATTGATTTGAAGATTTTTAATCCAGTCTGATAATCTTTACATTTTAATTGAAGTACTTAATCCATTTTATTTAAATTTACGATTGACACTTCGTTTAAATCTGTGTACCTTCTATTCTCCAATCCTTTTGTCTCCTTACTTTCTTTCTTTTATATGATAAAAAAAATATTTTTATCACCTCATTCTACCTTTAAATTAATTTATTTTACTGGTTACCTTATTAAGATCCTTAAGTTAACAATGTCTAATAGATATAAGTACTTTAGCTAGTTTCAGTGAAGGAATTTTAAGAAATTTTAACTGCTTCATGTCCTATTAGTTTTGTCATTTAATTACATATACATTAAACATAACATGAAATTATTATTATTGCTTTATATAGACGATGTTCTTTTAGGTTCATACCACATATGACCTTTCCTTGCCTCTTCAATTACTTTCTGCATTTCCGTGTTCTTCTTCCTGGAGAACTTCTTTTGCTGTTACCTTTGATGCAATTTCTGCTGGCAACAAATTCAGTTTCCATTGTTTAGAAAATTCTAAATTTTTCCTTTATTGTTTGTTATTTGTTCTAGGGTACTATGCTTTATTTTTTGTGTGTAAGTGTTTATGTGTGGGATGATAACGGGATGCCCAGTGAAAACTTCCAAACTGGGGAGCAGGTCTAGAGTTTCTTTTTAATCTAGAGTATAAGGAAATTGCCAATCATTTCAATTCCTAAAGATTAATGGGTATATTTAGAATAAGGATGACTTTTTACTTTTCCGGAAATATCATTACATTGTTCCTTTTATTATTTAGGTAGAGGATGTATTTACTTACAGTTTTTGTAAAGAGGGTAACCAAATATATGTTTTCCTTTCTCTGGAGGATCAAACCTTTACAAAAGAAGATCAAAAAAGAAGTATTTCTGGCTTTCTAGGCCATATGTTTGCTGTCACAACTACTCAACTCCATTGTTACAGCATGAGAGAAGCCATAGACAATATGTAAAGCAAAGAGTGAGGCTGTATTCTAATAAAATGTTCCAAAAATAAGTGATAGGTCAGATTTGACCCACAGATTTGCTTTGCAACCCTTAGTCCAAGGTCTGGCATCTAAAAAGAAACGGATGGGTAAAGATTGACATGGCTTCTTAACAATGTGCATATATTTGCATTTATGCAAAGACCAAAGGGCCATTTGGGAAAAAGGAAAGTGGGATCCTGACACCTTGCCTTGAATGTTCAAAATGATGGATACATGCTGGAGCAGGGTATAAACTCGTAAGTGAGACTAAACCTCAGAGCCTAGAAGACTGACAAAGGCATATGTCAGATGCTGAAAATTATGAAGATGCAATCACTGTGGTGTCATGGGAAATGCCTTTGGGAAAATGTCAGGTCAGTATGTAAGTTCTCTTGTGAGAAGACAATGGAACATCCATGCAGTTGTTTGTCTTATATGCGTAAGATATGTGTGTGCGTGAACCTGTGTGCCTGCATGTGTACATATGTGTGTGCGGAATAGTTATCCTCATTTCTAATGCTCTTTCTTCATTCCTGAACATCCAAGTTGCCATCATTTTAACTCCCTAGTGAAATTCCTTTGCCGTACCTTGTGGAACAATCTGCTGATAACACGTTGTATTAACTGTTTTCATCTGAAACTTCCTTTTAATTCCTGTTGGATATGAAATACCGGATTGACGATGCCTGTTTTCTTGTTTCAAGGGGATTTTTTTTTGGCCACTTCTAGTCTCTAAACTTTCAGATGAGAGATCTACAGCTCTCAAAGCATTGCTTTTCTGCTTGAAGGATATCATTTTCTCTAGTTGCTTTCATTATCTTTGTTTTTCAGCAGTTTGAGTATGATGTCTCTGGAGGTGACTTCTTTGAATTTCACCTTTTGGGGGCTTGCTTAGTTTCGTGAATCTATAAATTCATATCTTTAGCAAATTTCGTAAATTTTTGGCCATGGAGAATTTTACCCTTATTGGTTTACCCCACTATCTCCTCATTCTGGTACTGCAAAGAAACACATCTTAGAACTCTTGATGAATGCCATGACTTTGCTTATTTTATGTTTCTTCTCTTCGTATTCTGCTCGTAGATTGGACAAGTCCTATGCAATGCCTTTCGATTCACTGACTCTTTTGACTACCATCCCTATTCTGCCGTGGAGCTCATTTCTATTTGGTTCATTTTTACAGTTGTCATTTCTCTGCTGAGGTTTTCTATATTTTCATTCATGTCAAGTGTGAGTTCCTTTAACTCACGGAGCATAGCTAAAATGGGTGCTTGCGTGTGTCAGCTCGGACTGCCACAACAAGTTACCATAGTCTAGGCAGCTTAAACAACAGAGATTTATTCCTCACAGTGTTGGAGGCCAGAAGCACCCTCTCAGTGTTTCCAGGGTTGATTTCTGGTGAGTTCTCTTCCTGAATGAAGATGTCTGCCTTCTCATGGCAACCTCACGTGGCCTTCTTGGTGCATGAGTGGAGAGAGAAAGATCTTTCTCTCTGTCTCTGTCTCTGTCTCTGCAACTGTTACTTGACTGGAGTCCATCTTTGAGCAAAGCCACAAGAATTGAAAAGATGAGAAATTTACCCTTGTTTGTATCATCTGTCCAAGCCTTTTTCTCTGTTTACTCTTCAGAGTCCTTTTTTGTCCAGAGATTAGGAAGTCATCTGTGGGAAGGATGGGCTGACCAGAACTTACAATGCCTGCCAGTCGCTATTATTTTTGAAAGCTATTTTCACTGGGTATCCAATGCTACTTTGATAGTTATTTTATTTTAAATATGACAGCCTATAATCTTATGGAGTCCACCATTTTTTCTAAAAAGTCAGCCATCAGTCTTATCTGTTGTTCTTTGAGAGGTGATACTAATTTTCTCCTCTGGCTACTTTTAAGATTTTTCTCTTTACTTTGGTTAATAGATTTACTATGTTGTGTACAGATGTTTATTTCTTTTCCTGCTGGGGATTTGTGATACCCCTTCAATCTGTGTCTTTTTTTAAAATGTTTATTTATTTTTGAGAGAGGGAGAGACAGAGTGGCGAGCAGGGGAGGGGCAGAGAGAGAGGGAGACAGACACAGAATCCAAAGCAGGATCCAGGCTCCGAGCCATCAGCACAGATTCCAATGCAGGACTTGAACCCACGGACCATGAGATCAAGATCTGAACTGAAGTTGGATGTTTAACCAACTGAACCATGCGGGCACCCCTTCAATGTGTGTCTTGATGTCTTTTGTGAGTTTGTGGAAATTCTTGGGCGTTAATATTTTAAAATATTGTCTATGTCAAATATATCTCTTTACACCCTTTAATTTTCATTTTTTTCTTTATACTTTAGACAATGTTTCTCCTGACCGCTAGTGCTTTCTTCAACTTTGAATAATTGGCTCTTAAAACCACTTATTCATTACTTCTTCATTTCAGTTATGAGTTTTCACCTTAGATATTCAGTGTAAAGGTTTCACATTGGCTACAGGCAAACCTATTTATTTTCATGTCCTTTTTTGAAATACGTCAGTCCTGGTTATTTTAAAGCTCAAGTCTGGCAAACTCGGTATTTCTATCACCGGTTAGTCTATCACTCTTTGTTTTGTTTGGTTTTCATTTTCTCTAGATTCTGTCTTTTGCTCTGTCAGTCATTTATTTTTATTACAGACTGGACATTATATGTATAAAAAAGGTAGAACTTCTAGATGACACTATTTTCTTCATAAGGGATTTACTTTAGTTTATTCCAGTAATAAATTCGGGAGAAAATCACCTTACTGCCATCAGCAGTCAACCTGACTCTCAGCGGGGGAGGTTCTTTGTGAGTCCTGGTTTATTTCTGGGTCACACATTCTCCTCCGGTCTAAACGTTCAGGCTCGCCAGCTTCCCCTACGGTGTCTTTTAAGGTCCTTCCACACTGGCAATCCCTGAACTCCAATTTTTACTTCTTCAGCACCATGAAAATGTTAATCGCTCGATTTAGTTTCTCATTATCTTAGCAGCCAAGTTATGCTCAGTGTTGGCAAAGCTTCAAATTAAGCTAATAAGTCAATGCCAAAAGTGGTTCAGACTATCACCCCATCCCCTTGTCACCTGGAGTAACACTTTGTTTGGGGATTCCTTTGGTGCTCTGTTTAGGCAGCTATGAATTGGAAACTATGTTGAAAGGAAAAGGTACATGAAATATGGTGCTTTCCTCAATGAGTTTTCCTTCTCTCGGGGCTATTGGCTTCCTATGTCCCGAATGCCTTTGTAGTTTTCAGATGCCTTCGAACAGACGTTTTTATTTGTTTTTATTTTCTGCAACTCTTCTAACAGATCTCACTGTTTGGGTGATCTGCTCTCAACCATTCCCTCACAGCTGCAAGTGGAACAGTGTGCGGGCCTTGCCCGTTTCTATTGGCAAATTATATGTCACCTTCACGACCCGTGGCTATTTTATTTCCCAAGATAAAAATAGTCGGAGGAGTCATTGTTTCATAAATTTTGTTTCAAACGGAAGATAGAAAAAGATGCCTTAGGGGCGCCTGGGTGGCTCAGTCAGTTAAGCGTCCAACTTCAGCTCAGGTCACGATCTCACGGTCCATGAGTTCGAGCCCCGCGTCGGGCTCTGGACTGATGGCTCAGAGCCTGGAGCCTGCTTCCGATTCTGTGTCTCCCTCTCTCTTTGCCCCTCCCCGTTCATGCTCTGTCTCTCTCTGTCTCAAAAATAAATAAACGTTAAAAAAAAAATTAAAAAAAAAAAGAAAAAGATGCCTTAGTCAACAGTACATTTCCCACGCTTACTGAAGCCACGTGTTTACAAGAGGTCCAAACGGATTTTGCCATAACATTTTCAGACGCTTAATATTCACCGTCTTCCTCTCCCCTTCTTCCCTCTCGTTGTTACTAAGGCTTGTGAGATCCCCTCAGTGGTAGGCAACTGTCAAGTCTCTAGTTTGTGTCACATGCCCTGAGAATGGAGGGCGAGAGGCCTCAGAAGCAGGAATCGTGAGGGTGCGTGCAGCCGGCGTCTGGGAAAGGAGAGATTACACGTGAGGCAATGTGCTGGGCGACATGGAGATAAACAAACAGCCCTGCCCGAAGAGGCACAAGAGGGCTGACTCAAAATTAACTGATTTTAGTTCCACAAAATGAAGCTCCAGCGAAGGAGCCAATCACCCGCAACGGGATCACAGAGGAGGGAGTGATTCACTGCCTGTAAGAGTGTCTTCGCCTTCTCAGGGCAGGACCCTGCAGAGCGGTGGCTTGAAAGGCACTTAGAAGTTTACCTGTAGGACGAGTAAGAGAGGAAGAAGGTTCGTGGTAGAGGGGAGGCTGTGTGCAACACAGCAGATGTGTTGATACGGGAAATAGCAGATTTGGTGTGGCCAAAGCCTGCCCGCTGAAGGAGACGGGTAGGACATAAAGCGTAAAATTAGGATTGCCGCGCACCTGCCGTGACAGGCCACTTGGACTTGATATCGTGGCAATGGAAAAACAAATACATGATTTCACTGGTGATACGACCTTATAAGCTGCGGTTCACATGGAGTGATCTGTGCGCACAGGCGACAGAATGAGGATCATACTGAGATCTTAATCTCGCCCCAGAGACCTATCATCACTGTATTGAAGAGTCGGAATTCATCTGAAGAGGTCGCATCTGACGGGACACTTTCAGACACAAATTATACCTTTAGACCTAAGAGTCTGCTTCATTGGTGGTTTTGGGAAACTGATGTTTATGAAGGAAAAAAAGGAAGTTTTTTAAAATGGTAGGGAAACCTCTTCTCCACACATCACAAACGAATCTTCATTCACTACGGGTTTCAGTTGGGAGCAAGCACAAAATCCTTATCATTTGGTCACTGATGGCTGCTATAATTTGCCTGCCAAACCAGTTAGCGACATTCATTCTGAATCAAATCCAGTCAGTGCTAATCCCGTGAGTCGAAGCACCCAGGCTGTTTTTGTTTTGATTCCCGTTGCTAGGAATAAAACAAACATGGCTGGTTGTATTTTTGCCCGTTTGCAATCCATGGGAAAAGAAAACCGGGGGACGGGAGATGTTATTGTTTCTTTATCTTGGCTCAGGTCTAATATAGTGTAACATCCTAGGTCAAAAAGAGAGTGAAACATCCTCTTTCTAGTCAGCCAATGCAACTGGCATACCTTTATTTTCACCACTGTGTGCTGTGGCTGCTAACTTAGAAAGAAAGAAAATAATTTCATTCTTGCATAAGATGAATGTACATTCATCTCAACTTTATTTACATAAATAAGTCAGCAATGAAGGCTGACTACCCCAGTTAAACACACACACACACACACACACACACACACAAATTTAGTAAGCGTTAGAGGTCAAGAAGATTTCTGCAGCCTCAGACCAGATAACAGAATATTCAACACCATCTCCCAAGACTGTGGTTTTACTTTCTGCCACAGATTTTCTTTCCCCTTTGAATGGGCTAGAATATTAGGTAGTATTTCTTGGTCAAAATAAGCTTTGTAGAATATAGAATACTGTCTCATTCTTGTTGGAAAAGAGTTATGTGACTATCAGCCAGGTATGTGTCACCTCTGATACAAATCAGAACAAATCAGAGCGACCATCCACAAGGTATGCAGAATCTGGGAATATTGTCCAGAAAGGACTGCTGTAACCAATCTAGGTGCTTAAAAATTACCTGAGTGCTATAGAGAGAAGGCACTGGATGAGAGATCAGGTGAATCGATTCCACAATTTACTGAGTTATCATGGTGACTTTAAGTAGGGGCTTACCAATGAAGAAGGAGTGAAATGGGTACTTTTTGGAAGTATCCTGGAAGTTGCATTGACAGGATGTTCGGTGACGGAGAGATAAATGTCAGGAGTCATTCCTAGGTTTGGCTTGTGCAATTGGCCTGGTCTAAGTGCCGTTTCTTAAGGTGAGTAAGACTAAGGGCGAAGTTTCATGGGGTGAGATAAACCTAGGTAAGGGAGGTAGTGGCATCATCAGATGTAGAGAAGACACTCTGCTCAGATTCACCAAAAGGCAACACCCTCACTTTTTATCTTTTGTATCATCCTCCAACTTAAGAGCCAAGAAAAACTGGGGCACATAGGTGGCTCAGTCAGGTAAGCAGCAGACTCTTGAGTTCGGCTCTGGTCACGATCTCATGGTTCGTGTGCTCGGGCACGGTGTCGGGCTCCATGCTGGCAGTGTGGAGGCTGCTTGGGATTCTCTCTCTCCCTCTCTCTCTGCCCCTCCCCTATGCTCTCTCTCTCTGTCAAAATAAATAATAAACTTTAAAAAAATCCAGGAAAAATTCTAATAGCATCAAATGAACTGTGAGCGCCCATACTCACACTCAACTCAAGAAATCACCAGCATCAGCTACAGCCTTTTCTTTGCTCAATGATTAACAAGCATGAAAACCAACATGAGTCTCATGAAATTATGTTACAACATAAAAAGAATCAAACTATCAATAAAGAAAAGGGAAAATTAGGTTTCTAACGTTTTTAACTTAAAAAAATTAAATACGGAGAGCATTTGTTCTAAAATCTCTTAAAATTTAAATAAGACAAGAACACTACAAAACAAGATATAAAGGATGGAAACTTTTTAAAATCCAATTTTCAATGAGAAAAGGGATTGGTACATCAAAAGAAAGTCTTGCCTTAACAATTCACAGTGGCATAAAGAATAAAGGAGACAATTTATGAATGCAGAAAAATATGTCAGAGACAAAGTGATCATGTGTGGCTGGAATTCACAGGAGAAGAAGGAAATATAAACAATTAAGAAAGATGACAGGTATAGAGAAGAAATAATAGGGAAAAACAAAAATAAATATAAAGACGATAATATAGATAGAAACTGGTGAGAATGTTAAGACAATGAGAGTCTACAGGGGCGCCTGGGTGGCGCAGTCGGTTAAGCGTCCGACTTCAGCCAGGTCACGATCTCGCGGTCCGCGAGTTCGAGCCCCGCGTCGGGCTCTGGGCTGATGGCTCAGAGCCTGCTTCCGATTCTGTGTCTCCCTCTCTCTCTGCCCCTCCCCCGTTCATGCTCTGTCTCTCTCTGTCCCAAAAATAAATAAAACGTTGAAAAAAAAAAATTTTTAAAAAAGACAATGAGAGTCTACCTAGAAAGTTCAGGAGAATCCACTGAAAAACTACCTTTACAATAAATGGTCTGGGACAAGATGAAAATATAAATATCATACGTCAGCAAACAACAATTATAAAATATAATGGTAAGAATATAAACAAAAGAATATAAAATAAAATACCTAGAAAGTAACAAAACAGTAGACCACTTTTGATAAGAAAATTAGCAATATTACTAAAGATATACAGGTAGCCTGAATTACTAGAAATATTATGTCCGTGGCACAGAGTCAACATGGCAAAGATGTCCAATCTCCAAAGTTAATTAATAAATACCGCACGATTACAGGCAAAGCTTTAACAAGAGTTTTTCATAGAACCTGACAAAATGATACTAAAATGTATATAATGCAATATTTGCACAAGAAGAGCCAAGGCTGTTGTGGAAAATAATGAATGGAGAGCTTTCCCTTTAAGATACAGAAACATATTTTACATTTCAAGTTACTAAAACAGTGTACGATTTGTATTAAATAAACAATATAGAAACGAAGTATGGAAATGAAGATGTATACTCTTCCATGAAGTTGTAAGGGACTGTGTCTGAATGTGTCCCCACAAAATTCATACCCTGAAATCTTGATGTCCAACATGATAGTTTTGGGGGGTAGTAGGCCTTTGAGAGGTGATAAGGTCCTGAAGGTGGATCCTGAGTGTTGGGATTAGTGCCCTTCTGAAAGAGACCCAGGGAGCTCCCTTGCCCCTTCCATCCTGTGAGGACACAATGAGAAGTCTGCATCCCGGCCCTCACCAGAACCCTGGAACCCTGCCTGAACCAGGACTTACAGCCTCCAGATGGTGAGAAATAAATCCCTGCTATTTATCAGCCCCCCAGTCTGTAGTAGTTTGTTAGAGCAGTCCAAATGGGCTAAGACAGCGAGTGAAATGCTCATAAAGAAGACCCTAAAACAAAGCCCAGCAAAGACTGATAGATGCTCTCCATCACAAGGAAATAATGTTTTATGTCCTTAAAAGCAAAGTTAAAAGATAAAGACCTGTAGAATATATTTCCTACATATATAACCTAGGAAGAATCTGGTGAAAAACAATAAAATTATTTATTTGTTTGTTTGTTTGTTTATTTATTTGTTTATAAAATATTTTTTTTTAGAGACAACCCCTCAAAAACAAAAACAAGGTAACAAAGGAGGAAATAAAATACCTGATAGTAATGAATACTCCTTGACCTTCACTAGTATTATGGAATATGCAAACAAAACCAGACTTAATATTTGCGTTCGTTAGGCTGGTGAAATTTATAGTTTTACGCCACTGTTGGAAAGTGTGAGGAAATGTATATCCTTGTGCTCTTGTGGTTGATTGCCATTTTAGGCAGACCTTGAAAGGAATAAGAAAAAAAAAAAACACCTGTCAATCTGGATTCTACACCCTGAGACTTCACTCAGTCCCAGAGGCATACTTAGGTGTGTTACAAAAAAAATGAGAAGACCTGAAAAACATTAGAGTGTTAGCACAGATTACATTGTTGCAATTTATTGGAATGATCTCAATATACAGTGCAACTCTCCAATTTGAGTTGAAGATCATTCTTTTTGGTCTTAAATGTAATGTGGTTGCCATAGAAACTATTTTTTAAAAGAAATTCCTTAAAAGAGCACCTGTGTCGATAAGCATACATCTGAAATATGTAAGTTCTGACAACTCAATGCACTCTAATTTCTTGTACGTTAATTCTTGCAATTCACCTAAATGATAAAGATGAATAATTTGCCTCATAACTGTATGACTTTGGGCCAAAATGTCTCCAATTTATGCACAACTACACTTTTCATGATTTTCTGGGAAAACAAAACAAAAATTCAGAACGGATACTTTTCAAAATGATAATTTTTTTTTCTGTAAATAGCAGGGAAGGGAAAGGAAAGAGACTGCAGATTTGAAGGAAGACAGAGGCTGCAAGGAAACCTTGATTATTGAAAGTATTTTAAAGAAATTGAAAATCTACCTGGTCCTCAGATATAAAAAGCAATGAAGATTGAGCTGTTTCACTGACATTTCCTTGTGGGATCGCAGGGGATTGTAATGACTCACTCTTCTTTGCTATGCCAGTCTCTCTTTCCAGCACAAGGCTTCATTAAGGTTAAAACAAATGTAAAAGCAAAATGCAAGGCTAGTGTTAGTGTGGTACCGGCATATTTCGGTGACCTGTCATAGTGACATAAACCCCGATGTGCCCAACTGGAAGCTTCACTGGCAGTGTGTCTAAGGATAGGGACTTCGGGAAGAATCTATATAGAAATGAAATTGGAAGTCTCTCTAATGTTACCTGACAGCATGTAGACTGACCTTCGCAAGCATAAAGGATGCCTGAGTAACCAGGCACAGAGAAATATAATTGGCAAAGTAAGGGATTTTAATAGAGTGTATAAAAGTGTGTGTGGAGACAGATAGGTACTGTCTCTTCTATACAATTTTCTGGTAATGGTAATTGTATGCGTGTTAAACGAAAGCATGGGTGATTCCAATGCAGCCTTTAGAGAACAGCGGCAAAATTAAATAGAGAATGATCATCAAATACTATTTGTGTGTGCGTCCAGGTAAATTTCTCACATATGAAAGTTGTCAGGTTGAAAGTCGAGATTTATCCTGAGAACTGGAACAAGCTGAGGCTACTGGAAATATATTCCTGATTCTGCTGTAGGAAGGTAGCACAGTGTTCTCTTCAAGGGGCATGCTGTGTATATGCGTGTGTGTGTGCGTGCGTGTGCACGTACATGTGTGTGCAAGAGAAGAAGGAATGGCTGGATCAGGAATGAAAACCAGAAATACTGTTGTTGTGCATTTTTCATATTGCACATCAGTACTGGCTCCTAAATTTCTCCATAAGGGGGACCTGAGGGAGGAAGTTTTCTTTGTAGAACTTTACTTGAAGCTGCATATCAGGTGTCTTAAATCGCATGTTTATTTAGGGTGGTTTGAGGTACTAATTAAGGTTTCATTATCGAAAGGGCACCTGGGTGGCTCAGTAGGTTCAAGTGTTTGACCTTTGATTTTGGTTCAGGCGGTAATCTTATGATTCATGAGATTGAGCCCTGCATCGGGCTCTGTTCTGACACTGCGGAGCCTGCTTGGGGTTCTCTCTCTCCCTCTCTCTCTGCCGTGCCACCCCCCCCCACACCCTCCCACCCCCGCTTGTGCACCTGCACACGCGGACACGCGCGTGCTCTCTCTCAAAATAAATAAACATTTACAAAAGATTTCCTAGTAGCTAAAGCCCCTCAAGGCTCTCCCTTGCATATTCATCACTGCTGATGTTGTGACATTCCTCAATACTTAATCCTAATGTGATGCAAATGACCATGAGATTATGAGGACAGAGCAGGACATTATGATTTTATTTTTTTTTAATTTTTTTTAACGTTTATTTATTTTTGAGACAGAGAGAGACAGAGCATGAACGGGGGAGGGTCAGAGAGAGGGAGACACAGAATCTGAAACAGGCTCCAGGATCTGAGCTGTCAGCACAGAGCCCGACGCGGGGCTCGAACTCACGGACCGTGAAATCATGACCTGAGCCGAAGCCGGCCGCTCAACCTCAACCGACTGAGCCACCCAGGCGCCCCAGGACATTATGATTTTAAATTACTCCTTTGTTCTCAGTACTCTTCTCTTTCCATTATAGAATCTCTAACCTGTACCTGTTCTCACCCCCAAGCTGAAAGCAATGAACGATGCAGACAAAGTCGTCTTGTACTATTTAGTTGTGTTCACTAATATAGTTAGAAAGATAACAGTGACTAGATTATCTGGCATGTAGGCAGTGAGTAGGTGGAAAAGTTATTTTGCAGGGTTTTGAGTTTTTAATTTCTCCCTTCATGTCCCTTGCACATGGCAGGCCACCTGTGCCCAGCAGAACTCAAGAACAATGGCAAAGTAACCGATTTACCACTTGCTACCTGTATGACTTTAGATGAGTTATTTAACTTGCATTTCCTCACCTGTAAGTCAGGATCCTAGTAAGATCTTTCTTATAGGATATCATAAACATTAATTGAAAATACAGAAGTGACATATAAAGAAAACCTGATAAAAAGGAAGCACTCGGGGCGCCTGGGTGGCGCAGTCGGTTAAGCGTCCGACTTCAGCCAGGTCACGATCTCGCGGTCCGTGAGTTCGAGCCCCGCGTCAGGCTCTGGGCTGATGGCTCAGAGCCTGGAGCCTGTTTCCGATTCTGTGTCTCCCTCTCTCTCTGCCCCTCCCCCGTTCATGCTCTGTCTCGCTCTGTCCCAAAAATAAATAAACGTTGAAAAAAAAAATTAAAAAAAAAAATAAAAAAAAAAAGGAAGCACTCAATAAATGCCAGCCATTGTTCTTCTTATTACAGAGTAATGGCTTAAAAAAAAAAAACCTGCCAGAGTGGGGCGCCTGGGTGGTTCAGTCAGTTGGGTGACCCAATTCGCCCAGGTCATGATTTCACGGATCGTGATTTTGAGCCCCACATCAGGCTCTGTGCTGACAGCTCAGAGGCTGAAGCCTGCCTCGGATGCTCTGCCCCTTCCCCGCTCAGGTTCTAACTCTCTGTCTCTCTCTCTCAAAAATAAACACTAAAAAAAATTTTTAAACAAAAAATCTGCCAGAGCTATACACACACATGGTCATGCTAACTGTTCAGGCAGCCTTTTGGGAGATGCCTAAACTTATCCAGTGAGATGCTTTTATGTATTTGCAATGAGACATCGTTATAGGACTTTGAATTCTTCATTTTGAATAGCTTTGAAAGCCTACAGAATTTGTTTTGAACATTCTGGACCATGGCAATTCAATAAAAAGCATGATTTCTGTTGCATTTTTACTCCTCCGAAAATGAAAAATGGAGTATACTAAGTGGCAGACAAAATGGGAGGTCTATTGAACGAGTAAGGACCTTTCCCAGCCTGCCATCATGGCGATTTTAAGTTCGAGCCCAGATTGATATAAAATGGTCTGCTACAATGCCCCTTTTCTGATAAAAATCAAAGGAATAATTACTCGTATTTTATGGCTCATACAGAGCCAATGATTCATTTCCAATGAAGTTTGAAAAGTATGTTGATTCTGAAAATAGAGTCATTTTTACAAGACCTGGATCACCCCCAGGTTCCGATCTGGGTACCTGGGATGGTCCCATTGTCATATAAGACAGGGAGTGGATCTATAGGGATAAAGACCAAACTTTGTTCCCTTTACATCTGTAAGTCCAGTAGTAAGCACAACCCTGGCATATAGTTAAGCAAAGACTTGACCGTGACTAGGACACTTAAATAAACCATGTGAGTAAGCCTAGAATAGCATGGGAAAATGGATAGAGGAAAAAAGACTTACAGGAAATGATTTCCTAGAAGTCTACTAGAAGCCACATGACTAAATAAAGACATTGAGATATCCTCTCCTAAGAATGTCATCATAGATCTGTATAGAGGCCAGAAATGGAAGTGATGAGGAAATTCAGCTATCTAGAACTCCGATTAATAAAAAAAATAAATGTATATTTTTTCATGCAGGTTTTGAGCTATAATTTACAGAGTAAATTTCACCCTTCCTAGGTGTACAGTCTATGGACATTGGCAAGCACAAACAATCATGTTACCACCACCAAAATCAAGATACAGAACATTTCCATATCCACAAATATTCCCTTGTGCCCCTTAGCTGTCAATCCCGCTTCTCACACCACAGTCCCTGGTAAACATGGATGAACTTTCTATTTTTGAAGATTGCATATGTCAGCATGTCTTTTAAATCAAATACATTCTGTGGCCTTTGAGTCTGGCTTGGTTCATTTATCATCATGTATCTAAGAGCATCATTGGTGTTGCACGACTGGTTGTTCAGTCCTGCTCTTTGTTTGTTTGTTTTATTTTAATTAAACGTTTGAAAAGGTTGTACATTTCCAAAGAGTTGTATATAATGATATCAGTGTTCTATTACTTTTAGTTGTGTGCAATTCTTACTTCCATTTAACTTCTTTTACCTCTCCCACTTATAAATATCATTGTCTTAAGTATCAGATGACATTATAACTCTTGTATTAACCATCACATACAGTCTTTAAAAACTCATGAGGATAAGGATAGTCTATTGCATTTACCAGTTTTTCTGCCCTTTCCTACTGGCTTCCACCTGATTCTCCAAGATTTCTTCCTTAACATTTCTTTTCTGTCTAAAGAACTTATGTTAGCCATTCTTTACAAGTAGGCCTCTCAGTGACAAATAATTTTAGTTTTACTTCATCTGACAATGTCTTTACTTCCCTATTATTCCTGAAGGACAGTTTCACCTGATATAGAATCCATGGTTGACGTTTCTTTTATCATTTGAAAAATGTGCTACTTCCTTCTGACCTCCAAGGTTTCAGATGAGAAATCTGCTGTCATTTGAACTGGTGTTCCCTATAGATAATGTGTCTTTTCTCTCTGTTGCTAAGATTTTTTCCTTCATCTTTAGTTTTCAGTAATCACAATGTATCTTTGCATGGATTTCTCTGAGTTTATCCTATTTTGGATTCATTCAGCTTCTTTGTGGTGTGGGTTTATCTTTCATCACATTTAGGATATATTCAGCCATTATTTTTTCAAACACCATTTCAGCCCCATTCTCTTTCTCTTCTCCTATTGGACACAGATGACACAAAGGTTGGATCTTTTGTTATTGTCTCATAGGTCCCTCAGCTCTGCTTATTAATTGTTTTTCAGTCTATTTTCTCTCTGTTTTCAGAGTTCTTCCCAGGATGGATGTTTGTTGTGGCAGGACCCCTCTTGTCAGTTTCCCAAGATGGGCATTTTTCTCTGGCTGGAAAATCTCAGCTGAGTGGAGATGTTGAGTGCTTCCCCTGTGCACTTCTTGGCAGTGAAGCTTCTGGCTGAAACCTCTCGCTGATCCTGCTGTGGTCTCCTGGTCTTGTCACCAGACTCCCATTCGATCCGGTGGATGGCTGGTCATACATTGGACACATTCTGTGCTTACTTGCAGGTCAGAATCACCAGATCTGAACCATGTTCTTCTTGTTGGATAGGGTGGGGATGCTAAGAAGAATGACCCCTGTGTTTCTCCTCCTGTCTTGGTATTTCTAACTAATTCACCTTCCTCTTTCTGTTTTTCAGAGTTCTAATTTGATTATCTTTTGTGTTATGTCTCTTGCATGTAGATATACTTACTGGATGGAGAAGGGAAAGTTGAGTCTACATCAACTTCTCTGGTCAGATGGTTCCACTCTTTTTTATTGATTAATTGTGTGCCATTATATGGCTATACTAACTTGGTGTTTTGTTTATTTGTTTTTTGGTTTTGTTTTTTACCATTCACAAGTTGAAGATTATTTGAGCTGTTTCCAGTTTAGGGAGATGATTTTTTAAAGCCCTTAAGATATTCACATACATTTAACCTTGTGGATATTCATTATTCATTACTCTTTAGTAAATACCTAGGAGTGAGATTATTGTGACAAAAGTGCAAACTTAGCTCAATAAGAAAAATGCTGAAGAAGGTTCTGGGAAGATGTCAGAATAAGAAGCACCAGAAAGCTGTCTCCCCACCTTGACAATAACTGTACTGGCAGCATCTGTCTGTGGTAACTATTTCAGAAATTGCACCTACTTGAAGGCTTCCAGCTTCCAGAGAAGGCTTGGATGGTAAGTCATGGTTAGTTTGAGTCAATTTCAGTTCTTAGTACAGCATCAGCTATCACTTACCACTCCTAGGTCCCTGGCAGCCAGCTGTTCATGTGTTCTGGGAGCAATGTACACACACCTCGCAGAAGCCAATGGAACAAAAAGGACCTTGCCCTCCACATATTGGGGATTTGCGCTCTGTGTTTGTTTGTTTGTTTTTTTTTTTTATTGATTGAGTGATTGATTGATGCCTGTGATCACAGAGGTGCAGATGCAGAGATGGGTAGCCATCATTTCACAATCCCCCATCCTATTGTTGAAAGCCTTACATTTGGCTGAAGTGACTTCTAGAGAATTTAAAGGGCTGACACATTTTTTTTCTCCTCATTTTTCTTTTTTTCTCTGTTGGGACCTTGACTTTTAAGGACTGGAACATTCAAAAGCAACTGGGAAAAATAGAAAATCATTGTTCATGCCCAAAAGGTTGGGGAAAAAAGTGAACAGAGCCTAAGGGTCTGTGGGGTACCATTAAGTGGGTCAAAATATGTACTGTGGGAGTCCCCTAAGAAGACAGAAAGAGACAGAAAGATTATTTGAACAAAGCATCTCAAATTTGATGAAATAAATGAACATAAACATCTAAAGAGCTCAACAAACTCCACATTGGGTGTATTTATTTATTTATTATTATTTTTAAATTTTTGTTTAATGTTTATTTTTGACAGAGAGAGAGACAGAGCATGAGCAGGGGAGGAGCAGAGAAAGAGGGAGACACAGAATCCGAAGCAGGCTCCGGGCTCCAAGCTGTCAGCACAGAGCCCGACGCGGGGCTCGAACTCGCAGACCGCGAGATCATGACCTGAGCCGAAGTTGGACGCTCAACCGACTGAGCCACCCAGATGCCCCACATTGGGTGTATTTAAAGAGACCCACACAAAGACGCATTATAGTTAGACTGTCAAAAGACAAAGAGAGTTTTGAAAGCAGCAAGAGAGAAGCAACCCGTCACATACAAGGGATTCTCAGTAAGATTATCAGTAGACATCTCACCAGAAATCTTGGAGGCCAGAAAGAAATGGGCTGATATTTTCAAAGTGCTTAAAGAAAAACGTCAACTAAAAAGTCTTTATCTGGCAAAACTGATCTTTGAAAGTGAGGAAGGTATGAGGATATTTTCAGATAAACAAAAGCTAAGGAAGTCTTACTACTAGATCTGTCCTGAAAGAAAGTCTAAAGGGAGTTTTACCACTTGAAACGAAAGGGCACTGAACAGTAACTGAAAGTCATATGAAGAAGCAAAGATTGCTGGGTAAGGTAATTACTTGGGCAATTATGAAAGTCAGCATATTTGTAATATAGTTTTGGTTTATTACTCCACTTTTTCCTTTCCAAATGATTTAACGAACTAATGCAACAAAATATTAATCTGTGTTTTGAGGCACACAATTTATAGAGACGTACTTCTGTGACATTAATAACTAAAAAAAAGGTGCAGATTTTTCTATGTTATTGAAGTTAAGCTGGAATCAACTCAGAGTGTGATAACTTTGGATGTTAAACACAATTCCCACTGCAATTGAAAAGAAAATAGCTGAAGAATATACACAAAAGGAAATTAAAACAGAAATAAAATATTTCACTCTAAAAATGTCAACTAAATACAAGGAAGACAATAATGCAGAAAATAAGGGGCAAAAAAGGTATTTAGAAAACAAATAGCAAAATGATGGAAGTGAAGTCTCTGCTTATTAGTAATTTCGTTAAATGTATGTGGATTAAAGTTTTGAATGAAAAGACTAAGATTTGCTGAATGGGAGTGGGGGTTCAAAATAAAACAAAACATGGTTGAACTGTATACTGTCTACAGGAAACTCATATTAGATCCAAAGACAAACACAGGTTGAAAGCGAAGGGATAGAAGATATTTCATGTAAATAGTGACAAAAAGAAACCAGGGCGACTATACTAATACCAGACAAAATAGACTTTAAATTTTTTTTTTCAACGTTTATTTATTTTTGGGACAGAGAGAGACAGAGCATGAACGGGCGAGGGGCAGAGAGAGAGGGAGACACAGCATCGGAAACAGGCTCCAGGCTCTGAGCCATCAGCCCAGAGCCCGACGCGGGGCTCAAACCCACGGACCGCGAGATCGTGACCTGGCTGAAGTCGGACGCTTAACCGACTGCGCCACCCAGGCACCCCAGACAAAATAGACTTTAAATAAAAAGGGTTATAAGAGACAAAGAGGGTATATTAACAAACGTTTCAATACAGCAAGAAATATAGCAATTTAGACATTTTTGCACATAATAACAGAACCAAAACACATGAAGAAAAAATTGAAAAAACTGAAAGGAGAAATAGTTCTACAACACTAGTTGGAGACTTTAATACCACAATCTCAATGAATAGAACCTAACAAATAGAATAGAAGAAAAGTCAGAAATAGAGAACTTGGACAACGTAATAAATATACTAAATCTAACAGACCTTTCAAGGACACCATACTCAACGACAACAGAGTAAACATTCTTCTCAAGTGCACATGGGGCATTCTCCAAGACAGATGACGTGTTACGCCACAAATTGAGTCTACTATAAAACAAACAAACAAACACATAAACAAAACAGAAAACAGTAAGTGTTGACAAGGATATGAAGAAAATAGAACAGTTGTACACTGGTGGTATGAATGAAAAATGGTGCTGTCACCATGGAAAATGGGATGATCCTTCCTCAGAAAACTAAAAATATACTTAGTATGTTATCCACTTCTGAATATGTACCCACAATAACTGAAAACAGGATCTCAAAGAGATTTTGGACACCTATGTTTACAGAGGAATTATCCACAATATCCTAAAGGTGGAAACAACCCAAGTTCCATCAAAGGATGCACAGATAAGGACAATATGCTGTATATACACAACAGGATACCATTCAGACTCAAAGAAGAAAATTTTAATACAACTACAATATTAATGAAATTTGAGGGTATATAAAATATAAAAATATTTTATAATTTCACTTTTATGAGGTTCATCAATTGGTCACATCATGGAGACGGAAAGTAGAATGTTGGTTTCCAGGGCATATGGGGAGAAAGGCATGGGCAGTTATTGCTCAGTGGGTGTAGTTTCTGTACAGCAAGATGGGAAGAGTTTGGAAGATGGATGGCAGTGAAGGCTGCACAATATGAATGTACTTACTACCACTCAACTATAAGTTTAAAAAATGGTTCAGATGGTAAATTTCATGTTTTGTGTTCTTAACCACAATTTTCGAAGTAAAAGTAAAGCAAATTAAGGGACCGCCAAACTATTTCTCAAAATTTATATCCCATTGTTAATTCTACAAGAAATTGATGAGTCCACGTTGCCTCACTTCATTGCTAGTATTTGATGTTATAAGAGGTTAAATTTTTGTTTTAACCATTCAAATATTTAGAAATATCTCAGTGTAGCTTTACTTTGCATTTCCATGATGACAAACAAGTTTGAATGACTTTTCATATCTCACTTTCCATTCATGTCTTTTCTTTGGCTAAGTATGCACGTCCATACGTTTTGCCAATTTTTTCTTTTATTTTTAAGTTTATTTATTCATTTTGAGAGAGACAGAGAGGACGAGTGGGGGAGGAGCAGAGAGAGAGGGAGAAAGAGAATCCCAAGCAGGTTCCACCCTGTCAGCGCCCGATTCAGGGCTCAAATTTACGAAATGAGAGATCATGACCTGAGCTGAAACCAAGAGTCTGACACCCAACCAACTGAGCCACCTGGGTGCTCCATATTTTGCCAATTTTTAAAATTTGCTTTATTAATGAATTGTAAGAGTCCTTTATGTATTTTAGAGACCAGTCCTTTGTAAAACATATGCTATACATATGTTGTCTCCAAGTCTGTAGATTATCTTTGAAATTAACAGTGTTTCTCAAGGCACAGAAGTTTTAATTTTGACGATGTACAATTTATCAATTTTTCTTTTGTGATTTGAGCATTTTGTGTTGTATCTAATAAATGTCTTTACTTAAATCAGTGTTGCAAAGATTTGATAGTACTTTGGCTGCTTTTAGGGGGGATTCCCTTCAGAAATTCTATGCTTTCAGTTTTACGATTAGGTCATGGTCCATTTTGGGGTAATTTTTGTAGCTGGTATCAGGTAGTAGTTATTGTTTTCTAAAGATGCCCAATTGCTTTGGTATTATTTCTTGTAAAATTTGACCATTTGCACATAATTGTCAATACAGTTATATCTAAATCTACCACCTTGCAAGTTGTCTTTCCCTTTTCCATTCTTTTAGTTATTTATTTTATTTTTAAACATTTCTTTTTTTAAGTTTATTTATTTTGAGAAAGAGAGAGAGAGAGAGGGAGAGAAACTCTCAAGCAGGCTCTGCACTGTCACACGGCTTGAATTCACAAACCGTGAGATCATGACCTGAGCCCAAAGCAAGAGTTAGACGCTTAACTAACTGAGCTACCCAGGTGCCTCACTTTTTAAAAGTTTCTTTTGGATCACTTGAGTGCTTTTGTGTTTCCGTTGTGTCTCTACAATGGATTTGTTAGTTCTGCCTCTTTTTCTAATATCTTTGTGTTGCCATAGGGTTTTCAATATATATTTTATTTTACCGTGGTTTACATTTCTAAAACATTAACCAATGTATATAAAACTTAAGAAATTTATAACAGTGTATGTATATGTTCTCATTTATGTTATTTTTTTAAGTAGGCTACGTGCCCAGCATGGGGCTCAAACTCACAACCCTGAGATCAAGAGTTCGATGCTCCAAAGACTGAGCCAGCCAGGCTCCCCTATGCTATTTTTGAAATACATTTTGCCCTCTCAAATACCCTGAAAGTTTATCATTAATATTTTTGCATAAGGGGCACCTGGGTGGCTCAGTCGGTGGAATGTCCAACTTCAGCTCAGGTCATCATCTCGTGGTTTGTGGGTTCCATCCCTGCATCGGGCTCTGTGCTGACAGCTTAGAGTCCGGAGCCCGCTTCAGGTTCTGTCTCTCCCCCCTCTCTCTGTCCCTCCCTTGCTGGCACTCTGTGTCTCTCTGTCTCTGAATAATAAATAAATGTAAAAAAAATTAAAATCATATTTTTGCTTAAGACATCTATTTATTACAGTCATTTAAAAATAAGAGAAAAAATTATATTTACCTTCATATTTATCATTTCAAGAGTTCTTTATTTGCTTTTGTATACGTCCCTTTCCTGACTGGCATTGTTTTTGTTCTACCAGAAGATCTTTTAGTGAAAATATACTGGCAGTAGGGCTCCTCGGGTTTAGTGTTTCTGAAAACGTCTTTATTTCATATTCAATTTTGAGAGAAATTTTTGTTCTGCATAGAATTAGGGGTGGTGAGCGTTTTTCTTTTTGTTTTACCTCTCTAAGACAATTGGTGTTTTCAGAGACGGTGGAGCCAAAGGGATTTTCCTCCCTGACTCTCCCTGGGGCAGCTTACCAACAACCATGAACACAACCCACAACCACAGCATCAAGAATGGAGAATGCTTCCCCACTAGTTTGGAGGGAGAAATCTTCCCAAAACCTCTCTGAAGAATTCCGAAGAAAGTTTCCAGTACATTGCCCATATTTTCCTATTGTCTACCCTACAAAGATCTGGGGCATTTCTAATAATCGGTGGGGCCCAAACTGGGTTAATCAAAGCCAGATAATATGACCGATACACAATGAAACTGGTTCCCCTTCCTAGTAAGTCCTGTTTCCCTTGACAGCCATTTAATAACCTGTGCCCTCTACAAAAATATAGGCAAATGATGGAAGGTAATGAGGCCCGCCATAACATGATCATTCACCTGTTAGGCTTAATGAAGCTTATGCTATATTCCTCCAAGTTCTGCAGAGTCTAAAGCTTAGCTGATTTATTTAATCAGGACCCTGATACATAATACTGCTATTTTCTCCTGATAACTGCCAGCCACAGATTTAGCTTGATGAACTTCAGTGCCTCTAAACAATGCATAAAAAGTACAAGGAACCGGTTAAGGGGTGCCCAAAGTGTCCTTTCTAAGGTAGTTCACGGTCATTATTGGGGGAGGAGCGGGGGGGAGGGGCATCGATAATAGAGAGCAATCATTACCATCCTCCTTTTTATCTTTCCAGGCTACTGTCTCTGCTATGAGCACTGCTATACAAGTTGTACTTACTCTTAATTTAGTGCTCAAAATCATTTTTTATCCATCTCATTAGACAGCAACTCAAGAAAAGTGGTCTCACTAGCTTTTTTTCCCCTTTATTTTTTTGAGACTTAGATAATCAAGACAATTCCTTGATTCAAACTCGTTGCTTGCAATATGGTTTGTGCAAAAACTTTACACTTGCATTACCACACAGATAACCATGAATCAGAGTGAATGAGGGCTCTTTTGCAAACCATCTAGAATGTCTCCTGTCAGTAGGGATCGATTCTTTGTGTCTTGCACAAATGTGAAAATATAAGAGTCTAAACAACGTAATTTAGCTCCAAGCTCATCCTTAGCCCCACCAATAGGACTGGCTCTTTGCACATTATTTGTAATCTTGCATTTATACACCTCAAACTGAATTAAAATCCACCCTTCGTATCCCCCTGCCTTCTTCCAAACCTATTAACATCAGTTATATAGTAAATAAATACAGTAAAGTGAAAGAAAAACCATTTTTGCTTTCTGCTTTGTCTTCTAGAAGCAACTCTTTTGGTATTAACGCTTCCCAACTCATCCCAATTGTGTGGGTTTTTTTTTTTTTAATTTTTAAAACGTTTATTTATTTATTTTGAGAAAGAGAGAATAAGCAAGGGAGGGGAAGAGAGAGAGACAGAGACAGAGTATCTCAAGCAGACTCCACACTGCCAGCCCAGAGCCCCAGTGCAGAGTCTGACGCGGGGCTCGAACTCATGAACTGTGAGATCATGACGGGAGCCAAAACCAGGAGTTGGACGCTTAGCAGACTAAGCCACCCAGGCGCCCCCGTCCCAACTGTTAAGGAAAGAACACACGTCATAAATCAAACGTGTTTGGTGCCTTCTTGTTTAGAACCAACAGGGAGAGGTGTTGAAATTGAAGGCAGGATATTAACCAGGATAAACTTCATAATTTTAGAGGCTTTGAGATTGAATAGACTATGACTGAAAGATACAGAAATGCTTACTCCTAATGCTCTTATACTCACCCATTATCATGCTTATCTCTGTGGAACAAGTCAAGGAAAGACAAAGGAACGCCCTGGCTCACCCAGACTTTCACTGTAATAGGGTCTCAATATAAATTAGGCGCTAATAAATTATCTATAGGTGCCAGGCATCTTTCCTCAACGTTCTTATTCATGACTCCTTATACCATGCTTTAAAGCTTTTTACGTCGAAAAACCACTGTGGTTACGTCTGGACTTCACCTTGAACTCTAGTCCCTTACACACCCATCCCCATCCCCTCCCCCCCCCCCGCCAGATATTTCTACTGTCCTTCCCTCCACAGCTGGATTGGAATCAGCATCCATCGGTACAACTACACTTTTACTTATATCTCCAACAACTTTGTCCCACTGTACTATCGGGATCCACCAGGAAAAACTCATTCCTAGAATTATTGTACCGTAACCCACCATTCCCGTTTACCTGGAACTGATTGGTTTCCCAGGACACAGGACTATCAGTGTTAAAACTAGGAAAGTGACGAGCAAATCAAGATAGCTGGTCACCTTGAAACCAATTTTCCAGCCACTTGCCTTCTTTTATTCGTTACCCGTTTTTTCCTTCTGGTTTCGGTTCACTCTTGGGAGTTCTCTCTGTTCCTCATTCTCCGTGGCAAATCTGATAGACTTCAATTAATTATGTCCTTCCTGGGGGCTACCCAGCCTCCGTGGGCCTTCTCTTGATGTACTTTGGGGACACAAGTATAGCTTTACATTTCTTAACAGTGTAATTAAATTTAAAATTTAGTTAGTTTCTGATTTATTTGCCTCCAGTCAGATACATGTGCCAGTAACTACATTCTTCGCAACTAGAAATAACTTTTGAGCTTTACTTTTTCTCTTGCTCCCAAGCCTTTCTCTCTCAGTTTAATATCAATTATCTTGAGACCATCTGAAATTAGGCTTTGAGCAGGGAAAGACACCCAGGGATGAATCTCTATGAATAACTTATAAATTCTAAGAAACATTTATCGTCCCGGCCATTTCTTTTCTGTATTGTCTCCTCTTGTTGGGATCAGAAGGGAGCTGAATTTTCAGACCTTTTAAAGCCCCAATGGTTTTGATTAATTTTGTTTTACTTGTTCTCTCAAGCAATTTTTGCCTAAGCGCACCTCATTCTTTTGAGATCTTGCTAAAAGCAGAAATTAAGAGTTATACTGTATTTGACGCTTTCCAATCTCTTCCTCCAGACCACACCACAATAGGCATATGGGCTGCTTTCCAAATTTTTATAAGTGACATTTTATCAAATGTTTTGCCACTGCACACAAAATATAGCCTTTCCTCATAGTTTTCCTTCTGAACACTAACATGATTCTATTATGGCCATACTTTACGTCAAGGTGCCCCTTTTTTACTCTCCCAGGTAATTTAAGAGTTAAGTAGAGTGAACGAGGTAATTAAGTTAATAAATTAAGGTAAGTGGGGTGGGGGGAGGTGCGTACTTGGGTGGCTTAGTCAGTTAAGCCTCTGACTTCAGCTCAGGTCATGATCTCACCGTCCTGAGTTTGGGCCCCGCATCGGGCTCTGTGCTGACGGCTCGGAGCCTGGAGCCTGCTTCGGATTCTGTGTCTCCCTCTCTCTCTCTCTGCCCCTCCCCCTCTCACACTCTGTCTGTCTCTGAAAAATGAATAAATCTTAAAAAAAATTAAAACAAAAAAAAACAGAAAAAGAAAATTAAGTGGAAAAGGACCTATCATATTGTCGCCTGTAGTCCATGGTCATACTAGGCATGCCATCCATCTAATAACAGAGGAAGAAGTGTGGACGGAAAGACCACTCTGTGACTTCCTTAGCCTAGACGTGATTCACATCACTTCTGTATAGCCTACTGCTGAGAAGTGAATGTGTCATGAATGTATTGGGGTGGGGGCAGGGGTTCCCCGACGGGCCACTGCTTCCGAACTCTACCCCTGGAAGTCAAAGCACGGCCAGCCTCCCAACTGCTTGGCTCAGGAATGTTTCACCTTTCCCCTGTGCTCTGTGGGCCCGTCAGAGAAGCAATCTTCATTCTTACTAAATCTGAGTTCTGACCTTGCGTAGTTTATCAACCTCTCCCCGTCAACTTAGATTCGGCCATCTTCTTCTGGAGCATTCCCTCCACTGCACCAAGAGCGAGGTTTCTAAACTAAAGCACAAATATTAAGACATTCCCCTTTTGACGTCTTCCAAAGTTTCCCCATTACCTTCACACCTTCTCACGGTTTGTATGCCTTGCACCTGCTAACTTCTCAAAGCTCCTCTCAACTCTCTTGCAAACTCGTCCCTCTAGATTTCTCCAATCACCTTCCGATCCTAGCACTGAAAGCACCCAGCTGTGTATTCACGTCCGAGCCATTTCTTCTGCCCGGTTCTCCCCATTTCCTCCCAAATGGTTTGCTTGGATAACCATTACAGTGCCTACCTGATAGGTCTCACTTTTCTGGGTTTTGTCTAATTTGAGGATAGTTGGCACACGGTGTTACATTAGGTTCAGGTGTGCAATGTAGTCTATATGTTATCCTGTGCTCACCGCAAGTGTGGCTACAATCTGTCACCATCCTCTGTCACAATACCATTGACTCTGTTCTCTGTGCCGTACCCTGTATCCCCATGACTTACTCATTCCATAACTGGAAGCCCGTACCTCCCATCTGTCACCATACACCTCCATTTTAATACCACTGACTATATGTCCCATGCTGATAGGTCGCACTTTTACCGTTACCTCCTCGGGCGGGCCTCGAACCCCAATCCTCAGGTGCTCGTTAAATATTCTTATTTTTGTCTCACAGTATCTTCCTCCCTCAGACTAACATTTACCTGAGTTATAGTGTTATGGTTGCCTGATCACTTTTCTGTATACATTCCCTTCTGATACCAGACTTCAAAACTCCTTCCCTTGTGTTTGTATCTGTTGCACCCAGTAACCTTTCTTGTACCTGGTGGAGCTCTGAAAACATTTGGCCCATTGACTCAAATTTAACTTGTGTGACACGAAGTCCGGGAACAGTGGCTCACATTATTGGCCAGTCACGAATAGAAGAAAATGGTTAGGCAAAGTCAGATTTTGTACATGTGTAAATGGAAGTTGGTAGGCTGAATTTCATATGAGAGATCTTTCAGGAACATTATCAATATGAATCAAACACTTTTAGAAGCAAATGCAAATTGAGAAAGCCACATAAATATTTTGCGAGAGAAAGGCACAGTCTACCTTGGCATCAGGAAACTAAATGTACCTGGTACAAAATGCTTTGCTAGTCAGGAAACTATAGGGAAAAAATATGTAATGTTTTAGATATTATTGATGTGTGTGTTTTGACACTTTATCCATTTAAATCCAAAATTGCTTTTTGGTGGGGGGCAATACTTCCCCAATCTACCCCAGTAAGTGCAGGCAAATGTAGTGTCACTGATTTTAGGAAGAATAAAGAATAAGGTAAATCATACTAACTAGAATTATATTTCACCCTTGTGTAAAATAAAATCTTTTTTTGACCAGAAAAATTAAATAAGTAAAACATATTTATGTAATTATATATATTTAATTAAATGTACTTAATTATAAGTTAAAATATATTGCATATTTCTTTGCAACTTACAAGATGACAGAATAACTCAAGAATAGACAAAAACTGTTTTCACACTGGTTTTACTCTGCTGGAATTAAGAGACATTTTTAGAGTCACACATACCGAACAAATCATTTTATTGTTTAATAATCCAGCTCTTCGAAATTGAAAACATATTTAAATTTCAATGAAACAAATGTTATTTGCTCCTAACATGTGTCTGACAGGCACGAGGACGTAAATTCCAAGAGAGATGAGTCTCTGGCTCCAGAGCGGGACTGGAAGGAAAACAAAAGTGAAGAGTTGTTCGCAGACCATTTCCATACAACGTGGAGAGCACTGATGGAAGGTATGGATGCCCATTGACTCATTTTATCCTTGCCATCTAAGAAGCAAACGTTGACTCTGGCACTGTGTTTAATCACTATTGTAAAGAAAAAGAAACTGGACCTCAGGGCCACCCGGGTGGCTCAGTCAGTTGAGAGCACGACTCTTGGTTTTGCTCAGGTCATGATCTCACGATTCGTGAGTTCGAGCCCCGCATCCGGCTCTCCCCTGCCGGCGCAGAGCCCACTTGGGATCCGCTGCCCCCCTCTCTCTGCCCCTCCTCCACTCGCACTCTCTTTCAAAAAATAAAAATAAACACTAAAAAAAAAAAAAAGAAACTGAACCTCAGACCGTGTGTAGCCAATGTCATATTGGATTGTGTCTTATCCTAATGACTTCATTTGAACATAATCAGCTCTTTGAAGATTCTGTCTCCAAATAAGCCACATTCTGAGATACTAGGAGTCAAACTTCAACATAACAATTCTGGGGGTTGAGGAGGGGACACGGTTTAGCCCATAACAGGGGTTAGATATTTAAAAGCCCTATGGATTTTTATTGCCTTTAAGAATCGTCCTGAAGCTCCCACCAGATACGCTAAAAAAAAGTTTACTATATAATTACCCTGTATATACTTGACTGCCTCATTTTTTCTTTCTTTATGTCCCTTTATTTCTTTCAATGCTCTTTTACAAAGTCGGTAGAGATGTTTGCAATTTTCGCTTGCGGAGTCATTTCAGTTTGTATCTTGGACCTTTGACGTTATGGGATGCTGGGTCTCGTTTATAGTCTATAGAGAATGTCAGCATTTTTGTGGGCCGCGGTTGAAATGTCAGCTCTGCTTCCAAAGCCATTGCAGCGATATCCGTTCTGTTGCTGGCCTCTGAGAAATGGTCAGCAAGCCAGGATGCACCTACAGCAGTTCATAAACCTGCCTCCAGGGCGGTTCTCCCGAGCTGCTCCCCTTCTAGGACTTATAACGTCAGCGATTACCCCTTCCCGAGGCTCCCTTTTCAATTCTGCCAGAAACTCACCACTTCCATGGTTGTGCCATCTCTGGGCCCTGCAGGGAGGGGGACGCATGGAGAGGAATACAGGCCATAGGGTCTGACGCTTCCGTCCCAGAGACGCAGCTCTACCCCACCAAGGAAGGCTCCCTTCCCGGGAATTTTGATTCCTGCAACTTCGTTCCTGAAGCTCTTGCCCTGCCATCGCCTCTGCCTGCGACAGCCCAGGGACTGAGACATGAACAAAGCGAGACAATGGAAGGAAGAAAATCCTGGAGGATTCCCCCCATTCTTTCTTGAGACTTAGAAATTTCCTTTTCCGTTCCAGGAGCAGGAACTAGAAGGTGTGCCCAGCATCTCTCCCACCGGCCCTGCATGGTCACGTCTGGGTTTAGACTCTGTTTTGTCCACGCCGGGGGATACTAGAAAGGAAGTCGTATGCCCATCATCCCCGTTGGGCTGTACCTGCGTTCTGGTGACCCCCGGTTCACCTGGCCACACGCACCACTCAGCTTTCTCCACAGCAGGCTTTATAGTCGATTTCGGTGACAATTAAGCATTATTGTTGTTATTCTTTATCATCGTTGGTGAAGCTTTTGAAAATGATTCTATTTACCTACACGTCTCTCCCGACTCCCAGAGTGGTGCATCTAACTACGCTTCCTTTTTTTTTTTTAATTTTTTTTTTTTAACGTTTATTTATTTTTGAGACAGAGAGAGACAGAGCATGAACGGGGGAGGGGCAGAGAGAGAGGGAGATACAAAATCGGAAGCAGGCTCCAGGCTCTGAGCCATCAGCCCAGAGCCCGACGCGGGGCTCGAACTCACGGACCGCGAGATCGTGACCTGAGCTGAAGTCGGACGCTTAACCGACTGAGCCACGCAGGCGCCCCTAACTACGCTTTCTAAATAGTTCTTCCTGACACGGGCATGTAGGAGTTACTAAATGTTTGGTAGAAGTATGGATTAATGAGTAAATGTGGGGATTCCTATAGCATGGGCTCGTCAACTTCCCCATAAATCCATCCAACTCAGAAATCTGGACATTCATGCTTCTCTCTCATTCCTTCCCCCATTTGAAAATGATTCTGTTTGCTATTTGATATTTTCACTTTCGTGGATTATGTGCCCATGCTTTCACAGTTTTTCTGTTTTCTCCCTATTTATTTGAAGAGCTCTTTCTGTTTTGTGTAACAAAAAACAACACTTTGTCACATATATCAAACCCCTGCTTTTTTCTTTTTTTTAAATGTTTATTTATTTTGAGGGAAAGAGAGAGGGCAGAAGGAGAGAGGGGCAGAGAGAGAGGGAGAAAGAGAAAGAATGACAAGCAGGGTCTGCACTGTCAGCCCAGAGCCCAACATGGGGCTCGAACCCATGAACCACGAGATCATGAGCTGAGCCGAAATCAAGAGTTGGATGCTTAACTGACTGAGCCACCCCGGCGCCCCACTCCTGTTCTTTCCAAAGACCGAGACCTGCTAACTCTGCTTCGGCTCCTGTTCGTTATTGATTTATTCATGAATTTCCATCTGTTAAAATAAAAAACAAACCGAGGCAAGTCGTAAAAATTCCCTGAACAAATAAAACCAGTTGAGCCATACAAACGAAGCTTAATTTAGCTTATTTTGCAAGCCTAACTCGATGGGAATCCTTTATCGCTCTGCCTCTGGAAATCATAAGCACAACTTGAACTGTTTTCTAAGGCTGATGTGAGGTAACCACTGACCAATTCCCTATCATGTAAGAAAACTCTGGTATTATAACCAATCCCTGTGAAGAATAAACAGTCGCTGCTCTCTCACTATATAAGCTGCTTTATAACTCTACACCCCTGAGCCTCGTTCCAAGTTTCAGTTTGAGTGCTCCCAGTTTGCCAACTGTCTTTCTGGTGTGTGCACAATAAACTTGCCCTGATTACTGCTGTGATGATGATTCATTGGTTTTACTTCTGTTTTTTATGAACTTGTGACACATGCATAGTTCTTCCCATTCTTTGTCTTTTATCACTATTGGTGTCACCTTCCTCTCTCACGTCACGTCCTTTGGCATGAAAACAGGCTGTGTTATACTGGCATGAGAAATCTGCTTTTACGTTCCCTTCTCCCTCAGGGAATCTCCCCATTCCTCTGGCCCCCTTGCAGAAAGGAAGACTGAAAGGGTCTGTAGATGTCTACCTAACGCTTCCCATTCACTGCTGTCATACTCGAATCTTCCTTCCACCGTAATGACACTTGTCAAGGTTAAACACCACCTACATGTTGCAAAACGCAATGGTCACTTTTCATCTCTCCCAACCCCTTCAAAACTCCTTCCTTTGGATTTCTGCACATTTCCGTCACTTGCTGCTCCCAGAAGGATGGTTTCCCTCCACCCTCTTCTTCCTGATGCTCAGTGTTGGACTCTTTCCTGGCTACATCCTCCCCATGCTCCTCTTCTCTTTCCATGTTCATGGTTACAATGCTCAGCAAACGAGGAGCAGAGATGGCCTTCGTCAACCTGGTAGAAACTATCTCCAAAAGTCCTATGGATCCCATCATTCAGACTGGTGAGAGACCAATTACTTTTCCCCTAAGATCTGACGTAGGTGTGGTTGTCCACATGTAACTCCTATTCAACAAATTTGTGGAATGTCTGGGATGCGTAGTAAGGCAAAAGGAGGAAGCAAAAGGCACGTGGACTGGGAAGAAAGAAACAAAAGCATCCTGTTTGCAGACAACATGATTGCTGTGTTAGATATTCACAAAGAACCCCGGAGAAAGAACTAGAACTAAGATCACGCAGATCGTAAGGTAAGTTTTCAAAGAGCACACAAGCAATGAACAATTTGAAATCACAAAAATTTAATTGCCATTGAAAATGGACCAAACACCATGAAATCATTTTATATAAGTTTTTTGAAATGTGCGTAAGATCTGTATGCTGAAAACTACAAAATAATGACAAAAAAAAATCAAGGAAAATCTAAATAAATGGAGAGGAGCGTCACATTGGTTGATTAAAAGACTCGATATCATATCAGCATCCGTCTTCAAAAACTTATCTATAGATTCAGCTTGATTTGAGATAAATATTAGAGAAAGTTTTTCTATAGATTAACAGGATGATCCTAAACCTTATACAGAAATGAAAAGAAACTAGAATAGCCAATTTTGAAAACGAAGAAAGTTGAAGAACTTATAATAGCATCTAAGTTAAATATTTACTATAAAGTTAAACTAACCAACCGACACAGTGTGTTTGGTAAAAATATTACCTATTGGGTCTATGGGACAGGAAAGAGAGTCCAGGAATAGGACCATAGAGACCATCACTTGATTTTTAGGTAAAGATGCAAAGATAATTCAATGCAGAAAGGACAGTCTTTTCTAAGAATGGTGCTAGAATATTTGGGTATCTACAAGAAAATAAAAAAGTTGATCCATATCTTGCATCCAATAAAAATGTAACTCAAAATGGATCGTAAATAGACACGTGAAACTAGAAGAAAATCTTGGTGATTTTTAGCTAGGCAGAGATTTCTTAGACATGGCCCCAGAAAAATGGCCCATCTAAGACAATATTGATTAATTGAACCTCATCAAAATTAAAAACTTACACCTTTGAAAACCACTCATAAAAAAAAAAAAGAAAAGAAAAGCACTCTTAGAGAATACACGCCCACCGACCGGCAGAAAATATTCTCAAATTACATATTTGAAAAAGAGCTTGTATCCTAAATATATAAAGAACTCTCAAAATGCAATAGTAAGCAAACAACTCCTTTTTTAAATGACCAAAATATTTGAGCAGGAACTTCCAAAAGATGACAAATGGATGTCAAACAAACATATTGAAACATGCCCTACAGCTCTTGTTATTAGGGAAAAGAAAATTAAAATGACAAGAAACCACTACACATTTATTAGAATGGCAGATAAAAATTAATAAAACCAAGTACTGACAAGAGCAAATGAAATTCTTATACATTGCTGATGAAAATGCAAAACGGCACACCTAGTAAGAGAAACACAAACAAAAAAAAAAAATTGTAAGGTCAAGAGAGGTGTAGAGTTTGAAGAAGGAAGAATGAATCCACCAGCTCAAAGGCTACTGAGAAATCATGTGAGACAGAGTGGGAAGTGAAAATTGGATTTTGCAAAATAAATTATTACTCAAGATTCTCCAGATAAACACAATCGACACAGAACCAACAGTCTCTCCCTCCCTCTCTCTCTCTCTCTCCCTCTCAAATTTGTTTTACTCATTATGGAGGCTGAGAAGTTCGATGGTCAGCCATCTGCAAGCTGAAAACCCAAAAAATCCAATGGTGTAACTCCAATCTTGTTGAAAGACCCCAGAACCAAGGGAGTTGAAGAGTTCCAAGGGCAGAACACAGATGTCTCAGCTCAACAGGCAGGCAGAAAGGAGGTTGGCAGGAAAGTGAGATGGCTTAGTTCACAGTGGAGAGGTAAACACAAGTCCAGGTAATGATTTCATTTTCATGAGCCAGCGTACAGACCTATATCTATATCTATATATATGTTATGCAAGGTGTATATGTCTATAGAGTGTGTAGATGTATATGTGAAGCGAAATGTAGTGAAAAATAGCAAATGATGTTCTTCTGACACAGTGTACATAACAACATGCTTTGAGAAGTGTATCATTCCTTTTTTTTTATTAAAAATTTTTTAACATTTTTATTTCTGAGAGACGGAGAGAGACAGAGAACAAGCTGGGGAGGGGCCGAGAGAGGGAGACACAGACTCCGAAGCAGGCTCCAGGCCCCGAGCCATCAGCACAGAGCCCAAAGCAGGGCTCGAACCCACGAACCGTGAGATCATGACCTGACTGACGTCGGATGCTCAACCGACTGAGCCACCCAGGTGCCCCTGAAAAGTGTGTCCTTTCTTAAAGTTCATCATCTTTGAACCTCTACAGTGAGGAGAACAAATATATCCCTGAGAAAAGCCATACGTATTTGAGGAGTTATCTCATTTATGGTCTCTGCTGTTCATGGACAAATGGGATAACAATCCTATTTTTTTTCCTTTTTTATTTTTCCTTCCAGGATAGCAAACAGGTTTTAAGGCATGTTTTAAAATTTTGCTCCTATGAGAAAGCAAAAAAAAAATAAAATAAGCAAACAAAAAATAAAGCGCCTAAGATAAATTACAAAAGCAAGAGGGATTGGCAGGATTTGACGTGGATGCATTTTCCCTATTTTAAAACTAAACTTTAATGCGAAAATCTTAGTGGAACAAGTTCAATGCAATATTTGAAATTCCCAATATATAGAACTCACAAAACATAGGCCTTTCCTGTAACTAATTAAATAAGCAGCTATTTTTAACCATTCACACAAGGCACTTGTCAACTTTCCTTCCCAGGGATTCAGGTATCCATGGCTCCCGCTCAGCAAATGTGTCCTTTCTCCTGTGCCTGTCTGATATGTGTCACTCAGCACAGAACACAGTCCCCTTGTTATCCATGAGCAGGGGGCACGTGTACAAATAATTTCTCAGGAAGAATATACTTTAGAACAGTATGCACCATTCTGCTTACTCAACGGACACTCGATTCTATTAAAAATCTTAGGGGCACCTGGGTGGCTCAGTCCGCTGGGTGTCTGACTTCAGCTCAGATCATGATCTCCTAGTTCGTGGGTTCGAACCCTGCATCCAGCTCTGTGCTGACAACTCAGAGCCTGAAGCCTGCTTCAGATTCTCTCTCTCTCTCTCTCTCTCTCTCTCTGCCCCTCCCCTGCTCATGCTCTGTCTCTCTCTGTCTCTCAAAAAATAAATAAATGTGAAAAAAATTGTTTAAAAATCTCAGACAACCTCAGAGTCTTAAATAGTGGAGTAACTACCCGATGAATTTCTTTTTTCTTCGGTACAGTGGAAAAGAACCAAGCTGATGCACACAGAGAGAGGTGAATTGTCATCCGTAATTCCCTTTATGAAATTATTTATTCTCTCTTTGTAGTTCTAGCAGTCAGACTAGACTAGAAGCTAGAAGCTAAAGACACAATTATTTATCTGAATCTTTTCTTCAGTGGGCTTGGGAAAGAAAAAGTGAAAGGAGACAGGAAGTGAACATGTCACATCCGTTCATTCTGTCATGATCCACTCCAGCCACTTCTCCTGTGTACACCTGCAACACTGAGGCAGTATTCACATATTGTTGGAACCATCAGAAGTGCGGCTCAGAAAGCTTCTGTTTCTCCTACTGAATATGGCCCGGAAGTTCCTTACACCCCAAATTCTTATTTTGTGATTTTCCTAAAAAGAAGGAATTGGAGGGGTGACCAGAGCCTCCGACTTCGGCTCAGGTCGTGATCTCAGGGTCCGTGAGTTCGAGCCCCGCATTGGGTCCTCTGCTGTCAGCACAGAGCCCGCTTCAGATCCTCTGTCTCCCTCTCTCCTGCCCCTCCCCTGCTTGCTGTCTCTCTCTGTCTCTCTCATGCTCTCTCTCGGTCTCAAAAATAAACATTAAGAGAAAACTTTAAAAAAAAAAAGAAGCAATTGGCAGATTTTACACTTTCAACATTCTTATTCTGTAATTTCCCTTGAGGAAAAAGGCAATGTGAGAATTTATCCTGTTCTCTACCATAGGCAGACAAATTAACATTTACTGTTACCTCAAGATTTTTGCATTAAATGCTAAAATCCCCATGATTCCTCCCCCACCTATACCCCAAAACATGTGCTTTCATACTTGAAAATGAGTGCTTCTCTGGTGGCTTCCAGAAGCAGAACTTTCACGGGAAAAGCACTACACATTTATCATATTAAATGTTGACTTTAGAAAAGAAGTATATTGACAAATGCGGAGTTACATCAAAATAATTATTTTCTCTGTTGCATTGATTCTATCCTGGTAAGTAACCAGATTATTTAGAGTAAAGATTTCTGTGTGATCTCTGTGTTTTAGTATAACGATATTTATTAATCATTATTTACCCTATTGCAAATTGGAATGAAGTAAGTGCCCAGTGATAATGGATTGACCTGATTTATTTTAGGACAGTTACAGATGGAATAACACGCATTGGTTGAAAAATCTTCGCCATGAGAAGATTATTCAGTTACATGAGAAATATTTAAATTTTTTTGATGTCTATTCATTTTTGAGAGACAGAGAGAGAAGAGCATGAGCGGGGGAGGGGCAGAGAGAAAGAGAGAGAGAGAGAGAGAGAGAGGGACACACAGAATCCAAAGCGGGCTCCGGGCTCCGAGCTGTCAGCGCAGAGCCCGACGCGGGCCTTGAACTCACAGACCGCGAGATCATGACCTGAGCCGAAGTCCCACGCTTAACCGACGGAGCCACTCAGGCGCCTCTACATGAGAACTATTTAAAATATTACTTTAAAGCATGATTAAAATTGTACCTAGAGAATGAAGCCTATGCAAGTGTGCCTGTGTGAATGTGCATGCACACACTCACACACACACACACATGTAGAGAATTACTGCAATCTCTCCATGCTCGGACAGTGAGAAATCATCAGATGTTTTCTGGCAAGATTAGTCAAGATCAGGTGTGCACTTTAGCAGGAGCAATGTGACATCACGGCAAAGGACTTATTACAGGGACCGTGGCTGGGGCAAGAGAGAAATTAGGAGGTTACTGCCGTGGACAAGCTTTGGGGGCAGGGGGTCAGGATCTGAGCTAAAGCAGGAGGGGAGTGGAGGCGGCAGAAAAAGAAAGGAGTAAAACGTTACCCAGGAGGCTCAGTTGGTTAAGTGCCCGACCTTTGATTTCAGCCCAGGTCATGATCTCCCAGTTCATGGTTCAAACCCCCCCCACCACGCGACTCTGCTCTGACAGCGGGGAGCCCGCTTGAGATTCTCTCCTCCTCTCTCTCTCTCTCTCTCAAAAACCAAATAAATGAACATTACAAAAAACTTTTTTAAAACGAAAGGAGTGAAAGGAGAAAGTGGCAAGGTCCCTGTCCCTATAGATGGCGAGAGGCTCGCTATCTATATTCTTTGTGTGTCTGCAGGTGTGAACTACCTTGAGGGGCACGCTAGCTGCTTGGATGCCTGTCTGAAATCTCACAGAAACAACTGCCAGACTTCAGCTCCCGGGAGGGAGGTATCTAAGGGGCTCCTCGAAGCAGGCACGCTGTCCTCTCTCCGGCTCTGTCCCCCCAGCCTCTGGTGCGGCACAGGGCCTCAGCAGACAGGCGATCGATGCTGCTCATTTATAACTGGCGGGAAGAATGCAGGCCGGGTGCCGGGCTCCTGTCCCAAACACGCAGGGTGTCTTTGAATCTTCCACAGTCCGCTTCCCCTGGTCTCTTTTGCCAGGGTTCAGACGCATATCACTTCTGTGTTTGACTACCGAAGGTGCAGTATTTGCAATCGGGTACATCGAGCCAAACCCTAAGACAGCTCACAGCATTTAAAATTGGGACAAACATGCTGTGGGCCTCAGGGAAGCAAGGGATTTCCCCAAAGAACCTATTAGTTGCCCAGAATCCAATAGTGGTCAGGAACGGTAGCTAAATTTCCACTGGTTCCTTCCTGCGAACACTTCACGAAGAACAATTGCCTCCCAAGTAAGGAGGAGGTAATCAATATCAGTCTCTCTCCCCGACCAGTGCCGGGTCTATGAAAGTTCACAGTGGTCGAGTTTGACAGAACATTTCACCTTGTCTGACTTAAAAGTTATTGAGTTTGATTTGTACCCTGAGACACAGTATTAGAAACGCTTTGGTTGCTACGGCGCTTGCTAAAAATAGAGATGAAATCAGATGCCGGAATCAAGAACCTAGCAGTGTAGCTGGACCAGGTGAGTCCGCTCAACCTGACAGTGAGGGCACAGCACAGACGTCTAGAACGGAGGGCAACGAAGGGGGGGCCCGGGAAACTGGGCCTCGAAGAGACCGCAAAGGCCCTTACGTTTAAAGAAAATCCAGGGACGTTGGAGCCCCATCTGAATAAATGACCGTGTTTCTGACCTAAAGGAAAACTTGTGTAATGGGCCTTTTATTAGCTTTAGGCAACAGATATACAGAAAACCACATTCATTTTTCACTTTAAAGTAGCGTTTTTTACAAAACTTTCGAAGGAGCCTGGGTGGCTCAGTCATACAAGCGGTTGATTCTCGATTTCGGCTCAGGTCACTGCTCGTGAGTTCGAGCCCCGCTTGGGATTCTGTCTCCTTCTCTCTCTGCCCCTCCCCAGCTCACTCCCTATTATTTTTTTAAAAAAAATAAATAAAAAGAAACTTTAAAAAAATAAAAGAGGGGTACCTGGGTGGTTGGTTAAGTTGGTGAAGGGTCCGACCCTTGGTTTCGGCTTGGGACATAATCTCGCGGTTTCATGAGTTCCAGCCCCATGCTGGGCTCTGTTGCTGTCAGCTCGGATCCTGCTTGGGATTCTCTGCCTCTTTCTCTCTCTGCCCCTCACCCCACTCACACTGTCTCTGTCTTCCTCAAATAAATAAGTCTTTTAAATAATTAAAAATAAAATAAAACGTTCATTTACGTTGTCTCCATAAAATAAAATAGCATAGCTTCTTATTACTTATTTAATCAATAATCTATTTTCATACACCGGCTTATTTTAAATATTTCGTTATTTAAAAAAGTAAGACCAAACAGGCTTATAGACAATTATTGGAATATGTCTATGACTGTTTCCAGAGTGTAAACACCTGGAAGTTAAATTATGAAATAGAAACACTTTTAAGAATAAATATTCGCGGGGCGCCTGGGTGGCTTGGTCGGTTAAGCGTCCGACTTCGGCTCAGGTCATGATCTCACGGTCCATGAGTTCGAGCCCCGTGTCGGGCTCTGTGCTGACAGCTCAGAGCCTGGAGCCTGTTTCGGATTCTGTGTCTCCCTCTCTCTCTGCTCCTCCCCTGTTCATGCTCTGTCTCTCTCTGTCTCAAAAATAAATAAACGTTAAAAAAATTAAAAAAAAAAAGAATAAATATTCGCCCTCAATGTATGGCAGAGGGCAGAGAGAAGTCCCTGGAGTAAACAGACATGGTCCCAAATTCTAGTTATGCTATTTGTCTGCTGTGCGAACGTCAGCCGGTTACTTTTTTTTTTTTATATGGGTATTGGACAAAATAGTTCTGCCTTATAGGATTGTTAGACAAAATAAATAATACATATTTCTTCTTCAAAAGCCAAACATGGAATAAAGACTCAATAAATATAAGATTGTTTCCATTCTTGAATAAAATGATGTCCTTTATGAAATGTGCAATGATCCCCAGATTTGACCTGGATTCCCACGTTTTTTATGTAATAGGAGATTCTTTTTGAGAGTTTAAAATGGTTCTTACACAGAATGCAGCTAAGGATACATTGATTTCGCTGATTCATTTTGGTACGTGTTCTGTTTTCTAAGTTAGCTTAAAGTCTTTAGCTTGGTAGCTAAGAAGGTAAACGTACCATATATACAGCAATAACACAATTTCTCCAAGTATATTTGAAAAGAATAAGGAATATGGAGTTCTAGAGATACTGATTTCTTGATTCCAAGCTTTCCAGAAATGATATAAATAAACTTCTGACAGCTGGCGTTGTACTATGGAGAGAGGAGAGGGCGTATCACGGTATAACAACCTCAAAGTTTCTTCCAAAGCTTTGATCTGGGAGTGTGAGCACAAGTAACGCATAGTTAGTTGTGGTTATTTTCACGCGTCACCCAAGACCCTTGAATCTGTTCTGCAACAGCACTGGCCAGGGGCTTAGAGATGTGAATCCCGAATCCCTGTTATAATCATGTGTCAGCCTCATTCAAGGATATAAGGGGAGAGAACATGGGACAAGTGAATTGTTTCAAATTTGATAAAAACTCTAGTATAAATGGTAAAAGGAAAAATCTAGTTCATCTTCCTCTCTGTATGTAACTAAATAAGGGTTTCATCTGACCTCTTGTTTCCAATAGTACTATTACTATTGGGAATCTATTTATCACGGGATTCTGTTTATGAAGCACCAACTTTGTGCCAGACAATTTAAATGTATTATTTTGCTCCGATACCAATTAGACAGCGATGAAAATACTGAGCATTATTACACTGCGCCCAACAATTTGCATTTGAGACTGAGGCTGACGATGAAGCGAGGGGAAGAGAGTGTGGGTTTAATATTTCGATGTTCTTTGTTACTCAAGAAAGATCATACCAGACTTTCCAGCTCAAACTAGCCAGTCTGATGAATGAGACATAGGACTCAGGAGACCAGTAGCCAGACCCCTGAGAATGTTCAATGGAAATATCCTGCAAATCACTCAGGAACCCACAGACCTCTGCCCCATTTCTGACGAAGTTGCCAATGCCATTAGAGTTTCACCTCTGCGGAGATCTTCAAATAAGGAACTAAACTTCCTACGCAGGCCTCCACAGCTAGAGCCTTGAACAAATTGCCCAACACGCCAAATTACTAATAGTGAGAAATCAAGTGTGCATGTGTGTGTAACATGCCTTTCCTTCTTCAAATCCAATGGTTTCCCATGCCCGTAGACATCTACACAATGGCAACCCCCGCCCCAGTGGAAACTACCCCGGGTGAGGTCGCCTGTGGCTTTCCTGTGGACGAATCCAGGGGACGCGTGTCAGCACTTATGTGACTTGTCAGTTGCATTCACCGCAACTGCCTCCTTCCTCTTCCTTGAGATACTCTCTCCTGACACTTAGGAGACCACAAGTCACCGGAGTTTCCTTATCCCCCCCTGGCAGCTCTTATCCAGCCTTCAGGGATACGCTTTCGAATAAACATTACCTGAACCAATCAAAAACACCCATCTCTGCACAATCTCGCCCTGGGAATATTGCAGCCAACAATTAAATTCTAAACACCTTCCTTTATTCACCACCATGTACCGCCATGAATCATTCAGGAGCCAACTTCCTCATGTGCAAGCAGCAAATGAACATACTTGAGTCAACATTATTCTGAGGTGTCCATTAAGAGGACTCCATTACGTGTCCCTCATCCCCAATTATCCCCCTATCTATCATCTAGATTTGGAAGACTCACAACCTTAATAAAGCATGGCCTGCTGTGGATTTACAGCAGGTTTGTGTCCCATGACCGCTCTCTCATCCCGGTGTCATCGGAGCCACCGTTAGACCAGACTGTGTGTTGTGTACAACATCTCTGAGTGCAGACTTAAAGGCTGTCATCAGTGAATGGACTTATTTTTTAATCTCTGAGGAAGAAATCTGGAGATGGGTGCAAAATATGACACTCTTCAGAACCCGAAAGAAAGCTCCTAGGAAGTTAAATCCTTTAAGGGAAGCCAGCTCTTGGCATCCTCTGAGCTCATAGCACACAATCTCTCCTCATGTTGGCATCTCTCTCTAAGCACCGCTTTCCTGCAGCTCCCCCCAGAGAAGCAGCCACGTTCTTTTTCAGGACCCGCCAAGGACTCAGAGGGTGAGCCACCTCAGGATTCCTCTCCCTGCTACCCTCCGAGAGTACATTTTCCCAAGTCCCAGGCACTCAGAGGGGGAATGTGACGAGGATTCTATGCTGACTGCTAATGGCCCAGTCTTCACTCAGTTGTCCCAGGGAGCTGGCTGTGTGGCTGTGAGCCCCACGCCCCCACGAGCGAGGTGGGGGTGTCTCTTCATGCGGGGTCTCCAGGGAGTATTTCACCAGCTTGCGTTGCACAGAGGCCTGTGTTTTTCCTCAAAAACTTTTCAAGGTTTAACTCTCCCACCAGTTTGCTACTACACATACACTCCTGTCAGAGACCGTGCAAGTTAAGTTCATAATGCGGGAAAACCCAATTCACTCACAGTCACATAACTTGAAAGCGTTCAGGTTCTCTCCACTTCTGTGTGGTGCCCCTTTGCACTGGCCAGGACTGAGGAAGAAGTCACATGCCTCCAGGAAGGTGTTGCCTTAGCCTCACAAGGGAAGCTCCATGTGACCCGTCTAGTGAGTTCTTTCAAAATGTTGGTCAAGGTCCCTAAGACTTCAGGCTCTCTCTCTATGTAAAGTCTGTCAGCTACATAAGTGAAATCTTAGATTTATGATGGTTTAATGTCTGTGGTGCCCACTTATTTGTGAGAACCACGAAGACACAGGTTGTGTCCATTTGCTCTGGTACATTGTCTGTGCATAGAAATGCTGGGTGCATAGTAGACCCTCAACAATTCATAAGTTCACGGTGACCTCTACAAGCCTTTAGATGATGCACATGTTAACCTGAGAAGTAGGCTTTGAAGCCCATCTATAATAATTGATTATTCTAGGGAGTTTATTTACAACTACAGGCTAATACTTGTACCTGGCTTTAAAAAAAAAAAGAGTCACTGTGTTAATCAGCTTTTTCTTGTCAGCCATGCGTGCCCAGCATGAAGCAAGAGATCTAGAACCAAGTGTCAGAGTACATGTTTGGACATCTGGGAAATGCTCCTACTGCAAAGTTCTACTGGCAGTCCCAGAAGTATGGAAAAGAGCTATCCAGCAATGGCTGTAGTTAAATGATCACAGTGTCACAAACTCGGGAGATAATACTCACTGATAATAATGTTTCAGAATCACTCTCAAGCCAGGAGTAAATGATGATTAGTGAGACAGTGCTTGAGGTCTCACTCTGCAGGAAGTGGCCTTGAAGCATCGCTTAAACGTCCCTTTTGCAGCCAACCGCTTAAAAATGAACCTCTAACTTTGAGAAGGAGAGAAATCACCAGGACGTCCAACTAGACTCCAAACAAGGCAGGTTAAAGATTATCCTACGTGGGAGGGTCCTGGACAGGCTTGGGAAGACACTAAACACCAACTAGTTTTCTACTTATCTTGGTAACTGCACACCATCGCTAAGCGATGCCACTCAGATAAAAGGACAAGGCCATTGCCAGTGGGACCAATATATCATACTTCATTCCACACACACGTAATCCCGGAGCATTTAGGAATTCCGTAGTTTAGACAGTGAAACCCATTGTTCAAATGAAAATCATATGCAATATTGACAGGGGATGAGGAATTGTCATTCTTGTATGCCGGGGGTTCTGGTACTATATTCCAGGAAGTCTTAAAATTCCAAATAGATAACCACTCCATGCGGGTAAAACAGGGGAGGTCAAGAATATGGTGTGACCTCTTTCAACTTTATCCAGAAGTTTCCTCAAGGGTCCAGTTAATCATAAAATCACTCCAATGACAATGTTCAGTGTATTTGCCCGACATTTTTAGTGGTGTATGTATTAATTTTAAATAAGAGCTCTGGAACACCATGCTAGCAAGTTTAAAGCAACATCTGCATCAGTCTTAAGCATCAAGACAGGGAGGTGTCAAAGCACTGAACTGCGGTTTGTATCTTAGGTATCTCTTGTCACTGGTAGTTATACGAACCTTTAGGGGAACAAAGGCTATTTTTTCAAGTTTATTTATTTATTTATTTATTTTGAGAGAGAGAGAGAGAGAGAGAAAGAGAGAGAGAGAGGGAGACAGAATGCCAAGCAGGTTCTGTGCTATCAGCAAAGAGCCCAACGTGGGCTTGGATCCCACCAACCATGAGATCATGACCCAAGCTGTAATCAAGAGTTGGACACACAACTGACTGAGCCACCCAGGTGCCCCACAGCTATTCATTATTGTAATGTGTCAACAACAAGATAAATAGAGAAGCAGTGACACTTGATACAAAGTGGCTGCCAAACGGAGTCACCAGTAACAAAGCCCTGAGACTGGAAGGCCTGGGCCCTGAAGACTTGTTTTCCATGAGGTGTTCTTACTGGACCTACCATGTGCCCAAAACGAACCCCAGTAGCCACCTCAGCAGGGCCCTGTTGAAGTGGGCACCTGATCCCAAGAAGCCAAACCAAAAAGGGTCACTAGATCACAATCTCAGAAAATACGACCATTGAATATGGAGTCCAGCCTCTGAAATGTTACCTCACATACGTATCACCTGGGCTCTTGTTGTACTGTGGCGTCTGCTAGAGCAGATCTGGAGTGAGCCTGGAGGCCTGGATTTCTGCATCTCTAACAATTCCCCAGGAGCACTGATGATGCCAACCCTGGCCCACACTTTTGAGCAGCAAATGTGCAGAGGGCTGGGAAACCCTCCTTCTGGTCAGCAGCCCTACGAAGTAAATTGCTCTTTGAAAGAAAAGCCTTTGGTCTGATTATTAAATAGAAAGGCAGAGCTATAAACTAGGGTACTTCTTTACAAAAACTTATTTAATGGGAATGCAATGGCAACATGGAAGCACTGCCTTCAGGCTCCGAAAAATCCCGATTCTCTTGGCCATCCCCATTAGCACCTTAGAATACAAAGGCACTGATATATAAGCCATTCCAGTATTATAATATCCGACTTGAATTAAAATCCACTTCATGTGAAAAGAAGGAGCAGGCGGTAAAAGGGCCATGCATTTGGGAAAGCGGCGACAACCCTTGGAAACGCAAGGACGATCATGTTGCTGAATCAGTTATATGTGTCGCCATTGAGGGAAACAGCCACCTTGATGGTGGCATTCAAAAGAGTAAGAGAGATATCACCCCAATCTGAAGCTTAGACATGAAAAGGAATGTACATCTAATAATAACAAGAGTAAAAAGTCACCCATAAGAAGGATGGAGTTTTCTCTGTAAAGGTGCTATGCTTGACTTGAGGTGAATTAAACTAACAGAGTCCATGCCCCCGAGAAGTTTACAATCTAAGATCAAAAAGGATAGAACTACTGCCTTTGCTGGCCAAAGAAATAAAGAGGTTAAATTCTCTGTCACAGAGAACATCTATGACACAGCTTAGGGGAATTTACAAGAAAGCAAAGCAAGATTGAATTGCTGTATGAAGAGATCAGTGGGTACGATTGTATTCCTCTCTCCTCTCACTCAGAAAATCATCGTTCCCTTTAATCTTCCTCTCTGATTCTGGCCAGCAAAGCTGGAGTACCTTGAAGGCAAGTGCTTTTTATCTACCAAGAAAAACCAGGGGGTGCTTTGGGAACCTTGGGTGGTCCTACGAAACACATCAGGATCGCATTACATTCAATCGCTTCAAAGATTAACTTGGGTGAAAGTATCAGGAACCTGCTCAACTACTGGACCATGACTCAAATGGTAGTAAATTCTGCAGTGTGCCCCTGCGGCAATGGGAAGGCGGAGAGGAACGAGTAGTAGCCATTGGCTGCTTCAGCTACAATACTTCCATACATGGCCTCAAAACAAAAGCTAGTTAGGTGAGTAGGCTAAGACGGACGGTGCATCATAAGAGTAATTGTTTAAACACCACTAATTAGATCATTTTATGGAGGCCCAGATTATTTCCAACCCCCAGTCAGTTCCAACAAAATTTAACAGGAAATACATGTACAGTGTAGGAAAACACATTTTATTTAGCTGACTGCTCTGGTTTTACCCTATATATACTTCTTTGAAACAATTTTTACAGAAAGAGACTTGTGACCACCATGTTCCTTTGTAAACTGGTGTTTGTTCTCCTGGAAACTGGAAAGTTTTCATTAGAAATGTAAAAATATTCTCGTAAAGAAAATGAATTGAATGGATCTCTTCTGTGTGCGGCCGTTTCTCTTATCTCTCCATGCCCAGTCTGGTAGAAACATTATTACCCAATTATGGCTCCGAGATTTCTCCCCTGACTCTCATAAAAGACTCCTAGTTTAAATTCAAACATTTTAATTTGATATGTCTCTGTATGTTTGTTTCATATATTAAAAGGCTTTAGGCTCAGTGTACAAATAATATTGGCATAACACCTCATATGTAAGCGTCTAATGCCCTTAAACTTGGTTTTAACAACCTTTTAAGGAAATAGCATTAAAAACGAATAGATGGAAAACAAAACGAATAGATGGGCTGCTCTGTGTTGTCCCCAGTTTCTTCCAGGCTCTTTGATCTGTGACTGTCACTTTAATTCTCAGGAGCCCATTTCTTCTCTGTCTAACCAGTGACTCTGATGGCTGTGTGCTTCTGGATTTGGACTCCATTGCTTATACCATTTAATTGGCTCTGTTGCGTCTGCCTTGCTTTGGGCTCATTTCTCTTCTTGACTTTGACTTCCATCATTGGAGAAGCTCAAGGACTCCTAATCGTCTATGCCTTGAGTTGACCATCGGCTTCCTCGGTTCTGTCCAATCTGTCTCCAGCCTTGACCTTATCCCATGTCAGGCATCTTGTCCTCCTTGTCACAATCTAGCCATGGTACGGACAAATGGAGGGCCTTGGTGTACATTTCTCAACAAGGAAATCACATGTCTCAGAGTCTGTAATTAAAAGCGATTGAATGGCAATGTGCAGGTTGTATTGGAGGCACACAGAGTGGAAGCAGGAAGTTCACTGCATACTTCATTGCTACTCTTTGGAAGTCCAGTATATCTGCTTCTCAAGTCTTAAGCACTGTTTCTACTAGCTCGGGATGGTGAACGAAGTTTTCCTTCATACACAGAAAACAAGAGGGTTAAAGTGGTTTGTTTCAAGCTAGTTCAGAAACTGGGATCATATAAAGTCAAAAACAATGGATTTCCACATGTTAACTTAGCATCAGGCAGTCATTAATGTAATTTGCTGGACTGCATTTAGATAAAGCCTAATAGATTCATGCAATGATCTCCAGTGCAGAGTACTGTAGGATTCAATCATTCTCTCTACCAACAGAACATGTTACTGCCATGTCAAATTACTCACCCTCTGCAGAGGATGAACTTCTCCAGGAGGCTTGAAAAGCATTTCTAGTTCTATATGGCACTGAATTTTTATCATAAAAAAGGTAAGGGAATTTTTTTTTACCTTCTTTTAGAAAAGTCTATTACAGTACTCAATGCTCTGATTAGAGGGATGGTAACTTAAATCTCTTGAATATAAAAAGGGAGGAAGACAGCCTTTGGCCATAATCACTGCCTCGCTGCTCTGGTTAAACAGGAAACTCAGACAGATTCCTCTCATCTTAGCTCTTGGCTCAGGAAAGAAAATCTTTGATCTCGTACACCTGCATCAGACTTCTGGGTATATTATGGACATTTTCACCTCACTATATAAACCAGAGAGGAGGTTTCCAGAAATGCAGAAAGATAACAGGGAATATTAAAGGAACTTTATAATTCATATCCGGGAAGGAGTCTGGCTAATAATTTAATTCCTATTTTTCTATCAATGTCGCAAGTACTTTCCCTCTTGCATATTACCCACGCAAATATCTCCTATCTCCTGCGATCTGTTTATGAATAATGTGACCACTTCTATTTAAAAATGATAGCTTCGGGGCACCTGGGTGGCTCAGTCGATTAGGCGTCCGTCTTCGGCTCAGGTCATGATCTCATGGTTCATGAGTTCGAGCCCCGAGTTGGGCTCTGTGCTGACAGCTTGGAGCCTGGAGCCTGCTTTGGAATCTGTGACTCCCCCTCTCTCTGTGTCCCCTCCCCAGCTCATGCTCTGTCTCTGTCTCTCAAAAAGTAAATAAATGTTAAAAAAAATTTTTTTAATGATAGCTTCAATTTTATTCCTTCAATATTGACTAATTTTTTTTTATTTTATGGTTTTTGAAAATGTGTCCTGGCTCCACCATTTATAAGTAAACATCAAAAATGTGAAGATAATTCAAAGCAGTATGCAAAAGGAAAGAGTTAAGGGTAATGTAGGAGTCTTGCAAAGTTTCCTCTTCATTAGGTAGGAAGATCTATAATAGGTTAATTACACATATCATGGTACCCATTTATCAATAGCCTTTTAGAAGATCTATCCTAGGGGCGCCTGGGTGGCGCAGTCGGTTAGCCGTCCGACTTCAGCCAGGTCACGATCTCGCGGTCCGTGAGTTCGAGCCCCGCGTCGGGCTCTGGGCTGATGGCTCAGAGCCTGGAGCCTGTTTCCGATTCTGTGTCTCCCTCTCTCTCTGCCCCTCCCCTGTTCATGCTCTGTCTCTCTCTGTCCCAAAAATAAATAAACGTTGAAAAAAAAATTAAAAAAAAAAAAGATCTATCCTAAAAAAGATTTTATCCACAGTAAAAATAAATAAATAAATAAATAAATAAATAAGTAAAATCAGTATATTGAAGGCAATAATGCATCTAATTAGTAGGACAGCTACCAACTTAATCCTACCTTAAGGTATATATTTTGGGGTGCCTGGGTGGCTCAGTCAGTTAAGTGTCCAACTTTGGCTCAGGTCATGATCTTATGGTTTGTAGGTTTGAGCCCCACGTCGAGCTCTATGCTGATGGCTCAGGGCCTGGAGCTTGCTTCAGATTCTGTGTCTCCCCTTTCTCTGCTCCTCCCTGCTCTAGCTCTGTCTCTGTCTCCCTCTGTCTCTCTCTGTCTCTCTGTCTCTCTCTCTCAAAGATGAATAAACGTTTTTTTTAATTAAAAAAAATTTTTTTAAAGATACATATTTTAATGAGTAGTCAGTATGTGCGAAAATGATTTCTGATGATGTGCAAACACCAAGTGTTCGGAGGGCAGGCATCCAGTCATATTTATCCTAGGTGCCCCAGATGCCCAACCTAACAGCACAAAGTCGAATGAATGTTGGTTATATGTTGAATGGATGAGTTAATTAATTAGTAATCATCTATATTCTGATTGAAGTGGACAAACGATTTAACTTGTAACTGGAGAGAAATCACTTTGTTACCTAGCTTAGGTTTCAATAAGTTATCCAAGTGAAACTGAAGAGAGTTTGAAAACGCTTTTAGGCTTTTAGTGCGTATGTGCTCAAAATCACAGCCCCAAGTGGCTTCTGCTATTTTACTTGGTGAGGGGACCACTTTCAAAGAAGCTATCAGAGCCTCCCGTTCTACTCAGTGACAGTCTTTATTTTTAGTGTGATCTCTGTCCCAATACCAAATTAGTACACGTACGCCCTATAAATAAGAACATACAGAAAAGCAACAGTGAGAAAATAAAAATCACTCACACTCCTATCAAGTCTCTGCATTTACTATGATAGTCTTAAAATGTGCCTTTTAGATAGCAAATGTGTATGCTGTGACATACTTCTTACAATATTCGAACTCAGTACCTAATATTCCACGACTACGTGTGCCGTTACTTTTAAAAAAATTCCTCTTGATAGATTCCAAGGTTATCTCAATGTTCTGATATGATAAATAAATTTTAAAATCTGAAAATATTTCTCAATATTTCTTTAGGGTATCTTTGTAATAAGCAAGAATTGCTTGGTCGACAATTTTAATAAACATTACCAAACTGTTCTACACAAAGTTTGCATCGACTTGCCATCTTCCTAAAAGTTCGTAACATTTCATTTTTCGCTTCACTGTCATCACCAATGTGTGGCATTCATTTTTATCATTCTCAATTTGACGAGTCATGTACAATGTAGTGAACATCAACGATGCCTGCATAAGTTCATCCCCTTTTTTTGTTTCTTCTACAGAGAAATGATTATCCATACCCTTAATCCATTGTTTCTATTGATGTGTGTTTCTTTCTGTTATTGATTCATGAGGGTGTTGAAAACATTAAAGGTATTAATATTTTGTTTGTCGTATGTACAGAAATTAGTTTTACCCTTAAAAATTTTTTGCAGCCCCAGAGTTTTAGGGTAGGTCATAAGTTTGGTAAAGTTTGTGCCCCACAAACATTTGGGCATTGTCCTGGTTATAACACATAGTCGGCTTTGCACCAATAAAATTCATGTTTGCAACTGATTTGAGATAACTGAGGACCCATCCCAAAATGCAAAGTGGCCTCTCGGGGCCATCCAAATAGGCACCTTAGTCATAAGAATGACCAATAAACTCCTATATAAGCATTTATTCATTTATTTAACAAAACGCACTGGACCACTGCTGTGTGCTGGGAATTATTCTAAATAAGAGGGATGTTTACAGTACTATTGTTGCTCTTTTGAACCTGACCCTATGCCAGACAAGTCTACACTATGCCCTACTAAATTACACAGGTATCAATAATCTACCAAGTAAATATGAGTGAAATTAGGAAACAAATAGAATTTCATCAGTGAAATTGGTGAGACATATATCATATGAATACATATAAGGTGTCTTGCTTTACTCTTTCCTGTGGGTGTGGCATGATACTTTCCTTCTGAGTTTCTGCCAATTATGCATTAAGAATGGGACAAGTGTCACAAAGTCACATCACAGAGGTTAAAGAAAAGGATTTATCAGAGACAAAAAGAAGGCTTTAGAGGCCAAAGGATACTGAGAGAAGAAAAGGTAGGCTTCTACTTCCCCATCATGCACAGAGAGACGAGCTGAGGCCAGGTGTCCCACTCTACGAACGGGCACAGCCCCGTGATGCCGTGCCTTTCTCTCAGGGAACCAAGGTGAGTTACCTGGTCAGTGGGACATGTCACAAACTGCCTGGCACTCAGGGGCCTGGAGGGGGATGCCAACTCTTATAGGAGTTATCTAGGAAAACCAGTCACTCAGCACCCAGGAAATATGGAGCCTGTAGGAAGGTGATCCATGGAAGCCTGGAGAGACAGCCCAGTGTTCCACCAGAGGCTAAGCTCACACCAGGACAGAACACCAGGGGAAGGAGGAATCCTCAGTCCTCGTTAGCTCATTGCCCAAGAAACCCAGAGGGAGCTTAGGTTTTTTGTTGTTTCTGCTTTTGGACCCTTGTATTCACGGCACTACGTATGACGATAGAGTGGTGACTTCAAGGATGGCAATGACGGTCAGGGTGGCAGACCACCCTTTCCATGAAGTCCACAGAAGATCTCCCATGCACAAGTCTTCTGTGCAGTGTGACTCGGGCCCTCCCGCCATCAAGAGTTCATTCAGTTTGGATCTGTGGAGGCTTGCAGCTACGGTGAAAGCTACACTGTGTGACTTCTGAAGCTAAGGCAATAGGTTTTCTGCCGGTCCTCATGAGACACCCCTTCTTGGTGGCCATTGACTACGCCCTGAGTAGGAGGGAGTCTATATGAACCATTTATGTGTAAACATTCCAGCAGACTGTCCTCGACTAAAGTGCCAGATGACAGCCAGTATCAACCTCCAAACATGTGACTGAACCTCAAAGTGACCTCAGCCCCACCACTGTCAGCTCTGCCCGAGAGACTAGCAAAAACCATCGATTAAAGTCTAGACAAGATCCGGAACCATAGGAGCTACTTATAAAATAATCATTGCGGGTAACGGGTGGCTCCGTGGGTTGAGCGTCCGACTTCAGCTCAGGTCATGATCCCCCAGTTCGTGGGTTCGAGCCCCACGTCCAACTCTGTGCTGACGGCTCAGAGCCTGGAGCCTGCTTTGGATTCTCTGCCCTTCCCCCGCTCATGTTTTATTTCTCTCTGTCTCTCAAAAATAAATAAATGTTAAAAAAATTCAAATAAAAAAATAAAATATTTATTGTTTTTTAAAGCCACTGTGTTGGAATCATTCATTATACAGCTATAGATAACCAGAACAGTCATATGTTTTTCTAGACCTCAACAGAAAGTTAAGTGAAAGTATCTTTAATTAACTATTTTGAGCTTCTTTTCAGTTACAATAAACATATTCTATAGTCCCAGGAGAAATTTAGAAAGATAATAACTGTTTCTTCCTTTATGAATAGCTATCATTCTGATTGAATTAAAAGATTCCAAGGAAAATGTATGTCCAACAACTGTATCAATTGGCATATTCGATGCATATTGATCAAAAGAATACCTGATTAAAGGAATAAAAATTCTTCATAATTTTCAAATCAATTAAGACACTTCACAGGGGTGCTTGGGTGGCTCAATCTGTTAAGCACCCAACTCTTGATTTCAACTCAGGTCATGATCTCACAGTCATGAGATCAAGCCCCACATCAGTCTCTGCACTGGGTGTGGATCCTGCTTAGGATTCTCTCTCTCCTTCTCCCTCTGCCTCTCTCTATCTTAAAGGAAAAAAAAAAGACATTTCACATTCAAAGTGAATTTTATTTATTTTTCTTGAAGTTTTATTTTATTTATTTTTGGAGGCAGGGGAGGAGCAGAGAGAGAGGAAGAGAGAGAATCCCAAGAAGGTTCTGCACTGTCAGCACAGAGCCCCACATGGGGCTCGAACTCACAAACCATGAGATTATGAGCTGAGCCAAAACCAAGAGTCAGATGCTTAACTAACTGAGCCACTCAGGTGCTCCTCAAAGTGAATTTTAAAATTTAACTATAATGGTGCTTTTGTGTCTGACCAGCATGGACACACAGAGGCTAGATGTTCCCTCCCCACTGACACAATTTTTAAAAACACGTGAAACCATGATTTTCGAGATGCAGAATGCCAGGCAATGAAAGAACGAAAGATAATGACCCCTAAGACATAGGAAACAAATGAGATGAACCCTGTAACCGCCATAGCTCAATGCCTTGAAAAGTTTGCAGGGCACAGCACAGGGAAGGGAAGCTAGGCAGAATCCAGTGGGTCACATGATGAAGTGACACAGAAGCTTTGGGAGAAGAAGCTGGCTGGAGTTTAAATGACTGAATATTAGAGATGAGAGAGAGAGAGAGAGAGAGAGAGAGAGAGAGAGAAAAGAGGCACACAGAGACCAGAGAAAAGGATAAGGACAGAGAGAGATCTACAGAGGGTCCCCTCAGGTATTTAGCAGAGTACTAATTAGTGCATGTCTGTGAAAATCTACCTGATGTTGAGGACAGAATCATCCAAATGGATTAAAGTGAACAGAAGAATATTACGGAAGGTACTGCATAGAGGGCAGTGGAGTTAAATATTATAGGCCGTCCTGCATTGTAAGTGAGATGAGAGCAGCATCTCTAGAATCCTAGAGGGAGCTTGTCCTCCTAGAAATCTATATCCAGAGAAAACTTTTGTCAAAAACGGAGAGAAAAATCAAGAAATTTGAGATACATTGTAAACACTATAGGGATGAGTAAAAAAGAACACAAAGAGTTATAGCTCTTATATAGCTCTTGTATGCCAACAAGAAGATAAAGCAGAATCATGAAAACATACTCAATCCAAAAGAAGAGGGAGAGAAGAAAAATAGAGGAAAATCGGAAAACCCAAAAACAGAAAAATCATAAACTTAAATGTAATTATATCAATAGTCACATAAAATGCAAAAGGTATAAACACTTCAATTACAAAGCAGGGATTGTCAGAGTGGATAAAAAAGCAAGACCCGACTATATGTTGCTTACAATAAATCCATTTTAGGTATAAAAATAAACTGGCTGAAAGGAAAGGAATGGAAAGAGACATATCAGGCTAATCCCAGTCAAAAGGAAATCTGACATGCTGTATGAATACCTGACAAAGATTTCAGATTAAAGAATACTACCAGGAAGAAAGAAGGCCACAGTATATCAATTACTCAAAAAAACACAGCAGTCCCTAAATATTTATTCACCTAATAACAGAATATATTCCACATGAACTCATGAAGAAAATTAAAGAGGAAGGAATTCTTCCCAACTCCTGTGAAGCCAGAAGCCAGATAAACCAGAAAAAGACATTATGAGATAAGAAAACGGCAGTCTAATCTCTCTCAGAACATAAATGCAGAAATTCTTAACAATACCTTTAACAAATTGATCAAACAATATAAAAAAAAGGAAAACATATTCTAAGTATGGTTCATCACATGAATGCAGAGTTGATTTAATGTTCAGAATATCTAAGAATGGAATTCTACATATTAAAAAACAAAAAAAAAGAGAGAACACACATTGTCACTGCAATATGTATGGTAATATGGGTACAGTATAGGATGAAAATCCAAGAGACTTTCCTGATGAGTACTCTCAGGAAAGTAGGAATAGAAAGGAACATTCTCTACCTGATACAGGACATCAACAAAAACTTGAACCAGCATCGTACTTGGTGGTTGAAGACTGACAAGGATATTCCTCTGAAAACCTACATTCCACATTGTACTGAGGTACTAGCTAGTGCAATCGGGCATGAAAAAGAGAAAATGTATCCACATTAGAAAAAAAAGAACAGAATGATCTTTAAATGTATATCACAAGGTCATCCACACAGGCAATCTGATAGAACCTATAAACAAAGTAGTAGATCTAATAAATAAGTTGATTAAGTTGCAGAGGAGAACAACAAAAAAAATCCATTGTATTTCCATAGAAGACCGATTAACAAATGGAAATCGAAATGTATGAAATAGCACATATCATGGCATTGAAGATAACACAATACTAAACAATGAATTTGGCAAAAAAATATGAAAGTTCTGAGCACCGAAAACTATAAAACCTGGCCGAGAAAATGTAAAGAAAGACTACATAGTACATTCCATGAATATAGCATGGAAGTTTCGATATTATTAAGATGTCAGTTCTTCCAAAAATGATCGATAGAATCAACTCAACTTCTGTCAAAATCCCAGAAGGATTTTTTTTTTTTTGGTCAAAACTGACACCAACCAAACAAAAAAACAATAAAAGTACTTAGGATGCCAACTCTTACTGCGCCTGCCTCGTACAGAAGGGGATTTTAGTGCTTGGGCTGTATTTTCGTTGCGGAGCATCGTTGCAAATGGAAAAGAATATGCACATCTTTGTTACAGAAAGTTGAGCGGTATGTGAAGTATAGCAATAAATGAGGCAATATTGCTGAAGAAAATATTTTCTTAATGTAAAGCCAGCATTTGAGGGAAGATAGGAAAGAGAAAAAATAGTAACTGTTTAGAAAGGCAAAAAAACCAACACGTACAAGGTCTGCGCACAAAGAAGGGAGGGTGTCAGTGAACCTAGCAATTGCTCTTACTATCTGGTTGGCTACAAAGCATTTTTATCTCTATTTTCTCTGTAATCTTAATAAACAACCAGACCGACTGTATGCAGGTATTCCAAGAGCAAAATGGCTTTTACTTGTTATGGTCTTTTTGTGAGTATAGCTAACCATGTGCCAGTCATTTAGAAGTTTAGAGGAACCCCGGGGGCGGGGGGTGGGAGGCTCCGTAAGTTGAGCAACCAACTCTTGAATTTGGCTCCGGTCCTGATCTCACGGTTCAAGGGTTCGAGCCCCGAATGGAGCTCTGCACCGATGGCACAGGGCCTGTCTGCTTGTGATCCTGTCTCTCCTTCTCTCTCTGCCCCTTCCTTGCTCATGTTCTCTTTCTCTCTCTTTCTCAAAAAATAAACTTAAAAAAAAAAAAGGTAAAAGGAATGTGAAAAAAGAAAAAAAAAGAAGATAGAGTTCCAACTGAATGTAGGGACAAGAGGGAGTTTTTTTGTTTTTTTTTTTTAATGTTTTCATTTATTTTTGAGAGACAGAGAGAGATAGTGGGGGAGGGGCAGAGAGAGAGGGAGACACAGAATCCGAAGCAGGTTCCAGGCTCTGAGCTGTCAGCACAGAGCCTGACGTGGAGCTCAAACTCACAGACTGTGAGATCATGACCTGACCCGAAGTCAGATGCTCAACTGACTGAGCCACCCAGGCGCCCCTCAGAAGGAGTTTTTAAAGGACAGGAGGGCGACCACCCTCCTTCATAGAACTGCCTCTCGGTTTTCCAGATCACTGCTCTTTTTGCCTGCCCTTTAAATATCCTGATCTAGGAGCCTGTGCATGCCACAGACTCTTTCTATACACACTCCCCTTATGCCACCTCCTCATTTCTACTTTTTAGGGTTTATTTTAATCTGCAGTAGTTGAGAAAACACAGGCCCTCAATAAATACCTGCAACCATTGCGTTGAATTCCCCAAATGAATAACAGGTTTGCCAGGTGACTAGAAGCTTTGTGTTCAAGTTCAGTATGAAAGGTTTGTGGTGAATTTGATCAAAATGGTTACATATTTTTTTTCCGCCTTCTTCAACTGGTGATTGGAAGAAGTATTTATGTTCTGAGCATTCTGGGAACTTGAAAGAGAGACGCTGAAGTGTGAAATGTTGGCAAAAGTGTTTCAAATAATTGCAGTGGCCCAGTCCTTGGCGTGAGACTCCTAGAAATGAGGACTCTGGAGATGTAAAAGCAAAGTGACGATAAGTGGTAGCAACAAGCATCTGAGGGGACGTGTCCCACGTGCCCGGAGCACATACAAGACTGACTTGGGGGTACGTTCCATGCCACCCTCTGGGGCAGTGTTATGCTGCCCTCCACCTGCTTGCAGCTCAGGTGCCCTACGAAACCTGAGCATGGATTTCTACCAAGACCACTCGAATGTCTGCAGGGAATACAACGATACGGATCCGGTGTGGGCTCAGGGTGAGAAAACGACTCTCTTCCTTCTTGCCTCCCCCCCAAAAGTGTTTTCTTCTCTCTCCCAGTTTTGATCATTAAGTCAATCTACTGGAAAATGAATATGTGTTCCATATTTCAAGTATAGAAAAATGACCTTTTTCAGTTGTTCACAGCTGCAACTGTGAGAAACCGAAATTAATATTGCTGCTAAATATGGCCATGAGCTGGAAAGAGGACGGCGCTTCTGTAGAAGGGGACAGATACCCTTTCCTGGAGAAGAAAAAGGCAGCTGCTCAATCCTTTCTTTCCCCAGAAGGGCAACACGGAATTTGAGCACCTACCTTTTTCACGCGGATCTCGATCATTGTCAATATTTGTCTGCGTACCTTGGAGGAGGCACTCTGTCCTGTACTCGCTGTGTTCCTGGAGAGTTGAATTGCCAGCCTGATCCCACACGACCCGGGAACTGAACCCCACTGCACACCTGGGGACCTGCCCTTTCCCGTTTAGCCAGGTTTCACCCATTTCCTGTCCTCCCTATGATGGCCTGGCTAAGCATGACCATTCAGGGAAAAGGGCTCACTCAACTTCACGCAGGAGAAGCAGGCTGAGCTGGAAAAATGGACAACTGACCATAGTTTGCATCCATATGTTTCTCTGCAATGTGAGGCAGGCCCGGAGGGGAGGGAAGGCGAAATATTTCCTCTGTCCCCAGAACAGAGCCCGACTCTCACCAAGTCCTTCTTGTGGGGTGATGCACGGAGCACGGTACCTCGATATCCTGATTCCAGAGTGTTCTGATCTCACGCCAGGACTGTACTCAGTCACATCATGGTGGCTCTGCTGAGTTTAGCTGAGCCTCTTGGGCTTCCCTTCCCTTTTCTGATCCGCAGCAGCCCTGCTCTGACCGGACAGACCTCCCGTCCCCCTTCTCATGCTGCATCGGTAGGTGCACCCTCTCCATGGAGAAGCCACCTGCACCCAGGCTGATCTGCCCCTACATGCGGGCTGTTTTCCAAACCGTGTGTACGTAAGGGTTAGTGTCAGGGCAAGAGCACCCCGACTGATGGGACCAATAGCCAGCAAGCACCATGTGGAGTGATTCTAATCATGAAGAAGAGCTTCCCCCAGCCCCCACATCTTCTGACACCCTGGACTTTCTCCTCCTGAACCCAGACGGCTCCACAACCCAGCAGTTGGGCAGGACATGCCTGGCCAGGTGTCTTGTCTCTAGAACCTTGTTCCTGAGTCACTGCCAACATTTTTCGGGATTCGTCTGAGCCTGTGCCTTCACGGTTGTCAAATGTTTGCATGACAGCAACACACAGACACTGCCTCTGCTCCCGGACTACCACCGAACCTTACCACAGCCCTCTCACCCTGAGGCCGCTGCTCTGTCACCATCCCCCCATGTCTCCCGTGGGGTTGCAGGGATTTCCTCCTCATCTTCACTGACCACTGTGTCTACTTTGGACCCTGTCTTCTCCCTCGCTCTTGTGGTTTTCTTTCCCTGTAGCTTCCGTGACATCGTTATGTCCCAATGATCTGACTGCCGTGGTGTTCCCGCTGCTCCTTGTTCGTGGGGACTCTCTTCTTTCTTCCCCTGAGTGTTCGTGTGCCCCATGCTGCCTTCCCATGACCCTGGCAGCCTCTTTTTCCTCCAAGGCTCCAACTTCATACTGCTCGATCAGAAATCTCAGTTTTCAGTCCAGAATTCCCTTTACGCCTTGGTTACATACGGCTGATTAAGCACGTCAATTTTGGATGTCTCCAGCACTCATCAGATTCATATTCCAAAATTAAGTCCCTAGTGTTTCTTCTCAGCCTTCCTGTTCTTCCTATGGCCCGTTCTCGATGAATGGCGACACCTTGACCCTGCGATCCGAACCACAACCCTAGATGCCTGTGTCTTACCTTATTCTATGAAGCCAGACATCAGCTGTGCCGCCGGGATTCTTTCCCTTTAAAATTTCTCTTAGAAGTCCTCACTCTGCCTTCTTTATTATTACAGATTAGGCTCCCTGAAGTAAAAGCTAAGACAAACATTTAAGTGCGAGTGCTTTGCTTTGGAGAGAATCCCAGTCAAATCAGGAAGGGAGAAAAGGGACGGAGGGAACAGCAGCCTATAAAGCATGGATTTCCAAACGTGCTACCCTTGTGAGTAACTAGAGTTTACTCCAAAAAAAAGACAAAAAGCCAAGTAAGCCAAGAGCCTTTCAGTGGGTCACTTTCCACCTTGGCATATAGATCAAATGCCTCATCCTGGCACGTGCAGGTACCATGACAAGCCGCTGCCTCCCTCCCCTGCCGCATCCCTGCGGGACCCCCACGCCCGGAGCTCACACATCGTAACCAATGTCCAGTTTCCTCAACTAACCAGGCTGCTTTTCCAAGGCCTTATATCTTTTCAGACTGTTTGTTGCATCTGCTTTGGCAGAGTGTAGACAAGGTTCAGCCCAACAGATGCCTCATCTATATGTTTTTCGTCAACCTAGAGGTAACATTTCAGAGATCCTAGAGATGTCCATTTGAGGAGCCATAATACTTGTCGATTTACTTGTCTGCCTCTCCCACTAGATGGCGACTCTTCAGTGGACGACCGGGGTGGGAGCATCTCCTCTCCAGCACAGGCCCTGACAAGGTCTGCACCATGCCTGATGTTTGTGAGCCTGGGGAGGCGGGGACCTGCCGAGCACCGCAGAGGCAACGTGATCTTATTTGATCTTAAAGCTTCTAGTGAGTGGTATGTGAATGTGTGTGAGTGTGGATACACAGAAGGAGGATAATTAAATGTCTGATGCAATTTAGCACGATTCCTTTCCTGTTATTGTTCTGGCTTTGCTCTCTGAATTGATAGCACGCATTTGGCCCAAACTCTGTGTTAAGCATTTCTGATGGTTTTGGCAGGTTTCCTGATGAGGTACCAGATGTCCAGCTTCTATCCATGGAGAAATTAGGGAGCGTATAGAAGTCACACCTTTTAAAATGGCAAAAGCCAGTATTTTGTCCCTGAAGAGAGGATTTTCAGTGAATGTGTATACTTACAAAGGGACAGAGAAACACTGCTTAAAAGTAGGACAAGTAACAAGTAGTTATTATACACCGAGATACAATATCGTTGACTGGAAAGGGAACATGCGGGCGACTTTCCTAAGTACGTCTCTAAGTACATCCCTGTCGGGCGGACGTATTTCTCACATTCTGTCCATCGCAAAGGTAGATACTTCCCTCCACCGAACAGTCAAATGGCATTTTTAGAACCACAGACTTTCAGTCGGTAAAAGACTTGGGCCAGGAGGGCAAAAAAGTGCCTGGACGCCGCCCCTCGCCCTGCCCCTCCTCACCAGCCCTGGGCCTCGTCGTCCCCCGGGATGAATCCCCCATGAATTCTTTTTTTTTTTTTTTCAACGTTTATTTATTTTTGGGACAGAGAGAGACAGAGCATGAACGGGCAAGGGGCAGAGAGAGAGGGAGACACAGAATCGGAAACAGGCTCCAGGCTCCGAGCCATCAGCCCAGAGCCCGACGCGGGGCTCGAACTCACGGACCGCGAGATCGTGACCTGGCTGAAGTCGGACGCTTAACCGACTGCGCCACCCAGGCGCCCCCACCATGAATTCTAATTATAGGAGAGGTATCACCACCAGCCGGAAGGAGATATTTTATTTTTATATCTGCTGCCAGTAGATTGCCATTCACACTGCTCGAGGAAAAAAATGTGTTTACAAATGTATCATTAAACAGCAGATCTTAAATTGCACCACTATTAGCTGGTAACTATTGACCATTGTCAGAGCAGCACTGCTGTCTGGGAAAGGTCAGGCCTTTCATTTGTGTGTTTTTCACGTGATGAATAACAAATAATGAACCGCAGAATTTACCCGCTGCTGAGACTGCTTTCTCATATCTGCAGACTAGTTGCTGGGTTTATACTTTCTTGGCTGGCAGCAGACGAATCGGTTCGTATTTAGTCCATTTTCTAATCCCAGAAAGGAGACCCTGATTGGGGGAATTAGCCCTCGGAAGACCAACCGCAAACAAATTATGTTCCGTGCTATTTCTTGCCCTTGGCCAAGAGCTGAAAGGTACGTTGGCTCCGATAACAGGAGTCCCGGTGATTGATGAACCCGAGAGGTGTCCAACGATAGCCTCTTCCGTGCCCACGCGCGTCAGGGCTCTACGTGGCCGGAAGGCTGAGAACAGAAAGGCTCCACTCGCTCCACTCGGCAGTTCACTGGCCGAAGACAGGTGTTCACTCAAAGCAGGAGAAGAGAAATAACCATCAGAACGTCCTACCACTGACTCTTCACCTCCAGCAAAGCATCACAACCCGGTCACAGGTCCAAGCGGAAACATCCTTGGCAGATAACCACCTGCTCGCTGGGCAAGCGCATGTGAGTTAGACCAGCGGCTTCCGGGAGCCACGCCAGGACACTGAGCCCTGCTTCCCAGCTCACAGACAGGCCGTGAGTTTGGATGTCGGCAATCAGGTTATAAGAGGGCACTCAATCTTCAGGAGGGCATGGGCTCCATGGCAAAACAAAACGTATCGTCTAAGGTTTCAGCAGAAGAGATCTTTGGAGAGGAAAATATAGGCGAAAATACGATGGTCTTGTTGCAAGAATTAAATGCAAATGTGTTCCGTGCTAAATGACCACTTAATTCCAGTTCTCCTCCTCCTCCTCCTCCTCCTTCTCTTTCTTCTCCTCCTCCTTCTCCTTCTTCTTCTTCTTCTCCTCCTCCTTCTTCTCCTCCTTCTCCTCCTCCTCCCCCTTCTCTTTCTTCTTCTTCTTCTTCTCCTCCTTCTCTTTCTTCTCCTTCTCCTTCTCCTCCTCCTTCTCCTTCTCCTCCTCCTCCTTCTCCTCCTCCTCCTTCTCCTCCTCCTCCTCCTCCTCTTCCTCCTCCCCCTCCTTCCTCTTAGTCTCAGTCTTCTGGCTGAGGAAGAAAAATTCATCATAAATGTGGAAAACGCATACAGTCAGAACTGGAATTGCAGATGCGTGTGTTAACGTGCGTGCCAGTGATGATACTAAGACATTTGCTGTCCAGAGTGGGAAAATCAAACCGGATTTGTACATAAACCCCACACAAAAGTCATTTTCTGGTAGATTAAAACATTGAAAGAAAGGCACATGGGTGGCTCAGTCAGTTAAGCGTCCAACTGCTGATTTCTGCTGAGATCATGATCTCATGGCTCGTGGGTTTGAGCACCACACTGGGTTGCATGCTGACAGCGTGGAGCCTGCTTGGGATTCTCTGTCTCCCTCCCTCTTTGCCCCTCCCTCCCTCATGCTTTTTCTCTGTCTCAAAAATAAACCAATAAACTTTAAAGTATATACATATTAAAAGAAAAAGAAAAACCTCAAAATACGGGAAGAAGTTATAGGATGTATCTTTATAAGTTGGGAAAATATTTGTTAAATATTTTACAACAAACCATGGTGAGATATCACTTTACACCGATAGAATGGTTAAAATCAAAAACACAAGAAATAACCAGTGTTGGCAAGGACATAGAGAAAAAGAACTCTTGTGCAGTGTTCATGGGAATGTAAATTGGTGAAGCCACTGTGGAAAACAGTATGGAGTTTCCTCAAAAGCTTAAAAATAGGAATATCGTGGGGCGCCTGGGTGGCGCAGTCAGTTAAGCGTCCGACTTCAGCCAGGTCACGATCTCGCGGTCCGCGAGTTCGAGCCCCGCGTCAGGCTCTGGGCTGATGGCTCGGAGCCTGGAGCCTGTTTCCGATTCTGTGTCTCCCTCTCTCTCTGCCCCTTGCCCGTTCATGCTCTGTCTCTCTCTGTCCCAAAAATAAATAAACGTTGAAAAAAAAATTAAAAAAAAAAATAGGAATATCGTATCACCCAGTAATTCCACTACTGGGTATTTACAAAAACACTAATTCAAAAAGGTATTTGCATCCCAGTGTTTATTGCAGCATCATTTACACTAGCCAAGAAATGGAAGCAACCCAAGTGTCCGTCGATAGATGAGTGAATAAAGAAGATGTGGTGTATATAGACAATGGACTATTACTAGGCCATAAAAGATGAAATCTTGCCATTTGCAACATGGATGGACCTAGAGGATATTATGCTAAGTGAAATAAGTCAGACAGAGAAAGACGAATAACACACTTTTTCACTCACATGTGGAATTTAAGAAAACAAAGAAAGAAAGGGAAAAAGAGACAAACAAAACACCCTTAGCTACAGAAAATAATTTGGTGGCACCAAAGGGGAGGACGGTGGGGGGATGGGTGAGATAGGTGAAGGGAATAAAAAGTACATGTACTGTGATAAGCACCAAGAAATGTACAGAATTCTTAAATCATTATATTGTACACCTGAAATTAATTTTCAAAATATTACACACAGAGACTGATAAATTCGGCTTCATGAATACTAAAAAGTATGTTTGTATCTAAATACACCCTAAGAAGGTAAAAAGATAGCCCTCACTTTTAGAGGAGATATTGACACTCTGTACATACGACTGACGAGCGAAAAGTACCCTCTACGTTGTAAACAGCAGTACAATAGGTCAATAAGAAAAGATATGCAGCACAATAGACAAAGGAGTGGAAAATACCAGTCAACACAAATAGGCAGTTCACGGGAAAGGAAACCAACTGAAATATAAACTAAACATATGAAGAAAAATGTCAACGTCAAAAGTAACTCTCTTTGCAAGATGGTAATTCATTTCTCACAAATTAAAATATTAAATGTTATCAAGAATGTGGAGGAAAACTATTTGCATAATTGATGGTCATACAAATTTATACAATTACATTGGAGATTTGCTTGGCAATATTCACTTACGTTGAAGATCACAAATGCCGGGTAGCCCAAGAAATCTGTTCCTTAATCTTAGTATTTTAGGAAAATCATTTTACATATTCACAAACGAGCACGTACGGCGAATGTTCGTGCGCACTTTCTCCCACGGAAATGACAAAAATGCTAACAAAAGAAAGGGCGCACATTTTGTGGTATTTTCACAAAATGGAATAGTATTCCATACTTAAAGTATATGAACAACGGATCTGTATCAACGCATGTCTCCCGGTGATTGAACAAAAAGTTTGTATCAATTTTACAATGTTGTAAAATATACACAGTGACATCATAGACTGTTTGATGACATATGCATTTTGAAATAAAACTATAAAGTGTGTAGATATGATAAACATCAAATTCCAAAAGTTATTTTTCCCAGAGGAAAGGGATCAGAGAAGATGATCAGGAGGGTATATCCTTGGAAGTGGAGGCTTGGGCCATATTGACGATATTTAATTTTTGAAGGTAGAAATTCGATTCTTCTGTCCACTGTTTTATATGTATGTTTCATAATAAAATTTTAACAGTGATAAAAGAAGATGGCAGCTACACTTGAGGTGAGGACAGCGTAACTTACAGACTTGTTGAATCGCTTTGTTGTACACCTGAAGCTCATGTAACATTGGCAGCCGCACCTTCAATAGAAAAGAGGTGAAAAGTTATAAAGAAAATGAACGAAACTTTTCCTCAAAGCAAACACATATCTCTTGACATCTGATAATGAAAATCAATGCAAAGCAATCTGTTAAAATATGTTGCCCAGGCTTGGAATAAGCATCGTTTCCTAGAAGCAAACCAGGTTTCCAGGGGAATAAAAAAGGCATTCATGGACAATGGCTTCATTTGACCTGTAGGAGGAGATCTCTTGTCACTAGCCCAATGTCCCACCCATTTTTTTCCCCCAAATGCCTTGACTTCTCATTGTTCCATGAATGTTCTCGTATTGCCTTGCATGATGAAAAGAAAAATAAACTTCCCCTTATTTGAGAACATCTTGTATGTACGTGAGAGATCCCATATATGATCTGCAAGTCTATTGTAGCTGTATGTTCTGATCTATGACATTCCAAATGCCAAGCTCCACGTTTCATAACTTTAGAGCCAATGACAATGATACGTGTAGAGAGGTGAAGCTAAGGATTTTCTTTTCTTTTTTTTTAATGTTTATGTATTTGTTTTGAGAAAGAGACAGAGCACATGCCCATGTGGGGGAGCAGCAGAGAGAGAGGGAGAGAGAGAATTTCGAGCAGGCTCTGCACTGTCAGCACAGAGCCCAACACGGGGCTCGATCTCGCGAGCCGTGAGACCGTGACCTGAGCCGAAATCAAGAGTCAGACGCTTAACTGACTGAACCACCCAGGTGCCCTGAAGACGTGAATTTTCGAATAAAGCCACCTTGTGCATAACCGCCCTTGACACGGTCGTCATAACGGCAATAGCATATAGCATAATAGAAGTACACGCTAAGGGCTTCCTAGGCGCCCTTAGGACCTATGTGTTTGGGGTCGATCCACAGTTACCACATTCATACCGTGGACAAGAAATAAATCCCGTTACGATAGGGAACCGAGACCTGGGTGTCGCTGCTTCCGTGGCAAACCTGGCTACTCCACGTGAGCGTGTGGGTGAACACACACTCACACACGTTCACACACACACGCGCCCATGTGTACACAGATGTGCGCACACACACACGTTCACATGCACACACACATGCACACGTGACGTAAAGCGAAGTGTGCATCGGGCAAAGTTTCAGGGAAGAGGCAACGTTTTGTCTGCGGTTTGAAGGAATTGCCCAATATTCACTCCTCTCCACTTAAATTTAACATCTGCTCTTGTCTCCTGACCCTGACTTGGCTCTTCCTTCTGCTTGGATCGCCCCTCCCCAGGGTCCCAAGCCCGGGTCGAAGCCCGTGCTCCCTCCTGGTGTCCCCAAGCCCCGATGGCCACGTGCCCTGGGCCACGTGGGAGGTCATAAAGCCAGGACACCACACCCGTTCGGATGAGGAAAATGAAAAGCCTGATTCTGTTCCGCACGTGGGACAAACACTAACAGGGGTCAACACGAGCACATCTTTCGTAAACTAGAACAAGATATCCTGCATTTATTGCCAATCTCTCCGTGTGCTGTTGTTTACTAAACCGTAACCGTGGTTTCTAGTATTACTCAAGATGCAAGAACCCACTTCCTCCGGCTCCCGGTGTGCCCCACAGACAGCACACGCCACCATTTTGTCACCTCCAAGCGAGCTCGACGACTCGGGGGAGGCCTGGAATGCGAGGAGGCTGGTGATGCTTCCCTGCACTCCACTCGGTTTAGGTCAGCTGGCCTGGCTGTGGCAGAGTGCTCTGCCCACGCGAGCAGGGGGACAGGTGCTCTCGTGAAACTGTACGCAGAGGGGACAACAAGCTTGTGATAGAACCCTCTGGCACTCAAGCGTTGCTCATGGAACTGTGAAGGCACATTCGATTTCTCCTCGAGCATCTTGAGAAAAGCAGTGCCCACCAGAGCCAGCACGGTAACATTGGTTGAGGGTCAACGGCCACCAACCGCCGAGGTCCGAAATATCATCCAGCACAGTTAGCAGGATTTGGACAACACGGCCTGCGAAGTCAGGAGCGGGCATGCAGCCCGTAGCATTCAAGGGAACGTCTCTGACCTATGTCTTTTCCCCGGAAGGGCATCTACCCCGACCAAATCTGTAACCCACCTGAAATGTGCCTTCAGACTTGGCCAGGTTTTGATTTTAAAATTTACTTATTTATTTATTTATTTAGAGAGACAGCATGTGAGCAGGGAAGGAGCAGAGAGAGAGAGAGAGAGACAGAGACAGAGAGACAGAATCCGAAGCAGGCTCCAGGCTCCGAGCTGTCAGCACAGAGCCCGACGCGGGGCTCAAACTCACGAACCGTCAGATCAGGACCCGAGCTGAAGTGGGACGCTCAACCCACTGAGCCACCCAGGCACCCCCGTAGGCCAGCTTTTGCCTTTAGATTTGACCACAGACCCCTCCCACTCCCATTCTCCGTAACCCGCAACTAGGGAGGAATTGATCTCTGAAAAATAACTTTCAGAGAACCGATGGAGGACACGAGTCAGATTGTGCTCTGCTGGGTCGGGAAGAGTACGCAGCAAATGAGAGTAGACTGGTCTTTGAAGAATGTTCTTGGCGTGCTTTATGGGTCCTCTCTCAACAGACGCTGTGTGTGGCGATAGCGGGTTTCTGGGGCTAACGCCCCAAGGCTGTGACTCCAAAAAGCAGTGACTAGAGCATGTAGGCATTCAGTAGGACTTTGATAAATGAATTAAGGATAGCGATGAGGCAGGTAGAAGCAGATAAAGGATCCAGAGACAAGTTTTCCATTTGTTGGCTTTTTGTAGGTGTTCCTTTTCAATACAGTAGATTTTCACACGATATGAAAAGACCTTATAACACACTTGCTAACAGCACAGGATTTTGAATCAGATGGGGCTCTATTTTGAATTTTTCACCCTTATTTGTGGCTTAGAGCCTTTGGCGAGTTACTTAGCCTCTCGGGCTCTCGATGCCATCACCGGTAAAGCGGGATTATCTCCTGAGGAAGAATTACGCACGGGTTTAAGCTCGGTCATGTGGTGCAGGGTTTACCTGATGGCATCTGGCACGCAGGGGAGCACCTCCAAGGTGCATGTGTTTGTGGGTTTTGAAAAGGAGGGGATTGTTCCACGATCGAAAAGGGAGGGATTGCATTTAAGGGCAGGGATGACAAATGTAGAACTTCCATAGTGGTCTGGGGTGAGTGGAGGGAGGGGGATTGGAGCGCGATGTGGGATCTCCACGGCACATCTCGAAGACCCGCTCGGGTTGCCATGAGGACCCTAAGTGCAATGGTGGGCCAGTCAGCAGACGCGAGGTTGAAGGAGGAAGACCCGATCCCAAAGGCCTCGTGGCCAGGTAACTTAGGGGGAAGAAGCTTTTTCTGACCAAATAGCTCTGTAAACGCTCCCGTCTTAGTCTCCCTGTGGTTTTGCACCTGCTTTCTCTGTCCCAACCTCCAGCAACAGCAGAAAAGGTGTCTTAAGCCACTTTGTTCACTGGAAAGGCGGTCGCGTGCCGTTAACATCGCACACGTGGCACTGGGTGTGTGAGGAAACCTGGCCCAGGCGTGTGTGGGCTCGTATGTGTGCACCTGTGTCTGAGCCCACAGGCGTCGCCCCGTGCAAAGAACTGCTTCCTGGCTGGGAAGAAAGGAAAATGCACGTGCAGACACGTCCCTGCCTCGCACACCTGCGCAGAAAGGCTAAGGCAGAGCAAAAGAGGCACAGCCCCGACTTGGTGGCGAATGATGTCTCCTTTTATTCTGCTAGTACGTTTCATGAAAATCTCATTTCAAGTCAGCACGATTCATTAATGCTGCAGCATAATTCCATTACGTACTTCCAGAACATTTGGACGGTCACACTCGGCTGAAAATTACTCGAAACACGGGGTCTCAAATGAAACGCGCATGCGACATCCCGCGCATCGTCCCCAGACTCGGCGATTTCTCATCGATTGCATTTACAGTATTGCCTTTTTCCCCTGTAGCTTCTCTTCTTAATATATTTTCTGACGCAAGCACCCCAGACGCCCTAAAAAAAAAGCAGAAAAAGAGATCGTAATAAATGGTGGTACAGGGTGATTCGGTAGTACCATCTAGAGTCTTTTGAGATCATGACAATCTTTCTAATAAGCAAAGCAGTCTTTTCCTGTCCCATAGATTTAGTGAGATTTGAGGGAATAATAACTGTCTTTTCTCCTTACACCTCCTCAGCTTAACCCTCAATCACTTGAACTTGTGGTAGGCCAAATACTTTCACGTTTGCATCTTATCCTTTTCCAGACACGTGTCTACTTTGCCAACAGGCCACTGAGATCTCCCTGAAGGGACTGGGGTACCAGAGGGCCTGTTTTTACCACGCAAAATTCAGTCCTCGGCATTTTTTTTATTATATAGTCTGGGGACAGGATATGTAAAACCATTGCATCAAATGGGATTTTATTAAATATAGGAAAATATTCAGCTGGACATCTAAGCAAATGCATCATAAGGAAAAGCTATGTTTTGAGTCCAGTCCGTTAAGCATCAGACTTAGGCTCAGGTCATGATCTCACGCTTTGTGGGTTCGAGCCCCGCGTCGGGCTCTGTGCTGACGGCTCGGAGCCCGGAGCCTGCTTCGGATTCCGTGTCTCCCTCTCTCTCTGCCCCTCCCCCGTTCGTGCTCTGTCTCTCTCTGTCTCAAAAATAAATAAACCTTAAAAAAAAATTAAAAAAAAAAAAAAAGAAGAGTAAAGGAAGGGAAGAAATACAAAGTGTCAATTCTTCCCACGTGCTTCCCCCGTTCCCTTAAAACCCACTTCTTTATCTCAGGCCAGTTGGCTGCCCCTGCGGTGTGCCTGCCTTTTTTATGAATATCTTCTTTATGCAGAGCGTTGCCCCAAACGATCAGTGGTCCCTGTTTCCTCTGAATTAATGCCATTGATAAGCGGTAAAAGGGAGAGATGCTGGCAATATACGATTATGCACGAACCGATGCAATTTCAGGGTCCGTTCCGCAGAAAGCCCTTGGGGAGAATCTGAGGAGTGGACCCCCGGGAAAAGGAAGGGGGCCTTTGCAGCCGCTCGGGCGCGCAACCCCGGGGCTCTGCTGCCACCTGCCGGCCGCGAGGGGAACCGCGCTCCTTACGACAGTTCTTGCTTTAGGTCCCAGCTGACCCTCAGCTCCCGGACCTGCCGATTGACCCCCTTTTGGTATTCTTGGCCAGTCCAGCTGCAGACGCGCCAGACACCGGCGGGAGCGCGGGGAACTGTATTCGGAACACAGTTCTGAACACAATCCCGGCAGGTTGTGCTTTCCCAGTACCTTGGTGCTTTGTACCCGGTAGGTTTCAGCAACGTCTACGCGACAGCCAGGCCGAATGAGGAGAGAGAAGGGGCGAGAACTTCGAGGGAACTTTCAGATTGTCGCCTTGCGATTCGTTCTCCGCCCCGATGCAGCGAATAAATGCACACGTGGCCTTTTGGTCGGAGCCTTATTTGGTTAAAACCCGAGGCGAAACAGCGGTGAGGGGCTCCCCCTTCCGGATCTCGAAGGTGCTGAAAATAAATTCGATGCGGTTCTTTTTTTCCTTCCCCCCCCCCAAATTGACTCGGTATTTGATTTCTCCCGGGAGACTGCCAGCTGCCCGGGGCCCTGGGTCGAGATGAGATACCTGTCGTGCATTAAGCTAATTTGGATTGTGAAAAAGGACAAGACCAGGAAGTCGATTGAGAGACCAGATACCCTGAGATGGGCCTGGGGGATAAGGAGGGAGAAATTAACTAGCGCCGCCTTAAGCATTTCACCGAAGGGGGCAGGGCTGTGGTTGCAGTGGTCAGGACGCTGGGCCCCAGGGAGCTGCGGCCACAGCCCCTGCCCTCCGCGTGTTGCTCGAATGGAAACAACGCACGTACCACAAGAGCACGGAAAACCTCAGGACGGTCTGCAAGGTGGTAGACTGAGTACAGTGGGGGTGGGGGTGGGGGGGAGCCGTTTCCTGAGCTGCATTTACAGCTGGAGCAGGAGGGGAAACGAGCATATTTGAGGTCTTCCGATGGAGCACGGGTATTTCAATGCAATGACCACTCGGTAGGGTGAGCTGGGAGAAGGAACCCTGGAGGGCTCCCCGGTAACACGGCTTTTCTCCGTGTGAAAGAGAAGTGAGTGGTAGGTGGTCCTCCAGGAAATAATGTTTTCAAAGTTTATACGTGCCTGCAGGTCACATCTTCCTCGTTTCCGGTCTTGGCCATGCGCCCCTCCAACAACAGATTTCACGGCTGGCTTCTTTACTCTCTTTATCTTGTTGGTAATTCCCTAGACTGTTGGGAACATAAATAAATAAATAAATAGATAGATAAATAAATAGATAGATAAATAAATAATAAATAAATAAATATTTGTACCGGGACAGAGTAGCTGCATTCCTTCTTTGTCCCCCCAATAAAACGAATTCAGTAAAACACAGCCAAAAATTCACATGCTTCTAAAATCAACGTCACAAACGTAAGTGGCACCAGAGGCACGTCTTCTGCCCGAGGACACGGATGAGACCCGATGACTGAATGTCCTGGGAGGCTGAGACACCAGGCCACGTGGACACTCGCGGGCACCGGCAAGGATGGAAGGATGTGGAGGGGAGCCAGTCGGCCGAAACCGCCCGGAGAAGCTGTCTGCACAGTGGATCGCGGGTGCGAGGAATGCCTTGAGCTTTCTTCCAGCGGAAGAGTTGAAGAGGAAAATGAAAGGGGGCAGGACTTCGTCATCAGGCCACCTTGTCCCGAGGGAATAATTAGGCACTTAACAAGGCTGCACCTTGGCGCAGGGGACCCTGCGATGAGGCGCAGCATTACGGTCCTGCCTGGCATCCGCGTGTCCACGAACAGGCAGGGGGTGGCTGGGAACTGCCCTGCCAGCGTCCATGCTCAGATATGGACTCTGTTGGCCGCAAAAGAACTCCCACAGTGCTGTCTACACCTTCCAGAAGGCAACAGGCTCAGATGTCTTTCTGTACCTCCCCAAAGCGGTTGCCTGACGTGCACACCACGGGCGAAACAAACCCCCTCCGCGCTCTTCCCCTGGGGGCCACAGGGTTAAAGGTGGCTCGGGGCAGGCAGGGTTGGAGAAGAGACCCCGCCTGGGTCCCCTCTGCAGGCCCCAGCACCTGCAGGCTCCGTCACCAACCCCAGGGGAGCGGCGACAGACCTGTCCCTCACCGCCACGTGGCCCCGGGAGCATCGTTTTGTCTCTCTGTGCCCGAGTCTCTCCACCTGTGGTGGGTCGATGATGGCAGGGTCCCTCGTAGGGCAGCTGTGAAGAGAAGAAGAGCTAAGACACAGAAAACATCTAGAAGTGCCGTTGACTGACGTCGTAACTGCTATTTATTTACGTTTGTCCAGCATCTGCCATACCCCAGGTACAAGACAACACCACTGTTAGTCCTTTTCTTTAAATGTGTATTTATTTTTGAGAGAGAGACAGAGCATGAGCGGGGGAGGGGCAGAGAGAGAGGGACACACAGAATCCCAAGCAGCTCCAGGCTCTGAGCTGTCAACCCAGAGCCCGACGCGGGGCTTGAACTCATGGACCGCGAGATCATGACCTGAGCCGAAGTCAGACGCTCAACCGACAGAGCCACCCAGGCACCCCTACATTTATTTATTTTTGAGAGACAGAGAGAGACAGGGCATGAGCAGGGGAGGGGCAGAGAGAGGGGGAGACACAGAATCTGCAGCAGGCTCCAGGTTGCGAGCTGTCGGTGCAGAGCCCGATGCAGGGCTCGAACCCACAGACCGTGAGATCATGACCTGAGCCGAAGCCGGACACTTTACCCCCTGAGGCCCCCAGGCGCCTTCAGTCTCCCACTCTTATTCCCAACAACAGCATGGTGAGTTTGATCTTGATTTCTCCATCTCGCAGATGAGGATGCAGGGCTGAGGGCAGTGAAAGCGCTCTGTCCAGGGTCGCACGGGACAGGTGACGGGTCCGTGTGTACGGTGAGGACTCGGGAGCCACCTGTGCTGTGCGATGCTGCCCGCACGGCAGTGCAACAATGTGGCGCCACGGAGGGCTTTCTTTTGAGAGCATAAGGCACGGCACCCGTGATTCCCGCCAAGGAGAGAGGACACTGGGCTGATTCCTGAAGGATGTGAGACGCAGAAAGGACGGTCCAGGCAGGGGGAGGCACTGGAGGAAGTGCCACGAGGCAGGGAAATGGGGCAGGTCTGGGAAGAGGAAGGGAGGTCAATGTTGGACTGATTGGGAAGGGGCCCCAGAGAGTGTGCAAGAAAAGAGTCGGGAAGGCCGTCTGAGGACAGATTTGGAGAGATCTGAAGGCCAGGCGGGGTTAGGATGTCAGACTCCCAGCCTCTGATCTTTCTTGTGCCGGGTCGGGGCGTGCTCAGGGCTGTGTTCTGGAAGCCGTGGATAGGATTCCCTGCAAGGAAGGCAGTGACCAGTTACCAGAATATCGCACCTGCAGGAAGTTTATGATTTGTGGTCCTAGGGGAAGGGGGCTGACCCACAGGCCTTGTGAATCCTCTCCCATGGACCACCTGACCTCCTGTGACCACTGCCCCCTCTCCCATGTGCTGGCACCCGCTCCCTCCCAAGAGGGGCTGTGAGCTGGAGACCCTATTCCTTACATTATCCCCCCGAAAGTAACAAGGAACAATGACAAGGACAGGGACTCACAGCTCAGCCTTGCCATCTGTGAGCCATGAAAGTTACTCAGCTTCTCAGAACCTCCTTTCCTCGGTAGTGAGGGGAAAACAACGTATCTAAGTGGCCAGGGGAATGCAGTCTTCTAGTGAGGACAATGAAGATAAAATGCCCGTGCTTTCTGCCATTGCTCTCCTTTGGACTCCTCCTTCTGTCTGTAGTATTTTCCTACGTAATTTATCAGAATTCTAAAACATGGCATGAGAGAATTGCATAAAGAAGAAAATGACAACTGAATATCCTCATTTCCAGGTATAACATAATTAGCCATTCAGGCTTTTGAACTACAGTGTGTTTCCCCATGAGTATGTTCAGTGTATTTACATATGTCTTTATTTTGAAACAGTCGTATAGATGAATTGCGTTCACTATTTTTTCACTTAGCATTATTATAACTGTCGTTTCCTACGTTATGAGAATATATGTAACCAATACCCAATAATTCCCCTGCTACAAAGAGGTGATACAATAAATGAAATTTTACATCATATTTGGCCCCATTTCTGATTCTTCTAGGCTGGAATGCCAGCCGTAAAAATACTGGAATAAATGTTAAGGATATCTGAACGATTGGGGCACCTGGGTGGCTCAGTGGGTTGAGCGACCGACTTCGGCTCAGGTCACGATCTCACGGTCGGTGAGTTTGAGCCCCGCCTCAGGCTCTGCGCTGACAGCTCGGAGCTTGGAGCCTGCTTCGGATTCTGTGTCTCCCTCGCTCTCTGACCCTCCCCCGTTCATGTTCTGTCTCTCTCTGTCTCAGAAATAAATAAACATTAAAAAAAGAAAAAGGAATATCTGAACGATTTTGATACATGACCCAAAGTACTTTAATAAAGGAATTTGAACTCGCATGGCAGTGTGGAGAAGGACTAACCCATTGTATTTATCAGCTGTCGTTATATTTTTAAGTCTTTGCTAATCTAATTGGGCTAAAATTGATCTGTGGGAAGAGAAGGGCAGCTGAGTTGTTTTCCAGGATAGAGACGAATAGTAGCAACACGGGAATATGGCACTGGAGCCTAGAAGAAAGTTCTGGGCTGCGCATGTCGATCTTGGAGATGCCAGGACACAGAACTGGGTTGAAGCCAGGAACCTCTGGCCATCGCACCCAGATTACGTGTTCAGTCATGTTCTTTAATTCCCCTAAAGCTGAACAAAACATGACAGAAAGTGTCAAAGAGCAGAAAAGGTACTATCGTTGGCAGTGGCCGCAATGCCACCGATGAGGCAAACATCAATAATACGGCATATCCAGAACATATTAGGCTCCAGGCTACTCCCGTGCAATATATTCACAGTAGCCCATCACACGTGGAGAGTGCTCTTAACAGTGCCATTGAATCAACAAGGGACGGACGGAGGCCCAAAGCCACTGTCCAGCTCGCAAGCGTAGGCGTGCAACTTGCTCCCAAGTTGTCTTGATCCAAAACATGTGCGCTTTTCTATCAAGTTAAGGCGCGTCCATAAAATAGTCATTGACCAAGGAGCATGTTGGCTGGAAAGGGCTAAAAAGAGAGCTAGCCCTGTCTTGTTCATTCAACCCAGTGCCTGTAATGGGTTTATGGACTTATACCTCCCGTGATTCTCTCCTCTAGAGGTGTAAGTATTGCACCTATAAGTACATATGAAATTAAATGTATAAAAATAAATGAATAATCCAATGAAAACTTCTACACGTATATGTGAAACCTACGAATATTAATATACATGAACATACGAGTACAGCACATGTTTATATCACACACGCATAACTATGACCTGATGTCACTTTTGTAAATTTCCACCTGTCATTGAAAATTGAACAGTAATATTCCCAGACCCGCATTTCATGAATTTCTGTGCAAGTTAAACACGTCAAAGGAAAATGGGAGTGACAGCTTCAGCCTCATACGTAAAGACCAGGTGTGTGCCACTCCATCCAGGTGACTAACATGAAGAAAAGACACTTATTCGTGGTACTTCACTCATTCCTGTCAAGAAGCCACGCAGAGTGCTTGCATGGTTTCTGGTCTGGAGCGCAGAAAACACGGAATTAACCACTCCCATCCCCACCCTCAGGAAAAAGCTGAGCACAATGAAAATCAACAGCTCTCTTTCTCTCTCTCAGAGAACTGCGGTCACAGGCGGCATGGAAATATTGGGGGGGGGGGACAGACACGCAGGAGCAGAGAACCACGACCTCCCCCAGCCCACACCTAGGAGTAGAAGCCACTTACAAGCGTCGAGCAGGAGCATGTAAACCGAACCCGATGGAAGGGTGGCCGTTTGGATGCTGAGAGTTTAAAACCTGAGTCTTGGGGCACCTGGGTGGCGCAGTCGGTTAAGCGTCCGACTTCAGCCAGGTCACGATCTCGCGGTCCGTGAGTTCGAGCCCCGCGTCGGGCTCTGGGCTGATGGCTCGGAGCCTGGAGCCTGTTTCCGATTCTGTGTCTGCCTCTCTCTCTGCCCCTCCCCCGTTCATGCTCTGTCTCTCTCTGTCCCAAAAATAAATAAACGTTGAAAAAAAAAATTTAAAAAAAAAAAAACCTGAGTCTTGGGGGCCCCACATTTTCCTGAGTTTCACCGCCAGAGGCCCCTGGTATCCTCAGAGTGAAGTTCAGTGAACAAACCCATGGTCCTCCCTCCAGGGGGGTGAGGGAAAGTGAGCATGTGGAAATAAGCCCAGGACTCTGGTCTCCTTCACAAGGTCTCCTTCACAAGGTCTCCTCTCAGGGGACACAGTTTTACCAGAGCCCTACTGCCTGGGGGTCTACTGAAACCTAGCTGATCCGGGAAAGGGAAATACTCAACTCAGTCTCACTGAGAGACTGGGGCCTCACCTCCAGACTAGAATGTTCCTCCTCCTACCTCTTACCTCCAATCAATGGGCTGCAGCACAGTAATGGGAATTGCAAGCCGCAGCCCCATTTCAGGAGGCGGGAGGGACACCCAAAGGAAACAAGGGAGACAAAACACACTGACTAAAGGAAACATTAACCTCAGACACGACAGCCACTGCGCATGGTAAACAGCTTCCAGCCACATAGACGTAAAACCTCACACCAAAGGTCTTTCTTGGTGCCTTTTACTCAATATATCATGTCTGGCTTTCAACAACAAAAGAATCACAAGGCATTCCGGAAAGCAAAAAACACAATCTAAAGAGACAAACCAAGAATCAGAACCAGACTCAGAAATTGCAGATATTTTGGAGTTATCAGACTGGGAATTCAAAGTAACTACAATTAATATCTTAGGGCCTCTAATATGTAAGAATATATAGGTATGTGGGGCGCCTGGGTGACTCAGTTGGTTAAGCGTCCAACTCTTGGTTTCAGCTCAGGTCATGATGTCGCAGTTTGTGAGTTCGAGCCCTGCATCAGGCTCTGTGCTGACAGTGCAGAGCTAGGGATTCTCTCTCCCTCTCTCTCTGCCCCTCCCCTGCTAATACTCTCTCTCTCACTCTCTCTCTCAATATAAATAAATAATTTTTAAAAAAATTTTAAAAAGAACATATGAGTATTTAAGCAAGGAGATGGAAACTAAGTGAAAATCAAAAGGAAATCCTAGACGACAAGAATGCTGTAACAGAAATGAGGAGTGCCTTTGATGACCTCATCAGTAGACTGGACATGGCTGAAGAAAGAACCAGCAAGCTTGAAGATATATATGTTCACAGAAATGACACAAACTGAAATGCAAAGAGATTTTAAAAATGAAAAATATGAACAGAAAATCTAAGAACAGTGGGCCAATTTCAAAAGGTGTAAAACACACATAATTGGAATAATAAGAAGGAGCAGGAGGGAGAAAGAAAGAAAGAAAGAAAGAAAGAAAGAAAGAAAGAAAGAAAGAAAGAAAGAAAAGGACAGACGGAGAGAGGGAGGAAGGAAGGAAGGAAGGAAGGAAGGAAGGAAGGAAGGAAGGAAGAAGGAGGAAGGACCACTAAAATAAGGAGAAATAAGTAAAATAAGTAAAAAAAAAAGTCAAATTGTCATGCTAAGAAAATGGAGAAAATGGAATCATATAAATACTCAGTTAAAGTTAGAGAAGGCAGAAAAAAAAGTGGAAGTCATTTAAAAAAAAAAAGAAAAAAGGCAATGACTAAAAAATTTCAAATATGGTAGGCATTAATTCAAATATGCCAATAATCATTCTTAAATGTGAGCGGTCTAAATATATAAATTAAAATACAGAGTCTTTCAAGGATACAAAAAAACCCACTTAAATATAAAGGCTCGATTTGGCTAAAAGTAAAGGGTTGGAGAAGTCTATACCATGCTAACACTAATCAAAGGAAAGCCGGAAAAGTTACATTAACTTCAGTCAAAGCAAACTTCAGAGCAAGAAAAATTATCAGAGAAAAATTGGAGCATCAATTCTCTAAAAAGACACAAAAATCTTTAATGTGGATGCTCCTAACACCAGAGCATCAAAATAGGTGAGTCAAAATTGCCAAGAGAAATAGACTGATCTACTATTATGGTTGAAGACTTCAGCACCCCTGTATGGGTAATGGACAGACTCAGCAACTCAGTCAGGATATAATTGAACTGAATAGGACCATCAATCAACTGGGTCTAGTTGACATTTCTAAATTACTTCACTCAACAATAGAGTATACATTCCCTTCTCCAGCCCACAGAGAACAGCCAACACTACAGAACACATTCTGGGTAATAAAACACATCTTGACAATTTTTTAAAAAATAGATATCATGAAGTAAGCTTTCAAACAATGATGGAATGAAGGTAGAAATCAGTAACAGGAAGATGGCTAGAAAATCCCACATATTTGAAGACTAGACCAATGCACATCTAAAAAACATGTTTGAGTCCAAGAAGTCTCAAAGGCAATAAATGTTTAGAACTAAGTGGAAATGAAAGTATAGCCAATACAAATTTGTAAAATGCAGAAAAAGCAGTCCTGAGAGGAAATGTACAGCAATGAAGGCATGAATTAGAAAAGTTGAATGACATAAACTAAGCTGTCTAAGTGTCCATCTTAGACAAAAATAAATAGAAATAAGTAAGACCTAAATAAACAAGATCCAAATAAATGGAAAGATATTCCATGTTCATGAATAGAAAGACTCACTATTGTTCTGCCCAACTTAATCTTGAAGAGTCAGTGAAACCCAAATCTAACCTCACTAAGTTGCTGGGTGAATATTGACAAACTGACTCTAAGGTTTATTCCAAGAGGCAAAAGAAATGGAAAATCCAACACAATATTGAAGGAGAAAATGAAAGTCAGAGAATTGACACTATCTGACTTCAGTCTCACCAAACTTCAAGCCTCAGTAATCAAGACAGAGTGCTACTGGTAAAATGATAGACAAACAGGTCAATGAAACAGAATAGAGAGACCAGAAATAGTCCCACACGAATATAGTCAACTGATCTTTTGACAAAGGAGCAATGACAATTCTTTGGAGAAAGGACAGTCTTTCAACAAATACTGCTGAAACATCAGGGTGTTCACATGAAAAAAATGAATCCAGACACTGACTTTACACTTCTTACAAAAAATAGCTCAAAATGGATTATAGACCTAAACATAAGACACAAAACTATAAAACTCCTAGAAAATATCATAAGAGAAAAAATAAAAGACCCCGAATTTCGTGCAATTTTAAATACAGCTTCACCCATAAAACATATTAATAGGTTGAACATCATTAAAATTAAAAACTTTTGTCTGGCGAGGGACTGTTAAGGGAATGAAGACAAGCCACAGATTGGGAGTAAACATTAACAACACACATATCTAAGAAAAGAACTTGTGTCCAAAACACACAAAATATACAAAGAACTCTTGAAACTCAACAGTAAAGAAACAAACAAACAAAAAAAGCAACTAAAAAGGGCGGGAGACTTTGACCAGACACCTCACCAAAGAAGACTTACAAAGAGCAAATTAGCATTTGACAAATATTCAACATCACATGTCATTTTGCGATTGCAAATCAAAATAGCGGTGAGATACAACTACGCACCTACTCGAATGGCTAAACTGGCCTAAATACGGGTAACGATGTGGATCAAGAACTCTCATCAGTGGTGATGGGAACGCCTAGTAGGGCAGTCTCTTTGGAAGACAGTCCATCAGTTTCTTGGAAAGCCAACTTAGCCCCACCGTATAATCCAGTAAACACACTTCTAGATATTTACCCGAGTGAAAAGTACGTTCACACCCAAACCTGCACATGACTCTGCAGAAGCATAATTGCCAGAGCGACCCGAATCAGACTCTGGACTTTAGTTACTAATAATGTATCGATATTGGTTCACGGATCATAACAAATGCGCAACATGAATGCAAGATGTTAATACTAGGGAACCTGAAGTCGGGGGAGAGAGAGAATACGGGAGTCCTCTTTAATTTATGATCGGTTTTTCTGTAAGCCTAAAACTTCTGTAAAAATAAAATTTATTGGGGCACCTGGGTGGCTCAGTCAGTTAAGTATCGGGCTTTGGCTCAGGTCATGATTTCATGGTTTGTGAGTTCAACCCCCACGTAGGGCTCTGTGCTGGCAACTCAGAGCCCAGAGCCTGCTTCAGATTCTCTCTCGCTGCCTCTCTCCCACTCGAGTTCTGTCTCTCTCTCTCAAAAAGATATAAACATTAAAATTTTTAATTTAAAAATAAATTGTATTATTTTTTAAATCCTTGCATTTTAAGCTAAAAGGAACCCACCCACCCAGCCACCCACGCATCCGTCCAGAAAAAGACAGAAGAAAACCCCATTCTCACAGAGTTTGCAAAAGAGAAAAATAAAGAGAATCCTGTCGTGTCAAGAAGGAAGAAGTGCATTTTACGAGGAGTCACAAGTGCAAAGGGCCAATTACTGCTTCAATTTAAAAAGGACCAAGGATCTTTAGGTCATTTGAATGACATGGGGAAATGGGTGAGATAAATGAGTACCACCTTTCTGTATAACTTCAATATTGTAATACTTAATCTCTTTCACGCGGCAAAGAAAAAAGTCTCTTCTTTGGAGGCTGCCTTCCCAATTACATGATTTACATCTGAGGCTTGTTAAATGAATACCAATAAGTCAATGCCAATCGTTAAATTAACAATATAGAAAAAGCCGAAATAATAAGACCAAGAACTACACATTTGTGTTTTGCTTTGAGATAATTATTCGATACGATTGTTTTTTAACCCAGTGACCAAAATTAGTGACCCATAACTTGGAACTTTCTTTTTTGTAATACTGGAATTGCTGTTAAGTATTTTTAAAGACCAAAGATAACATAAATACCACCGGCTGAAACAGGTAATCACTCTGAGTTCTGTTACCTAGAAATCCTCGTGAGGCCTCGAGTCTTAGGCGAGACAACATATAAGTACGTGTCAGTCAATAGGGAACAGTCTGCCTTTTCCTCAAGTTAACCAAGGTGAAAGGAAATACAGTGGTGCCTGGGTGACTCGATGAAGCATCTGACTCTTGACTTCGGCTCAGGCCATGATCGCACAGTTTGTGGGATCGAGCCCCACGTCGGGCTCTGTGCTGACAGCACGGAGCCTGCTTGGGATTCTTTCTCTCCCTGCCCCTCCTCCGCTCATGTGCACACATGCGCACACCCTCTCACTTTCTCTCTCAAAATAAAGAAATAAACTGTACAAAAATAAAAAAAGAAGAAAGGAAATACAAAATTCAGTGCAGAAGCAAAACGCCCTGGGCGAATTTACCCTGAACAGACTGATACCAGAAAGAGTATGTTAAAGATGTTTTAAGAACTTTCTCTCAAGTGGACAAAACAGGCAGCTATTTATTTCCTAAATTATATCCTTGCCTGGACAGGCTTTTTCTAAAGCCCTCAGGGAATCTTTTTTTGCTTATATTCAAGTCATACCACATATCTAAAGAAAAACAATTCTGGGATGTGTGATGTAACTACCAGTCACACGTACCTCTTCTTGAGTGGATCTACAAGTCTCTTCTGAGACAAGGTTTTGACAGTGTGAGGAAAGGGGATCATCCTTTTCCTAATTTCTTAAAAAGTCACAGAGCACTGGGAAGAGAGAGAAGGTGGTGAGTTTGCAGACATTCCTCTCCCCCTGCCCAAACTCTGGCTTTCTTGTGGGGGACAAATGGAACATACAGATGGCAAACTCCACATCACGCTCTCAAGGCCAGCGAAACTATGTCATACAGCAGCACTCTCTGTTAAGCATGTAATAATCCAGCGACAAATTGCCTGGATTATCTGGTACTATCTCTCGCTCTGAACGTACTCTGTCAGGATATGCAATGATGACAGAGATTATCTTTAAAGGATGGAAGCAAGAAGATCATCTGGATCTACAAGATAATGTTCCCTCAATTCCATTTCCTTGCGGATGAATTGATTTTCAGTTCCCGAATTACAAGGGAAGAAGACGAATGGGGGTATTAGCTCGCTGTCCTTGGAGAATGAACTCACCAGGCGGCAGCTGTTCTCTGTAGACAGTGAGCTGTCCGCATGCGCCACGTGTGGGCTGGGGTGTTTCCTGGACGAGACGTGTTCAAATGGTAACACTGAGGAGCGGAGCTCTGCCCCCGTCACCTGCTCCAAAGGGCTTCCCTGGTACATTCTGATTTGGGTAAACAGGATCCCATGGAACCTCACAGAGCAGAATGTTTAGCTCACCATGTGTTTCCGACAAATTTCTTAGTCTTAATCATCAAAAACCATATTCTACTAACCAACAGTAGAATTATCAATAGGTGAGAAAATCCATCAACAAAATGGATTTATGCATGTGAAAACCACTATTGGTAAAACCAATGTGGGCTGCAAACACAGGCATCAGGGGAAGCCACAGGCGATACTGAAACTTGGCTGCCTTTGGCAAAGGTGACAGGCTTGTCTTTGATGGTGATTTCAGCCACCAGTGTGTATTTTCTGGCAGAGTTGCATCCGGATGCTATCGAGGGTGGGAATGATAGGTGGCTCCACAGCAAGAATAGAGAGGGATTGTTACTTATCTTCCCTGCACGGCCTCCATGAAACGCCAGGTGTGTAAGGAACATTCAAAGCCAGATTACCCAAGAGAAAATGTTTCCAATGATTCTATTTCCAAGTAGCCCTGGGAGAAGCCTTCCAACGGATTAATGTCCCATGCCACGTGGGACATCTTTCTGGATCTTTCTTAACGTTGGTTCCGTGATTTGAATTATAGTGAAATGAGCCTCAAGGTCCTTTGTCATGATTCACCAGTAGGCAGAACAAGTGTCGACAAGGCATTGTACGGACTATCTCTCAGTGTCTCTCTCATATCCTCAGTGACTTGTACAGATACAGACAAGTATTGATAACCTGTGATAGCATACCATCATAGATTTAGTAGAATTGACTCTTGTGGACACTTATGTGCATTTTTATCAGTGAGATAGAGCATTTTGGGGCAAGTCTCCAGTCCACGTTAGGATGCTACCAGTATAGTCTTCTTTGAGCCTGAGAGAAAAGAGGAAGAAATGTAGAGTGTATTAGAGAAGCGTGTTATAGTTGAAGGGATTTCAATTCTAGGGTCAACCGCTTGCCAATTGTGTGCTCTTGAATGAGCCACCTTACTCTTTTTAAAACCTCAGGTTTTCTCCCGAAGGGAGAACTTCACTTGCCCAAGGACTTCTGGGAAGGGCTAGTTGTGATTCTCTTGGAAAGCACCAAAGACAGTATCTGACACATAGTAGTGTTTAATAAATATTGATTGTCCACATTTCACCACAAATGATTTTCCTGTTTGCAAATTCCTGCTGTCACTCCCTGAAACACAGAAGACTGGCAAACCACATTCAGATTAGAATACAGAGCTACGACGCATAGAGGAGAAGCGACCCTTTGTCAAGAGAAAGTTACGTAAAGGGGACCTCTCCTTATAAGTTATGAAAGAAAAGTTTCCTCCCTCAAAGATTGCTCATTACCTACAAATGTTCATTGTTCCAGGTGCTAGAACGCCTTTCGAAATCTATCAACACATTGCAATAGCAGATTGCTCTAATGGAAGGATGGCCCTAGACTTCCAATTCTACCAAGTGAAAGTTAACCAATTTGTTCTCAAGAGGTTTTTTGCACGCCCCCCTCTGTGATGAATGGAAATGGCGTTGTGAAATGGGCGGAAATCTTTTGTGCAGCACTGCCCCTGACCCCAGTCTCAGTACTTAGCACCTAGCAAATGTCAGCTTCTAGGGTCCTGGTAACCTTCTGTTTCTTGAACTGAGTATTCAAATTTTTGAAAATTCAATGGCATGCATTTTATATTTTTATTAAAAATGTCTATAAAAAGACCCCATAGCCAAATTGAAGAGGCTCTCATCAACCAAAAATGGTCAGAATCTGAACGTCAGTAAGTATAAACCATAGTCGACTGAATGCCACAAGCATTTAAATCTGTTAGTCACAAAAAAACACAAAAATAAATGAATAAATAAGCTTTTTTGGTCACCTTGTCAAGATACTAAGAAACCTACTCACTAGTTTGAAAATGAATAAAAAAATCAAACCCTTATTTTGCCTTCCTTTTATGAGCTTTATCACAGCATAACCAAATGTGACAAGTTTTTCTTCGTGGAAGTGTCCCAGCTAATTAATGAAGAGTGAGTAAATGAATAATGATTAGATGATCACCGTTTATGCCACCTAATGAAACTGTGGACCAAGGTTATAAACATCCTTATGAACAGTTCTCCTCACAGACGAAAGATAACCATTCATGGTTCCTGATGGAAGGAAACGGACGACCCCCGTAAGAAGTATTCTTGCCAAAATCTGATTGCAGATTAGCCTGAAGATCTCACCACCAACTCACAGAAAGTTCAGAGGGGGGATCGATGTATGAAAGGATATCACAGGGATGCAATTAGTGATTTCCCCCACAGAATCTGTATGCAGAGAGCCCGGTTTCATCAACAAATAAAATTCAAGGAAAACATGAGCTGGGCATGCCCGTCGACTTCAGAGGCTTAAAAGTCACAGCCACTGATGACAATGTCTGAACTTTATTTTGATACCAATTCCAAAAATAGCTTTAAAAATGATAAGGGGCGCCTGGGTGGCGCAGTCGGTTAAGCGTCCGACTTCAGCCAGGTCACGATCTCGCGGTCCGTGAGTTCGAGCCCCGCGTCGGGCTCTGGGCTGATGGCTCAGAGCCTGGAGCCTGTTTCCGATTCTGTGTCTCCCTCTCTCTCTGCCCCTCCCCCGTTCATGCTCTGTCTCTCTCTGTCCCAGAAATAAATAAACGTTGAAAAAAAAAATTAAAAAAAAAATGATGAGAAAATCGAATATTAACCATACGGCTGCTGGTATTGCAATTTACTTTTTATTGTTTTAGTTAATATCGTGGTATTGTTATATTCTTTCAGAGTCCTTATCTTTCAGAGGTACACGCTGAAATATTTATGGATAAGATACACTGATGCCTTGCCTTTACTTCAAAATAATCTCGGAGATAGAGAAAAATGTGTGTTTTTCTTGTTTTTGTATAGATGAACAAGATTAACCGTGAGTTGATAATTTTTGGAGCTATGTGATAAGTCTGTTGTAACGTTTGCTCTGCTTCTGTGTTTTTGAAAATTTTCATCATTAGAAACACTACAAAGAGCTGTTCATTCCTTCCAAAAATAGGAGACTCCTTAGCATCTGTCACGCTCTTTGTGACGTGGCTTTAGGTTGCAACAGTCACCGTTCCTCGGGCATCTTACACATTTACCACTTGCTTTGTTCACAGGCACACGTCTTACTCCATGACTCTGCCCTGGTTATATTCCAGGGAAAATCTCCACTCATTGGCGGAGGTCACTTCCGATAATATTTCTGCTTCCAGGATCCCTCCTCCACACCCTGCAAGTAGTAATTGTTTATGCGTTTAATTTGCTTAGCCCTTTGTTATCCTTGGTTCTGGCGTTTGCCTCATCACACGTTACTTATAGAGTCATACATATGCCCTGCTTGAATCTGGGCTCCCTGACGATGGCATGATCACAGACATCACGGATTCAAGTACACATAGCAGCCACTCAAAGGCACAGAATCGGTGCGTGCCATTTCCAGAATCAGTTTCCCTGCCCTCAGGCACCTCACGTACTCCCAACAGTACCCTGTGAGTTCCTGCCGAGGGTCTTCCGCTCTCAAAAGAGAGCTGGCCCCCATTATCAAATATATGATAGTACCCCCTTTAAATATGGGTTACGTGCTTCTGAAAACCGTTCTTGGAATGTATGCCAAGGGCCTTTGAAGTCTCAAAATAACCCTCTCGAAAAGTCAAGAGGAAAAGTACTAGCCTGTTATAAAGGTGAACAAGCAAAGAGAGCAAAACACGATACAGATTGGTAGAGACTCTTATGGGGCTTGCTTCGCCCTAGAAGCAGTGCAGGTGAAGAAGTCGACCTCTGAGCAAGTGCTCGTGTCCCAAGAGTTGGTCTGGAAATATTGTGCACTAGGGTTCTTGAGTTCCAGTGTGCTTGTGACAAGACTTCTCTGCGTGCCAGTGATATCCCAAATACTTACGCGAAACTGGTCCTTTAACTCTCAGGATATGGAGGCTTGCAGCCTTACCCCCCCCCCCCAAGGGCTTTTCCTGGAGCTGATAGTAATCAGTCAAGGAGCAAAGTTAGAAAGCTTAGGTGTGCAATTCAAAGCATCTAACTGTACGCAAACTCAGAGTCTAGACAGACGGAGCAGGTCTGTGCGGGAAGCAGTCGCTGGTCCTCATCGGCCCTATTATTGCTTCTGGGGAACGTGAGTCCCAGAGCCGCAGGTGATGGCTCTGTTGAGTGATGGCACAATTGTAACATTGGCTCATTTCTAAATACAGCTGCTGATAAATGTGTACACTTTGATATCGCAGAGAGTTTCTTACTGATTATTAACGAACAAATATTCGCTAAATGGGTTGGGTGGAGATATCCATACAGAATCCAAAAAAGTGATCAAGCACAGAAGTGAAGCAATAAACATTTCGGCACTTCAGTGATATAATTCTAAGTTGATTTTCTTTTTTTCTTTTTATGTTTTTTATTTATTTTTGAAAGAGAGAGAGAGAGAGAGAGGAGAGCATGAGCAGGGAAGGGACAGAGAGGGGGGGAGGCACAGAATCCAAAGACAGGCTCTAGGCTCTGAGCTGTGAGCCCAGAGCCCGAGGTGGGGCTCAAACCCACGAACCGTGAGATCATGACCTGAGCTGAAGTTGGACTCTTAACGGACTGAGCCACCCAGGTGCCTCCTAAATTTGTTTTCTAAATAAGAGATATTTTGAGCTATCATTCACAGGCTATAAAGTCCATTTTTTCAAGTATACAATGTGGGGGGAAGGGATGACCCATTAGTAGGTTCACACGGGTGTGCGACTATCAACACTATCTCATAACATTCCATCACCCTCCAAATAAGTCTCATACCCATTAGTGATCACCCCCCATTCTCCTCCCACCTCTAACAAACACTAATCTATGTACTGTTTCTATGGATATGGTTACTCTGAGCATTTCATAAAAGTGGAATCATACAATATTTGTTCTTTGGGGGCGCCTGCGTGGCTCAGTTGGTTAAGCGTCCAACTTCGGCTCGGGTCATGATCTCATCGTGCCTGGGTTTGAACCCGGTGTTGGGCTCTGTGCTGACAGCTCGGAGCATGGAGCCTGTGTTCGGATTCTGTGTCTCCCTCTCTCTCTGCCCCTTCCCTGCTCTCTCTCTGTCTCTCTCTCTCTCAGAATAAATAAACATTAAAAAAAAAAGTTTGTTCTTTTTTTTCGGACTTGTTTTACTTAGCATAATGTTTTCAAGGTTCATCCATGTTGTAGCATGTGCCAGTATTTCCTTCACTTTTATGGCTAAATAACATTCCATCTTGTGAATATATCATATTTTATTTATCTATTCATAAATCGATATACATTTGAGTTGTTTCTTCTTATCTATTATGTATGATACCACCATACTTTCCTGTGCAGATATTTTTTTTAATTTTTTTTACATTTATTTATTTTTGAGAGACAGAGAGAGACAGAGCGTGATCAGGGGAGGGGCAGAGAGAGAGGGAGACACAGAATCCGAAGCAGGCTCCAGGCTCCGAGCTGTCAGCACAGAGCCCGACACAGGGCTCGAACTCACAAACCATGAGATCGTGACCTGAGCCGAAGTTGGACGCTTAACCGACTGAGCCACCCAGGAGCCCCTCCTATGCAGATATTTTGTGTGAATATATATTTTAAATTTTCTAGAGTAAACAGCCAGGGGTGGGACCGCTGGATTGCATGCTAAACGTATCTTTAACATTTTGAGGAACCCCCAACTGTTTTCCAAAGTGGCTGTGCCATTTTTCAATCCTACAGGCAATGTCCAAGATGTCCGATTTCTCCACATCTTCACCAGTGCTTGTTATGTTAATGCATATTGCATTTTGGTTTTAAAAAATTATAAACTGTGAAATTGTGGTATTTGACCATACTCTTCAACACACTGAAGGATCTGAACTATAGTATGGGTTGTGACTAAAATGTATGCAGTGACTGGTTTATAAATTTAAATATTGACTGCCAAAACAATAATTGTTACCTAATTTTTAGGACGGTAAATATTTCTGATTTATATGACCTAGACATCCACCACTGAAGCAAGAAGAAAGGCACGTTCAGAGAAGAAAGAAAGATAATCCCAAAAGAAAAGTATGTGTGTGTGTATGTGTGTGTATATATATTTGGGTGAAATTTTACATAAATTTTTAAGGTAACTTTGTGAATCCTTAATTAAGCAACGTCTAACACAGCTCCAATTCAGTTTTTTCAAAAAATTGTCCGATACCTACTACTTGTTGAGAACTGGGAAAAAATTGAATTAGAGTACAGAATGCTTGACATAACTCAAATTGGAGTAAATTAATGCTCTCTATCAACATAGATATAGCATCAGTTGTATGACTTAAGTATGTAGGAAGTAAATGTGTAAAGAAATAAATCTGAATGTTAGACACCTAATTCAAGATCACGGTTCATTTTAGAAAGTCAGCAGGGAACTATGGCTGATTGTGTAATGAGAGCTATGAAGTTTACCCAGATGATTTTAGCAGTTCTTTGCATTTATTGTTTCTTAATCTGGATGTTGGGTTCACCAGTATTCCTTATTTTACCTTTTTTTAATAACACGTTGTACGTCTGAATGTTTCATAATGAAAACAAAATTAACAGGATAAGTACTCGCCTATTACAAAGGTGAACAAACAAAAAGAACAGGATGTGGTAGAAGTTAAAGTATCACTTACTTGAGACGCCAAGACAAAATTTCGATTGCTATCATTCTGTGCAAATAAAGCAATGCCAGGGAACATTTATACTCCTCTTACTGGCGAACTTTCTGGAAATAAAAATAGAGCTGGCATGGCTACCTTGCGCAGCGATCTCATATCCTGGGAGTCTTTAAAGTTATAACTGGGCAATGTTGTTGGACCGTCAACAAAATAAAAGTACTAACTTTGGATGGTGCCAACTGGTTTGTCCTAATTTTACTTACAAGAGTTACATGATACATTTAAAATCGAAAGTCAGACAAATATTTTAAATAAAATTTGATGTGCGAATCTGGATTAATTTTACCTGCCAGCAGGCCTGAATCTCAAACCATCCAGTAGTTTAACAAAATGTAATTGTATTTGTCACTCATGCAAAGTCCAAATTAGGTAGACCAGCTGTTCGCCATCTTGTGGCTCTGCCATATGGCACAGTGGCCTCCAAGATCCTTGTGGGTAAGGAAGAGAGTTACAGAGAGGCCCCTGGTCTTCACCACCATGGGCTCTCACAGTCCACTGGTCAGAGCCACACAGAGTCCCTCAGAGGAACCTGAAAAAGAAAACGGAGCACGTGAATCTTTGGTGAGAACGTACCATCCCTCCCACAATTAGTGACTGCTTAGTTTTAAAAATAGGGAGTGAAAGGAAATACTAAGGGCATGTTACTATAAAAAGAATTCCCCTCTCCTTACCTGGGGAATGTTTCCTTACAGCTTTTTACTATAGAAATAGAAAATTTTCCCATTTTATACATTAGCAGTTAGCTGGTGCATGTGTTTTCCATGTGGAACTGTTAAAGCAGTGAAAACAAATTGTATGCAACAGCAATGACTTTCCTCTTCTCAATTTGTGCCAGCTGAAAATCATTTCCATAGGAGTTTTAGAAGTATGTAAATAACATGAAAGACTAAAACATAAACTCAATAACAAAAACAAAATCAAAATATGCATTTTACTTTATATCCTCAGTCTACCTCCTTTTTTTTTCAAAATCTATTAAAGGAAGAGTGAACTAATGTATTTTGGACCAAGAAGATGATGTTTATTAGATTTTAATGCCTTTTTACATTAATATTAAAATCTAGAGAAAAATAATGCATATCGGCAGCATCTGACACAATTCTACTTACTGTATAACACAAATACCAATTTGACCGATCGGTCCCCCCAAAACCTCGTCTTGCATCATCTTTTATCTCTACTACCCCTTTCTTTGTATTCTCTTGGGACACCTCCCTGATATAATGGGTTGAACAGCTTAGCAAAATAAGAAATTAGAGAATACGTAATATTATATGACTTCATAACAGAAAGAGAGAAAGAGTGAGTAGTCTCGTGACTTCCCTATGAGAAACGATGCTTGGGGAATTGATCCAAGTATAGAGTATGGAAAAAAGGATACGAAATTGCCACTTATATAATAATAAATTCTCCAAGTATTAACCTATGTCTTATCAGATAAAGATACAAGAGCTAGGTGATCATAAGGGCAAGTAAAGTCCAAAACAGTGAAACCTCTCACACAAATGCATGAAAATGTGAATATCCTACCTATTTTAACTAAATTTACAATAATAAAAAAATAGACCATATAATTTCCAAGTCACACTGGAAAAATCTCTAAACCCTGAGCTGTGCCTAAGTATGTAAGTAGAGTTTTCCTAAAAAAGAAATAAAGAAATAATAATAGCGAAACCAGCTTCTTATCTGATTTTTCTACAGAGTATGATGAATGGAAAGGAAATAATATTACCCATTATGGGCATCAATTTGAATCCACTTGTTTCTTTAATACTTTTAATAAAACAAACTTTATTTTTTTAATATAATTTGTTGTCAAATTGGCTTCCATACAACACCCAGTGCTCATCCCAAGAAGTGCCCTCCTCAATGCCCATCACCCACTTTCCCCTCACCCCCCACCATCCACCCTCAGTTTGTTCTCTGTATTTAAATTTTTTTAAACGTTTATTTATTTTTGAGACAGAGAGAGACAGAGCATGAACGGGGGAGGGTCACAGACAAAGAATCTGAAAAAGGCTCCAGGCTCTGAGCTGTCAGCACAGAGCCCGAAGCAGGGCTCGAACTCACGGACAGCGAGATCATGACCTAAGCCGAAGTCGGATGCTCAACCGACCAAGCCACCCAGGCACCCCTGTTCTCTGTATTTAAGGGTCTCTTATGGTTTGCCTCCCTCCTTCTCTGTAACTATTTTTTTGCCCCTTTCCCCGTGGCCTTTTGTTAAGTTTCTCAAATTCCACGTATGAGTGAAAGCATATAATATGTCTTTCTCTGACTTATTTCGCTTAGCATAATACCCTCCAGTTCCATCCACGTTGCTGCAAATGGAAAGATTTCATCCTTTCTCTCTCATTGCCAAGTAGTATTCCATTGTATATATTAACCACATCTTCTTTACCCATTCATCAGTTGATGGACATTTAGGCTCTGTCCATAATTCGGCTATTGTTGAAAGCACTGCTATAAACATTGAGCTACCCTATGCATCAGCACTCCAGTATCCATTGGGTAAATTCCTAGCAGTGCTATTGCTGGGTCGTAGGGTAGTTCTATTTTTAATTTTTTGAGGAACCTCCACACTGTTTTCCAGAGCGACTGCACCAGTTTGCATTCCCACCAACAGTGCAGGAGGGTTCCCATTTCTCCACATCCTCGCCACCATCTATAGTTTCCTGACCGGTGTGAGGTGATATCTCAGTGTGGCTTTGATTTGTATTTTCCTGATGAGGAGTGACATTGAGCATCATTCCATGTGTCTGTTGGCCATCTGGATGTCTTCTTTGGAAAAGTGTCTATTCATGCCTTCTTCCCATTTCTTCACCAGGTTATTTGATTTGGGGGTGTGGAGTTTGGTGAGTTCTTTATAGATTTTGGATACTAGCCCTTTATCCAATATGTCATTTGTAAATATCTTTTCCCATTCCATCGGTTGCCTTTTAGTTTGTTTCCTTTGTGGTGCAGAAGCTTTTTATCTTCATGAGGTCCCAATAGTTCATTTTTGCTTTTAATTCCCTTGCCTTTGGAAATGTATTGAGTAAGAAATTGCTGCAGCTGAGGTCAAAGAGGTCATTGCCTGTTTTCTCCTCTAGGGTTTTGATGGTTTCCTGTCTCACATTCAGGTCTTTCATCCATTTTGAGTTTATTTTTGTGTGTGGTGTAAGAAAGTTTCATTCTTCTGCATGTCGCTGTCCAATTCTCCCAGCACCATTTGCTAAAGAGACTGTCTTTTTTCCATTGGATACTCTTTCCTGCTTTGTCAAAGATTAGTTGGCCATACATTTGTGGATCCAATTCCAGGTTCTCTATTCTATTCCATTGGTCTCTGTGTCTGTTTTTGTGCCAATACCATATTCTCTTGATGATTTAGCTTTGTAGTAGAGGCTGAAGTCTGGGACTGTGATGCCTCCCGCTTTGGTTTTCTTCTTCAGTATTACTTTGGCTGTTCGGGGTCTTTTGTGGTTCCACACAAATTTTAGGATTGTATAAAACAAGTTTTAAAACTAACTTTCCTTGCAGACCTTCACACATAACTTCTCATATTATTAGTTACTATTCAATAATGGTAGGCAATTCTTTAACGATGTAAGCCAAAACCTTGGGCTTTAAGTGCATGGAAGCTATTTGTTTGCTGCATCAAAGCCTACATTCATTTTCCTTTATTAAGTTAATAGATTTGCTTTTAGGAAACAAGATAGGTGTCCTGGTCGTCCAGGAGTGGGGCTTCAACACCTAGCCAAGGAATGGAGAATATGGCACAAATCTGACCAGTGAAGCATTAAACTCCCCTTGTCCAGTTGACTTAATGGTGGATACATGGCCTAGTATCTCTCCAAAAATGTGATTTCACCCCCTGGATCCAATTTGATCATGTGAGAGTGGACCCCAGGATTTTTCTGAAGCAACCAGGTAGAGGCAAAATCTCAGTTGGACTTGAACTTCTGGTCACAAGAGCTTAAGTGGGGTCAACATAGTCGAGAGGAGGTGAGAGGCAGCAACAAGAGCAGGTAACATTTGAGTCCCTTTGTCAAACCAGGCCTGAAGCCGGCCCCTTTGGTCATTTGACCAAAAAGGTCATTTTACCTAAAGCAGCCTAAACTGATATTCTATCCTTTACACCTCTATTTAAAGTATTTATTATAGGGGCACCTGGGGGCTTCTGTCTGTTGAGTGTCCGACTTCGGCTCAGCTCATGATCTCGTGGTCTGTGAGTTCAAGCCCTGCGTCGGGCTCTGTGCTGACAGCTCAGAGCCGAGAGCCCGCTTCGGATTCTGTGTCTCCCCCTCTCTCTACCCCTCTCCTGCTTGAGCTCTCTCTCTCTCTCTATCTCTCAAAAATAAATAAACATTAAAAAATCAATAAAAAAATAAAATAAAATATTTTTCATAAAAGACTGTGCATTTGTTACAACGAAGCTGCCGTTGTTCAAAGTGGTTTTATAATGTTTCTGAGTGAATTAATTCAGGAACAGTTCAGAAGACACAAATGAAATAAATTTCATTATTTTATAAGCACATCTCATTTCTGGTCCCAAATAGCTTATTATCCAGGTTGACTGCCAACCACAGTTAATAGATTGGTTTTCTTGTTTTCTTTTTTAATTTTATTTTTTATTTTCTTAAATTTATATCCAAATTAGTTAGCATCTAGTGCAACACTGATTTCAGGAGTAGATTCCTTAGTGCCCCTTACCCATTTAGCCCACCCCCCCCACACCCCCTCCAGTAACCCTCAGTTTGTTCTCTATATTTATGAGTCTCTTCTGTTTTGTCCCCCTCCCCGTTTTTATATTATTTTTGTTTCCCTTCCCTTATATTCACCTGTCTTGTCTTCTTAAGTCCTCATATGAGTGAAGTCATATGATGTTTGTCTTTCTCTGACTGACTAATTTCACTTAGCATAATACCCTCCAGTTCCATCCACGTAGTTGCAAATGGCAAGATTTCATTCTTTTTGATTGTCGAGGAATACTCCATTGTGTATATATATATATATATATATATATATATATATATACCACATCTTCTTTATCCATGCATTCATCTATGGACATTTGGGCTCTTTCCATCCTTTGGCTATTGTCGATAGTGCTGCTATAAACATGGGGGTGCATGTGTCCCTTCGAAACAGCACACCTGTATCCCGTGGATAAATGCCTAGTAGTGCAATTGCTGGGTCGTAGGGTAGTTCTGGTTTTAACTTTCTGAGGAAACTCCATACTGTTTTCCAGCATGGCTGCACCAGCTTGCATTCCCAACAGTTAATAGTTTGTTAACACAGACACACAGATACACACAAGACAAAAGTCAACTACCACTCAGAATATTCAGACAACTGTGTGTTTCAGGCTCCAGAACTAATTTTAGAGGTGTTCTAAATATGCCCTGAATGATGGACGAAGCAAGGTTCGTAGGTGCAGATAGCATCCTTAAATAGGAATTCTGTATGTGGAGGTAACAACTATGTTAGTGTATAATTTCTTATGTTTACTTAAACTTCTCTTTTTAAAAATGAGCTCAGGCAACAGAGTATCAGTTCACCCGGGAATTCGTTAGCTCTTTCTGGATGAGAAGGCTTGGATTTTTAAAGGAATTTTCGGCTTTTATTAAATGATTATGAAAAATAGGTTGCCAATAAAGGGCAGAAGTCAAATTTTTACAAGGAGAAAATTAACCAAAGATGAAAGAAAAATGTTGCTAGAGAACAGTTCCATAGCTGTTAAATAAAATTGTTCTTTATTATTTTATTTGTTGAATATTTATGAAGAATCATTAAAAACCAAATAAATAGCTACTCAAGGCCCAGATGCTTGAAACTTCGTAGCTAAGTATTAATTCATAGAAGGATGTCACTATCTTTGTTATAATTCAATTTTTTAATTACCAAAGAAAATTAACAGAGATAATAAAAGAGAAAATTAAAATAATTCCAGGATAAACACATGCGAGGTTTACAATTATTTACAGGAATGAGTTTTCCAATTAGCCATGGTTAAAAGCAGTAACATTTTTAGAAAATTTCATTCCAAATACGGAACAGAATTCTTTCACTTCAAATGTTCACATACGTTAATAAAAGTAGAAACGTGTCTATGTAAATAGATTAGTCCTGTTAATACACATGTTCAACTTGTGAATTTCTACCGAGAATAACCTTTTGTAAACTGATCAATTTCAGTTATTGGATTCCTATTGGCTATGGTGCCTGCTTTATTTGAATTTTGAAAGAAGTTTTAAAATGTCTTTAATGTCTTGATGTGTTCAGTATATTTTAGTATTTTACAATTTTATATTTTTAAATGTCTAATGTAAAAAAAAAAATGAACTGACTCTTTATTCACCAAAAATGAGAGACACAGATAGTGATAAGACATCTACTGAAATACCATTATTTTATGGATAAGAAAAACATGTCCAAAGGAAGGGGAAAATACAGCTCAGTAATGGAAGGGACAATCCAAGCCCACTGTTTGTTTCTCTCCCTAAACATAACTGTTTATTATTCACATAACTAGCTGCAGGAGATACTCATAAACTATCAGGACACCTTCGCACATCTCACTCAGGCTGAAGGTCCATAAAATGCAATCAAATCCTAATTTTCTAAGAGTAAAAGTAAAAAGTAAGTCCAAACACTGCAAAAAGTCAGAAGTCTTGCCTCGTGTGTGTATTCAACTATTTACAAATGAAAACAGGCATCGCCGTGACACGAATATACCTGTCCTCATTTATCTATAAAAAAAACCATAATTAAAGAAAACGTTCATTCATGATAAATAAAAACCTTCAACAATAATACAGTAGTGCTATTCCCAGACAAACATTAGGAAAATATACTACTTTTTCCAGTTGCTGTGGTACACTGCTCTAGAAAATGTGCCCGTGCAATTCATCCAAGAACAGGAGAGTCCTACCCCCGAGTCATTAGCATGATAAAGCACCCCTCGACAAGTGATGTGAGATACCACTGGGGAATCTGCTCCCACCATGTTGGTATGGTTCCACATGAAGAAGTGCACGGCCACATCAAGAACTGAAGTCAAATCTCCAAACATTCTTCCTTAAAGCAAAACGTTCAACGAAAGGTACCCATGAGAAATGAACTGTTCAGATGCCCTCGCTCCTCGCACTCCAAGTACATACTATTCCATAGAGCTGCCGCATGCACAAACCAGATGTAGAGTTTCAAGTCTAATTTTAAATGTAAAACAACAACAAAATACCGCTCTGCCAATCTGATTGCAAATGAAATTTGCACACGCTTCACATGGAACCTGGGGTTCCAGTGGATGATGAAGCATTTATAATGGATTTATAGACCCTGTAAATTTTCATGAAGAAAAGAAATACTGGGGGAGAAAAGTAAGCCACTCTGAGTGGGATGAATAAAATTTTTTTTTAAATAATAAGTTTTATTTCTTTTGAGAAAGAGAGAGAATCCCCAGCAGGCTTCACGCTGTCAGCACAGAGCCCCACTCAGGGCTGGATCCCACCAACCACGAGATCAAGACCTGAATGGAAATCAAGAGTCTGAGGCTCAACCGAGAGAGCCACACAGGTGTCCCGTTAAAAATTTTTTTAAACAAGCAAACACAAATGCAAACAAAACTTGCAAAGGAGAAGAAAGAAGCCTTATTGTGAGTCGGAGGTCCATCTGGTGTGAGCAAAAAAGCAGGCAGGGGAGGTGCCAGGAGGGTTCATCCCTGGTGGCCAGTCAGGGTCCTACAGGTGAATGAGGCCACCACTTGTCTCCAGAAAGTAACAACCATCAGGTTACGAGATGATGTTATTCTGCTGGTTGACAGGCAGACAGGCTGGGTTGGGGACAGTGGGGACAGCATGAAGAGGCTGGTGCAGTGGCAGAGGGAACGAAGACTTCAGATCGTGATCTGAGCTTCTTTCCTGTTGGTGTCCCCAGACAGAACCGCCTCCAGCAGGAGGCGCGACTTCCTGGGCAGGTGCCCGCTGAGCACCAGGCGGTGGAGGGAAGTGGACCAGGGAGCCGGCTGCCCAATGCAGCTTGTGGTTTTCAAAAATAGATTCTCGGGGCGCCTGGGTGGCGCAGTCGGTTAAGCGTCCGACTTCAGCCAGGTCACGATCTCGCGGTCCGGGAGTTCGAGCCCCGCGTCAGGCTCTGGGCTGATGGCTCGGAGCCTGGAGCCTGTTTCCGATTCTGTGTCTCCGTCTCTCTCTGCCCCTCCCCCGTTCATGCTCTGTCTCTCTCTGTCCCAAAAATAAATAAACGTTGAAAAAAAAAAAATTAAAAAAAAAAAAAGTAGATTCTCTGGAAGAGGCTCACCCCGAGTTCATTGTAATTCACGGATAAGCTGCCCCGCGAAACACAAGCCATTTAGGAAACTTTAATTACTTAACCAAAGTAATAAAATATTTATGAGAAAAAAGAACAGGCAGCAAGTCCATAAAGTAAACTAGCTGACAAATTAATCAGTGCTTAATAACAAGAAGTTTCTATCAATTGCCAAAAGCACTACAAATTACTGATGGAATAAACAGACATTTTTTTTTCATTTCTGTTACCACTCTCAGTAACTAATTTGGGGCCATTACTCATAATTTCTTCTTTGGAGTACACAGCATGATTAGTACCATATAACATTACTAATCTGGGAAATCGATTTCAGAATGTGATTTTCCTCTTTTGATATAGGCCTAGTAATACGCTCTGATGTAGACAGAATGACCAAGCACTTGCATCGACCTCTTTTTCTTCCCAAATATTAAATTTAATGGATGAGAATCAAATACAAAAGCAAGCACAGGCAGAGTTTATTTAATAATGCCAGGTACTACATGCATTTTAGGGAGTTGAATTATTGCTTGTTGAATTAGCAAGCCGATTTATATAACATAGGTATCACTACGGGCAAGCATAGGATCAGTTTTTCAGATGCTAATATTAATGTTTCTAGCTCCAGGGGACCTAATGGGGGAAACCAGTTTCCTATTGTGGAGTGTGTTGGGCCTTCTCAAATATACAATCAAATTCAATGTAAGGTAATCAAAAACACAACAAATTTGGGATTTCAGAATTAAGTCCAAATATCTACTTTACATCAGTAAATAAATATAGAATAAACTCATTAAGACAAAGTTGACACAAAGACTGAGTTGAGAAATGAAATATTATTATTTGTGAAACACAAAAGTTTGTCAAAAATCCCCAGGAAAAGTGTTTACAAAAAGAAAGCTCAGTAGGTTTTCCACATGCAGAAGGTATGAAATGAGATCAAGTGAAACACTGTATGACAGTGAGGGACACAATGTTCAGTGAGGTTTTTTGCATAAATATTTATGTAGCAGATAGTAGCAATCTAACTCAAAAAATCACACATTTCAGGTATTGTAGTAAATTGCGGTTCTATTCCCTGGGAGAGCAAGAACATAAGAGAAAGAAAACATGTAAAGAATCAAAAGAACATAATTTATAAGGTTAAATTAGTAGATATTTAATAAAAAATATCTGATAAAATACACTTTCAAGTTTTATGAAACACTGAATCAAAATTGTAAATACATATAATCATAAAGAGAAGCCACACTGAATCAAAATGTAAACATATATAATCATAAAGAGAAGCCAAATAAATTCCAAAATGTAAAAAGAATATAAATAGTGTTTTCTGACCATGGGAAACAAAAATTGTAAAATGATAATAAAAACAGACAAAAAGTGGTTATCTGAAAGTTTGAAAACCTTAGTAAGCAATACTTAGACTAAAGATACATAAATTATTATTTGATAATGAAAACTTTACGCATTAAAATTTATTGGATATGGCCAAAGCTATACTCATAGGAAAATTCATAATCTAAAGGTATTGTACAAATAAATGGGAGTGGGTTTTTTTAAGCTGTTGTTGCCATGTAGTGCATAGGTTTTGAGGTGTTTCTATTTTTAAAGAGCAACATTAAAGCACAGAAATCAGAATAAGTGGGAAAACCAAAAAAAGCAAGAAAAATGAAACAGACCAAAAAAAAAAAACCCTGCAAGAAATGGATCAACCGCGAGTTAAGGATAATTATTTTTGAAAAGGAGAAAGCACAAATACAAAAATCACAACAGTAAAGGGGAATATATTTATGGTTACAAAGGAAATTTTTTTAAACAGGTGTGTATATTTTATAACATTTAATTTAAAATTTCTATGACAGATAATTTATCAGAAAACATCAAAATTGCTCCAAGAGATACTAGAAACTCAAAGCAAAAGAGAAATAATGTAAAGCATTGAAAAGAATTCAGTGGGGTCCCTGGGTGGCTCAGTTAAGCGTCAGACTCTTGATTTCAGCTCAGGTCATGATCTGTGTCAGGCTCTGCACTGACAGTGTGAAGCCTCTTTAGGATTCTCTCTCTCTCCCCTTCACTGTCTCTGCACCTACCCTACTAATGCTTGCACTCTCTCTCTCTCTCTCAAAATTAATAAATAAACATTTTAAAAAAGAATTCAGTTATACATTTTTCTTCAAAAAATAAGATCCAGATGGTTTCATATAAAAATCATTTGAGGGGGCACCTGGGTGGCTCAGTCAATCCAACTCATCCAACTTTGGGTTCAAGCCCCATGTCGGGCTCTGTGCTGACAGCCCTGAGCCCGGATCCTGCTTCGGATTCTGTGTCTCCCTCTCTCTCTGCCCCTCTGCTGCTCATGCTCTGTCTCTCTCTGTCTTTCAATAATAAATAAAGATTAAAAAAATTTAAAAAAAAATAACTCATCATGACTGAATGAGCTGGATTCATGAAATTCAAGAATGTTTTATTTTTAGAAAATTGATTAATATGATGCTTTTACTACTAGATCAGAAAGAAATGCAATATGACAATAGATTCTGTGAAGGTTTTGAGAAAATTCTTATGTTGGAATAACAAGAAAAAAACAAACAATCAAGATTAAAACAGTTTGATAGCTTCATAAACTCTGTCTGTTTGACACACACATGCACACATACTCACATGCATTTATACTTACTGATATATAAAATTAGTATATTAATTATCTATGTAAACTAATATGTACATCTATCTCCTATGGTGTATATGTCTATGCACACACACACATACACATATATATACATTATATATATAATATATATATATACACATATATACTTATATAATATATGTATTATATTATGTCTATACACATATATATACAATATATAATAATGTATATATACATATATAATGTGTATTATATGCATAATATATATATATATTAACCAAAGAGAGAATTAACCAAAAACTATTAGAAAAGTTAGGGCAAGTAGAAAGGTGACACATTCTAAAATTTTATTGCCATTGTTTTTAATACACTGAGAATAGCCGATTAGAAAATATATTAAACCCTCCAAAGAGACATTGAAATAAATGAAAACATCTCAGTAAGTACAGTTAATATTGAACCAATGTTTATTCACCTATAAATGTAAACAGCCAGTGGAATCTCAAATAAGCATCACTATTTTACTTTTTTTTAATATTTATTCATTTTTGAGAAAGAGAGAGAGAGAGAGAGAGAGAGCATGAGCAGAGGAGGAGCAGAGAGAGAGGGAGACACAGAATCCGAAGCAGGCTCCAGGCTCTGAGCTGTCAGCACAGAGCCTGATGAGGGGCTTGAACTCACAAATGGTGAGATCATGACCTGAGCCAAGATCAAGAGTCAGATGCTTTACTGACTGAGCCCCCCAGGCGCCCACCACTACCTTACTTTTACTTTTTAGCTTGCTCGAAGATAACCCGAATATGCTAGGTGAGCGGGTAGATTGGACCAAACTTTAGAAAGCACGGTTTGCCTGGGTCAACTGCAATGTCCATTACAAGCACTTTTCAACATGTGACTTCTATTGCAAATGTAACTTATTGATAAAATCCTAAGTGTGAAGTGTAAGAGGTGAACATGCATTTAAATCATAGTTTATAAAAGCAAGCCGATGAAAAACCATCAAGCGTCACTCAGAAAGAGACTGGTTAATAATATGTGACGTGAGCCACTGAAATTAGGGTCACCTGGGGGGGACTAGGGAAGTGCTGCTCAAGGATGACACACAAGCCTGTGTTTTATTTCACAGTGTTCTGTTCGTTTTGCCACTTTTTACCTACACATATATCATCCGGTGTTTGTACTGCGTGTTTAAAAAGAATAAAATGGGTCTGTCTGTGCCAATATAGAAAATTCTTTCAAAAACAGTAAATGAACAAAGTAAATATTTTATGTAAGTTTGAAAGGGTAAATAGATGTTAGAGACAGACAGACGACAGCAGGAGGGTAGATGTATGGATTGATAGATAAACTGGAATAACATTAAAGGAAGAAAATACGGAGAAGCCACAACAGTCCCTGGGGACAGAGACCAGAATGGAAATGGATTTCGACTCCGAAACTTTTGTTTTTCAAACTGGACACCTGTGTTGTTTTCATTTAATTCTCTTTAATCATTTGTAGATACAGCATTAAGTACCTTTGTTTTCTCTTAAGACTTCTTTGTCTTAAAACATATTCATAGGATTTTAAAAACCATAATTTAAAAAAAAATCTGTGTGGTGGCTTGTTACAATCTTGCATGACTTTTTTTTTTAACTTTTTAATGTGTGTTTATTCATTTTTCGAGAGACAGAGTGTCAGCAGGGAAGGGGCAAAGAGAGGGAGACGCAGAATCCGAAGCGGGCTCCAGGCCCTGAGCTGTCAGCACAGAACCAGAAGCGGGGCCCGAACTCACAAACCATGAGATCACGACCTGAGCCGAAGTCAGACGCTTAACCGACTGAGCCACCCAGGCGCCCCGCATGACATTTCTTATGTCAAATCTAGGCAACAAATGTCAAGCTAAAAGTAATATAATATTTATTAAATCAACATACCTTAGAGTTTAAGGAATCCTTAGACTGTTATTATTCATGGATTCAAAAACGATTTCTCAGGTTCTTTTTAGGAATTAGATGGAACGCTAGTTCCAGGAAACAGGGAGTGACAAAGCACAGCTTCCGGTAAGAGGTCCCTGTGCAGCGAGGGTTGGCATGTACCAGGCGGCGGGAGGAGAGTTAACGCATTCTAGACATTCTAGATGTGCCCTCAGAGGAGACGCCCCTGACGCATTATGTGCCCCAAGAAAGCAGGCCGTTCTCCAACATTGGCGATTGAAGGACCTGGGCGCTCAAACCTGACCTCCCCATGAACCCAGAGACCCCGCCCGTCCCCGCCCCAGCTCCCCAACTTGGTGGCGGCTGCTCAGTCCCACGCACTGGGTTGGAGCCCCTTCTTGAATTAGTTCTTCGATTCTATTGTCTTCTTCCACCGTCATTCATTGTACCATCTTATGACAGCAGGTTTTTTTTTTTTTTATTATTATTGTTTTAAGTGAGTGATACGCAGATACAAAACCCAACAGGCATGTATGGATGGTGGACAAACAGTGGCTGCCTGAGACTCATTTTCCCTTTTTTTTCTCACTCACAGAACCCCTATATCGATAAGGGTCGCAATTCGCTCAATATTTTGTTAGATATTTTGCTGATCTCCCTTTGGAGCAGACACGTCAATAAAATGTAAGCTGTGGCCATAGAGTAAGGTGTCTGGGAAAGCTCTTAGGTTGCCTAAACTGGTCAGCATTGTTCGTCCTTCTTTCTTGCTTCCTTCTTCGTGCCTCAGAACGGTGGGAGTTCCAGCATCTGTCTTGTGGACCCCAAGGTGACCCGGGGGCCAGAGACTGTGGGAGGCAAGGGTGTAGCCATCCAGCCCACCGAATATGTCACAGGCCTACGGTTATCCCTGGTCAGCCTGCTTCCAGTCTTCCCGCCGTCGGCAGGTCACGGTCCTTCCCTTCCCACCAGATCAAACACACATACATTCACGTGCGTCGTGCCTTCAGAAACAACGTGTATTGTGTGCGTGTTTATGTACCCAGACTTCTGTGTGCATGTGCTTCTGTGCATTCAGAGAGAGAAGAGTAGGGATGAGAACCTAAAACATTTATTTTATTTTGTGGGGCACCCTGGGTGGCTCAGTCGGTTAAGCGTCCGACTTCGGCTCAGGTCATCCGATCCCACGGATGACCGATCCCACGGTTCATGGGTTCGAGACCCGCATCGGGCTCTGTGCTGACAGCTCGGAACCTGGAGCCTGCTTCGGATTCTGTGTCTCCTTCTCTCTCCGCCCCTCCCCCACTTGTGCTCTGTCTCTCTCTCTCAAAAATAAATAAACATTTAAAAAAACACATTTATTTTATTTTAGTCATTTACTCCCCGATGTTTCCCAAAAGGATAGAAGATCTTGTTGGAGATATTGGAGAGGAGGAGCTAAGAAAATCATTCATTTTGTTTAGGTTTCAAAAACAAGCTGGTGGATTGGTTTGGTGATAGGTGCCAGAGAACTTTGGAAGCCAGCACGACCTTCTGTGAAAATTCCCTAAGAGTCTCTTATGTTTTGGCTCCCTCCCTCTCTAAGACAAACTGAGGGTTGATGGGGGGTGGGAGGGAGGGGAGGGTGGGTGATGGGTATTGGGGAGGGCACCTGTTGGGATGAGCACCGGGTGTTGTATGGAAACCGATTTGACAATAAATTTCATATTAAATAAACAAATAAAAGAAAATTCCCTAAGATTGTGTGGATCAGAAAAGCCTTGGAGAAAGCACTCACCAGCTAAGAATTTTGCACGTCACAGCCTTTTGTAAATCATAACCGCTTTCAGCCTCTTTCGACGTGTGAGGCCACGCTGTAGCGGTGACCTGCGACCCGGAGCACCTGCGTGTGGATGCCTCACAATTCCAGGGGACAAGTGTCCACGCCACGCAGCAGAGGTTTTCAGGTAAGGAAGCGAGGTAGACCCAGCGTGGCTCCAAATGCCACCACACAACTGCATTGTGCCTCATGAAAAGGAATCATCTTAAAGGATACAATCGTTATCGCGTGTCACACAGGTGATGAGTGCAATTGAATCACAGGAGGGAGAGAAAGAGAAAATCCCAGAAGAGAAGACAGCAGTTCGGTTGCAAATCAAAACCTGCTGCTCCCTGAGTTCCGTAGTGGCACCCCCTCCCCATGGTTTCCATAACCAGCTTTATAAAGTGCCTGTGGATCACAGCCTCTCTTACGGGGCACATCTGTGAGCGTACCTTTTAACCACCTCGACGGTGCCGAATGGAGACACAAGAGCCAGTGACCACGAAGGGACCGGGATGTGGTATTCTCCCACGGAGAAGAAATTTGTCCTTCAGTGGTTTATACACATGTACCTTAAAACCTTTATTTCTTGGATTTGGGGCTTACATTGTATGCTCAGACGCATCGATTCCAAGTCGTGACATCAATTGCTGTCCCGAGGTGCGTCCTCTGAACTGGAATCCTCTTCTGACACGGAGAAAACGGAATAAGGGCTCACACCGTAAGACAAAACAAGAATAATGAAAACTTCGAAATTTCTACAGACCAAGGAAAGCTCCAGAAGACTGTCACTGTCACGGTGCTGAGACGTGCAGTGCAGAGGCCATTTAAATGCCAGAGCTCGCTTTCATTTTCCTAGTAATTACGGCGTCAGGGAAGATAAAACTTTACCAGTAAAACCAGCCAGATGGGCGAATTTGTCCACGTCTTTTGAGCTTTCAAATTGATTGATGTAATTGCACGTAATATCATCTTAAGGTCTTTTTCGTGCCGAGGCCGTCTGTGGTTACATCCTCTTTCCGATCTTCATTTGGGGGTTTTGTGTCCTGTGTCTTCTATCCTTGCTAGATATTCCGTGTGCTTTTAAAAATAACACATTGTTCTTTACTTGTGTGTAAATGGTGAATGTGTAAACTTATTTCTACAGATGATAGATATATGACAAAGTCTGTTCATCTGTTTGGATATTCTAGGTCTCTGGTGATTTTTAGCCCACTGTTTTATGTCTATTCACGTATCTGTCCATTTATGCCTTTTGTGTGTTTATCTTAAACAATAAAAGAGTTTATTAAAAACAGCAAATATCTTCCAAAATTCACAGGAAACCTGACAAGCTGGGCTCAGCCAGAAACGATGGTGCCATCTAGGCAAAATCTAATATGTGCATGACCAGATGCTTGGAGATGTTTGATTTAGCATAATCCGTAATGAAGGCAGTTGATCTCCGCGTCAGAAGTGACCACCACGATACTTTAGGCTGATACGTGTGAACATTCTCATTCGTAGCTGACCCCTAAAACTACACAAATCTTTGGCTGCTCACATCGGTATTTAGCACAGTTGGTTTAAGTGTATAACATTTTTGAAATCTTTTCACAAAACAAGGTGTTTCCCAGCAATTTTAAATAAATATACAAGGCCAAACCAGCAGATCTGAGTGCATTCTGATTCCTACTAGAGCATAGGGGATTATGACCGCCCCCCCCCCAGGCAGAAATCTTAGAGAAAAAGCCTAGTAGATTTGCTGACACAAATTAATTTTAGAACCTGTATGTCTGTGTGCAGGAAATGAGGGCGGGGCGCCTGGGTTGCTCAGACGGTTAAGCGTCTGACTCTGGGTTTCAGCTCAGGTCGTGATCTCCCAGTTTTGTGGGTGCCAGCCCCACGTGAGGCTCTGCACTGACAGTGCGGAGCCTGCTTGCGATTCTCTCTCTCTCCCTCTCTCTCTCTCCGCCCGTCCCCCACTCCCACTGTCTCTGCCCTTCTCAAAATAAATAAATAAACTTGGGGGGGGGGGAAGCAAACAGGGAAAGGATGAAAAGTTGAGTGACAACCCGAAAAAAAATATTTGCCACTATGTCACAAAAAGTTACAATTCACTACCCAGAGAAGGTGTTATCGATAAAAAAAAAAAAAAAAAAAGTGAAGGCTTAAATAACAAACCACTGAAAAAGAAATACAGAGGCTGAGTAAACACATAGGTGCTGTTAAAAATAAAAGTGAAACCTCACTGGTAGCCAAAGACATGGAAATTAATAATGAGATGATCTTGTATGAAATTCTTTTTATCGGTGGAAACACCTAATGTTCACGAGCGTAAGTGAAAATCGGCACCTTAAGCACACTGTTTATAATGTTAAATGGCACAAGCTTTGTGGAGGACAGCCTAATAGCATACGTATCTCTTCGGATGGTTTTCAAAAGCAAGACTCCTCCTAGGAAAACAGGGGTTCTGCTTCTAAGGATGTAGCCCAGAGAAATAGACAGGAAGATAATTACATTTTGAACTGATGCAGAATGGCCACCACTATAGTGTATTGACTGCATTCCAAGGACAGGACCACAAATGGGGTTGAAATTCCTCCCCACAAACCCCTGCTGAGTTTCATTCCCATCTGCACATGAATGAACTAGCACCGTGCAGAAACACGTCCGAGTTTTCACCGCTGTCTACCCGGACTCCAGAGCAGGCGTTTAAACCCAGAGTCTACACAAATCGGTGCTAGAATACTACACCATAGCGCCTGCTTCATGGGTGTTTCCTGCATTCATATTTGAATAGAAAAAGGGGAGGAGGGGGGGCAGGAAACAATGCTGAGGGCAACAGTACAGTTATTAAGGATTTCGGAGTGAATCCGTGCAGTTTCACTACAGGCGCGCCCTGAAAACAGTAGCTGATTGTATTCGTCAGTCAGAAACACTGTCCCTAGCGTCATGGCACAGTGAGCAAAATTCTTACACATGGCTAAATATATGCACAGAAATACTGGAAACTTGTACAGCACAGAGGAGAGAATTTCGTTGTTTCTTATCATCCTGCATATTATATCTTTCCGAAGAAGATATATTCCATATGCAATAAGGAGATGATTAGATGGATAAATCATTAAAAGTGGATAGAACGCTGAACCGCACAACACAAGTCAAGAAGTCAGAGTCCCTGGGGTTTGAAGGCCGTCTCAAATTCATCTTAGCTTTTTGTGACCTCACCTACTTAGGGACTAGAACTCCCCTGTCACCCGTGAACTTTAATTGTACTTCCCCCCAAATTTGGCTGGCGGGTTCAGAAGAAAACCAGCTTCGCAGCTTTGAATTTTGCCCTCTGGTCATGCTTCTGCATTTCAATGCCTCCCCCCAGTTATCTTGTGTTTAGGAGAGTATCATTTGAGGTAGAAGGAACAGGTGCACGTACGTTGGAAAATGTCTAACTAAATCAATGAACAAAAACTCACCGGCCACTTCGGGTTATGTGTCCGGGCCATGGAGGAGGGAAGCCCAAACCTAGCTTCTTCCATGTTCTCCAAACCATTTCTTGCCTTTGCCACTGTGAACTTTTAATAACCACACTGACAAGCGAAAGCACGGGTCGCACAGGCCCTTTGTGTGTGTCTGTTCCTTGGGAAAGGAGCCCACGGCAGACAAGTGAAGGTGGTGATTTACTGTCCATTAAAAGGTGGTAATAAGCAGGGGAAAAAAAAAAAAGCCTCTGCCCGGCGCCTGCCCTGGGCCTTTCGCCCTGGCTCGCTGCGTTGTGTAGGTGCTGAGAGCTAATGAGCCTTCTTATATTGCCGGTCATAAAAAGGGCCAATGGCTCTCCATGCGGTAATGGACTCTCCACCGAAAGCTGCCTAACGGGCTTCATAAGGAACGATGAAAAAATCAATTGCCTCATTGAGGTTAGTCTCACATAGCTCTGCAGCAAAATAACCTCGCACAGGTCAGTCCACCGCGGTTTCACAAAAATTAAAAAATGGCTTTGGAACTGTGTGTTCCCTTCAGTGTTAAAGAGGGGAAAACATACATTTTCCATGCGCTGTGTTCCAGTTGTCTACACCACAGGTCAAGAACAACCGGCAACAGAACGGGACCAGAGAAATGGATGCGGAACTGAATGGTGGTTCTGCTTCTAACCACATAAAAGCGTGATTCCTGCTTGCATGGCGTGTTCAAGTTCGTTGATCATTTTTTAACAGGCTTGTGAGGTACGTCTTGCCATCTCTGCCTTATACCCAAGGCCGCAAAGCAGTCAGTCGGGGCAGAACCCAGATTTAAGCTCAGATCTGTTGCTTCCAACGGCAGTGAGTTGTTTGAGTCTTTTCTGCCTATTTTTCTCTCCCTCCCATTTCAAGCAGATGGTCAGACAGTATGCTCCTTTGTCTCAGCAAATGTTTAAGGCAGGCAGAAAAGACAAAGTGCTTGAAGTCAAGTCCTTCCTTCTTTCCTTCCTTCCTTCCTTCCTCCCCCTCTTCCTTCCATCTTTTTCTTTCTTTCTGTTTTTTTTTTTTTTTTGGAGGTAAAACCCAGATGCCTTAAAGAGATGATTCTGAATATCCTCACCAGAAGAGGTCAGGAATTCCTTACAAACAGGAGGAGGAGACAGTAAGAGAATTTTCTGAGAGCGGGTGAGCAGAACGTAGGAGAATGCTAATGGTTCTTGGATGACAGTGTTTCCGTTAGAGAGATGTTTAAAAAGAGAAATGTCAGCACATAGCGTTACAGATGTGGAGAAAACAAGCAAACAAACACCCAAATAAAAAGGAGCAACTCTTTGAAGCGATGGTGTTGAGGCTGAATAACCATCCCCCCGAAAGATGTGAGTGTCCTCGTCCCCAGAACCTGAGACTGGCATTCTCGAATGTGACATGGCAGAAAGGACCCACTGAAGTGACTAAACTGAGGATCGTGAGATGGGGTCCTTACCCTGTGTTATTTGGGTATGCCCTAAACATAACCACATGTGTCCTTACAAGAGGGAGGCAGAGGGGGGTTGGGTAGAGACAAGGGGTGGAGTGATGGAAAGAAGAGATGAAGGTTTCATGGGGGACAGTCCACAAGCAGGGAATGAAGTTGGAAAATCTCTGGCATCTCCAGAAGGAACACAGCACTGCCCACATCTTGATTCCAGACTCTGAGTTCCAGAGCTCTGAGAGAATGAATGTGGCTGTGGGTTCCAACAGCAGTGTTCTGACGGAGCCTTGATCGTAGGCAGGCATCCCAGTTCTGGGTCCGCAGGTGTGATTTGGACAAGATGGTAGCCTCCAGGTTCAATGGTGGGCCTCCCAAGTGCACTCCCCATACTAGACGTAGAGCTTTGGTTTTTCTCTTCCCTTTCCCTTATCAGTGGGATTCCCACCAGGGCTCTCAGTCAACAGCTTCATGGCCTTTCCCCTGCAGATTAAAGCTTTTGTTCCTTGAGAGGAAGGGGAGATAGGTCTGAGCAGAATATCTATGATGAGTGCCATTCCCTTCCCCAGTAGGCACCAGCGGGGAATGTTCTCAAGATTCTCCCTGGCGTACTCCGTGAGTGCTTGCCGAGGCTTCTGAGGAAAAGCCTACAAGAGCGTGCGCACGGTCCCATGTCTGTGACCTGAAGGATTTTCACCTTCTCAGGCTAGCCCATACTCAGCTTTTGACAACTCATTAAGAATTTCCGGGGCGCCTGGGTGGCTCAGTCGGTCAAGTGACCGACTTCAGCTCAGGTCATGATCTCGCGGTTTGTGAGTTCAAGCCCCCCGTCGGGCTCTGTGCTGACAGCTCGGAGCCTGAAACCTGCTTCGGATTCTGTGTCTCCCTCTCTCTCTGCCCTTCCCCCACTCACGCTCTGTCTCTCCTTCCTTCAAAAATAAATAAGCATTTAAAAAAAAAATTTCTGACCAACTTATTTCGGTGACACCTGTCCAGGTAAGCAAATATTTGGGATCCGTTTCTCCCTATAGGAACCGTCGCTCTCCAGATTTGAAATTAGTTGTTTTTTCTGTGACTTCAGATTTCTCATGAACTCGAGAAAAGTTTTAATTTGCAGTTATCCAGTGTTGTGCTGTTGCTGTTGTTGTTGTTGTTGTATGGGTGAGAACAATGTTCTTGCTAATCGCACTCAAGAGAGAAGGACTCTCGGGGCGCCTGGGTGGCGCAGTCGGTTGAGCGTCCGACTTCAGCCGGGTCACGATCTCGCGGTCCGTGAGTTCGAGCCCCGCGTCGGGCTCTGGGCTGATGGCTCAGAGCCTGGAACCTGTTTCCGATTCTGTGTCTCCCTCTCTCTCAGCCCCTCCCCCGTTCATGCTCTGTCTCTCTCTGTCCCAAAAATAAATAAACGTTGAAAAAAAATTAAAAAAAAAAAAAGAGAGAAGGACTCTCCCACTAGTGAAGGGCATTATCCCCCGCCACAGACTTGCACATTTGCTGATGCATTTTCTTGTCAATGTCAAATACAAGTCCACTCAAATGCCGCCAAACTACTGTTGAACCACTACTCATTTGATACGAACTGTCATTAAAACTGCTTACCTCTAATACTAATCGAAAATTGCCACCTTATTCTGATCTTTGTATAAGAGGAAATTGGTTTTCGTTTTTGTTTTTGTTTGTTGTTTTTTCTTTTACTTCGAGTTTATTCCTTCAAGAAATTTGGGCAGCATATGTTAAGATAATGCCCCAGCACATCACACGGTGCCCTGAAGACCAGGGCAAAGGAATTTATCTCCAAATAGGATGCAAGAGATTCTTGACACTCAGGAAGAACAAGCCAGTGGTTTCTGCTCTAAATACTTTCTGCACATCAATTATCATTAAAAAATACTCAAATTTCCACTGAATTTGTAACCACTCCAGCTACTTTATGCTGAGTAAGAAGTGCCCCATATTAAAAATAATAACAGAAGCAAAAGACATTGCAGACAGTGACCCAAGTTCTCCATCTATAATATTCTTTATGTGAAATTACTTGCTTATTAAAAAAAATGATATCCAGTAACCCAAGACCAATATTCTTTTGGTGGCTATTTGTTCCTTTTGAAGAAGACAGAAGCTCATTTTAGAAGCTAGCTGGTAATGTTCATATCAACAGGGAAGCACATTGATGCTATCTCAAATGATTGCATTAATTACAAAGTATAATGTGTGTATATTTGTACGCCAGCAACTAATGGGAAACACGGAGTCTGCAAGTAAATATAAGAGAGTGTGAAAAATACCGAATGAGGTTAAAGATACGTAAGAATAAAACTCTCCATTTAATAAATGAGGTTGCTGAATGCTCAGACAGCAGCATTGTCTGAAATGGAATGGAGTGTTACACTTCATACGGCTGTATCTCCAACGTTTTTTAATAAAATTTACATTTTAGAACAATGTTCGATTCCCAGCAAATTATGAAAGTACAGAGATTTTTTATTACCCCACACTCAGTTTCCCCTAGGAGGAACATCTTACACAAACGTACATTTGTCACCATTAATGAACCAGTATTGGAATATTATTATTCATTAGAAACCACACTTTGTACAGATTTCCTTAGTTTCATCTAATGTCCTTTCCTGTCCCACGGCCCCATCCAGACGCCAAATTACATTTATTCTTCGTGTCTCCTGAAGCTGTTCTTGGTTAATGCCGGGTTCTCAGATTCGTTTGTGATATTCGTGACAGTTTTGAGAGGTACTCATCAAATATTTTATAAGAGGCCCCTCCGATTGGTTTCTCTGATGTTTTCTCAGTATTAGATAGGGGTTTGGGTTTGGAAGAGGAAGATCACAGAGGTGAAAGTCATTCTCATCGCATCGTCTCAAGGGTACGCACTCTCAGCGTGGTTCCTCACTGTCCACGTCGACCTTTATCACCTGGCGGAGACCAGGCGGTCAGTTTCGCCACTTGTAAGTCTGCTTTTTCCTCGTTTTCCTGCCGCACATGTTGGAAAGAAATCACTGCGAATGGCCCCCATTTATGGAGTTATGCTCACCTCCTTAGGACATACTCCCCAAATTTTAACTCTAGAGACAATTATAAGTTTTAAAGAGATGGTTTCCAGACTCGATCCTCTGTAACCAGGGTTATTTTCTACTGCTGATATTAAAAGTATCTCATCTCGTCCGTAAAATACACCTTGTTCTCCTACTTTAATGCCTCTTCAGGATGCAATATAAAATCTGTTGATGTTTGAAAGGAGAAACGAGACTCCTCTACGTGCAGAAATTTACTGCAGCCTGTAATACACTCCGGCCCCAAGGTTCTGAAAGTTTGGGCCGTTAATGATGACACACACAGGGTCAATTTCAATTCCCAAAAGCCAGAGCACTGAAACGATCCCTTCTCTGAGTGTTTCCAGAGTGGTTTCAGTGGGCTTTCCAACATTAGTTATGATTTATGTTGTCAAATGAAACAACAGCATATAGTCAGGTCGACTCCACAGGAATCTGATGTGGGACCGGCCAGGCCCCACCAAATGGGACTACTTGAGTGTATTTTTAGAATTTGACCCGGTTGTTTTACGAAATGAAGGCGAGTGGACTCAATCTATAGGTCTTAGAGGCTTACGGTACTCGGGGCAGGGGAGGGAGACAATGACACACAAAAGAAGACAGAGGAAGAATTGGTCGTGAAAACCCAAAACCCCGCACATACAGCAATGCGTTTCTAAAGTTGTTCTGCATTTCCAAGAGTGGTTGATTAATTCAAAGGGCACTTAAAGGATCTCATATGCAGCATTTTACTCTTGAACTGCTACCTAGTTTCTTCATTTCTAAAATGCCATCAATTATAAAACACATTGAGGTAGTAATAGCTTCACAGGGAGAAGCAGAGAACAGGCGCATGAAAGAGATGTATCTAGATTTTACTCATTTTAAAGCAAAAATTGATTATAGAGTTTGAGAAAGTATAAAAGCATTTTAAATTGGCACAGCGTTGGGGCGCCTGGGTGGCTCAATCAGGTGAGCGTCCGACTTCAACTCAGGTCATGATCTCTCAGTTCATGAGTTCGAGCCCCCCAAAGGGCTCTGTGCTGACAGCTCAGAGCCTGGAGCCTCCTTCAGATTCTGTGTCTCCCTCTCTCTGCCCTTCCTTCCCTCCCTCCCTCTCTCTCAAAAATAAACATTTTTAAAAATTTTAAATTGTCACAATGTTGTCACATTTTTTTAAAATTCCTTCACTCATCCCAATAATAGCATGGCTTTTCTTTAATGGCAAATTCATGAGTTCCAGGGAATAGTCAATATTTTATTTCTGTATCGTTCATTTTAAAATTACATCATTTCCTCATAAACATACACAAACACAGACAAATCTTGAGTAAATGAAAACCAACATAAAATTATACTGTTGTAATTAACAAAAATGTTTGCTTTTTTGGTGTTTGGTTTTGTTCATAGCTTTTGGAGTAACACTTTTACCTATTTGAGATTTTTAAAAAAATTTTTTTAACGTTTATTCATTTTTGAGAGACAGAGAGAGACAGAGCATGAGTGGGGAAGGGGCAGGGAGAGAGGGAGACACAGAATCCGAAGCAGGCTCCAGGCTCTGAGCCATCAGCACAGAGCCTGATGCGGGGCTTGAACCCACGAACCATGAGATCATGACCTGAGGTGAAGTCGGACGCTCAGCCGACTGAGCCACCCAGGCGCCCCTCTGTTTGAGATTTTTAAGTGAGGTGTATTTTTTTTTTAATTTTTTTAACCTTTATTTATTTTTGAGACAGAGAGAGACAGAGCATGAATGGGGCAGGGGCAGAGAGAGAGGGAGACACAGAATCGGAAACAGGCTCCAGGCTCCAGGCTCCGAGCCATCAGCCCAGAGCCCGACGCGGGGCTCGAACTCACGGACCGCGAGATCGTGACCTGAGCTGAAGTCAGCCGCTTAACCGACTGAGCCACCCAGGCGCCCCTAAGTGAGGTTTAACGTAGTATATTTTACACTTGTTACGTAGTCCCCTCTAAAGATCAAGTTTGAAACATATGGGCAAAGGCACACAGTTGTCTGATTCACAACCATCACAATGAAGACAGAGCCTCTCAATCACCCTGAACACACTCATGGAAAGGTCTTTGTGTGCATGTAAGTTTTCTTTTCTCCTGGGGAAATACGGAGGAGTAAAATTGATGGGTCAGTTATTAATAATTATGAATTATTATCAGTGGGATTATTAATATGGTTGGAATAAAAGGTACCGTTTTGCTAAGTCTGTTGTATTTCCCCATCCATTCTTTGTTACCTATTCTTCCCCTTTATTCTTAATTATTGATTTAAAAGATTTATGATTTCCTGTTATCTCTGGTGGCTCATCCAGGGTCTATAAGATACTTCTCAACATGCCATTGTCTGACTTCAAATACTATCCCACGTTACACAGAGGATAAGAGCGTCCCCACAACTCACTTCCATTTTCTCCTCCTGCCCCTTACCACTACGGCTTTCGTACGTTTTCTTTCTACGTAGATCGTAACCTCTACAATCCATTGTTATGATTTTCCTTTAAACAGTTATCTTTGGAAGTCCTTAAAAATAATACAAACGATATTTTATGTATACCTTCACTTTTATGGTTTCCAATGATCTTCATTGCTCTTAAGTTCCGCATTTCCATCTATCATCATGATCCTCTGCCTGAAGAATTTTCTTAACATTTCTTAACATGTATGTCTACTGGCAGTAGATTATTTCAAGGTGGGTTTTTTTTCACAAATAGTTTATATTTCACTTTAATATTTAATCCAGATTTCTGAGTTAACTGGTTTCCCCCCTTTGAATACTTTTGGGATGCTGTTCCATCCTTTTGGCCACCCACCATTTCTGAGTAGGGGACCGCTCTGACTTCTCTTTACTCCTCTGTGCTTTGCCTTTTTATCCTTGGTTTCCTGGAGCTTTCCTCTTGCGTCGCTACGTGCAGAGTTTGACTTTCCGTGGCGCCTGGTGGTTCTGAGCTTCCTGCATCTGTGGTTTAGTTTCTTTCACTAATTTTGCAAACCTTTCACTTGTTAACCCGTCTGTTCTCTTTTCTTTCTCTCTTGTCTTTCTGGAACTCCAGTTGTGATTATCTTCGACACTTGGGTGGCCCACCATCCTCGAGTGTACCACTTTTTTTCATATTATTTTTCTTTGTGACTCAGTTTGAAAGTTTCTACTAACCCAACTCAACTTCAACGTTGCCAGTTACCTTTAGAGATGCCCGGTCTGCTGGTTAAGTGCATGGATTAAGTTCTTCCTCCCCTGACTTTGCATGTGTGCTGTTGTTGTTGTTGTTGTGTGTGTGTGTGTGTGTGGTTATTATTTGTAGCATTTCTATCTGATTCTTTTTTATTTTATTTTTTACTTTTTAAGTTTATTTATTTTTGGAGACAGACAGAGACAACATGAATGGGGAGGGGCAGAGAGAGAGAGAGGGAAACACCGAATCCCAAGCAGGCCCCACAAATGGCAGCACAGAGCCGGATGCAGGGCTCAAACTCACAAACGATGAGATCATGACCTGAGATAAAACCAAGAGTCAGAGACTTATCTGACTGAGCCACATAGGTGACCCTCTATCTGATTCTTTTTTATGGTTTCCAACTCTTTGGGAAATTCCCCATCTATCCATACAAGCTGAACTGTGTACTTTTCCCACTATGTCTTTTTCAACATAAATGTAGTGATTTCACAGTGCCTGTGTGATGGCTCTAACCTTGAAGTCTCCAAATCTTGTTCTGTTGATTGCTTTATCTCTTGATACTTGATCTTTTTTTTTTTTTTTTTATCATCTTTGCTTTTACTGTGTTTCTCATTAATCGAAGGTAGGATTTCTTTTTTGAATGTATAGAGTAAAATGATAGAGACTGAGGTCAATTTTATTTATATACAAAAACTGGCACATCTCTTCTGCTTAAAGGCCACTGGGCTGGAAGTTAGATTCAGTGTGGTCCGTTGAGTCAGGCCTGGGCTCCGCTGTTTGCTTCTATTGTCTGCAGCGAATCTCTCCCGTTGTCTGCAGGCTCCAAACTTCTGCAACAGCACTTGCTGCTAATTTGTGCTTGGCCTTGGGCCTCAAGTGACAGAGGGTTTGTCCCCAAAGTCCTGCTTTCAGAAGTCCCCGCTGATCCATCTTCGGTCTTGGGCAAGCCCTGTGTGCTCAGGCGTTGGGAGCTGAGCCTTCTCAACATTTCTGGGGCCTCGCCTCTGTGGCATTTACACTCTGCCTTGTATCTCTGGAGGCTCTTGGATGGCACCAGCACCTGCTTGCATTGGGCATGGCCTTGGGCCTAAGAGAGTTTCCTCCTTCCTCCCCCAGGGATGGCAGCCTTTCAGTTTTGATCTTCTCCCATACTCAGTGAGTCTCACTTAGGTCCACGGGCAGGAGGGTTTCTACTGCCCTCTTACAGCTGCAGATGCATTTTGCTTCTACTCTTTGCTTCTACTCTTCCTCTTCCAGAAGCGCTGGATCTTTGCCTGGGCTGGAGGGTGGAGGGTTCCCTGCCCCTCACCTCAAAGTTTTGACTCCAGATAGAGAAGGGTGTGGGGAAGCGGGTGAGCTTTCTTCGCTGGCCCTGGAAGCAGTCGGTCATCACTGGGATGTCTGCACCATCCAGGGAGGACCCACCCCAGTTTTCAGCCCTGTCCCCACTCTTCCTCGCGAGCACCTAGCAGAGCAGCCCGAGGAAGAAATGGGACCATTTGAACTTCTCTCCTGCCTGCGGGAGCGTCTCTCCTGGTTTCTAGGCTGTTGTCTAGCCCACGCCTGGCATTTAAGAACGTGTTAAAATTTTATTTGCTTTCTTCTTACCTACTTTCACAACAGCCACCTCTTTCTCCCACCTGCCGCCAAAGGTAAAACCGTTCTTGTGTTCCTTCTCTTCTGGAAAGCCTTGTCAGTCTTCACAATTCAGCACATTGGCTGAACATGTGTAGATTTTCAGACTTTTCTCATGGTCAGGACCGGAGTGGGATTCCTTTGAATTTTTCCACATACAAAGCCTAACTCCTTATCTGTTTTGCCCTTGTTTTTAACTGTTGTCGTTGATGAAACACAGAAGCCTCAGTTCGCATGTGAATATTACTATTTTAAGGTTTCTCTAATTGTAAGGCTTTTAAACCACAGACTCCTAGAGAAATGATTGTTTTGAGACTTCAAAGGAGAGCTACAGAGTATTTCTTTCACAGTAGCTCAGGAGAAGACTAGTCCTCTGATATTTAAACTGCTACTTAATAAGGTAATCCCTAAATCACAAAAACACCAGAACTGGTCTGATTCCATCGCCATGGGAAAACCCCATCAAGATGTAACCAGTTTATTTTTTTTTAATTTTTTTAACGTTTATTCATTTTTGAGACAGAGAGAGACAGAGCATGAGCAGAGGAGGAGCAGAGAGAAAGGGAGACACAGAATCTGAAACAGGCTCCAGGCTCTGAGCTGTCAGCACAGAGCCCAATGCGGGGCTCAAACTCACGGACTGTGAGATCATGACCTGAGTTGAAGTCGGACACTCAACTGACTGAGCCACCCAGGCGCCCCAAGTTGTAATCAGTTTAAAAAGATGTATTTAAGATCTAAAAATCTGAAATGCACTCGCTTTTTGTTCGCCATCCTCACTGAACTTTCCTACCTTCCTTCCCCTGAAGAAACTCCATCAGATCTGCTATCTTTCAGGGCACTCCTAGGGTCCATCCCGTTGAATCGGACATAATGAGTCCATAAATCTAAGTCCATCCTCCCCAACTTACGAGTGGTTTTCCTGGATCCCTTCAAGGCCAGGGTGAAGGACAGATGAGCCTAATGCAGCGATGTGCTGGTAATGTCTAATGACCAGCCTTCCAAAGAATAGAGAAGGGCTTGATCAGTGGTGCTTACTGACCTCCATGCTGTAGATGTTCCAGCCAGGATTCACCCATTATTGCCAAAGGTAGCATCGCCAAATACAAGCGAGAGAAGAGGTGTGCACAGCCAGGTCTCCCGAGTGCCAACACCTCCCTGCCCTGGAAGAAGCGTGGTTTTCCTTGCCCACCGCAGACACAAAGATTCCAGCACAATGGAAGTAACACGATGAGGTTACCCCCTCGTGCAGGTTGGACAATGCTGCTTTCCGGCCTAGGACTCCCCTCTCGTGAGCTTTGACTTTTCTACCTCCGTGCCCTCTCACGTGGTACCAACAAGCAGGTTTTTCCATGGAGTCCACCTACAACTTCTGGAAAACATGCATCTCTGGAGGAAGTGCGGCTCCCTTACAGGGCTACGCTCCTCATTCCACCTTCCCACGCCAGCATGAGCCAAACACCAGTCCTTAAATCAAAAGAAAGTAACCAAGAGCCCACCGCAGACTCTTCCAAGGAAATGCCCCCTGTCAACTCATCCACAGAACTTTTCCGGAGGCTGGGCATGAATAATGGGTGAATCCTGGCGGAATCAGAACTACCATCTCTCATTGTGTCTCAATAGACACATGGTCCATCGTCTTCACTAAGGACCTCTTGGGCACCTGGTCGACCTCCTGGTGCTTTTTTCACAGAGGCAGCTTCATACAAACCAGGACAGAGAGAGCCCTGCTGTGACACTCAAAGCCCGTCGCTCTAGGACGTGTCGGGTAAATAAGACCCGACCGAACTACCCATAAAGAAGAAAATGTAAGCAATGTTTGTCAAGGCACAATCCAGGAACTATTTTGAAAGCAGCAGCTTTGGAATGGGAGGCAGACAACCGCTCTGTTCCTTGGTAACAGAACGTCTTCCGCAGACACCAGATGAGGAATTCGATACCTGCCTTAGGTGAAGTCATTTTTATTTCTATTTTTTTATGTCGGTTAAAGACACAGTGGTAACATGTGAGACCAGGTGGGCTCACCCTGCCGCCTGCCCTTCCTTCGTCCCGACCTGACACACAGCCCAGCGCCGTTCCAGCCTCTATCCTCCTCGTCCTCCTCGTCCTGGGCGGCGACCTGCCTGCACACACAGCGAATCCCTCCTTCCCCCCTCTGGTTTTCTTCTTGGCTTCTGCGTCATCGCCCCCTTAGTGACTTTCCCCCTGCTGCCTCGTTTGCTGGATTCTTGCATCTCCCCTTTGCTCGTGTGCGAGATAAAAGTACTGATCATACGATCTTGCTCGGAGAATGTTACGCTGCTGTTTGGAAAGGACTGAGAACACGCCTTTCACTCAGCAAAAACAGGTACACCTGTTACCTGTCAATGTATTTACCATGATGGGGGGGGGAGTTACATACTCATAGCTGGTACTAGTTGAATGTTTATTATACACCAGGCACAGTTACCTTTTATTCAAGAATAATTTATAAACGATATAAGCTATATATGTTAATTCTTACTGTTGTTGTAAGAAGCGCCCAAGTACCCCGGTTTTGCAGCAAAGGGCTCGGGGTCTCTGGAAGAACAAGAAAGCCTGTGTTTGTAGCAAAGCCCACCTGACTTCAAATCCCATGCTCTTTCACGAGCCACGAGCGCTGGTCCACACTGCGATGCCCACAGTCCTGCACTTTCCTCCCCCTCTGAATATTTCACATTCCCATCAGTGTTTGGTTCCTGGGCTGCTGACATCGCCGGGCACACGGTTGCAATATCTAGAATTATCCACGCCTGTTCAGTCTTCCTGTACACTCACATTCAGCTAATGAGTGAAACTCGACCATTTGATGTCTGCAGTGTTCCCTCACTCCACCCTCCCCTGTCCAGATCTCAGCTGGCTCCCATCGGACCCTCATCATCTCCTGTGCACTGAGTTTTATAAAATACATCTCTGTCCATGGGGTTCTTTCTCATTCTGTATAGAGATTGAAACTGGTTCCTTACTGTCCATAGAATAAGAATTGCAAGTCTGTGTTTACCCTTCACAAACAGCCTGGATGTGCACGGACAGGTTGACGACTTGAGAGATCATATGTAGGACGCAAGACTGTGTCCCCTTAAAACTCCCACCTTGATTGGATGCTTGGGTGGGTCAGTCAGTTGAGTGACCGACATTGGCTCAGGTCGCGATCTCACCGTTCGCGAGGTTGAGCCCCACGTCCGGCTCTCTGCTGTCAGCACAGAGCCCACTTTGGATCCTCTGTCCCCCCCTCTCTCTCCTCACCTCCCCTTTCTCATGCTCTCTCTTTCTCAAAGATGAATAAAGATTTTTAAAAAACTCCCCCCGGAAGCCCTGCTCCCCAGCGGGACACTCTGTAGGCAGCACATCTGGGAGGTACTTAGGATTAGATGAGGTCATGATGGCGGGGTCCCCATGACACATTAGACTCCTGAGAAGAAGAGAAATAGAGACCAGAGCCTACTTTCCATGGCTCCTCCCCACCCCACGTGAGACCCGGTGAGAAGGTGGCCGTCTGCAAGCCCCGAGGAGAGCTCTCCCGAAGAACCCAGCCAGCTGGGCCCTTGCTCTTGGACTTCCCGGCCTCCAGAGTCATGAGAAATCAATTTCTATTGTTGGAGCCACTCAGTGCGTGGCATTGGGTTAGGGCAGCCCGAGGAAACAGACGGAGAGACAGCAAGAGAGAGTCAGACCAACACGCTTCTTGGGGACACGTACGCGGCAGAGGCAAGCAATTGCTTCCAAGACAAGCCAACCCCTTCCTCATTGCCATACACTGCCTCACACTCTTTCTTGTCTCAAATTCCTCTCTGGACTCATTTCTCCTCCAGGAGAAAGCTCCATCTCAGTCCCGTCTCAAAATCGAAGTCCCCCAGAAGCCGCCCTGGCCTCTCTGCGGGCTCCATCCACACCAGCAGCCGCCCCTTCCCACACCGCGCGATTCAGTTGTGACCCTGCGCGCCCCCAAGGGTGCTTCAGGCCGTGTCCTCACGGGGACCACAGGCCTCAGCACCCTGACAATAGAAACGGCCAGGTCCACTTCAAGTGTCTGTGTTGCACCAGAGGAGGACAAAGCAGAGATGAGAAGAAACCACGAGAAAGGGCTCTTGCTCTCACACAGCTCTCCTGGGGCCACACGACCAGCAAAGGCGATGCAGACGCAAGGCCACCTGGGAAGCGGTGTGATGTCATTAAGGGCCCTGTTCAGGGACGCCCAATAGACAGAAGGGTATGCAGCTTCTCTAACAATGACCCGTGTGGCCCTCCGGCCCTGCGATGGTCAAGGAAAATCCCCACAGGAAGCAAGAGCTGTCTCACCCACAGGCTGTTTGCAGGAAACTAACCGCCTCTTCGTTCTTCCCGGGGTTTCGTCTGCACACGGGCTCTTACGAAGCATTTGACTTTAGGACGACGGGCTCCTTCCTCTGCAGAAGCTGGATAGCATCACATACACACACACACACACACACACACACGTAGTGTACAGGTACGTGCACTCGTTTGCATGCACACAGTTACACACAAACACCATCATACTCTCTCGCATGTGTGCACACGCTCCCTCACGCAAACGCACACCCACACACATTCACACACACACACACACACACCTGGCTACTGAAGCCTTGCGGAAGTGAATTCCCCGTGTCTGGACACGCTGCGAAAACAGCACCCCCTCTCCCCTTAACTGGCAAAAGGCAAACCTCGGTTTAGAAAGCAGATTGAAGGAACGTGTGGTACGTTTTCTTGACTTTTGAGCATTTCTCTCTCACAGAGGTGAAACGTTTCCATGCCCACGCAAACTGTTATTTTCAGGAGAAGTGTCTGTTTTCACACAGAGACAGTGACTCATTTTCTTCAGGTGGGAGTTTATGTTTTATGAGAAACTTTCCAGAGGCAGCTGGGCGATGTGAATTTTTCTGTTTCTCAGTAGTATCATCAGCACCTGCGAGTTACTAAAATGGCTTCTACAGTCAACACGATGGGGTTCAATGCTAGATTGTTCAAGTATTTTATTTATTTTTTTTTAAACCTGAAATGGAGGAAAGAACAGGTTTTTTTTTTTTTTTTAATTTTTTTCAACGTTTTTTTATATTTATTTTTGGGACAGAGAGAGACAGAGCATGAACGGGGGAGGGGCAGAGAGAGAGGGAGACACAGAATCGGAAACAGGCTCCAGGCTCTGAGCCATCAGCCCAGAGCCCGACGCGGGGCTCAAACCCACGGACCGTGAGATCGTGACCTGGCTGAAGTCGGACGCTTAACCGACTGCGCCACCCAGGCGCCCCTGTTCAAGTATTTTAAAGCAGCCTTAGTATTCACCTCTGGTTAAGATGACTTCCCTCTGTGCATGTCTGAGAAAGCTTGCTTTTATCCCATGTTATGACCTGTCATGGAAATGCTCGAAGGGCTTATGCCTGAAGAAGCTTCCGAATTACCATAAGGTAGAGTCAGAAATTGTCAGAGACGTGCTCTGCATCGACAAACATCTGTGCATGAAGTCAACGGGACGAGGCCCAGAGGCCCATCGCTGGTCTACGTAGACCTTCAAGCATATCAGGAAATGGCTCGCTTCCCTGTGGCACCCAGGGGTCAGACGTCTCCTCGTGGTGAGGGTGAGGGTTGGTGGGTCCCGTCCCCTGTGTCACAGGATGTCAGTAGCATCCTTGGCCTCTACCCACTAAATGCCAGGAGTGGCCTTCTGCAACTAGAAAAACCAAGTGCTGTCTCCAGACATCTTCCTCCTCAAAGTTTTAAAATGCATAAAGTCTCAAACATAAAGTCCTGAAGTACAAAACAGGCCTTATTCCCCAACCAGAACGAGGTCTTTCAATCAAATACGTTTTTCTATCAATAAATTATCCCAAACTTTCTGAAGTCAGGGGCTGCCAGCTACTGCTTCTAAACGTAATTTGTTTTTGTTAAAAATTGACCCATACGTGATTATTTTTCAATTCCCTAAGTAGACCTCTAAAAAACTCTTTCCTGTGCCGTAATGATGAGTCTCTGGCTGAAAGTCTGACATCAGTTCTGTTTAAGCTTTCAGAGGAGACACTCACACAAATGTGTTTAAGTCAATCACGATAAACTTTTTTTAACGTCGATTTATTTTTAAGAAAGAGAGACAGAGCACGAGTGGGGGAGGAGCAGAGAGAGAGAGAGAGACACAGAATCCGAAGCAGGCTCCAGGCTCGGAGCTGTCAGCAAAGAGCCCAACACAGGGCTTGAACTCACGAGCTGCGAGATCATGACCTGAGCGGAAGTCGGACGCTTAACCCACTGAGCCACCCGGCTGCCCCTGTTTAAGTCCATTATAGAACGTCCATCAGATCTGACCTGCTGAAAACCGTTTTATGAGTCAATGACCTGGGAAGATGCAGGAGGAAACCCACAACATAATTTAGTTATCTCTAGCTATCTCTATCAGTGTCATCTCGATCTCTGTCTCTGTCTCTACATTGTTCATAAGCTTAGGGAAAGCCTTGGCTAAGGAAACCAAGAATTACCCTTGGCTCCCAAAAGCTCTCCTGTCACACCTTCTTCCCCTTCCATCGGGCTTTCCAACTTCCAGCCACCGGGTCACCATAATCCGTATGTGGTCCAGGAAGTGGACTGTGTTTCCGAAGTCCTTCTCTCCCTCCTCATCCTTTTATTCCTTCCCATCAGGTGTGATCTCTGCGGCACGACACTATTGATAGGCTGCTGCTATTGAATCAGAAAAAAATCTAAAAACAACATCACTAGGATTTTTTATAATATTCGCAATTCCCTCCTAACAACATGGCGTTCATATCATCGGCTATAATTTTATATGCATGTATAATTCAACCCCATATTTCACAAGCATAATATATAATATCAATAGTGAGGCATACATTATTTAGTGATAGCAGTGAAGTCTTGTTTTGCCATAGGATATAATAGTATTTAGACATACACACAGAAAGTCAATAGGAGCCTGTGAGAGATTTCTTTTTAATTAATTTTAATTAAATATTCAGTGAAACCCATTTATATTTCCCAATGTACAACATTTAATGAGTCTTTGTAATGCTCATATGATTTCCTCTGTTGAGTTCTTTCCCTGTAGCATTTTCTTTTCGCAGTATGTTAGAAAAAATGTTATAGAGAAGAAGGGTTTATTGTATTTTAAATTTATATTCATTGCCAACTGGATGCCCAAGGGGCATTTAGGAAATGCCTTTTCATAAATCAAAAAATAAATAGGTGAATAAAGATTGCTCGGTAACCTACGAGACTCATGTGACCGTCCTTGATCCATGCCAATGATCTGCACGATTCTCTGACACTGGAAGTTGTGGTTTAAGAATCCCTGTAGTGTTTATTATTCAGAATCTGTATTGTTCTTCAGTTATGTCAGAGGACTTTCACTGGGAATATTTAAAGAGGAGGTCCATGAAAGAATGTTGACGTCTGCGTGAGTGGCTTTATGACTGGTCGAACATCACGCATTCATTGGTGTGATAGAAGGTCTTTCTGTTGCTCGGATTTTATCAGTGATGTAAGAAGACAGCATATCCGTATGTTGTGCATAAAATGTACAAATAGCTATTTGACCAACCAAGAGTCAATATTCATAGTCGTTTTAAAGATGGCTTTGAAATCAGAAATGCCTCTGTCCAAATCCTAGCTCAAATTCAAAAATTTAGTATCTGTTTCTTGGTCTTGTTACATAATCTCTCCCTTCCACAGAATATTTGTCCAGGAAACTGAAATATTTGTTTTGAAGTAGCAGGGCTCCTGGGTGAGAAAAACAAAACGCAAAGCGTTTTGGTGGAGGTGAAACCACTCTGGCGAAACTTCATGACATTTCTATTTCTAATGCACAAACATAATTACTTTCAGAATATTTTAACCATGAACATACGGAGATTGGAAAGGAAAAAATAAACTGGTCTTCATTCACAGATAATGTGTTTGTAAAAGTAGAAAATCCAAAGGAATTTACAAAAAAAAAAAAATTAAACCTAGTAAGTGAATTTTGCGAGGTAACAGGATACAAGGTCAATATACAAAAAGCAGGCGTAATTTTATGCGTAAGCAATGAACAATTGGAAATAAAATTTAAAATAAATACCATTTACAGTAATATCAAGCATTTAAATGATCAAGAATAAATACACCAAAAGTTGTTGAAGATCTCTTCCAAAAAATGACAAAACTTTTTTCAGCACAATTAAAGGCATCCTCCATAAAGTGAAATACATACTACGATTATAAGTTAGAAAAGTCAAGATGATGAGCAGTTTGCCCAAACTGATTTCTTTTTTTTTTTTTAATTTTTTTAATGTTTACTTATTTTGGACAGAGAGAAAGACAGAGCATGAGTGGGGGAGGGGCAGAGAGAGAGGGAGACACAGAATCTAAAACAGGCTCCAGACTCCGAGCTGTCAGCACAGAGTCCGATGCGGGGCTTGAACTCACAGACAGCGAGATCGTGACCTGAGCTGAAGTCGGGCACTCAACTGGCTGTGCCACCCAGGCTCCCCTGCCCAAACTGATTTCAAGACCTAATGCAACAGACATCATGACAGTGTGGGGTTTGAATGAAGATAGACAAATACATTATGAAACAGAATAGAGTCCAGAATTACACCGAGATTTAAGTGGAAAATCAAATTTCAACAAAAACACCAAATAATTAAATAAGAAAAGGAAAAATTTCTTCAACAAATGGTGCTAAAACACCTTAGTGTCCAAATTGAGGGGGCTTGGGGGTTGCCTCACATTCTACCATACACTATTTTTTCTCTCCGGATAATTGAAAGAGCACATTTTCAGAAAGAGACAAAGTGATAATATTACGTGATTCTGCAGCACACATCAACTACGTTCCTTTTTTTTGCACCACTTGCAGAAATTTCACTAGGCTTTCATTGACATTTTCTTACTTTATCTGCAATTATCCTTTATATTTTTTTTAGCCTCAAGGGATTAATTTAGTAAACATGATGTGGAGAGAAGTGCTATCGTTTTTATGTATAATGACACGGTATTCTCTGCAATCTTAGATCAACTTAAATTTCCTATTAGAAGGATATACAAACGAAAAGTCTTAAAATACAAATGAGATCTTATCAATGAGATCCATGCCTTTGAACTAAAATATATATTTCTTTCTTTTTTTTTAATGTTTATTTATTTTTGAGACAGAGAGAGACAGAGCATGAACGGGGGAGGGGCAGAGAGAGAGGGAGACACAGAATCAGAAACAGGCTCCAAGCCATCAGCCCAGAGCCTGACACGGGGCTCGAACTCACGGACAGCGAGATCATGACCTGAGCCGAAGTCGGACACTTAACCGACTAAGCCACCCAGGCGCCCCTAAAATATATATTTGTAACAGTGAATTCCCCCATACCTTCCAACGTTAGAAGCCACAATCGTTTCCTCTAAATGTGATTTCTGTTATTATGAATTGACCAATGAATGATCATTTTGATCTACAAGCTAAATTAAATTGATCATGGATCAATGTTAAAACTGTAAGTGTAAATAAACGTTATAACTATACACATAAACGCTAACTAAACTTATCCTCGCTCCCATCTGAATATTTATAGAATGTGTTCACGCGATAAGTATGTATACACTCAAGTGTTTTTCTTTGTATATTATTAACTGCTTAAACGTAAGAAGGATTATTAAAATTAACTATTTAAAACTGCACTCAGCACTGTTTGTCACTAAAAAGGAATGGAGGGCTGATACGCAACAACATATGTGAGCCTCCATGGAAATAAAATCAACCAGGCACAAAAGACTACATGTTTGTATTCGTTTTCTACTGTTGCATCACAACAGCCACATACTCTACTCGGTGGCTGACAAAACTCTCCTCGAGCACCTCCCGCTTGCAGGTTAGGAATCTGCACACAGCTCGGCTGGGTCTTTGGTGCAGGCCAAGGTGAATTCAAGGTGGAGGTCAGACTAGGCAAGTACCCGGAGGTGCTGGGGAGGAACCTGTTTCTAGCTTGTTCAAGTCGCTGGCGGAATCCGGCTGCTTGCAGCCTGAAGATAAGAGTTCCTCATATCCTGGCCGGCTGTCAGCCGGGGACCCTCTCAACCCGCAGACACCCCCCTCCCCAGCCCCACAAGGGGCCTCCTGCCTCTCCAAAGCCAGACAGGGCTCATCAAATCCTCTTAGTGCTTGGTCCTGTCTGTCTTTCTGCTCCAAGTCTGGAGAAAACCCATTGCTTTTAAAGATCTACTGTGACGAAACGATGCTCGACGTCGCTCCTCATCAGGGAAATACAAATCAAAACCAGACTGAGATACCACCTCACACCGGTCAGAGTGGCTAAAATGAACAGCTTAGGAAACAACAGATATTGGCGAGGATGTGGAGAAAGGGGAACCCTCTTGCACTGCTGGTGGGAATGCAAACTGGTGCAGCTGCTCTGGAGAACAGTGTGGAGGCTCCTCAAAAAATTAAAACTAGAACTACCCTGTGACCCAGCAATAGCACTGCTAAGAATTTATCCAAAGGATCCAGGAGTGCTGATTCATAGGGGCCCATGTACCCCAATGTTTATAGCAGTGCTTTCAGCAATAGCCAAAGTAGGGAAAGAGCCCAAATGCCCATCAACTGATGAATGGATAAAGATGTGGTTTATATATACAATGGCATACTACTTGGCAATGAGAGAGAAAGAATGAAATCTTTCCATTTGAAGCAACGTGGGTGGAACTGGCGGGTGTTATGCTAAGCGAAATAAGTCAGTCACAGAAGGACAGATATTATACGCTTTCACTCATTTGTGGAATTTGAGAAACTTAACAAAAGACCACAGGGGAAGGGAAGGGGAAAAGATAGTTTCAAACAGAGAGGGAGGCAAACCAGAAGAGACTCCTAAATACAGAGCACAAACTGAGGATTGATGGGGGGGTGGGGTGGGGGAAGGCGAAAATGGATGATGGGCATTGAGGAGGGCACTTGTTGGGATGAGCGCTGGGTATTGTATGGAAACGATGAATCATGGGAATCTATGCCGGAAGTCAAGAGCACACTGTATACATTGTGTGTTATATAACTTGACAACAAATTCTATTTTATAAATAAATAAAAATAAAGACCTAAAGTGGTTATATTAGGCCCACCTGAATAATCTCCCTTTTATTTAAAGTACCATAGTCACATTAAAATACCCGAGGATCAGGGGCGCCTGGGTGGCGCAGTCGGTTAAGCGTCCGACTTCAGCCAGGTCACGATCTCGCGGTCCGTGAGTTCGAGCCCCGCGTCAGGCTCTGGGCTGATGGCTCGGAGCCTGGAGCCTGTTTCTGATTCTGTGTCTCCCTCTCTCTCTGCCCCTCCCCCGTTCATGCTGTGTCTCTCTCTGTCCCAAAAATAAATAAACGTTGAAAAAAAAAAATTTAAAAAAAAAAATCACCTAAAATACCCGAGGATCAAGGTCATGAAGGCCACTTTAAATTCTGCCTATCACAGTATTGCATGATTCTATGTGTATGAATATTTGAAAAGGCAACTCTATGGTACAAAAAGCAGATTAGTCGTTACCTGGGGCTGGGGATGATTACAAACAGGCATGAGGGTTCATTGTGGGGTGAAATGTTTTAAAACTGGATGGTGGTCATGGATGCACAACTCAATGCATTTACTCAAAAGAGCTAAATTTTACATTTAAATGGGTAAATTTGTGGTGCGTGACTTATACATCAGCAGAGTTCTTAAAACATTCAATATGTTGACTGCTAAGAGTACTGTATGTGTAAATATGTAAATAAATATGTGATCGTACATATATGTAGTTGGTTAGGCAATTAGTTAGTTACCTTGCAATAGTCACGGATTTCTTAGAAAACACACAAAAAGAAATAGCTAGAAAACAAAAGTTATAAATCGGACTCCAACAACATTATAAAAGAGTTCAAAACACTTTTGCTCGATAAAGGACACTGGTAAGATAATTAATAGGAAGGCCAGACACTGGAAGAATATATTCTCTCTACACGTGTGTGACAAATGACTTGCATCCAGAATGTAAAAAACTTATATAACATGAACAATAAAAAGACAAAGAACTTAATTAAAAATTGGCAAATGACTTAAACACGTACTTAACAGAAGAACTACGAGTCGACAGTTGGGAATACAACATCATTAATCATCAAATAAATGCAAATTCTGCCCATCCTTAAACACTAAAGTGGGTGGAAGACAAGACTCACAGCACCCTATGTTGACAAGGATGTACAAAACCAGAAACTTTCAGACATTGCTGGCAGTCATGTAAAAGGTCACAGTAACTTTGAGAAAGTATTTTGCTTTTTCTTAGAAAGCAAATCTATACCTACACTATGACCAGTGATTCCATTCCTAGGTGTCTACAGAAGAAATCTTATTTATGCCCTTAAATTTTTTCTTCAAGTTTATTCATCATAATTTTATTCATAATAACTGACCCTGGAAACAGAAACACCCTAAATGTCCAAAAACAGAAAAGTGAAAAAATATCATGTGCTACATTAATACGATGAAGTGCAATAATGAAAATGAATAAATTACCACTCCCCATCAAAACGGAATAAATCTCCCAAACACACCCTAGGGTGAAAGAAGCCAGACACAGAATGAACCCCTTTCTAAATAGACAATTATTTTAAAACAGGCAAAAACTAACTCCTTTTAAAATAGGCAAAACTAATCTATGGCAACAGAACTCCATATAGAGGTTACCTAGACAGTAGTGTTTGAATGAAACCTCATGAGAACTTCTGCGGTATAGGTTATAAGATTGCCTTCATCGTGTGACAGTTTATTGAGCTTACACTTACACTTTGTGCACATTTGTTTGTGTACGTTAACCTGCAATAGAAAATGTTGAAAAAGTGTGAATAAAGTGAGGGGCGCCTGGGTGGCTCAGTCGGTTCAGCGTCTGACTCTTGATCTCAGCTCAAGGTCTTGATCTCAGGGTTGTGAGTCGATGCCCTGGTTGGGCTTCACGCTGGGCATGAAGCCTACTTAAAAAAAAGTAAAAGTAAAAAATGAGAATAAAATGAATGAAAAAGACAAATATGAGACTGGGGAAAAAAATCAGACACATCTGATAAAGGACTGTCATATGAAGAATGCACCAAGAACGTTCAAAACTCAACGGCAAAAAATAAATAAATAAATAAACAACTGAATTAAAATGTAGGCAAAATATGTCAACACGCTTCACCAAAATATACAGATGGCAAATAAACGTACGGAAAGCTGTTTCATGACACAGGCCATCAGGGAAATGCAAATTAAAACAACATTGTGATAGTACGACACACCCATTAAATAAAATGGTCAAAATCTGAAACACCGCCAACACCAAATGCTGGCGATGATGTGAAACGACAAGAGCTTTCATTTATTGCTGGTGAGAAAGCAAAATGGTGCAGTCGCTTCGGAAAATAGTCCTGCAGTTTCTTACAAAACTACATAGACTATTACCACACAATCCAACAATCATGTTGCTTGGTTTTTGTATTGAAAAATGTATCGAAATGTATTGAAAACTTACGTCCACACCAAAACCTGCACATACGTGTTTATAGCCCCTTTATTTATAATTGCCAAATTTTGGAAGCAAATAAGACATTGTTCAGTAAGTGAATAAATAAAATGTGTTACATCTAGGGAATGGGATATTATTAAGCACAAAAAAGAAAGGCACCATCTATGGGCACCTGGATGGCTCAGTTGGTTAAGCATCTGACGCTTGATTTTTAGCTCCGATCATGATCTCAAGGTCGAGAGATCAAGCCCTGTGTGGGGCTCCACAGTGGGTTGGAACCTGTTTAAGATTTTCTTCCTCCCTCTCCCTCTGCCCCTCCACTGCTCACACTCTCAAAAAAAAAAAAAAAAGAAATTTTATTTTTGAGAAAAGAAAACAAAAGAACAAGGAGGGAACTAAAGAGGTAACATGATAACATGAAAAGTGGGGCCAGTCACTGAAAGTGTGACAATTTGGGCACTTTCCAAATGACTAATAGACTGAAACACAATGAATATATAAAACCCCAAAAGTTGATGGGGCGCCTGGGTGGCTCAGCTGGTTAAGCATCCCACTTTGGCCTTGGTCATGATCTCGTAGTTCCTGAGTTCAAGCCACACGTTGGGCTCTGTACCGACAGCTCAGAGCCCGGAGCCTGCTTCGGATTCTGTGTCTCCCTCTCTCTCTGCCCCTGCCCCGCTCACGCTCTGTGTCTCTCTTTCTCTCAAAAGTAAATAAATCATTAAAAAAAATTTTTTTGAGTGTTTTTGCCTAAAGGAGAGTGAGAGAGAAAGAGCTAGACTAAAGAAAAACAGTAAGGGGAGAATAAAAAGCACTCTTACTGTTGACCGTAACTACAGTCCCCACAAAACAAATCTTGGGACAAGGACTTGTGTGTAAGCAGTGTCTTTGAGAAATAACCCCTGGAAACACCAGCCCAAAGAGTGGGGTGAGGTGAGGTGGAGACAGGAGACAAGCTTGAGAGAGTTTACAGAGTGGGCATTATCCAGCTACCCATCACCGCGGTCAACCAGAGTTCAATCCTCATGGAGAATTCTAGAAGCCAGTGTACAACGAACGCCTCAGAGCTTTCTCAGCTGGGAGTGCAGGATCCTGTGTCTTTTGCCACTCACACCTGTCATGTGTCAGAGCAGCAATGAGGAAGGGATGTGGTGACGTCAAACCCCTTGCCCTCTGGTCCCTCACCCCAGGCAAAGTGACGTCTGGCCGTCTGAGGAAGCCGTCAGGCAAAGAGTGCAGTTTCCGTTGGTGGGAAGGAAACGAAGCTTGTGCAGAAATGCTAAAACTTAAGGGACTATGGCAAGGCGTCACGGTGTCTGCTCGAGGCACAACGTCTCACTCTGAGAGCTGTCAAATGAAGAAAAGAATTAAACACATTCCCGCCACTCTTGTATGAAACGTACTTCAAGGTGATCAAAACGCTGAGGCCCCTGAAAGACACATAGCTTTAAAAGGCAAACCCAAAGACAAAGTAACACTAGAATTACATCCAGCAAGTGTTCACCTAGAAGGCGCTGCCGGGCATCATCAAGGCACATCTGGATGAAACACTCCCCCCGCCTGCTGGGATCCATCCTGGCCCTTCATCTTCGAACAAAAGAGGAGGCTTCTGCAGACAAAAAGCTTCTCTCTCATGGGCATCTGTGATAAAAGATGATGTCATTCTGTTGCTCTCAGACTCTCAATGTGTACTTTGTGGCTGTCAGATCTCCTTCCCCCTCCTCCTCCTCCTTCTCCTTCTTCTTCTTCTTCTTCTTCTTCTTCTTCTTCTTTCATTTCCTTCCTTCCTTTCTTCCTTCCTCCCTCCCTTTTCTCCTCCTCCTCCTCCTCCTCCTTCCCCTTCTCCTTCTCCTCTTTCTCCTCCTTCTTTTTGTGTTTATCCAATGTATCCATTATCTCTTTACTGGCTCCCTTTATCAGGCTAACCACTCCTCCTCCATTTCATTTGTCATTAATTTTCTACACAGAGCCTAATCCCCACCTGATGTAAGACCATCAGATTTAGAAAGAGGACTCACTCATACGACTGGCAGCCATAGGAGGCTGACCACTGTCCCCTGTGTGACCATTCCCAATCACGTAGAGCCGGGCCGGACAAGCACAGACTTTTAGGACAGTCTTGTACCCTGGGTAGGAAAGAAACAGGAACCGCCAGTTTCGCACCGCCATAGGTTTTCGTCTCCCTGTATCTATATAATCTATTGGTAATCTGAGTAACCAAGACCACATTTTAATCCAAGGAAATATCCATCAAACTCCCCCTTGTTTCCTACTCAGTGGGCCTGGCAGCCTGGGGCCCTTACTCAGTTACTTCCTTTTTGCTCAAGCTGCGAAAAATCAGCCACGGCATTGAATGCTTGGCTGAAGTCCCATCTGTCTGAACTTGTCTTGAAATCCATTTATACATTGTCCCTGTCTCTGGATCTACTAGCCTCGAGCTCCATGATAAATACGATTATGCAATATGTATGTTAATTAATTTGAAAAGCAGTATGCCAGGGAAATTTGTCTTTAGAAATGATCCAAACAGATTATAAATTTTAAAAGAAAACGTACCTCAATCAATTGATCGAGGTCAACATCAACAGTGATAAATCATGTTGGTATGTTGGGATGAAAATGGCACTTCCCCTCTGTGGTCTTCCTCCCAAATACATAACCACAGTCCAGTCATGAGAAAAACATGATATTCTATAAAGTACATGACCATGACCGGCACTATTCAAAATTCTCAAGGTCATCAAAAACAAAGAAAGGCTAAGCAACAGTCACAGCCAAGAGCTTCTTAAGGAGACAGGACAACTATACTGGGTTGAATGGTGCTCTCCCCTGAAAACCTATGCCCATCCCACAACTCAGAAGTAAGGGTTTTGTAGATGTGATTAGTTAAGAGGAGATCATGGTGGCCCTTAGCCCAATATGATTGATATTCTTATAAAAAGAGGAGAATAGACACAGTGACAGACACGTGCAAAGGAAAGACCGTGTGGTGAGACACAGGGAAAGGTGAAACGATGAAGGCAGAGATTGGACTGATGCATCTACAGGGCAAGAAAAGGCGAGAATGTCCGGTAACAGCAGAATCTCAGGAGAGGCAAGAGAGGATTCTGTCCAAGAGTCTGCAGAGGAAGTATGTCCCTGTTGACACCTTGATAAAACTTCTGTTGTAGTCAGCCATTCAAGTTGTGGTAGTTAGTTATGGCAGCTCTAAGAAATCATAGGTTACATTAAATTACCAAATAGAATGTGGAATCCTGGATGGAATCCTGAGGAAGAAAAAGGACAGTAGGTTAAAATTAAGGAAATCAGAATAAGATATTGACTTAGTTAATAATAGTGTATCACTATTGTCTATTAATTATAGCAAATATACCATACTAATATAAAATGTTAATAGGAAAAACTGGGTGTGGGATATATGGGAATTCTATGGTATCCTCATGATTTCTATAAAATAAAAGGATTATTTAAAATCAAATAACACTTGGGGCACCTGGGTGGCTCAGTTGGTTAAGTGTATGACTCTAGATTTCAGCTCAGGTCATGTTCTCGTGGTTTGTGAGATCCAGCCCCACATGGGACTCCACACTGAACATGGAGCCTATGTGGGATTCTGTCTCTGCCCTTCCCCAGCTAATGGTCACTGTCTTTCTCTCTCTCTTTCTCAAAAAAAATAAACATTCAAAGAATAAATACATAAAATTAAAAAATGCTTGAAAAAGTCAATAATCATGTAACATATATTTAATTGTATAACATAATTGTCTTGAAAATGTTTTTAAGTTCAAAGAGTTTTACCAATAATTTTTATTAATAATTTATCTTGGGCTTAAAAGTAATAACTTCAATATACATAAAATTTGATCCAAATGATCTCAAAAGACTAAAAGTTACAAAACCTTCTTTCACCTAATGAAAACTCTTTTAGCAAACCTGACTAAAAATAGCACATTAAAAAAAAAAAAGAAGCTATAGTCCAAACTCTTGGTGATGTAGGAGCAATTTTTTTCAAGTAAAACACGAAAACACAAAATGCTATAAGTTTTCAATATAACAGTATCAAAGCTGAGTAGGGGGAATTAAAAATTGTAAAAATAAGTTAAGCTTCATAATCAACTACTATCCTAGATCATTATGAACATTCTGGTAAATGCAATAAAATTTAATATTCATTCCTGATTAAAATGATAATTATATGTGAAAATAAGAGGATGTGTCCTAAAAACAATAAAAACAAATATATCAATACCCAACATCCTTCTTGAAAATTAAATAGAGGGCACCTGGGTGGCTCAATTGGTTAAGCATCTGACTTTGGCTCAGGTCATGATCTAATTGTTTGTGAGTTCGAACCCTGTGTCAGGGCTCTCTGCCATCAGCGTGGATTCTGTTTCAGATCCTCTGTCCCCCTCTCTGCCCCATCCCTGCTCTCTCTCTCTCTCTCTCAAAAATAAACATTAAAAAAAAGTTAAACAGTAAAGCCTATTAATGAAACAATTACACAGACATACTATGCAACTAAGTGTACCCCACTTCATTATTGCCATTCGTCATAATTCTATTGTATATAATCAACGTAGTAATCAATTATAGAATCGAAAAATAAGTATAAGTAATAAGTAATATAAAAATATATAGGAGATTCAACATGGACCCTATGTATTTAAAATTAAGAGGGGCGCCTGGGTGGCGCAGTCGGTTAAGCGTCCGACTTCAGCCAGGTCACGATCTCGCGGTCTGTGAGTTCGAGCCCCGCGTCGGGCTCTGGGCTGATGGCTCAGAGCCTGGAGCCTGTTTCCGATTCTGTGTCTCCCTCTCTCTCTGCCCCTCACCCGTTCATGCTCTGTCTCTCTCTGTCCCAAAAATAAATAAAAAACGTTGAAAAAAAAAAATTTAAAATTAAGAAAAGTGGTGAAGAAACATAAGTCAACAATAGTATGTAGAAGAGAAATTATTTTCATAGAAGTTAAAAGCAGAGGTTGATAAATCCATACCCATGGTGGGAGAACTAAGTAACTGATAGAATAAGCATGCATAAAATCACTAACGTATACAGAATTTGAAAAACATGATTATTCAACTTACATATATGAACCACCAACTATGCAATTTGTACTCATAAGCATGAGACATTTACCAAAACAGATGTTACCTGGCTCATTAAAAAAAAAAAAAAGTTTAACAAATGGATAAACAAACAGAAAGCAGAGGCGGACCCATAAACACAGAGAACAAACTGGCAGTGGCCATAGGGGAGGGGGAGGGGGCATGGCAAAATGAGCGACAGTGGGAGGGAGACACAGGCTTCCAGTTACGAAATGAAAAAGTCACAGGAGTAAAAGGAACAGCATAAGTAACATAGTCAATGATACTGTAATAGTGTTGTGTGGTGACAGATGGTAGCTATACTTGCAGCAAGCATAGCATAATGTTTAAAACTGTCCAGCCACTATGTTGTACACGTGAAGCCAATGAAACATTGTGTATCAACTATCCTCAAATTTAAAAAAAATTACATTAAAAATTTTAAATAAAAAGATTCTCTGACCACTTTGAATCAAATTAGAACACAATAACATAAAGATAACCAAAAAATCCAAAAATGATTGGGAAGTAAGTAACACATTTCTCAATGGTCCACATGTCATTGAAGAAATTATAGTGGTAGTTAGAAAGACTTTAAGGTGAATAATAATGCAAATATATAAAAATAGGTGGGATAAATCTAAATTAGTATTTAAAGGGAAATTCATAGTGTTAGATTAAAATATTTAAGAGAAAAAACAGAAGTCAAAAACAATGGCATAAATTCTCAACTTAAGAAACTGGATAAAGGAACAACAAATAAAACCAAGCTAAACAGAGGTAAGGAAAAAAAATTTAAAGACCAAATATTAATGAAGAAAAAAATGTACAATAGAGGAAATCAACATGGTTGAAAGTTATTTCTTTGAAAGCATTGATAAAATTTATATACACCTTACAAGACTGATTCCAAATCAGAAAACATTACTAATATCAGGAAAATAAGGAGACATCACTACAGGTACTAGAGATAGTAAAAGATTAACAAGAGATTATTTTGAACTTTATGCCAATAAATTTTTAGAGATGAAACATAGTCATTCTTTAAAAAAATCACAATTTGGTAAAACATTCATAATAGTAAAATAAAACCTAAATTTTCCAATATCTATTGAAGAAAGCATGCTCTAGGTCTATATAACTTCACTGGTGAATTTTTTCCAAATATTCAAGGAAGAAATAACATCACTTCTTACACAACCTCTTCCAAAGAATACAAAAATCAGGAAATATTTTCCCACTCATTCTATGAAGCCAGCATAACCTTGATACCAAAATGTTATGAGGATTTACAGGAGAAGAAAATTACAGGATAGTTTATCTCACTAACAAAAACAGAGATATCTTAAACAATATATTAGCAACTCAAATCCAGCAATATATAAAAAAGATAATATCATAACCTCCTGGGACTTATTCCAGGGATACAATTCCAGCAATGAAAAACAAGGCACTACTAATTCACACAACAAGATGGATGGATCTCACAATCAAAATGCCGGGTGAAAGAAGTTAGAGAGGATAGGCTACATTTTTATGATCCCATTTATATGTAATTTCTTTTTTTTTCTTTTTGAGAGAGGGCACACAAGCACGAGTGGGGGGCAGAGGGAGAGAGGGATAGAGAGAATCCCAAGCAGGCTCCACACTCAGTTCAGAGCCCCACATGGGGCTCAATCCCATGACGTTAAGATCTTGACGTGAGCCAAAATCAAGAGTTGGATGCTTAACCGCCTGAGCCACCCAGATGTCCCTTTATTATATTTTCCATAATACCATAATTCCCATTAATGGCAAAATTGGTTTCAGGTGTAGAATTTAGTGATTCATCACTTACATACAACACCCAGTGCTCATCATAAGTGCCCACCTTAATACCCATCACTCATTTAACCCATCCCCTCCTCCCTCCATCAACCCTGTTTGTCCTCTATAGTTAAGAGTCTTTTTATTTGTATGTAATTTAAAAGCAGGAAAAACTTACCTTTGATGTTAGAGTCAGAATAGTGGTTACCTTTGGCAGGGACATTGACTGAGATGCTGCGTTAAGGAGCATTGTGGGTGTTGGATATATTCTGTATCAGTCTGTGCAGTATATACATGAGTAAATATCCTTTGAGCTTTACAATTAAGATTTCCACATTTACTGTATGAAAAATATATCTCAATTTCTCAACCAATAAGTAGAATATCCTCTCTCTAGTACATGTGATTTTTAAGTTGTGCTTCATTCTTTCACTTAGTCAGTTGTATCCCTTTCCACCAGAATAATTATTTAGAAAAATGACTGGAAATAGTAGAATTCAAACTTGGCATCACAAAATAAAGTGGAATAAACTTAAGAAGACTTTTGTGAGAATTATATGAATATGGCTATAAAATTTTACTGAGAAATCAAAGAAAACTTGAATGAGGTGGTGTATCCATGTTACTGACCAGATGATTTTTTTTTATTTTTTTTAATTTTTTAAACGTTTATTTATTTTTGAGACAGAGAGAGACAGAGCATGAACAGGGGAGGGGCAGAAAGAGAGGGAGACACAGAATCTGAAACAGGCTCCAGGCTCTGAGCGGTCAGCACAGAGCCCGACGCGGGGCTCGAACTCACAGACCGTGAGATCATGACCTGAGCCAAAGTCGGACGCTTAACCGACCGAGCCACCCAGGTGCCCCCAGATGATTTTTTTTTACATTGGAAATGCATTAACTGTAACCAAGATAGAGTAGTGCTTTAATGCAATTCCAACACAATTTTAATATATAAATTTACCACAAAGTTTTATAATATTTTAAACTTGAATAAAATCTAAATTTCCAAAAAGTAGTTAGCTTACTGTATTATGGTAAAAACTACAAATAAACATACATTTTCTTCATTGGACAACTATCAAAAGCTATTTTTCAAATCATCATGGATTTTAGATTGTGCAAAATATGGTGCTGACGACTTGGGCCCTACTGCACTCTCTGTCCTTAGCACAATTCAGCACTCACCTGGAGCACTCAATTTGATGCTAAAAGGAACATGGTTCAGCCCAAATGAGGTTGACCAGGATAGAGAAAATTCATGTCAGAAATGTTTGACTTGGGATCAATAAAGAAAGAGTATTTTGATGGCGCTATTCTTCATGAGAATAGGCTATCTGCACATGGGTAGATGCTGAAATTAGGAATATCATCGGAGGGGACAGTCCTCAAAGTGTGGGGACATTGTGTGGTGAGTTCCTCATGGTTGTCAGTCCCAGCAATTAGGCACATCTTACATACACACTAACCATCTTTGGATGGATGAGAGAACGAATGCATGCATACGTGATAAATAAATACTCTTTGAACGCTCAGTTTCCGCAACTCAAAAAATTTTGTGTCATTTAATTTTATAATCACTTTCAGGATTAATCAGGATCAAAGCCAGGTCTTTTGTTGTCAAGTTAGCTAACAAACAGTGTGTAAAGTGTGCTCTTGGTTTCGGGGATAGATTCTCATGATTCATCGCTTCCATACAACACACAGTTCTCATTCCAACAAGTGCCCTCCTCAATGCCCATCACCCATTTCCTCCTCTCCTCTGCCCCCCATCAACCCTCAGTTTGTTCTCTGAATTTAAGAGTCTCTTTTCAATAATAGCCAAATTATGGAAAGAGCCTAAATGTCCATCAACAGACGAATGGATAAAGAAGATGTAGTTTATATACACAATGGAATACTACGTGGCAATGAGAAAGAATGAAATACGGCCTTTTGTAGTTACGTGGATGGAACTGGAGAGTGTTACACTAAGTGAAATAAGTCAGTTAGAGAAAGACAAATATCATATGTTTTCACTCATGTGGATCTTGAGAAACTTAACAGAAGACCATGGGGGAGGGGAAGGGGGAAAAAAGTTACAGAGAGGGAGGGAGGTAAACCATAAGAGACTCTTAAATACAGAGAACAAAGTGAGGATTGATGGGGGGTGTGGGAGAGAGGAAAGTGGGTGATGGTCATTGAAGAGGGCACCTGTTGGGATGAGCACTGGGTGTTGCATGGAAGCCGATTTGACAATAAATTATGTTTTTTTAAAAAAAGAGTCTCTTATGGTTTGCCTCCCTCTCTGTCTGAGACATACAATTAAGTTGAGACATAAAATTAAGCATTACAAACACATTGGCATGTCATATCATACTCACATTGTTAAAAAAAAACTCTGTGAATCCAATCCCTAAATTCTAACTCAACATCTTCCTTTCCTTCTTCTGATCCTTCTCTTCCTGTTCTTTCTCCTGTTCTTTTGCCCCTCCATTCTCTCCCCATCACCATCTCCTTATTTTTTGGTAGGAATTAACTACTGTTCTTAAGAAAAAAATCTCACATTTGGAAACTAATTGTACTCTAGCCCATTTCAGATGGGACATGAAGTTATCAAAAACTACAATTCTGGGCTGCCTGAGTAGTTCAGTTGGTTAATCTTTCAACTCTTGTTTTGGCTCAGATCATGATCTCATGGTCGTGGGATCAAGCCCCATGTAAGGTTTAGCTCAGAGTGCAGAGCCTGCTTGGGATTCTCTCTCTCTTTCTCTCTCTCTCTCTCTCTCTGCAGCTCACATTCTCTCTCTAAACACACACATACACACACACACACACACACACACACACAAAACAAAACCCTAGAATTCTTATATTTGAGGATTTTTTTTCATTGTAGCTTGATTATTTGTGCACCACAAATCAAGCAACAAATATTTCCAAGTTAGTATCTTCAAAGACATCTGAAATTTGAATGGGGATAAAGATATGAGCTCCTGTAAGCATCAACTAGAACAGTTCAGCTTTTATACCTTCTTACAAGTATTTCAGGGGTGCCTGAGTGGCTCCGTTGGTCAAGCATCCGACTTTGGCTCAGGTCATGATCTCGTGATCCATGAGTTCAAGCCCCGCATCAGGCTCTGTGCTGCTGACGGCTCAGAGCCTGAAGCCTGCTTCAGATTCTGTGCCTTCCTCTCTCTCTGCCCCTCCCCCGCTCACAGTCTGTCTGTCTTTCTCAAAAATAAGCAAAACATTAAAAAAAAGAAGTATTTTTTTTGTTTTAGTTTGTTTTATGTTTTATAAGAATTATTTCATTAGAGGGGCACCTGGGTGGGTCAGTCAATTAAGAGCTCGACTCTTGGTTTCAGCTCAGGATATGATCTCATGGTTTATGGGTTTAAGCCCTGTGTCAGACTGACAGAGTGGAGCCTGCTTGAGATTCTTTCTCTCTCCCTCTCTGTCTGCCCCTCCCTAATCTCTCTTTAAATAAATAAACAATTGGGGCGCCTGGGTGGCTCAGTTGGTTAAGCGTCGGACTTCAACTCAGGTCCCGATCTTGTGGTCCATGAGTTCGAGCCCCGCGTCGGGCTCTGGGCTGATGGCTCAGAGCCTGGAGCCTGGAGCCTGCTTCCGATTCTGTGTCTTCCTCTGTCTCTGCCCCTCCCCCGTTCATGCTCTGTCTCTCTGTCTCAAAAATAAATAAACGTTAAAAAAAATAAATAAATAAACAATAAAAAATTAACAATAAACTTAGAAGTATTTCATTTGAGATTATGTATAACCTCCAGACACTCAACATCATTTCTCTCGATTTTGTTTTCAATTAGTTCGATTCTCATTAATTATTAGAGTAAATAACCGTGTAACACTTTGATTGGATGTTTAACTATTGATCCTGCAAAAAAACTACCAGAAAAAAAAAATTGACTAAAGTTTTGACTAAACTTTCAGTTCAAACAAGGCAGTTTTTTCAAGTATCCATGTAAATAAAGCTGAATGGTTAGATGTTCATGAAAATATATTTTTCATATTTCCCATCAAAATTTATGGTGAGAAATTTGAGAAAGATGACAATTCACTGTTACCAAAAGAAATACATAATGAAAATTTCAAGAGATTATTATCAAGACAACTACCTTAAAATGCCATTTGGCTGAAATCTGACATTTGAAGGGTAGTGAAGATAACAGCAAGTAGACCTTGTCACAATTTGATATTTTTTACCTTTTGTAAAGTCATTATAGATAATGGCTGGGGCTGTAAGACAAAACACAGGACCTCCAGTTAAATTCTATCTTCAGATAAATAATGAATAATTCTATAGGGTAAGTATATGTTCAGCACTATTATTTTTCACATAAGTTTATCCCAATACTGCATTGGGATATACTCAAACTATACAACCATTTGCTGTTTGTCTGAAATTCAAGTTTATCCAGGTACCCTGTATTTTGACTTGTTATATATGGCAACCTTGGTAACAATACCATGCAACAAGTGTCTGTAATCTAGACTCCGCTATCTTCCTGATTTGTACAGAACTCCATACCCCATCATATATTAACTATGCCTTTTTGATCAGCTTAGTGTTCTCAGATGATTAACTACCAGATATTTCTCACCTTTAATGCCAAATACAGCAACAACGTGTTGCAGGGGTGGGGAAGGGATGTTTAAATAAAGATGCTGAATGGAAGGGTTGAATCGCTATGTTGCACACTTGAACAACCGTCTGTTGTAGGTTAACTAACGGTTAACTAACTGCATGTTAACTACCAGGAATTTAAATTAAAACCTAAAAAAATATTTTAAAAAACTAAAGATGGATGTCAGGGGGGAGAAAATAGAAACCATCATGACTTTCTCCATCATAAGTAACTAGCAAATTTCATCCCAAAACTCCCATTAAACTCTGCTTTCTGGCAAAGAAAGCAAAAAATAATACAACTAATCCTTTAAAAGTTACCAGGAAGAGTACAGAATAAGGAGAATAGGAAACAATTCATATAAATGAATCAACTATAAAGAAAACTTAAGGAAGACGTTGATAATGAAGGAGAAGGCAGATTTCGAAACAGTAAGATATTCCCAAACATCGGACGTCCAGATGAACACCTGATGCTCGCCAGGCACGCTCACTGCTGCAGAAAGAAAATTGCCCATATCATTTCCCAGCCACATGTGTCAATCATGTCATTCTGTGGTCTGAGGAACAGTTTTCTGTGAAACTCCTAGTAAATCTTTTAAGAGACACTGTGACCTTCTGTTATGTGTGTTTTTACCAGTATATCAAGAGTAACTTGTAAACATTGTGAGGGTAAGTCACAGAGGAGTGGAAATCGCAGATTTCAAGACATACTACAAAGCTGTGGTCATCAAAAAAGTATGTTCCTGAAACAGAAATAGACACACAGATCAATGGAACCGAACAGAGAGCTCTGAAATAAACTCACGCCTGTATGATCAATTAACCTATAACAAAATAGGCAAAAATATACAATGGGGAAAAGACAGTCTCTTCAATAAATGGCACTGGGAAAACTAAACAGCTGCATGCAAAAAAAAAAATGATACTGGGCCACCAACATAAACTCAGAATGGATTAAAGACCTAAATGTGAGACCTGAAATCATAAAAACTCTAGAAAAGACCACAAGCGGTCATTTCTCTGACATTGACGGCAGCAAAGTTTTTCTAGATATGTCTCCTAAGACAAGGGAAACAAAAGCAAAATAAACTATTGGGAATACATCAAAACAAAGAGCTATTGCACAGTGAAGGAAGCCATCAAGAAAACAGAAAGGCAACCTACTGAATGGGAGAAGATATTTGTAAATGATATATCTGAAATGGAATTAATGCCCAAAATATATAAAGAATGTATACAACACAACACCAAAAACAAACCAAAACAAAAACTCACAAATAATCCAATTAAAAAATGAGCAGACAGGGTCGCCTGGGTGGCTCAGTGGGTTTAGCATCCGACGTCGGCTCAGGTCATGATCTCACGGTTCGTGGGTTCAAGCCCCGCATCGGGCTCTGTGCTGACAACTCAGAGCCTGGAGCTGCTTCAGATTCTGTGTCTCCCTCTCTCTCTGCCCCTCCCACACTCACCCTTTGTGTCTCTCTCTATCTCAAAAAAATAGACTTTAAAACAAAATTTTTTAAATGGGCAGAGGACCTGAAGAGACATTTTCCCAAAGACATCCAGATGGCCCACAGACACATGAAAATACACTTAACATCACTTATCATGAGGGAAATGCAAATCAAAACCACAATGATATATCATCTGACACCTGTCAGAATGGCTAAAATCAGAAATGAAAGAAATAACAAGTGTCGGTGAGGACGTAGAGAAAAAGACACCTTTGCGCACTATTGGTGGGAACGTAAATTGGTACAGCCACTATGGAAAGCAGCCCGGAAGATCCTCAAAGAAATTAAAAATACAAAAACCATATGATCCAATAATTCCACTACTGGGTATTTACGCGAAGAAAACAGAAACCCTCATTTGAAAAGATACAGGCTCCTCTATGTTTATTGCCACAGCATTTCCAACAGCCAAGATACAGAAGCAAACTAAGTGTGTGCCGACAGATAAATGGATAAGGAGATGTGGGTGTATATTATACATTACGCAGCCGTAAAAAAGAAAAGTGAGATCTTGCCATTTGTCACAATCTGGATGGGCCTGGAGGGTATATATTATGCTAAGTGAAATAAGTCACGCTGAGAAAGACAAGTGCTATATGATTTTCCTCCGAGGTGGAATCTCAAACGACAAGTGAACAAATGAACGGAAACCAGAAGCAGACCTGTAAATACAGAGAACAAACTGGTGGCAGCAGGAGGGAAGGGGAGGGGAGGGCTGGGTAAAATGGCAGAAGAGGAGAGGGGAGGTACAGGCTTCCGGTTATGGAGTGAATAAGTCATGGGGTTGGGGGGGGGGAAGGCACAGCGTAGGGAAGATAGTCAATTATGTTGTAACCTGTTTGTGCGGTGACCATGGAAGGTACACTTGTGAGCACAGCGAATCATTGCACAGAGAGGTTGACTCCCTGGGGACTAACGTAACATTGTGTGTCAACTGCGCTCAAAAATTTTGTTACAAACGAGGGGGATCCAAGTGTGGAAATGTAAATATGGTGTGTCTATGCAAGATTCCCTGCTGTGCTATTTCCATGGTTCCCCTCCCCACCGATCTGATGCAGTTTCTCCATCGTCTTACAGAAAGAACGTGGCTTGAGTTTACCCTCGGCATCGCGGGGTGTTAGAACGATGTCTAGGCTCAATGGGAAGCTTCATCCAAATGAACCGGGAGACAAGATGAAACCAGAAAAGAACCGGTTTTTGCTCTGCAACCGCTTGACGCTGTTCGATTACATCTGTAACATCTGCATCAGCCGTGAATGAAAACGTAGGGTCCTCCTGAAGAAAAATCAGAATTCAAGTGTGGGAGAAGCTGTCAGCTCCGCGGCCCAAGAGCCCTATAATATTAACCTCTGTGCAAGTTTAAATTGTGCCTCCGGTTTTGAGATTATGGAAATGTGTCCCACGGCAGAAGCAAAAGAGCGAGGTTGAGAGCTCCCGTATTCCGAACACTCTCAAATAGGTTAATATATAAGGAGCTGAGAATTTGAGTCTTGCAAAAAATATTAAGTTCCATATAATATTTAGGGTAGAGTCCAAATTAAGGAATATGTACTATGGATGACAAGATTATCAATATATCTACTGTAAGAAATTTGAAAAGTCAAGTCAGATAAAAATACTGCCCAAATACCCTGTGCTTAATTAAAATGGGGAATTTAGGGGTGCCTGGGTGGCTCAGTCGGTTAAGCACCGACTCGCGGTTCGTGAGTTCGAGCCCCGAGTCAGGCTCTGTGCTGACAGCTCAGAGCCTGGAGCCTGCTTCAGATTTCCTGTCTCCCTCTCTGCTCCTCCCCTGTTCATTCTCTCTCTCTCAAAAATAAGTAAACATTTTAAAAAATTAAAAAATAAAATGGGGAATTTAAAATTACCTCCAGTAAGAGAAATTTTATAAGAGATTTCTATTTGTAGACTTATAGAGGCATCGTTCTGGACAGAAGAGAGAGGAGAAAACCTTTCACTACAAGTAGATTGAAAATTATGATCTCTGCTCAATGAAAGAAGGTTCCCACTGCCCGTTTAAGATTTAAAAACAGGAAATTTTATTCATAAGAAAGTCTGTCATTCCCAGTGCTCTTAAATTAAACTTTAAACTTCATGAACTTGTGATGAAGTCATATTCAAATATTCAAGTAGAAAATTATGCATGCATATGATCTATACAAGGAGCTACATAGCTTCAAAATCAAAGTCAATTTTAGTGAGTCAGAATAAATCAGAACATCACTGGAATGTTACCTGCACTTTCTTCCCTCTCGCTGTCTGTCACCCACATGTTGTGCTCAAATATATCATGTAAGTAGAACGATTAACATATACCGACTTAAGCACTTGATTCCACTGATAAACTTTCTCAAGAGAATTGCAACATAAACCCAGATTTACCCAACCTTGGTACTATCTTGCTTTCTTTACAAGTTTTTACTGTTCCTCTACTACGCACAGGCTTTATGCAGACTTAAAACTACAAAGTCTGGCCCCTGATTGTTCGGGGAACGGGTTGGTGGGGCGTTGAAGACCAGGTCTCCAAGGGCCAGTCCAGGGTATGACAGAAGGGCACAAAAGTGGCTTCACTAACGACCTTGATGGGAAGGAGGGGAAAAAAAAAAAACCACCAAGAATCACTGGCGGCAACTCAACATGAAGCTTCCGGTTTAAAATAGCAGGTCGAAGGCACCTGCGTGCCCCCTCTCCTTGCAAAACTTTCCAAGTATCACCGCAACAAAATGCAAGAGGCACGAGCCCAGCCAGCCGAGCAAACCAGACCGGGAACAACACGCTGGGGTGACTTACCGGATTGTAAGAGGTGCTCGGGAGGTGAAGGGCTGCAAAGGGGTTGAGGGTCCCAGGAACATCTGAAAAGGGCATGAGGGGTCTGGGGGGGGTAGGCTGCACATCAGAGGAGAACCAGGGTCCCCACACGGAGGGGCTGGATTTCTGGCCCCCCCTCCTGCACAAACCACCACCGACGGACTCCAATCCACAGAACTGGAGGCTTATTTTTCTGGAAAGCCTCAACACGGGGGGGATAAGGGTTTGAGAAAGGAGATACAGCAGAGGCCTGGGGTGAGGAAAGAGGTTGAAAATAGGGAGATTGATTCTATAATTGAACTCTGGAGACTCCAAAACCTTTCCCGGATCAGCTCCCCGAGTGCTAGCCCTGGTTTTCTATCCGCCACAGATGGGGCCAGTGTAGGATTGCTCTCTGGACAAAGCCACCGGCCGCACCCCGCTGTCCTCGGGAGGGAGGACGTTGGCCGGCCCTTCCAGACACAAACCAGCTCCTCGGCAACCCTGGCCTGTGCCCAGGGGCTTTAAATCCCCTTCTTAGGGATTACTCTGAAACCCAAGCAGAGGAAGCCCTACGCCCAAAGCAAAGGGGAAACACGATAAATGGAATGTTTTGAGCACCACTGAATGCCTTTCTTCATTCCTTTGGAAAGAGAGGATCACAGTTAGTCACTGGCACCAGGCTGCATAGGAAGCAGGAATGGAGAGAGGGCCGGGGTCGGGGGGGAGGTTCACGGGGGAAAGCCTGTGGGTGGGCAGAGGGAGGGAGCCAAACAGGTGGCCGGCCTTCAGATCAGGATGTATTCCAGAAAGAGGAGGGAAGGCCTGGGTAAGAAAAGCCCGAAATGGGGAATTCCTGATCCCACAGCAGGGGAGCCCAGAGCAACTGTTAATATTAGACGAGCCCCCACAAGGCGAAAATGTTGGGTTCCAGCTCCCTCCCTCCACGTTGTGGGGTGGGGGGGAGGGGGGGAAGATCTTGGTTTTGGTGCCTTCACCACGACCGCTCCGGGCTCAGACAGCTCATGGGGGAGTATGGTCTGCGTTAACAATGCGCTGACCCACAGACTGGACACGTCAGCGAGGCAAACGTGTGCCCAAGAGCACAGGGCGGTGGCTCCCAAAGACACGAAGACGTGGCACGAGGCAGTAGCTCACCCTTCGGTGGCACTTTTCGGGCTCATTGCCAGCTTGCACTTCACCTCCACTCAGGGACTCACAGAGCTTCCCAAGGGCCAGCGAAAGCAGGAAGTAGAGTCCTGAGCCTGGTTTGCTGATGGTTCTTCCGTTACACTGCTGTAGTTCTGTACTGAGAGATGGCAGTTAAAGAACCCCCCCCCCACCACCTCCAGGTAGGAAGAGCTTCAGAGAGGACATTGGGCTTCCTATTTGCCTGGCCTGGAAGATGGCCGGATGTGTTAGATCGACGCTGAGTCATAGCGAACAACCAGCATTCTGGCCAACGGGCAGGAACTTGGAATAAAAGATGGAAAGATAGATGGCCAGAACTTCCGGGGCAGAAACCTGTAGGTGGACCCTCAGGACGGGTGTGATGTGTGAAGGCTTTGTGTGGATACTCACCCAAGAGGTGAGGCCCAAGAGGAGGCCCTCAGGCATCAGGTGGACCGGGGGACGTTCTGCGCGTGTCACTCATTTCCTCATCCACCCTGGTGCTTGCTGAAGTTCACGGAGAAAACAGCCAGGGTGGCAGGAATGGACGGACACCCTGGACTTCCCTTCACCGAAGCTTGTTTGGCTAAAGACTCAACCGATTGCCCAACCTGCCCAAAGTGGGGGCCACCTGAGCCCCCCGCGTGGCGTCATCCCTGGGTGGAGCAGAGAGCCACCTCTTCCACCTTGGTCATATGGAAACCTCCTTCAGGTCTTGTCCTTATCAGAGTACACACTCTGCATGGATATGGAGGTGCCTTCCCTACCCACAGTGCTTCTCCCAGAGCCATCGTCCCGGGCTTGCTGGATGCCCTCTTCACTGCCGTGGTATTCCGGGATGCTCTGCATCTACCAAGAACCCCTCGTTTTCTCAGCAGAAGTGTTGCAGGGGGCTCCCACCCGCAGAATGCACTGTCTTTGCCACATCCAGATTTGGGATGGCCTATTGAAGACTCCCAGCACCAACTGGGAAGCACACCGTGCAAGTTTAGAAAGTTACACTCAAAGACGGGATAGATTCTTTGAACCAGCAACCAACCCACGTATGGTGCCGTGTTGGTTTTCTACTGCCGCACAAGAGACTGCTACCGACTTGGCAGCTTTAAAAGACAGTCCTCTGTTGTATCACAATTGCTCTGGGTCAGAGTTCTGGGTACAGCTTAGCTGGACCCTCTGCTCAGAGTCTCACAGGGCTGCAATCCAAGTGTGGGCTGGGGCTGTGTTCTCTTCTGAAACTCAGGGTCCCTGCTCTTCAAGCTCATGACATGCATCGGAGGCATTTATTTCCTTGCCTCTGTAAGACTCATGGGGACTAGCTTTTTCAAGGCCAACAAGAGAAAGCAGCTCTGCCTCCCAAACGCTTTTTATAGGACTCGACCGATAAGGCCAGGCCCACCATAGGCTTTTTGATGACCTCCAAGTCTGTGGATTAGGGACTTTATTTACATAAGATAGAATTGGTGCTAGATATTTGTTAGATATATGTCTACATGCATCCCTTTATATAGCTATATTCCTGTTAATGAAATGATTTGAGGTATCCTTGCACAAATCGCACACAGGACAATTTCTTCCCACATAGCATGTATTCTGAACTGTGTTGGGTACAACATGCCTACCCCAGCAGCGTCCCTACAAGCAGCTTGGGCAGGCCTCTGTGGCAGGACTAGCTTTGGGAAGCTGTCATTATCATAGTTCACGCACTCTACCAGGAGCATTTATTTCTACTATGAAGGGAGATCTTGACAGACGACCTTCTGCTCAATCTGAAAACAATTGTTCAGAAAGCCAGAGTTAGTGGGTTTCACGCCTCTGTTAATGAAGCCTCAAATATATTGGTGTTCATTTAAGCAAAAGACATTTTTCTTAAGGAAGCATTGGCTTACAAATTGACGTATCACTCTGGGCGTAAACTAAGGAAGAACTGGAACCCGGTCACAGAGTTAGATCAACACACACCTGTTGTGGGTGGCTGTGAGTGTCCTGCATCCCATATGACACCGTCCCTTCGGGTGAGCTCACTGCTGCCCCAGCCCATTACTAGCCATCTACTTCTCTAGTTTTCTCACAATAAAGCAAATACCCCAAGGTCACCAAAGGATTTCTCTTTTTTTAGTTCTTCTCTGTTAAGAATTTCAGGTCACTGTTAAGAGGACAACACATTTTAAGATCATCTCAAAAACAATGAACTCAGCTTTGAAAAGTACGTTGGGGGACAAAAACTGGGAAAATGAAGCGATGTAGGTCTGGGCAAATCAGCTCAAGAAATAAGGAAATAGGAAAATAGGAGATTTTTGATATGAGAGGCAGGACCTGCCAAACCTCCGTTTGGGTCGTTTTTTCCTCGGCCTTAAAAAATCCCATTCTGGGTGGCTCACTTGTTAAGCGTCTGACTTTGGCTCAGGTCGCGACCTCACAGTTCGCGAGTTCGATCCCACATCCCGTGAGCTTGAGCCCAGCTTCGGGTGAACGTGAGCCCTGCTTCGCGTAAAACACGAGCCCCGGATGAGTCCCACTTCTTCTTCTCTCTCAGAAAAAAATAATAAAATTAAATTAAAATTAAATCCCATTCACATCTTCTATTGGACTTCCTTGTATAGACACATCAAAGAAATAACATGTGCTCTCACAATACATGATCTCCTAATGTGAACCCTACTCAAGAGGCACCCAAAGGCAACAGTTGGTGTCAGAAACAACTAATGTTATCGACCAGAAGGCCGGAGTCAATAGCAGATGCAGAAACCATGCTTCCATCTTCAGGAGACTGTTATTTTCCTACACACAAATCACAGTTTTGTGAGGCAAATCCCTATTTGCAACCTCTTCTCAAGGATACTTACTATGAATGAAATAATCCTGTTGTCCCTGGAGAGGTTTACGTTTCTGATCAAAAGCCCAAATCTCTCCCTGTATAATTAAAAGTTTTCCAGGTTATCGAAAACGACCAACACAAACACACAGCCCCTACTTGAGTCTCTGTTCGGATAGGTCTACACCAAAACAGGTCTGCCGATTACACGTTTTTTCTTAACCAGCTCCTGGGGAGGTCCCTGAGGTCATCACGGGCCTGTAGGCTGATACACTCACCAACCGAGATGTTCCAATCTGCCAGCTGGACCACCACAGCCTGCTGGCGTGCAGGCAGGGTTAAAATGGCTAAAATTTCTTCCAGGACTTAGAGGAATTCAGACCTCCAGAGCTCCATAAATTAAAGACTGATAACACTCATTCTCCTTGGGCCTTCTCCAACACTGCATTCTGTTCGGCCCCATCTCTAGTCGGTTTGACTTGGTACATTTCCTCAAAACAAGGGCCAGGAGTGCAGCACTGCCAAGCTGAAAGTCATTTCCATTTTGGATGGAAATAAGCAATTCCAATTTAGCTCCACTTTAAATCTTTCAAAATAATTTGTAAATATAACCCGATTTTCAGCAAAGCCGGATGATTCTGGCAATAGATCCCTGCTTTTTGGAGAAATTCAATAAGTGTTGATTGATTTCTGAAAAATTCATCAATTCTTTCTACTAACGATGGTTGGGTGATCCATCTTAAACCTCACCGGAGAATACACCAATTTTATTAGGCTGAGTAAAATATTACCAAGATGATTCAAGTAAAGGAATCAATTACCATAAGGCACCATTTCTCAAAACCCAAATTAAATTTTTTTTCAACGTTTATTTATTTTTGGGACAGAGAGAGACAGAGCATGAACGGGGGAGGGGCAGAGAGAGAGGGAGACACAGAATCGGAAACAGGCTCCAGGCTCCGAGCCATCAGCCCAGAGCCTGACGCGGGGCTCGAACTCACAGACCGCGAGATCGTGACCTGGCTGAAGTCGGACGCTTAGCCGACTGCGCCACCCAGGCGCCCCTCAAAACCCAAATTATATCAGACTAGACACACTTGTTTCATAGAGGTGATGTCAAAGGCCGGTGTGTGTTTGTAATCACATGCACAGATTGATCTTCTAACATTATCTTCTAAAGTCCATGAAGGGAAAGCTCAGGGTTTTTGAAATTGTTTAGCCACCATAATCTTTAATTCAAAAGGAGAACCTCGGTCTCCACTATCTCCAGGAATTTTTGAATCTAAATGAGCTTAAAGTACCAAACCAGCGTATTGACCAGTCTTGTTCCAAGACTCCAAATCAATAAACTCTCCAAATCTAATAGTCTCAGTAATAGAACTGTTCAATCATTCACTCACGGAAATAAGGATGCATGCAGTTATAGTCTGGAGCAGCTTAAAAGATAATTAAATCAACACCATTCATCTTCCTGAGGATTGTCTGGAAAAGATGAGAGAAATAAACAAAATACGGAAGGACAAACTCCAAACTTATTTAGTGAAACATTCTGTCTTTTTGTAAGATTCCAAGGCCCACAAATAGGACACGATCCACAATGATTTTCCAATACTTTCTCTTCCTTTTTGACCCCACAATGCCGACTGTGGTTAAGGCAAAGACACAATTAGTGGAATGCCATTTCAGTGCGTGCACACATGTTATTTCCCAAACAAGGCCACCATATTGCATAAATCTGGGAGGCACCGTGCACCTCCTGGTCTCTTTGAATGGCACCCCATAGGGGGCGCCGGGGTGGCTTAGTTGGTTCACCGAATGCCGCCCCCTGCCATTATATAGCACCCATTTACTGTTTTAATACAGGACTTCAAAAAGAAGGAACTCACCCTAAAATCAAACTTCGCCTGGTTCACTTAATAGCATTCCAAGATTTGCCTGAATTACCTGAATTTTTTGTTTAGAAAACAAATGGATCTCCTGGTAATTTTTAATAGATATGAACATTGTAATTAATTCAAAAGCAAACATCAATGGGCCTTTATTCACATTTACCAGTACTTTGTGGTTAAGAACATGTAAGGAAAGAATTTTCAAAATCATTGCCCACTGATACCTCTTAGCAAAGGGGAAAAAAGGTATAAAAATTACAGTCCAGAGTCCAGCTCTTTTAATCTGAAAGAAAAATATTTAGGGACAAAATAAGGGTGTATAGACATTTTATAACCTTCTTATTTGTTTTCTTCTTAAGTAAACTGCAAACAGATGACTTTAAAACAGGTAAAACTGATAGCCATTAAATAAGAAATGAGAAGGAGAGATTAGGATTATTTTGTTGTAAGGTATTTGCACTGCCCGAGAAGCAGGTTTAGGGTTATTTGAAAGCAGATTTGTATTAGTTGTAAATGTATATGCAAAGTCTAGAGCAACCACTAACAGTAAGAAAAGAAGTGTAACTTGTTGAGAAGGGGGGAAAAAGCTAATCCTATAAAAGGCTGAATTAAAATCACAAAAGGCAAAACCAGTGGAAGACAAATATAGGAACAAAGAAAAAGGGCGGGGGCACCTGGGGGGCTCAGTCAGTTTAGCATTGGACTTGGGCGCAGGTCATGTTCTTGGGGTTCGTGAGTTCCAGCCCCACGTTGGGCTCTTCTGACAGCTCAGTTTCTGTGTCTACCTCTCTCTCTGCCCCTCCCTGACCCATACTCTCTCTCTCTCTCTCAAAAACAAATAAACTTAAAAAAAAAAGGAAAAAGGGCAAAGAATGGAAAACAGTAACAAAAGTGATAGATATCATTCCAACCGTATCAATAATCACCGTATTTTGTTTAATGTTTATTTATTTTGAGAGAGAGTGAGCAGGGGTGGGTGGAATGAGTGAGAGAGAGACAGAATATGATGCAGACTCCATGTTGTCAATGCAGAGCCCAATGTGGACTCCAACTCAGGAATCCGTGAGATCATGAGCTGAGCTGAAATCAAGAATTAGACACTTAACCGACAGAGCCACCAGCAACCCCTATCAATAATCACTTTTAACGTCAATGGTCTAACTATAGCAACTAAAATACAGAAGTCATCGGACTGGATCAAAAAAGAAGACCCAACGGTATGTTGTCTACGAGAAACCCAGTTTGTTTATTTTTATTTATTTAAAAAAAAAATTCGTGTTTATTTTTGAGAGACAGAGCACAAGTGGGGGAGGGCAGAGAGAGGGAAACACAGAATCTGAAGCAGGATCCAGGCTCTGGGCTGTCAGCACAGAACCCAACACAGGGCTCGGACCCGCGAACCACAAGATCATGACCTGAGCCAAAGTCGGACGCTTAACCAACTGAGCCACCCAGGTGCCCCTACAAGAAACTTGCTTTAAATATAAACACATGTAGATTAAAAATAGCAGTTGGAGGGGCGCCTGGGTGGTGCAGTCGGTTAAGCGTCCGACTTCAGCCAGGTCACGATCTCGCGGTCCGTGAGTTCGAGCCCCGCGTCAGGCTCTGGGCTGATGGCTCAGAGCCTGGAGCCTGTTTCCGATTCTGTGTCTCCCTCTCTCTGCCCCTCCCCCATTCATGCTCTGTCTCTCTCTGTCCCAAAATAAATAAACGTTGAAAAAAAAATAAAAATAGCAGTTGGAGAAAAATACACCATGATGACACAAATCAAAAGAAAGCAGGAGTAGGTATATTAAGTTCACACAAAGCAGACTTCAGATAGTGGAAGGTTATCATGGACAAAGAGGGACATTACATAGCGATAAAGGAGTCAATTCTCCAGGAATATATAACAAGCCTTAACATGTGTGTACGTCTCAACAAAACATAAAAATATATGAGGCAAAAATCAATAGAATTGCAAGAAGAAATAGATGACTGAACTATTATAAGAGAGACTTGAACTCTGCTCTATCAGACATGAACTGACCCAGTAGCGGAAAGTCAATAAGTCTACTTCATCCAGCAACATCAGCATACACGTTCTACTTGACCTCACCGGGACATTCGCCAAGACAGACCACATTCCGGGTCATAAAATGTACCTTAAAACTTTGTGAATAATAAAAATTAAGTGGCTCAGTTGGTTCAGCGTCCGACTCTTGATTTCAGCTCAGCTCACGATCTCACATTTTGTGAGACTGGGTCCCACGCGGGGCTCTGCGTGGCAGCACAGCGCTTTAAATTTTTTTTTGAATGTTTATTTATTTTTGACACAGAGAGAGAGAGAGAGAGAGAGAGAGACAGAGCATGAGTGGGCGAGGGGCAGAATAAGAGGGAGAAACAGAATCTGAAACAGGCTCCAGGTTCCGAGCTGTCAGCACAGAGCCTGATGCGGGGCTCGAACTCACGGACCGTGAGATCAAGACCTGAGCAGAAGTCAGACACTCAACCGACTGAGCCATCTAGGCGCCCAGGAGCACAGCGCTTTAGATTCTCTCTCTCCCTCTCTCTCTCTGTCCCCTCCCCCCTCAAAATAAATAAATAAATAAGTTTTTTTCAAAAAGAATAAAAATCATGCCACAGCCACATCTGCTATCAGACCACATTAGAATTAAACTAGAAATCAATTGGAGAAAGAAAGTCCTCACATTTCTACATAACACATGGGTTGGAGAAGAAATCACAGTGAAATTAAAGCATTTTTTACCCAAATGGAAGCAAAACTACAACTTTTCAAAATTTGTAGAATACAACAAAAGCAGTAGAGGGAAGCTTGAACTATTGAATGAATATATTTGAAAAGAAGGAAGATCTATAATCAAATATTTAAGCTTTCACCTTAAGCAGCTTGAGAAAAATAGCAAATTAAGTCCAATGTAAGCATAAAAATAATAAAAATCAGAGCAGAAATCAATGAAATTGGAAATGGGAAATCAATAGAGAAAATCAACAAGACCCAAAACTCCTTTTTTATAAGATCAGTAAAACTGATAAGCCAGCTAGCTAAGAAAACATACACACACATATTTTTACTAATATCAGAAATGAAAGAGGGGCGCCTGGGTGGCTCAGTTGGTTGAGCATCCGACTTCGGCTCGGGTCATGGTATCGTGGTTTGTGACTTCGAGCCCCTGTTGAGGCTGACGGCGGGAGCCTGCTTGGGATTCTCTCTCCCTCTCTGTCTGCCCCTCCCCTGTTCTTGCTCTCTCTCTCTCTCTCTCTCTCTCAAAATAACTAAGTAAACTGTAAAAAAAAAAAAAATAAAGTGATGACGATGATGTGGATGGAGCTAGAGTATAATAGTAAGTATAATAAGTCAGAGAAAGGCAAAAACCATGTGATATCACTCGTAGGTGGAAGTTAAGAAACAGATGAACATAGGGGAAGACAAGGGGAAAAAGAGGGAGACAAAACGTAAAAGACTTAATGATAGAAAACAAACTGATGGAGGGACGTGGGTGGGGAAGGGACTAGACGGGTGATGGGCATTAAGGAGGGCACCTGTTGGGATGAGCACTGGGTGTTATATGTAAGTGATGAATCACTAAATTCTACCCCTGAAACCAATATTACACTCTATGGTAACTAACCAGAATTTTTTTTTTTAAAAAACGTGAAACATTAAAAGAAATCTGCTCTAGGGGCGCCTGGGTGGCGCAGTCGGTTAAGCGTCCGACTTCAGCCAGGTCACGATCTCGCGGTCCGGGAGTTCGAGCCCCACGTCAGGCTCTGGGCTGATGGCTCAGAGCCTGGAGCCTGTTTCCGATTCTGTGTCTCCCTCTCTCTCTGCCCCTCCCCCGTTCATGCTGTCTCTCTCTGTCCCAAAAAATAAATAAACGTTGAAAAAAAAAATTTTAAAAGAAATCTGCTCTAATAGAAAGTCTTTATTTAAAAAAAAAAAAACCCAAACATATATGTGACTCTTAGAAGCTTAAAATAAATGAAGCAAAAACATATAAAGTGGAAAGAAAACTAGACAAATCCACAAGTTACACACGGCATTGTTCTGTTTATATGACATTCTTGCCAAGGCAAACTATACAGACAGAAAACAGATCAGCGATCGCCCAGGACTATGGGCGGGGGAAAGGTCCACTACAGGAGTGCGGAGGGAAATGTTTCAGGGTGTACAAAATCTTTATTGTGGTGGTCGTTGCCTACCTGTATGTGTTTGCCAAAACTCACTGAACCCTACACTAAAAGAGGGAATTTCATTACATGTAAGTTAATTATGCTTTAATTTTTAAATTGGGAAAAATGAAGAAATATAAAAAAGTGACAGAAACTATTCATTGCAATCTCTATCTTTAATCTCTATTCTTACTTCCAGCAATTCAATTAACTTTTTTTTTTTAAACAAGGCCCAGTTAGGAAAACTCAGTTCTAAGACTAGCACTCACACTTCTTAGCTGTGCCACCATCGAAAGCACCCTAGCGTTCAAATTTCTCGTGTGACAAAGGAAAGGAGCACGTTCAACACACAAAGTAGATGATACTTAAGACCTCCTTCAGAACGCATGGCATTTCACTGATTCGGTGCACGTCGGTTGAAGCCATGCTTTTAGTGTTTTGTTTCCTCGCCATCTTCATAAACCAGTCTGCAAACGGGGGGAAAGAAAGTAATATGAATAGCTTTACAGCCAGAGATGTCGTTATTCACTGAAATGGAGACTTCCAAGTCTGATCAACGTCTGATCAAACATTCCACACATTAGACAGGCGTGGCCTCACACGATGTGCCTCCTTCTTGCTTGTGTGACTTCTCTTCTTACGACTCCGTCCCCATTCCTTCCAATCCAGGGACACAGGACTCATTGCGGTACCCCCACTGCCAAAAGCTGGCTCCTCTTCGAGAACGCTCTTCCCTGGCATCACTTTGGCGCCAGTTCCGTCTCTCTCGTTTCCTCCAGGTCTTTACTCGGATGCTACCTGAAGCCATAAAGCCATCCTGTCTAGAGGTACAAAACCCCATCCCCATTGACTGCATTCTTCTTAGCACTGCTCGGTACATAATATGCTGTAGGTTTTCAAATAATGTCTGTTCAGTCCTATCCAACTGGAAGGGAAGCCCCATGAGACAGGGAAAGTGGATAAAAGAGTTTCTCCTCAGTAAGGAGAACTAGAGTTCATCAGAAATGAGGCTCCATTAGCCACAGAGTCTCCAAAGAGCCTCCCTGGCATTCGTTCTGGAACGGTATGAACAGCGGATGCTATTATCTGTCTGCCATTAGTTAATGCATTTCTGCACTTGACATTGGGTTGCGGTTATTGGCATGTGGTTCTTCACGCCATGGTCGGAATGAGGGACTTGTCTATTGGGCCATAGCTTTCTAAACACTGAGAAGCCACGTTCAAGCCTGCAGATAGTAATGAGGTCTGGACTTTGCACGACATGTACTGACTGGGTGGGACCCTGGGTCGTCTCCCTTGGGAACAGGCAAGAATATTGCCTTTGGGGAGGTGCCTGAGTGTCTCAATCAGTCAGGCATCTGACTCTTGATTTCAGCCCAGGGCATGATCTCAGGGTTGTGAGATCCAGCTGGCAGCAGGCTCCACACTGGCATGGAGCCTGCTTAAGTCTCTCTCTCTCTCTCTCTCTCTCTCTCTCTTCCCCCCCACCCCCCGCCTCGCCCACTCAGGCTCTTTCTTTCTAAGGAAAAAAATTCCCCTTGGGAAGAAGAGTGCAAACAGATATCGGGTGCTACTACTGGATGACGAAACTAACACGAAAATACCTACACCTCTCCCTATAGTATAGAGTTGTCACTGGAAGCCTTGGTGGCATCCAGAGTGACAGTCCCCGGCCCTCTCTTTGCCTCTAGAAGGGGCCACAGATGTAGTCTTGCCAATGGAATATAAACAGAAGTACCTTTGTCACGAACAAGTCACGGCAGGAGAAAAGTCAAGATGAGTTCCTTCACGCTGTAGTTCCCCTCCTGTTGACAGAAGAGTGGACGTGCAAGGTGTGAGGAACCGTGGACTTGAAGCCATCGTGGTCGAACCTGGATTTCCACATGAGCAAGCACCAAACGGCCGTCGTGTTAAGCCCCCGAGAGGCAGCGGGCTTGTTGAACCTGTTCTTGCCCTACCTAACGCGTGCTCAGAGGTTCTTTCTTATTGATGACCCCCCCAATTATGTTTAAATTGTTCTAACCCTCTCCCAGAGTTAGAAAGTTCACAATATGAACTAACGGCTCTCAAATACCACCACCACCACACACACACACACACACACACACACACACACACACACGCATTGATCTAGAAAGGATTCCCAAGGCACTGTTAACAAAACGAACAAGGTCTGCTCTGGGTTCATTTTCTCTGCATGCACACATGTGCATTGTGCAATGATCTTTGATGATGAATGGTGACACTGACTTTTTTTTAAAAAAAATGACCATTCCTGGTACCCCATTAAGTCATAACATGAAATGATTAGTACTAAACAGACGTCGCTATAAAGTGCTCTGTGAGGAGATCAAAGAAAATCTGAAAACTTGGGAGTCATCGACAAGAAGTCCGGAGGGGAAGCAAGAATTAGATGGTGAAGGTCCCCACATGCCTGAATAAAGGGTTGGATTTTGTATTAAGTAAATGTGCACTCAGGTGTCTCTCGGATTCTCTCTACCTACACCTCACCTGCACAGAGAATTCTTCCCCGACCAGCCACCTGACTGGAAACTCTGTCCTTGAAGTGTATTGCCTCTCTTTATCACTTGACCCCTTTCCCGCCTGCCCTCCTCACTAGACTAGAAACTTTCTGACTCAGGGGATGCTGTCTTACTCATTCGCTTATTCTTTGGACCTAGCAGACTGGCTGGCCCGGAGTGTACATTCGATAAGTAATTGCTGAATGAATAAAATTGGGGGTGTTTTTGACTGGTTTGTGTCACTTTGTGCCTGTGCCTAGACCCACGTGGGTCTGGACGTGTTGTCTCCATTAGCAAATAAACCCTTCAACCTTGAAGCCAGAAATTTACTCCCAAGCATTTTGCAGGGTGGCCCTAAAATTGCCACGTTCGTCTTCAAGATTTGTCAGTGCACCTCTCTGTAAGGAGGAACATTCGCACAGCGAGTGCCAGGTTGTCTTTCTGGAACAAGCAGACATGAGCCAGCCTTCCCCTGTACCCGGGGAGTGTGGTAGGCAGATGGGGACATATTTTCGAGCCATCCCAGAGCTGGAGAGCTCATTATTGAACCACTAATAAATGAGGCGGGCTGTTTTCTTTTAATTCTACATGCCTTCCCTCATTAGGTTCCTTCCTCACCTCCGAAGCAGCCCCACCTTGCCAACACACCCTGACCTTGAAAATTCCTGTTTGGGAATGGGAAAAAGTCCTTCTGTTTCTACAATGCCCTTCAGACATGCTATGAACGCATGAACCTAGAAAGCATTTATCCTTCTCCAAATCCCTTTTCTGAGCTAAGCTGTGTGCTTAGTAGACAGTGAATTGCTTACGGAATTGGAGAAGGAGGCGCTTGGGTGGCTCCATCGGTTAAACGTCTGACTTCAGCTCAGGTCATGATCTCCCAGTTCGTGAGTTCGAACCCCGCGTCGGGCTCTGTGCTGACAGCTCGGAGCCAGGAGCCTGCTTCCGATTCTGTGTCTCCCTCTCTCTCTGCCCCTCCCCTGCTCATGTTCTATCTCTCTCAAAACTAGACATTAGAAAAAATTTTTTTTTCAAAAAAGGGAATTGGAGAAAAATAAATCCCAGACCCTAGCGAGAGAAATAAGGAAAAGCAAAATAATAGGTCTTCTCCCCCAGAGTATTTGATTGTGTCAAACCCACATCTCTCCCTGCAGGTAAAATTTATATCCAGTTCTTCACAGTATAAGTAAAGCCCCTTAAAGGAAAACTTGATAAGGGTGCCTGGGTGGCTCAGTCGGTTAAGCAGCAGACCCTTGACCTCGGTTCAGGTCATGATCTCATGGCTCATGGAATGAGCCCCACATCAGCATGGAGCCTGTTTGGGATCCTCTCTCTCTCCCTCTCTCTCCGTCCCCTTCCATGCTTTCTCTCTCCCTCTCTCTCTCTCCCTCTCAAATAAACCTAAACAAAGGAAAAGGACAACCTAAACTATGTCAGGCTCAGAAGCTTCTACGAAAACAAACTCTCGCGGGCCTCTGCTGCTAAAGACCTTTCAAGTCTACGGAGAGCCTGATGCCAAAGTGACCGCAACATTAGCAGTCCGACCGGGGACTGAACGATTGTGACCTCAGTACAGATTTCACTGCCTACGAGCCCTTGCCTGTGGCCAGCAGTAACACAGTACAGTGGCTCTGGTTTTTATCTGCTTATTCACAGTTGATCAAGTTTGGGAAAAATGATTCATTATAACCAAACTCCTGAGAGACTGATTTGTGAACCAGAACGCCAATATTATCCGATGATAACAAGAGCTACAGCTGAGGAAGTGGGGGGTGTCTGTTGTACCATCAATAGAATCCCTTCCTAGAAGCCAGTTCTCTTTAACAAATTTATTTTCAGGCCACATTCTTTATTTTACTTAGCTCATCTATTATCATAAGCTCCTGGGTGATTTTCCCAGGAATTAAAGGCACTGAAATTATCCGGCATATTTCTGTGACATGAAGTTGTTATTCGCGAGATCAAAGACAGTGTTAATGAAGCATAGGGTTTACTAATCCCCATAAAGTTCCTAGCCTACCAGTTGAAAATGCATGGGCATCTAGACCGTCAAATAAGAACGATAATCAGTTTATAGTGACGTGAAGTCACAACAAATGCTGTGGTCAATAGAGAGGTTTATTCTTTACCATGGAAAAATCATCTCTATGTCTGATTCATGAATATATTTTTACAATAACGGTTTCTTTTTAATAATTTATGTTTATGTGAGTTACGAATTTATTGCCTTGCACACTAAATGCATGCCATTCTACTAGCCACGTCCTATGTATCGAGAAATTACTCAAGAAAATGGCGCACATTTATTTGAAAAGCTCTGAGTCATTACCTTCAGATGCTGTTATTAATTAAAAGTGCGAGGCCGATGAGCACGAATCTTCTGATGTTAGCACTACATTGATTCACCTCATGGTATGAAAGCTGGTTTTGCTTGACGCAGTAAGTACTGATTTCACCTCTGGAGTGTTATGTCCTCACTTTGAAGTCCAAAGTTGAGTTTTCAATGACGAACAAATTAAGATGTTACAAGCACCAAGTAGATTTGGTATGTCTGAAATCGTAACAAGGGATTCTTTAAAAACAGGGCTCAGTGGACACCTGAAAAGGTGTATCTGAATATTCTCTCTCTGTGTATCTCATAGGGACTATATATTGAACTACTTGGAGATTTTTCAAAAGAAAAAACGTTGAGTTGTCACAGAATAAAAGTACTGATAATAAACATTAACTGAAATTCTTAATGTTAGTTATCATTATATGCCACTAAGATATGCTAAGTGTTTAATATATAAGATTTTACCGTGTAGATGTTATTAGACAATAGCAGATATTAAATCATGTATATTGTTATTGTCCCTAGGGTTTGCATATTGAGGCTTAAGGGATTATAGAACTTCCTCAGTTCATGACGTCGGTAAGACACAGAGTCAGAATTTGCTCTAGTCTCTTGGCTGTTAACTGAAGCTACACTACTGTTTTTATGCCAACACCCTCTGACCCCTTCCAGAATGCACTGAAAGAATGAACGTAACAAAATTGATCATACTAAACGATACATAAATTACTATGGGGGATAGGAGTACCTTTCCAACCCATTCTGGATAAGGCAAAACCTTCACAGCCAAGTTAGGGTAAATGACTGACTTTTGAGTGACCAGGTTGACTTCTGAGATTTCAGACGGGCCACTTTCGTAAGACACCATCGCCATGAAGGGGGACACCCATCAATCGTTATACAGTTACTGCACCTTCCTTAAGGATTATTGGGCAACTTTGCATAATATCCATATAAACCATAGAAAACAGTAAAGAATCCAGAAATAGACACAGGTATACGGACATTTGATTTTTGACAAAACATAAAATAAATTGACCAAAGCCTAAGGGCTAAAACTAGAAAACATGTAAAAGAAAACATGCGAAAATCTACTTGACTTTGAATACATGAAAATTCCTTTTTTTAATGTTTATTTTTGAGAGAGAGAGTGAGTGAGCAGGGGAGGAGCAGAGAGAGGGGGACAGAGGATCTGAAGCGGGCTCTGCACTGATAGAAGCAAGCCCGATGCGGGGCTCGAACTCACGAACCGTAAATCATGACCTGAGCCAAAGTCAGAAGCTCAACCAATTGAGCCACCCAGGCACCCTCAGACATGAAGATTTCTTAGTTATGACACCGATAACAAGAACTGTGCAACAAAATCAATACATCCAACTTGCATCAAATTAAAACTCCTGTTCTTCGGGCGCCTGGGTGGCGCAGTCGGTTAAGCGTCCGACTTCAGCCAGGTCACGATCTCGCGGTCCGTGAGTTCGAGCCCCGCGTCGGGCTCTGGGCTGATGGCTCAGAGCCTGGAGCCTGTTTCAGATTCTGTGTCTCCCTCTCTCTCTGCCCCTCCCCCGTTCATGCTCTGTCTCTCTCTGTCCCAAAAATAAATAAACGTTGAAAAAAAAAATTTAAAAATAAATAAATAAATAAATAAAACTCCTGTTCTTCAAAGACAGTGTTAGGAAAATGAAAATGCGGCCACAGAAAGGTTTACAATATATCTATCAGACAAAATAGTGGTGAATTCTTACAACGTAATAGTAAGAAAACAACCAATGAAAATCAGCAAAGTATTTACAATCTCTGAAGAATACACAAAAATGGTCAATAACCGTATGAAAAATGTTTGACATCTTTACTCATCAAAGAAATGCAGATTAGGTATTGAAAACATATGTTCCCACAACGACTTTTAAACAAACGTTCCTAGCAGATGTATTCACGTATCTCCAATCTGAAAATAACCCAAATGTCCATCAACCAGTGAAGAGATAAACGACTTGTGGTATACCCATATCTGTACTATTTCTCAGCAATTAAAAGGACCAAACTATTTATATGTCCAGTATCATGGATGAAAGTCAAAACCATGCTGAGCAACAGAAGACAAATAAAGCGTGCATGCTGTGACTCTACTCATGTGAAATTGCGGAACAGGCAAAACCAGTCTATAGTGACAAAAAGTATCCCAGAGGTATGCTAGTTGTCAAAAGTAGAAAGGAGTAATTATTTCAAAGAGGCATAAACAAGTTTCGGGGGATAGAAATGTTTTAGAATTTGATAGTGCTGGTGTTTACACTGATGTATACGTTTGTCAAAAGTCATCAAACTATGTGATCAAGATAGATGTATTTTTAAATACAAATTATAACCACGATAAATTATAGAAGAATGGCTCTGCTATTACCATTTCACCTTTTTGTTAAGGCTTTGGGGAAACAGGCGTTTTCATACATTGCTGGTTGACACGCAAATTGGTTCATGCAATATTTAGCAAACCTACTCAGCATTCATCTTTTGACTTTGCGATCATACTTTTCAGTAATTTACCCTAAAGATACACTTCAACCACACAACTGTATATGTGCATAAGGTTACTCATACCAACATTGTTTATGAATGCCAATTGTTAGGAACAACCAGATACCTATATACAGGAGTTGAACAAAACTGATACATGTCCCCAAGGGTATATTAGGCAGCTTTGAGGAATAAAGAACATCTCAATGAATTGACATAATGTGATTTCCAAGATATAATTGCCAACTGAAAGTAAAGTGTAAATATCTATATATTGTGACCTTTTATATTAGAAGGAAAACGAAGAAAATAAATATGCATCTACTCACTAGTGCACAGAGAAGTACAGATGTGTAAACAAAAACCAAATAGGAGGTAGGATCAGAAAAGCACGGAAGAGACAGCAAGTGATACCCATCTGAGTGCACTATTTTTCACAGTCTGACTTTTAAACGATTTCCACGTATCATATACACAAAAAAGTAAATAATAAAGTCAATAAGAATACGAAAATTGCAGGCAAACAGCAAGCAACCTAACTATATTTCTAACGAGAGACATAACCACACCCAAAAGGGTGAGAGGAAGTGACCCAAGTGACCTTTAGCCAGTTTATTTTTTGTTAGATAGCCTCAGGATGAACAGAAAAAAATGAAACATAAACACATTTTAAACTCTAGTTATAAGGGATTTGTTTCTTTTCAGTGGGTGTGACTTAACAATTCTAATACTACTTTCTCCAAATTCTAGGATTAAGCAAAGAAGTCAATATATGCCAGATGAAGTCAGGGCTTTCCTGTGAAGCGTAAAGAGAGAGGAGTTGAGAGTAAACCTTCTTTATTGCATTGGAATTGGAGGTACCAGTGTGAACCCATGATCTGATAGGCGGGTGTAGATTTGATGTACATACTGACATATACATGTATAGTTGATATACTGAGAGTTAAACAGGTGTGTGTGTGTGTGTGTGTGTGTGCACGTGTGTGCATGCACGCACATCTGCACATGTTTCCTGGCTCTGTCTGCTAAGAGGAACTAAAAGCAGTAATATCCAGTAACAGCAAGTGTACCTCATCATATTATGATATTTAGAAACCATAATCTTGGTTTCCATAATAACATTCTCCACTAAAATATACCAGGGCTCATTAGGATACCGAGTCCAGGGCTGAGGCTGGGCAAGTACAAGATAAGAGGGAGTATACTGTTACACCAAAAATTAAAAACAAAACAAGACAAAACATACTGGAGCCAGGACACAGGACGTGAACAAGTCCGAAGGGGCTCCCGAGGGTTAAAATGCATCGACTCAAGTAAGGACGCATGCTTCCGTATCAAAGTGGATAAATGAAGAGTCGAAACTTCAAAGCACTTCCTTATACGACAACTCCAAAGAGTACGTTTAGAAGGAATGAGCAAATTAGAAAAACACCATTTGGTTATCATTACAGCAAGCATTTATTCAGGCGAGAATCGTAAACAGATACTAAAAATAGTGGATGCGATATTGACGGAGAAACGAGATATTGACAGAATTTAAGGAGAAACAAGATACTGACAGAATCGCAAAGCATTTCCTCAAGAGATACTTTTTGATAACAAAGGTAAAGTAGTAACATTATGGTAGAGAAACCTGGAAGACGTAACTTGAGCAAAATGCTCGAAATTAACATCACTGGGAAAGGGACAAGTCAGTGCTAGGTGCCGTCTGATATAACGTAGTAAAAACATCCGTCTGTGTTGTGCCAGTGACAAATGCACACCCTGAATCTATTTGTTAGAAAACATCCAGCAATCACAGATTAAAGGGTGTTGAACACAACAACCAGTCTGTGCTTGTCAAAATGTCGCAGACTGATGAACTGTTTCAGGTTAAAGAAGACAAGAAGGAAGTGAGAACTAAAAGCAATGAGTATTCCTGGATTGGCTCTCTGATCAATTTTTTTCTTCTGCTAACACAGATATGACTGGGGCAATTGGTTACATGTGAGTGATGACGGGTGACTAACAAATATGTTAAAACCACTGATAACTTGCACTGCAGATACGTAAGAGACTGTCCTCGGTTTCAGGAAGCACACACTGAATTATTTACCTGTAAGGAAAAATATGTCTGCAACTTTACGAGGTCCAGAAAAAAACTGATAGAATAGATGTATAATGACGTCAGTACATTAACGTATATTCCTGTGTAAAATAAATCTGGTATCAACATTGAGTAAAGGGCATATGAGAATTGTTCATGCTATTTTTGCTAAACTCTCTGTAAGTCTGAAATTATTTCACAATACCATGCTTTTGAGAATTACCGTAATTAGGCACATCATTGCCAAACAGGTAAACGTAAGAGAGGAGGAAACAATATTGAAAAAGACCAAAAAAAAAAAATTAAAGACAGAAAAACAATGATACAAATGATAGCTGACTTACCAGAAAAAAAGGAGACCAGAATAATGGAATGCCATCTTATAAAGTATGAGAAGAAAGAAAGAAAAAAAAAAAGGAATGTCAGTCTCAAATTCTATAGCCGGTGATAATATACTCAAAAACTTAGAAGATAAAAGACGTTGAAAAGAAAGAAAAACTCAGTGAACTTATGACTAGCAGACATGCACCACAAGGAAAGGAAAAGTTATCAGAGGAAAACTTCAATCTTCTGAAAGAGATAAGGACCACCAAAATCAGCATAGGTATGAAAATATAAAAACACCAGATTTTAAACTCGTCTCTTATTTCCTTTATAACGTGTGTGATTAATGTGGGGCTAATGTCTATGTGAAGGTAAATTAGCAGACAGTACGTACGACAAAACACTTCAATGGAAAGGCTGAAATTATTGCAATGCATAAAAATGTAAAATCCAGCTAGATGCTATCTGTAAGAAATGTCCTTTAGAGACAGTTTGAAAGTAAAATGATACAAAATGCAAACAGGAGGCATAAAGAAGCTGGAATGCTTATGTTACCATCAGACAAACTATACTTCAAGGCAAGGTGTATCACCTGAGATAATGAGGGACATTTCAGAATGATAAAAAGTTCAGTTCATCATGAACACTATAATCATAAATGTGTTTGAACCTGACTGTCTCCATCAGAGTTCCACCAGAGAAACAGAGTCCGTAGGATTTATATATTAAAAGATTTATTAAATGGGGTTGGTTTACATGGCAAGTCCAAAGTCTATCAAGGGCATCAGGAGGGGGCACACCGATGCTCTCAAGCACGAACTGAAGCTAGTCCACAGCTAGAATTTCTTCCTCGGAGAATCCTCCTCAGCTCTGCTCCTGAAGCCTTTCCACTGATTTCCTTTCCACTGATCGAATGAGGCCCACCCAAGAGACTAATCTTCCTTACTTAAAATAAACTGATTATAGACGTCAGTCCAATCTACTAAACACACTCACAGCACACCCTAGATTAGTGTTAACTATGTAACTGGGGCAATAGGCTAGACAAGTTGACAAAGAAAACTGAATATCACACTGAGCCTAGAACTTCAAAACAGACCAAACAAAACCTCACGGACGATCAGGAAGATATAGACAAACCCACAATCATAGTAGGAGATTTTCATACCTCTCTCTGGTAACGGAGAAAAGAATAAGACAAAGAATCAGTAAGCCTAAGGAATATCTGAACAGCATTATCAACTATCTTGATTAACGTGCACTTAAAAATAAAATACTGTAATGTAAAGCAATCATTGGGTACGCTATATGCCACATTACGACAAATTTAGTGGCTTAAAACAACACACATTTATCATTTCAGTTCCTGCGGGTTAGGCATCTGGACATGGTTTAACTGGGTCTTTTGTTTTATTGTCTCATCAGGATGCAATGCTGGTGTTGACAGGGGCTGCATTTTCATCAGAGGCCCGACTGGGAAAGGATCGCCCTCCAAGCTTTTTCTGATTTTTGGAGAATTTATTCCCTGGTGGCTGAAAGATTCATGAAGCTTGCTTTACTAAACCCAGCAAGTAAGAGAGAGACAGAGACAGAACCCAAAGACAGAGAAATTCCAAGTCAAGTCTGCCAACAAGACAAAATCTTGTATAACACAATCATGTCATTACAGGAGTAAGAAAATATCCCTCTCCTTTGCCCTATTCTATTGGTTATAAGCAAGGTACAGGTCTGACCCAACCTCAAGGGGAAAGAATTGCATAAAAGCGTAAGTACCAGGAGAGAGGATCTTGGGGGCCAGCTCAAAGTCTTTCTATGACAATCCCCAAACCCAACAACTGAAGAAATCAAACTTTTTTTCAAATTCACATGAAAGGAAAGATAAAACATATATAAATATATATATCAGAAAACAAAGGAAAAGTTTAGAATCCAGAAGCTAAACTCCCACTTAAAGAAGCTGGAAAAAGAGCACATATTAAAGCCAAAGTAAGAAGTAGAAAGGAAACTCTAAATATAAGATCAGAATGAATACAATGGAAAGTAAACAATTGTAAAAAATAACAAATCACAGTGCTTGAGAGAGTAAGGGTGAAAAGGTTTAAAAAAAAACCCTCAAACTATCAAAATCATAATGAAAATGAGATATCATTACAGATACAGACCCTACAAGCATTAAAAGATGAATGAGAAAACAAAATGAAAACTTTTTTGCCAATCAATTTAACAACATAGTTACAGTCATGATTTCTGAAAAATGCAACTTTAAAAATTGACTGTAGGTGAATAAAAATCTGAATAGCCCTTTATCTCTTAAGGAAATAAGAGATTTCCTTATTCCCTGACTTTCCTTATTCCCTTATGTCCCTGACTTCCCACTTGTCTTTCAATTCACTATTGAGAACCTTTCCACAATCAGTATTTTAGGCCCAGATGGTTTTACCAATCAGTTAATTCAAAGCCTAAAAAATAAGTACCATCATTTCATAAATTACAGGAGGAAAAAAACACCGATTCATTTTATTTAACCAAAACAAACCAGATAAAGACATTATAAGAAATTAAAACTACAAACAAATACCCCTCATGAAACTTGACAAAAATACACTTAGCAAACATGAGTAAATCAAATCCAGAAATACATAAAAAGGACACTATGACCAAGAGTGTTTTATGCCGGAGACATAAGGATAATTGAATGATTAAATATCAATAATTCACCATATCAACAGAGAGTAGTGACATTAACTATATAATTTGATCAAATAAAATGTAGACAAACATTTGATAATATTCAACCCCTATGCTAATAAAAGTTCTCCGCAAAGAAAAGGAAACTTTCTCAAATTAATAAAAGTCATTTAAAAATAATATAGTTAACATTACCCTTAATAGGAAAAGTAACGCTTTTTCCCTAAAATTAGGAAACAAGGGAAGGATGTCTTCTCTCACCATTTTTATTCAACATTGTTCTGCAGGTACTAACCAGTGAAGACAAACAACGACATCAATATATATCAATAACATATATATTGATATATATACCGGTATATATATATATATATATATATATATATATATAGTATATATTACACACACACACACACACACACACACACACATCAGAATGTTCATAGCAGCTTTCTTCATTATCGCCAAAATCTGGACACCCAGATGTCCATCCACAACAGAATGGATTAAGGAATGGTGCCACAAAAAAGGAGCAAACAAACTACTGACCCACATGAATGAATTTCAAAGTATGGAATAGAGCAAAGAACCTGGACACCAACAAGTACATTTTCTATGTTTCCATTTATTTTTTTTAATTTTTTAACGTTTATTTATTTTTGAGAGAGAGAGAGACAGAGCACAAGCGGGAGAGGAGCAGAGAGAGAGGGAGACACAGAATCCGAAGCAAGCTCCAGGCTCCGAGCTGTCAGCACAGAGCCTGATGCGGGGCTGGAACCCACGAACTGCAAAATCATGACCTGAGCCGAAGCCGGACGCTCAACGGACTGAGCCACCCCGGCGCCCCTTATATGTTTCCATTTATATGAAGTTCTTGAACAGGAAAAATTAAAGTGCTCAGGAGCAGAACACTGATTGCCTCTTGGGACAGAATTGAAGGAAAAGGCACGAATGAACCTCATGGAATGAAGAAACTGTTCTGTATCTTGATAAGGAGATTGGTTATGCCAGTGCATGTGCTTCTCGAAACTCATTTAACTGAGATCTGCGCATTTCATTCCGTGGAAAGTCATCTCTAAACTTTTTTAAAGCACTGCAGGAAAATACTGGGATTTAATGAATAGTATGAGTTATGGGCATGCAGTCTGAAAAACCTTTTTAAGTGCGTAGGGCTGGAATATGAACAATTATGTTGAGAATTTCCAAAAGATGAACGCACGGAGTCACCGTGACAGAGCAAAACCATGAGCCCCCAAGCATCATGTACGTACTTAGATTAGCTGCCCACCACACGATCTTGGCAGTCCATTGCCTGTTGTTCTAGCAAGGAGCAGATAAGGTCGTGTCCCTGACTTCCCACCTGCACCATCAGGAACTTTCCATCTTGTAAACACTCTCTGAACCTCTGATTCTACTGGGCTGGTCTCATACCACTGAAAGCCCCTCCGCTTCTGAACATTGGCTCTCTGGTTGACATTCGTGATAAGACAGAACCAAGAAAAGGATAAAGACATGTTTTTAGGGGTTCGGTTGCCTCCTAGAGGTTAAAAAGGCTATTGAGCTATTGATATGAGAATTGCCCTGAAGCCATCGTTACCTGTCATAGCTGGATTCTGATGAGATGGGGGTTGGGTGGAGAGAGTGCAGGTGAAGCCGTGAGGTTTATCATTAAGCTGCAGAGGAGGATGAGGAATCTGAAATGGAGGGAAATGCTGAGGTCGCTGGAGTCCCGCAAATAGGCTGAGAGACGGCTAAAGATTAAGGCACAGCGATTCGTAATTGAAAGATGGCAAAAACACTCCTGAGCTGGTTTATTCCAATGTAACAAATACATCAGGGAAAATGAAATGGACCAGTCCAATAAAACTTAGATACGGTGCCGATGGAAGTAAAATGTAAGGGCTTATTTGGGCAAGAAATGGAGATCTGTGGGACCTGAGATGTTGTTTTGTCTTCATCGACGTATTCTTTTATTTCAGTCACTTGAACTTTCTTTCTTTCTCTTTTCTTTTCCCCGGCTGAAAATTGAAATAATAAATAGTTTTTCAGCCTTTTCAATAGTACAGATCAATTGTGGGGGTAAACGTAATCAATACAAAATTACCCAAGTTTAGCACGTGGCAAGAAAAAACACTGACTCACAGATATAAATAATCTCACATTTTTATTATGGGGAAATAGATCGTAGAATGAAGATACGTCTTCAGGGAAAATATCAAGAGCTAGACAGAAATATGTTTGCCACACACACCTCAAAACGAACTCCTTCTTATAATTGAAGACAAAAAGAAACACAAGGACATGAATTAATGGTTTTGGTTTCCTTTCTTTTCATCTCGTGGCTGGGAGAATGGAACATAGTGACGAAAAACAGACAGTGAACGAGAAATAGAAGCCATCCAAGTGGCCATTTAATATGCTCATGATTCTGCATTTTGGTGATGACATCATTACATCAACCTAATATGTGATGGCTTTATTATCAGGTTTAAATTATACTGTCTTAGGCCAGATGTACTGAGCGTGTCAGGGCTAATGCTAGTAATTAAATTAACTGTCAACTGTTCCATAGATAGGTGAGTCCAAGGGTCTGGAGGGGGTCCCACAGCCCCCACATGGCCAACTCTATAAACTGACTCATATCTAACATTCGGAAGGGGATTTAACTCCTTTAACTGCATAGACTTGGTCCCTGTTAAAATTCAAATGCCCCAAGGTAGACGTGCACCGTGTGTGAGGCGTCAGTCCTGTTGTGTGAACAAAGGATCTGAGTGCAGGTGTTTCGGAAACCATTAGATGCCGCCATATCTACCCGCCCCGTCCTCTTTGTTAAAGGGCTCCATTTGCCAGACGTTTGCTACACGTCCGTCAGGCCTAAGTCGAAATTATTCAACGGGGCTTCTGGAAGTGCAGCAACCATATTTTCTGGACGGCTAAGGAGGAAAACAAAGGGCTGGGTGCTTGATGGCAGGCTGTCCAGAGACAACGTTCCAACCCGGATGACAACTTCCAGGCTACTTGATATGTGACAAAGAGATGGTCTAATACACATTCATCTTCTTTAAGCTATTATGGTAGAGCATAAATAGCTCATGTTTTAAGCTGTTTAAATATTATAATAGCTTATAATTTTAAGCTATTGAAATTAGGGATTTTTATTATTTGCAAATGAACACAATTTCTAACTAAAGCCACAGGAATTACAAGAATCAGAACTGCTTTCTGAGACTGAAATCAAAACAAATGTGTGACATAAGTTAACCATTTGACAGAGTATCTGATGTTCGTTCTTCCAGATGACCTGAGCTGAACGCATCACCTGGGCAGGAAGGAAGGGAGAGGAGTCATGGGGCCGGAAGGCAGCCCAGAACAACAATGCCAACGTGGCAGAGACAAGGGCAACGCGCCCCACCCCCAACTTCTCCCAAGCAGGTGCACATGGTACACTTGGAGCATCCCTGTTTCCCTTAGCACGTGCACACGTGTGTCTGCACACCTTGGGGCCTGAGATTGTGGACACATAACACCCTTTCCCTTCCCTGCACCTCAGGCCCAGTGAAAACCAGAGCCGTGAGACAGCCTGAGGTCGGCACGCTGCCACCGGTAGGAATGCAGAGGGCAGGTGACTCTACCGCACCCCCGGCGCAGAGGACAACCGCGACATCCCCCACAGCTCCGCACACTGCCGAGAGCAGAAACAGGAAGTGCTCCCTAGAGACGCGCGATCCCTCCAGAGAGCCTCCACCTGCGAGAGGGAGTGCGCACCACATACTCACAGCCTCCTCCACACGGAGGCATGAAAAAGGGGACAGTGCGCACACGCACACGCACACACACACACACGCTGCTGAGATGCACCTCCTGTGCCTCAGCTCGAGCAACAGGTCAGCAACAAAGTGGTTGTTTTAATGATGACTGACACAGTCCCCTTTTCTTCCCTGGACTTTTTCCATTGTCTCTTTGGGCCAATGTTGGACTTCGCTCAAGGATCCTCAAGATTAACTTCATGTCCTAATAAGACTTCAAGATTCTCTAGAAAACAGCAAAGCTACGTAGATAAAGGAAGTATCCAAATATTTTTGCAACCTTAATATAAACTCTCTAGATTTCATACACAGTTGGAGCCACAGAAGACATCGGCAATGATCAAACTGACCCTTTCACTTTATAGGCGAGCAACCCACATCAAAAAGCGGTGAAGTGAGTCTCTCAGGATAATCCCTGGTTACTACCAGATTTAGGACTTGACCCAGGGTTTGGGATTTGCAGAGGACTCACCCACTGCTCCCCTAGCATTGCAGAGCCAGCTTTCTTCCCCTGCGTAGGGAGCACCTCAAAGAGCCTAGACTCACAGAGCGCATGGATGCCTTGTGCTCCCACAGAGCTCCTGAAGGCCAACAACATATGGCCTGAAGTCTTAAGAAATACGGTCAAAAAAGCCATTCCCAAAGCCTGATCACAGATCTTCTAAAATTTCCAAAGATTGGCAGAGGCTCTCGATTGCCATGATGACGGGTGACAAGACATATCCTGCTGAACATGAGAACAGAATAGTCTTCAAAAGCAGGCGATTCTCAGTCTCATTTAGTGGATTTCTTTCTGCTGAATGGTTCTGTCTCTCTAAAGTCATGCTAACCCTACAGGTTTTTTGAGGACTTAATTTTACACCCTTCCTTAGAACTTCATCTTCTGTAATAATGGTCATTTGCTTAAGTGCTATAAAATCGAGATGACATAACCTTCTCCCTTGAAAAACCAAAATGGTCAAATTACTACCAAAAAAAGGTTTAAAAAAAAAGACATCAGCTTGCACTTGGTTATGTACCAATTGAGAGGAACAATAAGAGACAATAAAATTGTCCAGAGAGAATTAAAAACATTAAAGAGTCTGCTTTTACTTTTCACCACACCCCTGTAATTCCAAACAATATCCTTGATAAGCTATCCCTCCCCACTGTGGCATTGCCTAAACTCACCCTGATCCATCAGCGCCTGTACTGTTGACTCTCAGCTTTGTACAGTCAGAGCCGACATTAGACTAACCCAGTGGTCGATAGTTACTGTAGTATCCAAGGTCTGGGCACACGGTCGGAGAAAAGTAAATCATACCCCTTTTAGAGATTTATATGGATGCTCTGAGCAAAAGCATCTCTGACTTAGATCCCATGGTGCTGGAGCTATGTAAGCCAGGAGCTGCTAAAAATGGTCTCCTAGAGCTGAGAGAACTGCCCCAGAAATGAGGGTATTTTAGAGGGAAGGTGGAGCCAAGACACGGAGAGACAGATTGCCGATGATGTGTCTGAAGTCACAGATGTGGCCGGTTCTGATATTGAGCCAACATCTTTTCTATATATATATTCATTCATTTGAACTTTCGAATTCTGCCATTTGCAACTGAAAGTATCCTAACGGATAAAACGTCACATGCTCATTCCATATTTCCCATTATGTTGTCAGACGCCCAACCCTTTCGTATGCTTCTAGTCTTCAATGTCAGTTCGATTTTCCATGTTCCACGAAGTCTCAATTCTTCTGATGGACTTAATTGGTCATTTTCTGAGCTCCCGTTGAACTGTGTCTGTTGGCTTTACTCACAATATCAAAACCTGGTTTCTTTCATCATCTCCTACTTGAAGATAATAGGCATGATGAGTGAAAACATCTGTAAAATGTGCTTATAACTAAGCAACAGTCATTGATCATACAACTAGTTAGTTGTGAATACAACAGATACTTTCACTCTTATCTTGCATATGAGTAACACCTAGTTTTTCCTGAAATTATCCCCTCCCTTGGCTGCCAGGATACCTCTTATTCTTGTCAAACTAAAACACGATCAATCTTTTCTCTTTATAACATGCCTCCATTGCTCCCCAAGGTGCCGTCAAGGGTAAAGGAAAACCCCGTTTCTGGCGCAGGTCACGATGTAAAATCACGTTTGTTTACGGACTGTTGCTCTGATTCCATCTTTTCCACCGGTTAGAATCTAAGCTTCCTGACCCTTCAAGACTCTTATATACTCTGTTTACTACTGTGTCCCAGTCACTTAGTGTCCTTTCCCTCAAGCATTAGGGAATTCGGTAGTTATTTGTGGGATAAATGAGTGGATGAAGCCAAACTTAGCATCCCACACCCTTCGGGGCACACCTTTCTGTCTCTACTGCTCTGGGGGGCCCTCCGTGCCCACATCAGCAAAGTGTGCCACGGCCATGCCCACTTTGCTGACCTCACTCCTCTTCTCCCCTCAGTCTGGAGACCTCCTACTGGTATTTTTACCTAAGTCCTCTCTTTTGAAATTTGTCTACCAGTCTTTCCTGACCTCTTCCCTCCTCTACCATCTGGAGTAGGTACTGTTCATCTGCTCTGATAGTAACTTCTGGAACCCTTTGTTCCAGTTATTACCACAGTGCATTGTGGTGTTCTGAGCCTTTGTCTGCCTCTCCTTTTGAGTGCAGGAATGCTGCCATTTCTGTCAGTATCTCCAACACAATAACGTATCTTTTTTTTTTAATTTTTTTAATGTTTATTTATTTTTGAGAGAGAGAAAGAGAGACAGCATGAGTGGGGGAGGGGCAAAGAGAGAGAGAAAGCATGAGCAGGGGAGGGTGAGAGAGAGAGAGACAGACAGACAGAATCTGAAACAGACTCCAGGCTCTGAGCTGTCAGCACAGAGCCCAACACAGGTCTCGAACTCTGAATGGGAGATCATGACCTGACCTGAAGTCAGACACTTAACCGACTGAACTATCCAGGCGCCCCAATAACATAATGCCAAGATCTACTTTTAAGAATAAGTAGTTTATTGATGGGGCGCCTGAGTGGCTCAGTCGGTTCAGCGTCTGACTTAGGCTCAGGTCATGATCTCACGGTTCCTGAATTCGAGCCCCACATTGGGCTCTGTGCTGACTGTTCAGAGCCTGGAGCCTGCTTTGAATTCTGTGTCTCCCCCTCTCTCTGCCCCTCCCCTGCTCTCTCTCTCTCTCTCTCTCTCTCTCAAAAATAAATAAACGCTAAAAACTAGTTTATTCACAATGAGAAACTTGGATTCCAGGTTCACACAAAGACATTGTAGGTCATTTCTGCTCTGTGTTACAGCTTCAGTATCCTGGCATTAGCATCATTTCACAAAGATGTTTGAATATACAGTAGCTGCACTATAATTCTGGCCTTGAACTAAAGAAAAAATTTGTATTTTCTACCCAGAAAATAAAGGGGAAAAAATGCTACAAAGTAAATGATTTAGCCATAAAGTGGACATGTTACATCACTGTGAATCATCTTTTTTAAATTTCACTAGTTCACCATATGTCACTGCAGTGGGTTGTTTGCAAAACGTCTGCCATAATTACCTCCCTGTGTCCATACACTTGCATAATCCACTCCCACATGGAGTCGCAGATTGCCCATGTTACTTGTTTGGGGTGGAACAATAGCAAACAGACAGAGACAGAGACATGAAAAATGCATGTTCATTGGGTCCTGCTGTCTCGTGCTACCCTGGATCTTTCTGTCGCCACGTGAAGGACCCTGCACTCACCTGACGATGTAGTTAAGAGCCCTCATGGAGCAGAAATGAGCCAACCAACTAAGCATCCCACACATCCCACACACCCGAGACCCCCAGCCAGCCTGCCAATGGCCAGACATGAGTGAGGCCTTCCGGTTCATCCAGTCCTGACTGTGCCCATGCAGATCAGAAGATCCCCCAGCTTACCCACAACATCCTGGGAAATAATACATGTTCATTGTTTCTAACCACTAAGTTTGGGGATGGCTCATTATTTACTGAAAGCTAACTAATAAGGTCATGGAATTTGAATAATTGAGCTACACCCATAAAATATATAATCAAACCGGAAAATTACTTTAGTTGAGGTAACTAAACCGAATAGATTTTTCATTTAATACTGAGTCATGCTTTGAAATCCGTCTTATCTTCAAAATCCATTCATTGACTCAACAAATGTTGTTGAGCACCTACTCACATATTTACATAATTCACTTATGTGAATTAAACAGTGCATTATTTGAGACTCATCATCCGGTTCAGGACGCACCTTTGCTCGGATGGGACTTAAATGCAGAGACACCAGCACCAGGAAAACTTATGAAGGAAGGGATGACGTTGACTGAAACTGCGGTACAATTTTTCTACAAGCTCAGAAGGAAAAGGAGAGAAAGAAGGAGAAGCAGATTTTTGTTTCCCTCTGAGTCAAGAAGGAAGCAGGAAATAAATATTTGTTCTCCGTTGGTGGGGACTTGAGAGAAAATGAAATAACGTGTGGCATACCAATGGAGGATACACATAAATGATGGCTATTTGCTGGCCCACAGGCGCCACGGGGTGATGTGACATCTGGAGCCACGGGGTGACAGGGGAGCCAGCTTCCATGCTGTCCCTGCAATGCTGCCCCTGGAGAATGTCCAGTCGGGGGGCACGTGTGGCAAACCCTTTTGGAAAATTATCCTCAATCACCCCTTCCTTCTCTAAGTCCATCTGAAAGCAAAGTGGCTCCTTCCCTTCTTCAAGGGTAGCATCACTCTAGTGTTGAGCAAGGCTTGTGCCCACATTAATTATGAGTCTCGACCCATGCTTGAGACTCACAAAATGTAAGAAACGACTTGCTTTGTATTGGGGAAAGACAGAGTAATAAAGTGGAAGGAAGAGGGAGAGATAAAAGTCATAAAAGGGCAGCAGCCAAGCCAAAGAATCTGTCCCAGGGGAGGCGTGTTCCAAGGAAAGGATGAACTGGTGCCACACGGGCTTGTGGTTTTAAATGAAAAGACATATTAGACAATCAAATCAATGAGACAGCCCTGAGACACAGTGGAGCGCCCCACCACGGGGCTCCCCTTGAAGCGGGAAGATCACCGCAGTTTGACTTACACAGAAACAAGCACCCTAGGGACTGGCCAGAGCAAGAGGGGATCCTGCCATGGGCTTGGGGATGCCCACGTTCGCACGTACCTGCACGTGCCCGCAGTTATGCCTGAAGATATATAACATGTTTTATGTACATTATATATAGTACACACATACATGGGTGGGGATGTTACATCGTGGGCTACTTCTGGCCATGTTTATGTAGCCTGTATATGGTACTGAATAGGTTCCCTTGACAAAGAGTTTAAGGCAACTCATTAGAGAACCTTTCGAAAAACCAACTGTTTAGTTAATTCAGCAAACAAACTATGTGCTAAATACTCCCCAGGGACAAGGACCATACTGGGCCTGAGACATACAGTGAGATGGAGAAAACAGAAATGGTGTTTGCGCTCACGTAGGCTGTCGTCTAGAGGGGAAGCGGAGAATTATCGACCAATCACAAAAATGGATGCATAATTACCACAGCTATTAGTGCTATCATCAAAAAAGTTCCACCAACGTGCATAACAGAGGTAGGCGACCTAATCGGGGAGATCAACAAAACCTCCTCAAATAAATCACTTTTGAGGTATAATCTGGAGGATGAGAAGAAACTGTCTCAGTGACGCTGGATAGGCTGGGAGGAGAAGGGACTGCAGGGGGGAGCTTGTGATGAGGGATAGGATGGGGTTTTCAAGGTCTTGTGAAGGTTGCTACAGCTTAACTACAGACCATAACACAGAGGGAAATGTAGATGAGGCCACAGACTTGGGGAGAGACCAGGCTGGCCAAGCCTTCAAAGCTATGGAAGACTCTAGACGGTAGCCAATGAAAACTTTAAGCAAAGGCTAACATAGCCACATTTGCTTTTTTGTTTGTTTGTTTGTTTGTTTGTTTGTTTGTTTGTTTTTAATTTTTTTTCAACGTTTATTTATTTTTGGGACAGAGAGAGACAGAGCATGAACGGTGGAGGGGCAGAGAGAGAGAGAGACACAGAATCGGAAATAGGCTCCAGGCTCTGAGCCATCAGCCCAGAGCCCGACGCGGGGCTCGAACTCACGGACCGCGAGATCGTGACCTGGCTGAAGTCGGACGCTTAACCGACTGCGCCACCCAGGCGCCCCTTGTTTGTTTGTTTTTAAAGAGAGAGAGAGAGCAGGAGTGGGGAAGGGGGCACAGGGAGAGAGACAGAGAGACAGAGAGATTGAGAATGTTAAGCAGGCTCCCAACATGGGCGTCAATCCCACAAGTATCCGATCATGACCTGAGCCACAATCAGAAGTCTCATGCTCAACTGACTGAGCCACCCAGGAGCCCCCAGATTTGTTTCTGGCAAACAATGAAGCTGTCACGCAGGGAAGAAAGTGAGAACGTGAGAGGATGCTGGGGTATTCCAGGTGAAAGGTGAATGTCATTTGTGCCACTGAACAGGAAAAGGAGGTAGTAAGAAGGAAACAGATTTGAATTCATTGTGAGTTAATCCGTTTCTTCCTCATATTGTTTTTCTTTGAGCACTAGATCCATTGACAGGCAAATATCCAAACCATGAGGCTCCAGAATATGCCTTGGATTTTTAATCATTGTTGATAGGTTCTATGCAACCATCTTGATTGGTGCAGAGACAGAGGCACCAATGGCTATAGACTGAATGTTTGTGTTTCCCCCAAGTTCATATACCGAAACCCTACGCCCCCCCACCACAGTGTGATGATAGAACCAGGTGGAGACTTTGGGAGGCAATTGGGGTTAGATGGGGTCAGGCAGGTGGGGTCCTCACGGTGGGATTAGTGCCCTTAAAGAGTCACCAAAGAGCTTACTTCCTGGCTCTGCTGTCTGCCATGTGAGGGTACAGGAAGTGGGCAGTCTGCAACCCAAAAGAGGGCTCACTCGAACCTGACCATGCTGACACTCTGCTCTTGAACTTCCAGCCTCCAGAATTTTGAGAAGTAAGTTTTTGTTGTTTATAAGCACCCAGCCTATGGTAGTCTGTTTTACAGTCCAAACCACTGACCTACTCCCAACCTCTGAGTTTTACCACCACTTTCCAGACCATGTTCCAGCAAACAGTTGTGTACTATGGAACATATGCTCAGTCAAAACAGCTCAGCCTCTGAAAACATTGGGAAACTGCAAACTAACCCCCCTTTGTATATTAATGTCTGTGAGGAGTGTTTTAGAAGAGATACCCGTTGGACATCATTTGACCCAACGTCTACAAAATGCATTTGACCCAGAAACATGTACTGTTCTTTTGTCTTGTGTTGTTTTGGTACGCTATTCTTCTTCTTCTGGAACACCCGTTCGTGTACCTTTTAAAATAGGATCATAATTATTTCAGGTACCATGAGATTGTGATGTGAACCCTTGATTGCCACCCACACTTTCTTAGGACTCCATTAGTAACACAAAAGGTTTCCAAATGATTCAGAAATATGAGGATTAAAGATTCACAGCTTCTCTTTAAGGTGAATTGATAATGCCAGCCTCGATGCTTTATATTCTTTTTCCAAAAACAACAATGAATTCCCTTTTTCTGAGCAAGAACCACACTTTCCCCTCCCAGTAACTTCTTCTGACCCATAACACTTGCTCTCTTACTGAAGCCCGCACTTGTTAAGCACAAAGATGTGAACTAACCTACTTCACGGTGAGTGTGCCATTAACAATATCATTAAGAAACCAAACTCTTGCCCATTTTTTAAGCTGTGTCAAAAGGACTGGAAAGGCGGAAGAAAAAGGAAACGATGCAACTTTTTAAAATATTTTTCTCCCCTTAAAAAGAGCTTTTTTAATCACCTATTTTTTAATTAAAGTATAACTCACATGTAACGTTCCAGTAATTTCCGGTGTGCGAGATGATGCAATGTTGGTATACACTGAGAACCGATCACCACATTACGTCACATCAGTCACGGTGCGCTGTTATAATTTTTTCATGAGAACTTTCAAGATCTGTCGTTTTCGCAACTTTCCAAGGTGTAGCACAGTATTAATACTATCGTCACCGTGCTGTAGCTACACCCCCAGGACTTATTTATTTTATAACTGAAGATTTCTCCCGCTTGAGCCCTCCATTCATTTCACCCGCCTCTTGCCCCCACTCCCTCTGGCAACCACCCATCTGCTCTCTGTATCTATGAGTTTTGTCAAAACAAACAAACACCTATTTTAAAGCAGTTTCTTCCAATCAACACAAATAGCAAATATAGATCCGCATATATTATCCCTTGAATTTCACAGGCTTCGCTAGAAAAAAAGATTCCCCCCCCCCGCCAGTGGAGATACATGAATACGGTTCTTTTTTAAAAGACAGTTTACAAAAAGTGTTCCCCAAAAGTACTTTTTGTTTCCTTCCCAGCAGTATCATCTATTGACTATTTTTCTCTTGAAAATAGAATTGTTTTCTTCCTCCCTTTCAGGAGGAGCCAGCATCACGAAGAACTAAGTACATACGTTGCTTTCTTACACGTGTCTCATCCCCTGCGTCTAACTGTCTGCCCACAATTCCTGATGGGAAGCAGTCCTTTAAGAAACACTTGGCGGTGAAGCAGTGACGGCAGGAACTACAGTGACCACTTTGGACTGAGTTTCTTTAATGATGAGGGCGTCACACATACATTATTTCATCTTTGCCACTGAGCTTTAAAGTGGGTAGTTTTTGTTTTCCTCGTGTGTCCGTCCGTTTGGGCTGCTGTAACAAAAATACCACAGACCAAGGGCTTGTAAACAACAGACATTTATTTCTCACGGGTCTGGGGGCTGGAAGTCCAAGTCCAGGGACTGGTAGATCCTGCGTCTGGTGAGAACCTGCATTCTGGTTCCCAGAGAGCTGTCTTCTGCCTGTTTCCTCACTCATTGGAAGGGCAAAGGGGGGTGGGGTCTCTGGGGTCCCTCCAGAAGGACACCAATCCCTATCATGGAGACTCCTCCCTCATCACCTAATTACCCACCAAAGGCCCTCCTCTAACACTGTCACATTGCAGGTTAGTTTTCAACATACACATTTGGGGAGGGCAAAAACATTCGGTTTACAGACCTCCATTTTACAGACGTGCAAACTTAGACCAAGACCAACTCCAGTATGATTCCTGGTTTGTATGTCCAGGCAGCACCCAGATCTGCCTGCTTGGAAGAAAGCTCTCCTCACCCTACCCCTATGCTCCCTCAACACCCATCGAATGTCAGCCAACACCCAAAACTGTTCGTACAAATGTCTGTCTTTGGGTAATTTATTACCTTATTTTTGCTCAGTGGTCTTGTGATCACTTCTCAGAAAGTGATTCTATGACTTCGACCTTATTTACACTATCGAGAGTGCTGCTGTAATTTCCCGTGTGCTCAGCATGTGCCCCCCCCGCCCCTCTGAATCACCACTTTGCAGAGCCATAAACTATGTCTCCATAATGGTAAGTTTCAACCACCCCCCCTCAGTGTCTTCTCTTTCTCAACGAAGATATTTAATGAAATGTACTTAAAAACAAAAGCCTACAGAAAACTGAGTAATCACAACATAATGACAGGAAAGTATCAATTCATTCCATAAATTTTTGACAAGAATCCATTCTTTCCAGGCACTGTGTTGGGACTGTACATAAAACAGTAAACAAGACAGACTTTTTGACCACAAGGAACTTTCAGTATGGTAGGAGACACAAACAAAGAAAGAGAATTCATAATGTGAAAAGAACTACCTTAGGGGTAAGTCCAGGGACTCTGGGATTAATGACTCTGTTTGAAGTTTCTGG